>NC_090333.1:66856907-68231355 GCF_035084215.1 Heptranchias perlo
TCAGTAAGTTAGATTCTTTAAATTTTAAAGTAACTGCTGGAAGAATAATGAATTTTAAAATGCTAAAAAAAACATTAATTTATAAGCAATCACTGCAGTTCAAGCATTTTTTAAAATCAAAAGCAGTTTAATCAAGCATTTTATGCTTTTTGCTCTTTTGGTGACCATTTGTTGGACGACAAAAACTCGACTAGTGCTTTTCATGGTTTCCATCCAAACCTATTAAGGTTTAGAGGAACTGATGGAATTTCCAGTTATCGCGCCAAGAAAAAAAAAATATGGTTGCTATGCGAACTGCAGTGTTTTGGGAAAACAACATATTATTTTTGCCCATATGTTGTTCTCGTGATTGGAATGTCTAACTCTGACACTATGCAACAGCCAAACAGCACCATGCTTACTTCACTTCAATCTGCATTTGAAATAACTTAAATCCGTTATTCCAAGCAGAGGCTTGCTGAATTCTTTTTTTTGTCCAGTCAAAAATATTTTGAGAGTTTTGAATTGGTATAGAACCAGCAGAGAAAAGAATAGAACCATCTATGTTTTTTAATCAAGTAATTTATGGGATTTGAAGAACAATTCCGTGGGCAGAAGATTAAACAAATGTCCGATTTATTGAAATAAAAAGAGAAAATGCCGGAAACGCTCAGCAGGTCAGGCAGCATCTGTGGAGAGAGATGACCTTTCATCAGAAGTGGAAGATGTTAGAAATGAAAAGCTGTTCAATCTCTAACTTCTTCCAGTTCCGATGAAAGGTCATCGACCTGAAACGTTAACTCTGTTTCTCTCTCCACCGATGCTGCCTGACCTGCTGAGTGTTTCTGGCATTTTCTGTTATTCTCCAGCATCTGCAGTATTTTGCTTTTGTCCGATTTATTGACCCAGATTTATCTTCATTTTATGAAGCTAATGGGGAAAACAATTTGAGGCAAAGCACAAAGCAACGTAAAGTTCTTGGAGCTCTTCTCAAAACAAAGGTCTTCCACTAAAGAAGTAATGACGTATTATTTGGCATGCGACCAACAAGTAAACCATCTGACAATAACTGTGCATAGCAGTCTACAAAATAACAAGACCGAATGACCCCTAGTTTATATAGTCAGCAATAATGAAAGATAATGTTTATTTTAAAACAAAAAATAAATAAAGCTGTTAAATAAACAAGATGATATGCAGTAAAATATCATTCTTAATAAAACAGTACACTGACACCAGTTGTACTGAAAGAGTTGGTGCTACACGGCTTATTTTCTGCACTTTCTACATCAGCGCAGACATTTGTGAGCTGAATATTAATCATCTTGTTGGAGATAACATGCTGAAGCAACTGTACAAGAGCTAAATGACCAAAGTGTGACCTCTTGTCAATTATCAGATGGTGGCTGAATTCTCATTTACCTATCTATCTTCAGATAGTTAATGATGCAGTGCTCAGGTTAGACTTTAACCCGACCTTTAACCTCAGGGAGCAGTGTTCAAAGCCTTCACAGGTGGTACAGGTTAAGGGTTTTCTTTGTCTTTTGCAAGGGTCTTGCATTGCGGTGAAATGCATTCGGACAGTCTAAATCCAGTTACTGGCATTCACAAGTGGACAAAGTGAAGCATTGATTGACACTAACACGTCAGTGACACTCAGAGAAGCCACAATTATGGTAATCTCCGAAAGCTTGTGATTTTAAAATAAATTTGTTGGACTATAACCTGGTGTTGTAAGATTCCTTACATTTGTCCACCCCAGTCCATCACCGGCATCTCCACATCACAATTATGGTTGGTATGGGAAATGGAATTCTCACAAGAAACAGGTGTTGTTCTGAGGTGGGGGGAGTTGGGGCATTATTGTTAAGAATGGTAGGCTGATTGTGTGTCAAACATAGAATCATAGAAAGGTTACAGCACGGAAGGAGGCCACATGCATGCTAACCTCTGGTGTGTAGTTCTTGGTTCTGCAAATTAAAGAGTCAACGAAGGAGAATAGAAGTCAGTGCCCTCAATATAGAAATGGTCTGCAATAGTGAGGAAAAGTTTCAATATCTTCGGAATAATGTTAGGAAGTCATTTTTCCAAGAGGTAGATTCCTTAGCTTGTGATCATAGACTAGAGGGAAATTATTTCTTGCCTACCTGTGGGACATCTTAAAAAGGAAAATATAGCAGAAGAAACAACTTACTGGTGACACTCATTTTACCAATTCTGACTAGATATGTTTCTGCAGTGATTACATCACACCCTTCAGTGAACATTTAGGCGTATATCTGAACATACAAAAAGAAGAGCAGGGACAAACCCTTTAATGTTTGCCCAATTCATTGGACAGGTTGGGCATTCACTAGGTGGTGCAAACATGTATTCTACCCTTGGCAACCACAGGTAATACTGACTCCTGGGGGTGCCAAATAAAATTTTGTGACCAATTTCAGAAATAAACTTGAGGAAATTCTTCCTGACTCCATAAAGTGGTCAAGTAAGCTCCTGAAGACCATGGTTATCCTTGAAGTAACACCAATTGATTTTAACTAACCCAAACACCTCAATGCATCCCATGTCCACCTCCCTCGGGAACTTTTCAAGTCCCTTCTTAAAGTTCTTAGCGTGCCAATATTTTACATTTAAATATATGTCTTTATGGAGAATGCAACATTAATTTTCTGTTTTGTATGTGAAGTTCATTGCATTCACTGTTACTTTAAAAACTGTTAAACTGGAGCTATGTCTTGTAGATTTTTTAGTTTGTTTTTGCCATGTTTCTGTTTCATTATCTGGAATTCTATTCCATTTTACTCAGAAGTAGACCTGACTGTCACTTGCTGACCCAAAGTTGTTTGGCCATGCATTCGACAATAGGGATATTTCTTACTTGCCTATTTACATTCCAGTGCATTTTTTTGGAATGAGTGCCTATTCCCAGAAACTTCAAGGGTCAAATGTATGAGCTATCTCTTCTTGCAGCGGCTCATTTCAAAAGATGCGGTTGGGCCCTCCAGTAAAGTTCCTGTAAGAAATTGGCCGCACTGCTGGAGTTATATAAGGTATTGGTGAGACCGCACCTGGAATACTGCATACAGTTTTGGTCTCCATACTTAAGAAAAGACATACTTGCTCTCGAGGCAGTACAAAGAAGGTTCACTCGGTTAATCCCGGGGATGAGGGGGCGGACATATGAGGAGAGGTTGAGTAGATTGGAACTCTACTCATTGGAGTTCAGAAGAATGAGAGGCGATCTTATTGAAACATATAAGATTGTGAAGGGTCTTGATCGGGTGGATGCAGTAAGGATGTTCCCAAAGATGGGTGAAACTAGAACTAGGGGGCATAATCTTAGAATAAGGGGCTGCTCTTTCAAAACTGAGATGAGGAGAAACTTCTTCACTCAGAGGGTGGTAGGTCTGTGGAATTTGCTGCCCCAGGAAGCTGTGGAAGCTACATCATTAGATAAATTTAAAACAGAAATAGACAGTTTCCTAGAAGTAAAGGGAATTAGGGGTTATGGGGAGCGGGCAGGAAATTGGACATGAAGCTGAGTTCGGATCGGTCAATGCCCTGTGGGTGGCGGAGAGGGCCCAGGGGCTATGTGGCCGGGTCCTGCTCCGACTTCTTGTGTTCTTTAGATTTGTGGTTGGGATCAGATCAGCCATGATCTTATTGAATGGCGGAGCAGGCTTGAGGGGCCGATTGGCCTACTCCTGCTCCAATTTCTTATGTTCTTATGTTCTTATTCCAGCATATCACTGAATGATGCCTCAGTACAGACACATGAAGTAATACCTCCACCTCCCGCTTCCTCAAGGGGAATGATTGTGTTTCTTATAGACCCATCATATTGCTATATTGTGACTCACATTTTTTTGCATAAATTCTTGCAACTTGTCTGAACATTTCATCACCAAACTGGTTTATCCCAACCATGTGGCAAATTATCCATGGGAAGCAGTCTTTTGATAACGTCCATCAGATCATCCATGGCGCCTTTCCTGGATGTGGAGAAGGCCGTCAGTCAAAATTGAATGGTCTTTTGGAGGTGCCGTCTTTCGGATGAGACGTTAAACTGAGGCCCCGTCTGCCCTCTCAGGTGGACCTAAAAGATCCCATGGCACTTTTTGAAAAAGAGCAGGGGCGTTCTTCCCACTGTCCTGGTTAGAATGTGGAATTCTCTGCCACAAATCACTGTTGAAACAATAACTTTTTTTTAATAAGGGAACTAGATGGTTGCCCGAAAAAAGGAATATTAAAGGGTATAGAAACAATTCGGAGAGTGGGCTTAGACTAGGTGGCTCGTGGAGAAAAACACTGACAGATCCCATGGACCAAGTGATTTTGTGGTGTAACATTCTATGATTCTATGATGGGCTCTCGTTAGGGTTAGATTTATTTATCCCTTTATTTTGGTTTTGGTTTAACCTGGCTGTATTCATTTGACTGCTGATTTATTTTGGTTGGCTGTGTCCTTCTTTAGTTTAGTTCCTCATCTCTAATTTCAGTGAAGTCCCTTTACTCAGTTTGATGTGTCTGTATGAGTTTAGTGCATATACCATATATTCCATATTTCATCTGTTTTTATGGTATGCTATTTTCATAATAGTCTTATTTTGGTATCGTTAAAAAATCCAAAAATAAACAGGTTAAAAAATATCCTTCCTTTTCCAATGGGAAGGTCATTCCATGGTTTGCCTGATAGCTGGTCCAGACTCAGATAAGCAGTTCAAAGGCATGCTCCATGTCAAGACTGCCCTATTACACTGAGTTCACCAGGAAGGCACTTGGCAAAGTGAAATGGAGCTTAATGATCTCTCAGGGAATTCATATATGTTTGTGCGAGTGAGTGTACACTGTTGAGCATACAGTCATGCAACTTGATGGCATGTGGCATCTTGGGGAGACTTCAAACAACATTGGTGGTCATCTGTCCATCTACTAGGTTCATCAATTCTGAGCTGAGCTGCAAAGTTAGGAATAGGGAGGTCAGCTATTATGAGGAAACCCTGTGCCTTTCTCCTAGCTGAAGTGACCATGATGTAAGGCACTGATCGTTTATCCCAACTTCCTAGCCCATTCTCCTAGTTAGAGGGTTCCACATCATAATATATGGAGGTGGTGGGGGGGGGGGGGGAAGGCAGTGGGGAGTGGCAAAGGAATCTCACATAGCCAGACCATAATTAATATAAAAGCACTGACTGATAACTTATTATCTATTTTGCTTTAAGGGATCCTTCTGTATGCCTGCACTTGTAGTTTAAATAGAATTTGTGCAAGCTGAATAAATACCATAGAAAAAAATGAGGCACAAATTAAAAATAAACAGGGCTGCAGTGATGTAGGATTCTGTTACTGGGAGACATTGGTGTCGTACCAAATGTTACAGTGGAAAAAGCTTTCATTATTCTAGTTTCCCACTACCATTTAAGAAAAAAAGACTTTTAAAGCTACAAAATGCATTGAATATAAGATCAAAAGGTACAATTACTTATTAATCTTCCAGCCTGTATATTAGGAGATTCTTTTTCTTTGTACGTGTAAAGAAAACCAAGAATTTGGAACTCAGAAAGCAGTGGAATATGTTGATTTTGGTCACTTCCTCTCTGGGTATTCCAAGATCATATGTGATTCGCAGAGGGATGGGATTGAAGCCTTTTCTGAAGCACCCAGCTAGAGTAACTTCTTTTCACAAATGTTTCAGACCCTGAATAGGAATAACAAGTATGAGCACGGCTATGAAGGATTTTTGTTATGCTAGAAAATGTCTTGTAGCAAATCAAAGAGGCACTTTGCTCAGGGGACTAGTGCCAGTGTGACTGGAATGCATTGCTCCATGGGTCTGCTTTGCATTAGTGACACTGGATAGATGCAGAATGTCATTTACTGCTTTATTCATCCTCACAGTATCACAACAACAAAAACACTTTGCGGGTAATTTGGACTTTATGTGCGATAGTGTAAAACGGGTGAAAGCGAGTCGGCAGCCAGCTTTACATCTCCCCCCATTTTTATTTCCATTGAAGTCAACGGAAATAAAATTGGGGAGAGATGTAAAACAGGCTGCTGACTCGCTTTCACCCGTTTTACACGATCGCACAAAGTCAAGATCTACCCCCTTTGTGTCTGAGCAGACACATTGTATTTTTCTCAATTTATGTTACTTTTATATATGTCTGCTTTCTCCATAGACATTGGACAGCAAACTCCTTTCCTGTAGACCTAGACTTCCTGGAGACTCGAGGCCATTCAGTTTATGTCTGTAATAAAGCCAGCAGGCCTCTTGCCTACTATACTGCAGTATAAAAAATATAATGCAGTGTGAGAGACGTAGCCTTGAATCAAGCTCTTGAGTAGGTAGTGCGGCTGCAGTATGCTTGGCTATGTGCAAAACAAGCCTATGTGTTTGAATCCAGACCATTATTATATCTCACTATTACATTATTCAGTGGGTTGATCTTGTAGTTCTGGTGATAGAAACTGATGATTAGGAATAGGCTTAAGCTTGAGGCACCACAACTAATTTAAGGCTGCCGCAACTAAAAATAATAGCAAGGCCTTTTATTTTGTATTTGGAAAGTGTGCAGTATTGTCAGCAAAGCAGTTCTGGTTACCAGACTTTGTCTTATTGATTTCCTCTGGGTGAGGGGGCGGGGGGTGGTGAGTTAAAGTTATACCCCCCCCCTCCACATATCTGTTCTTCATCAGAACAAAGAAACTGGTATTTAGCTAGTGAAGCTTTTTAATCATTTGTTAAGAACTGCAAACCCCGGTGTAGGCTAACTCCCACAGTGACGAGGTGTAGCATGTTCTTACACCTTTCATAGCTAATGCCCAGGTTAGCTGCAAATATATCACACTATCAATAATGTCTTGAAATTTATGATCTGTAATTGGAAATAGAACTGAGAATCTCTGAAGCAAGATCAAAGTTTTGTACAAATGTTACTGCAGAAACACTTTTCGGTTCAGTTTTTAAATGATAAAAATGACTTTGTGCAACAACATAGTAAAATTTTTAGAACAGTTACTAAAACGTTAATGAGCCGGGGGCAACAGTTATTGCTGTTTACAAGAAGCATTGCTACAGCTATTAAATGTTTTATTGATTTTAAAAGTCAGCTAGAGAAAATTTTGATTTTCCGTATTCCGTAACGTGCAGCGAGGGGAGGTTGCAAAAGTTCGAGAAAATTAAACTGTACTCCACTGTGATGTAATCTTGCCCCGACCATCATTCTACCACAATAAACTATCCATGTGAATGCTATCTCTCTAGTTGCCAGCTGTGGCTCAGTGGTAGAGCTCTTCCCTCTTGAATCAGAAGGCTGTGAGTTCAAGTCCCACTCCAGACATTTGAGTATAAAATCTAGGCTGATACTTTAGTGCAGTACTGAGGGAGTGCTGCACTCTTTAGCAGTGCTGTTCTTTATAGGAGATGTTAAACTCAGGCCTCAGGTGCACATAAAAGATCCCATGGCACTATTTTGAAAAAGAGCAGGGGAGTTTTCCCCGGTGTCCTAGCTAATATTTATTCCTCAACCAACATCACTGAAACAGATTATCTGGTCATTATCACATTGCTGTTTGTGGGACCTTGCTGTGCCCAAAATTGGCGACCGTGTGTCCTACATTACATTAGCTCAAAAATATTTAATTGGCTGTAAAGCGCTTTGGGATGTCCTGAGGTCATGAAAGGTGCTATGGAAATGCAAGTGTTTTTTCCTTTCTATGCCTGATACTGACTGTACTGATACAAACTGCATATAACATGGAGTGTTACTTAGACATAAAAAAGAACAACAGCAAATTGTATCAATACGTTCATTTTTTTAAAAAGGAAGAACTCTTTATTAATGGTTGATACTTTAAAGTAACTGTGGCATATTCCACAAGCAGATTATCAATATTACATCGCTCCTGTTCTATTAGAGACATTGTGTCAATGATTTAATGCAAGGATTAACTATAACTGTGGAGTGCAATGTAAACACACCTTACATATTTTGTATTAATTTTATCAGGGTAGATGAGGTATTGCAGCTGTTTATAGTCTCAGGAAAACACATACACGACAGCAGTGGGGCTAATGAGTCTGCAGACACGGTATAGAAATAAGGCAAACGTACATGGGAAAAATATAGTTTAGAATGGACGATTTCATTATTTGTAGCTCAGCACTAACTCTGACTCTCTCCTCAGGCCTGAAAATCTGCTCACCTGAGATGATCTCCACTTCCTTCCCCATAATGCACTTGCTGTTGATGCTGCTACATTGCCTTGGTCTCGCAAGTGCTCAGGTGAATCCAGGTGAGGTACCAACCACTGCCAGTGTCACTGGTGTAATGCTTCTGGAAATAATTTCTTAGTATTAAATATATATCTGTGGTTTCATAAATTGTTAAATTGAAAAATAACTCTACAAATCATCTTTTCCTCTCCTCAGACATTTTACCTTCTCAAAACTTATGTTTTGATACATTGGGCACGATTTTAAAAGGAAAAAAATGGGTGGGTTGGGGACAGAGGGGCAATTAAAATCATTGTGTTTGGGAGCGGGCAGACATCCCGGCTGGAACCCACACATTTTTGAATGAGGAGTGATACCTAGCACAAAGGAAGATGGTGGTGGTTGTTGGAGACCAATCATCTCAGCCCCAGGACATTGCTGCAGGAGTTCCTCAGGGCATTGTCCAAGGCCCAACCATCTTCAGCTGCTTCATCAAAGACCTTCCCTCCATCATAAGGTCAGAAATGGGGGTGTTTGCTGATGATTGCACAGTGTTCAGTTCCATTCACAACCCCTCAGATAATGAAGCAATCCGTGCCCGTATGCAGCAAGACCTGGACAACATCTAGGCTTGGGTTGATAAGTGGCAATTAACATTCACGCCAGACAAGTACCAGGCAATGACCATCTCCAACAAGGGAGAGTCTAACCATCTCCCCTTGACATTCAACGGCATTACCATCGCCGAATCTCCCACAATCAACATCCTGGGGGTCATCATTGACCAGAAACTTAACTGGACCAGCCACATAAATACTGTGGCTACAAGAGCAGGTCAGAGGTTGGGTATTCTGCGTTAAGTGACTCATCTCCTGACTCCCCAAAGCCTTTCCACCATCTACAAGGCACAAGTCAGGAGTGTGATGGAATACTCTCCACTTGCCTGGATGAGTGCAGCTCCAACAACACTCAAGAAGCTCGACACCATCCAGGACAAAGCAGCCCGCTTGATTGGCACCCCATCCACCACCCTAAACATTAATTCCCTTCACCACCGGCGCACCGTGGCTGCAGTGTGTACCATCCACAGGATGCACTGCAGCAACTTGCCAAGGCTTCTTCGACAGCATCTCCCAAACCCGCAACCTCTACCACCTAGAAGGACAAGGCACATGGGAACACCACCACCCGCACATTCCCCTCCATGTCACACACCATCCCGACTTGGAAATATATCACCGTTCCTTCATCGTCGCTGGGTCAAAATCCTGGAACTCCCTTCCTAACAGCACTGTGGGAGAACCTTCACCACACGGACTGCAGCGGTTCAAGAAGCCGGCCTTGCCAGCGACGCCCACGTCCCATGAACGAATCAAAAAAAACTCAGGCAAATCTGTGTGCGTGCGCACATCAGTCACCAGGAAGTTCCGTCCCCATTTAAATCCGGCTTGCTGATAATTAAAGGAGTAAGTGTACCTCATTGAGGTACTTAAGGTAGTTTATTTTTTGTGTGTTGGATAGTTAAAAAGATTTTTACGTTACCTGGGTGGCTTTCCCACGGCTTCCCAGTCACGCCTGGTGAAACCAGGCAGGAACGGTCGGATCAGTGAAAAATAAAATAAATTAAATAAAATTACATTTCCCAATGCAAACAAATTAAATAAATGTACCTTAAAAAACAATGTTGCCTGGACACCCCTCCCCCACTCTGATCCTGATGTCCGATGTCTCCCCTCTAATCTTTCTTTCCCCCCCCACCCCCATTTCTATCCTAACTGCCGATGAGGTCCATCTCTCTCTCTTTCTCCCCCCACCCCCTCCTCGGATGTGCAGCTTCTGTCAGCAGCCAGCCTGTCAATCAGGCTGGCTGCTGGGCGCAAAACCCGGAAGAGGCTTTGATTGGCCTCATTAGGATTGCAACCCGCCTACTTCCCTTCCGGGTTTGGCGCCCGCAAATCAACCCCCCCCCCCCCCCCACCCCCAAATCTTCCCGCCGGCATATTGAAATTGTGCCCATTATATTTGAAATACAATGCATGCTTAAAAGATGTCTCTTAATCAAAAGGGAACCTTTTTTTTAACATTATAGCTTTTTCCATGCCACTCTTGCTAAATTAGCTCCTTGTGATCTGGCTCTTTGCCTGGGGCAGGTCAGATGTACAAACCACTTCAGCCTGTTGAATCTCCACAGAGGCCGTTAAAATTACTTTTTTTGATTTACCGGGAGGCACACTTCAGTAATGCAGGAAGGAACTCTCTTGAAGCCCTGCTCAAGATTATGGTCCGGTTTGTATTGACGAGTTAGGAGCTTAGTGGCAGCATGACCAAATTTGAGGGGTCACATTTTTTGGCAGGTGTTCCTGGTGGTTATGACCCCTTAGACATCATTCCTATCAGGGTACATTGCACCCCAAGATAAATGAGGCACAGCCTTCTCAGGAGCTTTCCTGATCAGCATGCAAAGAACCTCACAGCATACTTTTGACTGTATCTTATGTCTCACTGTATTTTTAACATTTTTGTTTCTGATCTGGGAAGCTTCTGAGCTGCGCTTCAAACTGCCCGAGTGAGGATTTCTCTGATCAACACATTTTTTTGATCTCCCACTCACAGTAACTGATACCATAGAACACCATGGGGCTCCCAATGAGGATTTCTCTGTTTGCCAATGAAGGAGTTTGCACTGGGTGGCCTCCTATCCTGCAAGCCCAGCAGGTGGTCATTCCTCTGGCAGATCTTATCGAGGAGTATCAGTGTATAATTCTGGGCCCACCTCCTTCTGCCACCACTTGAAAAAGGTCAAGGAATTCTTCAGTTGGAATCACATGCAGTTGAGCATTCTAGCAAAAGAAGAAAGTGCACAGCACACATCTGGTGTGCCTCCAGGAATCTGATGCCACCTTAAACAACAAGTTCCCCCCTTCCCCCTCCTGGCCTGCCACTGAATGTTAAAATGAGCCAATCCCATGATCTCTGATGTTAACTGTATCATGTGATTTATATCAATTAGTGTTAATTGTATTTAGGTGATGTGTGCCAATTGGGGACTCTCTTGTATCCTTTTTATAGGAGGGCTTATCTAGGGTGTGGTGTAAGTGTAAGGGGGAATCTTTGTGAATAAAGGATTGGAAGCAACTGAAGACCAGGCTCTAATATTCTATCCTTGGCTATCCAATTTATAACATCTGGCAGGGGCTACGGTGCAAGTCACTGGTGGCCATAATCGCCACCTTGAGGGCATAATGGGAGTGGATTTTCAGGGCCGATTAAACTCATCTGTTAAGATTCTGAGATCACAACATAGGCCTACTAATCAAGAGGCCACATTACTGCCCAAGGGAAATTTTAAGAACATTTTTTGGGGAATTTAAGACAGCAAATCAGGGAAGGATCAACATCACAGTCCTGTGCATTCCAAAACACTTTCCTCTATTGGTTGAACTTCTCCACTTTTCTATTGGATTACTCCCAGTGGAGACAAGTAAGGGAGAAAAATCTGATCTAGGCCTCATTTTAAGTCCTACTTCTCTCTTACTGGTTGACTCTGGAATAGCGACTTAGAGTCATGGAGGATCCAGTGCAGCTTTCAAATTGACACTAATTCAAAACAATTGAGTCGACCACCTGGTAATGAATAAGTGAAGATTGATCTGCATTGGAACTTTAAGTAGAATTATCAATGGTCTAATTTGTCTCATACCAGAAGGACCACAGCAAAGACATAGGGTGATGTTATCTGAGTGGAGCTAAATAGAGAATAGATGAGAGGCGTTAGCTGGTGCCAGAACTCACAATCAGACAAATGGTCATCGACCTGAAACATTAACTCTGTGTCTTTCTCCACAGATGCTGCCTGACTTGCTGAGTATTTCCAGCATTTTCTGTTTTTATCTCACAATCCATAGATTCCTTAAATCTATCAATCTATGGGACTTTAGTGGCAGGCAGTCAAGGGCTTTGGTTTATGAACTGTACGTTACTGCATCCCACCTGGCCAACAGAAAGCAGACCATATTGTGCCAAGCAGCCAGCAAGGGACGAAAACTGAAGAAAATAAAGACAATGGCCAGGAATTTCCTCGGAGTTGCTCCCAATCCATCACTGTAACTTCGCCAGACATGTGGGGGAACCCCCGATTAAGCGTGTAATTGGAGTTTCTACTCGCTTCCGGTGAAGTTATGGTGGAGGAGCAGGAGCAACTCCAAAGAAATTTCTAGCCATGGATTTCTGAATTGGTAGCTTCAGAGTGGGTGGTCAATCTATGGAACAGGCTCCTGAGGGAGACGGTGAAAGCAGTTAATATTGATTCATTCAAATGCAGATTTCTTTCAGAAACTAACATTTTGGGATACAGTATATGGGTAACTTGAGACATGACATGTGGTAAGTGTAGCGTACTTGTGAGGAACAGGTGACTTTGGACCTACGGTTTCCAAAGATCTCCCCCGCTGGGGTTTTCCTCGCGTCATGTCTGGGTCTGTTGTGGACTAATTGATAGAGACTGATTGCTATGATAACTCCATTATCATTGTATCATGTGACTACCAGGATGGTGGAAGGCGAACTAGGCAAACTAATTCTGAAATTAAAACTGAAAGTGCTGGAAAATAGATCAGGATGATCATTATTTGTACATTAACATTTCAGGTACAAAATTCTTCATCAAAACTGAACGTCCAGTTCTAGCAAAGGGTCCATAACCAAATGTTAATCCCCATCTTTCTCTTTTTGAATGCTGACAGACCTGCTGTGCATTTCCAACATTTACTGTTTTTATTTGGAATCATATTAGAATCATATCTATTTCGTAACTACAGTTTATTTGCTTCATAGAGTAATAGTATTTGCTTCTTTCACCAAGAGAAGAAACAAAGGCAAATTTGTAGGCTATGCATCAGAGTTAGCAAGGGACTAGAATAAATGGAGCCCCTACTTCAAGATGCGCCCTGAAAGAAGGGTCCAGCTTCAATTAGATGAAAGACACATTTGGGGTTAATTTAGGAAGTTCTCCTTCACGAAAAGAATAATAAACACACATGGGTAGAGCAGTGGAGGCTAAAATTTTGGAGCCATTTAATGGAGATTAGATGCCATAATGGAAGAAGAAAGTAGGTTCTTCTCGATGAATGAGATAAGATTCACTGAATGGGCCTCATCCGAAATGATCTTGAGAGCTCATAAAATGAGACTGGCTGGAAAGTTCCCAAGTGATGGCTTCTGGACAGGTTTGGGGATTGGGATATTTGCTTTATTCAGTTGCTGGGACAACACATTCTATTTGCTACATTATAGTGTATTTCCAACCTGAAAAAAAAAATCAGCATCTTTGCAATTAATGTATTGCAAGCTGCTTCTGGTGTCACTATGTCACTGTAATGTTAAGCAGTAGAAATATGATTCCTTCTTCCACTGGTATTTCTCCGTACAGATGCGATAGACTGAAATTTAAAACACATGAAACAGAAGTACATCCAGCATCTGAGATCACACTCACCTGCAGGCCCTTGTGATTGCTTGATACTTTCATCACTTGGGAGCTGTGGAATTTTTAGCAGTTGTGTTTTCATACTTGGAATTCTTGTTAAACCACAGACTGGCCGAAACAGACCAGGGATACAGTAGCATAGTGGTTCTGTTACTGGACTAGTAATCCAGAGGCCTGGACTAATAATCCAGAGTCATGAGTTCAAATCCCACCACGGCAGCTGGGGAATTTAAGTTCAATTAATTAGAATAAAATCTGGAATTAAAAAAAACTAGTTATCAGTAATGGTGGCTATGAAGCTACCAGATTGTTGTATAAACCCATCTGGTTCACTACTGCCCTTTAGGGGAGGAAACCTGCTATCCTTACCCGGTCTGGCCTATATGTGACTCCAGACCCACAGCAATGTGGTTGATTCTAAAATCTTGCTAAAAAAAATTCATAATAAGAATAAAACCGGATGGACGGACCACTAGGTACCGGACATGACAAAGGCAAACCAGGCCCAGTCGACCCTGCAAAGTCCTCCTCACTAACATCTGGGGACTTGTGCTAAAATTGGGAGAGCTGTCCCACGGACTAGTCAAGCAGCAGCCTGACATAGCACATATGCACAGAATCATACCTTTCAGCCAACGTCCCAGACTCTCCCATCACCATCCCTGGGTATGTCCTGTCCCACCGGCAGGACAGGCCAACCAGAGGTGGCGGTACAGTGATATATAGTCAGGAGGGAGAGGCCCTGGGAGTCCTCAACATTGACTCCGGACCCCATGAAATCTCATGGCATCAGGTCAAACATGGGCAAGGAAACCTCCTGCTGATTACCACCTACCACCTACCGCCCTCCCTCAGCTGATGAATCAGTCCTCCTCCATGTTGAACACCACTTGGAGGAAGCACTGAATGGTAGCAAGGGCACAGAATGTACTCTGGGTGGGGAACTTCAATGTCCATCACCAAGGGTGGCTTGATAGCACCACTATTGACTGAGCTGGCCAAGTCCTGAAGGACATAGCTGCCAGGCCAGACTGGGCCTGCAGCAGGTGGAGAGCGAACCAACATGAGGGAAAAACCTACTTGACCTCGTGCTCACCAATCTACCTGTCGCAGATGCATCTGTCCATGACAGTATTGGTAGGAGTGACCACCGCACAGTCCTTGTGGAGACGAAGTCCCGTCTTCACACTGAGGACACCATCCAACGTGTTGTGTGGCACTATCACCGTGCTAAATGGGATAGATTCAGAACCGATCCAGCAGCTCAAAACTTGGCATCCATGAGGCGCTGTGGGCCATCAGCAACAGCAGAATTGTATTCCACCACAATCTGTAACCTCATGGCCCGGCATATTCCTCACTCTATCATTACCGACAAGCAAGAGGATCAACCCTGGTTCAATGAGGAGTGCAGAAGAGCATGTCCAGGAGCAGCACCAGGCGTACCTAAAAATGAGGTGCCAACCTGGTGAAGCTACAACTCAGGATTACATGCATGCTGAACAGCGGAAGCAACATGCTATAGGCAGAGCTAAGTGATTCCACAAACAACGGATCCGATCAAAGCTCTGCAGTCCTGCCACATCCAGTCGTG
This sequence comes from Heptranchias perlo, assembly GCF_035084215.1. NCBI lineage: Eukaryota > Metazoa > Chordata > Chondrichthyes > Hexanchiformes > Hexanchidae > Heptranchias > Heptranchias perlo. Next base: position 66,872,187 of record NC_090333.1, read on the forward strand.
AATGGTGGTGGACAATTAAACAACTAACAGGAGGAGGAGGCTCTGTAAACATCCCCATCCTCAATGATGTTGGAGTCCAGCACGTGAGCGCAAAAGACAAGGCTGAAGTGTTTGCAACCATCTTCAGCCGAGAAGTGCCGAGTGGATGATTCATCTCAGCCTCCTCCCGATATCCCCACCATCACAGAAGCCAGTCTTCAGCCAATTCGATTCACTCCACGTGACATCAAGAAACGGCTGAGTGCACTGGATACGGCAAAGGCTATGGGCCCTGACAACATCCCGGCTGTAGCGCTGAAGACATGTGCTCCAGAACTAGCCGCGCCTCTAGCCAAGCTGTTCCAGTACAGCTACAACACTGGCATCTACCTGACAATGTGGAAAATTGCCCAGGTATGTCCTGTCCACAAAAAGTAGGACAAATCCAATCCCGCCAATTACTGCCCCATCAGTCTACTCTCAATCATCAGCAAAGCGATGGAAGGTGTCGTCGACAGTGCTATCAAGCGGCACTTACTCACCAATAACCTGCTCACCGATGCTCAGTTTGGGGTCCGCCAAGACCACCCGGCTACAGACCTCATTACAGCCTTGGTCCAAACATGGACAAAAGAGCTGAATTCCAGAGGTGAGGTGAGAATGACTGCCGTTGACATCAAGGCAGCATTTGACCGAGTGTGGCACCAAGGAGCCCTAGTAAAATTGAAGTCAATGGGAATCAGGGGGAAAACTCTCCAGTGGCTGGAGTCATACCTAGCACAAAGGAAGATGGTAGTGGTTGTTGGAGGCCAATCATCTCAGCCCCAGGATATTGCTGCAGGAGTTCCTCAGGGCAGTGTCCTGGGCCCAACCATCTTCAGCTGCTTCATCAATGACCTTCCCTCCATCAGTTCCATTCGTAACCCCTCAAATAATGAAGCAGTCCGAGCCTGCATGCAGCAAGACCTGGACAACATCCAGGCTTGGGCTCATAAGTGGCAAATAACATTCATGCCAGACAAGTGCCAGGCAATGACCATCTCCAACAAGAGAGAGTCTAACCACCTTCCCTTGACATTCAACGGCATTACCATCGCCGAATCCCCCACCATCAACATCCTGGGGGTCACCATTGACCAGAAGCTTAACTGACCAGCCACATAAATACTGTGGCTACAAGAGCAGGTCAGAGGCTGGGTATTCTGCAGCGAGTGACTCACCTCTTGACTCCCCAAAGCCTTTCCACCATCTGCAAGGCACAAGTCAGGAGTGTGATGGAATACTCTCCACTTGCCTGGATGAGTGCAGCTCCAACAACACTCAAGAAGCTCGACACCATCCAGAACAAAGCAGCCCGCTTGATTAGCACCCCATCCACCACCCTAAACATTCACTCCCTTCACCACCGGCGCACTGTGGCTGCAATGTGTACCATCTACAGGATGCACTGCAGCAACTCGCCAAGGCTTCTTCAACAGCACCTCCCAAACCCGCGACCTCTACCACCCAGAAGGACAAGGGCAGCAGGTACATGGGAACAACATGACCTGCACGTTCCTCTCCAAGTCACACACCATCCTGACTTGGAAATATATCGCCGTTCCTTCATCGTCGCTGGGTCAAAATCCTGGAACTCCTTTCCTAAAGCACTGTGGGAGAACCTTCACCACACTGACTGCAGCGGTTCAAGAAGGCGGATCATCACCACCTTCTCAAGGACAATTAGGGATGGGCAATAAACGCCGGCCTCGTCAGCGACGCCCACATCCCATGAACGAATAAAAAAAAGGCCAGACATGTAGTATCCGAGTATGTACCTAATGATGCTGCAAAATTGGTCAGAACCAATCCCTAAAGCATCACTACACACTTCTGATTTGTAATGAGTTGAATGGTCAAATATTTATCCAATCAAGCAATTAATTACTCAAGTTAAATTAGCCAATAAGACTCCCAGAGGGTCTTTGGTACCTCGTCTAAGTCGCCCTTTTTTCATGTGTGAGCCTGGACAGTGAGTACAGCAGGCTATTTGATCATAGCCAGAGGGGGGGCATCAATACTAAATTAATTTGGTGTTATGTCGCATCTCAGGTCCCTGCTCCCCCCTTTCCCCACCCCCACCCCCCCATTAATTGATGCAGGTGATTTGGGATGCCATCTACCGCTAGTATGGCCAGGATCTCATTGAATGGTGGTACAGGCTCAAGGGGCTAAATGGCCTATTCCTGTTCCTATGTTCCTATGTATGGCCATCCTCAAACTAGCCACAGGGAAATGTGTAAGGCCGCAACCGGCATTGACTCATAGTCTGATTCTTCCTCTCTCCATTTTGGAAAATGCTTCTCCTCCATTTATTTTGAGTAGCCAGACTGAGATTAGGCACTCATGAGTACGTTGCCCAGCAAAGTTGCAACTTCTGAAATTATTTAAAAAGAAAAATTAGTGTTGCGCCTATTTTAATAAGAAAAGAGGTCCAAAATAGGATGATTTTCTAATAATTCCACTTGGCCTGATAGTCATTTTTAACAAAATGAGAGAGTGCCTGTTATCTGAATGATTAGTGACCTGCTCGCAAATCACAGGAACACACAGCTCAGATTAGTGCAATTTTCTAAAAACGCAATTATCTTAGGCCCTTAATCATGGTGAAAAAACAGGATTCTCCTATATTTTTGTTAGAAAATGAATTTCACTGGTTTCTGCAAGTGAAGCTTCCACAGAAAAGCAGATTGATCTCATATGTTATGAGTGACTGAAAACCATCCCACTTCTTGCATAGAGTAACAGTATCAGGCTTTTTACCCCTTTCTGTTTGTCCTACACAGTGTATATATCTTTCACATATATTTATGAGTGACAGTACATGACCAAAAAATGCTGTAGTTTATTAGAGAACAGTGCATTCCATCTCAAATTTTATATAGATTGAAAATCCGTGCGCAATTCAAGCCAATGATTAGCTAATCAACTGCTGCAGATACTCAAAATCCCAGTTACATAAACCTTGGTTATTTCATATATTCAGTTATTTTAGTCCCTCTTCCCCTCCATTTTTAAGTTCTCACACATCAGCCACCATTTCCCCACCAAGAAAGTGGGCAGGAGGTCATCTTTCAGATGCCTTCCAATACTCTCCCTCCACCCGCCAGCAGATGTCTGATTATAGCCTGCCAAAGTTTCCCAGCCTTCCCAGTGAGGAAACACTTGGCCTCTTATCCATCCTCAACTTCCTTCGCCCCGCCATTAGCAGCCGTGCCTTCAGCCATCTAGGCCCTAAGGTCTGGAATTCCCTCCATAAACCTCTACCCCACTCCACCTCTCTTTCCTCATTTAAGACACTCCTTAAAGCCTATTTTTTTGACCAAGCTGTTGCAAATCACCTTGAGCCCTTTTACTATATTAAAGGCACTATATAAATGCAAGTTGTTGTTGTTGTTGACAAAATCCGTAAACTTGAGCTCATCCAAAACTCTGCTTCCCGTATCCTAATTCGCATCAAGTCCCATTCACCCATCTCCCCTGTGCCCGCTGATCAACATTGACTCCCGGTCTGGCAATGCCTAGATTTTAAAATTCTAATCCTTGTTTCCAAATCCCTCTATGGCCTCAGTCCTCGCTATCTTTAATCTCCTCCAGCCTACAACCCTCTGAGATCTCTGAGCACCTCCAATTCTGGCCTCTTGCGCATCCCCAATTTTCATCGCTCCACCATTGGCGGCCGTGTCTTCCGCTGTCTCGGCCCTAAGCTCTGGAATTCCCTCCCTAAACCTCTCAACCTCTCTACCTCTCTCTCCTCCTTTAAGACACTCCTTAAAACCTACCTCTTTAACCAAGCTTTTGGTTACCTGTCCTAATATCTCCTTACATGGCTCAGTGTCAGATTTGTTTGATAACGCTCCTGTGAAGCACCTTGCAATGTTTTACTACATTAAAGGCGCTACATAGATGCAAGTTGTGGTTTTAAAATTAGAAGATAGTAATTATTAGGTGGTTCAGTACCTCATTACACTAATATAGTAATGCATAGTAATACATAGAGGAGGAAGAGGACTCGGCAATCCAAGCCAGTTACACATCTCCTTTTGGCCATCCGAAGAACAGCAGGACTAGTATCAAGTCTCATATCCTGATGAGTCATTTACATAGCACCTATCATGACCTCAGGATGTCCCAATGCGCTTTACAGCCGATTAAATACTTTTTGAAGTGTAGACACTGTTGTAATGTAGGAAACACGGCAGTCAATTTGTGAACAGCAAGGTCCCACAAACAGCAATGGGATAATGACCAGATAATCTGTTTTTAGTGATGTTGGTTGAGGGATAAATATTGACCAGGACACCGTGGGGAGGTCTCCTGCTCTTCTTTGAAATAGTGCCATGGGATCTTTTATGACCACCTGAGAAGGCAGACGGGGCCTCAGTTTAACGTCTCATCTGAAAGATGGCACCTCCGACAATGCAGCACTCCCTCAGTACTCTACTGGAGAGTCAGCCTAGATTTTGTGCTGAAGTCTCAGAAGTGGGACTTGAACCCACAACCTTCTTTTGTAGCTTGAGCCATTCATGGTTGAGCTAGATATCAAGCTGCTCTTGGAGCTCCGCAGGAGATGGCAACACCCACTTTAGGCAGTATTTCCTGCTCTGCTGCTCAGATACTATTGCGTGTCTCAAATTGTGAGCCGTGCTAGATTCTGTCCACGTATAATCATGAAAACGGCTGATTCATTTGCTGATAAAGCACTCTCTTAAGCTTTGGAGCAGTGCAGTACTTCTAAACATTAATGTTTATTAAGCAGAGCTTTGTATCGGATGAAAAAAACTGTCATTGTTTGTTTATTCAAGGGCTCCTTCCCTTAAACATAAATACAATTTTTGTATTTACATCCTCTGTTTTGTTCCTCAAGAAGTACAGCTGTAATATCTGACATTAAGTGACTCTCTGCTCGAACTGCATGATACACATTAACTGAGTCTAATGATAATGTATGTGTGCTGGAGCCAGTGGTAAGACGGTAAATATTGGGGAAACAAGTAGACCATTCATCATGCTTTTTTTTCCCCACATTGCTGCCAAGGTCTACAGTGCCGGCTAAGGATTGTACCAAACAGCTGTAAAGTCAGGGCGGAATCGAGGCTAGTACTTTTCCACTCTTTGCATTCAAAGCTGAAAGTCTTTTTTCATCATACTGTAACCTATCCAATCCATGGGTCTGTAGCTGAGATAGAGGCACTGAGTATACTGCTTGATACCGGGCGGGGGGTGGGGGGAGGTGACAATTTGTAATGGACTCCAGACTGTAGCTCATGGGCCTGACTACTTAATGAAAATAAACCCAATACACTTTGGAAACACATTGATTGTATAATGTCTGTAGAGTCTACTCTGCTCGCTTTACCCAATAACAAGCCAAGGACTCCGTTTTCAAAATACTTACTTCAGAAACCAACACTCCCCACCCCCCTCCCCCCACAGGGTGGAGATTGAAAGCCGAGATGCCCTTAAACTTCTAACCTTTTTCCTTGTGGATCGCAGTTTCTTGCTATCATAATGAATTTCATGTGCATTCAAAAGAAACAGGCTTGTTTTGTTTGGAGACATTATCAAACTGTACTAATGGACTTCTTAGTGTTGGCCAGTCTGAGGAAGGTGCCTTCATACTGAGCTTCAAACCTGATAAAAAATAAGGCTTTTCAGCAAGATGCAGCTTATCCCCAAACTATATTTTGCATTATTATTATTATAGGAACAAGAGTAGGCCATTCAGCCCCTCGAGGCTGTTCTGCCATTCAATTAGATTATGGCTGATCTGTATCTTAACTCCTTCTACCTGCCTTGGTTCCATAACCTTTAATACCCTTGCCTAACAAAAATCTATCAATCTCAGTTTTTAAATTTTCTACTGATCTGGCGTCAACAGCTTTTTGGAAGAGAGAGTTCCAGATTTCCAGTACCCTTTTATTATCTTTTTTTAAAAAAATACAACACAAGAAATGCATTGGACAAATATAGCTTATTCAATCAAGGGAGGAATGCAAATAAAATGCTAGCTATGGTTTCACTACAGCAGCTAACACTGCTTTCAAGAAATTCATTGAACTTTAAAGTTGCTCTGTGCACCAAATGATGACTTGGCACTGAGAGTAGTATTTAAAGATAAATGCCTGTGCGGAGTTGGCTGTATACAGTAATGGTTACCAAATGTCCTGGATGAGTATCTTCATCCTTTGTTAGTGCACTAAGCGTTACTGTTGAGAACAAAGCAGGGACATTGGGGTAGATCTTGACTTTGTGCGACAGTGTAAAATGGGTGACAGCGAGTCAGCAGCCCGTTTTACATCTCTCCCCAATTTATTTCCATTGACTTCAATTGACGCTATTGCACAAGTCAAGATCTACCCCATTATTCCTTTGCTGTCATGTAAGTGGCTTACAGTTAATCAAAAACCATGTATATATCTTTTTAAATAACTTTCAGTCAGAAGGAAGGCAACTGCAACAAGCATATATATTAAAAATAATATAACTGAGGGATGAGGGAATTAAGGGGATAGATCTTGTGGATTACAACGTGATCGATTCCCTTGATTGAATTACAGCATGCCAGGAATAATTATGTAATATTCTTTTTGGACGTCATTTCGTTTTTTGGAATACAACTTCTATGGAGTGATCTGTTCAGTGGCAGTTGTGAACTGGTGATTCAAAAAAAAGCTTCTGTTTAAAAGGCAACCTGCTATCACTGTAGGGCAACCTGCTATCTCTGTAGGGCAACCTGCTACCATTGGACCACCATGGTCTTGTTACCTGTTTAATAAAGGGCCTACAGATTGCCTATGTGAGGACACATTTGTTCCAGCACAAACTGACACCCTACCACTCTGTGGCACAGTATATTTGGGTACTAACCTACTATACCACCATACCACACCTGAGCTGGCATTTTTAACATTTACCAGCCTTGTGAAATAAATCTGTCTAATTTATTTGTATTTTAAATGTTCAACGGTTCTAGATTATATTTTTCAAGCAAAACAATCAATGACCATCGCCATCTGTCACTCTGAAATGCATTATAAATGCTGAGTAAAGTTTTTCAGGAATGCTGCAGGGTATTAACACATGTCAATATTTTGCCCTGTGCATTGTAACAAATTTGTAAATGGGTTTACAAACAACACATTTCTGAATTTGTTAACAGTAATGCACAGAGGGAAGGATCAGGGGCAAACTTTCTGCAGACGTTGTTATTGCAACCACACTCGTCACAATACTGTCACAGTTCTGGTCTCCTTATTACAAAAAGGATATAGAGGCACTGGAAAAGACGCAATAAAAGATTTACAAGTGTGATACCATAACTGGGAGGTTATACCTATCAGAAAAGACTGAACAGGCTGGAGCTCTTCTCTCTAGAAAAGAGAAGGCTGAGAGGTGACTTGGTTGAGGTCTTCAAAATTATGAAGAGTTCGATAAGATGGATGTAGTGAAGATGTTTCCACTTGTGGGGGAGACTAAAACTAGGGGCCATAAAAATGAAATAGTCACTAATAAATCCAATAGGGAATTCAGGAGGAACTTCTTTACCCAGAGAGTAGGTAGAATGTGGAACTTGCTACCACATGGAGTAGTTGAGGCAAATAACATAGATGCATTTAAAGGGAAGCCAGATAAACACGAGGGAGAAAGGAATAGAAAGATATGCAGATAGGGTGAGATGAAGTAAGGTAGGAGGAAGCGCGTGTGGAGCATAAACACCGGCATAGACCAGTTAAGCCAAATGGCCCATTTCTGTGCTGTAAATTCTATGTAATTCTACATAATTCTATGTAATATGTAAGGTTTCTGAACGTCAACACAGACATCGAGTTACTTAGTAAAATCCTGTGGGATCTTCCCAGAGAGCGATAGCTGTGGATAGAAACATGCTGTGCCATTTAATGTCACATTCCTGACCTTCTGTGACCTTCTCCAGCTGTGTGCCGCTATCCACTTGGGTTGTCGGATGGGCAAATCCACGATGAAGACATTACAGCTTCCAGCCAATGGTATGACTCTACAGCGGCCAAATTCGGAAGGTGAGTGGATATTCCGATTGCAGTTGTACGTTACTGTTAGGTGGCATGGGATTTACACAACGACCATATGTTAAGGTGTCAGCTGTACAACATCAGCACCTTTTTTTTAATACCTCGGGACTTAATCATAATGAAACAGTTTTGTCACAAATTAGGCAAAAACTAATTTTTAATGTCAAATAACGTATAGAAATAAAGAGAAGGGTGGGAATTCATGACGGTGGTTTGACTGCAAATATGTCATAGCCATCGCTGCAATATTAAAAAATGTTTCCACAGGTGAATGTGACCAGATACATTAAAGTTTTTATAATTTATTCCTTGCCCTAATTCTGTTTATAACGTTTTTTTTGGCAGCATTTTTGTCATCTTGAATGTGAGAAATATCCATTGTGGAGAATGCAACCTCATTGCAACCCAATGTAAATACTAAATGCTCTCAGTATAGATGCAGCCTAGAAGCAGAGTAAAGCTCCATGTTTCTGAACCCCAGTCTCAGAATAGAAACCTTACTGCACCAATTTGAATTTTTGCATTTCATGTGACACCACACTGTGGCTGTCTGGGTGAGACTCCAAATTAATGCCAATTTGTGCCAAATTGTAGGGTATTTTGTGATGCAAAGCCATGTCCATTGAGAACTGAGTTAAGACACATTATACATAGAACCTTTACAGACAGTAGAGCATGGCAGATTCAAACCTGGGCTTCACAAGTGACAGAATGATGCATTAGGAACATAGGAACAGGGGTAGGCCATTCAGCCCCTCGAGTCTGCTTCTCTATTCAATTAGATCATGTCTGATCTGATTAACCTCCTGTGCCACCTTTACGCTTAATACAACACATTGTAGGCTCAGATAGAGGTTCAAGTCCTACTTTACTCATTTCCTGAACTGAGCCATTGTTACAGGGTGAAGGGCTGGGGCAATTCCAAATAGGGAAAATCAGAGGGGAGAGTCAAGCCTGGATAGTGTCTGAGGCAAAAACAGAAATATTCAGCAGATCAATCATCAGAAGTAAAAAGAAAAGGTGAGCCAATGTTTCAGTTGTGTACCCCTCATCAGAACTAAAAACTAGAGAAAAAAGAAAGATCTTTGCAGGGCTATGGGAAAAGAGTAGGGTAATGGGACTAATTGGATAGCTCTTTCAAAGAGCTGGCATAGGCACAATGTGCTGAAAGCCTCCTTCTGTAATGTATGATTCTATGATTCTTTGGACTTGCATTTATATGGCGCCTTTCATGTCAAAGCACTTCATAGCCAATTAATTCCTTTGTTTTGAACAAAGGTATGCTGGAGGGTATAGAAAGTATACCCTCTTTCAAAGGTATGGAAAGAGGGGAAGACATGCTTAGTAATTGGATCATGTTGTAAGTAGTGAAAATGGTTGAAAATGATCTGGAAAATGCAAAGGCTAGTAGGGTGGAAGGGAAAGACAAGAGAGACGCTATATTGTGAGAGGAGGGGAGGGCATGAGCAGAGTCATGGAGAATGGACTGGACACGGCCAAGGGTCCTGTCAACCAACCTTGAGGGGAAATCTTGGCTCAGAAAAAAGCAGGACCTTTCAGAAGCTCTGGTGTGGAAAGTGGAGTCATTAGAGCAAATGTGACGGAGATACAGAAACTGGGAGAAAGGAATGGAGTCTTTACCGGAAGTGGGGTGAGAAGAAACATAAGTTAGGTCTTTGTGGTAGATGTTTGTGGAGCTAACCAGTCAGAAATCCAGGAAGGAAGGGAGAGGCCACCTAAAGGTAAGAGATGGTGGAAATTGGAAGCATAGTTCATGAAATTCTGAAGATCAGAGTAGGAACAGGATGCAACACCGATGATCAATGTGATGGTGGAAGAGGTTGAGGGGCTTGAGTAGGCTTCAATTAATAGTCTTCCAGATCTCCGCCCAAATGGTCTCTGGCACCTCCTGACAGCAGAGTATAGGAGGCAGTGGCAGCAGCATGACAGTGGTCTGTGTCACTAACATCTTAGCTACAAATTTAGCTGAAGAAAAGAAGATTTTTAAAAATGGGGAAAACGTATGCAAATACCTCCACAAAAAAGGAAGTTGAATTAAAAACATAGGGACACTAATCGCTCCCAAAATAATGGTGAGCTCAACAGCGCTCTCCGCCGTTAATGGCAAATTAAAGGAGCAAGTTCCGACGTTCGCACTTGCGCAGTGAAACGCAGAAATCCAGAACTTGCTCCTAGTGGTTCGCCGGCCATACGACAACTTCGAATTAAAGGGACATCACACACTGCAATCAGAGAAATCATTGAAAAAGCATCAACTTGCTTATCTGCCCAGCTGGAAAGTAACTAATATCGTCATCAAACAGATATTCTTAAAAATATCAGGTATAAACTAAGTTTTAACAGCGCAGTAAGTCTTAATGACTGCCAAACAACTAAAAATTAACTTTTAAAAATGTGGAGTCTCATATTACTCCTTATTTTAATAGTTTTTGGTCACTGAAAAAATACATTTTTCTAAATTAAAAAAATATTTTTTTTTACATTTCCCTTCTGTCTCTTTAATTTAATTAAATTATTTATAAAAAATATTAAAATTTTTATTTACAATGACATACAGAATACTAACTTTAAATGAATGAAGTCTGCTTGCCTGCTTGAGCAATGCAGCCTGAATCCGTGGGCGTGACTTTTCTTCCTGACAGATTTTGCGGGCGTGTCTTCTCCTTTTACACACTTTTCCAGCTGCACAGCAACTCACGCTGCTCAGAGGCTGGGTTGGCAGCGTATGTTCATTTAAAGTTCAAATTCAAGCAATTCGACGCCACACTGCCCGCGGTAAGTAAATTTGTTCATTTAATTCGCAGGAGCAGCGGTTACCGTTGCCTTGCTGCTCCGCGTGATTTCCGGCCCATGGTAGATAGATTTTTCGGGGTGTTATCACTGCTGTGAAAAACATCATTCACCCCAAGTTAGGACATGGAAAAAGAATTTAAGCATAACTTTCACAGTAATTGAATCTTTTGAACATCAGTCAGGAAGTTGGTTTTGTAAGATTGCAATTAACTTTCATAATTATTTCATTTTCGCTATCTCATCTTCCTCACTCCCAACAAATTGCCTTTCGCTTACACCAGTCCTGACATCAGTACCCCTTTTAAGTCATTCACCTAAAACGCTATCGTATTCTGGAACCCCTAAACCTAGCAGTGAAAAACTCTCTTGTCTTCCCATAGGCTGGATTTTGAAGAAGGGGATGGAGCCTGGTGTCCAGAAGGTCCAGTAGATCCTGAAGACATGGAGTTCCTTCAGGTTGACCTGCGAACTCTGCACTTTATTACCCTTGTGGGGACTCAAGGTCGCCACGCTGGAGGCCATGGCAATGAATTTGCTCAGATGTATCGGCTTGACTACAGTAGGGATGGAAACCGATGGAATTCGTGGAAAAATCGACATGGGAAACCGGTAAATTACACAATAAAAACATGCAAAAATATTTTTTCCATGTAATGTAAAATTCAGTTCTTCCGTGCAAGGGAGCAGGTGAAATCATTGTTCAGTGGTGCTCGGGAAGATGTACTTTGTGCAGCTGGAGCACACAAGAGATAATGTGGTTAAACGTAAATGTTTGGAGCTTAACTGTTTATCTTTCAACCATGTCTAAGGTAAATTGAAATAAATTAAACTGAATAAATTTAATCACACTGGGGTTAATTTTGACTTTGGGCGATATCGTTATACATCTCTTCCGAGCGTTATACATCTCTCTCTTGAGATGTGTAATGGGCGGCTGAATTGATATTGCCCGTTTTACTCTGTCGCCCAAAGTCAAAGTTGCGTCCAATGTCTCTGAGCTAATTCCTGTTGATGATCTGATCGCACTCCATTTGAGTGTATAAAGTGATTGGTTCAGACAGATCATGAATTGCTAATGGATGACATTTGAAGCAGGGTGGAGCTGGGATTTTGTGAATGGGAAACAATATATTGACTTCACGCTTGCTAAAACCTGGAATTCCCTACCCAATACCACTGTGGGTGTACCATCACCACAAGGAATGTGGCAAGAGCACATGCATTGCCCATCGCTAATTCCTCTGAGAAGGTGCTGACGGACAGAGGAATTAGTGATGGGCAATGCATGTGCTCTTGCCAGCATCATCCCACATCCTGCGAACAAATAAATCACCATTTGCATCTTTTATTACAGTCTCTCCCTCCTCCCCACCCGGTTTTATCCCTTAAATGGCCCTTCTGGCCCGTGCACCTCTTGTGGGCTGTGAATTGGGCTAGGCAGCCTGCTCCCATACTTTGGCCAATGGTACTCTTTGGCAGACAGTAGGAGGAACTGCTGATTCTCTGACCTGTACTACTTATAGCACAGAACACTGCCGGGAGTGGGGGATTGTTGAATTTACCCTATTTGCCAAACGTTATTAGTGTGTCGCATAGAACAAATGCTGTTAGTATGGAATATATAGCAGGCACGATCAATATGTAATATGCAGCAATAACACTAGTGATAGGTGCACAGTGATAGGGGATTGAGAATGCTATTCAGAAAGGCTCATTTATTATTGTTTAATAATAAAAGTGAGAGTTGTAAAATAGTGTTATTTATCAGTCACCTAACCCCCATTATAATAATGGCCTCCCACCATCATGGGAAATGTTCTCTCTTTCTGTCACATGACAAAGATCTGCTTGGAAAATGTCTAGTTGGAATGGTAGTTAACAGCAATAACAGAATGTTTCAACTGTAAAAACCCAGCATAAAAGGTTCAAAAGTATTAAATTAAATCAAATCAAATAGATTTAAACTAAATATTTCAAAGTGTCTGCGAGTCTGTAACGCACTCCCAGCTATCATTTTAATTCTTCAATTTTCATACAGCAGCCTCAGGTGACCTTCCGTGCTGTGATAACCTTATCGCTGTAACTACCAGACTCATGATGATGTCTTATCCCTTAAAACTCCACTTTCTAATCGGTGGGCCCTTCAACAGTATCCAATACGAATAATCCAAACTATTTTTGTTTTGACTTAACTGAAGTAGCACTGGGATCTGAGAATGATTGTGCCATAGAGGAAGTTTTTTTTTAAAATCCTGGTGTTTGTTGCTCTTAATATCTTCGTTCTACTGAAAAGTAAATTAAATCTGATATCACTGTAGGGAAAGAAACAGAATAATAACACTGCACGAAAGAAGTTGCATTTCTATAGCATCTTTCATGACCTCAGGACGTCCCAAAGTCCTTCACAGCTAATGGAGTACTTTTGAAGTGCAGTCACTTGTAATGTAGGAAACGTGGCAGTCAATTCGAACTCCCCTCCTCTTCTTCGAAATAGTGCTATGGGATCCAGGGCCTCGGTTTAACTTCTCATCCAAAAGACAGCACCTCTGTCAGTGCAGTACTCCCTCAGTACTGTACTAAAGTGTCAGCCTAGATTTTATGCTTAAGTCCCTGGAGTGAGACTTGAACCCACAACCTTCTGACTCAGGTGAGAGTGCTACTCACTGAGCTAACATTTTAGCAACATAATGGCCTTAGGTGATTCACAAGATGTCAGTTTGCCACCCCTATCCTGGACTTTCCCTTTTAAGAAATAATTTATGGTTCTGTACATTAATTGCACCACTTAATCTTCAGCACTTAAAATTTGCTGAATATTATTTTTCATATGTTATGAGTGGGAATGTACATATTCTGAAAGCTGTACAACACTTTGAGCGCACAAAGGGTTAAAAGGTATCAATTAGTGGATTTAATTGTTGATGTACTGAGCACATAGACTGCCAATCACGTGTAAGTATTTATCTTATCACAAACTATGGGACTTGAGTTGGAAGTTGTGTAGTGACACGCTCATATATTAGAAAAAAACACACACAGATAACCCATAAGGAGCGATGTTTGAATCTTTTAAACTGAAGGTTTAATTGTGTAATGTTCTACAGAAATATTTCATTGCCATCATCGAGTGAAGCTGTACATAGTGAGGTTGTTTTGACCTGTAGAGATGAGATTAAGCTGTTTTGTGTTTCTGAAAGGAAGTGAGTTAATCACATTTGAGACCTGTTTGCTATATTTGTGGTTGTGTTGTGTAGTCACTTGAAGTCTTTGTGCTTCTGATTCCTTTTGTTTGTTGATTTCACTTTTAAAATGTTATTATCTGACAAGAGAATATAAAATAACTGGATCTGCATGAGATATCAGTCTAGTGTATTGTAGGCAGCCAAAAAAACCTGAAAGGCACTGAGTCCATGGAATATTAGTTTAACAGAAGATTAGCCAATCTGTACGTAAACAACAACAACTTGCATTTAGATAGCGCCTTATTGATATCTTTTCTCTTTTGGCTTTGTATCTCTGGAGCCAGAGCTTGCCTTGCTCAATTGATCTGGAGTTTTTGATCTTGTACAAAAACCAAAATCATCTGAGCATTTAATATGGGTGAGTGAAGAAGTGGACCAAATACGTCTGTCAGTAGTAGTCCTTCTTTCTGCTCAGAACTGGAGGGTTGATGATTGTTGGAGGGGAAGGTTTAATTTTTTTCTTAAATTACAAAAGCCTTTTAGTCTGCCACATTCCATTGTGGAAAGCCTGAAGTGATCCATCTACCAGCTCAACAGGTGATTGGCAAAACAATCAAAGAAGGTAAATTCAGTGACAGTGGGATAGATTTTGACTTTGTGCGATAGTGTAAAACAGGTGATAGTGATTGACTTCAATGGAAATAAAAATTGGGAAAGATGTAAAACGGGCTGTCCATTCGCTATCATCGATTTTACACTATCACACAAAGTCAAAATCTACCCCTATCAGTCCTAACACTTGCAATCTAGGCTATTGAGTTGGGAGCCAAGCACTTAACTGCTTCAACTACCATGCTGTCAACAGTTTACATTTATATAGTGTCTAATGTAGTAAACATCCCGATGCAATTCACATAGGAGAAATGAACGCCAAGCAGTAGTAGAAGTGTTAGGAGAGTTGGTCACGCAAGACAGATTTTGAAGGAACTTTAGAGTGTGGGGCCTAAGCAGCTGAAGGCATGATCGCAAATGATGGGGTGAAGGGGGCGGGCGGGGGTGGGGGGTGTTGAACAGGAGGCCAAATCTGAAGAATGGAGAGTTTGGGCGGGAAGAGCACTGGAAGGGGTTACAGAGATGGGGGGAAGCGAGGACATGGGTGGATTTAAACACAAGGATGGCAATTTTAAATATCAGGTGTTGGGGGACCGGGAACCAATGTAGTTCAGCGAGGTCAAGGACGGGGGGCGAGCGGCACTTGGTATGTGATAGGAAGCGGGCAACTTTTGGTCATTTTTCCTAACTCTTCCATTACTGTTCAGCATCCACTTCTCCTCTATGAAGTGCCTTGGGATGTTCCTATGTTAAAGGTGCTATGAAGATGCAAGTTATAAAGTGGTTTGCTATCTGTTTTCCAAAATGAAGTGATTAGAGTGCATTTAGCAGAGGAATGCCATTTCTAGTGGTGCTATTGAAACAAAAAAGTATTTTGATTTTATGACTTATTATCTTGACTGATTCCAATCAAATCTAGTGTCATTTAGCTTCATACAATGGTTGTGGTTTGCAGATTGGCGGTTTATGGAAAATAAACCACTCATGTCACGGTGGAGTGGTGTTAGTGAGTCACGCGGTATCACTCCGTGGTTTGTTTTCTCTAATCCATTGGTCCCTGAAATTCCTCTTGTATTATTACACAACATTGTAGAGTAAAGCGAAATGTTTAACTCAAACACGTAAATGATAATTAGTGTTTTGGATAACTATCAGCCTCCAACACTACTAGGAGGTTGGCTACTGCATTAGGCTCCTGATGTTTTTTTTAAGGGCCCTGTTTATGTCACTCTGAAGTAACTTGTAATTACCTATTGTAAAAGGCCTGGTGGGTCATTTATCATACACGCACCTCTGGAGTAAAATTATGCTCCTGTGTGCTAGTGGCATGTGCCAGGCACAGAGGGAGCATAAAACCGGATCTCAGTCAGTGCTTGCCCTGGGTTTTCCGATGGGCATGTACTGGGGACACAGAAGGCTTGCGCTGCTCCATGGTGCAAGCCTTAATACAACAATCAATTGGGACACATTGGAGATGTAATCCTTGTCGCTCAGTAATTCCGATGAGTTGTGACCTTGTTGCCAGGCCAGTTCTGTGCACCTTGGGGTGTCAGCTTTGGCTCACTTGGAAGCACTCTCACCTCTGAGTTAGAAGGTCATGGGTTCAAGCCCCACTCCTTAGACTCGAGCATATAATGCAGGCTGACGCACCCAGCAGAACTGAGGGAGCGCTGCACTGTCAGAGGTGCCATCTTTCAGCTGAGACATTAAACCGAGGCCATGAGTGCCCTGTCAGGTGGATGTAAAAGATCCCACTGCACTATTCAAAGAAGAGCAGGAAAGTTCTCCCCAGTGTCCTGGCCAATATTTATGCCTCAACCAACATCACTTTAAAAAAACCCAGATTATGTGGTCATTATCACATTGCTGTTTATGGGACCTTGCTGTACACAATTTGGCTGTCATGTTTCTTACATTACAACAACGGCTAAATTTCAAAAGTACTTCTTGGCTGTAAAGCGCTTTGGGACGTCCTGAGGTCACAAAGGGCGCTATATAAATGCAAGTCTTTGTTTCTTTTCTTTATTTCTTTCATTCCGTGCCCCTGTATATTTCATCACGGTTACTGAATAATTCACTGAGGTTCTTCATTCGGTTCAGAATTTAGTAAAAATGTGCTGGCTTTTTTTGATAGTTCTTGTACACAATAAAAACTGTTTTCCAAATGACAACACCAATTTGACATTGACCATTGACCCAGGACATTGATTAAATATAATATACATAATTGTACATACAATAAACATAATACGAAGAGGGCTGCCAGTATTCACCTTGTACATGTCAGTGATTGGGGCAGTAATGAATTGTCAGCAAAGACTTGCATTTATATAGCACCTTTCACGACCTCAGAATGTGCTAAAATGCTTTACAGCCAATGAAGTGTAGTCACTATTGTGCAACCAATTTGCACACAGCAAGGTCCCACAAACATCAATGTGATAATGACCAGATAATATGTTATAATGATGTTGTTTGAGGGATAAATGTTAGACAGACCAGCTGGGAAACCTCCCCTGCTCTTCTTCGAAATAGTGTCATGGGATCTTTATGTCCTCCTGATAAGGCAGACGGGGCTTAAGTTTAATGTCTCATCCGAAAAATGGCACCCCCCACAGTGCAGCACTCACTCAGTACTGCACTGAAATGTCAGCCTAGATTTTGTGCTCAAGGCCTTGATTTTAACACCTCTCGCCCAGCGAGAATGGTGCATAGGAGGTGTTAAAATTAGGCCTGAAGTCGCTCCATTCCTGCCCAGGGCCGTTTCATCCACTACAAGCAAGCGGGGGCCTACTTTACATTCAAAAGTCAAGGCCCGACGACATCATCGCGCCACGACGTACTCTTAACTAAAAGTCAGGGGGAGTCACGCACTGTTTGGAGTCCAGTTGTTCCCCCTGTGGCTTCCTGCCACCAAATTCTTACACCTGCCCGCCCTGGCCGGGTTCGGGCAGGACTCCGGGAACTTTTATGTAAATGAGGCCCACCTGTTATGATCAGCTGGGTCTCAACGTCCCTGGACTCCCCAGGTTCACTGCTTGGTCTGCGGCTCATGTGCACCAAGCCTGCCCCCCTTGTAACATCAGGGTCAAAGACTCTGGAGTGGGTTATGAACACACAACCTCCTGCCTCAGGAGGCAAGTGTGCTACCCACTGAGCCAAGGCTGACACCAATTTTTGCTGAACACTTTGAAGTGAGTCAAGTTGACCCAAGTATGTGACAGTAGCCTTTGTCTCACTTTAACCCTACTTTTGTGTTTTTTTCTTCAGGTAATTGAAGGAAATGTAAACCCATATGATCCTGTACTGAGAGATCTGGAGCCACCAATGATAGCCAGATTTGTGAGGTTCATACCAATTACTGATCACTCCATGAGTGTGTGTATGAGAGTAGAACTCTACGGATGTGAATGGTTAGGTAAGTGCATGAATGCACGAAGTGTGGTAAATAAGGTTGGTGAGCTGCAGGCGCAAATAGCCACATGGGAATACGATGTTGTGGCGATAACGGAGACCTGGCTCAAAAAAGGGCAGGATTGGGTACTAAATATTCCTGGATACAAGGTGTTCAGGAAAGATAGAGAAGGAAAGAAAGGAGAGGGGGTGGCAGTATTGATTAAGGAGAATATTGCAGTACTGGAGAGAGAGGATGTCCTGGAGGGGACAAGGACAGAATCTATTTGGTTAGAGTTAAGAAATTAAAGAGGTGCCATTACACTACTGGGTGTATTCTATAGGCCACCAACTAGTGGGAAGAATATAGAGCAGCAAATTTTCAGGGAAATTACAGAGAGGTGCAAAAGCTATAGAATAGTGATAACTGGGGACTTCAACTATCCTAATATAGACTGGGATAACAATAATAATATAAGGGGCATAGAAGGGGAGGAATTTTTGAAATGTGTTCAGGATAACTTTCTTAACCAGTATGTTTCCAGCCAACAAGGAAGGACACATTGCTGGACTTGGTTCTAGAGAATGAGGTGGGTCGAGTGGAGCAAGTGTCAGTGGGGGAAGCATTTAGGGAGCAGCGATCATAGTATCATAAGGTTTAGAATAGCTATGGAAAAGGACACAGACCATTCTAAAGTAAAAATACTCAATTGGAGGAGGGCCAATTTCAATGGGATGAGAACAGATCTGAGCTGGGTAAATTGGAATCAAAAATTGGCAGGCAAAACTGTAATTGAACAGTGCCTTTAAGGAGGAGATGGTTTGGTTACAGTCTAGGCACATTCCCATGAGGCAGAAAGTTAGGGCAACTAAAGCCAGAGCTCCCTGGATGACAAAAGAGATAGTGAGTAAGATGAAATGGAAACAAGGGGCGTATGACAGATGTCAGGTTGATAATACAAGTGAGAACCAGGCAAAATATAGAAAGTTCAGGGGGGAAGTGAAAAAGGAAATAAGAGGGGCAAAGAGAGAGTATGAGAATGGATTGGAGGCCAACATAAAAGGGAATCCAAAAGTCTTCTTCAGGCATGTAAACAATAAACGGGCAGTAAGAGGAGGGGTGGGGCCGATTAGGGACCATACTGGAGATCTACTCATGGAGGCAGAGGAGATGGCTGAGGTACAAAATGATTACTTTGCACCTGTCTTTACCAAGGAAGAAGATGCTGCCAGAGTCTCAGTAAAGGAAGATATAGTTGAGATACTGGATGGGCTAAAAATTGATAAAGAAGAGGTACTTGAAAGGCTAGCTGTGCTTAAAGTAAATAAGTCACCCGGTCCGGATGGGATGCATCCTAGGTTGCTGAGGAAAGTAAGGGTGGAAATTGCGGAAGTACTGGCCATAACCTTCCAAACATCCGTAGACACAGGGGTGGTGCCAGAGGACTGGAGAATTGCAAATGTTACACCCTTGTTCAAAAAAGGGTGTAAGGATAAACCCAGCAACTATAGGCGAGTCAGTTTACATCAGCGTTGGGGAAACTTTTAGAAATGATAATCCGGGACAGAATTAACAGTCACTTGGACGAGTGTAGATTGATTAGGGAAAGCCAGCACGGATTTGTTAAAGGAAAATCATTTGTTTAATTAACCTGATAGAGTTTTTTGATGAGGTAACAGAGAGGGTAGATGAGGGCAATGTAGTTGATGGACTTTCAAAAGGCGTTTGATAAAGTGCCGCATGGTAGGCTTATCATCAAGATTGTGGCCCATGGAATAAAGGGGGCAGTAGCAACATGGATACAGAATTGGCTAAGAGGCAGGAAACAGAGATAGTGGTGAACGCTTGTTTCTCGGAATGGAGGGAGGTGTACAGTGGTGTTCCCCAGGGTTCGGTGCTGGGACCACTGCTTTTCCTGATATATATTAATGACTTGGGTGTACAGGGCACATTTTCAAAATTTGCAGATGACACAAACTTGGAAGGATAGTAAACAGTGAGGAGGATAGTGATAGACTTCAAAAGGATACAGACAGACCAATGGCATGGGCGGACACACGGCAGATGAAATTTAACGCAGAAACATGCGAAGTGATACCTTTCTAAAGCGGTACAGGAATAGAGAGATCTGGGGGTATATGTGCACAAATCATTGAAGGTGGCAGGTCAGATTGAGAAAGCGGTTAAAAGAACATACGGGATCCTGGGCTTTATAAATAGAGGCATAGAGTATAAAAGTATGGAAGTCATGATGAACCTTTAGAAAACACTGGTTCAGCCACAACTGGAGTATTGTGTCCAGTTCTGGGCACCGCACTTCAGGAAAGATGTGAAAGGCTTAGAGAGGGTGCAGAAGAGATTTAGTAGAATGATTCCAGGGATGAAGGACTTTAATTGCGTGGATAGACTGGAGAAGCTGGGGTTGTTCTCCTTGGAACAGAGAAGGTTGCGAGGAGATTTGATAGAGGTAGTCAAAATCATGAAGAGTCTAGACAGAGTAGATAGAGAGAAACTGTTCCCATTGCCGGAAGGGTCAAGAACCAGAGGACACAGATTTAAGGTGATTGGCAAAAGAACCAAAGGTGACACGAGGGAAAACTTTTTTACGCAGCGAGTGGTTAGGATCTGGAATGCACTGCCTGAGGGGGTGGTGGAGGCAGATTCAATCATGGCCTTCAAAAGGGAACTGGATAAGTACTTGAAAGGAAAATATTTGCAGGGCTACGGGGATAGGGTGGGGGAGTGGGACTCGCTGGATTGCTCTTACATGGAGCCGGCGCGGACTCGATGGGCCAAATGGCCTCCTTCCTATGATTCTATGAATAGTTTTAGAAAATAAGACACTAGGTTAAGGGTAGACCTAGGTCATGTGATAGGAGCTCCGTGCTGCCCTTTCGTATTTTCTCTCCATCCACGACAGCAATTATTACATTTCCTCCACTTCACCCAATGTACATACAACTATGCCAACAAACTGAAGACATCTGTCCTTGATATGTGTGTATATATGTGGTTTTATGTATGGGTGTGTATGTATATACATAATTATACACATATATATATATATATATATATATATATATATATCTACACATTATGTATATATAATGTATAGCATCCCAAACACAGCAGCACCACCTTGTCAGGTGGACTAAAGAAGGGGAGAGGAACGTAAAAACCAGATTCTCCCAATTGACCTGTTTTGGGACTGGCGCAAAATGGGCTTAACCTAATGGTCGGTTGGTATTTAAATCTGAAGCTATCCTGCCAAAAATTATTTACATTTATAACACTTTGCACATAGAGATGGTGTCTCGGAGCACTTTACATGGTGGAGGGAGGAAATAGACACTGAACACAGAGGAAAAAGGAAAACAGTGTGGCTGAAGTGAGACTAGCTGGATTGCATTCGCATAGTGCCGGCACGGACTCGATGGGCCAAATGGCCTCCTTCCGTGCTGTAACCTTTCAATGATTCTATGATTCTAAAGGGGGAAAGAAAGCATGTTTGAAGAGGAAGGTTTCTAGATAGATTCTTAAAGCAGTTGGAAAAAGGAATGGATTTAGGGAGGTAAGGGCATTGAGGCTGAAATAAAGATTATGTCCCAACAATCCACTCTGTCTATAATATCCCCGCTGGTGAAAAGTTAAAGTGCATTGCCTTTGAGAAGATATGTTTGGCAAACCTTTTTAAAATTTAATTATAAATACAATGCATCTTGATGTAAATCACATTGAAATGCATCATTATTCTGCTGGCATTTAGTGATGAAAATGATACACAGCTATTCTGGTTTGTCATCCTCCCAAAAATAGTAAATTGCCAAATATTTTTTTCATGAAGACAATTCCTCTTTAATAGAGGTGCAGTCTGATACACAAATAGAACCCTTCTTGATCTTCTGATCCTTGTTGTCAACGCGGCCTCTTTAGAACAGTACCTCGTAGGCTGTGTTACGAGCCTGGAAAATGTGCGTCATTATGGCCTGCGAAGGCAGCACAAATTCAGCCTTGCCAAACTGCAAAATTATACTCAGACCAACTGTAATCAAAGAATTAACTATCATTATCCCTGGAGGCTGAAACGAATGTTGGGTTTTCTTCTGCGTACAAACCTCAAAACTGCTGTAGTGCTGT
This sequence comes from Heptranchias perlo, assembly GCF_035084215.1. NCBI lineage: Eukaryota > Metazoa > Chordata > Chondrichthyes > Hexanchiformes > Hexanchidae > Heptranchias > Heptranchias perlo. The sequence continues at coordinate 66,894,395 of NC_090333.1, forward strand.
AGATTGGCAGTATAATGGACTACAGCGTGACTCATGATCATGAGAGAGTAGTTGGTCTGTTTTTTTGAAACTAACTAAAGGACTCACAGCATGCGAATGTTAAGACCGCACGTAAAGAAAGCAGTTGCATTTATATGGTACTTTATTACATCCTCAGGACACCCCAGAGCATTCGTGTCCAATGGATTACTTCTGAACTTACTTCTGAATTATTAGGATGATACCAGAACTGAGAGGTTATAACTATCAGGAAAGACTGAACAGGCTGGGGTTCTTTTCTCTAGAAAAGAGAAGGCTGAAGGGTAACAGAATAAAGGTTTTTAAAGTTATGACGTGGTTCGATAGGGTAGACATAGAGAAGATGTTTCCACTTGTGGGGGAGTCCAAATCTAGGGGTCGTAAATATAAGATAGTCACTAATAAATCCAATAGGGAATTCAGGAGAAACTTCTTTACTCAGAGAGTGATTAGAATGGGGAATGTGCTACCACATGGAGTAGTTGAGGCGAACAGCATAGATGCATTTAAGCTAGATAAGTGCATGGGGGAGAAAAGAATAGAAGGATATGCTGATAGGGTTGCATGAAGTAGGGTGGGAGGAGGCTCGAGTGGAACATAAACGCCGGTATGGTCCAGATGGGGCAAATGGCCTGTTTCTGTGCTGTAAATTCTATGTAATTCAATGTTATTGTAGATAAACATGGCAACCAATTTGCAACACAGCAAGCTCCCACATACAATATGTGAGATGAATGGTGGTGGTAGTCGAGAGAGGAGTGTAAGCCCGAACATTTTGGGAGGTAAAATTCCTCCAGTTGCTAATTTTGTGGTAAAGTTGGCGCATGTACGAAGTGGAATATTGCGTTACACCACTATTGTCGATATAATTATTGACTGGAAAAATTGTATTGCCGTTGCTTCTTTCAGCTGACGCTGACCACACTGAGAGTAAAATTGAACGGGGTGGGGGTGGATTTTAACTCCTGAGTGGTCGGCTGGCTGTACGCCTGGGCAAATCTACCAGGGGATGCTGCGCGACGCCTGGTCCACTTTAACAGCCAGGCCTCATTTAAATGTAAGCTTCCCGCGTTTGGGCCGTTGCAATATCAGGCCGCCCCGGAAGGCAGCAAGGTAAGTCATTGTGGGTGGGGGGGTGGGGGTGGATGTTCAGGAATGTTTTGGGAATGCAGAATTGGGGGAAGCCCGGACTTCAGCAGCCCAAATTATTTTTTGTGGCATTTGGGGAACAACCCATGCTCCTCTTGGCCCCTCAAAAAACAGTGTTTTTTTTTGTACTCACCTTGGAGGACCTGCACATCTGGACCGACTGCTTCTTCCCAGCGGAGTGTCCACAGCAGACGCCCAACTGAGTTGGCCATAAAAATGGCTTTGGGGTCCTGACGACCTAATTAGCGTCAATTCTCAGGGCTGCTGCCTGAGTCAGGCAGCGCCTCAGCCGCTCGGCTTTAAGGTGGAGTCGGGGTGGAAGCAGAGCGGTAAGTGGACCCACTTTGATTTTAACTCCCGAACGGTTCAGTTTCCGCCAGGCGGAGGGAGCTAAAATCTCCGCCAAAAAGGTAAAATCTAAGTAGATGCTGTATCTTTAATGTGACCTGTTTATTTCCTTGTGCAGATGGTCTAGTGTCTTACAATAGTCCAATGGGCCACCAGATTGTCTCAGCCAGAAACCCCACTGTTTATTTGAATGATTCAGTCTACGATGGTGCAATCAGTTCAAGGTAAGACGTCCTACACTCTTTAATAAGTTTCCATTGGCTCTTTGTCCCCACAGCTTTGTTTTCTACACTATTTTCAGCAGTTACAATTAATGTTAGTCTCAATGAAATTGTTTGCATGTTGAAAAAATTGAGATTGCATCAGCGCTAGTTCTTATCCACATGTTTTAACTTTTCTGTCACTTTTATAGTGCAGAACTGCTTCTACTTGACTGTCAGTGCTTCAGAATCCATCCATTTACATTGAGAGGTGGATTCCACAGCACCAGTGACAAATTGTCCTTTTAATTTTTGCCTGCCAGAAAGTTCATGCAGGTTATAGTTCATACAATATTGCAGCTATGGAAAGAATACAGAAGAAAGCAATCAGAATGATTGAGGGGATGGAGGGATTGGATTATGAGGAGTGATTATGTAAATTGGGCATGTTCTCACTGGAAAAAAGAAGGTTGAGAGGTGATATGATTATTGTTTTTAGGATTCTAAAGGGACTATATAATGTAGACCATGTCAAGCTATTTCACCCTGTCCAGAGAGTAAAGCCAGAGGATACAGCCTGCACTTGAAGGGGGGTAGATTCAAAACTAATCTGCGGAAACAATGGGCCAGAATTTGCTGTCAAAATAATGATGAAGCTAATGCATTTGCCGTTACTTATGTGCAAATGGTACAGCAACTTCAGGCGAGGGGCAAATGCGCGGTTAAACTCAAATATCCAAAAGCTGCTGTCCGAGTTGAGCTGATGCGCCATTAGCTTTGTGAAAGCGGCATCTCTCTGTCTGCCTCACCATTGAAATGCATTGAACGGCATGAAGTTGCTGTATTTGCGCAGTAGATACGAACTAAACTCGCCACAGAAAGTTAGGGCTTGTCCATTTCAGTCTAAGTATCCTTTTAACGACATGATGAGTGCTAATTACTGCCAGTGAACCTCTCTGGCACTGAAAATTAACTATTACAAATGTAGAGTCTCATTCCTTCAGGTTTTAATTGTTGGAAATTTTAAAAATGTAAAATTTAAAATTTAAAATTTTTTTTTTACTTTTCCTCTCTGTCTCTTTTTCCTCTCTCTCTTAAGCCAATCTTTCTTTCCCTCTCTTTATTTCTCTTTCTGTACCTGATTTGACATTGAATTCACCCAGTCTAATTCACCCTCCTTTTCAGTCGTTGCGCTGTTAATTTCACAATCCTTCAATCTGATTGATTGAGGAGATACACAGTTGCTTGTCCTGTTCACTCAGGTCCCAGATGCCCTGTTTCCCTCGCCGTGACGATATCACCTCACATTCTCAGTAACTTGCCATGCAAAGAATTTGAAAACCTAAACGTGCAAGGGCAGGTCTAACTAGTGGCAGATGCCCGGTAGATGCCCTGCTACAGCAAAATTATGGCTCAATATTTCAGTGAGCGAGTGGTCAATCTATGGAGCAGGCTCCCTAGGGAGACGGTGGAAGCAGTTAGTATTGATTTAGTCAAGCTAGAAAGATTTCTTTCAGAAAATAACATTTTGGGATACAGTATACAAGTAATTTGTGACGTGACGTGTGGTAAGTGTTGCAGGCTTGGGAGGAACAGGTGACTTTGGACCTATGATTCCCAAAACGCTCCACCACTAAGGTTTTCCTTGTATAATTTCTGGGTCTGTTGTAGAAATTGATTGCTATGATTATAGTCAACAAGTCTGTTATCATTGTATCATGCGACTACCAGGATGGTAGAAGGTGATCTAGGTGGTCTTTCTTCATCTAGCAGTTCCTAAGGCTGGAGAATTTAAGCTATGAGAAAAGATTGGATAGGCTGGGGTTTTTTTCTTCGGAACAAAGGAGACTGAGGGGAGATTTAATTGGGTATATAAAATTATGATGGGACTAGATAGAGTGGATAAGAGTACCTATTTCCCTTAGCAGAGGGGTCAGTGACCAGGGGGCATGGATTTAAAGTATTTGGTAGAGGGATTAGACGGGAGCTGAGGAGAATTTTTTTCACCCAGTGGGTGGTGGAGGTCTGGAACTCACTGCCTGAAAAGGTGGTAGAGGCAGAAACCCTCAACTAATTTAAAAAGTACTTGGATGAGCACTTGAAGTGCCATAACCTACAGGGCTACCGACCAAATGCTGGAAAGTGGGATTAAGCTGGAGAGCTCTTTCTCAGCCAGCACAGACATGATGGGCTGAATGGCCTCCTTCTGTGCCGTAACTTTCTATGATTCTAAGTTCCTATGTGAAAACTGATTACTGGTCTGTACAAGAGACTGAGCATTTGACCTCTGAACAAACCTTAAATAAAGTAAAATAATTGAAGTCAGCCTGGTGCTAAATTTTACTTGCAGCACCATTTCCAGAGATATATTCTTCCAGTACTGTGCAATTACATTTACTGATCATTCTGTAAAGTTTTACTATCAAAGCTGTTAGAATGGGAGAGACTGCCCTCCGTGAAAGGGAGAGAGCCAGAAAGCAAAAGATGGGAAGGTCAAATTGCATAGTTATATTCAGCCTCTTGTGAATCAGAAGCCACCAACATCACCTACCTATTGCCTAGCTCTCTCCCTTTGAGCGCAGGGTGTGTCTCCCATACCTTGATGCACTAGTAATGGTTTGGTTTACTGTAAATGACTCATTATGACACCAAAGCACACCCTTTATAATGGCTATAGAGTTGGCTGACCAGTTTTCAGACATTTAACCCTCACAATAATGACTGGAAATGGGCGGGGGTTTTCAACCTGTTATATATTTTAACTTTTCTAGACGTATCTAGTCCATTACATCAGCATGCATGTAACCAACCTGTTGAAAGAATTTATGGTAAATTCTGCATTCAAGGATAGACCATATTGTAGTAATGGAGCCTGTTATATACGGCTCGTACTTCATTTCCACTAGTGGGGGAGTCCAGAAGGGGCCATAAATATAAGGTAGTCACTAAAAAATCCAAAAAAGAATTCAGGAGAAACTTCTTTACCCAGAGAGTGGTTAGAATGTGGAACTTGCTACCATAAGGAGTGGTTGAGGCGAATAGCATAGACGCCTTTAAGGGGAAGCTAGATAAACACATAAGGGAGAAAAAAATAGAAGGATATCCTGATAGGATTAGATGAAGTAGGATGGGAAGAGGCTCATGTGGAGCATAAACACCGGCATGGACCAGTGGGGCCGAATAGCCTGTTTCTGTGCTGTAAATTCTATGTAATTAGACCAACTGTGTGCTTTCATGTTGCCGCTTGTTTGGTTTGGATATCAGGAGAGCAGCATCCATAAATTGGTGCCCCCCACCCCTGGACTCTTTTACACCAGCAGGAGAATTGTAGTCCTCCATTGGATGTGACCAGCATTGAGGTGGCACCACCTTTGTTCGTTACATCATTTTACTTCTCGTTCCCAGCCATTTCTCCTGTTGCTGCAGATGCCCACAGTGTTCTATCTGGCATTTTTTAGAAAGTAGCAATGAAAATCAACAGAAATTAGGTACAGGATATTCCTCGGATAATATAAATAGGAATAACTTTTGTATTGTTTACTTGCACTTTGAATAGTTTTGTCAGGCGTTTCTAAATCATCCTATCTCATGCCTTTTAATGGAAACACCTTGGCAGTGAGATAGATGGTCCCATTATCTAATCATCCCTTTAAAGTAAGAAAGAAAAAAAGAGCGTGCATTTATATAGCACCTTTCATAACCTCAGGTCATTCCAAAGGGTGTTACAGCCAGGGCACCGGGAGAACGCCTCTGCTCTTCTTCGAAATAGTGCCATTTATAATTTACCTATTACCTACCAATAAAATAAACTAGCAGAATATACATTTTAATACATAGTCTTTACATCCAGCAAGGCCTCAGTTTAATATCTCATCTGAAAGATGGCACCTCCGACAGTGCAGCACTCCCTCAGAGCTGCACTGAAGTGTGCTCAAGTCCCTGGAGTGGGGCTTGAACCCACAACCTTCTGACTTAGAGGCAAGAGTGCTACCAACTGAGACAAGACTGACACCTTGTGTTGTAAATGTTGTAATCTAGACACTGGAGGGCTGTTGTTGCCAATGTAGTATAAATCGGGGGTGGGGCGGGGGGGTTGGGAAAAAAGAAAAGGGGAGAAAACTGGAGCACATAAGCACTAAATAAAGCACAATGTATAGGGGCTGAACTGGTACCTGAACAAGAATCTCTCTTAAATAGGTTTTCATGTTAGCTGACTTTTACTTTTCCAGAATTATCCGCTAGCGATTTCAGCTTCTCATCAACCAAATATGCACTGTCGCAAACAATGGAATATTCCGACTGGAAGAGGTGATGATCACATAAGAAATAGGAGCAGGAGTAGACTATTGCGACCCCTTGAGCTTGCTCCACCATTCAATAAGATCATGGCTGATCTTCGACCTCAACTCTACTTTCCTGCCCGATTCCCATATCCCTTGATTCCCCTAGAGTCCAAAAATCTATCGATCTCAGCCTTGAATATATTCAACGTCTCAGCATCCACAGCGCTCTGGGATAGAGAATTCCAAAGACTCACAACCCTCTGTGTGAAGAAATTCCTCCCCATCTCAGTCTTAAATGGTAGACCCCTTATTCTGAGACTATGCTCCCTAGTTCTAGACTCTCCAGCCATGGGAAACAACCTCTCAGCATTTACCCTATCAAGCCCCCTCAGAATCTTGTATGTTTCAATGAGGTCGCCTTTCATTCTTCTAAACTCCAGAGAGTATAGGCCCATTCTACTCAATCTTCCCTCTCATCCCAGGAATCAATCTAGTGAACCTTCGTTGCATCACCACGAAGGCAAATATATCCTTTCTTAGAAAAGGAGACCAAAACTATATACGGTTCTCCGGGTGAGGCCTCATCAAAGCCCTGTACAATTGCAGCAAGACTTCCTTACTCTCATACTCCAGCCCCCTTGCAATAAAGGCCAACATGCCATTTGCCTTCCTTATTGCTTGCCATACCTGCATGCTAACTTTTTGTGTTTCTTGTACAAGGACACCCAAATCTCTCTGAACACCAACATTTAATAGTTTCTCACCATTTAAAAAATATTCTGTTTTTCTGTTCTTCCTACCAAAGTAAATAACCTCACATTTCCCCATATTGTACTCCATCTGCCACCTTCTTGCCCACTCGCTTAACCTGTCTATATCCCTTTGCAGACTCTTTGTGTCCTCCTCACAGCTTATTTTCCCACCTAGCTTTGTATCATCAAAAAACTTGGATACATTACACTCGGTCCCTTCATCTGAGTCATTAATATAAATTGTAAATAGCTGAGACCCAAGCACTGATCCTTGCGGCACTCCACTAGTTACAGCCTGCCAACCTGAGAATGACCCATTTATCCCTACTCTCTATTTTCTATCCTTTAACCAATCCTCCATCCATGGTAATATATTACCCCCAACACCATGAGCCCTTACCTTGCATAACAACCTTTTATGTGGCACCTTATTGAATGCCTTTTGAAAATCCAAATATACTACATCCATTGGTTCCACATCACATGACTTCAAGCCACTGAGGAATTTTGAGCCTATTTTGAAACAAATGTTTTGGTCCTACACCAGCATGTGAAGCAGATCGAATAATAATTTTTTTTGAGCAACGGGATCTCACAAAAAATTGAACTTGTTACAATAGGAAGCCTGGATATCATTCAGTAAATTATTTTGCTATGTCTCACAGCTTGTAGTCATTTATTCTGTTATAATTGTTCAGTTAGTTATTTTCTTTCATTGAATTGCTGTGATAACCCAACCCCTCCCTATCTCTGTAACCTCCTCCAATTCTAGCCTGTTGCACATCCCCGATTTTCTTCGCTCCACCGTTGGCAGCAGTAGCTTCAGCTGCCTAGGCCCCTAAGCTCTGGAATTCTGTCGCTGAACTACTCCATCTCTCTCCTCCTCTAAGGCCCTCCTTAAAACCTATCTCTTTGACTCAGTTTTTATTCACCCCTCCTAATGTCTCCTTTTGGCTCGGTGTCAATTTTTATCTGATTACACTCTTGTGAAGCGCCTCGAGACGTTTTCCTACATTAAAAGCAGGGGACGTAAAAGATCCCGACGCTATTTGAAGAAGAGCAGGGTAGTTCTCCTCAGGTCCTGCCACACATTTATCCCCCAATTAATACCTCGAATAACAGATTAACTGATCATTCATCTCACTTTGTGGGACCTTGCTGTGCACAAATTGACTGCCATGTTTGCCTGCAAAATAACAGTGACTACACATCAAAAGCACTTGGACATGTCCTCTGGATGTGAAAGGTGCTATTAAATGTAAGTTCTTTCTTTATACGAGAACATAAGAACATAAGAAATAGGAGCAGGAGTGGGCCATACAGCTCCTCGAGCCTGCTCCGCCATTCAATAAGATCATGGCTGATCTTCCACCTCAACTCCACTTTCCCACCCTATCCCCATATCCCTTGATTCCCTTAGTGTCCATATATCCATCAATTTCAGTCTTGAATATATTCAATGACTGAGCATCCACAGACCTCTGGGGAAGAGAATTCCAAAGATTCACAACCCTCTGAGTGAAGAAATTTGTCCTCATCTCGTCATAAATGGCCGACCCCTTATCTTGAGAAATGTTGCCTACTGTTGATTTTTTTCTGGTACAAGTGCTAGGAATTCCATTAGCAAAGTGGATGAAAATTTGACTAAAAATAAAGATAGCTGTTCAAGTTATCGATGTTATTATTAGTTATTTCTTCAAATGTACAAATACAGTGTATTTGTATGTCCACTATTTCTTGGTAATTCAACCTGTGTTTAAAAAAAGCAGCTTATAAACATGATAGTGTATTTACACTGGGGTAAAATTGTATCAGGTTATGAATTCGAATTGAGGATCTTCAGTGAGCTAATCTGTACATCACTTGGAGTGAACATTCCCTCTGAAGGAGAGCAAATTTCACCCACTGTTGGGTAAAGCATATTGTTAAACCTCATTATTGTAAACTTGTGGGGACTCGCTTGGTAGTTCTTCTTATCCAGGTCTCATCTTATTGAAGTTTGAGCCACTCCACTAACTAGAATGGAACATCTGCTCACACCAGGAATCAAACTTTGTAGTGATAACATTTGTAATAGTGAGGTAATGCTGTATTATAGAATGTACAGCACAGAAATGGGCCATTCGGCCCAATAGGTCCACGCCAGTATTTATGCTCCATACAAGTATCCACCCTCCCTACTTCATCTAACCCTATCAGTAAATCCTTCTTTTCCTTTCTCTCTCATCTGTTTATCTAGCTTCCCCTTAAATGCATCTATGTTAGTCGCCTCAACTACTCCTTGTGGTAGCGAGTTCCACATTCTAACCACTCTCTGGGTAAAGAAGTTTCTCCTGAATTCCTTATTAGATTTCTTAGTGACTATCTTATATTTATGGCCCTTAGTTCTGGTCTCCACTGCAAGGAGAAACATCTTCTCTATGTCTACCCTATCAAACTCATGATCTTAAAGACCTCTATCACTCCTTAGTTCACTCCTCAGCTTTCTCTTTTCTAGAGAAAAGAGCCCCAGCCTATTCAGCCTTTCCTGATAAGTATAACCTCTCAGTTCCGGTATCATCCTAGTAAATCTTCTTTGCACCTTCTCCAATGCCTCTATATCTTTTTTATAATATGAAGACCAGAACTGTTCACAGTACTCTAAGTGTGGTCTAACCAAGGTGCTATACAGGTTTAATATAACTTCTCTTCTTTTCAATTCTATCCCTCTAGAAATGAACCCCAGTTTTTGGTTTGCTTTTTTTATGGCCTTATTAACCTGCGTCGCTACTTTTAGTGATTTGTGTATCTGTATACCCAGATCCCTCTGCTCCTCTACCCTATTTAGACTTATTATCCAAGCAGTATGTGGCCCCATTATACTTCCTACCAAAATGTAATAGCTCACACTTATCTATATTGAAATTCATTTGCCAATTACATGCCCATTCTGCAAGTTTATTAATGTCTTCCTGTATTTTGTCGTAGTCCTCCTAACTATACCCCCTAATTTGGTGTCATTTTGAAATTGTACTTCCAATTCCTGGGTCCAAATCGTTTATGTGAATGGTGAACAACAGTCGTCCTAGCACCGATCCTTGTGGAACGCCACTTCCAATCTTTTACCAGTCTGAGTAACTACCTTTAACCCCTACTCTCTGTTTTGTAGCCGGCTTATTATCTATTCTACTACTTGTCCCCTGACTCCACATGCTCTGACCTTAGTCATGAATCTATGTGGTACCTTATTGAAGGCCTTTTGAAAATCCAAATATATTACATCTATTACATTACCCTTGCCTGCCTTTTCTCTTGCTTCTTCAAAGAGTTCAATAAGGTTGGTCAGACATGACCTTCCCTTTTGAAATCCGTGCTAACTATTCTTCATTATATTTTTGGTTTCTAGATTTTTTCTATTACATTTTTGAGTAAGGATTCCATTATCTTTCCTACCACCGACGTTAAGCTAATTGGTCTATAATTCCTTGGACTAGTTCTATCTCCCCTTTTAAATATAGGAATCAAATTAGCTGTTCACCAGTCCTCTGGCACTATTCCTTTTTCTAATGATTTTTTATATATATGTGATAGTGCCTCTGCTATCTCTTCTCTAATTTCTTTTAATATGCGCGGATGCAATCCATCTGGACGAGGGGTTTTACCATCTCTAAGTTTGATTAATTTATCAATTACCTCCCCCTTCCCCTTTCTATCTCAAATGTCTTTATATCTTTTTTGAACTCTTCTTCTAATGTCATGCCCATCATGTTAGTCTCCCTGGTAAATACCGAGGCAAAGTAATTATTAAATATTTCTGCCATTTCGCTGTCATTACCTGTGAGTTTATTGTGTGTATCCCTTAGTTGCCCTCTCACTATCCTGATTTTTCTTTTGTTATTTATGTGTCAGTATAATAGATACTATTTCTTTTTATATTCCTTGATAATTTAATTTCGTAGTTTCTCTTTGCCTTCCTAATTTTTTAGCTTCTTCCCTAACCTTTTCATATTCCCCTTTGTCATCCTCTCCTTTGTTGTCTATATACTTAGTTTCAATTTTGCCCATTTTTCTTTATTCATCCATGGTGTATCATTACTGGCTAGTTTGGTCTTGCTTTTTAGTGGGATATATTTCTCTTGGACTCTATTGATCACCGTTTTAAATGTTTCCCACTGCTGTTCTTCTTTTTATCAGTAAATTTTTCCAGTTTATTTTCCCTAGTTCCATTTTCATCCCCTGAAAATCAGCTTTTTTCCAATTTATCACTTTGGCCTTTGTCTTACTTATGTCCTTCTCAATCTTTATCTTAAACTTTATTATGTTGTGATCTCTAGTGCCTAGATGTTCCCCTACACCTACTTCTCTTATCTGTTCTGGTTCATTTCCCATTACTAGATCCAGCAGTGCTTCCTCTCTTGTTGGGCTTTTTACATACTGGGAAAGAAAGGAGTCCTGCACACATTGTAAAAACTCCATTCCCTGTACCCTTTTACCTAGTGTGGTCAGGCTACACTTGGAGTATTGTGCACAGTTCTGGTCTCTATATTATGAAAAGATATGGAGGCATTGGAGAGGGTGCAAAGAAGATTCACAAGGATGATACCAAAACTGAGAGGATATACTCATCAGGAAAGGATCAACAGGCTGGGGCTCTTTTCTCTAGAAAAGAGAAGGCTGAGGGGTGATGTGATAGAGGTCTTTAAGATAATGATCGGGTTTGATAGAGTAGACATAGAGAAAATGTTTCCACTTCTGGGAGAGTCCAAAACTAGAGGTCATAAATATAAAATAGTCGCTAATAAATCTAATCGGGAATTCAGGAGCAACTTCTTTACCCAAAGAGTGGTAAAAATGTGGAACTCGCTACCCACAAGGAGTAGTTGAGGCAAATAGCATAGATGCATAGATTAGCACATGAGCGAGGAAGGAATACAAGGGCATCCTGATAGGGTTAGATAAAGTAGGGAGGGAGAAGGCCTGTGTGGACCATAAACCAGATGGGCTGAATGGCCTGATCCGGTGCTGTATTTTCGATATTTTATTTTTATTCGTTGATGGGATGTGGGCGTCGCTGGCGAGGCCAGCATTTATTGCCCATCCCTTGAGAAGGTGGTGGTGAGCTGCCTTCTTGAACCGCTGCAGTCCGTATGTTGAAGGTTCTCCCACAGTGCTGTTAGGAAGGGAGTTCCAGTATTTTGACCCAGCGACGATGAAGGATGGTGTGTGACTTGGAGGGGAACGTGCAGGTGGTGTTGTTCCCATGTGCCTGCTGCCCTTGTCCTTCTAGGTGGTAGAGGTCGCGGGTTTAGGAGGTGCTGTCGAAGAAGCCTTGACGTGTTGCTACAGTGCATCCTGTGGATAGTACACATGGCAGCCACAGTGCGCCGGTGGTGAAGGGAGTGAATGTTTAGGGTGGTGGATGGGGTGCCAATTAAGCAGGCTGCTTTGCCCTGGATGGTGTCAAGCTTCTTGAGTGTTGTTGGAGCTACACTCACCCAGGCAAGTGGAGAGTATTCCATCTCACTCTTGACTTGTGCCTTTAGATGGTGGAAAGGCTTTGGGGAGTCAGGAGGTGAGTCACTCACCACAGAATACCCAGCCTCTGACCTGCTCTTGTAGCCACAGTATTTATATGGCTGGTCCAGTTAAGTTTCTAGTCAATGGTGACCCCTAGGATGTTGATGGTGGGGGATTCGGCGATGGTAATGTCGTTGAATGTCAAGGGGAGGTGGTTAGACTCTCTCTTGTTGGAGGTGGTCATTGCCTGGCACTTGTCTGGCGCGAATGTTACTTGCCACTTATGAGCCCAAGCCTGGATGTTGTCCAGGTCTTGCTGCATGCGGGTTCGGACTGCTTCATTATTTGAGGGGTTGCGAATAACTCAATGTAACTTGATATACCTATCTGTTCTTGCCAGTTTATTTGGAGATAGTTAAAATCAGCCATGATTATTATTCTATGTCCGTTACTCATTTCACATATTTGCTTACATATTTCTTCCTCCAACTCCTTTCCACTATTAGGTGGTCTGTTGTATACCCCTGTTGGCATGAGCAATCCCTTCTCATCTTTTATTTCAATCCATATGGATTCTGTTTCTATCCTTCTGTTAGTTATGTCCCTTCTTTCTATCGCCAGTCTGTTATCTCTTATTAGTACAGCTACTCCACCCCCACCTTTTTCTTCCTTCCCTATCTTTTCTGATTATGTTATAGCCTGCAATATTTAGTTGCCAGTCCTGATGTTTATGTAGCCATGTTTCAGTTATTTCTACTACATCTGGTTCCTCACTACAGGTTATTGCCTCCATTTTATTTTGGACGCTATGTACTTTGCTGTAAAGGCAGTTTAATTCATCTTTAATGGTTGTTCCATTTACTTTATTTTTAACAGTCCTTTTGTACTTCTGTTTTATAACTGTTTTTGTACCTCGACCATTTACGTTATCTTTGTTCCTTACCCTGGTCTGATCTTTACACTCATCTCCTGTTTTTTTTATCTTTAAGCTTTTGTTATTGCTACCAGATCCCTCCCTCAATCTTGCTAGTTTAAAGCCTTATCCACTGCCCTATTTATCCTGTTAGGACCCTAGTCCCATTCCAGTTCAGGTGGAGCCCATCCCAGTGGTACAGCTCCTTCCTGTCCCAGTACTGCTGCCAGTGTCCCATGAAATGGAACCCTTTCTTCCCACACCACTCTTTAATCCACTCATTCGCCTTCCTGATCTGTCTATCCCGATGCCAATTAGCACGTGGCTCAGGTAGTATTCCTGAGATTACCAACCCTGAGGTCCTGCTTTTTAATTTAGTTCCTAGCTTCTGATATTCCGTTAGCAGGACCTGCTCCTTGTTCTTCCTTGTGTCATTGGTGCCGACATGGACCATGACAACTGGATCCTCCCCCTCCCTTTCCAAGTTCCTCTCCAGTTGCTCTGAGATGTCCTTTACCCTTGCACCAGGTAGGCAACACACCCTCCTGGACTCTTGGTCGTGATTGCAGAGGACGTTATCTATCCCCCTGATTATAGAATCCCCTATGACTACAACCTTTCTATTCTGATCCACCCACCTTGGACTGCTTCATGATCTATGGTGCCATGGTTAACATTTTGAGCATCCTCCCTGCAGCCTTCTTCCTTATCCTCACAGATATCAAGTACTTGGACTTGTTGGATCGGACCAATGTCTGCGGGACCTCCTTCTCTACCTCTCCCTCTCTTATGTACTGGAGTGTCTCTAACTCGCACTCCAGTTCAAGGACTCTGAACCGGAATGTCTCAAGCCAGAGACATTTACTGCAGATGTGACAATCCGGGACAGTCTCGCTGTCCACAAACTCCCACATATTACAGTCCTAACACACAGCCTGTACTGCCATTTCTAGTTTTTACTTATTTAATCAGTAATTTATTTCTGGGACTAATAGAATCACTTGAGATCTAGATTATATTTAGTAAATGGATTTAGTTTGCTTTCAAAATAATTAGTAATTACTTTGTCTTTTTTTTTTAATTGTATGTATTTTTTATTTAAGTTTTAAAAGTTGATAGATTAGTTTATAATCCCTTGGTTTAAGTAGCTTAGCATCTCCTTCCCCCTCTGCACCTAATTCGCACACTCACCAAATTCCCAGTTGAAAGTCCACACTGTGTTAGCAATTCACTCCATTAGAGGTTCACTCTCTGTCTTTACCAACCTCTGTGCTTAAGCTTACTTGGCTGCTTATGCTGTAATGTGCCTACCATTTAATTATCTCACTGATTCTGGCTGTGGAGCATGTGAAGGTGCACTTATGTTACGCATTTAGCATTGGTGCAAAGCAGTTTCGATTTTGCACCAACACTGTTGGGTGTTAAGGCCCAGATTTTCTCCATAGTGAAGTAGAGCAAAACTCTGTCCTCCAGAGAGTTTCACACTGCCTCCCTCCAGTGTCAGGTTGGGTCCAGATTTATAAGAGATTCAGGCTGCTTTTTACTTAGCATCGATGCTACAGTTCTATTGTAAATGCAGCTCAGAGCAGCAAAAAACACTGCAGAACTATAGTAATAGGATGGGACTAAATTCATGCCAGTGGATATTAGAGAAATAGAGTTGCTATGATACTGGGATATCATGGTGTATTTGTACAGCAGCGAATCTACCCTCAGAAAATGTTATTGGGAAGTTACAACGCTGCAATGCAGTGACAAGATGTATCCAGTTTCACAAAATATTTAACACAGTGCTAAATTAAAAAGCACTAAACATAGTACTTTATTGTAGTGCTTTCTTCTGCAGGTTTTTTTAACGAGCAACTGCCCAATTAAAGAAAAGTAAATAGACACAACTACCATTAACCTTTACTTTTCCCTGTTATTTTTGTGGAAAATTTATACTGAGACATCATTATTGGACAAATCATATAGATGATGGACTAACCATTATATGTATTCATTTTCTTAATCTTCTGCCTCTTGGTAGAATAAAAAAAGCTACTGATAGATGCAAAGCAATTTGGTTTGCCCGCATGCAATCCCATAAAGCATGTAATGATGGTCACAGTGATTACAGAGAGTTTTAAACCAAGTTTATTCTATTGGTCTGGGTTTCTGAATAAACCTTCATCATGTCTCCTTGTTCCCAGGATGGTTTCAGAAGGACTAGGTCAGATGACAGATGGCGTCTGGGGTTTGGACGATTTCACACAGAGCCATGTATACAACGTGTGGCCAGGGTATGACTACTTGGGATGGCGGAACGACAGCTTTGAAAGCGGCTATGTGGAAATCCTCTTTGAGTTTGATCGGATCCGAAATTTCACAGCAATGAAGGTGGAAACTGCTCTTCTTTTATTTTATTTCTTTTTGAACATCAGCAAAAGTTTGATTGTCAGGTTGTTTACATGAGATGTATGATTAGTGAAATGGGGTGGCGGGGGGGATAAACTGACTTAATCGGAACCCAACTTCACTAAAGCACAAGGGCCCTCAAATTTCCTCAGGGGTTCCGCTGGACTTCAGCTGTAATTCCAGTGGTCTAACGGTCCCCACCGGAAAACAGCAGGGATTTTCCCAGCCAGCTTTGCAAAGAGTGGAACCTCCATCTGCCCATTACAAGAGCCAATGACATCGGGGACAGGCGTCAGAAGGGGTCAGAGCCACTCACAGATGTTTCCATTGCTTACATTAGCTGAACAGATCCCCGTAGTAAAAGATGAGAAAAATGTCAGGAAAGGGAAATAATTAAAACCAGAAATATCGACTCCCCGCTCTGACTCAGTGAGTTTATCCAGCAAAACTGTATAAGTTCCAAGTTCAACCCCCAGTTAGCTGTGTTCAGTTAGCTGATCTCAGCTAGGATGGCAGTAGCAACTCTGCATCTGGTCTCCCTCTCCTTGCTAGGGTAGGAAAAAATCGGTCTCGACTCCTGCTCCTTATGGCTATTCAGTGACGTCTGCGGGAAGTGCACTAATGTGGATCTTGGGTGCAGACTTGACTGCAGTTGAATACTGTCGTGCTCACTTTGGAAGCTTACATATGAATAATGGCCACCTTGGTGAGGTAGAGGATAGCAAGTGGTGCCTGTGTTAGATGTCAGCTGTGGCTCAGTGGTTGCACTCATTAAGTCAGTAGGTTGTGGGTTTAAGTCCCAATTCAGGGACTTGACCACATAATCTAAGCTGATACTTCAGTGCAGTACTGAGGGAGTGCTGTACTGTCAGAAGTGCTGTCTTTCAGATGAGACATTAAACTGAGACCCAATATGCCCTCTCAGGTGGACTTAAAAGATCCCATGGCACTATTCGAAGAAGAGCAGGGGAATTCTCCTGGTGTCCTGACCCAACATTTATTCCTCAACCAACATCTAAAACTGATGATCTTGTCATTTATTTCATTTCTGTTTGTGGGACCTTGCTGTGCACAAATTGGCTGCTGCATTTTCTCCATTACAACAGTGATTATACTTCAAAAATACTTAATTGGCTGTAAAGCACTTTGGGACGTCCTGAAATTGTGAAAGGTGCTGTAAAAATGCAAGTCTTTCTTCCTTCTTTCTTGTGGAATTGTACCCCATAAAGGATTTAATGCCTTCAGGAGAGGACGGACTGAAAATTGGCAAGGGAAACAATATTCAAAAAAATAATTTCCAACATCTCCTAGTAGGTTTTTAAATTATTTTTCAACATTACATACATGGGGAAAGTTCTTTCTTCTAAATGTACTTAATCCCCATATTTTCCTTTCCCTTAAAGTGCGGTTTGACATTTATTGAGAAAGAAAATTGCTACTGTCCTCTTGAGCAACTAGAATTTTAAAACAAAAATGGCTATATAATTATTGTTCTTTGTGGGACCTCACAAAGTCATAATTCAGGCATTGCAATGGGTAATCCTATGGCTCCCAGCATTCATAAGTTAACAAGTTACAAGTTAACAAAAGGCTACTGTACCAAACAGACTCAGGACCTTGCGTGCATAGTGCTCATTAAGCAAAACAATTTGATGAGGGGCTTAAAGAGCAGGGGCTGCCTGGGGCATGGACTCCTCCTCCTCCCCCCCCCCCTCCCAAGCCCTATACTTGGCTGTTGACTCACCCTCATTTATATCCATGGCATTCAGTCCCGTGCCCTGAGGAATAGTTTGTTCAGTACAGTTTTATTTGAAAATGTTTTAGAAAGCTGTACTCATCACGATTTAAGATCCAATAAACCCTTCAATTGAATGTCATTTGGCACAGCAATATTTCATTAGAAATCCGGCTTCACTAAATCCCAATCCACATGAATTGAAATTTTTGAAAAATTACATTTTAAAGGTGGTATCATGATAACCAGCATTAACTGCCTAATACAGTATCTATTACAAATAGTTGGGGATTTCATCCCTCATTTACAGAGTTTCTGGATCACTTAACTAGTTAGACTTAACTTTCCCAGTGCAGTGTGAATGGAGCTTGAAGTAGTTTTATGTAATATGTAACTGTTACACTCTCTTATAGCTCTGTCAGAACAATTGCATAGATCAACTGTAAGGTAGTCTGGCTGAAGGTAGATTCATAAGAACATAAGAAATAGGAGCAGGAGTAGGCCACCCGGCCCCTCGAGTCTGCTCCGCCATTCAATCAGATCGTGGCTGATCTTTGACCTCAACTCCTGCCTGATCCCTATATCCCTTGATTCCCCTAGAGTCCAAAAGTCTATCAAAAGTCTATATTCAAGGACTCAGCATCCACAGCCCTCTGGGGTAGAGAATTCCAAAGATTCACAACCCTCTACGTGAAAAAATTCCTCCTCCTCTCAGTCTTGAATGGCTGACCTCTTATCCTTCGACTAGCCCCCTAGTTCTAGACTCTCTAGCCAGGGGAAACAACCTCTCAGCATCTACCCTGTCAAGCCCACTAATAATCTTATATGTTTCAATAAGATCACCTCTCATTCTTCTAAATTCCAGAGACAATAGGCCCATTCTACTCAATCTCTCCTCATTGGACAACCCTCTCATCCGAGGAATTAACCTAGTGAACCTTCGTTGTACAGCCTCTAAGGCGAATATATCCTTCCTTAGATAAGGAAACCTAAACTGTACGCAGTACTGTAGGTGAGTCTCACTAAAGCCCTGTACAACTGTAGTAAGATTTCCTTACTCTTGTACTCCAACCCCCTTGCAATAAAGGCCAATATACCATTTGCTTTCCTAATTGTCTGCTGTACCTACACACTAACTTTTTGTGTTTCTTGTACGAGGACACCTAAGTCTCTCTGAACATCAACATTTAATAGTTTCTCACCATTTAAAAAAAATTCTGTTTTTTTATTTTTCTTACCAAAGTAAATAACCTCACATTTCCCACATTATACTCCATCTGCCACCTTCTTGCCCACTCACTTAATCTGTCTATACCCCTTTGAAGGCTCTATGTGTCCTCCTCACAGTTTACTTTCCCACCTAGTTTTGTATCATCAGCAAACTTGGATACATTACACTCGGTCCCGTCATCTAAGTCATTAATATAGATTGTAAATAGCTGAGGCCCAAGCTCCGATCCTTGCGGCACCCCACTAGCTACAGCCTGCCAACCTGAGAATGACCCGTTTATCCCTACTCTCTGCTTTCAGTCAGTTAACAAATCCTCTATCCATGCTACTAAATTACCCCCAACCCCATGAGCCCTTATCTTGCGCAACAGCCTTTTATGTGGCACTTGATTGAATGCCTTTTGAAAATCCAAATATACTACATCCACTGGTTCCCCTTTATCTACCCTGCTATTTACATCCTCAAAAAACTCTAATAAATTTGTCAAACATGATTTCCCTTTCATCAAACCATGTTGACTCTGCCTAATCATATTATGATTTTCTAAGTGCCCTGTTACCACTTCATTAATAATGGATTCCAGCATTTTCCCAATGACCGATGTCAGGCTGACTGGCCTGTAGTTCCCTGTTTTCTCTCTCCCTCCCTTCTTGAAAGTGGGGTAACATTTGCTACCTTCCAGTCCACTGGGACTGTTCCAGAATCTAGGGAATTTTGGAAGATCATAACCAATGCATCCACTATCTCTGCGGCCACCTCTTTTAGAACCCTAGGATGTAGGACATCAGGTCCAGGGGATTTATTGGCTTTTAGTCCCATTAGTTTGTCCAGTACTTTTTCTCTAGTGATATTAATTGTTTTAAGTTCCTCACTCTCATTTACCCCTTGGTTCCCCACTATTTTTGGTATGCTTTTTGTGTCTTCTACTGTGAAGACTGATGCAACATATTTATTTAACGCATCTGCCATTTCCTGATTCCCCATTATATTTTCTCCTGTCTCAGCCTCTAAGGGACCAATGTTTACTTTTGCTGCTCTCTTCCTTTTTACATACTTGTAGAAGCTCTTACAATCTGTTTTTATATTTCTTGCTAGTTAACTGTCATATTCTATTTTCTCCCTTTTTATCAACTTTTTGGTCATCCTTTGTTGGTTTCTAAAACTTTCCCAATCACCAGGCTTACTACTTTTCTTGGCAACATTATAGGCCTCTTCTTTCAATCTAATACTCACCTTAACTTCTTTATTTAGCCACGAAAGGATCCCTTTTCCTGTGGAGTTTTTATTTCTCAATGGAATCTATACTTGTTGAGAATATTGAAATATGTCTTTAAATGTTTGCCATTGCTTTTCAACTGTCAAACCCTTTCATTTATTTTCCCAATCTATCTTAGCCAACTCGCCCCTCATACCTATGTAATTGGCTTTATTTAAGTTTAATTCTCTAGTTTCTGACTTAATTAGGTTACTTTCAAACTGAATGTGAAATTCTATCGTATTATGATCACTCTTCCCCAGAGGTTCTTTTACTGCGCGATTACTAATTAACCCAATTTCATTACATAATACAAGATCTAAAATAGCCTATTCCCTGGTTGGTTCCATGACATATTGCTCTAGGAAACCGTCTCGAATACATTCCATGAACTCGTCTTCCAAACTACCTTTGCCAACTTGATTTGCCCAGTCTATATGTAGATTAAAGTTCCCCCATGATGACTGCGTTTCCTTGTTACAAGCTCCCATTATTTCATGATTAATATTCTGTCCAATGGTATTGCTACTATTAGGGGGTCTATAAACTACTCCTACCAGTGTTTTCTGCCCTTTGTTATTTCTAATTTCCACCCATATTGATTCTACTTCCTGATCCTCTGAGCCAAGATCCTTTCTCACCACTGTCCGAATGTCATCCTTTATTATTAGGGCTACACCCCCTCCTTCTCCATTCTGCCTGTTTTTTCCAAATGTCATGTACCCTGGAATATTTAGTTCTCAACCTTGGTCATTCTGCAACCATGGCCTCCATTTTAGCACCCGCTATCGGGTGCGTTCCTGGCGGGGGGGCTCCGAAAATCAGGGAATGCCGGAGCGGGTCGGGAGCCCGGCTCCAACCCGCCTACTTCCGGGTTTCCCACAGACGCGCCGACGTGCGCACGCAGCCCCCGCATGTGGGACTCCCGCAGGCAATTAAAGCCAGCGGGGTGCCACTTGAGAGTATTTACCTAGGTATTTCAGGTCATTAACAGACCTGATTAAGGGAATATGTCAGGAGGGGTGGGATTTTAGAGACAACTGGGACTGTTTCCCATACTGGGGGAAACACTCCAAGTTGAAATGGACGTGTTGCAGCTATCAGCCTGTGGCAGTTGTACCTATCTTGCGGACCCCCTCAGATGTACATCTTCCGGATGGGGGCCGCCGTAGCTGCAGTCATGACCTCCTCGGAGGGCGAACAGCATCACCAGCCCAGCTGGCCAAGCCGTCCACCTCTGACACGTGGAGCTCCACAACAGAGTGCTGTGACACATCCACCTGCATAGCAGGAGGGAGGGCAACCGCAGAGAGAGATGCATCGCAGGGGGCACTACCCTTGCCACAGGGTCCACAGACCGAGGCTCAGCTTCCTGGACCTCTCTGAGCAGCAGTGCACACGGAGGCTCAGAGTCACTCGACATGTAGTCGTGGACATCTGCAGCCTCCTTGATGCCGAGCTGCTCCTGGCTGGCCCGAGCACCATCTTCTTACCTGTCGCTGTTAATGTCACCACTGCCCTCAACAACTTCTCCTCCGCATCCTTCCAGGGTGCAACCGGGGTCATCGCCGATGTCTCTCAGTCGTCTGCACAAAAGAGCCTTGCAAACACACCTACACCCACTCTGCAGTGACACAATGGGTGGCATGAGGTGTGGGTCTTCATGGTGATCCTCGGGGAAGGGCATTATTGCACAAACCAGACAAGATTCGCAAAGACATGGCAGTAGTGGTGCCAATATAATATGTGATGTGAGTTGGTCAGAAATTAAATATAAGTAAAAACCATGACAAACCCTCAAACACCCTTGTGCATCCCCTTCATGCTCACGACACGTTTGCCTTACACTTCCTACTGCACATATGTGATGCATGCCCTGTGGCTGCAGCACAGGTAGTGGCAGGTTGAGTGAGGCTGACCGTGAAAGAGATGCACAAGAGGGTGAGTATGAGATAGAGCCATGAGATTGTATGAGGATTGGGTTGAGTGGTAGTGGTGGGATGAGTACTGGCGAGGTGAGTAAGTGCAGGTAAGATGAGGATGAGGTTTGAGTGGGTGTGAGGAGTGATGTGACAGAGTAGTGTTGGCTGTGCAGAAGGAGATGTGGGGTGGGGGCGGTGATGTGGCAGACAGAGTGTAAGGGAATGAGTAAGTGTACTCACTTTGGCTGACCTACTTAGGGCATTGCAGCGCCTCCTGCACTGTATGCAGGTGGGCAATATGTTGGTGGTGCAGGTGACCCCCTCTACCACCTCGAGCCAGGCCTTGGTGGCAGAGGCAGGCCGCTTCCTCCCGCCCACCGGGGGGAAGATCTCTGTCCTCCCCCTCCTCCTCACCCCATCTAATGATACCTAGAGTGAGGCATCATTAAACTGGGAGCAGCCTTCCCCCTGGGTTGCTCCATGCTGTAATTTTTGCTATTTGTTGCAGCATCTGTCAGTGGAGGACTGCCCCTTTAAATAGAGCTCCTCCAGCTGACAGAGCTTACTGCGCATGCGCAGTCCGCCGGATGCGCAGATCAGCAGTGGGGAACCCGGAAGACCAGGTAAGTGGATCCAATTAGTCTGCGATCGCGCGCGGGGCAGACTGATTTCACTGGGCGCGTTACCCACGCGCCCAATAGCCCCCCCCGCCGCAAACCCGCAGCCTTGGCAATATCGAGCCCCATGTCTCTGTAATGGCTATTAGGTCAAATCCTTTTGTCTCCATTTGAGCAATTAATTTATCTATCTTGTTACAAATGCTCCGTGCATTCAGATAAAGAGCCTTTAATTTTGACTTATAACCATTTTTTTCATGCTTTGACCTTACTTGTTGTTGCACTATTATTGGTAAACTCTCTGGCCCTTCCTGCCACATCCCTATGGATGAACTGCATTCCCACATTTTTCCCCATCAGCAATCCTGGGAAATAGACAAAGCTCACGATTACATATCTGTTCGACAGGTTGGAGTGTCAACAGCGACTAAAACTCAAAGTTGCAACTGCAGAGGTGCAAGAGAAACTTTACCACATTACTTTCAGGTTCCTACAAGTAGATACCAGTACAGTCAAGCTTTTGTTCATAACTACAGCTGCTATCTTTTGCTAAATCCAAACTGAACAAAGGGTAGAATAGGCAGATTGGGAGGAGTCCTTAGTTTGAGTTCTTCTTCTGATTCATTGAAAACTTTAATAGCTGGTGGGCTCCACATCATAAGACACAGAAGTAAAACCACTATTTTAAAAAACGTTTTAGAAATTTTTTGACAGGCGGAGACGTTTATTTATCGAGCACATTGTCACGTCTCTCAGAAACATCGTAAAGCACTTCACGTGCAGTGAATTATTTTGAAGTGCAGTGACTGCTTTAGGCTGATGCAGCACTCATTTTACAAACAAGATCCCACAAACATTAATGAGGTGAATGATCATTGAATCTGTTTTAGGTGGTGTTGGTTGAGGTAGGAATGGAGATACCTGCCCTTCTTCAAATAGTGCCATGGGATATTTTGCATCCACTGGGACAGACTGACAGGGCCTCAGTTTAACATCTCATCTGAAGGATGGCACCTCCAATAATACAGCACTCCCTCAGTACTGTTCTGAAGTGTCGGCATAGACCTGGAGCAAGGCTTGAACCCACCACCTTCTGACTCAGAGACAAAAGTGCTATCACTAAGCTAAACTGACACAAGCCTGCTCAAAATTAGACTATCAGATCCAAAAAAAGAAAGGTTTTATATTAGCTCTATATTAGGTTTTTGGGATACAGTAAAGTAATTAAACTTATCTGCATTACATCTTAATGAGGTTTGAGTCCTTCCCTAATTGTAATGCAGCTTCCACTAAAAGCAGGAAAAGAAGTGTATAAATGAGAGATTTTTGTCTATGAGATTGTAATGTACTTGAAAATGACTAAAGCAACTTGCGTAGTTCAAGAACATGTTCTATTGGAGCAATTAGTGCCACATAAGTAAATAAGAAAAGGTTGCTGTTGAACTTTATATTACATATTAAGAGTGAGAAGACTCTTGTTTTATGTAGGGTGTAGGCCAGTTCGGAGGTTTTTTGTGTGTTAAATTTGGTGTACAAATCTAACATGTAATGTTTATCCTTTCATTACTGCAGGTCCATTGCAACAACATGTTCACAAAAGGGGTGAAGATATTCAGGGAGGTTCAGTGTTTTTTCTGCTCGGAACCGGGTAAATGGGAGCCAAACCCAGCTACATCTGTTCTGGTTCTAGATGATGTCAATCCGAGCGCTCGTTTTGTCACCGTTCCACTACAACAGCGGATGGCAAACTCCATCATGTGCCAATTCTACTTTGCTGATACATGGATGATGTTCAGTGAAATTTCCTTCCAGTCAGGTAGTGCCAAGTGATATCTAGCTCTCAACCTGTTAGAATTTCTTTTCCCCTCCATTCCCACAATATTATTCTCCCCATTTGGTGCTGCTTATCTTTATACATTCCACCCACCACATCTGGGAGATCAGTGATTTCAACCACAGTCTTGTAACATGGCTGGCATGAATGGCACCCTGGTTGTCCAACATGAGGTCAAATTCAAGTGAGGCGATTTTTGCCTTTTTTATTTTAACCCCTCCCCCCACTCCGAGGTGTCTCATGTGCTGCGTCCAGTGCTTTATTGAAGAAGCTCACCTTGCAAGGAAATTGCGCTTCAGTGGTAGTCAGTTCTAGGTTTTGAAACTAGTGACCTGCTATGGAGTCAAATACTCAATCTCTTGAGCGACGTCTCGCCCAATGTGCCTTTTCACCATCCCCATCTTCATGTGCCAGCATCCATCTTCAGCTTGGTTTGCAGGGTACAAGCTCTCTTGTGCTTTTTTTTGAAAACCACGGCAAATATTTGGTTGGACAAATAGTCGATTAGGAGAATGAGTAGCGAGACAAAAAAAAAACGTAGATGCTGGAAATGTAAGGCAAAAATAGAAAATGCTGGAAACACTCAGCAAGTTGGGCACAGCATCTGTGGAGAGAAGCAAAGTTAACCTTTCAGGCATTGCCCTTCGTTAGAATAAATAGCAAGACGTGGTGTTGAAGAGATAACAGATTCTTACAGAAAAATGTCTGTGTGCAGCACTGCTCAGTTCCTAATAGGAAAACCTACCAGTGTACGAGATGACTGCTCTTTCTCCTCAGGTATAGCAGTCCATCTGGCAGTATGGT
Source organism: Heptranchias perlo (assembly GCF_035084215.1). Taxonomy (NCBI): domain Eukaryota; kingdom Metazoa; phylum Chordata; class Chondrichthyes; order Hexanchiformes; family Hexanchidae; genus Heptranchias; species Heptranchias perlo. The sequence continues at coordinate 66,919,349 of NC_090333.1, forward strand.
GGCAACCTGATGAAACTTGATCTACACTGATTGTTTCAGGATCTCGTTTAAAATGTACTTCTGACCACTTAGTGTTTCAAAAAATGATTTTCTGCAAAACTCTGCCGTTTAAAATTATATACATGGAATTAAAGGAATGTGAAGATTAATGTATACAACAATATATATAAGGACAATCAACAATATATATGTAGGCAATATATATAAGATGATGTGCTGGGCTACTGCTTTCATTTCATCTTTAAGGATATGAAATCCCTCCATTATTCCCCATTTAGGTCTCTCAGGCTCACACCTCATGTACCTACTCCCAGTCCTCTTTTCAGTGTTAAGCCAGTCTTTCAGAGACTGGCCTAGTTCTGCCTCCGATTTCTCTCCCCACTGTTGGGACCCACTGACCCACACTTGGAACTTCCCCACTGTGGTGAAGATCTGCAGCCCTCCACGCCACGATAGCATACGGTGATGCCTCAACATGCTATAGCATCATGTTGCCATCCGATCCTGCTTTAGATAAGCAGTGGCATAACGTGAATATCCTATTGGGAATGTAGACATCACACGCAGGAATGTCAATAAAAGCTATTACCTCAAGGAAGAATTGACATATCGATCCCAGTTGTTCTCTCACAACTTAAATTAAAAATGATAAACGAAAGAGATAAACAGAGGATCCTGGATTTGACATCTTGATAGATGCCACAGTGTTGTTTAGTACCAGCTAAAGTTGGCATGGTATCACCTTTCAGCAACAGCTGAACTTGCCGTGAGTTGACTCTTTGCTGCCAGCTATGGCTTGATTGTCACAATAACCTTATCGCCTGCTGAGACCTGGCTGTTAAATTTCCTGACAAATGAAGCTACTTCTGTACTAGCTCAAATCCAGACATGAGGTTACCATTTGGCACCTGCTCAAACCTGACCATGAGATTGCTCTACCGTTAACTGAGACATTGGCCATCAAGTTATTCTTGCATATTGACATCAGATTGCTAGTCAGCACCAAATGAATTATAGGCATAAGACTTCTCTCTAGTACGAGCTGAAACCGGACCACCAAACTGTTTTCTCAGCATCGTCCAATTTTGCATTGCCCTTTTAAAATAAAACAGTTTGATAGTGGCAGATATTGCTTCATGATACTTTATAAACCTCTTCTGATTTGTTACTTGGTTTTGTAAGTGGGTTGGCTAAATATTTTTTCACAATGGCACAATTGTTTTTCTTTGTAGACACCGCAATGTACAACACTTCAGGGGTTTATCCAACTGTGAATGTAGACAGCACAACCCACAGTGACAATGGACAGTTAGGTAAGAAGCTAACGATTCACCTAAAACCTCAATAGATGTTTGAACGAGTCCTCTGTTGCTGTTGCCCAGTTGGTTTTCCCGAAAGAATTATTCTGTCAGAATAAGTTGGCTTTTTGCTTAAATACACATGCAGTGTAGAACATGTGTTTGGAACCACCTAATATCAACTGCCGTTCAATAGGCCTTCATTATTTCTTTGTCTTTTTTTCTACTTTCACCAAATAATAGCAGTGATTTGAGAAATTTCCCAATTGTGCTAGGATGTGTCAGAATGTAACATTATTAGCTCTTTTGTTGCATTGGTTAGGTGCTATTGTTTGGCTATTGTCCTGACAAAATGCTTTGGCTATAAGAGTGCCCCTCCCCATCACACTGCACTGTTGTAAGAATATTTACAATTTATCCAAGAGGCAAGACAAAATTTGTGTCTGTTCATGTCAAGCTCAAAAACTCATTAACATGGAACAAAGCTGGCAGAAATGAAAGAGACCAGGCTAAACTCTGACTGGACTGGATTCAAACCCAGATCTCAAATGTGAACAGACTGTGCCTGACATATTCTGTTACCACATAATCTCTCTCTTTCAAGATAGAGTGTTTACAAAAATCGCCAGTCCCTGAAACTCAGTGCTCTGAATGATTTCTTCATCTGACGAACTTTAGCTCTTCACAAAATTAATCTGTATCTTCATTTTGTTCCACTGTTTGTGATTGGTTTGATTGCAAGCTTAAGCAAACAGTAGTCAGATGACTTAGTAACCGGTCATTTTTTTGTCGCTATATTTCAGTAATTATTAAAAGGTTCTCTCACAATTTCTTGTTCGAGTCCCTCAGTTCACTTTCCGACCAGAGACTGCTCTGACCACTGTCATCTAGGACATCCTACATGACTGTGGCCACAACTCATTGTCCCTCCCTGCCCTCTTCAACTTCTCTGGCATCTCGAATGCTGTCGACCACTTTGTTCTCCTTTACTGCCTCTCTTCTGTAGTAAACATCCATGTAAACATGTTGATGTAAACATCCCCATCCTCAATGATGGCAGAGCCCAGCACGTGAGTGCAAAAGACGAGGCTGAAGCATTTCCAACCATCTTCAGCCAGAAGTGCCGAGTGGATGATCCATCTCAGCCTCCTCCCAATAACCCCACCATCACAGAAGCCAGTCGTCAGCCAATTCGATTCACTCCAGATGATATCAAGAAACAGCTGAGTGCACTGGATACAACAAAGGCTATGGGCCTCGACAACATCCCGGCTGTAGTGCTGAAGACTTGTGCTCCAGAACTAGTCGTGCCTCTAGCCAAACTGTTCCTGTACAGCTGCAACACTGGCATCTACCCGACAATGTGGAAAATTGCCCAAAAAGAAGGACAAATCCAATCCCGCCAATTACCGCCCCATCAGTCTACTCTCAGACATCAGCAAAGTGATGGAAGGTGTCGTCGACAGTGCTATCAAGTGGCATTTGCTCACCAATAACCTGCTCACTGATGCTCATTTTGGGTTCTGCCAGGACCACTCGGCTCCAGACCTCATTACAGCCTTGGTCCAAACATGGACAAAAGAGCTGAATTCAGAGGTGAGGTGAGAGTGACTGCCCTTGACATCAAGGCAGCATTTGATCGAGTGTGGCACCAAGGAGCCCTAGTAAAATTGAAGTCAATGGGAATCAGGGGCAAAACTCTCCAGTGGCTGGAGTCATACCTAGCACAAAGGAAGATGGTAGCGGTAGTGGTTGTTGGGGGCCAATCATCTCCGCCCCAGGACATTGCTGCAGGAGTTCCTCAGGGTAGTGTCCTAGGGCGAACGATCTTCAGCTGCTTCATCAATAACCTTCCCTCCATCATAAGGTCAGAAATGGGGATGTTCGCTGATGATTGCACAGTATTCAGTTCCATTCGCAACCTCAGATAGTGAAGCAGTCCGTGCCTGCATGCAGCAAGACCTGGACAACATCCAGGCTTGGACTGATAAGTGGCAAGTAACATTCGAGCCAGACAAGTGCCAGGCAATGACCATCTCCAACAAGAGAGAATCTCACCACCTCCCCTTGACATTCAACGGCATTACCATCACCGAATCCCCCACCATCAACATTCTGGGGGCCATCATTCACCAGAAACTTAACTGGACCAGCCACATAAATACTGTGGCTCCAAGAGCAGGTCAGAGGCTGGGTATTCTGCGGCGAGTGACTCACCTCCTGACTCCCCAAAGCCTTTCCACCATCTACAAGACACAAGTCAGGAGTGTGATGGAATTCTCTCCACTTGCCTGGATGAGTGATGCTCCAACAACGCTCAAGAAGCTCGACACCATCCAGGACAAAGCCGCCCGCTTGATTGGCACCCCATCCACCACCCTAAACATTCACTCTCTTCACCACCGGCGCACTGTGGCTGCAGTGTGTACCATCTACAGGATGCACTGCAGCAACTCGCCATGGCTTCTTTGACAGCACCTCCCAAACCCGCAACCTCTACCACCTAGAAGGACAAGGGCAGCAGGCACATGGGAACAACACCACTTGCACATTTCCCTCCAAGTCACACACCATCCCGACTTGGAAATATATCGCCGTTCCTTCATCGTCGCTGGGTCAAAATCCTGGAACTCCCTACAGCACTGTAGGAGAACCTTCAACACACGGACTGCAGCGGTTCAAGAAGGCAGCTCACCACCATCTTCTCAAGGGCAATTAGGGATGGGCAATAAATGCTGGCCTTTCCAACGACGCCCACATCCCATGAACGAAAAAAAGTCCACCTCTGTGGTGGACCATTCTCTCGTGGTTCCACTTCTATCTGTCCCATTGTAGTCATTATATCTCCTGAAACCGTAGGGCCAATCGACCTGGCTACCTGTAGCAGAGGCACAGTGAAAATATCCACTCCATTAGCACCGCCATGAACTTCCAGACATGTTACGTGAAGGCTCCTGTAATACTGCACCTCAGAAAAGCACTGTCATGCAAGTTTGTTATTTTTGTCATGTTTATGACATTATGAAGAGCTGGGTCTGGGTCCAGTGCCGGTCGTCGGTCACAGATCAGTGGCATCAATTGAAAGAGGGGGTATGAAATTTTGAAGAACTGTCAGGCCTGAGAATGTAGATTGTGTAAATCAAGCAACATCTGTCAAAGGCGCTTCGCATTGTCGTTAAAAGAGGCATTTTGCTTTGCTCTCATTGTCCTGCTGTTTGTGTCTGCTGAGAGGACACCCCTAAGGTGCAGGTTGGGGATGTCTTCTGCTATCTCCTTTTTACCTGGAGGAGGAGAACAATGTGCAAGAAACACTGCTGGATGCAAGGGCGGTGAGACAACATCAGAGGAGGACTCTACCGATACGGCAGGTGTCACTGAACCTGTGGGAGGTACAATATTCATGGAGGCTCCGGTTTAGCAGGGAGTCTCTCTTTTCACCTGTTGGAAGAGGACCTGAAGCCACAGTCCTGAGTCTCCACAGCTCTTTCAGCACCAGTACAAATAACAATGGCACTCCATTCTTTTTGAAACTGGGAGGCGTCAGAGGGCCACAGGGGGCATTGCCTACATCAGTCAGTTGGAATGCATAGATGCATCCGCTGGGTCGCTGACTTGTGCATTGTATTTATTGCTATTATTAAGTATTTATATTCCCACTGCACTCTGCTATGCTCTGGAGATCAATTGCGAAACAAACTCTTGCAACAGAGTGTGGTTCAGTGTATTTGAGTAGTAGTTATAATGACAATGGAAAAGCTTCAACAATTTTTTTTACTGATTCAGCAGAAAGTTCTTGGCGATGAGTGAAATATAAATACAATTATTATGAGAGAATTTATCATTTTTATATATATCATCTTCCAACTGGATAATTGATCTGTCCTACCTAGTTTCTACCTATGTTAGAAACGTACAGCTTTAACCTTTCATTGGGAAGTAATCCAAAGGGACTCGCTCTTACTAACTACTGGAATGCAAGCCGGGATGTCCTTTGTATTCAAACACTAACATTGCTGCTAGTTAATAAATCAACGACAATGTCACACAAGTCATGTTTTGTTTTTTCTCCTCCATTTATCTCCCCTCCTCTTCTTGAAAGCACTGACTTATGCTGGAGTACAGATCCCTGGGCACTGACTTATGCTGGAGTACAGATCCCTGGGCACTGGGTTATGCTGGAGTACAGATCCTTGGGCACTGGATTATGCTGGAGTACAGATCCCTGGGCACTGGGCTATGCTGGGGTACAGATCCCTGGGCACTGGGTTATGCTGGAGTACAGATCCTTGGGCACTGGATTATGCTGGAGTACAGATCCCTGGGCACTGGGTTATGCTGGAGTACAGATCCCTGGGCACTGGGTTATGCTGGAGTACAGATCCCTGGGCACTGACTTATGCTGGAGTACAGTTCCCTGGGCACTGGATTATGCTGGGATACAGATCCCTAGGCACTGACTCATGTTGGAGTACAGTTCTCCAGGCACTGACTCATGCTGGGATACAGATCCCTGGGCACTGACTCATGCTGGAGTACAGATCCCTGGGCACTGGCTCATGCTGCAGTACAGATCCCTGGGCACTGGCTCATGCTGCAGTACAGATCCCTGGGCACTGGGTTATGCTGCAGTACAGATCCCTGGGCACTGGCTCATGTTGGAGTACAGTTCCCTGGGCACTGACTTATGCTGGAGTACAGTTCCCTGGGCACTGGGTTATGCTGTACAGTTCCCTGTGCACTGGGTTATGCTGGAATCTGGTTCCCTGGGCACTGGCTCATGCTGGAATCTGGTTCACTGGGCACTGGCTCATGCTGGAATCTGGTTCCCTGGGCACTGGCTCATGCTGGAATCTGGTTCACTGGGCACTGGCTCATGCTGGAATCTGGTTCCCTGGGCACTGGCTCATGCTGGAATCTGGTTCACTGGGCACTGGCTCATGCTGGAATCTGGTTCCCTGGGCACTGGCTCATGCTGGAATCTGGTTCACTGGGCACTGGCTCATGCTGGAATCTGGTTCACTGGGCACTGGCTCATGCTGGAATCTGGTTCACTGGGCACTGGCTCATGCTGGAATCTGGTTCCCTGGGCACTGGCTCATGCTGGAATCTGGTTCCCTGGGCACTGGCTCATGCTGGAATCTGGTTCACTGGGCACTGGCTCATGCTGGAATCTGGTTCACTGGGCACTGGCTCATGCTGGAATCTGGTTCCCTGGGCACTGGCTCATGTTGGAATCTGGTTCACTGGGCACTGGCTCATGCTGGAATCTGGTTCCCTGGGCACTGGCTCATGTTGGAATCTGGTTCCCTGGGCACTGGCTCATGTTGGAATCTAGTTCCCTGGCCACTGGCTCATGTTGGAATCTGGTTCCCTGGGCACTGGCTCATGTTGGAATCTAGTTCCCTGGCCACTGGCTCATGTTGGAATCTAGTTCCCTGGCCACTGGCTCATGTTGGAATCTGGTTCCCTGGGCACTGGCTCATGTTGGAATCTAGTTCCCTGGGCACTGGCTCATGTTGGAATCTGGTTCCCTGGGCACTGGCTCATGTTGGAATCTGGTTTCCTGGGCACTGGCTCATGTTGGAATCTAGTTCCCTGGCCACTGGCTCATGTTGGAATCTGGTTCCCTGGGCACTGGCTCATGTTGGAATCTGGTTTCCTGGGCACTGGCTCATGTTGGAATCTAGTTCCCTGGCCACTGGCTCATGTTGGAATCTGGTTCCCTGGGCACTGGCTCATGCTGGAATCTGGTTCACTGGGCACTGGCTCATGCTGGAATCTAGTTCCCTGGGCACTGGCTCATGTTGGAATCTGGTTTCCTGGGCACTGGCTCATGTTGGAATCTAGTTCCCTGGGCACTGGCTCATGTTGGAATCTAGTTCCCTGGCCACTGGCTCATGTTGGAATCTGGTTCCCTGGGCACTGGCTCATGCTGGAATCTGGTTCACTGGGCACTGGCTCATGCTGGAATCTGGTTCCCTGGGCACTGGCTCATGCTGGAATCTGGTTCCCTGGGCACTGGCTCATGCCGAAGTACAGTTCCCTGGGCACTGGCTCATGCCAAAGTACAGTTCCTTGGGCACTAGATCAAGTTGGAGTACAGTTTACTGGGCACAGCTCTCTCTACATGAAATTTCTCTTAACCGCTCTTCTTACTTTCTTATTGACAATTTTAAATTGATATCCTCTTCATCATTGACTCCCCAACCACAGGACAAAGTTTATCCCTATGCACTCTATCAAAATCTTACATAATTTTAAAAACGTCTACTAAATCTCCTCAGCCTTCTCTGTCGCTATGGAAATTGTCCCAGTATCACCAATCATTCCTCATATATAATATCCTATCGCTGGTATCATCCTGGTTGATCTGCGGTGTACGCTCCTGATAGCTTTAACATCTTTTCTATAATGGGGCACCCAAAACCACACACGGTGTCCTAACTGTGCCTTAATCATTGCCTTGTACAAATTATTATTGCTTTGTTATTCTTGTGCTCTGTTTTTAAAACCTAAACTGCTATTGGTCTTTTATATGGCTTTATCTACCCGCAATCACACTTTTAAATTTTGTTTTAAATATCTGGTCATATCGCCATTAACACTTCAGAGGTACACGCATGCTATTTCTTTTAGTCATGATGAATTTTTGTTTGAACCTGTACGTTATTTATTCTCACTCCATTTGTGCAATCCATCATAACAATTCTCTTTTTCCCCATTGCATTCTCAGACATCAACCCAATGCACAAAGTGGACGACAGCAACACTCGAATCCTCATTGGCTGCTTGGTGGCTATTATTTTTATCCTGGTCGCCATCATTGTCATCATCCTTTGGCGTCAGTTTTGGCAGAAGATGCTGGAAAAGGTTTTAATAACTTTACTGAAGATTTTCCCAGCTCTATTTTAAGAGCCACTAACGGCACTTTGAATCCCTTCAGTGTGGGATGTTGTGACCGGAAACTCAGGAGGAGTCAGACACCACAATTCGTCATTGAGATAAAAAGCAGGGACACTGACACTGGACAAATGGAGAATTCTGGAAATAAACAATAGCTCAGTAAACATCTGAGACAGGAAGAGGAAGGTAGACGAACATTTCAGGGGAACTCATCACCAGAACCTACAATTCTGTTGAAGACTCCCACCTACAATGTTAACCTACCTTTCTTTTTCAGATGCTTACTGACGCGTTCAGCATTTCCAGCATTTTCTGGTTTGACCACCACCACCATCCAATGTCGGATAAAAGTTGTGCCCCAGAATTTGTGATGACAAATCATTCATGTATTTAGCTGAGCTGCTACTTGGCAGAATTCCAATGAACTGGGAAGCCCCAGTATTGGAAAGATAATCAATGCTTGTTACGGCTTCTTGGGGCTCTGGTTCCATGGCTGTTAGGAGCCCTGCAGTACTCAGCAAAAAGACCATACTTCAGACGGGAGCCTGGGCACCGAGTTTTAGCAGGCTATTTGACCATAGGAGGCATCATAGCCAAACCAATCTTCATCTAATTTCCACTTCCGGTGACTAGATAGGAGCAGGAATGGGTATCCTGGATGATTTTATTTTTTCTGCCCTCTGGTCCAGGGTTACTTAAGCCATTTGAAGAACCCCGATTGCTGTCTCTGCTGATGTCCAGTAACTCAGCACAGACATGAGAATCAAACTTGCAACGTTTGGCTCAGTACCATGTCAGATGGTACATTTAGCCAAAGAGCGTTTAGAGCAGCTGTATAGCATATGTTGACCCTTCCACATATGGGAGAGTTATGTACACTGGATTTTATAGTATAGACTTCCATGTAGATTATATGATTATAATTTCACATTATCTAATACAGTTGTAATATTTTTCTGTGATATAGCCTTCAGTATGTGCAAAATAACCAGTTTTTAAATTAATTCTGGGAATGTGGGCGTCATTAGCAAGGCCATTATTTATTGCCCACCCCGAGTTGCCTTTGAGAAGGTGGTGTTAGGCCGCCTTCTTGAACCGCTGCAGTCTGTGTGATGAAGATACTCCCACAGTGTATAAATCAATAACCAGTTGATTTATACAGACAGTATATACGCACACATATGAACAGGAGTAGGCCATTAAGCCCCTCAAGCCTGTTCCACCATTCACTTAGATCATGGCTGATCTGTACCTTAACTCCATTTACCCACCTTGGTTCCATAAACCTTAATACCCTATCAATCTCAGTTTTGAAATTTTCAATTGACCCCTGGCCTCAACATCTTTTTGGAGTTCTAGATTTCCACTACCATTTGTGTGAAGAAGTGCTTCCTGACATCACTCCAGAACGGCCTAGCTCTAATTTTAAGGTTATGCCCCCTAGTGCTGGACTCCCCGACCAGAGAAAATAGTTGCTCTCTAACTACCCTATCAACTCCTTTGATCATCTTAAAAACCTCAATTAGATCATCCCTTAATCTACTATACTCAAGGGAATGCACGTATTTGTAAAAGCTTCCATTCCAATTGATAGGATACACCGATCACTCAGGACCTGGAGTCCGATGATATTTGCACTGATTTCATGGACAATGGCTTCTCTTTCAGGCTTCACGCCGGATGCTGGATGATGAGCTCACAGTGAGCCTCTCACTGCAGAGTGAAACCATCATGATAAACAACAACAAGTCCTCCCCACCCAGTGAACAAGAGTCCAATTCCACATACGACCGGATATTCCCGCTCGGCCCCGATTATCAGGAGCCATCAAAGCTGCTCCGCAAGCTTCCAGAATTTTCCCTAAGCTGGGATGAGCCAGGTGAGGATATTGAATGTGGTATAAGCTGCTGAATTTATTCATATAATAATATTTTTGGCAAATTGTATTAAATATGGAAACATTTCGACCATGGTGGGGGGGCACTGGTTTTGGCCGGCCTTCAAGGGATTTGCTTGAGGAGGTGTTTTTGGTGTTTGATGCCGTGTATGAGAGCTTCTTTGGATTTTCTTCCCTCTCTCTGACGGAACACCTGGTCTCCACTTGGCCCCTTCCCCCTGGTAGCACGATGTGGTACACACTGAAAGAGAGCCCACATCCTAGTGCCTCACTGCATTGCACAACCTCACTTCCTCATCTTTCATTTCTGTGACTACTTCTCTCAATTATTTGTGATCTGGCTAGATGTAAACATCTTCACCAGTGAAATAAGAAGAATATTAGTGATCTGAAGTAAGAGAAGATGTTGGAAATACACAGCAGGTCTATCAGTATCTGAAAAGGTAGAGGAGAGATTAATATTTCAGATAAAGACTCTCCAGCAACATTGAACAGTGAAAGATTTTTTCAATAGGCAAACTTTTGTTAATTCACAGATTTTAGTGGTACACACCAATTCATTTTAAGGGGACACTAGTTTAATGAAAAAGGGTTTGCAAGCCTTTTACTGTGTTGGGGAGAGAAGAGCCATGTGTCATTTTCATCATGATGATGCCACGTACCCAGTGATGATTTATATCAGTGTGATTTATGTAATTACAGTATGTGTTTCCAAGCAAGCAGAAAATAACTATCCAGCACTTTTACAGAGTGATTTTTGTCCTTTCGAGGAACGAATTAACAATAGCAGTTTTTTTTCCCTCTTTTTAAACTTTTACATGAAATTTGCATCGCAGAAGAAGCTAAGTAAAATGTTGCTATTTTTCACTCAGGGTGTAGCAGTGACTACGCGAAGCCACTCGGAGCACCACAGGATAATGTGCCACACTACGCGGAGGCAGATATCGTGAACCTGCAGGGTGTCACTGGAAGTAACACCTATTCTGTCCCTGCTGTGACCATGGACTTACTATCTGGTAAAGACGTGGCTGTGGAGGAGTTCCCACGCAAACTGCTGATGCTTAAGGAGAAGCTCGGAGAGGGGCAATTTGGGGAGGTCAGTGCAGCGTTTTCGGTATAATTAACCACTGAACTCGATGCGTAGGAGCATTAGGAACAGGAGTGGGCCATTCAGCCCCTCGAACTCCTCCATTCATTTAGATCCTGGCTGATCTGCAGCTCAACTCCATTTTCCCGCCTTTGTTCCCTATCTGTTAATACCCTCACCTAACAAAAATCTATCTATCATAGACTTGAAAGCTCCAACTGACCTAGCAACCACAGCCATTTGGGGAGAGAGTTCCACATTTCCACTATCCTTTGTGTGAAAAAGTGCTTCCTGATTTTGCCCCTGAATGGCCTAGCTCTAATTTTAAGATTATGACTCATTGTTCTTGATTCCCCCATCAGAGGAAATAGTTTATCCATATCGACCCTATCGAATCCTTCAAACATTCTAAATGCCTCAATCAGATCACCCCTCAATCTTCTAAACTCAAGGGAATACAAGCCAAGTTTATGCATCCTGTCCTCGTAATTTAACCTTCTAAGCCCCAGTATTATTCTGGTGAATCTGCGCTGCACCCCCTCCAAGGCCAGCATACCCTTCCTGAGGTTTGGTGCTCAAAATTGAACTCAGTGCTCCAGATGGGGCCTGACCAAGGCTCTGTACAACTGAAGCATCACTTCCTCCCCATTGTATTCCAGCCTCCATGAGATAACAGCCAACATTCCATTAGCCTTTTTGATTGCTTTTTGTACCAGTCTACTGGCTTTTAATGATTAGTGTACATGGACTCCCAAATCTCGTTGCTCCTCTACAATTCCTAGTTTCTCACCATTTAGAAAATACTCCGATTTATCTTTTCTTGGGTCCAAAGTGGCTGACCTCACACTTAACCACTTTGAACTCCATTTGCCATTGTTTTGCCCACTCACTTTATCATATGTAAGTCAATTAGCATAAATTTGGAGCTCTGTTTTGTTCCATTTGCCTGGAGGCAAGCAGAAATTCCTGCAGGAAAATGTAGTTTCTTCATAAAGGAAGCACAAAAATATGTTCCTCAATTTTCAGATCCCTGTTTTCATTCCTCCATGAACCAAATGATCACCATCATTTCCTTAGCTTTGCACCTATATTAACTGATCACCCTGCATCTCTGAGGTGATAGATCACCACAACACATAAATAAAAGATTCCTTCTATAATAACTGAGAAGATAAGCAAAACCTAGAATAAAAGGGAGGAGAAGGAGAAAAGTAACTACTTGGAATCAGACCAGTGTAACGCAGACTAAATGGAACACAATTAAAGATACTTGGATCATGCAGCAATGACTAGTATAGTACGAGCTCTGAGCTGATGTGTTGTAACAAGTGTTATGTCCAAATAAACACTCAAATTGGTGTGGTAACAACTAGCTGCTAATATTTTCAGACCCTCTAGAATATTCTGTCAAAAAATAACAAAAGCAATATAAGAGAGACCTTGCAGTGTAATTTCTACATTGTGCTTACTCCCATCGGGAGGGCATCTAGTGTTCAGTTAAAATTATACAAGTACCATACATGTTAACAAGGATACAGTATAACATAAATTTCCAATATGTGACACATTTATTTTTAAACCTATTTACTTTGTTGGTTGGCAGCAGTTTGAATGCCACAGCATTAACCAAACCTTCGATGCCAAAATCTCTGAATTGTTTTGATGTAAATTTATAAGTTTCAAATTCTGATCTCCTCAGGTGCATCTTTGTGAAGCAGAAGGGATGCAAGAATTCATGGACAAGGAGTTTCCATTTGACATTTGTGCCAACCAGCCAGCGCTGGTTGCAGTAAAAATGCTACGATCAGATGCCAACAAGAATGCCAGGTAAGTGCTCCTTGTGCTCTTTCAATCCTCAATCATTTCTGAGGACCCTGACAGGACTTTTCCACCACAACCAAAGCTACAAGCAAATTGTCCTTTTCCTTCACTTGACAAATATTTTGTTTGGGTTACAGGTGAAGAATAGTTTTCTGATTAATTAAGAATTGGAAAATCTACAATAAACAGATCAATTTGATAAGCCTCCATATTGCCCAGTGTCTTGCAACAGAATGCTCATGTAAAGTCATGAACAGCAATATAAATATTTTAGAATCTGTAAATACAGAATTTAGATATCAACAACCAGATGGCAATAATGTAACTAGAGGTGCATTTATCCAGGTTCAAACTCGCCAGCTGTTGACATTTGACTTCACGCTGTACCACCTGGGTACGGTGGCATAGTGGTCATGTTACTGGACTAGTAATCTAGAGGCTTGGACTAAGAATGTAGATGAACATGAGTTTAAATCCCACCATAGCAGTTTGAGAATTGGAATTCAGTTTTTAAAACATCTGGAAATAAAAAGCTGGTATCAGTAAAAGTGACCATGAAGCTGTCGGATTGTCCGAAAAAACCCAACTGGTTCACTAATGTCCTTTTGGGAAGGAAATGTGTCATCTTTATCTGGTCTGGCCTATATCTGACTCCATTCCCACCCTTTAACTGCCCTCTGAAGTGACCTATCAAGCTACTCAGTTGTATCGAAACCGGCAACTAGGGATGGACAATAAATGCCAGCCTTGCCAGCACACCCACATCCTGAGAATGGCTTAAAAAATAAGGTATACCTTCTTGTTTAACACTGCCACAAAACAACAACAACTCGTGTTTATTTAGCACCATTAATGTAGAAAAACATTAAGGCACTTCACAAAGGCATGAGAAAAATGGACGCCAAAGCAAAAAAGGAAAAAAATTAGGAAGGGGGATCAAAAGCTTGGTGAAAGAGTTTTAGGAAGAGTCTTAAAGGAGGAAATGGAGAGGTGGAAGGGGTTTGGGAGGGAATTCCAGACCGTGGCACCTAGGGGGAAAAGGAGGAGTATTGACAAGAGGCAGAGTCAGAAGAACAGAGAGCTTGGGGGAGGTGGGGTTTGTAGGGCCAACGGAGGTAACAGAGATAAGGAAGGAAGATACAATGAAGGGATTTAAACACAAGTGTGCCTTTGAGGAAATATTACTAGTAAATAAGTGCACTTCAAAGTAGTAAGCCAGTTTAACCTATTTTTAAAAGTAAAAATAGAATATTCTCTACTTTACTTTAGAGGAATCAAATTAGCAAGTATGGTTGCTTTGTCTTTATCTATTACCTTAAGACCTGTAAGAATGAATTTAAGTGAAACACAGATTTTATTGATATTAAATCTGATTTTAATATATTTTTTATTGGGTTGTTTCAATATTTAAGTTTTTTTTTCCCGATCCAATTTTCTCTTGTCTTACACTAAAGACCTCAGGAGTAATTTGAAATCTCGCTAACTGGTAACCTGCTGAAGCAGATTGTTCACCCATTGTAGAACCCAATGGAGTGATAATCGGGCAGGTTCTAGAAAGGGCGAGTGATCCGCTTCTTCACCAGGTTACCATCCAGGCATCGAAGTTGACAATGGCCCCATTGACTCCCTCACTGAAGTCTGGTCACATGGTCAGGCAGTCTCCAGTACCTCCCTCAAGGACCATTATTCCGCTCACAGCCTGGACAGTGAGTTGTTGGCAGGCTACCTAACAATAGAGGACATCACATCCAAGGTTAATCCTATCATCACCTGGCATTGCGCACGCCGATTTCAGGGATTGCTATGTCAAACCGTGGCCAATTTTCTTCCTTCCCCCAAACCTTTAGACACTGTGGCTAAATTGACTATCTCTAGCACTGCCCTGGCCAAGGTCAGCTAAATCAGCACAGCCCAGGGATTGAAAAAAGAAAGACTTGCATTTGTATAGCGTCTTTCACGATCTCAGGGCGTCCCAAAGTGCTTTACAGCCAATGAAGTCCTTTTGAAGCATAGTCACTATCATAATGTAGGAAACGTGGCAGCCAATGTGCACACAGCATGATTCTACCAACAGCAATGTGATAAGTGTAGTCACTGTTGTAATTTAGGAAATGCGGCAGCCAATTTGTACACAAGGTCAACCTGAAACCTTCCTGAGAGATGGTGACTTTACCGGCGGCCCATAACTAATTCTGTGGGTTTCTGTCTTAATCCTCATTGCCATAAAGCATACGCCACTTTTGAATAAAACTCAATCAATATATTTAACCTTCTGCAGAAATGACTTCCTGAAAGAAATCAAGATCATGTCACGGCTGAAGGATCCAAACATTATCCGATTGTTGGCGGTCTGTATCAGGGATGACCCCCTCTGTATGATCACAGAATACATGGAAAATGGGGACCTTAATCAGTTCTTAACTCGCCATGAACCAGAAAGTGCAGAGCCAATGGCAAGCAATGCACCCATTGTAAGGTGAGGCTTCTATAAGCAGTTGTTCAGTGTCACTTTGATGCATAGCATGAGACTTTGTAGCATGACAGTGTTGCTGATATGCCTAAACAGCACAGGTATAAAAACTGAGCTCATTCAAATGATCAAACCTTTGCTAATAAGTTCATGCATATGCTTTGTTTTTTATACTGTAATTGTTTTCTTATTAATGGCAAACAGCACCCTCAAAGCTCAGAATTTACCACTGAGCTGAATGAGGGAATAATAATTTGAGCAGATTGGATTTGGTTTGAGTTCAGTGGGAGGCTATTCACAACCCTTACCCAAATGTGACTTGTTTACCAGTATATTTAGCAGCTGGCATCAATTAATTATTTTGTCCAACCGACTGTATAAAGTAGCAGCAGTCCTTTTCCCGGCCTCTATTCTGCAGCTGGCAATCAAAATCTACAGTCCTCTTTTTACATTTTTGCAATTCTTTCATTCCACAAATTTCATTTAGAATGCATTTGCATTTCGTAGCTGTTCTTTTTATATGAAAAAACAAAACCCCGTATCTTTGCCACTGTTTTGTTTTTTAATCTCAGCTATGCCAACCTCATATTGATGGCCATGCAGATAGCTTCTGGCATGAAGTACCTCTCATCCCTCAACTTTGTTCACCGTGATCTTGCTACTCGGAACTGCCTGGTGGGTAAGAATTACACAATCAAGATCGCTGATTTTGGCATGAGCCGTAACCTGTACAGCGGAGATTACTACCGAATCCAAGGCCGAGCCGTGCTTCCGATTCGCTGGATGTCCTGGGAGAGTATTCTGCTGGTAAGGACCTTGAGCTGAATTCGAACTCACTGGCAACGTTGTTTTATTTTAAAGTTGATGTTTAATAGAATAAAGTCTGTGTGTGTGTGTGTGTGTGTGTGTTTATGTTGCGTGCATACAATTCAGCTAGTAAATGCAACAAGGAATTCAGGAGAAACTTCTTTACCCAGAGAATGGTTAGTTTGTGGAACTTGCTACCATAAGGAGTAGTTGTTGCAAATAACAAAGATGCATTTAAGGGGAAGCTAGATAAACACATGAGGGAGAAAGGAATAGACTATGTTGATAGGGTTAGATGAAGTAGGGTGGGAGGAAGCTCATGTGGGCATAAACACTGGCATGGACCAGTTAGGCCGAATGGCCTGCTTCTGTGCTGTACATTCTATGTAATTCTATGTAGCAGTGCGCCACTGTCCTGTACCATGGACTGGTAATTCCTGAATTTGTTTTTGTTCTTTCCCTTGTGGTAATTTTCTGATTTCAGCTGTACCACTAGACGGAATCCACCAAATGGAAACCAGACATCTCCCTATAGAGAAGCAGGGAAAATCAGAGGACCAAGTTACTAAGTCCACTTATTAGTTGCTAGTGAATTGGCAAACGCTTTTGGTTTTAGATGTGGAGACAATTCAAATGAGCATTGCTGTCTGATGAATTTGATCCTGGTGATTGCTGGAAATGTAGAATAACTTGGGAAAACTGTACTAGGGTACCAAAGGCACAGGTCACATATTTCTCGTATTCAAACGTGCTCCAGCAACTCTGACGCATCAATTGGTAGTAATTATGGTACTGGTAACCCAGAGATAATGAATTCAAATCCCACCCATGGGAAATTGTGAAGTTGAATTCAATAAATTTGGTCATTTGTGAGCTGGAACCAGAGAAAAAAATAATGACCATAAAAGCTGCAGGGTTGTTGGAAACTAATAGGAAGGAAACCTGCCACCCCCACCTTGTCTGGCCTACACGTGACTCCAATAACACACTAAATGGTGGACTCTTAATGCCCTCTCAAGTGGCCTAGCAAGCCACAAACAATTGCTACTCAAAGAGAAGACCCTACAACCTTCTCAGGGTAAACAGGGGTGGGCAATAAATGCAGCTTTGTCAATGTCACTCACTTCCTGACAACAAAAAAAGGGAGAGATGATTATCTCTGCCCCTAAACTTTGGGACAATACTCCGGACATGTGAGAGAGAGTTGCATGGGCAAGAAAAGTGGCTTATGAGTTGTTGGATTGGTGCAGAATGGTAAAAGTAGCAGCTCCAACTCTAGTGTGTCTGCTATGGAGATCGGGCTTAAATGCCAGCAGCTTTTGTGGTCTTGCACTAGTCACATTGTATACGGCAGTGACAGTTCGACTGCATCTCTTTGTAATTACAGAAGACAAGGGGTAGGCCATTTTCATCAGCAGGAGGAATTGTAGGATTTTTCTGAATAGATGAACTAAGGCTAAATGGCATTCCTTGTCCATAATAAGATTTGCTACTTCACATGTCTTTGGACTGTACTATGTCCAGAAGCAAGAGATTGTTTTTCCCTGCAGCCTAACAAATGGGTCGACAATATTCCAGATATAGGCTTTGAAGTTGCCCACGGGTTGAGTTTTCTTGAGAATTCCACTCTCCTGCCAGTTTGTCAGCCCACTTCTTTCCCCAATACAGCTGGAATGTTATTTCTAGGACAAGGAGTTAATGGCTTGCAATTGAATGGAGCTTGTTACTTTATAGAATAGAGGTGGATGGGCAGCATCATGGCCAATATTTCCAGATGGAATTTTTGTTCGTCGTCTTGATGCTGCAAGTAACAACCATTTGTCAGACCACGGTCCAATTCTGTTTTTTTTCTCCTCTTGTGCTTCAGTCACCATTTGTCTTTCAGCTGAGAAAGTAACCACATGTTCATGGTTCTTTGGTAATGATGGCGATACATGTTTATTTTACCTGCTTTCTATTCAGGGCAAGTTTACTACAGCGAGTGATGTGTGGGCCTTTGGAGTGACCCTGTGGGAGTCCTTGACCTTCTGCCGAGAACAGCCCTATTCCCAGCTGTCAGATGAGCAAGTCATTGAAAATACTGGCGAGTTTTTCAGAGATCAGGGGCGACAGGTAAGCTTGGGTTGTATTGATCTTGAACTTATTATGTATTCCTGATAGCAAAATAGTGACTCAAGGAATACTTCAAAAACCAATACTGTTCAAACCTGCTATAATTCCTCATAACATATGCCTGAATATTTTTGTAACAATCCTTCGAAGAGCCACCTTTTCAACACATGCAATTTAATGGATACATAGATTTAAACTTTATATATGGCCCCTATGGTTCCATGTTACCCAACTATGTAACCCACAAAGATACAAGCTTGGAAACCAATTGGTTTAAGGCCTCATCTGAAAGACGGCAGCAATCTGCCCACACGACACTGAACTGTCAGTCTGGATTCTGGGCTCAAGTCCTGGAGTGAGACCTGAACCCATAACCTTCTGGCTGAGGGAAAAGTTCTTTCAACTGAGCCAAGCTGACACATAAACAACAGAGAAATGTTAGGAGTGAGATTATGATCAAAAAGACTGATACTGATCACAAACCCATTTAACTCAATGATGCTGCGTTTATCCTGGGATAGGAGTGAGATACTTTAAAATGGGGTAAATTTTTAAATCAAAATGAATGAACTGCACTCCATACATACATACATATATATCAAAATATATTAGTCTGCCCAGTTCCCCTTACAAAGAATTTTCAAATGCACATAAAGTAATTGGAATTCTTTTCAACACTTTGTTTAGAAGACAAGGTTACAGTTCTGTCTAAATGGCAGAATTAGAACCTCTAGAGACCAGGAAACCAAAAGCCATTTCTGTTTCAAACACAACACCTGAAGTGGCACTCCTCTGCGAAATGTGTCCCAGTAACTTTATGCTGTGAAATAGACTAATGCAAAGCCACACCAAATCTGATCTCAAGGGACAAATTACTATCTGATCGTATGAACACTTCAGTAAATAAAGGGCCTCTTACCCTTTTATTAAGTCTTCCAGAGAGCGTGCACTTCCTGTAAAGGTCGCACTTACTTCCTGTAACATCTTTCATGTCACACTTAATTGACAACACCTTTATCATTGATAAGCATTTTCCTAACTCAACATGAGCAATGCTACAACAATCTGCTAGAATTTATAAAATTGCCAGAAATGCGTAGCAGGTCAGTCAGCATCAGAGAGAGGCTACTGATTCAGTGTAACGATTTTTTTCCAGATGCCGAAGACCTGTTGTATATTTTCACCAATTTCTGGTTCTTATTTTTATTAGGTGTCAGCCGTGGCTCAGTGGTAACACTCTCACCTCTGAGTCAGAAGGTTGTGGGTTCAATTCCCACTCCAGAGACTTGAGCACAAAATCCAGGCTGACACTCCAGTGCAGTACTGAGGGAGCACTGCACTGTCAGAGGGGACGTCTTTTGAATATGTTAAACCATCCACCTCTCGGGTGGATGTAAGAGATCCCATGGCACTATTCGAAGATGTTCTCCCCAGTGTCCTGGTCAATATTTATCCCTCCCAAACAAATTGGGCCGTAATTTGCTGAAAAAAAAGGTGTATGAACGACACATGCCGTTATTAATTTGCAAACTGGCCCTTCACTTGTGGCGAGGAAGAGATACCCCATGAATTGCAAATCGCCACAAGTTGATGGACGATTTGTGCTGCTCCACTGTTAGCTTTGGGAAAACGGCATTTCACCCTTAACCTCCCCATGAGTTTGATGAAGTTGCTGCATTTACAGATTAATTGCCCAATAAACTCAGCACAGAAAGTTAAGTCTAGTAATCAATAGCGTAAGTACCCTTTTAACAATGTGATAATAGTCAATCAACCTCTCTGGCCCAGAAAGTGAACAATTTAAACTGTAGAGTCTCATTCCTTCAGGTAGTGAATTGTTGTTGGAGATTTTAATAATGTCAAATTTTAAATTTTAAATTTTTTCTTACTTTTCCTTTCTCATTTTTTTTTCTCTCGTATTCCAATCTTTCTTTCCCTCTCATTTTTTCTTTTTCTGTACCTGATTTGACATTAAATTCACCCACTCTAATTCACCCTCTTTCTCAGTCCTTCCTCTGTTTATTTCTCAATCCTTAAATCTCATTGGTTACGGAGTTACACTGTTGGTCCTGCTGTTCACTAAGGCCCCAGATGCCCCGTTATCAGCTCACACTTCCAGCAACTTACAGGGGAAAGCATGTTTGAGCTGAAGGGTGCAGGAAAAAGTCTAACCAATGGGTACACCGTGAGATGCCCCATTCCAGCAAATTCCAGCCCATTATCTAGTCATTATCACATTGCTCTTTGTGGGACCTTGCTGTGTGCAAATTGCCCACCGTGTTTCCTATATTACAACAGTGACTACATTTCAAAAGTAATTAATTGGCTGCAAAGTGCTTTGGGATGTCCTGAGGTCATTGCAAGGCACTATATAAATGCAAGTCTTCCTTTGTTTTTGTTTCTGACATTCCCAGTTTTTCATTTCATCCCTGCCGACGGATTTTTTACACTGGTTTCCATTCTTTGTTCCATTGTGCGCAGGTCTATCTCTCCCAGCCAACGATCTGTCCGGACGCTGTGTACAAGCTGATGCTCAGCTGTTGGCGACGTGAACCCAAAGCCCGGCCCACATTCCAGGATATTCACCGTGTTCTGCGGGAATCCGCCGTCTCATCTGGGCTGGAGGAATGAGCGCGTTCTGAGGGGGACGTCAGAACAGTTGTGACTTTAAATAGACTTTTTCATGTCTGATTATTAGTGCACATTTTGGCGTGTTTAAACTGAGGAGGGTATGGAATGAAAGCCATGGTTTCCAGTGCTGGGAGACGGAAGCATTTTTGAAGGAAGAAGATTCGAGGAGAATACATGCAAGTGGAAATGTTATTTTCAAAAAAAAAGGGTGGAAAATGTG
Source organism: Heptranchias perlo (assembly GCF_035084215.1). Taxonomy (NCBI): domain Eukaryota; kingdom Metazoa; phylum Chordata; class Chondrichthyes; order Hexanchiformes; family Hexanchidae; genus Heptranchias; species Heptranchias perlo. The sequence continues at coordinate 66,940,595 of NC_090333.1, forward strand.
ATATGGCGCAGGACAAACATCCTTACCTTCTTGTTCATTCAGACTTTCTACAATTAGGTGGACATGACTGTGAAAGCAGAGCCATATCAGGTTAGAAGGTTTCCTGGTAAGGTGCAAGGACTTGTAGAGACTGAAAGAATAAAAGCAATACTTGTACAGTAGCATTTAAGCAGTAGAAATTCCTTCCCACAGACAGCTTTATTCTAAACGTGACCTAATCACATTTTTCAGTCATATTTCAAGAGAGTTTGTAAATGCTGTTTGGAATAGGAGGGTACAAAATGTCTGGTAAATTAATTGGTGTTTTTCTAGGATTTTTCTTTAGTATTTTGTTGACATCAAAGAGCATCGCTTAGGAATACAGAGAAACTATTTTTAGGTTATTTTTTAAAAGAAGCACTTTTTGCTACTAATGTATCGGAAAAGGCTTGACCATGAGTCCTTTTAAAGTGCAATTTAGTACATAGTCAAGAGTAAGGTTGCTTATGGCTTAATAACAAGTATTACAGCATCACAAGTAAGTCTACTAATGCATGTTGTTTTCCGAGTTATGACCAAGCAATAAAGATGCTGGTTTAATTTAGGTACCCTAAAATGGCAATTAGCAGACTTGATTCATTGCTATATTATTTTGATTTTGGATATCTGTATATTGTCTAGATGTTTTCATTTTGAGTGCAGTTACTGAACTGTATTTAGATATTTATGCAAATTTTATTAAATATACGTGCAAATATGATTCTCCTCGGAGTCATTTTACTGATTGAAGCAGGTCATCTATCTTGTATTTTCATTGCTTCGCTCATATAGACACACAAACGTACAATTTTACATGCTTATACATGTTTGCATGCACTCGCAAATAGACAATTGCATGTACACATGCAGAACACATTTGAATGCAAAAGAAAAAGATAGATTCGTACAATTTATTGGAGATGGACATGTTATATCGCTTTTGTCATCCGAGGCCTGGTGAGGAGCAGAGGCCGGGAAGGATTGGCAACTAAGGCCAAAGGGCTGAGAAGTGAGCAGTTGGGGGTGGAGAGCAAGGGAGGAGGCTGATTAGCTCTGAAGCTGGTGGATTTGGGGCAGGGAACTTTCTGCCACAAGGCTAAGTTACAACATTTTAATTTTTCTAGTTTGCTGGGCTGTAAGTGGGAAAGGGGAATTAATTTTTACTTGGTTTTCTGATCAATCAAAAAGCAATTCTGAATTTGAGAGTATTATTTCATAGAATCATAGAAATTTACGGCACAGGAGGCCATTCAGCCCATCATGTCCGTGCCGGCCGAAAAAGAACTATCCAGCTTAATCCCCCTTTCCAGCACTTGGTCCGTATTTACAGCAAGAACGCGGAACTAATCAGAAAATTTGCATATGAGCCCTCAGACAAACAAAGTAACGATTATGTGCAAGTGTGCTTTTTCCTCTGGCAAGGTTTTATGCATTTCTTTTAGATCTCCTTCAGACAGATTGCCAGGACTGTCCAGGCCACAGGCTGATCTACACTACTAAATGGAAGAAGATGTGCAGTGACAAACAGCGCCTTTGGGAATAAAATGGGAGCGTGGGAGAAGAGAGGAATTTGGAGCCCTTTCCAATGTGTAACTTACCCCAATATTTACGCGACTGCTTTCCTCCGAACGTTTCACCTTTTGAAACTGTTCAGCGGTGCTTGTTTTTTTAAAACCAAACTTCCAACTGGCCAGTGTGTCCATTGCTATGTTTGATTCTCCAAACCACTTCACTGTTTGTTCGCAGGTCCAGGAATGTTTGGTATGCAAGCCAGAAATTCCAGACAAATGTACTACTTTGCCCACTGGAGATGAGAGGAGTTAACAGACATGGGTGAAAACTTTCATGTCTTATTTCCAGTTCCTGATTAAAGCCCAGGAGCAAAAAGTGCTGTTCAACTGTCCATTTATGCAATATTTTGTACAAATTGTTCTACTGATTCCAAAGTAATGATTTTCAGAGATGCTACTGATAATTGTTGTTATCCATAAGTAACATGATCAGTTTTAGATGAATTAGGGAAACAATACCTGTTCAGGTTTCAAATTATGTATTATTTATTAATTATGCATTAATAGAAGTGGTTTTATTACAGAGTTCAGTGGTCTCAGTTACCTGAATTTGGACACCTTGGAGTAAACTTTGCGAGGTGAGGCTCCCACTGCCAGAACTTTGCTTGACGTGAATGGCTAACCTCCACATTCAATTCTCTGATCAGTGCATCAAGAGCCTTGCTCTGTAAAAATGACCTACTCTTATGTTATGTAGGCTGGGTTGTGAATGAGGTTTGCAGGTGCATATATTGTATAACAGCAATTAGCCTCAATTTTAACCAGCCCACCCGGCAGGAACAGTACAGGTTGGGTTAAAATGGCAGTCGGGCAGAAACCACTGCATTTCCCCGTCCCCCACCCAGCCAGTTTAACTACTGGGATATTAAAGGGGAAGACCAAAAGATTTTTCAATAAGGTGGGTTTTAAGGAGGGTTTCAAAGGAAAAACATGGGAACGGGAGTAGGCCGTTCAGCCCGTCGAGCCTGTTCTGCCATTCAATTAGATCATGGCTGATCTGCACCTCAACTCCATTTACCTGCCTTTGACCTGTATCCCATGATACCCTTACCTAACAATAATCCATCGATCTCAGTCTTGAAATTTCAATTGATCCAGCATTCACAGCCTTTTGGAAGAGGGAGGTGGAGAGGCAGAGGGGTTTAAGGAGGGAATTTCAGAGCATGAGGCCTAAGTGGCTGAAGGCATGACTGCCAAACGTGGGGCAAAGCGGGGCGGGGGGGGGGGGGGGCGTGGGATGCACAAGAGGATGGAATCAGAGGAACAGAGAGTTTGCCGCGGTGGGGTGGGGTGGGGGGGTTATAGCCCTGGAAAAGTTTACATAGATAGGGAGGGACAAGGCCATTGGCCAAACAGAAAGATGAGAATTTTAAATTTTAAAATAACAATAAACACGCTACACTTCCCATATCTGTGGGTTGTCTTACTTAACTTAAACAGAATAACGTCTCTGCAGAACCTCCTCTCCCTGAAGTCTGTTGCCCCGAAAGCTTGTGGGATTAAAAATAAAATCGTTGGACTATAACTTGGTGTTGTAAAATTGTTTACAATTGTTAACCCCAGTCCATCACCGGCATCTCCACATCATGGCCTTTTTCTGAGCCTGCCTATTCTGGGCCCTCTCAGCTTGTGCAGCTTCCCTCTTGTAAAAAAAAACTTACCCCTCTCTTTTATCTCTTTCTTCACAGACAGATCAAAGGATTTTCCCAAACAATATGGGGTAGATCTTGACTTTGTGCGATAGTGCAAAATGGGTGCTAGTGAGTCAGTAGCCCGTTTTACATCTCTCCTTGATTTTTAATCAATAGTTACTTCAATGGAACTAAAAATAGGAAGAGATGGAAAACAGGCTGCCGACTCGCTTTCACCCGTTTTACACTATCACACAGTCAAGATCTATCCCATTGTGTGAAGTGCTAACAGATTGTTCGTCGCTTAGCCCTTGGGAAAACAACTTCCATTTAGTATGTTAACCATCTTTTGTCTAGGTGCCCCCTTTTAAACTTCAGAATACATTTTTACTTGAAAACGAAACATTAAAAATAACACTCATTTTCAAATCATTTCGGTGGAAAAATGGTCAAAAACACGATGGCAGAAACCACAAAAAGAATCAGATAAAACATATGAATGGTCAGAACAGTGGCAGATAAAATTTAATATGGACACGTGTAAAGTACTGCACATAAGGAAGAAGAATGGGCTGGAAAAGTAAGCCGTGAATGGTGTCAAAATAGCTATCAGTGAAGTTGAAAAGTTTTAGTAGAGCAAGTCAAGCTTAAACTGTACATTGCAGTGGTCAGACTGCCTTCAGCTGCCTAGGCCCTAAGCTCTGGAATTCCCTCCCTAAACCTCTCTATCTCACTCTCCTCCTTTAAGATGCTTCTTAAAACTCACCTCTTTGACCTACCTGTCCTAATATCTCCTTATGTGACTCAGTGTCAACTTTTGTTTTGATAATGCTCCTGTGAAATGCCTTGGGATGTTTTACTATGTTAAAGGCGTTATATAAATGCAAGTTGTTGTTATATTTCTCGGCCATATGCCTTTGAATTTTAAAAAAGTACGCATGGAACCTGTGTAATTGGATTATAAAGAGTTGCTCGGTTCTTTTTATTGAAATAAATTAGTAGTCATGTGAAACAAGCACTCACTGAGCTATCAAAAAAAAACAAATTGTGCAAAAGTCTCATTCATATGTTCCATTTAATTTATATGACATCCTAGGGAAGAAACAGTAACATCTCCTCAGCATGTCGGAAAAGTTAATTCCAGTAAGAATTTTTAACAAAGTCCAGGAAAATGTCAATCAGTTTTACTAAGTCTCTGGACTGATCTGGAAAAATTCGCTGGAATATTTGGTTGGTAATCAAAACAAAATAAACATAAAATGTAGTACAAACAGCAGAAGCCAGCAAAAAGACAGGGGACAGAAGATAGGAATGTCCTTGGGACATGTGCCAGTGTTTGTCAAGACCACAGTGATTTAAAGAAGCAAGCTAAAGAAGGAAAGTCAGTATTTTCCTCAACGACCAAGTGTGTTTTTGTGAACACTTGGTCGTTGAGGAAGGGTATAAATCATGAAATGTAAAATGGTGTTTTGGACTAACAAGCCTAATCCTTTCGCAGACTGGGGGCGATTTTGACTTTTGGTCGGCCTCCCGTTGCGGCAACAAAGAGGCCCCACCCTCATGATGTTGAAGCCTCAGCTTCATTTACATATGGCAGGTGAGGCAAACAGGCATCCCGTACACATTGCCGGACTGAGGCCTCAAGGTCGGGCTGGTGCGGCCACCAGAAAGGTCAGTTGCCAGGGTGGAGGTCATGATCACCGAGGTGCGGGTCCTGGGGCGGCATCAGCCTACATTATTTTTGTCGGTCCCGGAAAGGCACTCCGAAGGCCACGAAGATAATTCAAGACTCACCTTTAGCGTGCCTCTTCAGTTTCATCCCGCGTGGAACTGGTCACAGTGTGTACTGTGCACGGCGCAGGCTTCGACCAAAAATGGCGATCGGGATTCAATTTACGGAGGGAGAGGCCCGAGATTGGGAGGGACTTTTTTTTATTCGTTCATGGGATGTGGGCGTCGGTGGCAAGGCCAGCCTTTATTGCCCATCCCTAATTGCCCTTGAGAAGGTGGTGGTGAGCCGCCTTCTTGAACCGCTGCAGTCCGTGTGGTGAAGGTTCTCCCACAGTGCTGTTAGGAAGGGAGTTCCAGGATTTTGACCCAGCGACGATGAAGGAAAGGCGATGTATTTCCAAGTCGGGATGGTGTGTGACTTGGAGGGGAACGTGCAGGTGGTGTTGTTCCCATGTGCCTGCTGCTCTTGTTCTTCTAGGTGGTAGAGGTCGCGGGTTTGGGAGGTGCTGTCGAAGAAGCCTTGGCAAGTTGCTGCAGTGCATCCTGTGGATGGTACACACTGCAGCCACTGTGCGCCGGTGGTGAAGGGAGTGAATGTGGATGGATGGGGTGCCAATCAAGTGGGCTGCTTTGGCATGGATGGTGTCGAGCTTCTTGAGTGTTATTGGAGCTGCACTCATCCAGGCAAGTGCAAAGTATTCCATCACACTCCTGACTTGTGCCTTGTAGATGGTGGAAAGGCTTTGGGGAGTCAGGAGGTGAGTCACTCACCACAGAATACCCAGCCTCTGACCTGCTCTTGTAGCCACAGTATTTATATGGCTGGTCCAGTTAAGTTTCTGGTCAATGGTGACCCCCAGGATGTTGATGGTGGGGGATTAAGCGATGGTAATGCCGTTGAATGTCAAGGGGAGGTGGTTAGACTCTCTCTTGTTGGAGATGGTCATTGCCTGGCACTTGTCTGGCGTGAATGTTACTTGACACTTATCAGCCCAAGCCTGGATGTTGTCCAGGTCATGATGCATGTGGGCACGGACTGCTTCATTATCTGAGGGGTTGTGAATGGAACTGAACACTGTGCAATCATCAGCAAACATCCCCATTTCTCACCTTATGATGGAGGGAAGGTCATTAATGAAGCAGTTGAAGATGGTTGGACCTAGGACACTGCCCTGAGGAACTCCTGCAGCAATGTCCTGGGGCTGAGATGATTGGCCTCCAACAGCCACTACCATCTTCCTTTATGCTAGGTATGACTCCAGCCACTGGAGAGTTTCCCCCCTGATTCCCATTGACTTCAATTTTACTAGGGCTCCTTGGTGCCACACTCGGTCAAATGCTGCCTTGATGTCAAGGGCAGTCACTCTCACCTCACCTCTGGAATTCAGCTCTTTCGTTCATGTTTGGACCAAGGCTGTAATGAGGTCTGGAGCCAAGTGGTCCTGGCGGAACCCAAACTGAGCATCGGTGAGCAGGTTATTGGTGAGTAAGTGCCGCTTGATAGCACTGTTGACGACATCGTCCATCACTTTGCTGATGATTGAGAGTAGACTGATGGGGCAGTAATTGGCCGGATTGGATTTGTCCTGCTTTTTGTGGACAGGACATACCTGGGCAATTTTCCACATTGTCGGGTAGATGCCAGTGTTGTAGCTGTACTGGAACAGTTTGGCTAGAGGCGCGGCTAGTTCTGGAGCACAGGTCTTCAGCACTATAGCCAGGATGTTGTCGAGGCCTATAGCCTTTGCTGTATCCAGTGCACTCAGCTGTTTCTTGATATCACGTGGAGTGAATCGAATTGGCTGAAGACTGGCTTCTGTGATGGTGGGGATATCGGGAGGAGGCCGAGATGGATCATCCACTCGGCACTTCCGGCTGAAGATAGTTGCAAACGCTTCAGCCTTGTATTTTGCACTCAAGTGCTGGGCTCTGCCATCATTGAGGAAGGGGATGTTTACAGAGCCTCCTCCTCCCGTTAGTTGTTTAATTGTCCACCACCATTCATGACTGGATGTGGCAGGACTGCAGAGCTTTGATCTGATCCGTTGTTTGTGGAATTGTTTAGTTCTGTCTTTGGCATGTTGCTTCCGCTGTTTAGCATGCATGTAATCCTGAGTTGCAGCTTCACCAGGTTGGCACCTCACTGTGGGGGGAGAGGCCCGAGATCGGGAGGGACTGGGGGGGGGGGCGGCAGTGGCGGAGAGAGACCTGAGATCAGGAGGGACCCGGTTGGGGGTGGGGGGGGGGGGGAAAGAGAGGCCCGAAATTGGGAGGGACTGGAGGGAGGTCGACTGGGAGCGGGCCTCCTGCCAGCAGAAACAAGCAGGCATCCGTCCACTGCCTACCTTTTCCTTATTTGGCCTGGCGGGAAAGCTATATCGGCTTCCCCACGCAGGCTTCTGGTTAAAATCCCATGATGTCATTGGATTATATTTAAAGAAAGATTCTGCCAGTTTCCAGCGGGTGTCCCTCTCACCTGCTCATAAGAGCAGGTTAAAATCGGAACTTGTGGGATCGGTGTGGGATGTCGGCGGGTGAGTCCCAAGGGCAATTTTAACTGCCAGCCCAGTTTCCGTCGAGCAAGCAGGGTTAAAATCAACTCTTCAGTGTCCATAATTGCATACTTTCCAGCGTGGGAGTCACTAGGTAGCAAACAGTCCAGTTCTTAGCCCAGGACACTCGGACGCCCCGATATCCACCGTCGTAAAAAAGGCGGCGGGTGCGTCCGCAGCAGGTAAGGGTCACGTTCTGCGTACTTCACATTTTAACCTCCCCACCCTGACCCTCTCCTGCCCATTGTGAGGTGGGGGTGTGGTGGAGGGTTAATATTGAGACCTGTGAGTCTCAATGTTAAATAACATCTATGGCATCCAAAGTTATGCAATAAAAAATGATGAGGTTGGAATCTGGTCACATTACCTGCAATTAAAACAAACATTAATCATTTCAAACTTCGTACTGAGTCAGAATGAAACATTTTCCTGTCTCTTCTGAGACGCAGACAATTGAACGCTGACCACTGTGATTGAAGTCATCTGTCTGTGATGGATGGAATGAATCTGTACATTTTTAGTCTAGTCACTGCTGGTTGCAAGTCCAGTCCACAATACAGTTAACAGGTTTACTGCCATGAATCAAAGTGAAATGGCAATAAACAGAGCAATTATGATTGGACTACAAATGAGCTCAGATCAACAAATAGGTGAACCAATAAACTTAAAGGACGTCCAACGCCTAAAAACAGGCCTCGGGAGTTTGAACCACCCAGTCCATTACCAATCTCAAATTATAATGTCCTGGACAGTATCCCCCATTTTTAACACATATGGGAAACCATGAGATGAGCATTACATCCATTAGGTATTTTAAAATAGCTAGAGTTCTTGGAATTGAGAAATTCAAACATGATATCACTCAACAATGAATATGCACAGAACCTTACCATCAGCATAATGCTACAAATATACTGATATATTTTCCATATCATGCTGGGCTACAATAATAAAATCCAATGAACTGCAGTTGAGTGTCACATGTCAGAAATTAAAGTAGGTACAACTCTTCAAGCATCAATACACCCAGTATGGTTTCCTCTGTCACCTTAGCAGCCGTGTTAAGTTGAAGCACAATGTTACGACTGGTTTGGAGCCACCTAAATTGCCTTCTGAGGTAAGTGTGAGAAGAGATGGCCTGTTTGGCTCTTCAAGGCACGCTCCTCAAAGGGGATAGCTGTGAAGTGTGCCTGCAGGAAGTGGTGGCCAGGGTCAACACTGTGTACACTGCCCACAGGACCTGGGAACGGATGCGGAGGAAGGAAACTACCTAGGTAAGGGTATCCAACAGTACCATTTATCGTCCAATTCCCTAAGTATGCATGTTACAAAGTATTCCATATTTACTGCTAGTGCATGCCAAGCCTTCACATAACCCTTCAGTTCTTTCATTGCTTACCTTGAATATCCACACTCCAGCACGGCACAAATCCCAAGTTATTCAAGTGGCAGCTTACAACTGACCTTTTCAAAGGGCTTCACCCATAGAAATGATGCTTTTTTTGTGATATTTGAAGCTGCATGAGGCCTGATCACTTAGTGACATACAGGATGGGTTGCCAGATGGGTGGGCACGTTTGTCACAGTGCATGTGTGCTCCTTCAACGCATCAAGACTACGTTTCTGCCTGCAGGATGAGATGACATCATAATACAAAGGAAAAGACCTTGGAGGATACAAGGCTTGAGGTTGAGTGGGAGGTGAAACATAGCCATCTCCCCGCTACCCGCCCCTCAGCACAAGGCTCGTACCAACTTGCTCCGATGTCTTGTTCCCTTTTCTCACTCACTCATACATGGGCACGCTCACGATCATACAAATGTCACACACAATATCTTACAATGCAGACTTCGTTTGGAGAAAGAAAAAACGAAAGGAAGACTTGCATTTATTTAGCACCTTTCATAACCTCAGGATGTCCCAAAACGCTTTACAGCCAATTAAGTATTTTTGAAGTGTAATCACTGTTGTAATGTAGGAAACACAGCAGTCAATTTGCAGACAGCAAGCTCCCACAAACAGCAATGAAATAATGACCAGATAATCTGTTTTAGTTATGTTGGTTGAAGGTGTGTGTGAGACTCAGCATTCTAACACTTTTCTGTCGTGGTAGGCCTGGAAGATCGACCTGCCAGCAGCTTACCAGCCTGGTAGAACAATGGCCCGGAACAAGAGAGCACCCTGCATCTCGCTCACCATTTGCAAGCAACCAGCACAGCTGCATACATCCCAGAAGAAGCAGTTAGTGAGCTGGAGGAGGCAGCGCCTGGTGAGTCACAGAGTTTGAATGAGGGAAAAAAAAGCAAGTGAGGGTGGGCAGAGAGGGGAGGCAAAAACCCAATACTTGGATAGCCACCCGGCTGTAATTAATGACACGCTTTACTTTGGGAATGCAGCACTGCAGTGAGCATGTTCCTGTTGCTATTAGAAGGATATGCTGATAGGGTGAGATAAAGTAGGGTGGGAGGAGGCTGGTGTGCAGCACAAACACCAGCATAGACGAGTTGGGCCGAATGGCCTGTTTCTGTGCTGTAAATTCTATATAATGTAATGTAATTCTATTCAGTGGGAAAGAATAAAAGAGGTGGTTACACTGACTGACATATCGATACGCTGTTTGGTACATTTTTGGGCAATGCGTTGGGCGATTGAAACATCGGAACAGGAGTAGTCTATTCAGTTCCTTGAGCCTGTTGTTTTAATTAGATCATGACTGATTTGTACCTTAACTCCATCGACCCACCTTGGTTCCATATCCCTTAATAACCTTGCCAAACAAAAATCTATCAATCTCAGTTTTGAAATTTTCAATTGACCCCTGGCCTCAGCAGCTTTTTGGGGGAGAGTGTTCCAGGTTTCCACTACCCTTTGTGTGAAGAAGTGTTTCGTGACTTCACGCCTGAGTGGCCTAGCTCTAATATTAAGTTTATGTCCCCTTGTTTTGGCCTCCCCCACCACAGGAAATAGTTTCTCTCTATCTACCCTATCAAATCTTTTAATCATCTTAAACACCTCAATTAGATCAATCCTTAATCTTCTATAGTCAACAGAATGCAAGCCTACTTTATGCAAATGACTATGCAAGATGATCTGTATAGAGGCCTGGAAGGAGGTGGAAGCAGAAACATTGAGGGCAGTAGTGAACTTGACTGGCACTGGGTGCAGGGTGGCTACAGACCTACTTGCTGCAGGTGGCATCGCTCTGCAACTGGCTCCCTGCTGAAACAGAAGCTGTTGTCCTCGGTCATTGCCAGCTAGGCGAGCCAGGGCATGCAGTTACGGTTAGTGGTATAATGTGGATGCAGGCAGTCCAGCTCTGGCGCTTCCTGAGCTCTCTGGCACACCCTCTTTCCTGTACCACCACAGTTTTGAAATACCGTATTTGAAACCAACCCCAATCATTAATTTTAACTTGAAGCTAGCACAGTCATGGAACTCTGTAGCTTGTACCAGCTCCCAGTACATCTAGAAAAGTATGCGTGCCTTCCTTTTTTAAGCCCTTCCCGTTCTGCTGAAGTCTTGTAAATGCTTCAATTACATCCGGCTTTCCGGTGATTTCACAGACAATCAGCTCTTTTATTTTGACATAAACATTCTGTACATGTTCCGAAACAATAAAATTCTAAAAATAAAGAAATCAGAAATACAAAGAAGAGAAACCTTCCATAGAAATAAAAACATTTTTATATAAAAAAGGCAAAAAAAATTTTTAAAAATCACAAGAATTACATCTAATAACATGCTGGGAAAATGAAAATATAAAACATTACACAAAAAAGTACCTGCCCCTTTAAGAGCACCATCGCACATGAAGTCTCCTTTGATCTCCACTCCAGATAGGTGACCAGACCACACAGCACGATTTCCTGTCTTAACACAGAGGGGGACTCACATTGCACCTACTTCCCTACATTTCAATTAAGTTCCCACACATTTTGTGCAAAAGCATTTCAAGTCAGCCTGCATGGCCGAGCGGTCGGCTGGAAGACAAGCACACTGCCAAATCGAGCAGAGATCCCACAAGAGGGCTTGCGGGCCTAATTTCTCAGACCCCACTCACACGTTCCGTACTGCCAGCAATGAGCCGGAATTATGGCCCAGGGTCTTTGAACATCCTGCAAGACCTCTTGAGTCGTTTTAAAATATTTTCATGGAGCAATGTTCAAAGAACAAAGGGAAAATTGTGGCAGAGTGGCGAAAAATGAAAGCGTGACAAATTCACTCATCTAAACCAGAAGCAATAACCCTATTTTGAGGAAGCACTGTCTTTACAAGTATATTGTTTGGTAATTGTTTTTGTTTGGGCAGCGAGAAAAGCCAGAGGTGCACTATTATTTTCTCACAGTGAAATCGTGCATGAGTAAAGCAAGAATGCATTTGATTGGTTTTACATCATTTGCCAAGTATTTTTTGAGTAAACGGAAAAAAAAAGATTTGTCAAAAACTCTTTAATAAATGGTGTCCCTTTGTGCATTTAGGGCTTTTTGATCTGATAATTATATGAGTCATTGAAAAAAATTACATTTTTAAATATTGATTCATCGTTCTAAAGTCAATTTCAAACAACTCCTTCTCTAAAGAATAAACTGACACTGTTTTCAAGTTTTGCTCCGTTGCCATTTAGATTCTGATATTCATGCAGCCTGTTGGAAAGCTGGGCATTTTCTGGTCATCGAGCATTTCAAATGATTCAGAGAAAATGACTGGACTTGGACTATGTAATATATATCGAAGTAAACAGCGCATCTGAATAGTTAAAATGGTTCATTGCAAAATCAGTACGTAACTGTATCTGAGTTTCATTAAAGTACTGGAGTAGTTGATCCAATGAAAACCGTGTTGTGCACCCACACTCACAAAAAACATTCTGAGCATTTTATATCAAAAATCACAGTAGTTATGTTAGCATCAGTTTACTATTTCAGTCATTTGCTGCAATTTAAACATCCCGTACTTAATACTTGGAAGAAGATTTTTAGAATAGAAATTGTGGAGCAGAAGAATAGAACAGAAGAACGCAACTTATGCTATTTGTACAAAGGTCCAGTTTTGTTACGAGAGACATTATTGTTTCAGATATTCAGTCTTTGGGACAACTTGAGCTGTGTCCGAGTAAAAAGGTCGTGGGTTCAAGCCTCACTCCAGAGACTCAAGCACAAAATCACTAGGTGGGCTAGTGGGGCAATAAACATCAGGAACTTTGACTTTTCCTATGTCCTGAAACATGTGTCAGCCATGGCTCCCTCAGTAGCCCCCTCGCCTCTGAGTCGGAGGTTGAGGGTTTAAGTCCCAATCCAGAGATTTGAGCACAAAATCTGGGCTGACTCTTCAGTGCAGAGGGAGTGCTGCACTGTCAGAGGAGCTGTCTTTCGGATAAGACATTAAACCGCGGTCCCGTCTGCCCTCCCAGGTGGACGGAAAAGATTCCACACCACGATTCAAAGAAGAGCAGGGGTGTTCTGGCCAATATTTATCCTTCAACCAACACCACTAAAACACTGTTGTTTGTGGGACCTTGCTGTGCACATATTGGCTGCCACGTTTCCTACATTACAACAGTGACTACACTTCGAAAATACTTCACTGGCTGTAAAGCACATTGGGATGTCCTGAGATCATGAAAGGTGCTATATAAATGCAAGTCTTTCTTTTTTGTTATGAGCAATCAGTCTCCTCATCCTTCGCTTCCAGGGCTTCAGTGTTTCCTTTGTGCCTCAATGACCAGAACTGAATGCACAAACAGCAGTTTCTAGACTATAAAGTATCCTCTCCCTTCAAAATATTAAAAATTTTAAATAAAATCAAAATGATTAAACCAGACAGAGCATAAATGAAGCATTTCATATTTTGGAATGGAATACTGAAAATTTTAGAGACGTATCAACTCGCTGATGATTTTCTTTTTTTAAAATTTGTTTTTTTTTAAATTTCTCCGTTTTCAAAGAGACAAATTTCATACAAAAAAAATATTTTTATCAACTTCCCACCAAAAAAAAATAAAATGAAAAGTCTCCGTTCCTGATTTGCAAGTTATTCACTCGTGAAACATTTTAATACTCCACTCAAGCACAAAGGGCTTAGATTTTCCCAGTCACCTTAGTGATTGTACAGGTCCAGAATGGGGACAGAAGGATCACAAGACTGAGTGAGCAGGCCTTAGTACGTTTTGCACCCGATTCTTTCTGGCTCCAAATTTCCAAAACAGCAGCATTTTGTGCACTAAGGTGCGAGTGACATCATCGGCGCCACGATGTAGAATTAACTGAATGTCAGCGGGAGTCAGGCGCTTTTGGCTGCCCGACTGGCCAAGGTACATATTAAAGATCTGCTCCTTTTAGAACTTCTTGTGGGCCAGGAGGAGCAAGATTGTACCCCCCCCATTGCAAGGAATCCTTGGGCCTCCCCAGCCCCGGCCTTCCCCCCCCCTCCCCCGATCACTCAGGACCCCCGATCCCCAATCTCCTGCAAAGCCCTCCTTCCACTGACTGCCAGGTCCCCGGCTGCAGCCTCCAGCCTGCCAGCCAGGCAGTCAATTTGGCCAGGTGTCGAGCGGGAGTTAGCAAAGAGTTATTTAAATGAGGGCCTACCGTTAAAATCGGCAGGACCTCCACGTCCCCAGCTTTGCCGGGTTCATCACCCGCTACTGGACTCCCTCACGCCTTCCCCGTTGATATCAAGGCCTATGGATTTTTAAAAAATTCATTGTAAGTAGTAGACTATTCATCCCACTGCTATAATACAGCCCAGAAAAGACTACAGGCCTCAAATCCCACAGCTATTGAGGCTGTTTTTATATCTAGTGGAACTGCTGCTGGATCCAGTTGGAACAGTCTACAGATCCTTTATAACAGGATAGAAATAAATACTTACCCATTGTCCAGACAGTGTCCTATGAATTGATAAAATGTGAGATGTGAGACCAATTTCAATGAGCATTATACATTACGTTCAAAATATAATCTTAGTTAATAAGGGATATCTGGTGGAAAGCAATGATAGAGAGCTACTGGAACCAGAAACCTATTCTACAGTTTTGTGGGGAGGGCATCATTCGTTAGCACTGCACAAGACTGTTGGAGAGCGTTCCAGTTCCCCAGTCAATGGGCATGATTTTTACCTGGAGCCGGGAACAGAGTGGGGGGGGGGGGGGGGGGAAAAGAGGGGGGCGGTGACGATTTTCGGGCGTGAGACCTGGAAGTAAAGTTGACAGGTCGGAAGGTGCGATCGTGACCTAATTGAATGATTACAATTTTACTTCAGGGTTTCCAGCGCAACAGCCAGTCACATTGACAGATCTGGCGGGAAAGCAGCTGGGGAGTGGATGCCAGTTAAGTCTGACATCACTGGAGTGGGGGGGGGGGGGAAGGGAAAAGGGGGGTTCACTCATTAGGGGGGGTTGGTGCTGGACATGGCGGTGGGGGGGGGGGGGGCGGTGTTTGGTCGGTCATTGGAGGAAGGATGTGGACATTGGGGGAATGGGTCGGAGGCATCGGAGGAGTGGGTCGGGGGCATCGCGGGGGGGTGGGTCGGGGGCATCGCGGGGGGGTGGGTCGGGGGCATCGCGGGGGGGGTGGGTCGGGGGCATCGCGGGGGGGGTGGGTCGGGGGCATCGCAGGGGGGGGTCGGGGGCATCGCGGGGGGGGGGGGGTCGGAGACGTCGCTGGGAGGGTCAGGCATCAGGGGAGGACTCGGCTATCGAGGGGGTGGAGGGTCTTGACCGTGTTGGGGGTCGGCTGATTGCAGGTAATATGCTAGCCTTGATGTTGTTTCCTCACAGACTGTAAAAAAATGTAATACAACCATTGTACATTTTTCTTGTGCTGGTGTTATGTGTTTTCAATGTTTATCTTAAAAATCTGCCACGGAAAATCTATTCCTCATCTCCAATCCATGCCTCGTGTCTATTCAAACAGATGACGCTGAGCAACTGAGGAGAATAAAGAATGAAAAGAGGAGTGGGGAGGAGGAAGAGTGCAATAAGCTTTAAGTCGAGAAGAAAACGGCCCTTTATCTGAAGCTGGCGATTTTGAGAGTTATTCTCCAGTTGTGTTATATTTTCTGTTTTGTACTGTTAATTCCCCTGTGGGTGTAAGCCGGCTCTTTGCTCTTCTCCTCCTCACCCTCTTCTGCGCTCCTCGCATTAGTTTGTCCAGGAGCCACGGCCTGGCCGCCACCTGCTGACTCCGACGAGGACTCACCCGGGGGGGGGGAGCGGGCTGCTTCGAAATCACGCGCGACGGCCTGTTCTTTCTGGCGGCCGGCGCACGCCGTACTTGCGCGTCGGCTCGGGCGACTGCGACGCGTCGTGGTCCGAGGAGGCGGAGCGGAGAAAGAGCCGCCGCCCCCCGGCCTCCGGCCCCCGCCCCCTGACACCCGCTTAACCGGGCTCCGTGCAGACTGTGTCAGACCTGCGGGAGAAAGGAAGCTGTCTGAAGGGGAGACGGCCGGGGTAGGAGCCGCCTCGCTAACATGGATCTGTCGGCCGTTTCCCGAGCAGGTGCCGTCGCCGCCGCCGCCGCCGCGCGCAGGGTCGTCATGGTGACGGGAGCTAACGGGTAACTATGGAGATTCACCCACGCGGCTCGTTGGCTCTGAAGCCGCCCCTAATGGTTTTTAACTTTACCCAGAGAGTGGTTAGAAGGTGGAACTCGCCACCACAAGGAGTAGTCGAGGTAAAATGGCACAGATGCATTTAAGGGGAAAGCTGGATAAGCGCACTGAGGGAGAAAGGGAATAGAAGGATTATGCTGATAGGGTGAGATGAAGTAGGGAGGGAGGCTGCAATAGAGCATAAACACCAGCATGGACCATTTGGACCGAATGGTCTGTTTCTCTGCTGAAAGTCCAGGTTAATGCATCGCTTGGATATGTTACTGAGCCACCTGGACCGGGAGAAATTTGCATTCAATCCCCAGCCTGGTCTCAGCTGGGCTAAAAGGTGGGGCCTCAGTACTCTAGGGCTTTTGTGTGTTTGGGGTGGGGGTGGGGGAGTGTTAAAATGAACCAGTGATTCCTGCAATGACTGCTGTCCAGTGATTCCTGCAATGACTGTACATGTAAAAGACAGGTCTAGGTTTTGGCAGTGATGGCTTCCACTGTACCAATGACTGAGCATGCAAGGAGGATGTTTCCCCTGGGTAGAACAAGGGGTTATAGTCTGAGAATGAAAGGTAGGCCATTTAGGACTGAGATGAGGAGAAATTTCTTCACTCAGAGGGTGATGAATCTTTGGAATTCTTTACCCCAGAAGGCTGTGGAGGCTCAGTCATTGAGTACATTCAAAACAGAGATCGATAGATTTCTAGATATTAAAGGCATCAAGGGATATGGGGACGGTGCAGGAGAATGATGTTGAGGTAGAAGATCAGCCATGATCTTGTTGAATGGCGGAGCAGGCTCGAGGGGCCGGATGGCCTACTCCTATTTCTTATGTTCATGGATTTTAGCAAGTCTTTTGACAAAGTCCTGCATGGCAGACTGGTCAAAAAAGTACAAGCCCATGGGATCCAAGGGAGAGTGACCAGTTGGATCCAAAATTGGCTCAGTGGCAGGAAGCAAAGGATAATGGTTGACGGGTGTTTTTGTGACTGGAAGGCTGTTTCCAGTGGGGTTCTGCAGGGCTCAGTACTAGGCCTCTTGCTGTTTGTGATATATATTAATGATTTGGACTTAAATTTAAGGAGCATGATTAAGAAGTTTGTAGATGATACAAAAATTGGCCATGTGGTTGATGTAGACTGCAGGAAGATATCAATGGACTGGTCAGGTGGGCAAATAAGTGGCAAATGGAATTCAATCTGGAGAAGTGTGAGGTAATGCATTTGGGGAGGGCAAACAAGGCAAGGGAGTACACAATAAATGGAAGGATACTGAGAGGTGTAGAGAATGTGAGGGACCTTGGATTACATGCCCACAGGTAGATAAGGTGGTTAAGAAGGCATATGGAATACTTTCCTTTATTAGCTAAGGCATAGAATATAAGAGCAGGGATGTTATGCTGGAACTGTATAGAACACTGGTTAGGCCACAGCTTGAGTACTGTGTACAGTTCTGGTCACCACATTAGTGTAATTACATCCTTCCTTTAGAGAGGGTACAGATGAGATTTATGAGGATGTTGCCAGGACTGGAGAATTTTAGCTATGAGGAAAGCTTGGATAGGCTGGGGTTGTTCTCTTTGGAACAGAGGAGGCTGAGGTGTGATTTAATTGAGGTGTACAAAATTATGAGGGGCCCAGATAGAGTGGATAGGAAGGACCTGTTTCCCTTAGCAGAGAGGTCAATAACCAGGGGGCATAGATTTAAAGTGATTGGTACAAGGATTAGAGGGGACCTGAGGAAATTCTTTTCACCCAGAAGGTAGTAGGGGTCTGGAACTCACTGCCTGAAAGGGTGGTAAAGGCAGAAACCCTCAACTCATTTAATAAGTACCTGGATATGCACCTGAAATGCATATGTAACCTTCAGGGCCACGGACCAAGTACTGGAAAGTGGGATTAGGCTGGGTGGCTCATTTTCAGCTGGCGTGGACACGGTGGGCTGAACGGCCTCCTTCTATGCTGTAAATTTTCTATGATTCTATTAAGACACTGTGTGCTCATGAATGAAGAATGGCCACTTGTGCAAGGTACTACAGCATTCTTTGATCTTTATCTTGGCATTAGTCACTGCCTTGAGGCAGAGAGGGAGCAAAGAAGAATATTGGGTGTAAACGTGCTGTGATTGCTGGAAGCCTTGAAAAAATATGTATATGTGTGCGTGCAGAATATTTCTTTTATCTTATCTCCAGCTATGAACAGTCTGGGTAGCTCTGGCTGCCTGCCTCTCTTACACAGTCTTGTCCATGCCAGGGTGGCCCTGGAGAGGGAACACGTGTCCACCGGTACGCTCGAGGCCTTCCCTGGGACCGGTGGGCACCGCAGGACATTCGCTGTTTAATCGATAACAATATTATGATTTAGTTTTAATGTAAGCTTCTTAAGTTCTGATTGGACTTCACATTCAGGATTAAATCAGGCTGGGGGAAGCAGCAGTAAGTCATGATTCCCTCACATCCTGACAGTAGACTCTACAAACAGATCTGGATGCAGAATGCACGTCAGTTCTAATTGCAGAATTTCGATAGATAATATACAGTTTGTGTAGGAGGTTTGGAATACTCTAGTTTGCTAGTGACAAAATATGAAATGCACATTGACTAATAAGAGGACTCAACTACACAAGTGTCTGTTGTGAATATGTTATAGCAGTGGGATTGACACAATATATAAATGTTGCATTACACTAAAATCAGTGTGGTTTGTTTTTACAGTGGTTTATTTCTGTTATATGTATTTGCACCTGTAGAAAAATATTTCTCTTCTGCTTATGTCTGAGTTCTAGAAATATTGGCCCTGATATTTATGGGAAGGCGAGGAGGGAGTGGAGGAAACTTTTAGCGACCGGGAAACCCAGAAATATTGGGAATGCGGAGGTCCTGCGAATTTAACAGCAGGACCTCATTTGAATTTTTTTTCTCAGTTTCTCGCCTGGATCTGCCCAGATTGAGAGGTTTAGTGAATACGGGGTGGGGTGTGGGGGGTCGGATCGGATCGGATCGCTGAGGGGATCGGCCTGGAGATCGCCGTGGTGGGGGGGAGGATCAGCCGATCGGCAGTGGGAAGGTCGGATCGCGGAGAGGGAGGCCGATCGCGGCAGATTTGCTTGGGGACCAGGGGTTGCTGTCCTGCACCTCCTGACCCAGAAGCAGTGCTGGAAAAGCACTTACCTGCCGGATCCAGCAGTTCTCTCCTCCCTTTAGCTGCCAGGTTTCCCGAGTCCTGGGAAACCCGGCCCACAGCCATTAAATGTAAATGGCTGCAAAATCTGAGGCAAGCAGCCTTATTAACGTATTAAAATTACTGACCTGCCTCTCGAGAGCAGGTCACTAGCCCAACCCGCCCCAATTAAACCAGATGTCGGCACGTTCATGGTGGACTGGGGTTAGGTTTCACATTTTTAAGCATTTAACCGCCCCCCCCAATTCATTCAATGAAGGGGTGTCCATTACCAAAGACGTGGAAGGATTTGTGTGTGATTATTGTTCTGTCACTGAAAGTATCCAATCAATACAAAGCTGTTAAGCGCTTTGGGACATTTTGCTACATTAAAGGAACTATAGAAATGCTGAGATTCACCTGAAGAATATTTGACAGACCGTGATTTGAATAGCTGCCTTGTACCACATGAAGGTGTCAGGTGCCAGACTGACAGCAACTGGCATGCCAGCATATTGGGCCATCTTTGGTAGAAGTAGCAATGGCAAATATCAATTTATTGCCAGCAATAGGGAAAAAAAAGTGTTTATTATTCTGTGCACTATATTCAAGCATGTAGCCTACATTTAAAAACAAGTTTCACCAAAAAGCTTCCCTCACTGTTTTGCACTAGTTAAATTTATTTTAATGTTGTCAGTCATCCTGTCTCCTCAATTCAAAATGTGTGGAGTGACTAGTTGCCTGTTCTCCTTAAATTGTTCACTAATGTTCATGTTTATATGAAAATAGACTTTGTACTTGACAAAGTTTGCACACAGAGGTCAAACCCAGAGACCCCACTCCAGAGACTAGCCCACATAATCTAGGTTGGCACTTCAATGCAGTACTGAGAGAGTGCTGCACTATTGGTGTCATCTTTTGGATGAGGCCCCATCTGCCCTGTCTGGAGAATGTAAAAGGTCCCATGTACTATTCAAAGAAGAGTAGGGGAGTTCCCCTGGTGTCCTGACCAACATTTCTCCCTCAACCAACACCACCATAACAGATTATCCAGTCATTTATCTCATTGCTGTTAGTGATACCTTGCTGTGTGCAAATTGGTTACTGCATTTGCTTCATTGGCTGTGACATGAAAGGCGCTATATAAATGCAAGTTCTTTCTTTCTAAAAATAAAATGATATTTTTACTGTAACCACCCAAAGTGACATGAAGCCATAGTCGAGTACCTTTAATAACATGAAAGGATAACATAAGAGACTTACAGAAAAGTTTGTCTGTCATGCCATTAACTACACTGGATAACATTTGTGAATGGAGTATATGAGATTAAAATGTACTGTAACCTACTGAGTTTGTTAACTCTGGCGTTAAAATGTAACCTTCGCCTAAATGTTCATTTTAACCCTCTAAAACTGCATGTCCCTGAAATCATATCTTACATAGAATGTACAGCATAGAAACAGGCCATTTGCCCCAATAGGTCCATGCCAGTTTTTATGCTCCACATGAGCCTCCCTCCCTACTTTATCTAACCCTATCAGCATATCCTTCTATTCCTTTCTCCCTCATGTGTTTATCTAGCTTCCCCTTAAATGCATTTATGCTAGTCACCTTAACTACTACTTGTGGTAGCAAGTTCCACATCCTAACCACTCTCTGAGTAAAGAAGTTTCTCCTGAATTCCCTATTGGATTTATTAGTGACTCTCTTACATTTATGGCCCCTAGTTCTGTTCTCCCCCGCAAGTGGAAACCTCTTCTCTACATCTACCCTTTCATAATCTTAAAAGACCTCTTTCAGGTCATCCCTCAGTCTTCTCTTTTCTAGAGAAAAGAGCCCCAGCCTGTTCAGCCTTTCCTGATAGGTATAACCGCTCAGTTCTGGTATCATCCTAGTAAATCCTTTTTGCACCTTCTCCAGTGCCTTTATATCCTTTTCTATAATATGGAGACCAGAACTGTTCACAGTACTCCAAGTGTGGTCTAACCAAGGTTCTATACAAGTTTAATATAACCTCCCTGCTTTTCAATTTTATCCCTCTAGAAATGAACCTGTGCTTTGTTTGCATTTTTTTAATGGCCTTATTAACCTGCATCGCTACTTTTAGTGATTTGTGCGTATGGGAGTATTTTGCAGCAAAAGTACTTGTTAAATCAGATGCTTTTCCTTCAATCCCAAAGAAAAGTTATGCTCATCTTAGCTGTGGTTACAACAGATCTCCACACTTACCTGCATGCACACTCCTGAACTGGTAGATGTTTATGTTGTGAGAGCACAGGCTGGAGTGTCTGCTTTATGAAGACATTGAATTAACTTGCCAAGGAGATCCAATAGACCCCCAAGAGTCCTTTTTAAACTCTGCTTGGCACTGCACTACAATTACACTTTAGCTGGTATGCAACCCAAGTGGTGTGAGGTGGCCTCCCAGGGTCCCTTGCCACTGCCTTTCAGAGTTGAGCTACTTGTAAGTGGCAGTACACTGCACCTTTAATCAGCAATCCCACAGATTATAATAAGACAGGTCATATTTTAAGGCAACTTCAAAACAAAGCTTTTTTTACCGAGTAAATTCCTTTACCGAGTAAATTTCTTGTTGCCGACGAGAACAATTAATCAAGTGTAATCTGAGTATCTCTTATTTTAAACAATTTATCTTCATAACTAACCTAGATGTTTCCACATTTTATTGGATTTTCACCAATTCACTATTTTAATCATCGCTAACAAAATTAACCATAAAGTAAAAGTTGTAGGCGCCTATAGTTTTACGGGTTTTTATATATGCTGCTAAAAATAGCAGAACCAGCTGCATTTTGGTCTGAATGTATGGGTTCAGTGCAAATACAAGAGCTGCATTCTATTTCCAGCTGTAATAAAATGGAAAAATAATGGCAAATGTGTACTGGGTAGTATATTTCTGTTGCTAGCTTGTTTGTCGGACGAACTTCCCAGCGTTTTGTATGCTACTAAAATTGAAGTTTAAACTCCTGGGATATTTGCTTCCTTTTTAAAATATTTAACTTAATTGAAAGATTATTAGAAGATCAAAAACCAAATCCTTGCTCCTTGCACTTCACTTCCAGTTCACTTGCTTTGCCAGTGACAAAATGGGTCTTCGTATTAGGCACACTGTAGCAGTATATTCAGTTATAATTGATGTCTTGATGGGTTTTTTCCCACAGGAACAAACTGTGTGGTTTAACGCAGTTCCTTCTGACTACACAACCTTTTAGTGGCTGTCTACACCACTGTCTTTTTTGTTAAGTGACATTTTGTGTTTGGATTTTTGTCACTGAAGATCGTATGATGCAAATCTGTAGGCGCTTTAATGACATAAAACAATTAACAATTTTGGAGACATTCTTGAGGTTGCAGTATAACGTTAACAGGACTGCAGGTTTCTTCTAATTTTTTTAAACTTTTTTATTTGTAACCTTCCTGTTGCCATCCTCTGTGTACCCACTTCCAGGAGGCGAAATTGGACCGTGTAGCGCCAGTTTTGTGGACACCAGCGCTATTTAAAGGGATCATGAAGTACTTACAGATTAATTGCTGGATTATTTATTCTGTCTGCTGGTGCAATTTTACGTGTTTTTGGACATTTCCTATACTTGGATAAAGTTTCAATATTCTACGGAGAGTGCTCTGGCTGGTCTTGCAGTACTTTTAGTGGCATTTAAAATATAGTGCTGAAAAAAGTTGCTTCCAGACATGAGTGGCCTGTTATGGCTTCCTCTGGGAATTGAACATGACTGGGAGAATGAAGAGAGGCCACACAGAGTAGGACAGGCTGCTAGAAGAAGGAGGAGGAGGATCAGGGCATTCAGCAGGAGGCCGTATCGGCGGAGGGTTTTCAGGGACCAATTCTCTTACCTCAACTTCAGTGACGACCAGTGCATCAGACGTCTGCGGTTCACTAAAGAAGTCGTGACTGAAATTTGTCACCTGCTGCAGCCACAACTGCAGCCTCAAAGTAGGGCAAGGACAGTATTGCCTGTGGCTGTCAAGGCAACCGTGGCGCTTAATTTTTACAGCCATGGCTCTTTTCAGTCTGCTGCTGGAGATATATAAGCAACATCTCACAGTTTGCAGCGCACCGTTGTATAAGTGAGGTCACTAAGGCTCTCTATACAATGAGAAACAGATTCATCTCATTCCCTCTTGCCAGAGACAAGCAGCAGGAACGAGCACGAGGGTTTGCGCGCACTGCAGGCTTCCCATGGTGCAGGGTGCCATTTATTGCACGCATATTGTCATGCGTGCAAGACATCTGAACTCTGCCATATTCGTGAACAGAAAGGGATTCCACTCACTCAATGTACAGCTGGTGTGCGACCACATGCAGCTTATCATGCAGATGAATACCCACTATGCTGGCAGCAGGCTCTGCGTGATCAGATTATTCTTGAGCAATACAAGTAACCTAAACAACACCTCCCCATACACCAACAGTCCCGCACTCCTTACCATTTCTCTCTCTCATGACCATCAAATCATCCTCCTTATGATTACACATTGCTTCCTCCCTCAGCTCATCGCAGAAATAAAACCCACCACCAAATGCAAATTCAAATCCACATTTATAAATTAACACATGAAATGATGCAAACAAAATGAGACTATTCACCCTTGTGCATTCCCTTAGTGCCTGTCGTTCGTGTGCCTTTACCTTTCCGAGTGCTACTACGAGGTGCATCCCCAGTGGCTGGAGCATGGGTGATGGAAGGCTGCTGACCTTCAATTGAGGAGAGGGCAGATGGCCTTGGAAACTGGCTGACAGGCACCAGAAAGGGCACTGGCAGGGTGGGAGTAGGAATGCTGTCATCCCGAGAGTGGACAGCAGGTTCGTCTTCCGTAGCACCACGGCCACTCTCCTGGGACGGCGCCTCAGTAATCCTGGTGATCTGTTGGAGAACAGATTACTTGACTGCTGGACTGCGGTGATGCCATGGAAGCCCCTTTCAACAGTGATCCCCAGAGCCTTGAGAGCAGCAGTCTGAGCTCCCAAGGCAGCAGTCAGACCTTTGATGGCAGATGTTTGTGCTGCAATGGAAGCTGTGACATCGGTCATCAGACACTGCATCATGGTGGGTTCCACAGGTATGTTGATGGAGGTGACCACCTGTTCCATGTGGGAAAGGATGGGCTCTAAGCTCTGTGCAAAGCCCTGTGCCAAGTTGGAGCTGGACTCCTCCATGCTCCTTGACATTGTGCGCAGGCTTTCCGGCAGGCTTTTCAGTGCGTCAAGCATCAGGTTGTGTACGTCCATCAGCCGCCTTCTGTAGCCTGGCCCATCAAAGTCATCATCTGACTTCTCTGAAGCAGAACTAGTTTGCAACCTCGCCCTTCAGTGAGCTGGCCCCTGCATCATCCCTTCTGCCCCTTCCTCGCCCCCCCCCCCCACACCCCCACAACCGCCCTGGCTTCTGTGCATTTGTGCCTGGTGTTTCACCACGTGCAGATCACTCCTCTACCCTAGCCTCTAAGCTACACGCAGTGCCAGTCTCTGAGCTGGTGGCTGCGAGTGTAAGATTAAGTGACAGTGTCTCTTCATCATCACTGTATCTTCCTCTTCCACCTCTGACTGGGCAGGTTCCAGTTCTTGGGTATCTGGAATGACAAAGGGACACAGATTGAGTTGTGGTGAGAGGAGAGGAGAAAGTAAGATGTGCATACTTCCACCATTTGCAGCATGTGAGTCAGAAAAGATTGTGGGATGAGGGAGAAATGGGAAGCGAGAAGGAGGATTAGGTATGCAGAGACCCTCATCATTGATCCTTCCAGCACCACCAGTGGCCACGGCCTCAGCGATGGCCCTTCCCATGATGGCCAACACTGTGTCCTCCATGGGAATTAGGACTTGTAGACGCACATGTCCTCCTCCAGTTCTTTCTTGCTGCCTCCTGTTATGTACCGCCTTCTCCTGCAAGAAAGAGGGAAGTGTGCCAGTAAGTATCCTGCAAGATGTTTGGGTGATGTGGCTGTCATGGTTGAATAGCTGCCAGTGTATGTGACTTGAGAGTTGTGGGTGTGTGGCTTGCAACAGTGTTAATGTGTGAGGATGAGTTGAAGCATCTAATTTGAAGGGTTGAGTATTGATTTGAAAGAGATTATTGGTAGGTGGGTGATGGGGGGTGTAGTGCATTGAGCAGTGGATGAGGCTAATGGTGCAGTTGGTAGGATCTGCTGCTTGAAACTTGAACTCACTCATCTTGACAACTCAAATTATTGAACTTCTTCCTGCACTGCATCCATGTTCTTGGCACTATGCTCCTGGCATTGACCTCATCCACTATTTCCTCCCACTGCATCTTGAGCCTATGTCTGGAGGGCCTCTTCCTGCCACCCCCCAAGATATAGGATGTCCCTCCTTCTGTCCACCTCGTACCAAGGCCTCCAGTGCATCATCAGAGAACCTTGGTGAACGCTCTCTCGCAGGCACAGCCATTCTTCCAAGTATCACAGCCCAGGAATCACTTCTCACATGACTCCCACCACTTCCTGTAGCCACAGTGCACCTCCCCTTTAAGAGGTGCAGGCTGCCTTTAAGTAGCGCTAGCCACTCCCGATATCAGGGCCCCCTGCTGATGCGTGCAGCCAAACAACAGCGCATGTAGCGCTGGCTGCACGCAGCAATCATTGAAATCATCAGGCAGCATGAATGTTATGTGAGATGAAGCATCTGATTTGAAGGCGCGGGCTAATTACGGACTGCAATCCCAGTGCCCATTTAACCAATTTAACCCCCCCAATCTCTGCAACTGCATTTTCTCAAGTTCCCTGGAGGGGTGGGGGCCTGGCCTTTAGACTTCTGTTTGAAATGAACACTGCTTAAAATAGCCTACTAGGAATCCAGTTAAGAATGTAATGGCGGGAGCTGTGCAATTGGAATGACTGAGCTTGGGATTCAACCTCCTACCCTTTCATTGGGGATCCAGTACACTACCACTACATCTAGTCTCTGCTCCATTTGTTATCATTGCACTGTATAAATACTGCCACAAGGTGTGTGTTGCACTTGCAGTTTATAACCACTTTATTTCTTTCCCAGTGGCATTGGCCTGGCTCTTTGTGAACGCATTCTTTCTGAGGATGACCAGATACACCTGTGTATGGCATGTCGAAACATGCAGAAAGCTGAGGCTGCTAAGTCTGAACTTCTCCTGTCCCATCCTGGGGTTGATATTAGCCTTTTGAAAGTAGACGTTGGGAATATTAACTCGGTGATCAAAGCAGCAAAAGAAATAAAGAAAAGGTACTATAATATCATTAATAATGGTCATGGTTAATGTAGCATGAATCCCTTGATATTTGCCAAGTTGAATTTCAATGATTATTCCAGCAGACCAGTATGAGACGAGGTTCTCAGTGCAACATTATGTAGCTGTAATAAAACACATTTGCTGTAAGTTTGAAGAAGAATACTCTTTAAAATTTAAATACAGTAATTTCCATTCATTTGTTAAGATTATATTTTATGAGTTTAATGGCCTGGTGGCTCATCTCTGCACTGCCTTGACTGCTTGAATGTCTCACTTGTTTCTCAGAGTCCTGAAATAGATACATTATTCAAGTTGTGGTCTGATTAGGGCACTACGCAGTTTGATCATGACATCCTCTGAGTTGTTTTTTTATATTGGCAACATAAGTCAACATGTTATTGGCTATTGATTGCTGCTCTGCATTGTTTGGACATCGTTTTGAGCGTTAAGTTTAAGTCTTTTTCAACTTCAGCCTTAACTATTTCAATGCTATTCACGGAGTAGCATATGTCCATGTTTCCTTCCTACGTGCAGTACCTTACACTTGTTCACATTCATTCATTTGCCATTTTTCGGCCCACTTACATATTTTGTCCAACTCGTGCTGTAATTTCTGAACAGCCGCCTCTGATTCTACTGCCTCTTCTAGTTTTGGTGTCAGCTGCAAATTTAACCATTTTGCATTGAGTTTCTGAATCCATGTCATTGATGCAAATTAGAAACTTTAGGGGTAGATCTTGATTTTGTGCGATAGGGTAAAACGGATGATAGCGAATCGGAAGCCTGTTTTGCATCTCAGATGGAAATAAAAATCGGGAGAGATGTAAAACGGGCCGTTTGACACTATCGCACAAAGTCAAGTTCTACCCCGTAGTTCTTAGTGCCTCTTCCCACCATATCATTACACCTGTAACAAGTACCTGTTGTTTTCTACCATTCAGCCAGTTTTTAACACTCAGTGGCATAACCCAGTATTGTAGCAATGAACGCACTTGACTCACATATTGGTTAACACAACTTTGAATTTCAGGACTGGCTGATACTGAAATCTGCTAGTCCTCTAAACATGTGTGATAAATTTAATCAACTTTCAGCTGCTCCGCTGGGTGTGATGTATTATTTTCTTTTTACATTTTTGGGCTCATCAAGGTGAGAAATATTAGTGCTGCCGAATGGAACACTTCCTGTTTTTGGAATCCAGGATCAGCACCCGGTACTCATAAGCCAGCTGTAGCGTAGTTAGATGCAAAACCGACAATGTGGAAAATTGCCCAGGTATGTCCTGTCCACAAAAAGTAGGACAAATCCAATCCGGCCAATTACAGCCCCATCAGTCTACTCTCAATCATCAGCAAAGTGATGGAAGGTGTTGTCGACAGTGCTATCAAGTGGCACTTACTCACCAATAACCTGCTCACCGATGCTCAGTTTGGGTTCCGCCAGGACCACTCGGCTCCAGACTTCATTACAGCCTTGCTCCAAACATGGACAAAAGAGCTGAATTCCAGAGGTGAGGTGAGAGTGACTGCCCTTGACATCAAGGCAGCATTTGACCGAGTGTGGCACCAAGGAGCCCCAGTAAAATTGAAGTCAATGGGAATCGGGGAAAACTCTCCAGTGGCTGGAGTCACACCTAGCACAAAGGAAGATGGTAGTGGATGTTGGAGGCCAATCACCTCAGCCCCAGGACATTGCTGCAGGAGTTCTCCAGGGCAGTGTCCTAGGCCCAACCATCTTCAGCTGCTTCATTAAGGTCAGAGGTCAGAACATAAGGTCCATCACAAGGTCAGAAATGGGATGTTCGCTGATGATTGCACAGGGTTCAGTTCCATTCACAACCCCTCAGATAATGAAGCAGTCCGTGTCCACATGCAGCATGACCTGGACAACATCCAGGCTTGGGCTGATAAGTGGCAAGTAACATTCATGCCAGACAAGTGCCAGGCAATGACTATCTCCAACAAGAGAGAGTCTAACCACCTCCCCTTGACATTCAACGGCATTACCATCGCCAAATCCCTCACCATCAACATCCTGGGGGTCACCATTGACCAGAAACTTAACTGGACCAGCCATATAAATACTGTGGCTACAAGAGCAGGTCAGAGGCTGGGTATTCTGCGGCGAGTGACTCACCTTATGACTCCCCAAAGCCTTTCCACCATCTACAAGGCACAAGTCGGGTGTGATGGAATACTCTCCACTTGCCTGGATGAGTGCAACAACACTCGAAGCTCGACATCATCCAGGACAAAGCAGCCCGCTTGATTGGTACCCCATCCACCACCCTAAACATTCACTCCCTTCACCACCAGCGCACTGTGGCTGTAGTGTGTACCATTCACAGGATGCACTGCAGCAACTCGCCATGGCTTCCTTGACAGCACCTCCCAAACCTGCGACCTTTACCACCTAGAAGGACAAGGGCAGCAGGCACGTGGGAACAACATCATCTGCACATTTCCCTCCAAATCACACACCATCCCGACTTGGAAATATATCGCCGTTCCTTCATCGTCGCTGGGTCAAAATCCTGGAACTCCCTTCCTAACAGCACTGTGGGAGAACTTTCACCACACGGACTGCAGCGGTTCAAGAAGGCAGCTCACCACCACATCCCATGAACAATTTTTTTTTTTAAATTACAGTTCTCTCTGCTCTGCCCCATAATTGAAGATGGGAGAAAGATAAACTGCCATACTTTGAAATCTGTAAATATAATGTGAAATCAATGAGTTTCAAAAAAAAATTCCATCTTGTTCTACATAAGTGACTTATCCAGACTTATACTTGTTTCATTCAGAAGATCTAACCTTGTTTGTAATCTGCGAGCCTGATCAACCAGCTGTAATCCTACATCTAGTATAAATTGCAACACGAAACATATTCTGCATTTTATGGGTACTGTTTATAATTGACTTTCATTAAATTGTTAATACTTTGTTTTGATGCAGGTATCAGCGTTTAGATTATCTCTACCTAAATGCTGGGATTATGCCATTTCCTCATTTCAGTTTGAAAGCCTTTCTAAGTGGTCTGTTTTCCAGGTATCGTACCAGCATTGTTTAGAAATAATTGCTTAAGTTGCTGTTTCACATTGAGCAGGGATATGTTTAAATATCCTTTTTTAAAAAAAATTTCTAATTAATGTGTAATACCACATGGGCTTTTTTGTAAATGGCTGTAAAAACTAAATCCCCGATTTTAACCTAATTCCCCCTGGTGGGAACAGTGTGGGTTTGGGTCAGGCACCCGTTTTACACCCATCCCAATGTTACTGTCCATTGTAGTCAATGGAGCGTAAAATGGGGAGTCCGACCCAAACCTGTCCCGTTCTTGCCATGCAGGTTAGGTTAAAATCGAGGCTTATATTTTATTTACTATTACTTTGAGATCTCCCAGTTGTGTCTCCAAGATACACCCACAGTGTCATCTACTTTAGAGCAGCTAAAATCTGAGGTGTGGCTGACTTCCCCCTTGTCGTTGCCACCACTCGCTGCTGCTTCTTCCTCTCTCCCCTTCCCAAAAATGGAGCCTAAGATTCACTGACACTCAGAAAAGTCAAGTTCCTAATGCCCAGCTTAAAGTTTCTGAAGCACGTTTCCAGCATTCTTAAAACAAAACTCGTGCTGAAAACATATTTCGAGAACTATTAAGCCAATCCTTGAGCCATTTGAGAAAACTCCTGTTTCTTGTTTCTTCTCTTCACCCCATCACAAAAGTTCTGTTGACTTTCAGCCTCAAGGCTAGCTCAGGGTATTGTTGATGGGGTCACTTAAAAGGGTTTCCCCAGCAGTGACCAGGACTAGGATTTTTAAATGTTATTCACTGGGGGAGTGGGAGCCTATTTAGATCACAAGGTTGGGGCAAGTGGGACTTAATGTGGAGCAGGATACTGCAGCTGTGTTTTGAACCATTTGGAGTTATTGGAGCACAGGAAGCCAACCAGGAGGACATTAAAGACATTGTGCTGGATTCTGTTTTGTGATCCCACCTCCAATTGGGCATGATAATGGCAGAGAATGAGAAAAATCTTGTGCGGTGATGCCTGACCTGCATTTCTTTCTCTCACCTGCTCCACCCTCATGCCCACACTGGGACTGCCAATGGGCACTCCTTTCTTACCCACTGA
This sequence comes from Heptranchias perlo, assembly GCF_035084215.1. Lineage (NCBI taxonomy): Eukaryota > Metazoa > Chordata > Chondrichthyes > Hexanchiformes > Hexanchidae > Heptranchias > Heptranchias perlo. Next base: position 66,971,249 of record NC_090333.1, read on the forward strand.
ATGTAAATAGTGGCGGGAGTGTGGGGCCTGAGTTCCCAGGGGACTTGTAAGGGCCTCGTATCCCTCCTATCTGGCCCCCAATTATCTGTGTAGGCTTTAGTTTCTGCTGAGATTTACATGGCTGCAGCTCCATTTATCTTTGGGCAGATTCTGCCCCTTTAACTGCCTGACCGCTGCAGTGTAGCAGCACTGGGATTTTGTGGCTGGGCACTGGTGGGCTCCCTCTTGGCGGCAGGAGTCCCACCAAGATTTCGCCATACTACATCTATAATGACCCCCACCCCAGGCACTGGGTCAGGGTTGCAGCGGTGTCAGAGGGACAGGTAGAAGTCTCACCTTGCCAGAACACTGCAGCTGGAAAGAAAATCCCAAACATTGGGTCTAGAGATGACAGAAGGGTTTCAGAAGTGATGGGGATGAGGTAGAGGCAGAGGTAGGCAATGTTGTGGAGGGGGAAGTAAGCAGTTTGGGTAATAGGGTGTGGGGTAATGCATCATCTAGCTTGCTGTGAGCAATGTACAAGAGATCCACTTTTTAAAAAAAAATTGAAAGACGTTTAGGATCTAGTGCGCATCCATCACGTTCATGACGTCCCACTCTGTTCTAGATGCAAAGCAATGTTAAATAAAACAGAAAGCCACACCTTTCATCCTACAGTCTCCAAATTTCACGGAGTACTTAAAAAGTGCCCTTGGTGGTACAAGCCTGGTTAGCCCCTTAACATTACTATAAACGTGCTGTAGACCCCAGAGCAATGCCACAGGAGATTAGCTAGTCTTATGAAAATCAATTTGTGAAGAGTTGCTTGAGGAGGGGGAAGAGAGAAGGAGTAATGTCAACACATCTCAGCATGTGCTTCTATTGGTTAATGATAGCAAACAAGATGTCTCTTGCTCATTGCTGTGCAAACTCTCCTTTAAAGGAAAGTAGAGGCAAGTTGCCTCTATCATCATGAAAAAATAATTCTTAGCAAAACCTACAATTAAAATTCACTGTTTTATTTTCTGTTGAGAATAGAGTTCTGAATGTCTTTTAATGCTGTCCACTACTCATAACACCATTAAAGCTTTTTCCATTTAATAAAAGGTTGATTGACTTTGGTCTATCCATAGCTTTCAGTGAACCAATGAATGTGAGAGCATGTGCTTTGTATTTATGATCAAGACTAATTGATGCTAATAGTTATGTTATCTTGTGATGGTGTTTTCATTTTAACAGAAAAATTTTCAGTATGTTTGCAACAGGGGAGGGATTGCTTACCCAGGAAGATTGGCTCACCGATGATGGACTACAGCAGGTCTTCATGACAAATGTCTTTGGACATTTTTTACTGGTAAGAATTATGTGCATTCATTACAACTGGGCGTGCTTTCATATAAAGTCCATCTGTTGTGTTCTGCCGTAGGGCAAGTCCTAACTCAAGCCTCACACATGAGATTCTTGAGCCACACACTAGGGTGGAGTGGCTGAAGTGGTTTCCCATTGCCTTCCTCATGGTTTTTATCTTCCCAGCCCCTTCTCTTAGATGGGCTGCAACCAAAGCTAAAGACCCCTACCAACCCTTTACGATGGGGGGGGCACCCGCACCCGTTGGACGCAAGTACCCCCACTGGATGTCAGTCCAGTATTACATAGAATTTACAGCACAAATAGGCCATTCGGCCCAACTGGTCTCTACCAACACAGAAGGAGGCCATTCAGCCCATCGAGCCCGAGCCTGCTCTTTGTAAAAGCAATCCAGTTGGTCGCATTCCCCTGCTTTTTCCCCTTAGCCCTGCAAATTTTTTCCCTCCAAGTATTTATCCAATTCCTTTTTGAAAGCCACGATTGAATCTGCTTCCACCACCCTTTCAGGCAGCGCATTCCGGATCATAACTACTCACTGCATAAAAAAGTTTATCCTCATGTGCTTTTGCCAATCACCTTAAATCTGTGTCCTCTGGTTCTTGACCCTTCCGCCAAAGGGAACAGTGTCTCTTTATTTACTTTTTCTAAACCCTTCATGATTTTGAACACTTCTATCAAATCTCCTCTTCACCTTCTCTGCTCTAAGGAGAACAACCCCAGCTTCTCCAGTCTATCCACGTAACTGAAGTTCCTCATCCCTAGAACCATTCTAGTAAATCCTTTCTGCACCCTCTCTAAGGTCTTCACATCCTTCCTAAAGTGCGGTGCCCAGAATTGGACAACTAGTGCTTTATAAAGGTTCAACATAACTTCCTTGCTTTTGTACTCTATGCCTCTATTTATAAAGCCTAGGATCCTGTATTTTTTAAACTGCTTTCTCAACCTTTCCTGCCACCTTCAAAGATTTGTGCGCATATGCCACCAGGTCTCTCTGTTCCTGCACACCCTTTAAAATTGTGCCATTTAGTTTATATTGCCTCTCCTCATTCTTCCTGCCAAAATGTATCACTTCGCACTTCTCTGCATTAAATTTCATCTTCCGTGTGTCTGCCCATTTCGCCAGCCTGTCTGTCCTCCTGAAGTCTGTCACTATCCTCCTCTCTGTTTACTACACTTCCAAGATTTGTGTCATCTGCAAATTTTAAAATTGTGCCCTGTACACCCAAGTCCAAGCCATTAATGTATATCAAAAAAAGCAGTGGTCCTATTACTGACCCCTGAGCCAGCGGTCACTCCATTTGGACACAAGTACCTCGCTGGATGTCAACCCAGTATTTAGAGACCAATTTGGAAGCAGATTCAATAGTAACTTTCAAAGGGGAATTTGATATATACTTGAAAAGGAAAACTTTGCACGGCTATGGAGAAAGAGCTGGGGAATGGGACTAATTGGATAGTTCTTTCAAAGAGCCGGCACAGGCACAATGGGCCACATGGCCTCCTTCTATGCTGTAAGGTTCCATTCGCCAGGGTTGACTGGAGTGGGGCACAAACCCTTCACCTTTTCACGCACAGTACTAATTATAAATGTGGAAGTAAGCTTCCAGCTTTGTCTCCTGCAACACCTTAATCTGCAAATCATTGTATTAAAATCAATCCATCGACCATAAGTAGTGTTGCAATACATTGCTAGAACCAAAACCCCAGCTATCTGATTGATTGAAAACTTCAACTTCGTATTTTGGGTTTCCCATTTAAACAATTTAGTACAAACCTCCTAGAATGTAACAGGATATGAATTTTCTCTGCTTTTGTTTCCGACTGTGATTTATCTATAGTATTGGTTATCCTCTTTCCACCTCCTTACTTTCCTATTCTTTGCCTCTAGATTAAAAAAAACAAAGATTCTGTTTGTCGCCCCCCTCCTCAAAATAAACATGCACAACTCCTTTGTCTTTGAAAACTACCGTCCCATGCCCAACCTCTCTTTCCTCTCCAAAGTTCTTGTCGTCTCCCAAATCTGTGCCCCTCTTACCTGCAACTCCCATGTTTGAATCTTTCCACTCGGGTTTCCATCCTTGCCACAGAATTCAAATGGCCCTAACCAAAGTCACAAATTACATCCTCTGCGACTCTGACCGTGGCACATTATGCCTCCTGGTTCTTCTTGACATCTCTGCAGCCTTTGATATGGTCGATAACACCTTCCTCCTCCAATGTCCAGCTCCTTGGGATTGCCCTCGCTTGGTTCCAATCAAGGTGAGACATATCTATTCTATCGTAGTTCAAGCATTTCAGCAGCTCTTCCTGCCCCCACACCATTATCACTGGAGTGTCCCAAGGGTCTTTACTTGACCCCCTCCTCTTCCTCATCTATATGCTGCCCCTTGGCAACATCATCCACAGATATAGGGTCAACTTCCACAAGTATGCTGATGACACCCAGCTCCACCTCTCCACCACTTCTCCTAACCCCTCCACTATCCCTGTGTTGTCATACTACTTGTCCAATATCCAGTCTTGAATAAGCTACAATTTCCTCCTGTTAAAATATTGGTAAGACCGAAGCCATTGCCTTCGGTCCCTGTTACAAACTCCGTACCCTCGCCACTGATTTCATCCCACTCCCCTGCCATTGTCTCAGGCTGAACCAGACTGTTTGTAATCTCAGTGTCCTATTTGACCCGAGCTTAGCTTCCAAGCCCATTATGACCGCCCATTTCAATCTCCGTAACATCACCTACTGCCTTTAATAACCTATATATTTATATTTAAAATCGTATCATATAAATTGTATTTCCTTTACCTATTCTCGCTTCCAAAATGTATTGGTTCACATTTTTCTATTTTGAACTGCAGCTGAAACCTCTCTGCTCATCTCCTATTTATGTCCTCTTGCAGACTTTCACAATTTACCATAACTCATCCAAAATTTGATGTCATCGACAAATTTTGATGATATTCCCTCAATTTCTAAGTCCAGATCATTTGAATATATAGTAAATATGAATGGCCCCAACACCGACCCATGTGGACACTACTAAACGTGTTCTTTCTGATTAACTAGTGTTTCATCTCATTGCTGTTCGTGGAGCTTTGCTGTGCACAAATTGGCTGCTACGTTTGCCTGCATAACAATAGTGACTACATTTCGAAAGTAATTCATTGGCTGTAAAATGCTTTACTACATCATGAGAATGTGAACGGCACCATAAAAATTGAAGTTTTTTTTTTCTCAGTCTGAGATATTTTTACCCATACCCTTTGCTTTCTGCCCTCCAACCATCTCTTTATCCATGTGGCCATGTTCCTCTTTAATTCCACGTACCACTATCTTTATTACACGTCTTGTACGTCGTACTTTAGCAAATGCTTTTTGAAATCCATATGAGCCCCATCCACTTTTTCCTTTATCCTCTCTGCCAAAATTTAGAAGTTCCAGGTATAAAATTTGGATTCAATTTTCTGCTCTTCCAAAGAGAGCAAATTGTTACCACAGATTATAATGAAGAAAATTAGAAAAAAAAGCAGCATGTGGTCCTAAAGTTGGTACAGATTTATACCATGCTCAGGGGAGCATCTAGTGTAACCAAAAGGTGTGAATTTAATGCCTTAGCCTTTTATAAGGAAAATTGGGAGAAGGAAAGAAGTCACGAGGAAAATGTTAGAGATGCAGCTTAAAATATTCATTTTTTTTATATTAAAATGTTCATTTCCTAGATACGAAACCTGGAACCTGTACTCTGTCAAGCTGGGTGTGCATCACAGGTAGTTTGGACAACTTCTAGTAATGCAAGGAAATCTGCCTTCAGTCTAACTGACTACCAGCATAGCCAAGGCCAGGAATCCTACAGTTCATCCAAATATGCAACTGATCTGCTGAGTGTAGCCTTGAACAAGCACTATAATATCCAGGTAAAGTTGGTATCAATTGTTGCAACACACTTTGAGGAAAATGTAAAGACTGTGATGAGATATATTGTAGTAAATTTGAACAAGCTACTTGTGAAAAGTAATATTGTCACTTGGAATCGATTAGAAACAAATTTTTTAATATTTGCCTGATGTAGTGAAAGCTCTGTCAGTATATATGCTTTAAGTCCTGAAGCACTTACTACCCAGTTGGAGTATCAATTTCAGAGATGTTTCTGCCTATTAAAAGACTATAGCAAAGTAAGCCAAGGGGCTCCTTGTATTGTGCTCCTCCATAACTTTCCTGTCGGACTGGCTTGTTTATTTATATTTATATTTATTTATATTCATATATATATACATACACGTACACTAAGTGCACTTCCAGTCAGTAAGAACCAACTCTAAGGCTGCAAAGAAGTCACAGTCTTCAAGACAAAAGACTTAATGAAGTTGGCACGTTGTATAACAGATGCTGAATTTTGGTGCCAGGGTTAGAGACTTTCTATTATATCTTATGAAAATCAGTTCATAAAAAGAGGGAGAGAATAATGTCAACACATTCCAGCATGCACTGCCATTGACTAATAAAAGAGCAGCAAAAGTGACTCTTGTTTATGACAGTGCATAGTAATGTCGCCATTGCATTCCATAGTTTAAAGACAGAGACAAGTTGTCTCCATTGTCTAAACACATGAAAACTGAATTCCTGGAAAACCTAAAAATAGAATTCACAAATCTTTTAGCTTCCAACAGGATGTGTTCTAAAACATTATTGGTTGGAGCTGTAGATTTGGTGTCCCACATGTATGATAGGAGGAATCTGTCCTTGTGCCTGCACTTCATCTTCATTGCCAAAATTACATCTTTGTCAATCAAATGTTTACTCTTTCAACATGTTACTGTCATCAGACACTAGAAGGGATTTTGGAATTGGTCATATACATTCTTTAACTTGCACCTTGCTGACTGCTAAATTGCTCTATTGTTTCCAGGGCCTGTTTTCCAGTGTGGTGTGTCCGGGCCTTGTTATGACTAATTTGACCTATGGTATCTTGCCTCCTTTCTTCTGGACACTATTAACACCCATTATGTGGCTGGTGAGTAGAATAACTCTGGCATTTTCAAACCATTCAGAACAGCTGCTGTGTTGAGATTGCACTTTTAATAATGTTCCTGTTACTTGTTCTGTTCTCCAGATTCGTGTATTCACAAACACATTTACTCTGAGCCCGTACAATGGATCAGAAGCCTTGGTATGGAGTCTGAAAAGAAGACAACAGTATCGATAATCACAAAAAAACATTGTTTTAATTCTTTATCAACTCGCTATTTAATGTGGAACAAAGTTTTAAGATCTTTAGGGGTAAAATTTTATTCCCAAAGGACAGCCACTAAATTTTTTCATCTGCACACATTACTAATTTGCCCAATAGAGGCAAGTCAGGTAAATTCCCAGGAGTACATAGTTTACGAGTCATCAGATGAAATGCATACTTTAAACACCATACAAATTATGGCATAAACTTCTGCATGATACTGGTAGTTCAATACTGCTATTTGCAAGAGATTTTTTTTTAAATCAAACTTAATGCTTTGGCACAAAAGGAAGATGTGGGCTCACAAATCACCCCCGCTGCTTTCCCCGTTCCTTTGTGACCAGCTCAACATAACAAAGGCCTGGAACACGGTCACCAGTCTACCCACTTCTCAGTCAGGGAATAGTCCATGATTCCAGGAGAACCAGAAGAGAAGAGGAGGAATAAAATAAGGGAAGGGGGAATATAAACAGTTTATGGACATCTAACCGTAGCAGCGTATGAGTTTTAAAGAGTCTTGGGTTGTTTTCCAACGATAAGTGACTATTGCTTTTGGCAGTGCATTTTGGGAACTGCCTACTATAATCTGTAAGGAATCTTACAACACCAGGTTATAGTCCAACAGTTTTATTTGAAAATCGCAAGCTTTCGGAGATTATCTCCTTTGTCAGGTGAGTGAGTGAAAGGTTCTCAAATCGCATATCTTATATTAGGCTGGGACACGATCACACCAATCAAAGGCGTCGTTGGTGTTCAGACAGGTTAGCCACGGAAAACAGTACATCCCAGTATACTGAATACACAATGGGTCAGATTACAAAGCCAGAGAGAGAGAGACCCGAAAGGCAGAGAGAGAGAGAATGTCCAGTTGTATTAAAAACAGATAACTTTTTTTTCCTGCTGGTGGGGTTACGTGTAGCGTGACATGAACCCAAGATCCCGTTGAGGCCGTCCTCATGGGACAGGGTTAGGGTTAGGGTTGCCTCAACCGGGATCTTGGGTTCATGTCACGCTACACGTAACCCCACCAGCAGGAAAAAAAAGTTATCTGTTTTTAATACAACTGGACATTCTCTTTCTCTGCCTTTCGGGTCACTTTCTCTCTCTGGCTTTGGAATCTGACCCATTGTGTATTCAGTATACTGGAATGTACTGTTTTCCGTGGCTAACCTGTCTGAACACCAACGACACCTTTGATTGGTGTGATCGTGTCCCAGCCTAATATAAGATATGCGATTTGAGAACCTTTCACTCACTCACCTGACGAGGGAGATAATCTCCGAAAGCTTGTGATTTTCAAATAAAACTGTTGGACTATAACCTGGTGTTGTAAGATTCCTTACATTTGTCCACCCCAGTCCATCACCGGCATCTCCACATCACGGCTACTATAATCTGCTCAGTGATGTTGGCAGCCTTTCCCCCAGTGCTGCACACACAGTCAGGCAATGCTAGTTTTTTAATTTGCATTGCAAAGTAAAATTTAAAATATTGCAGTGGAATTAGAAGTTGCAAGAGAATTACGCAAATAGAAGAGGCAATCTGTGCTGCCAATGACTGACTGCTCGAAGGAACGTGAGAGTGGCCTATTGACCACTATTTGTAATTCTCTGCATGTATGGAGGCACTTTCCCTCTGCCTTTATTTGGTATCTGCCCACAGCTGCCTGACATAGTGGGTGATATGCTCCTCCTGCACTATGTGGGAAGTCATGGACACTACCAGTGTCCCTGGCGACCATGTGTGCAGGAAGTGTGTCCAGCTGCAGCTACTGGCTAACCGTCTTTCGGAGCTGGAGCTGCGGGTGGACTCACTATGGAGCATCCGCGATGCTGAGACTATCATGGATAGCACGTTCAGTGAGGTGGTCACACCGCAGGTAAAGAATACGCAGGCAGAAAGGAAATGGGTGACCGCCAGGCAGAGTAAAAGGACTAGGCAGGTAGAGCAGGAGTCCCCTGGGGCCATCTCCCTCTCAAACAGATATTCTGCTTTGGATACTGTTGGGGGAGATGGCTTATCAGGGGAAAGCAGCAAGAGCCAGGTTCGGGGCACCACGGGTGGCTCTGCTGCACAGGAGGGGAGGAAGAGGAGTGGCAGGGCTATAGTGATAGGGGATTCCATTGTAAGGGGAACAGATAGGCGTTTCTGCGGCCGCAAACGTGACTCCAGGATGGTATGTTGCCTCCCTGGTGCTAGGGTCAAGGATGTCACGGAGCGACTGCAGGGCATTCTGGAGGGGGAGGGTGAACAGCCAGTAGTCGTGGTCCATATTGGTACCAACGACATAGGTAAAAAAAGGGATGAGGTCCTGCAAGGTGAATTTAAGGAGTTAGGAGATAAATTAAAAAGCATGACTTCAAAGGTAGTAATCTCAGGATTACTACCGGTGCCACGTGCTAGTGAGTATAGGAACAGGAGAATAGACAGGATGAATGCGTGGCTGCAGGGTTGGTGTAGAGGGGAGGGATTTAGATTCCTGGGACATTGGGACCGGTTCTGGGGAAGGTGGGACCTGTACAAGCGTGACAGGTTACACCCGAGCAGGACTGGGACAAATGTCCTCGCGGGGGTGTTTGCTAGTGCTGTTGGGGAAGGTTTAAACTAGAGTGGCAGGGGGATGGGAACCTGAGCGGGGAGTCAGAAGGGAATAAAGTTGAGAGCAGCAAGAGAGGGCAAGACCCAGGGGAAATCTACAATACAAATAGTACAAACAGTTGTTCAAGAACAAGTGAAAGGGAAAAGCATAGAGCAGCGGAAAGAAAGTGTACTTTAGGTACTTTAGGCACGACAGATAAAATGAAAACTAGAAGGCGTAAGGCGATTAACCCAGCATCAAAGCTGTGGCAGGGGGTTGGGAACCTGAGCAGGGAGACAGAGGAAAGCATATCAGGAAGGGACAGAAGGTATGGAGTAAAAGGTAAAGTGTTAAAAAAGGAAAAAGCAGGAACTAAGTGTCACAAAACATATTTGAAAGTTCTTTATCTGAATGCACGTAGCATTCGTAACAAAATGGATGAGTTAACGGCACAAATAACGACGTATGGGTATGATCTTGTGGCCATTACAGAAACATGGCTGCAGGGTGACAACGACTGGGAATTAAATATGCCAGGGTATTTAACAATCAGGAAGGACAGGCAGGAAGGAAGGGGAGGTGGGGTGGCTATGTTAATAAGGGAAGGAATCACTGTAATACAGAGAAAAGATATTGGGACAAAGGATCAGGATAATGAAACAGTTTGGGTAGAGATAAGGAATAATAAGGGGCAAAAAACACTCGTGGGCGTAGTATATAGGCCTCCTAATAGTTGCAACTCTGCTGGAAGAAGTATAAATCAGGAAATAGTCGGGGCATGTAATAAGGGAACAGCTATAATTATGGGAGATTTTAACTATCATATTAACTGGACAAATCAAATTGGGCAGGGTAGCCTTGAGGAAGAGTTTATTGAGTGTATTAGGGATGGATTTCTTGAGCAGTATGTAACTGAACCAACAAGGGGGCAAGCAACCTTGGACCTGGTCCTGTGTAATGAGCCAGGATTAATTAATAATGTCCTAGTTAAGGATCCCCTTGGAATGAGTGACCATAACATGGTTACATTCCATATCCAATTAGAGGGTGAGAAGGTTGGTTCTCAAACAAGCGTACTGAGCTTGAATAAAGGAGACTATGATGGTATGAGAGCGGAATTGATTAAAGTGGACTGGGAAAATAGATTAAAGTGTAAGACGGTACATGAGCAGTGGTGTTCATTTAAGGAGTTATTTTACAACTTTCAAAAAATATATATTCCACTGAGGAAAAAAGGGTGTAAAAGAAATGACAGCCATCCGTGGCTAAGTAAAGAAATTAAGGATAGTATCCGACTAAAAACAAGGACATATAAGGTAGCCAAACTTAGTGGGAGGATAGAAGATTGGGAAGTCTTCAAAAGACAGCAAAAAGTAACAAAAGGATTGATTAAGAAAGGGAAGATAGATTATGAAAATAAATTAGCAAATAATATAAAAACAGATAGCAAGAGTTTCTATAGTTATTTCAAAAGAAAAAGGGTGGCTTAGGCAAACGTAGGTCCTTTAGAGGATGAGACCGGGAAATTAATGGTGGGAAACATGGAGATGGCAAAAATGCTGAACAAATATTTTGTTTCAGTCTTTATGGTAGAGGACACTAAGAATATCCCAACACTGGACAAACAGGGGGCTCTCGGGTGGGAGGAGCTAAATACGATTAAAATCACTAAGGAATTGGTACTCAGTAAATTAATGGGACTCAAGGCGGATAAATCCCCTGGACCTGATGGCTTACATCCTAGGGTCTTGAGGGAAGTGGCAGCAGGGATTGTGGATGCTTTGGTAATAATTTTCCAAAATTCTCTGGACTCAGCAAAGGTCCCGGCAGATTGGAAAACTGCGAATGTAACACCCTTATTTAAAAAGGGTAGTAGGCAGAAGGCTGGAAATTATAGACCAGTTAGCTTAACATCTGTGGTGGGTAAAATTTTGGAGTCTATTATTAAGGAGACAGTAGCAGAACATTTGGATAAACATAATTTAATAGGACAAAGTCAGCATGGCTTTACAAAGGGGAAGTCATGTCTGACAAATTTGCTTGAGTTCTTTGAGGATATAACGTACAGGGTGGATAAAGGGGAACCAGTGGACGTAGTGTATTTGGACTTCCAGAAGGCATTCGACAAGGTGCCACATAAAAGATTATTGCTCAAGATAAAGAATCACTGGATTGGGGGTAATATTCTGGCATGGGTGGAGGATTGGTTGTCTAACAGGAAGCAGAGAGTTGGGATAAATGGTACATTCTCGGACTGGCAACCTGTAGCCAGTGGTGTTCCGCAGGGGTCGGTGCTGGGTCCCCAACTCTTTACAATCTATATTAACGATTTGGAGGAGGGGACCGAGTGTAACATATCAAAGTTTGCAGATGATACAAAGATGGGAGGGAAAGTAGAGAGTGAGGAGGACATAAAAAACCTACAAGGGGATATAGACAGGCTGGGTGAGTGGGCGGAGATTTGGCAGATGCAATACAATATTGGAAAATGTGAGGTTATGCACTATGGCAGGAAAAATTGGAGAGCAAGTTATTATCTTAATGGCGAGCAACTGGAAAGTACTGCAGTACAAAGGGATCTGGGGGTCCTAGTGCAAGAAAATCAAAAAGTTAGTTTGCAGTTGCAGCAGGTGATCAAGAAGGCCAACGGAATGTTGGCTTTTATTGCTCGGGGGATAGAATATAAAAACAGGGAGGTATTGCTGCAGTTATATAAGGTATTGGTGAGACCGCACCTGGAATACTGCATACAGTTTTGGTGTCCATACTTAAGAAAAGACATACTTGCTCTCGAGGCAGTACAAAGAAGGTTCACTCGGTTAATCCCGGGGATGAGGGGGTGGACATATGAGGAGAGGTTGAGTAGATTGGGACTCTACTCATTGGAGTTCAGAAGAATGAGAGGCGATCTTATTGAAACATATAAGATTGTGAAGGGGCTTGATCGGGTGGATACGGTAAGGATGTTCCCAAGGATGGGTGAAACTAGAACTAGGGGGCATAATCTTAGAATAAGGGGCTGCTCTTTCAAAACTGAGATGAGGAGAAACTTCTTCACTCAGAGGGTAGTAGGTCTGTGGAATTTGCTGCCCCAGGTGTGGAAGCTGCATCATTAAATAAATTTAAAACAGAAATAGACAGTTTTCTAGAAGTAAAGGGAATTGGGGGTTACGGGGAGCGGGCAGGAAATTGGACATGAATTTAGATTTGAGGTTAGGATCAGATCAGCCATGATCTTATTGAATGGCGGAGCAGGCTCGAGGGGCCGATTGGCCTACTCCTGCTCCTATTTCTTATGTTCTTATGTAATTGAGTCTATATTCCACCACATTCTGAATTTAAACAAACATTTATGATTACCTGCATACGATTTCAATCTGCCTATAACAAAATGCACTAGATTCTTTCCGTAAGGCTTATTTAGGAAGCGATTGATTCCTTATTTGAGAGGTGATCTTAAACCAGTTCTGTTGTAGATTGTGTTGGTGTGAGGAGTTGGCACACTGCAAGAGAAATGCCATATGTTCTAATTTTCCCAATTTTTATTAAACAAAGGAACTTTTATACGGTGATTCCCAACAGTCCCATTCAGCTGCTTCTTCCATTTCTGTTCTTTTTCAATTTTCTAGGTTTGGTTGTTCACACAGAAGCCAGAGTCATTGGACCCATTGGTGAAATACTGCAGCTGTACATCTGGATTAGGGAATAATTACGTAGCCCCTTGCAAGGTTAGATGACTATTGGTGTATTATGACAAAAATACAGTGAATGTTGCCAGAGTATTTATAACCTCTTTTATTAGATCTTTTGCAATAACAAAGAACAATACTTGTGCATTGGATTTTATCGCATTGGATTGAAGTACAGTTGATGCCTGCTAATTTGGATACTTGGTAAAAATGAACTTTTTCCATGTATCAGAATGTTTCAATATTGCCATCAGTATTGATCCAAGTAGATCAGGATTCTATTGCTACATGAGAAATTGTCCCCATAAAGCAATAACAACATCATCGCTATTCACAATTTATGATGGCTGGCAGTGATTTTTTAATTAATTGAAATAATTGTGGTGATCCGTACAGCTTCCTTTTGAGATAACGGGCCCTTTGTGTTCTTCCTAGATGGACATTGATGTTGAAGTGGCTGAAATATTTTATCAAGAGTTGTTAAAGCTTGAAAGCAAGATGAAAGCAAATAACTACATTACTGGGGACCACAACTAACATATTGCAATGTTATTAATGGTGCATGCAACAATTCTTAATGGGAGCATATAGAAATTAGTTTATTAAAAGGTGATTTGTATGCATTGTATCCTTTAATATGAGTATAAACCGTTTAATTTTGGAATCTATTTTGAACTTAATTCAAAACAGCTTAAATATTTCAACAGAAATTCAGGTTACTGTTTTTATTATCCAGTTTATTTCTGGAATATTCTACTGGTATTATTCCTCTGCTTGTATGCCTCCAAAGAATTAGCCACAGTCAAAGAATTAATCAGGTTTCTGTTTAGTTTTGCTGCCCAACCTGGGTATGTCTTTTGGGTGAGATTATTGTATTCCAGTTTAGTTGGTAATAATCCAACCATTACAGATGAGGGATTATGGATGTGGCCATTGTTTGACATTGTCCCCTTTCCATTGTTTATTCATTAGTTTTAAATATAATGGGAGTTAAATTGGGCTGCGTAATGCCTGTTTTTCAGGCGCTACGCAGCCGCCTATGGCTCCAGAAGCACGCCGCCCACCATATTGGGTAAGGACAAACAAGAGGCTCCCTTTACGCATTCCTGAAACCGGCAATGGACCGTTTGAATATTCAAATATGGGGCTGCTTTAGGTCCCTGCTGCAACATTGGTTTGCTGCCTCAGGGAAAACCAACCCTAAAGATCGCCTACATTTAAAAAAAAAAGGTATGCTACCTACCACAACCAACATCCCAGATTCTCCAATCTCCAGGCCATGGCCCTGACCTCCAATGACCCTCCAGGCTCCCTGACCCCCGATCTCCCTTCTCTTCTCTTTTCTCTCTCTCCCCCCTCCCCCCCCCCCCCGCCCCCCACAATGTCTCCCTCCCCACAAACCCAACCCCATCATTTACCTGTGGAGTAACTAACCAATAATGTAAATAAAAATCTTAAATTGCTAATTGTTTGTAATAATATATTCATATCAGTACTATATTCTTCTTTAGACAAAACCAATATGTAATTTGTGATGTTTCCTGCTGTGTAGCTGTGGCAATCACAGACATCAGGAGAGCCTAAATGGCAAAGGTAGGTGTACCACTACCACTTACTTTCTCACTAGCGAACCAGTGGGTTTTAAAAAATGCATTCTTCTAGCTCTTGAGTCTACAGCAACAACTCTTTAGAACATCTGCAGGGGTGCAGAATGAACTAGTGGGATCTGCTCCCAACTAAGACTGCATGGAACACAGGTGCTTCTCCTCACAGCCTATAAATGGGGGAGTGAGACTCGTCACATTACTCTTGTGCTGCCTCCCACCCCCCCAATTTGTTACGTTATAGCAGCATAAGCAGAGTCCTAGCCATCGGCTGCCCAGCTGACTACTTGGTGGAGATTGGTGCATGCAGAGGGAGGGGGTAATTTTAAACAAAGAAAATGTGTAGGGAGGTAACTGACAACAAATTTGTCATCTGTAATTTGAAATTATTTCTGCGATTTTAAAAAAAAACAATGATCTTGCAACTGTTACAGCGACGTTGTAGATAGGTAGGGGAGCAAATAAGCTGCTTTTTTTAAAAAAAAAAGCACTACCTATCAAATATTGTGGTATTTAATTTATTAATCTGGTTTATTGTAGTTTGTGACTAAACAAAATAATGGTGCATGCATTCATTAGTTTGATGTGAAATTATTATTAGCATTTGGAGATACACTTCTGTTGTGCTGATATTCTTAATGGGTACAGTAAAATAAATGTTTTGGCATAGTTAATTTAATGTATTTAAAATATTTTATTCAAATCCCAAGAGTGTGTATTTTTAAAAGCTCAGTTGGAGAACTTTCTAAATTAACTTGACAGAGGAAGAAGCCAGAAATGGAGTTAAAAAATTTGCAACTGATAAATAAGGAGTTTGTGTTACTTCCTTCTGAATTGCTATCAGCAGATCTCTCATGGTGTTGCTGATGGTGAGTCAGACATTATGCTTTTGCAACCACTTCTCTCCACCTCTCTCTCTCTGTCACATGCTCACACAGAATTAAGCACAGCAGTCATCTGGCTGTGTTAAAAACTGTTGTTCAGCTACAAATGTCAGATACAATATAAAAATTTACATGTACTCAGCTTGTATTACATAAACTAAAGCACACAAACCAGGCTTTGGCTCCCTGGTTTAATCATTAATTTTTCTAAACAAAGCTTTAAACATTGCTGTTTTGTCTTAGACTTCATTCCGTTTCCTTCCTCATTAGAGATCTAAAGTTAACTGTTTTGAATGAAAATAATACAAATTATAAACAGTCCTTATGTATAATATCAAACAGAGAGGCTGTCCCATGGGTTTATGCGTGTTTTATTTGAGAACATAGAAATATAAAACTGAAGGGAAGATTAAACTAATTAGCATATTTCCTTCTTTGCTAAGTACTTCTGGTATTGTACTTGGTTTTACTGAAGGTTCTGCTTAAATTAAACATATAATCAGGACTTTATACAGCACCTCACTCTAAACTTAAATAATAGTACAATCCTTCTGGAAGTTGATATTCTTTCCGCTGTTTTGAGTTCTAGAAGAAATACAGCTGTTTGAAGCATTTATAATTCATTACACAATATAGAAAAAAAAATGAAACAATGCCAAAATTACAATGTTTCACTTGCCACATGTGTAACATGCTGCATTTGTTAAATAACTAACCACTTGAATATAGTAACTTGCATTGCATTACTTTGATAGTTGCCTCAAATAAAATTGATGTTTATTCCCATGTTTATGTTTGTATGATTTTATACAACAAAAATCAAATTACCTAAAGTTTTTCTAATAATGACTCCCCTGGGTATTTAAGTTGTCAGCCCTTCCCCATCAAAGGACAGCAAGGGAGAAGAGGCAGGGCTTACAAACAGTAGGTCCTGGCACACTGTATGAATGTTCAGTCTTGCTGTCAATCAAAAAAATTCTGGGCGTTGTAGATACAAGTGTGTGCTGGAACCTATAGCCGGCTACTTTGTTGAGTCTCTTCAGTTGAGCCTTAGGAGTCTGGGAACCCCATCAACTCAATATTTTGGCTTTCCAGGCACAAGCTTCTGGTGGAAAATGGAGGCATTTCAAACACAATAAAACTTATGTACTCAATAGTATTTTATAATTTTCTTGCAAATTTTGTAATTTTTTTTCATGTCTGTGATATAGCAAACTTTATTTTTAGTAGTAATTCCTTAGGTTGGTGAAAAAAATCAAGATAATGGCCAGAAAGATATTCAAAACGTACTTATTGTTTTAACTGGCTCTGCTTCTCGTTTACTGGTGGACTTTGTGGTGTCTTAAAAGTATTGCATCTCTTGCTTGAAAGACAAGATTGTGCTGAAATACTGTACGTGTGCTGTCTTGCATACTGAATACAAACAAGTTTATTAATGCCCATTAAATTAAGTATTTTAATGTTGTAGAAAGTTGCTTCATAACTGCCCCACTGTGTAAAAATCTCATTTAAGTACAGAAAGTTCCTCGTTAATCAGAGGCAATGATTTAACAGTGCCATTGTGTTTCATTTACTTTCATGCCTGTGGAGACTGTTTCATGTGACTTGGAGGCTCTATGCACTATGAATCAGACCACATAAAACAATCCAAGATATTATAAGTACATGGATGAAAACAAATAGGTCAAAACCATTGGGAGAAAACTAGGATCGCCGATGCTATGATAGTAGACATCACTCCTCTCTGAAACAGTTAGTTTAACTGCATAGGGACTTCAATCAATTTAAAAAGTAAAATTTCAAATTGATGAAGCTGTAGGGCTCGATTTTAGGGGTTGGCAGCGGGGGGTCGACTGGGCGCATGGGTAACGCACCCAGTGAATTCGGGGTGCTCCGCACGTGATCGCAGCCTAATTGAAAGCATTTACCTTGGTTTCTGGGTTTCGCGCTGGAAAGCTATTTAAAGGGGCAGTCCTCAACTGACGCTGCAGAAAGGAGCCAAAATTACAGCATGGAGCAGCCCAGGGGGAAGGCTGCTCCCAGGTTTAATGATGCCTCACTCCAGGTCCTACTGGATGGGGTGAGGAGGAGGAGGAGGACAGAGATCTTCCACCCGGCGGACGGGAGGAAGTGGCCTGCCTCTGCCACCATGAAGGCCTGGCTCGAGGTGGCAGAGGAGGTCACCAGCACCACCAACATATCACGTACCTGCATACAGTGCAGGAGGCGTTTCAATGACCTAAGTAGGTCAGCCAAAGTGAGTACACTTATTCCCTTACACTCCGTCTGCCACATCACCGCTCCCACCCCACATCTCCTTCTGCACTGCTAACACTACTCTATCACATCACTCCTCACACCCACTTAAAGCTCATCCTCATCTTACCTGCACTTACTCACCTCGCTAGTACTCATCCCACCACTACCACTCAACCCAATGCTCATACAATCTCATGGCTCCGTCTCATACTCGCCCTCTCGTGCATCTCTTTCACGGTCAGCCTCACCCAACCTGCAGTGAGGCTGCAGCCACAGGGCATGCATCACATATGTGTAGTAAGGCAAACGTGTCGTGAGCATGAAGGGGATGCGCAAGGGAGTTTGAGGGTTTGTCATGGTTTTTACTTACATTTGATTTCTGATCAACTCACATTACATATTATATTGTCACCACTACTGCCACGTCTTTGCAAATCTTGTCTGGTTTGTGCAATAATGCCCTTTCCAGAGGATCACCATGAAGACCCACACCTGATGCCACCCATTGTGTTGCTGCAGAGTGGGTGTAGGTGTATTTACAAGGCTCTTTTGTGCCTGGAAGGATGCTGAGGAGAGGTTGTTGAGGGCAGTGGTGACTTTGACAGCGACAGGTAAGAAGATGGTGCTCGGGCCAGCTCGGCAT
This sequence comes from Heptranchias perlo, assembly GCF_035084215.1. Taxonomy (NCBI): domain Eukaryota; kingdom Metazoa; phylum Chordata; class Chondrichthyes; order Hexanchiformes; family Hexanchidae; genus Heptranchias; species Heptranchias perlo. Next base: position 66,989,484 of record NC_090333.1, read on the forward strand.
GAAGGAGGCTGCAGATGTCCACGACTACATGTCGAGTGACTCTGAGCCTCCATGTGCACTGCTGCTCAGAGAGGTCCAGGAAGCTGAGCCTTGGTCTGGAGACCCTGTGGCGAGGGTAGTGCCTTCTGCGACACATCTCTCTCTGCCGTTGCCCTCCCTCCTGCTGTGCAGGTGGATGTGTCACAGCACTGTGTTGTGGAGCTCCACGTGTCCGAGGTGGACAGCGAGGCTGGTGATGCTGTTTGCCCTCCGAGGAGGTCATGACTGCAGCTACGGCAGCCCCCATCCGGAAGATATATGTTTGAGGGGGTCCGCAAGGTAGGTAAATGTGTCTGCACACCGGGATTGAGGTTGCAAGTTTGTGAATTTTACTGTTAGGAGGAGGGTGGTGGAGGCCAAACTTTGTCCAGAGTGGCCTCCTGCAATGAGTGAGGGTCTTCCCCGCCCCACCCTGTCAAATGGACCTTTGCAGCTGCCACATGCTGGTGGCTGCAACACGTCCATTTCAACTGGGAGTGTTTCCCCCAGTACGGGAAACGCGCTCAGTTGAGGTGAAAATCCCACCCCTCCTAAAATATCCGACAAATCATTTTAATTGCCGGCAGGAGTCCTGCATGCGGGGGCTGTGCGCACATCTAAGCGCGTCACTGGGGAACCCGGAAGTGGGCGGGTTGGAGCCAGGCTCTGGAGCCGGGCTCCGGACCCTCCCCGGGAATCCCCGATTTTCGGAGCCCCCCCCCCCGCCATGAACCCGCCGTCTCGGACGTCCAAAAATCGAGCCCCTAATGTCTGAAACTTTTTATTCAATTCTTTTCTACTCTCGCTGCAGCTAAAAGCTATGTGTGGTAAAACCCAATAGAAAATTGGTTTTAAAACTTTCACTTCCCCACCCCCCCCAGGGTGCTGAACTATATAGAACAGAAAGGTTCCACATTCAGTTAGTTGATCTTGACCAAAGCAGCAGAAGGGTCCTACAGTTGCCCTCAGTATGTTTAAGTGGGGAAGCGAAGAAATCCATGAAGGTCCTTATTCCTGATCGCTGTCCAATAACTCCTGCTGAAAAGTCACGTGTTGATGGGAATCTTACTTAGCTATGATACTCTTCACAGTTAGTCCATCAGTACTCACTAGCTGGGTATGCATGTGAAGAAAAGCCAGTTCAGTTGACTGTTACTAGTACCTGTGGCATTGTACCCCAGCATAAGTTAATGCTTTCAGGAGAGGAGGGAAGAAAGATAGAAATTACTCCTAACGATTTAGTCGGATCAGGCAAAAAGCAACAAAATAAATTAAATAACAAACCATTGCACAAAGTTAAAACACAAAATCAACCTACCTTCCACCCTGCTCTGATGTCCAATGCCTCCCTGTCCGATCTCCCCCTCTTTTTCCTCCCCCCCCCCCCCCCCCCCCACACAATGTCCCCCCGATCTTCCGATCCAGCGCCGGATGACGTCTCGCTCTCTTTGCCTCTTTTCCCACCCCCCACACCCCCACCCCCACACCACCCCCCCCCCCCCCCCACCTCCCGGCGTTGCAGCTCCTGTCAGCAGATAGCCTGTCAATCATGCTGGCTGCTGAGCGCGAAACCCGGAAGGAACTTTAATCACCATCAATTACATTGTGATCACATCGGAAATGGTAAGTTTTTTTTTTATTCGGGTTTGCCATGCGCACCTTCACACACACAGCCCCCTCTCCCGGCTGCTAACCCACCACCATTTTTCAAAATTGAGTCCATAGAGTACAAAAGCAAGGAAGTTATGTTGAACCTTTATAAAACACTGGTTCGGCCACAACTGGAGTATTGTGTCCAATTCTGAGCTCCGCACTTTAGGAAAGATGTAAAGGCCTTAGAGATGGTGCAGAAAAGATTTACTGGAATGGTTCCAAGGATGAGGGATTTCAGTTATGTTAATAGACTGGAGAAGCTGAGGTTGTTCTCCTTAGAGCAGAGAGGATTAAGGGGAAATTTGATAAGTGTTCAAAATTACAAAGGGTTTACATAAAGTAAATAAAGAGAAACTGTTCCCATTGTCTGGAGGACACAGATTTAAGGTGATTGGCAAAAGAACCAAAGGCAACATGAGAAAAAACTTTTTTACGCAGTGAGTGGTTATGATCTGGAATGCGCAGCCCTGAAAGGGTGGTGGAAGCAGATTCAATCGTGGCTTTCAAAAAGGAATTGGATAAATACTGGAAGGGAAAAAATTTGCAGGGCTCAGGGGAAAGAGCAGGGAAATGGGACTAACTGGATTGCTATTATAAAGAGCCGGCATGCCTCCTTCTATGCTGTAACCATGCTATGATTCTAAGTTCTTTGCGATGAAATAGTGTGTGCAGGCACAGTGTATCAATTACATATTCAAAAAACCATCAGAAATTGATGAGATTACAAAATTGATCAATTTGTCTCTTAAATTTACATTTAGGAGATTCCTGATCTAAAATATTAGAACCATAAAATAATAGATAATTATTTGGTATTTATAAAATCTCCTTTTACATTCAGGTGCTTTTTTTTTCAAAGTAACTGATGTTATTAGTAGCAAAAGTCAAACACTAATAATTTCCTGTAGAAAAAGAATGTTCAGACTACATTTATATATTTTTATACATATTAGTAAATTAGAACCATAGAAAAGATACAGCACAGAAGCGGGCCATTCGGCCCATCATGTCCACGCCGGCTCGAAGAACAACCAGGTGCCCATTGTAAATCCACCTTCCAGCACCCGGTCTGTAGCCCTGCAGCTTACAGCACTTTTGGTGCAGTTCCAGGTACTTTTTAAAAGAGTTGAGGGTCCCTGCCTCTGCCACCAATTCGGGCAGCGAATTCCATACACCTACCACCCTCTGGGTAAAAAAGTTTTTCCTCATGTCCCCTCTAATCCTTCCGCCAATCAGCTTAAATCTATGTCCTCCAGTTCTTGAACTCTCTGCTAGGGGAAACAGGTACTTCCTGTCGACTCTATCTGGGCCCCTCATAATTTTAGTACAGCTCAATCAAGTCTCCCCTCAGCCTCCTCTGCTCCAAGGAAAACAACCCCAGCCTATACAATCTCTCCTTGTAGCTGCAATTTTCAAGCCCTGGCAACATTCTTGTAAATCTTCTCTGCACTCTCTCCAGAGCAATTACGTCCTTCGTATAATGTGGTGACCAGAACTGCGCACAATACTCCAGCTGTGGCCTTACCAGCGTTTTATACAGTTTCATCATTACATCCCTGCTTTTGTACTCTATACCTCGACTAATAACGGAGAGCATTCCGTATGCCTTCTTCACAACCTATTTACCTGTACTACCACCATTAGGGACCTATGCACATATACTCCAAGGTCTCTCACTTCCTCTACCCCCTCTCAATATATTCCCATTTACTGTTTGCCCTCCCTAAGTGCATTACCTCACACTTCTCTGGGTTGAACTCCATTTGCCACTTTTCCACCCATTCCACCAACCCATTGATATCTTCTTGGAGTCTACAGCTATCCTCTTCACTATCAACTACACGGCCAATGTTTGTGTCGTCTGCAAATTTGCCAATCATGCCCCCTACATTCAAGTCCAAATCATTAATATATACCACAAACAGCAAGGGACCCAACACTGACCCCTGTGGCACACCACTGGAAATGGATTTCGATTCGCAAAGACATCCATCAACTTTTACCCTTTGTTTCCTGTCACTGAGCCAATTTTGGATCCAATTCGCCACAATACCCTGTATCCCATGGGCTTTTACCTTTCTGACCAGTCTGCCAAGTGGGATCTTGTCAAATACCTTACTAAAATCCATGTAGACAACATCCACTGCACTACCCTCATCAATCCTCCTTGTCACTTCCTCAATCAGATTTGTAAGGCATGACCTTCCCTGAACAAATCCATGCTGACTATCCCTGATTAAACCAGGCCTTTCTAAGTGACAGTTTATCCTATCTCTCAGTATTGATTCTAATAGTTTGCCCACCACCAAGGTAAGACTGACCGGCCTATAATTGTTCGGCCTTTCCCTCGTACCCTTTTTAAACAATGGTACTATGTTTGCAGTCTTCCAGTCCCCCGGTACCTCCCCTGTATCTAGTGAGGATTGGAAAATAATCCTCAGCGTCTGCTATTTCCTCCCTGGCTTCCTTCAATAGCCTAGGAAACAATCCATCCGGCCCTGGTGACTTATCAACTTTCAAGAATTCCAGTCCCTCTAATGTTTACCTTATCCAATATTTCACACCTCTCCTTTTTAACTACTACATCCAGATCATCCCTTTCCTTTGTGAATATGGAGACAAAATATTCATCTAAAACCCTACCCACATCCTCTGCTTCTAAACACAAGTTGCCTTATCATCCCTGATAGGTCCCACCTTTTCCTTAGCTACCCTCTTGTTCTTAATGTATTTATAAAACATCTTTGGGTTTTCTTTAATCTTACTAGCTAATATTTTTTCATGCCCTCTCTTTGCTTTCCTTATTTCCTTTTTTACGTCATCCCTGTACTTTCTATACTCCTCTAGGCTTTCTGCAGTATTTAGTTTTCTGTGACAGTGCTAAGCTTTCTTTTTCTGCTTATTCTTGCCCCATATACTTTTAGACAACCAGGGGGCTCTAAATTTGGCAGTGCCACCCATTTTCTTTGAGGGGACATGTCTGCATTGTACCCGTAGAATTTCACTTTTTAGTGCCTCCCACTAGCTTGCCACTGATTTCTCCTCAAGTAGTTGTGTCCCGTCCACTTAGTTCTGTAAAATTTGCCTTCCCCCAATTTAAAACGTTTATTCCTGATTTAACTCCGTTCTTTTCCATAATAATGCTAAAACTAACTGAATTGTGATCACTATCCCCAATATGGTCATCCACTGTCACTTCACCCACTTGCCCATCTTCATTTCCCAGGACTAAATCTAGAATTGCATCCCCTCTTGTTGGGCTTGTCACGTACTGGCTAAAAAAGTTCTCCTGGACACCGATCAAGAATTTTGCGCCCTCTGTGCCCCTCACACTGTTTGAATCCCAGTTGATGTTAGGGTAGTTGAAGTCCCCTACTATTATTGCCCTCTTATTTTTGCACTAGAAATTTGCCTACATATTTGTTCTTTTATCTCCATTTTGCTATTCAGTATACCAGTAAATTGTCCTTACTGGTAACTGTTACTATACCCATCCATAGAATCAAGTTGCACACTACATATCCCTTGAAAGATAGGAACAGGAGTAGGCCATTCAGCCACTCGAGTCTATTTTTATTCAATTAGATCATGGCTGACCTGTCCAACTCCATTTGCTCCCTATCCCTTGATGCCCTTACCTTACAAAAATCCATCGATTTCAGTCTTGAAAATATCAATTGACCCAACATCCACAGCTTTTTGAGAGAGTTTCAGATCTCCACTACTCTGTGTGAAAAATTGCTTCCTGATTTCACTCCTGAATGGCCTAGCTCTAATTTTAAGATTGTGCCCCCTAGTTCTGGATCCCCCACCAGACGAAATAGGGTAGATGCAGACAATCCCTTCATCATTTTAAACATTTTGATTAGATCACTCCTCAACCTTCTAAAAGTCAAGGGAATACAAATCAAGTTTATGTGATCTGTCCTCATAATTTAACCCTTTAAGCTCTGTTATTATTCTGGCAAATCTGCACTGCACCCCTTTCAAGGTCAATATATCTTTCTGCAAGCTCGGTGCCCAAAACTGAATGCAGTACTCCAGATGGGGTCTGACCAAGGCTCTGTACAACTGAAGCAGAACTTCCTCACTTTTGTATTCCAAACCCCTTGAGACAAAAGCCAACATTCCATTAGTCTTTTTGATTACCTTTTGTACCTGTGCACTAGCTTTAGCGGTCTGTGTATATGGACACCCAAATGCTGACTCTCTTTGCTCCTCCACGTTTTCTAGTCTCTCTCCATTAAGAAAATATTCCAATTTGTCTTTTTCGGATTCAAAATGGATGACCTCACATTTCTTCACCTTGAACCAACCATCTACCATAGTTTTGCCCACTTAGTCTGTCAATGTCCCTTTGTAACTTCCTGTTCCCTTCCACACAACTTACTGTGCCTTCTAAGTTAGTGTCATCTGCAAACTTGGATATACGGTTCTCTATTTCTTCATCCAAGTCATTAATATATATGGTGAAAAGCTGAGGCCTCAGTACAGATCATTGGGGAACAACACTTGTCACATCCCACTAATCAGAGAACGTTCCCTTTATCCATACTCTCTTGTCTCTTACCTCCCAACCAATTACCAACCCATGTCACAAGGTTACTTCTAGTCCTGTGTGCTTTCATTTTTTCTAATAATCTCATGTGGAACCTTATCAAATGCCTTCTGGAAGTCCGTACGGACAACATCCATAGACACTCCCCTATCCACCACATTAGTGAATATGTCAAAAAAAAATCAACTAAATTAGTCAGAGATGACTTACCCTTCACAAATCATGCTGACTCTCGTTGATCAGCTGATCCTTGTCCGCTCAGTCACTCTCTTTGATGATGGATTCTAGTAACTTTCCCAGAACTGATGTTAAATTGACATCTGTAGTTTCCTGGTTTCTCCCTCTCCCCCTTCTTAAATAATGGAGTGACATTTGCAATTTCCCAAAGGCACAATTCCTGAATCCAGAGAGCTTTGGAAAATTATGACTAACATATCTGCAATTTCCTCACCAATTTCTTTTTAATACTCCAGAGGTAGAAACCATCTATCCACTGAAGACTTGTCTGTCTAAGTCCCATTTTTTGTATTAAATCCACTTAAGTTCCTTTCCTTAACTTATTTTTGGGTTCCCTTGTACAGCTGGCATTTTGTCCTCTTCCTCCACTGTGAAAACAGATACAAAGTATTCATTTAGCAAGGCTGCCATTTCCTTATTGTTCACTATAGCCCTGCCCGCATCTGTCTTTAATGGGTTCACAATCCATTTCCCACTCTTTCTCTTAATGTATTTATAAAAACTTTTGCTGTTAGCTTTGATATTCCTTGAGTTTTTTTTTCTATATTCCCTTTTTGCACCTGTTATTACTTTCTTTGTACCCCTTTGTTGTTTTTTATAGCTCTCTCAGTTTGCTGGATTTCCACTTTTCCTTGCATTTGTGCAAGCTTTCTCTTTTATCTTGATACTGTCTCTTACCTCATTTGTTGGCCATGGTTGCTCAGCATTATTCAGAATATTCTGTTGGTGGAGGAAGAGATGATAGAAAAAGGTTGGTAGTGTTTTAAAATCCTTAACAGTAGTAAAATGATGATGTAATATCATCCATCTTAATTATTCAGAGCAAAACCTATTCAGAGCCAAACTGGGGCCACACAAAGTGGTACAGGAATTATCAGTTCTGTATTATGCTAGAGGCTCAGGAAAGATTGAAACAGCTGGGGCTCTTTTCTCTAGAAATGAGATGACTGAGGGTGACCTAATCGAGGTCTTTAAGGTTATGAAAGGGTTTGAAAGGATAAACGTAGAGAAGATGTTTCCACTTGTGGGGGAGACCAGAACTAGGGGCCATAAATATAAGATAGTCACTAATAAATCTAATAGGGAATTCAGGAGAAACTTCTTTACCCAGAGAGTGGTTAGAATGTGGAACTCACTACCACATGGAGTAGTTGAGGCGACTAGCATAGATGCATTTAAGGGGAAGCTAGATAAACAAATGAGGGAGAAAGGAAAAGAAGGATATGCTGATAGGGTTAGATGAAGTAGGATGGTAGAAGTCTCGTGTGGAGCATAAACACCGGCATGGTCTAGTTGGGCACAGTGTTTCTGTGCTGTGCATTCCATGTAAGATGCATCGTTTCTTCCACTCATTCTGTCTTGTTCCAGAAGGAGCAGTGGTAGGATGGTCAATAGCTTGGGAATTGAGTATGCTTGCAAAGCTCTCTCCATTTTGATATTTAAATTTTTTGATTTTATTTCCCTCTACTGTTTTGTTTCCCCGATAGATTTTCTGTTTCGAGCTCTTTCTTAAATCTGTTATTCGTTCTCTATTAATCCTCTTCCTTAATTTATTTTCTCTCTTATCTTCTATCTTGGTATGTTTATTGGAGTTTCCTGTTATTTCTGTAGATCAGTCCTTTATTGTGTGATAGGTCTCAGCCTCATTCCCACTGTGGGCTGCTTGCTTGGTCCCATTGACTATCTCACTTGTTCCCTTTACGGTTGAGAGAATATTTATCACTGTTGGAGACAGATTTCATTTAGTTCCACAGTGAGAATTAAATCATTGTATACCCAGAAGGAGGAGCAAAATAGATGATATCATGGGATTGACTGCAAGACAAAGGCTTCACATTCAAAGGACCAAAAAAACTTGCAGATATATAGCTTTAGTGGGAGCGCTAATAGATTAATTTGGCACTGTAAATTTAAGATTTATTTTTTTCGCAATGCTGGGCACTAATTTTTCTCCAATTAAATCAGGATATCCTGCACAATCCCAAACACTTGAGAGCTCCAATTCAGAAATCACATTGGACATTTGAAAAGTAACCTCTAATTACTTACATTCAGGATGTATTTCTCCACCTTTTATTGTCTGCTTATCTCTTTTTATTCCAAAAACTCAGAAGCATTCTTTTGAATTAATACTGCCCATTTAATATTTACTAACAAACTTACATTTAAAAAGCAATTGACCTAAGAATTTAAATGTGTACCTAGAGGTTTTTTTATGCTGGGGATCAAGAATTCTCAGACACCCTGTGAGGAAAAGCTGATTGACACATTGAAGGTAGCCTTTAAGTGAATCTCTGAGTATAGATAAGATCAATTAAGATCCTTTGATAATGTAATGGTTTTAAAAGTAAATTCAAACATGGCTTTTAGGTTCAGCTTGGTTAGCAAGTTAATAGACTTGAAGTAATGAATTAAAAAGTAGAATCTTTTGAGGTAAGTAATGAACTTTGTTTATAGTGTCCATGCAAACTGTGTACAGTGTATAGACTAAAAGATTAATGGACTCAATCGCATCATTCAGTCATTAATATGCCTTTGGTTTTGGCACAGCAACAAACACGTGTGTCAATTAATTAATTATTTTGTAAGTGGACATTGGAGAGATTCCTGTATCATGTACCTGCAAAATTTCAATAATAGTTCTGGCACTTCAGCTAAGTTGCCATCAATTACTCATTGGCACAAAGTAAATCCTTCATTATTTACCATGTGTTACCTTAAAATAATGTTAGTGATGAGGACTAAGAATAGCACAATAATAACTGTCAGCCAGCATATTAAAGTGATGACATAGTAATGACGACATAAACGTCCTGTAGACCACAAAGTGAGCCAAGACCTTATATATTGGACAAATCCTTCGAACAAGGTTAATACTCTTCTAAAAGGCCATATCCTCTCGTTGACCCTCAGCCCAAACTGTTGAACTTTATTCATATTTAACTGTTTATTAGTTTCAGTGTTTGACAGATGTAAAGCATCTTCTTGAGAGATTCTGTCCATATAGTCGATGTCAGAAGAGACTTGCGAGATCTTCGTTGTAATTGTGTGGCAGAATGGACACCTTGGTGCTTGTAGAATTAAACTTGGATCTTTGGAATCCATCATTACCTAAAATAAAACATTTGTTCATCCTCGCACCAGAGAAAATATTTACTTGAAAGAAAGGCATTATTTCTATATAAATGCATATTAGATTTTTTTTAGACTCAAAGATTCATACCCAATATGTAGCATCATGTATGTCTTTGTTCTCGCAATCTCGATGAGACGTCATACCTAAGTAAATTAAGAATAATTTCTCATCGATGTACAGCTGAATGGATACAACCATCTTCTTGGGAGACCAGTTCCATCTTACAAATTAAGAACACCGATGAAAGTAATAGGGGTCTTAAGCTTATGTTTTAATTTCTATACTGCAAGAAAAAGAGTATGAGAAACTGACAACACCGTGGGTTTTGTTTCTCAGAAATGCCTTATCCTTTAAAACAATTCCTTTAAATACCTGCAGAAACAAACTCTGTGTTCAGGAACACAATATGAGCAGAAGTTAAATATCTCATTGGACAAGTATCAACATTTCTCTGAGTTCTGGATGTTTATGCTACCAACCGTTCTGTGTACTTCTGCTGACAATTTAATTCTGTTGTCTAATGGCTGATCTTTGAATTACCCAGGCAGTGATAACTATTAACAACTCTTAAATCAGCCTACTTGAACTATATTTCAGCACTATGAAAACAAACCTTTTTGTGATTTTGAAAAGTGTTTTTGTCAGTTTTTCAGGTATGTATGGATGATTCAGTTCTTTGCATGAGAATACAGTTATATATTATACTTAAAGCATATGATACAATTACACATTTGGAGGCCAACCAATTATAAGCAGGGGGCTATTCTCATAAGGTTGTTGTGGGGGGAATGGGAGGCCATTTTTATGACAGCCTGTTCTGGGTGATATCTTGAAGGGTGGGGGTGTTTGGGATATATTTGTGGTAGAAATCATTGCACTACCTCAGGCAAGCTTAGCTCAATCATCATTAGATAGGGAGCTTGGTCGGAGGGAGGATGGAGCAGGCTGCTAGCAAGGTGTCTAGACCAACCTGGCTGGGCCTTTTCCCACTTCCAGGCACTGTCTCTTGTATTTTAACAATTTTTTGCTAGATATTTAAATAACTTCCTGATGAAATTCTCGAAGAATATGTATTAGATTTCTGCAATCCTTAACAAGAATTGCTTACATTACATTTCATAATTAATGAAGCTGAGTATAATTTTGCAACTATTGATCAAAATGCAACAATACACTTTTGGCAATTAAAATATTCAACAGAACTAGAAACAAAAAAATTCAATTGTTTGTTCATATGGCTTAGAAAGATCCACTTAGGTTGCTTATAGCAGAACTGTCCAACCTAATGCCCTAGAGCCACAAATGGCTTCTGAGTCCTGGCAATCCAGCAATTCAATCCTATTCATGCTTTTTTTTCTTATTCACTGATTTGTCCTACTCGAATTCTGTGGATGTAGAAGTTTAGAAAGGCTTTTCTTAACATGGTTGCCTCATTGATGGATAAATCTTAAATCAGAACACCAAAATCTGTTAGTATCATCAACTTGAGGTATATGTAAATTAACGGCAACAAGGATTTGAACTTTATATTTGACCTTCAAGGCTCCAAAGTATGTATATATGCAGTCCATGAAGAGAAAAGCTTGGAAATCCCAGGCTTACAGTGTACATTACTAATCGTAGTTGCCACAATTGTTACTGAGTGGAAACAATACATTGTAGCAAATTAACCCGACAATTAGAATGAATGCAGTAGTATAAACTATTAATTTGGCTGAACAGAGGGATGGATTGAATCCACAATGTAAAGGATGTAGAAAAGTTTATGGATGTATCAGTATGTTACTCCAGCGTGCAATATTGAAATGGATGGATTTAAAGGGAAATATATTATGCAAAGCACTGATCTCAGGGCACCCATGAGTAGATGGAACCAAGAAACATGAGGAGGAGGAATGAAGATAAGGATGAAAGGCCAAAACATGGGCAATCAAATGTGAATATTAAAAGATTGATTGTGGAGGATTTTGTCAGATATATGGATGTAAGTGGAATACAGTGAGGATTAGGCAAATTATGCAATTTTATCTTCACCAGGAGGAAAATAGGTTTCATACCGGATTGTATTTTAAAGGGGTCTGTGAAATGGCCATTTACCATTAAGAAAGATCAGGACTCGGAGACCCTGAAAAAAATTGAAGAATAAGACTAAAGGATCGTGGAACGCGAGTGAAGATATGAAGACTCCTTCCTGTGATGACAAAATTAAGTGAAAATGGGGGGAAGAATGAGCTTTTACTGTGAATTGAAGAGATAAGGATATTAGTAGATTTGATTGAGAATTGGTGTGAGGCAAAGGTAGGATGTGTTTGAAAGGATAGACTACTAAAATTTATATTGGACTGAAAAATTAAGCTAAAACCTTGTTAACCACCCTCTATAAATATTTAAAATTACAAGAGAAGATCGGAAAATGGAGAAACAAAGACTAAGAATCCCAATAACCATTTGTTACATTGGATTCAGAAAATTGACTATGTAATCCACTAATTTATTCTTCCTTCTGTCTAATTTTACTTCTTACAATAAACTAACAGTATTTAGCCTGAGCTACATGGTCTGTCAGCATGGTGCTTCAGCAGGGAGCTGTGGATGACACAGTTTCCCCAATGATAGAACAGTTCATTGCTCACTCTGTGGCAATCTAACTCATATGCTTCAAGCATAAGATCAAGTTTTAGTTCATTGGAAGCATAGCCTTGCTCATGGAAGCTGACATTTAGGGCTCGAATTTAGCAGGCCTGCGGGTTCCCAGCGGGTGGTCCTCCGGGAGTGTCGAAAACGCGGACGGCGAAATTAGTGGGTTGCCCACGCGATCGTAGCAGGCAACCCACTAATAGGAATCAATTACCTGCTCCTCCGGGGTCCACGGCGCTGGCCTGCGCGTCGGTCGGGCTGCGCATGCGCAGTACGATCTGTCAGCTGGAGGCTCTCTAGTTAAAGGGGCAGTCCTCCACTGACAGATGCTGCAACCAATGGAACAAATTGCCGCATGAAGCAGCCCGGGGGAAGGCTGCTCCCAGTTTAATGATGCCTCACCCCAGGTATCATCAGATGGGGTGAGGAGGAGGGGGGAGGACACAGATCTTCCCCCCCTGCGGGTGGGAGGAAGCGGCCTGCCTCTGCCACCAAGAAGGCCTGGCTCGAGGTGGCAGAGGGGGTCACCTGCGCCACCAACATATGGCCCATCTGCATACAGTGCAGGAGGCGCTGCAATGACCGCAGTAGGTCCGCCACAGTGAGAACACGAAGTCTTTCCCCTACACTCCGTCTGCCACAACACTGCCCCCACCCCACATCTCCTTCGGCACCGCCAACACTATTCTGTCACATCACCCTTCATACCCACTCAAACCCCATCCTCATCTTACCTCCACCTACTCACCTCGCCAGTACTCATTCTGCCACTAACACGCAACCCAATCCTCATACAATCTCATGGCTCCATCCCATACTCACCCTCTCGTGCATCTCCCTCACGGCCAGCCTCACTCAACCTGCCACCACCTGTGCTGCAGCCACAGGGCATGCATCACATATGTGCAGTAGGCAGCGTAAGGCAAACGTCTCGTCAGCATGAAGGGGGTGCACAAGGGTGTCTGAGGGTTTGTCATGGGTGTTACCCATATTGAATTTCAGAGCAACAAACAGCACACATTATATTGACACCACCACTGCCATGTCTCCGCGAATCCTGTCCGTTGTGTCCAATAATGCCCGCTCCTGGGTATCACTATGAGGACCCACCACTGATGCCACCCATCGTGTTACTGCAGAGTAGGTGCAGGTGTATTTGCAGGGCTCGTCCGCGCAGACGACTGAGAGACATCGGCGGTGTAGCCGGCTGCACCCTGGAAGGATGCGGAGAAGGTGTGGAGGGCAGTGGTGACTTTGCCAGTGACAGGTAAGCAGTTGGTGCTGGGGCCAGCCAGGAGCAGCTCGGCATGAAAGAGGCTGCAGATCTCCACGACTACATGTCGAGCGAATCTGCGCCTCCCTCTGCACTGCTGCTCGGAGAGGTCCGGGGAGCTACGCCTCGGTCTGTGGACCCTGTAGCGAGGGTAGTGCCCTCTGCGACACGTCTCTCTCTGCGGTAGCCCTCCCTCCTGCTGTGCAGGTGGGTGCAACAACACCGTGTTGGGGGGATCCACGTCCCTGCGGCGGACGGCGTGGACTGCGAGGCTGCTGGTGCTGGTCATGCTCTTCGTCCACCGAGGGTCTCGACACACCACCCATCTGGCAGGTGTTGGTCTGAGGAGTTGTGCAGGGTAGGTGTGTGGTTCCTCGGACTGGGGCTGCGGTTTCGTGTCGGTCTGTCCTCTGGCTTGGCGGGGGGTGGTGGAGGGCAGGGGTTGCCCTATGTGACACGGTGGCCTCCTGCGTGGGTGAGGGCTCTCCCCCGTGGAGCGCACCTTGGCACCTGCCACAGGCTGCTGGCTGCAACACGCCTGGTTGGAGGGAGACTGTTTCCCCCAGTGTGGGAAACTCACTGCCTTGAACCTAAAATCCCACACTTCCTCTTTTGACAGCTGCTTCAGCTCATTAACTGACCACAACGAGCAAGGTAAGTACTCTCAAGTGGAACCCCGCTGGCTTTAATTGCCTGCGGGATTCCCACCAGCGGGGCTTGCGTGCGCAGCCCCGCACGTCAGCGCGGTACCCGGAAGTGGCCGGGATTTCGTCGCGATCCGGTCACGTGACCGGAGATCGGGATTTTCGGGGCCACCCCGCTGGTAACCCGCCGGAAACACGCTCCTAAAATCGAGCCCTTAGTGTTGATTGTGATTAAAAATTATTAGAAAGAAACCTGAATTGCAACCAGAGGCACAATTAAAAGCTGAGGATGGACATAAGTTTCATATAGCAAGGCTTCTAAATGTTCTGAAGGAATAGGAAAAATAAATTGGGGAGAAAGGATGCTCTGACTGCTCTCAAAAGAAAATTAATTTCATATGAGGTGAGGCCTGAGTCAAACTGGGTGAAAATATTTGACCACAAGGGTAAGGAATTAATAATTTTGAACAGCTATCGACACTGAGAGAATGGGCCAGAAATTGTTGCAAAGGCACATCTCGCGACGAACGATGTTAATTGCGCTTTTTACCTCACCGTTCTGATCGCACTATATTTGCACCACAAAACGTTAATGCCACAGCGATATCAATGTCACATCTGGGACCTCATGAACATTGTGTCCAATGGCTTATCTCCTCAACCTTACCTTGAAAGAAAATGATCGAGAAAGAAACAAAGCAAATGATGGAGAAGGAAATAGGGTGAATTAGAGTCAAATTAAAGAGAGAAAGAGAAATAAATAGAAAGAAAGAAATAGAGTGGACCAAGAGAGTGAGAAAAAAAATGAGACATAAAGAAAAAATAGGAAAAAAATTAAAAAGAACAAGCAGATGAAGAGGACATTGCAACCCAGTTATGTTTGGGAATTGCTGAATTGGTCCTTGAGAAGTTAATGAGTGAATGGCAGGATAGGTGCGTAATATGTACAAACATTCTTTCCATAAGAAATAGGAACAGGAGTAGGCCAAATGGCCTGTCGAGCCTGCTTCGCCATTCAATAAGATCATGGCTGATCTTTGGCCTCAACTCCACTTTCCCACTCAATCCCCGTATCTCTTGATTCCCTTAGAATCCAAACGTCTATCTATCTAGCCTTGAATATACTCTGAATCAGCATCCACAGCCTTCTGGGGTAGAGAATTCCAAAGATTCACAACCTTCTGAGTGAAGAAATTCCTCCTCATCTTAGTCTTAAATGGCCGACCCTTTATCCTGAGACTATGCCCCCTAGTTCTAGACTCGCCAGCCATGAAGTATAGAACCACTGGCCCCGTCCATCATGACTAGGAACAGTGGAACACCCAGTGGGTAAGGTCATTGCAGTGCTGTCATCGGAACATAGGAATTGCTAGATGATAAAAGACTAAGGTCCACCTAGTTCACCTTCTACCATCCCGGTAGTCGTATGATACAATGATAATGGAGCTGTTGGCTAATCATAACAATCAATCGCAATCAATTAGTTTATAACGGACCCAGAAATGACACAAGGAAAACCCTAGTGGTGGAGAGCTTTAGAACCATCGATCCAAAGTCACCTTTTCCCCCCAAGATTGTCATGTCTCAAATTACTCATATATTGTATCCCAATATGTTATTTTCTGAAAAAAGCTATTTAATTTGCATTTCTGAGTGTCAAAACAGCTTTGCGTTCTAAAAACTAATGCCTTCTGATGCTAACAGGAGTGTGGATGACAAGACTGGCACAAAAGACAGATAAAAAGGATAAAAATAACTGTAGGAACAATTCACTAACCGTTGGAGTGAGACTCCACAGCTTCACTGGTCTCTTAATGGGCATCCTAGATTGAGTGTCATGTCAGGACCATAGATCACACCATTGACAGTGTCCTTACGTCATGAATTACCAGACCTAAGTGACAGTGGGAATAATTTGCATTCGTAAATCTAGCAATTTTATGATCGCAGTAAACTTCAATGAGGAGCCTCAAGGTGAGAAGGAAATTCTATCGGTTTTGGCGAGGTTAACAACGGAGCAGCGCAAATCATCCAGCAATTTGTGAAGAATTGGAATTCATGGAGTATCTCTTTTATGCCACAAATTGCTGGATTTTTTTACAAATTAATAATGGCGAGCACTGTTAATAAGTCATTATTTTCCCAGCAAATTCTGACCCATGAAATTGATGTGTGGTTGTTAGAGCAAAATAAAATGTATGTGTGTGAAAGAAAGGCAACTGATCATAGATGGTTTTCATTACCCAGAATTAAGATGCGTTGAAGACAACAATCATGCAGCAGTTGGGAGTATGCTCATGAGCCTGATCCAAGGTGGCTTTTTGATGCAGCATGCAACCATGTGGACATCATGTCTAGGAAAGAGGCCACACTTGATAGTAGTTAATTTGGAATTTGGGGAGCATGTCTTGATGGCATAATATCTAATACATTATAGCGAGCAATTCCAGAATCTGTCATTAATAAAAATGTAGGTAATCTTAAAACTTTTTACAGATGTGAAATATGAAGTGCATCAACCTAACCATAAAGCAGATTAAAGACTCTGCTGAATTTTCTTAAATATTAGAAGTTATGTTAGATTCCTAATGCACTGTGCACACTATATCACTGGGTTCAGGCTTCATATGCATTAATTTTGCAAACCTAGGAAATTTAGATAAATTGCTAAAAAAAAATGGGATCCATTTGGGAGAATATAATCTTATTTAATAGCTTATATGTTACCACTAAACTAAAACGAATGCATCTAAAATGTAAGTTAGTTTTTGGATGTTCCGATATATTTTTTTGTATTATTAAGAGGAGTGACCTAATCATGCATTACATTATTTATTTGTATTCTTTTAAATGTCCAGTATTTAACGATAATGAGCATATTAGTTAAATTTGCGGGACACAAATCAGTCCGCCCTGTGGATGAAGTGCTGTATATCTGTGCAGATGCAAGTACTGATTTTGCGAGGCTCTGTGCTGGCATCAGAGTCTCGCACTGCTCATGCACGGTTGTAAAAGCAGGTGGCAGGACTTTGCGTGACCAATTCACAATTTTATATTTAAGAGCCGCTGCCTCACTGTATTTCATACTCCTCAGCCAACTGAGTTTATATGCCAAAGCTCTCTGGGCAAACTTTTAGGGGACTCCCATCACAAACATTTGGCTCAACCTGCCTTCTGAGCTTTCCTGCGCCGTGAACCAGCACAATCCCATTTTTGACAGACTCTCAAAATCAGGGTTGCATTACCTTCTTGCTGGTGCTAATGCCTCCATATAATTTGCAAGCCTGCCTGAAATGATCTTTGCCATCCTTTTTCCAACAATCCTGGGTCTGCTCCGGCTTGCAGCTAGCCAGTCATTGAGAAAGTCACACCCCACAAAACTATATGTGCCACTAAGTTACCTTCCTTTGATGGATCTGATGCACTGGCTGAACTGGTCACATGGTCACTTCTGTTGGTGTGGTAATGGAGTGATGGTGGTGGTGTAAGGTCAAAGACTGAAGGTGTTTTCGTGCAGCTCGATGCTGGGACTGAGAGAGTTTTTCCATTGGACCACTCACTGGACGAAATTGGCATCCGGGCGCTTTGGTACTGGGATGTTGATGATGTACTGGCTGACACAGTAGTTGGGCTACAACACGACCTCTTGGGTGAAGCTGATGTTCTGTTGCTATGAGAACTAACTGGCATGTCTCCATTTTCCAAAGTAAATGAAGAATCATTTGAGTACAGGGAATGCATACTCTTACTTTGATCAATCTTTGTTTCCTTAATGCTTGCCCCTTCACAGCATTCTTTGGATATGCTACGAGTTAATGGAAATATCTTGGATTGCAGCATTCTGATGTTTGTAACTTTGGAACGATCAAGCCCAGTGTTTGGGATCATAGAGCTTCCTGTTTATGCCCTACATCTCCACTTCAGGTTTAGATCGAAATTCAATTTGCGTATAAGGTTAGAGGAAATACGCACAGTGTTGGCTCCCTCTCTCACAGCAGACTATCACTGCGAAAAGCATCATGAAATGTTAATGAAAGCTCTGCATTAGGCAGGTACATCTCAAGTTACTAATGAATAAAAAAGTTAACAGCTCTTTTGTTGGTTTTCCTAACCTGCTAAATCACAGTCTCAATTATTATACTGAAACTCTTCCCTGTGTTTCAAAATTAAATACAAGTAAAACAAATAACTACCTCCCTCATCTGATGAAAGGACCTATGTGATCTGAAAGCTGTTGCATAATAGGATAATGTAAGGTATCATATCTCAGTCACCACAAAGAAGCTTCTTTGTTTTAAATGTTACTTAAAGATTGTGCAGCAGCCTATCGATGTACTTGCCCCAATACACACAGGTGAATCTTTAGGTAATTTTGCGTTTTTACCTGACCATTGATGAAAAATGTCTACGGAGTGGCAGGCACAGAAAACAAGAAGCTGCGAGATTCCAATTTCAACCCTAGTTGAGTGAATTTGTTTAAAATAATGAGCACAATCAATGATGTTAGTCGTAGACATTAAGATATCTTTTACATAGCAGAGGTAATTATATAGATTCAAGCTAGAGAAGGAATAGGCCAAATTTATTATAGATTACAAAAGGCTTCAGAAAGGTCAGGGAAAATGGATACTGCATCTGAAGAAAAAGGAGATGGAAAAAGAGACAGGAGCCGAGGGTGACGAAAATGGGAAATCAAATATAAGTCCTGCAAAGACTGTGATGAGATAAACAGAAAAGAAATAACTAGCTGAAAAAAGAGTAGATGAATTGGATAAGATTACACTAAACATTTCCAATCCATATTGGGAAGCACTTCTTCACACAAAGGGCAGTGGAAATCTAGAACTCTCTCCCCCAGAAAGCTGTTGAGGCTAGGGTCAATTGAAAATTTCAAAACTGAGATTGATAGATGTTTGTTAGATAAGGATATTAAGGGTTACGGAACCAAGGCAGGTGAATGGAGTTTAAGATACAGATCAGCCATGAGCTAATTGAATGGCAGAATAGGCTCGAGGGGCTAAATGGCCCACTCCTGTTCCTATGTTATCCCAAACATTGCTACATTGTAAATGAGCTGAACCAAAAACAGATAATAAATGAATCACAAAACAATTTCACAACAGGGGTGATGTATTTTTCCACTATTAAGAGCCTGGGCTGTTTCGCCCCAGTGCTAATTACTGTCTGATTGTGTTTCTTGACACTGAAAATTTCTCTTGTTTTCTTTAGAGAAATTGCATTGTGAATGACGTCTGTTCAAATCTCAGCTAAAGTCACAGTCAGAAATGTATGTATCTCTGTGTATGTCAGAGATCAAATATAAGATCTTGATCATTATGAAATATTAATGTTTCGCATTTTGAATTATAGCTATTTGCCTCCTGATTTTATTATTTCAATCACTCTAAAGATTTTTACTGTATAATATTGTATTGCTTCCTAGTGCTTGAGCTCCCTCTCTTGAAAATCTTTAAGAAATACAATTAAAAGGTTGCCAATGATACAGCCATGGTAACAATTGTGAAAGTTAATAGTTGTGTAGATCCTGGTCACCAAACAGTGACAAATAAAGTAATCTGAATCCTGGCCCTAACTGTAATTGTAACTGTGACTCTAATTGTAATTGTAATTCAAAGCTAAACCTAAACCTAATCCTAACAGGAAAGAAGTCTACTGAGACTTCATCACGATCACAGATCGGCTGATAAAGGCAATGGCCATCTTCCATCTGTTCACACGTATCTTGATAATGTTTTTAGCCTGTTATGCTTCTACTTTATTGGAACGCCCTATGTAATTCTGAGACGTCCTTTATAATACTGTCTCATTTCAGCCAAAATCTATATGCATTGGCGAGTATAGATGTTCTCATGTGCGACTATTAAAGATACCTTTCACATGTAGGCAGATATATTGAAGTGGGTTCAGCAATGTGGACACTACAATGTACCGTAACAGGCACAGAATTAACAATAAAAATGGCAACGCTGGAAATGCTCAGCAGGTCGCTCAGTATCTAAGAGATTGACAGATTTGGCTGCAATTCTGATGAAAGGTCACATCCAAAATGTTAAACGAGCTGTTGCTTTCAGGTGCTGGTTGAGTTGCTGTGCATTTCCAGTCACTGTTCTGTTTTCTGTTCCAGAATTTACAGCTTTTCTTTTTACCCAAGACACTGAAAGCTGTTGTGATATTGTATGTGTGTAATTTGTTTGTAGTCCGTAAATTTCCACCTAACTTGATATTTATGTAAATTTAAATGATGTTAAGAGATATCCAGCAGTTATCTGGATATCTCACCACAGAGGAAATGAAGGGTATGGAGAGGAAATAGGTGGGAGGTGCGGGGAGGGGGGAGAGGGGCAAAGAAAGAGGTTTTGAACACTCTAACAAACTATAGAATCATTGCTTCTGTGCCATTGATGGGATCACATGACTCATAGAAAGGAATTACAACTCTTTGTGATGTCTTAATTGATTGTAATCCTGGAAAGGTACGATTGGAATGTCATGTTATCAGACTTAACCAGGATGACAGTACAAGTGGATATAGAACACGGTCAGACAGGTTAACACACTTGATTTCCAATAGAAAAGGATGATGCAAGATTAGCAACACCACTTAATGCTACAAGCTCAAGCAAGGTTAAAGACTACAAAAAACATTTTTTTCCCACAAGGTGATGGACAGTGGAGGACACTCCTAGATGAGGTAGTTGATTTGGGACTGGTTTACAGCTTTGAAAGGGTGTTGGATCAGTATTTGTTGAGATGTGGAAGTGAGGTTTTTAGAGATATTACTAGCACTATTATTCAACTGTGATCTAGAGGAGGAACTGCTACAGCTGATTCCAATTTAGTCCTCCCCTAGCATCCATAAATGGATGTCTCTTTCAACCATCCCACTCCTAAAACATGCATTCATTTGCTGAATTCCCAATCCCAGTTTTGCTACCACTGGGAGTCCAACCATTTCTCCTTAGGGAAAATCATCCTGGGCTGCTCTTGTACACGTCCTCATAGCTCCTACGTAAATACTTTCAGTGTCAAAATGTCCACACTTATCTGTTATACTTATTAGTTATGCTTTTCTGTAATGGCAGTTGGTGGCAATTTAATAGCATTTCCAATCATAATCTGATCACTGACCTAACAACACCATATGGTGCTGTATTATCTGTTCCCCCACAAATTACTCAAAATGCTTTCTGAAAAAAAAAGTCATTAGCCTTTTCTCTCAGTAACGGATATTTCTAATCTCCAAAGTTAGGTTTTAAACATTTTTTAAAAAATAAAAAAATACATGTTTAAATTTATCCATTGAATTGTCTTTTGTGTCTTTTAGTGCTTTCATTAAAGCTTTTACTTCAAGGCCTTAGCCTCTCCCAAAAGTTGGGGCTTGGACCCAACATTTTTGCTCAGTGCTGTGATTCCATTAGCTGAAATCAGATTGTGAAGTCTGAGCATGTGGACTGTACCCAATGTCCTAGGATGCATCGGTACCATTCAGTGAGCTGTAATATTTTTCTTTAAATTCTAGCAGTTTTTGTTCAATTATTTTTCAAAATTATTTAAAGAAAAAAAGGGGACAAATTTCAGAGACTTTATTCAGTTAAAGTTTATATTCAGTAATTTATTTTAAATAGAGAGGGAGGGCAAGTGTGTGAGAGAGAAAATGACAAACTATACCGATTATACATCTATAGTAGCTTGTTTTCCAAAACCTTCAGAAATGTATTAAACTTAGCATCTCTTTCTCCATCCTAATTTGAGTTTATTTTTCAAACAAACTAGTTGAATATTGAAGCACACAGAAAGTCTCTTTCTCCTGTGTTTTGTTGATGGAAAACATAAACGTTCCAATTACTGACACCTGTACGAAGAGAGAGGTGCACACTGATAAAGAGATCCACAGATAGAAACAGAAAGTCAAAGAGTGTTTTTCCTCATCCTAATTTGAGTTCTTTTCAAGAAAAAATGAAGCCAGTAAGTTGAATTTCGAAAGCAAGCAAAGTCTCTTTTAGGAAAATAAATAGGAGAGGAGGTAAGGATGGAAACAGCTTGCGAGTGAGGAGGCCTCTGGCTCTTGTCATTCACCCTGTGGTGGGGGAGTGAGGAAGGTGTGGATAGATGATTGTGAGATAAATAACAGCAGGGGAAGGAAAGAATATAGAGTTAAGCAGGTAATTCAAAGAAGAAAAGATAGGGATAGCTATAAAGAAAGAAGTTGCCTTTCATGACCTCAGGAAGATCCAAAACGCTTTACTGCCAATGAAGTACGTTTGAGGTGTAGTCACTGTTATAATATAGGAAATGCACCAGCAAATTGGTCACAGATTATCTGTTTTAGGTATTGGTTGATGGATAAATGTTGGTCAGACCTCTCACCCAAAAGGAAAAAAGAAAAAGACAGATGAGGCAGAAGAAGACACAGAAATATGGACTATATGAGCCTCTGGCTCTTATCATTCACCCTGTGGTAGGGGAGTGAGGAAGGTGTGGATAGATGGTTGTGAGGTAAGTAATAGCTTGGGAAGGAAAGAATACAGAGTCAAGCAGGTAGTTTAAAGGAGAAGAGATAAGGATAGCTATAAAGAAACAACTTGCCTTTCACAACCTCAGGAGGTCCCAAAGCTCTTTACAGCCAATTAAGTAAATTATGAGGACAGGTTGCTTAGGCTATTCCCTTCAATATAGAAGATTAAGGGATAATCTAATTGAAGTGTTTAAGATGATTAAAGGATTTGATAGGGTAGATAGAGAGAAACTATTTTCTCTGGTGGAGGAGTCCAGTACAAGGGGTCATAACCTTAAAATTAGAGCTAGGCTGTTCAGGGGTGATGTCAGGAAACACTTCTTCACACAAAGGGTAGTGGAAATCTGGAACTCTCTCCCCCAAAAAGCTGTTGAGGCCAGGGGTCAATTGAAAATTTCAAAACTGAGATTGACAGATTTTTGTTAGGCAAGGGTATTAAGGGTTATGGAAGCAAGGCAGGTAGATGGAGTTAAGATACAGATCAGCCATGATCTAATTGAGTGGCAAAACAGGCTTAAAGGGCTGAATGGCCTACTCCTGTTCCTATGTTCCAAAGAACCTATCAAAAGAAGACAGAGAAAGAGAGACAGAAGCAGAAGAGGAAAGACTAAGAGAAACACCAATATGAAGACAACAGAGACAATTTAAGAGAGGGACCATAATTCTCCACCTTACTGTGTGTACCAATATCATAGCAGATCCACCAGTTAACTAAATGCCTTGAAATTTACAGAGGAAAGAAATCATAAATGTGATTGCACTAGAGAGAGTACAGAGGAGATTTACGAGGATGTTGCCAGGGCTCGAGAATTTTAGCTATGAGAAAAGATTGGATAGGCTGGGGTTGTTTTCTTTGGATCAAAGGAGGCTAAGGGGAGATTTAATTGAGGTGTATAAAATTATGATGGGAGTAGATAGAGTGGATAGAGAGGGCCTATTTCCCCTAATAGAGGGGTCAGTGACCAGGAGGCATAGATTTAAAGTAATTAGTAGAGGGATTAGATGGGAGCTAAGGAGAAATATTTTCACCCAGAGGGTGGTGGGTGTCTGGAACTCACTGCTTGAAAGGGTGGTAGAGGCAGAAACCCTCAACTTATTTGGATGTGCATCTGAAGTGCTGTGACCTACAAGGCTACGGACCAAGTGCTGGAAAGTGGGATTAAGCTGGATAGCTCTTTTTCGGCTCGCATGGACATGATGAGCCGAATGGCCTCCTTCTATGCTGTAACTTTCTCGGATTCTATGATTCTATAAATAAGGCAGAGAATATCACCACTGTCTTGAGGAGCAAAACATCAGCTGTAGAAAACGTAAATAGCAGCCTCTGGTGCTTGCCCTTTCGAGGACACCATTTTGTTTTGGCTTCAGACAAACTGAGTTCTCAGTCCCCTCCCACCCCCTTATAGGCCAGCAGTGCTGCTCGTTGGGACTATCCCTAAACATCTGCGGCCAGAGGTGTAAAGCTGCAATGGTGACTTTGAAGCAACCACGTAGGTCCAAATCTTGCACATGGACAATTGCTCCAATGTTGCCACTGGTTTCCAAATCCACCCCATAGTATAAACAGAGTTCAGCTCTTAGATGGCTTATCATATTATGGGACTCCTTCCAATGGGAGCATTTCCCTAACATAAATGAGTATGAGAGACCCGAGTCTTGAGATATCTTATCTCCTTTTATAACATTTAGGATTATGTGTCAATTTGGATGAACACACTTCTCTTTTAACAGAAATCAAATACGATATCTAATCTCGCTAATCGGCTGCGACCTCAGGGCATTCCCCCTCTTTGTAACATGATAATGTAAGGATTTTCTGCAGTAAGTGTGAATACAATACCACCAGTGATATTATAGGAATCTTAGGGTTTTAAAATATTTATAACCCCCATGATGATCTTGCAAGATAATCTATTTTGGTGTATTTACTTGGAATTTGAACATGCGGACATTAATCTTGTGAGATTGCTTTTGAAAAATCAGTACAGGAATCATGTAGGGGCTTTTGCTGTAGATAATGGAGATATGTTGAGTTGGATCTGATTTCTATCATAGGATTTCTTACCTTCAAATGATCTGCATTTAGAGATAGTTGTTCAGACATCTGATATTGTTCAGCATTCTAGTAATGTCCTTCATTCTCTGACTAATTCAAAATACATTCCACGTGTGCTGCGTATGTGTTTATATAAAGTAAAGCAAGACCCTTGTAAATGACTTTTAAACTATATACTGATTTAAGGCTTATCAAACCTTAATTGGCTTTATGAGAAGATCACAATGTGCAATAGAATCTTTGTCAATGTAATTCTTTAAGTGTGCTCAGTTAACATATATCTTTGTATATTTAACAGATAAATATCTCCTGAAGAGATGGACTCCTTGCCTGGGTGCTGTTCCATGGGCCCCAAGCACCCTCCACTTCCTTGTCCAAGCAACCATTGTCAGCCTAGACAGTGAGTGCTGCCAGGCTGTTCTTCCATGGGGACATCACGGCTGAGCCCAATCCTACCTTCTGGAGTCACAGAGAGCAATGAGGAGTGGAAACACTTGCTGATTCTCCCCTTCCCTTACCCGGAGGAATCAAGGTCAATTATACCATCCGAGCTGAAATCGGCTCTAACTCACGACTGACCAGGAATCAAACTTAGAATCTTTTGGGTCATTTGGCTCTGCTGCGTACTGACGACACCAACTGAGCCACTGGAAGCTGCAAAAAATTATGTTTCAACAAGGAACTTGTTTAACTGGAAATTAAATGCATTCAGATCAAACAGCGAGCCATCTAAAGAGCTGACTTTAAGAAAGATGTCAAGATTGCCAGATCTAATCTCAACTGTTCACCCACTGAATCAATCAGGTCAGTGCCTACTTCTTTGTTCTATTCTGTTCCTACTATGCAGAGGCGAAGATACTCCATTACCAGTAAAATTAATCACACGATGCCTAATGGGTTCAGGGAAACTCATGTCTCACTGGACCAACTGGTCTTCTTTGTTTCACCCCACAGACTGTGAATCCGAAATGAACATTATTGCATTAGTAAAACTACTAAAACATTGAGTAACTTTATCACTATAATGCTCTGTGTGAACCACTAAATCAAACAGCTAAGACAACAATTTATCCTTTCCTAATTAAATATTTTTCCCTCTGTTTGCTCTGTTGTCCCTTTTCACTTTCTCTTCCCTCGCTATTTTATTATTTTTTTTTTTTCCTATCCATTCTAACTCTCTTCTACCACATTTGGTGACATTTAAAATATATTAATTATTTACCTTTGTTTGTCTGTCTCCCTGCTCCTACCCTCCATTTTGACAGTGGGATCAACTGCTTTTTTAAAAAAAACAAGCGTTTTCATCGGCTGAAACCCAGTTTGAAAAACCATAATTTCGATCAACAACAACAACTTGCATTTATATAGTGCCTTTAACATAGTGAAACGTCCCAAAGCGCTTCACAGGAGCATTTTCAACAAAATTGGACACTGAGCCACACAGGAGATGTTAGGAGATATAGGAGAAATAAAAATATTTCAATATTCTCAACAAATATACATTCCATTGAGAAATAAAAACTCCACGGGAAAAGTGATCCACCCATGGCTAAATACAGAAGTTAAGGAAAGTATTAGATTAAAAGAGGCCTATAATGTTGCCAAGAAGAGTAGTAAGCCTGAGGATTGGGAGAGTTTTAGAAACCAGAAAAGGATGACCAAAAAATTGATGAGAGAAAGTAGAATATGAAAGTAAACTAACAAGAAATATAAAAACGGATTGTAAGAGCTTCTACAAGTCTGTAAGGAGGAAGAGAGTAGCAAAAGTTAACATTGGTCCCTTTAGAGGTTGAGACAGGAGAAGTTATAATGGGGAATCAGGAAATGGCAGATTTGTTAAACAAATATTTTGTATCTGTCTTCACAGTAGAAGACACAAAAAACATACCAGAAATAATGGGGAACCAAGGGTCTAATGAGAGTGAGGAACTTAAAGTAATTAATATCACTAGAGAAAAAGTACTTGAGAAACTAATGGGACTAAAAGCTGATAAATCCCCTGGACCTGATGGCCTACATCCTAGGGTTCTAAGAGAGGTGGCTGCACAGATAGTGGATGCATTGGTTGTGATCTTCCAAAATTCCCTAGATTCTAGAACGGTCCCAGCAGATTGGAAGGTAGCAAATGTAACCCCGCTATTCAAGAAAGGAGGGAGAGAGAAAACAGGGTACTACAGGCCAGTTAGCCTGACATCAGTTGTCAGGAAAATGCTGGAATCCATTATTAAGGAAGTGGTAACAGGGCACTTAGAAAATCATAATATGATTAGGCAGAGTCAACATGGTTTAATGAAAGGAAAATTGTGTTTGACAAATTTATTAGAGTTTTTTGAGGATGTGACTAGCAGGGTAGATAAAGGGGAACCAGTGGATGTTGTATATTTGGATTTTCAAAAAGCATTCGATAAGGTGCCACACAAAAAGTTGTTACACAGGATAAGGGCTCATGGGATTGCGGGTAACATATTAGCATGCATAGAGAATTGGTTAACGGACAGAAAACAGAGAGTAGGGACAAACGGGTCATTTTCAGGCCAGCAGGCTGTAACTAGTGGGGTGCCGCAAGGGTCGTTGCTTGGGCCTCAGCTATTTTCAATCTACATTAATGACTTAGATGAAGGGATCGAGTATAATGTATCCAGGTTTGCTGACGATACAAAGCTGGTGGGAAAATAAGCTATGAGGAGGACACAAAGAGTCTGCAAAAGGATATAGACAGGTTAAGTGAGTGGGCAAGAAGGTGGCAGATGGAGTATAATGTGGGGAAATGTGAGGTTATTCACCTTGGTAGGAAGAATAGAAAAACAGAATATTTTTTAAATGGTGAGAAACTATTAAATGTTGGTGTTCAGAGAGACTTGGGTGTCCTCGTACAAGAAACACAAAATTAGCATGGAGGTACAGCAGGCAATTAGGAAAGCAAATGGAATGTTAGCCTTTATTGCAAGGGGGTTGGAGTACAAAAGTAAGGAAGTCTTACTACAGTTATACAGGGCTTTGGTGAGACCTCACCTGGAGTACTGTGTACAGTTTTGGTCTCCTTATCTAAGGAAGGATATACTTGCCTTAGAGGCGGTGCAGTGAAGGTTCACTAGATTAATTCCTGGGATGAAAGGGTTGTCCTATGAGGTGAGGTTGAGTAGAATGGGCCTATACTCTCTGGAGTTTAGAAGAATGAGAGATGATCTAATTGAAACATATAAAATTTTGAGGGGGCTTGACAAGGTAGGTGCTGAGAGGTTGTTTCCCATGGCAGGAGAATCTAGAACTAGGGGGCATAGTCTCAGGATAATGGGTCGGTCATTTCAGACTGAGATGAGGAGGAATTTCTTCACTCAGAGGATTGTGAATCTTTGGAATTCTATACCCCAGATGGCCATGGATGCTGAGTCATTGAATATATTCAAGGCTGAGATAGATAGATTTTTGGACTCTAGGGGAATCAAGCGATATGGGGATCGGGCAGAAAAGTGGATTTGAGGTTGAAGATCAGTCATGATCTTATTGAATGGCGGAGCAGGCTCGAGGGGCCATGTGGCCTACTCTTGCTCTTATGTTCTAGGACAGCTGACCAAAAGCTTGGTCAAAAAGGTAGGTTTTAAGGAGTGTCTTAAATAAGAAGAGAGGGTAGAGAGGTGGAGTGGTTTAGGGAGAGAATTTGGGCCTAGGCAGCTGAAGGCACAGCTGCCAATGGTGAAGCAATTAAAATCAGGGATGCGCAAGAGGCTAGAATTGGAGAATCGCAGAGAGCTCGGAGGATTATAGGTCTGGAGGAGGTCATAGAGAAAGGGAGGGGTGAGGCCATGGAGGGATTTGAAAACAAGGATGAGAATTTTAAAATCGAGGTGTTCCCAGACCGGGAGCCAATGTCGGTCAGCGAGCACAGAGGTGATGAGTGAACGGGGCTTGGTGCAAGTTAAGATACAGGCAGCAAGAGTTTTGAATGAACTCAAGTTTATGGAGGGTGGAAGATGGGAGGCCGGCCAGGAGAGCATTGGAATAGTCAAGTCTAGAGGCAAAAATGGCATGGATGATGGTTTCAGCCACAGATGAGCTGAGGCAGGGGCAGAAACGGGCGATGTTACAGAGGTGGAAGTAGGTGGTCTTGGTGATGGAGCGGATATGTGGTCAGAAACTCATCTCAGGGTCAAATAGGATGCCAAGGTTTAGAACGGTCTGGTTCAGCCTCAGACAGTGGCCAGGGAGAGGGATGAAGTCGCTGGCTATGGAATGGAGTTTGTGGTGGGGACCAAAGATAATGGCTTTGGTCTTCCCAATATTTAGTTGGAAGAAATTTTTGCTCATCCATTACTGCATATCATACAAGCAGCATGACAAATCAAAGGCCGTAGAGGGTTTGAGGGAGGTGGTGGTGATGTAGAGCTGGGTGTTGTCAGCATACGTGTGGAATCTGACGTGTTTTCTGATGATGTTGCTGATGGGCAGCATGTAGATGAGAAATAGGAGTGGGTCAAGGAAAGATCCTCGGGGGACTCCAGAGATAACGGTGCGGGAGCGGGAAGAGAAGCCAATGCAGGTAATTCTCTTGCTACGACTGGATATATAGCAATGTAACCAGGCCAGGGCAGTCCCACCCAGCTGGACAATGGAGGAGAGGTGTTGGAGCAGGATGATGTGGTCGACCGTGTCAAAGGCTGCAGGGAGGTCAAGAAGGACCAGTTAAAACTCCAAATTTTGAAGACTGATATGAAAGAAAGCCTTATTTTTATATAGCACTTTCATGTCCGTAGGTTGTCCCAAAGTGCTTCACAGCAATTGAAATACTTTTTATTTTGTCTTAATACACATTTTATTGAAAATTTTATCCATTGAAGTAGACAGTCAATACAAACTATCCAAATTTAAACCCAATCCAGACATAAAGTTATACAAGCAAAGAAATGTGATCACTGTTATTTTGTAGGCAAACACAGCAGCGAATTTGCGCAAAGCAAGGTCCCACAAACAGCATGTTGACCAAATTAATGTGTTTTGGTGGTGTCGCTTGAGGGATGAACGTTTGCTAGGAGACCTGGGAACTTCCTGGCCTTCTTCAAAAAATTGCCATGGGATCTTTTACGTCTACCTGAACAGGCAGGTGGGGCCTTGGTTTAACGCCTCATCCGAAAGATGGATGGTCACAAACTGGTCCGTTAGCGCCTGAAGGACTAAACATCATTGTCAGTTTGCCGCCTGGCTGGCCTCACCGCATCATTTTTGATCAGATTTTGTGGTACACAGGCAGGAGCTGACCATTTGTTAGTTCCCACCCTGACACCCCCAAAAGCAAAGGAACAGTAAAAGAGCACTACCTGGATCTTACAAAGTTTCACCCCTTTTTGGCCCCAGCAGTTTTGGGGGCATGGTCATGATTGGACTGCCCACAAACCATGTATTTCCTTCAGTTACACCCTTAGAAATGTTGGATGCCAGGCCAGGGGCACCTATGAGTCTGTGGCATCTAGCATTGCTAGGGCCGTGGGAGGGGGCTTAAAAGTTGCAGGCTGTTTTCACAAGGCAATCGATCACAGGGCGGAAATTAGCAGAAGAAGGAACGGCAGGAAATTGTTTTAAATTTGGAGCCACTTGGTTGGGTAGATCTGGGGCAAAGTAGATTTTCTAGCATATCCTAGAGTCAGGTCAATTTTCATGTCCTGCGTAGGTGCCCATGCCATTTCTGGCACAACTGGGGCACTACCGGAGCTGGGCAGGGGAGGTATTTCACTGCAGCACCTTGCCACAGTGTTCACGGTCCCGCAGGACTCAGCTAGTAGCTCCAATTTTTTTTAATGTTCCTGCTTTTCCTTCTTCTGACAGTTTTGACACTGCAATTGATCACTTTGTAACTTTTAAAACTCTCCCCACGGCCCCAGCAATGCTGGGTGCATCCTAGACGACCATCATTGTTTAAGAACATAACTAAGAGAAATGCATTGTATGATGTATTTTCCTCATTAACACTGGAGTATAATACGCCCGGATTAATGATTAGACAGGGCCGCGCTAACCCATACACCGCAGAGCATTACACACGTATGTTTTGTGAATTCATATTTGTGAATTAAAATAGGGATATGATGGTGTAGTTGTGTGGTACTTTACTAGCAACCTCTGGCTGTAAGTTCAAATCCCACCATCAAGACATTGAATTTAATAAATCTGGTAATCTGTGGGCTACATCAGAAAAAGTAAATGACCATAAAAGCTGAAACGTATGAGAAATTTCGTCTGGTTATGTCAAGACATAAGCACGAGAGAAAGTTTTCGGGATAAGCCCGAACTGTAACATGGACTCTAGGTGAAGACAAGATTGAGCTCGGCTTCGATGCCTCCAAACCTGTGCCAACAATTACCCTCGAGACTGGAAGAATGACCAGCTGGGCAAAGTAGCAGAGAATTGCCGGAACCTGTAATCCTGTACCCAAGTATGAATCACTGCCCTTCGTGAGGGGAGAGCAAACAAATTGCCTCTGTTTCATTTTTAGTTTTTTTTTAATTGTCCTCGAGGTGTGGGCAATACTGACAAAGACTGCATTTCTTGCCCTTGCCCAGTTGCCGGCAGAAAATGGTGGTAGGCCAGACCAGGTAGGAGCCGGCAGGTTCCCTGAAGGACATTAGTGAACCATTTGGGTTTTGGCAATAATCCATCAGTTTTTATGGTCATTTACTTTTTCTGATGCAGCCCACAGATTACCAGATTTATTAAATTCAATGTCTTAATGGTGGGATTTGAACTCATAGCCAGAGGTTGCTAGTAAAGTACCACACAACAACTACACCATCATATCCTTATTTTAATTCACAAACAACTGAACAACTGTCCTGCATATCAACAACAACTTGCATTTATACAGTGCCTTTAACGTAGTAAAATGTCCTGGGCTCTTCATAGAGTATAATCAGACAAAAATTGACACCAAGCCACATAAAGAGATATTAGGACAGGCTAACCAAAAGCTTGGTGTGGAGATGCCGGTGATGGACTGGGGTTGACAAATGTAAAGAATCTTACAACACCAGGTTATAGTCCAACAGTTTTATTTGAAAATCACAAGCTTTCGGAGATTATCTCCTTCGTCAGGTGGGTGAGTGGGATTCCTTGAACGTTTCGCATTTATAGGCAGAGAACAATACCTGGTGATTACAGATAATCTTTCCAACTGCCCGTTGTCAAGGCAATCAAAGTGTTCAGACAGAGAGATGTTACCTACAGGACCACTGAATATACAGTACATTGGCGAGACCATGTAGACACTGCGACAACGGATGAACAGACACCGCGCAACAATCGCCAGACAGGAGGGTTCCCTCCCAGTCGGGGAACACTTCAGCAGTCAAGGACATTCAGCCACCGATCTTCGGGTAAGCGTTCTCCAAGGCGGCCTTCGAGACACACGACAACGCAAAATCGTCGAGCAGAAATTGATAGCCAAGTTCCGCACCCATGAGGACGGCCTCAACCGGGATCTTGGGTTCATGTCACGCTACACGTAACCCCACCAGCGAATAAAAGTTACCTGTTTTTAATACAACGGGTCATTCTCTGTCTTTCTCTTCCTTTTGGATGTTTCTCCCTCTCTCTCTCTGTCTTTTGTTCTGGCCGTTTGTGTATTCGGTGGTCCTGTAGGTAACACCTCTCTGTCTGAACACTTTGATTGCCTTGACAACGGGCAGTTGGATAGATTATCTGTAATCACCAGGTATTGTTCTCTGCCTATAAATGCGAAACGTTCAAGGAATCCCACTCACCCACCTGACGAAGGAGGTAATCTCTGAAAGCTTGTGATTTTCAAATAAAACTGTTGGACTATAACCTGGTGTTGTAAGATTCTTTACAAAAGCTCGGTCAAAGAGATAGGTTTTAAGCGGCGTCTTAAAGGAGGAAAGAAAGGTAGAGAGGAGGTGAAGTTTAGGGAGGGAATTCCAGAGCTTAGGGCCTAGGCAACTGAAGGCACAGCCGCCACTGGTGGGACGAAGGAAATCGGAGATGTGCAAGAGGCCAGATTTGGAGGAATGCAGAATTCTCGGAGGGTTGTAGGGCTGGAGGAGGTTACAGAGATAGGGAGGGGCGAGGCCATGGAGGGATTTGAACATATCAGGATCGTTGCACTCACTGAAGTCTTCCTGCCCTTATCTTCTGAATGGTATAGGTCTCAAAAGTGAAATGGGATGCTGGATATAGAGTCACCCGAACAGCTTTGCAATTGAACAAAATGACTAATGAAAATCAAGGTGAATTTCAATAAGCTGCCTCACAGTGGTATAGTTGCATCCCATGGGCACAATGATCTGCATTGAATTATCTGTCAATTCAAATCAAAAATATGAAGTAGAGGTATGGTTTTATCATAATATCGCCCATTTCTGCCCCTGCCTCAGTCCGTCTACTGCTGAAACCCTCATCCATGCTTTTGTTACCTGCAGACTGGACTATTCCAATGCTCTCCTGGCCAGCCTCCCATCTTCCACCTTCTGTAAACTTGAGCTCATCCAAAACTCTGCTGCCAGTATCCTGACTCGCACCAAGTCCTGTTCACCCATCACCCCTGTACTCGCTGACCTACCCTACACTGGCTCCCGGTCCGGCAGCACCTCAAATTTAAAATTCTTATCCTTGTGTTCAAATCCCTCTATGGCCTTGCACCCCCCTATCTCTGTAACCTTATGTTGTCTAAGCCATAAGCTCTGGAATTCCCTCTCTAAACCTCTCCACCTCTCTCTCCTCCTTTAAGATGCTCCTTAAAACTTACCTGTTTGACCAAATTTTTGGTCACATGACCTAATATCTCCTTATGTGGCTCAGTGTCAAATGATGTCTGCTAACACTCCTTGGAACATTTTACTATGTTAAAGGTGCTATATAAACGCGAGTTGTTGTTGTTTAATTTTGTTAACCAAACAAATGTAATTATCATGACATGCCCACAAAGACAATTCTTAATCCATTCTGTGGTTCTAAGCTGCAGTTTGATTGTAAGTTGTAAACAAAGTTGCATTTTTTTAAATGAATGCAATCATGTTATTTGAAACACTTTTCCTTCTGTATGGATGTTTAGTTGGCCTACCTTTAACAGAGCACCATGTAAGATTACATGGAGCTTATAGACTACAAATATCAGCAAATAACATTGTAAAACTGCTTTGCAAATATGTCATTTTAGGGGAATCTTTAAAAAGTTTTAAAATTTTCAGCTTGAAATTGCAAATTTTAACCATTTGTATGACATTTCACTATTTTAACACAGGGTGTGCTGCCCCTGTTTATTTTATCAGGACATTCTTCCACTAAAACAGTGGACAGCACAATTTCATACAAAAACATTGGGCCGGAAATTGTTTGTAAAACAACGGTGAGCCAACAGCGCAGTCAAACGCGGAAATCTGGAACTTGCTCTTCCTGAATTCCTGCAGATCTGACAGCTTCGCATTAAAGAGGTATCATGGGCTGGAATCAACACAAATTTGCTCTTCTGCTCAGTTGGAAACTAATCTTGCCAGAAATAAAGTACACTGAGTTATATCAGGTCTAAACTAACTTTTAACGGCGTGGTAAGTATCAATGACTGCCAATCAACCTCTCTGACACTGAAAATTAACTTTTAAAAATGTGGAGTCTCATTACTCCAAATTTTAATCGTTTTTGGACATTTAAAAAAAAATCTAAAATTAGAAAATGTCAAAAAAAATGTACTTTTTCTTTCTGGCTTTTTTATCTGTCTTTTAATCTTGCCCTCCCTTTACTTCACTTTCTCTATCTGATTTTATAGTACATTTACTAATTGTATCTGACACTTCCTGGTTCTCACAGCATGGTTTGCTTCAAGCTGATTAGTAGAGGGGACAGAGAGATCCTTTCCTCCTCTCACAGCCCGGAGAAGCCCAGGAACGACCGCTGTACTTCTTACAGTGCTCAATTAAAGCAAATTGGCGCCCAGAAGTCTGCGAAAAGTTTGTGGGTGAATTAGTTACTTACCAGCGGCGGGCGACATCCTTTCGCCGCTCAGCGTAATTTCCGGCCCATTAAGCCCACATACACCAATATTCGAACAGCCTAATATCAAGATGTCATCTCAAAACTCAATAGTGATGTAGTTTTAAAACATATGGTACCTTACATAGAATCACATAGAATTTACAGCTCAGAAACAGGCCATTCAGCTTAACTGGTCAAGACCAGTGTTTTTATGCGTCACATGAACCTCCTCCCACCCTACTTCATCTAACCCTGTCAGGTACCTTGGTAAAGGGTTTGCCCAGGAGCGCCCCAGGTTCAATCCTTAGTTTGTGTTGAGTTAGATGATATCAGTCAAGGTGGCAGTAGTGGCACTACAACTGGCCTCAACTGGACCCTAGGAAGAGGAAAAATTAGGGCTCCCTCTTCTGATCCAGTATGCACGTATCGACAGACTAGGTAAGGACAGGATTAGGCTTTGTTGTTATGCCCTCCTCACTGAAATGGCCCATCAACACACTACCTAGACTCATAGGTGAGCAATGGCCAATTGGGTAAGGTACTAGAGGGGTTGACCGCATTCATAGAGCTGTATCCAGCATGAGTCAACACCTTCAGAAGACAAGGTGAGGAAACCATAGGAAAAAAAGCAGAAAGGCTTTGGTGCACTGATTCCTATACCAGCAAACTGGTGCCAATCCAAAGTTAAACTGTATTATGAGTTTTTTAAAAAATCCGTATATACTCAATACACCACACTCAGTCATTGACATGGTAAAGTCTCAGATTTTGGAAATATGTATAATAAATTTTATTGTCATATAGTTTACAAAATAAATTTGTACTTCTGATAGCAATATATAAATTGCAAAGAAAGTATAAACTAAGTAGAACCATGATAATTTAACAGAGTGATACACTCCAATTCTCCACAACAGTTCATTGCATTGATCCAATGGCTAGTGAATAGTTTGTTTTAATGAAGTTCATATCATGAACCATCCTACAGATGATCTTGGTGATTAACACACATGCACTGGTTGCATGTAGAGATGCATGATATTCCTGTAAGGTCCCATATCATGTTTTGATGGTGGTAAACCTCGCAAGAGACTTCTGTGATTGATACTGTATTTCTATTTCATCTTCGATTTCTATAAACTTCCTTTGACGTTCAAAGCAGACCATGATTATACCTGCAATTGAGGCCATAATGATACCGCTGAGAAATATTGCAAAACCAACCGCTACGAAAAATATATAGTCAAAGTAATCCAGGGGTGTGTGACAAATGGTGAATATCTTGATTAAAGCTTTGGAGACATGGGTTCCAACCATTGAGTTTGGCAAAGTGCAGAAAGTATTAGCACCATCTGTTAAATCAAAAGCAAATTATTTCCCTTTTATTTATTTGTTATTAGAAAAATGACAGTGAAACACAACCAAGTATAAAGACAGTAAAAAAGTATGCACACAGCCATACATAGAACTTAAAATTACATAGTTTTGTGTTTTATTGTGGTGTTATCTGTCTTTGAAAGAAGAAGGTGTATTTAACCATTTTTTTAAAAAATCGTCTCCGATGAAACTATATCAGACCCATTAAGGTTATATTTTTCAATGAGTACTGAGAGGTCTCAGCACTGCAGTGTTTCTTGTGTGCCTGTGTGCAGGAATATTGGACACCACAATATCACATTTATATGTGCAAAAAATCTGACTATGGTATAAACCAAATTTGAGTTTGAATTTAATAGAATCAAACAGTACAGAAGAAGGCCATTCGGCCCGTTGTGCCTGTGCCGGCTCTTTGAAAAAGCTGTCCAATTTAGTCCCACACCCTAGCTTTTTCCCCATAATCCTGCAAATTAGTTCTCTTCAAGTACATGTCTAATTGCCTTTTGAAAGTTCCCATGGAATCTGCTTCCACCATTCTTTCAGGTAGTACATTCCAGATCTTAGCAACCCTCTGTGAGAAAACATTTCTCCTAATTTCCCCTCTAGTTCTTTTGTCAATTATTTTAAATCTATGATCGCTGGCTACCGACCCTTTTGCCAGAGGAAACCGTTTTTCCTTGCTTGCTCTATAAAAACCCCACATTATTTGGAATACCTCAATTAGGTCTCCCCTTCTCTGCCCTAAGGAGAACAATCCCAGCTTCTCTAATCTCTCCACATAACTGAAGTCCCTCATCCCTGGTATCATCCTAGTAAACTTCCTCTATGCCCTCTCCAAGGCCTTGACATCCTTCCTAAAGTGTGGTGCCCAGAATTGTACACAATACTCTAGTTGAGGCCTAACTGGTGATTTGTAAAGGTTTAGCATGACTTCCTTGTTATTGTATTCAATACCCCTATTTACAATTTACATATATTAATGACTTGGACTTAGGTGTACAGGGCACAATTTCAAAATTTGCAGATGACACAAAACTTGGAAGGGTAGTGAACAGTGAGGAGGATAGTGATAGACTTCAAGGGGACATAGACAGGTGGTGGAATGGGCGGACATGTGGCAGATGAAATTTAACGCAGAAAAGTGTGAAGTGATACATTTTGGTAGGAAGAATGAGGAGAGGCAATATAAACTAGAGGGCAAAATTCTAAAAGGGGTGCAGGAACAGAGAGATCTGGGGGTATATGTGCACAAATCGTTAAAGGTGGTAGGGCAGGTTGAGAAAGCAGTTAAGAAAGCATACGGGCCCCTGGGCTTTATAAATAGAGGCATAGAGTACAAAAGTATGGAAGTTATGATGAACCTTTATAAAACACTGCTTCGGCCACAACTGGAGTATTGTGTCCAGTTCTGGGCACCGCACTTTAGGAAGGATGTGAAGGCCTTAGAGATGGTGCGGAAGAAATTTAGTAGAATGATTCCAGGGGTGAGGGACTTCAGTTTTGTGGATAGACTGGAGAAGCTGGGGTTGTTCTCCTTAGAGCAGAGAACGTTGAGAGGAGATTTGATGGAGGTATTCAAAATCATGAAAGGTCTAGACAGAGTAGATAGAGAGAAACTGTACCCATTGGCGGAAGGGTCAAGAACCAGAGGACATAGATTTAAAATGATTGGCAAAAGAACCAAAGGTGACATAAGGAAAAACTTTTTTACCAGTGAGTGGTTATGATCTGGAATGCACTGCCTGAGGGGGTGGTGGAGGCAGATTCAATCGTGGCCCTCAAAAGGGAATTGGATAAGTACTTGAGGGGAAAAAATTTGCAGGGCTATGAGGATAGGGTGGGGGAGTGGAACAAGCTGGATTACTCTTGCAGAGAGTTGGCACGGACTCGATGGGCCGAATAGCCTCCTTCCGTGCTGTAACCATTCTATGATTCTATGATTCTATATTAGGTCAAGTATCTCATATGGTTTCTTAACCGCCTTATCAACTTGCCCTGCTACATTCAAAGATTTGTGACTAAGCACACCCAGGTCGCTCTGCTCTTGCATCCCCATCAAAATATACCATTTAGATTATATTGCCTCTCCATGTTGTTCCTCCCAAAGTGCATCACTTCACACTTATCTGCATTAAATTGCATCTGCCGTGTCTGCCCATTTCACCAGTCTGTCTATGTTCTCCTGAAGTCTGCTACTATCCTTCTCACTATTTACTACGTTTTGTATCATCTGCCAACTTCAAAATTGTACTACCTGTACCCAAATACAGGTCATTTATATATAAGAAAAGCAATGGTCCTAATACTGACCCCTGGGGGACCCCACTGCATACTTCTCTTCGGTCAGAAAAACCTCTGTTCACCACTACTCTCTGCCTCCTATCCCTTAGCCAATTACATACTCAAGTTACGACCATCCCTTTAATCCCATGTGCTTCTATTTTCCGAATAAGCCTGTTATGTGGTACTTTATCAAATGCCTTTTGAAAGTCCATATATACATCTACTGCACTACCTTCATCAATCCTCTCTGATACTTCATCAAAGAACTCAGTCAGGTTAGTCAGACACGATTTGCCATTAACAAATCCGTGCTGCTGTTCCTTATTAACCCATGCGTCTCCAAGTGAGAATTAATTTTGTCCTTGACAATGGTCTCTAGTAGTTTTCCCACCACTGACGTTAGACTGACTGGCCTGTAGTCACCAGGTTTATCCCTCGCCCCTTTTTTGAATAGGGATGTAGCATTTGCAATCCTCCTGTCCTCTGGCACTACTCCCATTTCCAAGAAGGATTGAAGGACTGTGATCAGAATTCTAATTATCTGAGCAAAGTAAAGTAGCAAAATATGTTGCTGCTGAGTTTTCTGGGTTATGTGATGGGGAGAACTCAGGAGAAAATAACTTTCTTAAAATTGAAGGGCAAATAAAACTCAAGTATTTTCAGGACAGTAGAAAGAACAAAGGATTTCAGTTGGTCCACATGTCAGCAGGACTCCATGGTAGCAGTTACATTGGACAGTTCAAATTTCCCACATTTCAGAGAGCTGACCAATCAGTTCCTACGTTTCCCCTCACCATAGAAAAGTTGAATCTATGACCTAACTAGTTCCAAGTGACATAGTAACATTGGGAGAGCAGTTGCCCCTCCCAAACCCCCTAATACAATGTCCGTGCTGATCGTGACAGGTTTCCCATGTTCTAAAGAAGTTTTTAGCCATTGTTTTCTATATTTTGTTTATGGTGAATTTGATTTTGTAGTCATTTAATTTCCGTCTGTACTCTTGCATTAGCTGTTGTTAGATTGTTGCCACTTGCAGTGCTTTGAAGGGAACACTAACTCATGATGAGTGCATCAGCTCACGTGAGGGACATTAGTCAATATATAATGCAGGAGCTGTCTTAACTTTGTGCTAGTTGACCTATTGGTACTGCTGAGGATGAGTTTGGATTTTATTCCAACCTGTGGTTGATCAGACATAAATGTTCTTACCACAGCCTGCGGATGCATCTTAGAATTTACAAAAGAAGCAGAGAGTAGCGGATACTGCTTCAATGCAACAACCTAATCAGTGATTTAGATAATGTTGTAAACTAGAACACTTATACTTGAGGAATTTATGTTTTTCAGCAGAAATCATGAGTGAATTCCTCTTGTACGTCAGTTGTACTGCAGTTTGCATCAATGTAAATACAGTAGGCCAAGATCACAAGCCCATTGCCCAGTTTGGGATGTTGCATATTATGAGTCATGACCTTATGCTTAATGTTATGTGCAATCATTGGTCTGTTTGACACCCAATCAGTGAGCAGTCAGAGGGTAAATGGGCGACCTCACTTCAGCACTGTCTCCTGAAATTAGCTATCGTACTAAAGTATTTAATTACATCACCAGTGCTGGCAACAATGAGGAAGAGCTAGGACTCATATTTATGGTCAGTAAAAGTTTTCAAAGTGGGGCCCAGATTTCTGTCCATTTGGGGCTGGGCAAATGGCACACTCTGAGCAGAGTGTTTTCAGAATTCTATATTTTGTTCTGTATCTTCCTGTTATTTGTTGACTTACTGGCATTTTATTTCTGTAGGTAGAATTCTTTTTCTTTCACAAGCAGGCAGCAAGGTAGCACTGGTTTCCTTTGGGTAGCTCACACTTTGGGGAAGTTAGAACAGGGAGTGGCTGGATTGTGTCAATATTGGCACAGGTCCACTACACAGAAAAGTTTGAAAATCGGCGAGCAAGAGTGACACAGCTTGCAATTTAATTTCAATTCAATATGTGGAGCTGTATTTTTCTTTAAAATATCAACAAAGGCTACATTCTTAAAGCAAAATTTGTGATTGGCACTTTAGCAAGTCTGCATCACAGTCTTCTATTTCTAAATCCAGTAACAGGAAAACAAGTCTGCTGAAGTGAAACACAAATGATCGAGATTTTGCTAAAAGTGAAATAATATTCTAGAGTTATAAGATGGTAAATGTGTATGGTACTTGGTATCCAGTAAGTAACACAATATTGTCAGAAGTTAATTTGAAAACCTAGAATCAGTTATTCCTTTCCCCCACTGCCTTAGCTTCCTTGAGATGTCTCCGGTATACCCTTGAACCCCTAGCACCAAGTTCCAGAGTACCCAGGAGTATGCTACACTCTGCGCTATGTCAAGGTCACTGGTGGATAAGGAGTTTGCACTTTCCTTTTGAAATCAGAAATAGCATTTTATACAAATGTTTTAAGATTCCCTGTATGGGTTGCTTATTTTTTAATTAACGGAGAATATTACTAAATTAAGATTATGCCCATTTTCAATAGAAGGAATCAGAATTCACCAAACGTATGTTCCTGGGAATAGTCACAAAAGTTTATCAAAGAAAAGTCAGATGATATTTAAAACTTCTACAGATTTACATTTACACATTTTTTAAAACTATTTTGTCTGCAAATCCAACAATGTGATGTTCTTAATGCTTGCTGTCACTTAAATGGTAGAGAAGAAGAAAGGTCATAAAAGTATGAGCCTAGCAACGAATTGTATTTGTAATTGATGGGTCATTTCACTACAGTTTTTCATAAGGTGGAATGAGATAGCAACAAATTTAGGAATTGAAAGTTTTTTGCTTTAACAGTTTTGTTCCAATGGGCCAGCCCTGATCTCAGATGCATTTAGGAGGACACTCAGCAGCTAACATCACCCCCATTAACAACAATTCCCAAAGCAATTCATGGGCCTTTGTGCCACAAAAAGGCATGATCATGAGATCACAAGATAAATACAGATGAGGAAAGCCATTCAGCCCATCTTAATTCATCCCAATGTCCCCTGCATTGCAGCATCCAATTGTTTCTTACATGATTACAGGGTTTTTGTCTCCACTGCTCTATTTGGATGCTTATTCCACTCTTTGTGCACTGAATAATTTCCTGACACCAGCCCTAAAATAACCTTTTGCTAGTTGAAACTGCGTCCCGAAGTTTAATTGAAATTAATATTCTGGGTTTGTGTTTATCTATACCCTTAACAGTCTTATATAAATCTAGAAGATCACCCCTCAGAGCCTTCTTTCCAAGCTCAATCTCTCCAATTTTTCCTCATAACTCAGACCCCTGACACTGGGGATTAGCCTGGTGGCTCTTCTCTGCACTGTCTCCAGCGCTTGAATGTGTCTCTTGTTCCTTGGTGGCCAGAGCTGGATGCAGTATTCAAGGTGCCCACTATGCAATTTGATCATTACTGTAGCGCCTTGGATTTACATTCTACTGTTTTTGGCTAGGTCCTTCAACATCCTATTAGCTTTGTTGATTGCTGCCCTGTATCCATTGGACTTATTTAGCGCCCGGTCTACCAAGACTGCCAGGTCTCTTTCACCTTCATTCTTAGCTATTTCAACACCATTCGTGCAGTATATACGTCCTCTATTTTTCCTTCCTATTTGATGAGACATTAACCCAACCGTAACTCCATGCTAATTCAAATATTTTCTTTCATGCAAAATTAAGTTTTATCCCCTTTTTTTTAAAGTTTGATTCCTTCAACTCTGTAACCTGGTGTGCAAAAAATGTGAAATGCTGGAAATACACAGCAGAAAGTGTCAGTCTGCATCTGAAATTGAAAGAAGGATTAATGTTTCGGCTGAGACTCTGAAGCAGAACCGACTTGGTCTGTTTACCAACTCCGTTGGTTGGCTGTACAGTTGTGTATTTCCAGCGTACTGTCCACTTCATGTATAGCATCATAGAATCATAGAATGGTTACAACACAGAAGGAGACCATTTGGCTCATCGAGCCCGTGCGGGCTCTTTGTAAGAGCAATCCTGTTAGTCCCATTCCCCCGCTCTTTCCCCATAGCTCTGCAAATTTTTTCCCTTCAAGTATTTATCCAATTCCTTTTTGATAAAAATCTGTTAATCTCATTGGTTATCCAATCAATTAGACTCGCATCTGCTCTCTGTTGGGACAGTACCCAGAACTAGCTATTTTCAATTCTTGGAATTTTTTTGGCTGCTATTTTGATTCAAGTATTGACAACTCTTATTGTATGTTATTCCCGCTTATACCATCCTTTTCGGAACTATTAATATTAAAGTCAGCACACACTACATTACATATAATGTCACCAGAATGATATTATGCACGCCATAGATTTAAGAGATTATAGATTTTGAACCTCATTGAACCTCACCTGGAAAACTACTATTGTGATTAAACATCCATTCACTGAGCTGTACAATTGTGCATTGGCATTCCCAGGGATTACCGGCCACATATATGAATTTCAAACCTTGAAGACGCCTTAACGAGGAGGTGTTTAAAGACAAGAAGCCATTGTTGCTGAGATTAATTTCTCGAAGCCCCAAGTTTGTTGCAAAGGCGCCTTCCTCGATTTCGTTTAACTCCGTGTTGTTATTCAGCCTCAACACGACCAAGTTAGCTAAAGGTTCGAATGTCGTCCGAGTAATCCTCCTCAAATTATTGTAACTGAGATCTAAGTAAACCAGTTTTATTATACTGAGGAAATGCAGCTTTGAAATCTCGGATATTTTATTATTGCTGCAATCCAGATGCACCAGATCACTGAGAAGGCTGAGTTCGAGAGAATTGATTTCGGTGATGCTGTTGCCTGAGATGTCGAGATACCTGGTGTTTAATGGGAGACTGTTTGGAAATGCTTTCAGGTTTCTGTCTCTGCAATTCACTTTAAATTGATCGCATTTACATTTAGGAGGGCATTCGGCAGCCAACATCACTCCCATCAACAGCAATTCCCAAAGCAGTCCCTGGGGCTTTGTGCCACAAAGAAACATGTTGATTAGATGTTATCCAAACCGTAATTCCATGCTAATTCAAAACTTTTTTTGGTGCAAAATTTAATTTTATCCTTTTTTAATATATATATATATATATATATAAAAGTTTGATTTGACGGAGACTTCAATGCGTTGCAACAGCTAACTCATCATGGATGAAACTAAAAATTGCTCAGTACCTATACTAGCAGAAGGGCTCACCTGAAAGAAGAGATAAGCCTGAAAGTTAAGAAGAGTTGGCTGATGTGCCAGTAACTGCGACCCAACCCCTTGATCCAGTGTTACACCAGTTGCCAGTCAACGCATTTGTGACGTCCTAAATGTAACGACAGTCTTAAAGGAGAAGTGGGAAGTGTTTCGTGTTAATTTCAGTACTCACCAGACAAGCCCCCCTCATTGGAAGTTGCCTTTGCTAAACAGTTATTTCGTCGAAACGCCTCTACTTATCCAATGTAGCTTTCATATTCCTTGCAGTAGTGTTGCCTCCTGATGTCCCGCTTACAAAATGAATTGGGTTCATGGAACTACCATCAAATTTATCAGTAAGATCATGTCAGTGGCAACCGTGGCTTTGTAGCAAGGCGTTTGTTGGAAAGCAGAGAGCGACTCTTGAATGGTTTTAGTCAGACAGAATGAGCCGAACTATCTTCATGGTAGCCGCTGCGTTATTCGTGAAGAAACCTACACATGGCCGAAAATACTGCACCACTGGACGGATAGTTTCTCCAACAGGCTGTTTGGTTGACCCCAATGAACAGAATGTCACTGTCTGATTTCTACATCATTCCCATTTAAAAGGCACGGAAATGTATACGTTTAACTCACTGCCATTCGGAAAGAGTTGAGTTTTAAACCTGGACATGGATGGAACTCAATCTTAAGCATAATGCGGTTTGATGTGCTTGGGGTGGAGGGGGAGTCCAATGAAATGAATTACAAATTAAAGGAAAGTTTTATTTATGAGAAAAAAAACTGAAGGGCCAAGGCGCGTAACACCTGCATCCAAGGTTGAAAGGAGATTTAGGTAATTCTGGAAGTAGTGATGATGCTATGCCAGACTTGGGAATTAGATAGCTGAAGATTGTAGGAGGAAGTAAAGACTAAGGGAGTTAAGGAATTTCACAGTTTTGAGGTCTTGGGAAAGTCGAGGAGGAGACTGTGCAATGAGTCTTAATTTCAACAAAATGGGAATTCAGCAAAGCTTAGGTGGCAAATTTATAATTGCACACAAATGCTGCCCTCCACCCCTCCTCTTGAGGCCCCTGTATTGCATTTCTTGGGGGTGGGGGGTGTTAACCTGGGAATTTTTGAACTTTGCTTTAAAAATGCTTCATTCTAATTTTAAACACTTATGTCACAATTGATAGATTTTTAAGTAGAAAAATTATAAGAAAAAAATGACATTTGGCTTAATCCATATTCAACTGACCAATCAGACTATCACTCTCTC
Organism: Heptranchias perlo; assembly: GCF_035084215.1. Taxonomy (NCBI): domain Eukaryota; kingdom Metazoa; phylum Chordata; class Chondrichthyes; order Hexanchiformes; family Hexanchidae; genus Heptranchias; species Heptranchias perlo. The sequence goes on from NC_090333.1 coordinate 67,034,330, forward strand.
TTTCACAGAAATAGTCCCCTTCTTCTGACACAATCACCCTACTTGACGATCTCACTTCCAGTTACAGCTGCAGCTCCTCCCTGTCTCTGTCTCTTCACCTTGGGAGTGGATTCTATGCTGGGGTGGGAATTCTAATCTGTCGGAAGAGCAAACCTTTAGCTGAGACCATCAGTAAGAAAGCCATCAGTGAGGGGAGTGGCAATAATGTCCTGGCTGTTGGACTTCCCTCTCCGCACCCCCCGCCCCCCAACCTTGATGTCCCCCGCCCACAGCCTAGACTGGCCACCCATTCCCACCCGCTTCTTGTCCAACCACCCCTGCTGCTTCTGGCTCCCTCCCCTTCCTCCCACAAACATCTAACCACAGCCTAGGCTGGCCACTTGCTCCAGCTGTTTTGACCTCTTCTTGCCCCTGCTGCTTCTGGCTTTCCCCCTTCCCGAGCCTACTCTTTTCCTGCCCACGGCCTAGACTGTTCCCACATTCTCTTTCGTTTCAGTGATCCCAATGTTCTCTTCTGTTTTTCCCAGGCTTTCTTTTTGTTTAATGGCCCCATTATGCCCTTTTTCTTTGTCCTCAATTTTTTTTTAAAAGACCCATTCTGGTTAGTAAATGTCTTGCACAGAGTGCGCACTTTTGATAAAGTCTTTATTGTTATAAAACAGTGTATCCTTGGCCTCGCCATGAGTAATGCCATAGGCGATCTGCTTATACATACGCATAGAGCTGTATTACTTTAAGTGACTCTTCACTGTTGCAATAACTTTACCCACGTTTTAACGTGACCAGCCTCACATGCACAGCTCACAAAAATGGTGCACTGTTACCCAAACATAATAACTAACTTATTCAGTACATTTCATAATTAATTTACTTGCTTCATTTAATAACTACATTTAAACAATCCATGCATTTCATTTAAAAATCTATCTATTGAATACATATTATAAATCAATCAGTTCCTCGCTACAATTAATAATTATATTTCGATCTCAATTCATTATTTAACATCTGTTATTAAAAATCTGGCTATCAGTACTTGATTGTTTTTGTTCAAAACATCAAAACAAGTTAAAGCATTTTTCATTTGATTTTTTCTGAGGTAACTGTGAAAGCAAAAACAGTACTATTGTATACTAAAAGAAAGAACATTTTTTATTCGTTCATGGGATGTGGGCGTCGCTGGCAAGGCCAGCATTTATTGCCCATCCCTAATTGCCCTTGGGAAGGTGGTGGTGAGCCGCCTTCTTGAACCGCTGCAGTCCGTGTGGTGAAGGTTCTCCCACAGTGCTGTTAGGAAGGGAGTTCCAGGATTTTGACCCAGCGGCGATGACGGAATGATGATATATTTCCAAGTCAGGATGGTGTGTGACTTGGAGGGGAACGTGCAGGTGGTGGTGTTCCCATGTGCCTGCTGCCCTTGTCCTTCTTGGTGGTAGAGGTCGCGGGTTTGGGAGGTGCTGTCGAAGAAGCCTTGGCGAGTTGCTGCAGTGCATTCTGTGGATGGCACACACTGCAGCCACAGTGCGCCGGTGGTGAAGGGAGTGAATGTTTAGGGTGGTGGATGGGATGCCAATCAAGCCGGCTGCTTTGTCCTGGATGATGTCGAGCTTCTTGAGTGTTGTTGGAACTGCACACATCCAGGCAAGTGGAGAGTATTCCCTCACACACCTGACATGTGCCTTGTAGATGGTGGAAAGGCTTTGGGGAGTCAGGAGGCGAGTCGCTCGCCGCAGAATACCCAGCCTCTGACCTGCTCTCGTAGCCAGAGTATTTATATGGTTGCTCCAGTTAAGTTTCTGGTCAATGGTGACCCCAGGACGTTGATGGTGGGGGATTTGGCGATGGTAATGCCATTGAATGTCAAGGGGAAGTGATTAGACTCTCTCTTGTTGGAGATGGTCATTGCCAGGCACTTGTCTGGCGCGAATGTTACTTGCCACTTATCAGCCCAAGCCTGGATGTTGTCCAGGTCTTGCTGCATGTGGGCGCAGACTGCTTCATTATCTGAGGGGTTGTGAATGGAACTGAACACTGTGCAATCATCAGCGAACATCCCCATTTCTCACCTTATGATGAAGCAGCTGAATTTGGTTGGGCCTAGGACACTGCTCTGAGGAACTCCTGCAGCAATGTCCTGGGGCTGAGATGATTGGCCTCCAACAACCACTACCATCTTCCTTTGTGCTAGGTATGACTCCAGCCACTGGAGAGTTTTCCCCCTGATTCCCATTGACTTCAATTTTACTAGGGCTCCTTGGTGCCACACTCGGTCAAATGCTGCCTTGATGTCAAGGGCAGTCACTCTCACCTCACCTCTGGAATTCAGCTCATGTTTGGACCAAGGCAGTAATGAGGTCTGGAGCCGAGTGGTTGTGGCGGATCCGAAACTGAGCATCGGTGAGCAGGTTATTGGTGAGTAAGTGCCGCTTGATAGCACTGTCGACGACACCTTCCATCACTTTGCTGATGATTGAGAGTAGACTGATGGGGCGGTAATTGGCCGGATTGGATTTGTCCTGCTTTTTGTGGACAGGACATACCTGGGCAATTTTCCACATTGTCGGGTAGATGCCAGTGTTGTAGCTGTACTAGAACAGTTTGGCTAGAGGCGCGGCTAGTTCTGGAGCACAAGTCTTCAGCACTACAGCCGGGATGTTGTCCGGGCCGTAGCCTTTGTTGTATCCAGTGCACTCGGCCGTTTCTTGATATCACGTGGAGTGAATCGAATTGGCTGAAGACTGTCTGGCTTCTGTGATGGTGGGGATATCGGGAGGAGGCCGAGATGGATCATTCACTCGGCACTTCTGGCTGAAGATGGTTGCAAATACTTCAGCCTTGTCTGTTGCACTCACGTGCTGGACTCGCCATCATTGAGGATGGGGATGTTTACAGAGACTCCTCCTCCCGATAGTTGTTTAATTGTCCACCACCATTCACGACTGGATGTGGCAGGACTGCAGAGCTTTGATCTGATCCGTTGGTTGTGGAATTGCTTAGCTCTGTTTATAGCATGTTGTTTCCACTGTTTAGCATGCATGTAGTCCTAAGTTGTAGCTTCACCAGATTGGCACCTCATTTTTAGGTACGCCTGTGCTGCTCCTGGCATGCTCTTCTACACTCCTCATTGAACCACGGTTGATCCCCTGGCTTGTTGGTAATGGTAGAGTGAGGAATATGCAGGGCCATGAGGTTACAGATTGTGCTGGAATACAATTCTGCTGCTGCTGATGGCCTACAGCGCCTCATGGATGCCCAGTTTTGAACTGCTAGATCTGTTCTTGCATTTATATGGCGCCTTTTACAACCTCAGGATGTCCCAAAGCGCTTTACAGCCAATCAAGTTCTGTTGAAGCATAGTCACTGTTATAATGTAGGAAACACGGCAGCCAATTTGCGCACAGCAAGCTCCCATGAACAGCAATGATAATGACTAGATAATCTATTTTAGTGATGTTGGTTGAGGGATAAATATTGGCCAGGACAACGGGGAGAACTCTTCTGCTCTTCTTTGAAAAGATGCTTTGGGATCTTTTAGATGAAAGGGCAGACGGGCCTTGGTTTAACGTCTCATCCGCAAGACGACACCTCCCACAGAGTGGTCCCTCAGAATGTCTGATAATGTCAGACTGGATCAAGTTTCTGGAGTAGGGCTTGATCCCACAACCTCTGATGCAGAGGCGAGAGTGCTACCACTGGTTGTATATAGTCAGCAAGTAAAGTATGAGAGTCGAGCACAGATACAGCTGAGCAGAAAACTGGAAAGTGAGGAACAATTCACAACAGGCCTTTAATTTGTACTTTAAAGTTATGATAGCTGCCTTCCTTTTATTAATGTTTATACTCAGAGCTTAAAAATAACCATTGTTCGTATAAACACGTAGCAAGTTGTGGAAGAACTGTATCATTATTCACGTTTGAAGGGAAGTTTTGAATAAAAGTTGTAATTTAAATGTTTATATGTAAGTAAAACATTTTTAGTAATGTTGCAGCACCTTAAGTATCCAAATACCGTTAGAGGAAAAAGTTGGTAAACAATGATAGACGCAAATAAAAATAGAAAATGCTGGAAACGCTTTTCTTTATTCGTTCATGGGATGGGGTCATCGCTGGAGAGGCCAGCATTTATTGCCCATCCCTAATTGCCCTTGAGAAGGTGGTGGTGAGCCGCCTTCTAGCAGGTCTGTGGAGAGAGAAACAGAGTCAACGTTTCAAGTGTGGATTCTTCAATGGTCCAGTAATTTGTCTGTTCTTTTCACAGACATTGCCTGACCTGCCGAGTGTTTCCGGCCTTTTCTGTTTCAGATTTCCAGCATTTGCCGTATCTTACTTTTTGTTCAAAAGTAAAGAACTCTTCCTCACATTACATGCAGAAATGTATTTATTGTAACTGATATTGATCTTCACTTTGTGAAAATCTCTTACAAGTTTTTTTTCTAATGTAAAAATGTTCCTTAATTGTTGTGATTTATTGTGAATCAAATGAGCCAATTTTGCTTTTGTTGAGATTTTTATTTCTTTTTACTTAATATTTCTTGTGTAATTAATCCTAGAATCATGCTATTCTACAAAGGATCTTTCAAACCTATTAATTAATAGACAACATTTTCTTTGCTGCCAGACTTAATGCAGAAATATTGCACTCAACATTTCCATCATGTGAAATGTTTATTTCAGAACAAAATAAAACGTTAAATTTGCATAAGTATTCCAAGGAAACTGTTGCATTAGAAAGTATTGAATAATATTGCAAGACTTTGCTGTTCTGTTATTGCACTTAACATAAAAAATTACAGCATTCTGTATAATATATTCTATATTAAAATACATTTTAATATGCTCTGTTAATTGAGCCAGATGATAAAATACATTTTCAACTAGACTCTCAGTTACTATAATATAAATGATGTATATCTGAAATTAAAATGTTGTAAATAGCAGATAGCTATTGATAGAAAACTCTTTAATATTAATAATTTATGAGGACTAGTCTGCTAACGTTATTATATCTAACTTACTACCAAAGAAAGCCACTACCAAAATACTCTGTCGAGGTAATCATTATAAGAGAGCACAGAAATGTCGCACCTCACAACATTTGCCGATTAAGCTTGGCTCAGAGTTCTCATTGTCACTATTAGTTTCATCCTGTTCAACTTCAAGATCGCTAGCATTGTGTGCAGGGGCTTCCATATACCAGCAAGGCTCAGCAAAGCTGAAGACGAACTGTGGAGGTGGTGACATTCCATAGACGTAGTCTACACGAGACAGAGAGCTTGGAGGAATCAATGGATAGTTTGTGGAAAACACTGCAGACTGACCATTACATATTGGACAGTAAATAAACTTTACCCATCCACCAGGAGAGGAAGACAAGATGGCTGACAGACAGTTGATACAAAAAGTATGAGAACATTCCAAGATTCTGGGTCTCCTTGTAATGTCGTCATAACTATAGTAGCAGAGAGGACATTCCTCTGGTCTCAAAGCGCTTTCCTCATCTTCTAATAATTCATCTTCAATCACATCTTGGCTCAAAGTATGGTCTTCTTCATCCTGTTCAGCAGTCTGCACCAGAGTTGCCACAATCTTTGTGTTAACAACAAAGTCTCCATGTAGCACTGTCCTGCACAAAGGACACATAGCTTCCTCACCATGACTCAGGGCAAGAATTCGAAGGCAGTCTTCACAGAAAGTATGGAGGCACGGCAGGACTTTGGGTAGATGGATTCCCAAATCATAGTCCATGAAACAAATGGGACAAGTGAAATCTTCTGAAGAAAGACACCGTCTGCTATCAGAGGACATGATGGTACGAGTCGCACATATAGACTGTTTAAACCATACTATTTCAGAACTGCATTTTTTGAAAAGTTGTAGATTGATTGCTAATAACAGGCAGATTGTTTCATCTGCTTGTGAAATTTTGGCCTCCTATGTCATATTTCAGTATGCAGACTGGAAGCACAGAAAGATTTTTGGCACAAGGATGTCTATTATTACACAAGCTAGATAGTAGAAAAGTTGAACAGTTTCATTATAGAAAGGGCAGCCTCCCACATTCAGCCTACATTATCAATCGACTTTTAATTTTCAAAAGTAACGCTCCTCTCATTTTCTTCTAATTCTTCTCATTGGTTTTATTTAGTTTTCCTCTTCTAGTCCATAGCTCCTAGTATTCATTATGAGTGATTGTACATATGTACCGTATCAGAAAAGACCGAGGTCATTGTCCATCCATGTTTACAAACCTGTATGGCGTCTTGATTCAAGATACTTTATTAGGATGATGATCACCCTTTTAAAACTCCATTGAGTAACAGGATGTACAACACTGGCAGCTTTCAGTTAAATAATATATAAATGCAGCTGCTAACTCAGCTAGGTAAAATGTTGCATCAGGAGGTCTCACTGGTCACATGGTTAATATTAGACTCTTGGTTTAAGGGAAATAAAATGTAGAAGAGAGAAACATTTTGAAAAAGGTCAAAGAGCAGCAGGTAATGGTTGCAGTAATACCAACCAATTATCTGGCTCTTTCTGTAATTGAACCTACTCAAAAATACTTCTGAAGATGATGACAATGTTGCTTTAAAATCTGGTATACAATTGTGCCAGAAAACCAAGACAGTGTTGATTCAAGGCCAATTATTTGGAAATGTGAGACCATTCATGAAGTAATGGAATTGTACACCCTTATTAATCATTTTTTTAATATAAAATTAAGTAAGTATCCTTAAAGATAATAATTGAAGAATAGCTGTGTTGAATAAGTGAGCTATTGGTTTATAAAGAAGTTCTGCTGCTGTGACCTTTGACCTGTAATAGATGGGCCACGTTGGACGGACCAGTTGGTATTTTCCTGTCTGTCATTGACGTATGTTCATAATAGATTCAAACCAATGTCTAAGTCAGTTTGATTGAACAATTTGTTTAGTAAAGCTATCTTGTGAGAATGTGACATCAACTGCAATCTTAATCATTATTTTTACTGCAATCTTTGCTATTCATTTATAGACAATACAAGATAACGAGCTCATAATACCATCTGAATCTGAATACTTTGCAGGAAATAGGATAATAATGCTTTATAACCTTTCTGGTAAGGAAACTTTCTTCATTCAAAACAACCATATCAAGTTTTGTTGGTATTTAATCAGTTTTCTTTTTGTGGATGTTTTCAATTCAGACGACTTCTGAATTAAGTAGTGCTTAATATAACAACTTACCACATCACCTAAGATTCATAATTTTTTTGAAAAAAAAGGTCGACACACCATAAATGCATCTTTTCCTGTAGTATTTTGAACCAAATAAAGTGACGTCTGCAACATGAGCTATCCCATTCCTCACTCTACCGTACACAGTCAGGAAATATTAAGTCACAAGAGGGAGCCATGCCACACCTGAATCTTGATGCTGGCACAGATCCAAATTGATGGCCTTAATTTTCCCATTTTTATTCATCCTCCATTTTGATAGGTATGTTATTGAAATGATTTTCATTGTATAGTTCATTTTTACCTGGCTGATATGAAAGGAGGAGAAAATAAAGGGTGTAATCCCTGCTTTTTTCCACATTTTAATTAATAATTCAGAAACTGTCATTGTTAAACTGGAACCATGTGACTGTTGTGGCTCTTTCTCTTTGGATATTGTTAAATTATCAATTTTGAAATTTGAATTTTAATAATCTGTTTTTTCCTATCTACCTAAATATATATATATATATATATATATATGTATACATATGTTATGTAGGTAATGTCTATTATTTTAAAAATGATATGTGGTCGCAAATTCCATTGGAACTGCACCTGGAGGAGGCGCAGTCAGCGTAACGTTGGATTGTCTAACATTATTGTATGCCCCTCATGGGTATAGTAGCATAGTGGTTATGTTACTGGACTAGTAATCCAGAGGCCTCGACTAATAATCTGGAGATATGAGTTTAAAACACGCCTCGGCTGTTGGGGAATTTAAATTTAGTTAATTAAAAAATGAAAATCTGGAATAAAAAACTAGTGTCAGTAATGGCGACCATGAAAATACCGGATTGTGGTAAAAACCCATCTGGTTCACTAATGTCCTTTAGGGACGGAAACCTGCCGTCCTTACCCGGTCTGGCCTATATGTGACTCCAGACCCACAGCAATGTGGTTGATTCTTAACTGCCCTCTGAAATGGCCTAGCAAGCCTCTCAATTGTACAATCCTGCTACAGCGATTCAAGAAGGCGGCTCACCACCACCTTCTCAAGGGCAATTAGGGATGGGCAATAAATGCCAGCAACACCCATGAATGAATAATAAAAAAAATTACATGACAAGCCTACCATATTCAAGAGAATTCGATTCATGTTTGAATTAAAAATTGAAATACAGATGAAAAATAGAAGCCTGTACAATATCTCTCAACCAAAAAAACAGTAATCGAAGCATCATGAAAAACCACTGCCAGCACATTATCAAAAAGCCCAATTGACAAAATAACACAATACACACCTGATGGCAACAGCAAACAGAAGACCAACAATCAAAAGTACATGAATAAGTGGCCACATCATAGCCAAGAACACTGGAAATGGAAGCTACTCCCCCCCCCATTCTCCCCTACCCTGCTGACTGAAGTAACGCTCATTGGCACCCCCGCCCCTGAAGATGCAATATATGCACAATGGTTTCCCCCCTGGAACAGCTGCAAAATCACCCTCCAGTCCCCTCCCCTCCCTTTGCCCCTTCTCTCTCCCCTCCCATCCTCCTTTTCCTTTCCACCCTCACCTCTTTCCCTCCTCCCTGTTCTCCTCTTCCCTCCCCTCCTTTTCTCTTCCTCCCTTCCTCACCCCATTCATAGTCCCCTTCCTTATCCTCACCCTTTCCCTTCTCACGACCTCACTGCTATCACCTATCTCAGACCTCTTCTCCTTCCCTCCCCACTTCCCCTCCTCCTCACCCTTTCTATCTCCCCCTCTCAGCTTCGCTTCTCCTATTGTTGCCCTTTCTCCTCTTCTCACCCATCCACAGTTCCCCCTCCCCCTGTTTTCACCTTCTCCCCTCCTATCTTCCTCTCCTACCTTGTAAGTGGTTTTCTCGGGCGTACCGAAAACACACCTCTTACAATAAGTTCTGGAACGATAGGGATTATAAGGACAGATCAGACTCAGACACCCGTTTTCGGGCTCAACCGTATTGTGTTTAATAAGGCTAACAATGACACTAGTAAACAGTACAAACAGTACATCCCTGGCTTGTCCAATAAGCCGTACCGTGCTAAATTACCACGGCCTAATAAGAGAAAACCCTCCTGTGAAATAAACTAACACAGGATCCCCCAGCACTAAAACCCTCTAAGGTTTGGTTGGGACTTACAATCACCCCCTCACACAGCTAAGTGGTCTTATGGATGTGTAGGCACAGGCAATATGCTCATCCCGATTGCCCGTTGTCTTGCTTGCAGCTTCTTCCTGCACGTCTCGCTCCTGGTTCCGTACCACCAACGCAGTATCCAAGTTCCAGTTTGAGTCAAGGTCCGTTGATGAGGGATGAAGAGCAGCGCTCAGCTTCTGGCGGTGTTCTGTTGAATCGAGCCGAGCCCCACTCGGGAGACTTGCTGTAGATTGATGCTGAGAAGTAGAGAGAAGAGCAGAGAGCAAAGCCCAACAGATCCTATACTGATCGATGTATTGACTCCAGTGATCTGTTTGGGACCCCACCCCCCACCTGTGGCCTGGAGTGACTCATAACCTTTGAAATCTTTGTGAAAAATGCTATTTCGTTTTCCCGCTCCGAGGCCTTGCACCTGGAGAGACAATGGGTGCTGATTACTGGGTGTCTGTCGTTTCCTGAGTTGATGGCCCCCATTAGCAGGTAATGGGTTACGATCTCAAACCGATCTTGCTTAACTGGCTTCTCTCCTGGAAGACAATGGCCCGGCCATCTCCTGCCTTCCACCAGGGACTGAGTGTCTGAGTTACCTCTCGGGGTATTGTTTCCAGTAATCATGTTAAATGGTGATGACGTCAATCGGCCTGGGTTCCCTTCCACCCAGCCTGTCAGTGTGAAATGTTGGTTTACATATGAATGCACCTGTCAGGTTAGCCTGGCTCGAAACTCCTGCCAGTCAATCCTATTCCCTAAGTCACTCCCACAAGTTTGCCAAACAGTACAGTTCTTTCTTGGGGGTATTGGATTTAAAATATGATTCATAAAAATGGCCAGAACGTGGGTGCTACATTCCCCCCTTTGATATTTCGTCATCAAAACCAGAAATATCACGAATTTCATCGTCTTCACTGTGGGAGGCGCAATGTGGGTCTCAACCAAATCGTACATTACTTATCAATTATACCTGGGGATCCGTTTCTTATCCCATACAAACAATTCAATTCAACATACTTACAGGCAGAAAAACTCCAGGTTACCCTTTCATTCGGGCCTCCCGACGATTTCGGAGTGCTTAGTTCAACTTTACAAACAGATACAGCAACACTGTTCTGTGAGAGGTTTTTCCTTCACAGGTCTGGCTTTCGTTATTTACACATATTTATAGTTCGTTCCGCGTTAAACCGAGTGCCCCTGGTTAAAACCTTTCCAGCTGGGTCCTCTTGCAGCTCACGGTCAGCGAGTAAGGACAGCACCCTAGACCGTGGTATCCGACGGCTTCACCTTACCGGCCCGTCTTCTGGGTTATCATCATTGTCCCACACCATGGGAGGAAGACCCGCATTCACCAGGCTCATTATCCTGCCCTGGTTTCTCTTTGCCTTTGTTTGCCCCTCCTCGGGGTTAAACAACTTGCACTGGTTGATGTGATACCATTTTGTGCGTTTCGGGATTCTCACTGCATATACCATGGGGCTCACCTTATCTACGATAAGACCCCATGTACAGTAGCTCGAATGCCCCTACGCGGGCATAGTTCCTGACCATTACCTGGTCTCCCACCTTCCATTCGTGGGTTCTCTGGGGCTCTCGCAGCAACCGATTTTTCTGGTGCTGGCTCCCCAGGTTACTGGCTGCCTGCCAGTGAATCTGTTTTAAATTGTCAAACAGATTCTGGACAAACCTGTCCCGGTTTACCTCCCTGACCTGAGCTTCTGTGAGGACCGGCGCCAACACGTGGGTTGGGGTGCACATAATCCTCCCGGTCATGAGCTCATGTGGGGAGTGCCCTGTGCTTCTGGAGGGGCTGGCCCGGACATCCATTGGGCGGCCACCAGAAGCTCAAATGACTCGTCGGTCATCCCCTCTGCCTCAGTAACACGTGGCTTTTGTACTGGAGGATCCCCTTGTGGCCTTCCCCCTTTTGGGAACAGACAGTCCCGCCTCCAGTGTCCCCTCTTCCCACACCCGAAACAAGTCCTGGACTTGTCGATACTAACCCCTTCCTGTCGCCATTCCTTCCTATTACCCTCACTTGCTTTCATTTCATGGACCCTCCCCTTTGGTTTGACTTCCTCCCCGGAACCGGCATTAAAGGCTAGACTCAGCTTTCTGAGCACGCCTGCCTCCGTATTTGCGAGGTCCTTGGGGTCAAACCACGCTTCTGCCCTGACTCTGATCCTTGGCAAGCTGTTCGCCACAAGGACCCTGAGCCAGTGATTCCTGGGGGCCCCTATCAACTGCGCGCGGTCGAGCGTCCTTCCAGTTGCCTTTATGCACACAGGCCATAGCCTATACGCGAATGCATCTGGTGCCTCGCCGGCCAGCTGCCTAGTCCGTTCTACTTGTAAGAACAGACGACCCATGGCCCTCAGGATCTCGTCTTTCAACTCCTCTGTGGTGCCTCCTCCTAGCTTTGTGGCTGCGAATAAGCTCTGATACAATCTCCTGTCAAGGGAGAACAGCATCAGTCTGTTGATCTCGCCCTCTCTACATCCATTGACCCCCACTATCTGTTCTACTTTCATAAAGTGAACTGAGGGGTCCCCGTCCTGTTTGAGCTTGGGTGTCCCTGCTAGCATGGCTTGGAGCTGAGGGGTTATGTACAGGACCATATAATCGCTCTGCAGTGGCCCTGGTCACCTTTTGGTGTGGGTGGACCGAACTTCTGCTGCCGCAGAGGACACGTTGGTCTCGATGGCACTTCAGGCGCCGGTCGGACTTCCCTGTCCTGAGCCCTATCATCAGGCTCCTGTTCCTCCTTGTCCCAGTCTACCCCGGTGACATTAAACAGGCCATTCCTCTGGCTCCAGACGCAACTTGGGTCAATTTTTGGATCCTTTCCTTATAAGGACCATGATCTGCTTCCTCATTGCCTCTGCTCCTGGCTACTTTATAAACTATCTTTATATCCCTTAGCTGACCCTCCAAGCTGTCAGTTCTTGCTATTAGCCTCGCATTTTCTTCCCATGGGGCCTGCTTGTTTACCTTGACTTCTGTAACCTGACACTGTAGGTATTCAACCATGTTACGGGAGGTCTCTTCTTGCGCACGTCTTTTCTGCCTTTCCTCGTGCAGTTCCTCTAATAGTCTACTCCCGACTATTTCCCTTGTGTCTGACCTATCCTCAGACTCTTTAAGCTCGTTCCCTAGCTTTTCAACCTGCTCCCTGAGCAGTTGAACTTGCTTCTGCAGATGCAGGAGCCAAATCGCTTTCTCCTTTGACTTCCTGTGATCTCTGCTACCTGTCCACTCTGCAGCCCTATCCTGGGGACTCTCAGAGCGCAGCATCTCCAGATCTCCAGCACCCATCGCTGAGACACGTTAATCTTATTGAACACGTAGGAGGAAATCCTATCCTCCATTCCGGGTGTCTTGCCCTTAAAATTGTCCATGATCAGACACAAAACCTATCTCCTACTTGGCTCGCCAATATCTGTAGGTAGTTTGCTCGCCCCCATTAGCAGGTGATGGGTTGCGATCTCAAACGATCTCAAACTGGCTTCTCTCCTGGAAGACAATGGCCAGGCCATCTCCTGCCTTCCACCAGGAGACTGAGTGTCTGAGTTACCTCTTGGGGTATTGTTTCCAGTAATCATGTACCGAAAGCACACCTCTTACTATAAGTTCTGGAACGATAGGGATTATAAGGACAGATCAGACTCAGACACCCGTTTTCGGGCTCAACCGTATTGTGTTTAATAAGACTAACAATGACAGTAGTAAACAATACAAACAGTACAACCCTGGCTTGTCCAATAAGCCGTACCGTGCTAAATTACCACGGCCTAATAAGAGAAAACCCTCCTGTGAAATAAACTAACACAGGACCCCCCAGCACTAAAACCCTCTAAGGTTTGGTTGGGACTTACAATCACCCCCTCACCACAGCTGAGTGTGTAGGCGCAGGCAATATGCTCACCCCGATTGCCCATTGTTGCTTGCAGTTTCTTCCTGCACGTCTCGCTCCTGGTTCCGTACCTCCAACACAGTATCCAAGTTCCAGTTTGAGTCGAGGTCCGTTGATGAGGGATGAAGAGCAGCGCTCAGCTTCTGGCGGTGTTCCGTTGAATCGAGCCGAGCCCCACTCGGGAGACTGGCTGTAGATTGATGCCGAGGAGCAGAGAAGAGCAGAGAGCAGGGCCCAGCAGATCCTATACTGATCGATGTATTGACTCTGGTGATCTGTCTGGACGCCCCCCCCGCCCCACCTGTGGCCTGGAGTGACTCATAACCTTTGAAATCTTTGTGAAAAATGCTATTTCATTTTACCGCTCCCAGGCCTTGCACCTGGAGAGACAATGGGTGCTGATTACTGGGTGTCCGTTATTTCCTGAGTTGATGGCCCCCATTAGCAGGTAATGGGTTATGATCTCAAACCGATCTTGCTTAACTGGCTTCTCTCCTGGAAGACAATGGCCAGGCCATCTCCTGCCTTCCACCAGGAGACTGAGGGCTCGAATTTAGCAGGCCTGCGGGTTCCCAGCAGGTGGTCCTCCGGGAGCGTCGAAAACGCGGACGGCTAATCGTGTGCGTCCCCCACGCGATCGCGGGATAATTGAACTGATTAAGCCCTGCTTCCGGGTTCTGCGCTCCCCAGCTGCGTGCCGGCCGGCTGTGCATGCGCAGTACCGTCGACGCGATGTAGGAGCTCCAGTTAAAGGGGCAGTCTCCCAAAGCCCCTCCTGCTACAAGCAAGCGGTTTGAGACGATGGCTCAGCAAAGGGGAAAGGCTGCGCCCCGTTTTTCAGACCTGGCACTGCAGCTGATGCTGGAGGGCGTGAGGAGGAGGAGGGAAACACTCTTCCCAGAAGATGGACGCAAGTTCCCTGCCGCCGCAACCAGGAAGGCATGGGCAGAGGTGGCGGCGGAGGTGAGCAGCAGGGGCAACACCCCAAGGACTTGGGAGCAGTGCCGCAAGCGCTTCAATGACCTGACTAGGTCTGGCAAGGTGAGTACACCAACGCACCCTCCCACATCCCGTCCCCACCATCACGCCAAGCAGATCACAACCCCCTCCTGCACAGCCACCACTGCGCTCCATCAGCAATCCTCACAGCCACTCATTCACCATCCTCGCCGTGCACGCAAGTACCCACCGTCCCTGACCCCACCCGAACACTACCACACACCCCAATCCCCATGCAATGGGATGGCCACGTGGCCCACGCTTCCTCCCATCCATCCGCGCCACGCTCAACCCAACCACACCGATGCTCGATGCGTCTCACGATGCAATACGCACCCACTCACACATCTGTGTTTTGCCTTCACAGGAGAAGAGAAGCAAGAACAATAGGGAAAGGGCACGCACCGGAGGTGGGCCGCCGCAAGTGGTGGAGCTCACCGACGCAGAGGTGGAGGCGCTCGACCTCGCCCGCACGCGACATTGCCTGTCGGTGGCCGATGGCGAGTGTGTCGCTGCCGAAACGGCCGGTAAGGGAAAGCTGACACTCAACACCCATGATCGCGAGTTACCGTCTCATCACCTGCCATCAGGCGCACTGTCAAGTTGGTCCACATGCCTCAAAGTGCCCTCTGTTCTCTTGCAGGTCCGCCTTTGGGTGAAGCGATCGTGGAGGGCGATTCCTCAGAGGACATGGCGGTCTCTGAGGGTGCATCGTCACATCAAAGCCAACCATCCACCAGCGCAGAGACACGCACCTCGGTGGGTCCCCCTCGCCAACTAGTTGGGGTAGCACTTGGTGAGTCACCGCGCACGAGTGAGCATGAGCAGACCCTGGTGGCAGGGGCAGCCGCGGAGGGTCCGCGACGGAGGGAGCACTCATCTCCAGGCTCTGCTCAGCCGGACCCAGATGCTGAACCCAGGGGGCCACCAGTGAAAAGGAGAGTCGTCGAGGGCCACCAGCTAATTGCTGAGGTACTGGCAGAGGTGCCGCGCGCATTGTCCACAATAGCGCAGGCGATGGAGGAGTCCACCTCCTGCATGTGGGCATTGGTGGCGCAGGCACAGGAGGGTACCGGCGACACAGTGTCGCAGGTAGGTGCGGGACTGTCTGCGGTGGAGGACAGGCTGGCCTCCCTCGAGCGTCACGAACAGCTCCAGATCGAGTCCATGCAGGCCCTGACAACGTCTGTACGGATTCAGGGTGAGCAACATTCCGATGCCATCAACAGGCTGAGGGATGCACTAGGGGTGGCCTTGCAAGGCCTCACACATGCCATCCAAACTGCTGTCCAGCAGGGTGGAAGGGGTGATGTGGGCCGAGGCCAAGAGAGGGATGATGGTGACCGGGGACATGGAAGCGGGGACGCCTCTCAAGGCGCCCCCACGTCCCACCCGTCGCCCACCTCTCAACCAGTACCCGCAATGGTGCCTCCTCTCCAGGTGGCCGAGTCTGCCCCTACCCCGGTGCAGGAGGAGCAGTCTGTGGAGGTGCCGTCACGGGCACCGAAACCCAGGGGCCGTCCGCCAAAAGCATCTACCCGGTCAAGGCAAGAAGACGAGCAACCTGCCACTACCTCTGCTGGAGCCACAGGGGTAGCACCACGTAGGGGTTCCCGGAAAAGAATTGCAAAGGCCTTATAATCACAAAGGGAAAACACCAGGGTGTTCATTATTTCGTACTTTTTTTCTTATATAATGTCACATTCAAGATATTAAATAGTCTATTCTCACCACTCCTGCCACCTCTCGTCCATTCTTCCGCGGCTTGTGCAATAGGTGCGTTCCGTGGAGGCCATCATGACGGCGAACACCTGCTGCCACCCATTGGGCACACTGCTGTGGGTGCAGGATTACTGGCAGCACTCTTCAGTGGAGGGGGCTGGTATGGCCGCTCGCATGTGCAGGTGAGGAGATGCGAGCGCCTCGCAGTGTGTGACTCTAGGAGAACCGTTGACGTATGAGTGCCTCCCTGGCCCGGCGACCATCCCGGTGAGTCGCGGCTCGGCGCATGGGTCGTCCAACATCCTCTGGCGCGTCCTCCTCCTCCTCCTCCTCCTCCTTGCCCTCGCCTTCCTCAATGTGGGTGGCGGGTGTGGATGGGGCCTCCTCCAGCGGCACCCCTCTCTGTTGGGCCATGTTGTGCAGGGCACAGCAGACAACTATGATTCGTCCCACTCTGAATGGTGTGTATTGCAGCGCTCCCCCAGAACGATCAAGGCACCTGAAGCGCATCTTGAGAAGCCCTATGGTCTGCTCAATTGTAGACCTGGTAGCAGTGTGGCTGTCATTGTACCGACGCTCCGGCTCGGTGATGGGGTTCCTCAGAGGTGTCATGAGCCACGTGTGGAGGGGATACCCCTTGTCGCCGAGGAGCCAGCCGTTGCCGGCGTTGGGTGCCTGCAGGATGGGCGGGACGGCGGACTCCCTGAGGACGAAGGCATCGTGGCAGCTGCCGGGGTATCTGGCGCACACGTGTAGGAATCTCTGGCGGTGGTCACAGATGAGCTGGGCGTTCATGGAGTGATACCCCTTCCTGTTGATGAACAGCCCTGGCTCATGCGGAGGTGCCCGTATTGCGATGTGGGTGCAGTCGATTACACCCTGCACCCGTGAGAAGCCGGCCATGGCATGGAATCCAACCGCCCTCTCCATCTGGCTACGCTCGTCCATGGCGAAGTTGATGTAGTGGGAGGCCCTGCGGAACAACCCATCGGTGACCTGCCTTATGCACTTGTGTGCAGAGGACTGACAGACCCCGGTGATGTCCCCGGTGGCACCCTGGAAGGAACCGGATGCGAAGAAGTTGAGGGCAGTGGTGACTTTGACGGCGACAGGTAAGAAGATGCTGCTTGGTCCATCAGGGAGCAGCTCGTCGTTAAGGAGGCTGCAGATGTCGGCGACTACCTGGCGATTGACTCTGAGCCTCCGTATGCACTGCTCCTCGGAGAGGTCCATGAAGCTGAGCCTCGCTCTGTACACCCTGTGCGGAGGGTAGTGCCTCCTGCGACGCATCTCTCTCTGCGGTTGCCCTCCCTCCTGCTGTGCAGGTGGGTGTGCCGCAGCACCGTGTTGGGGGGCCCCACCTCTCCGAGGCGGACGGCGTGGACTGCGAGGCTGCTGGGGCTGGTCATCCTGTTCGTCCTCCGACGATGTCAACGCACCACCCATCTGGCAGGTGTTGGTCTGAGGGGTTGTGCAGGGTAGGTGGGTGGGTCCTCGGACTGGGGCTGCGGTTTCGTGTCGGTCTGTCCTCTGGCTTGGCGGGGGGTGGTGGAGGGCAGGGGTTGCCCTATGTGACGCGGTGGCCTCCTGCGTGGGTGAGGGCTCTCCCCCGTGGAGCGCACCTTGGCACCTGCCACAGGCTGCTGGCTGCAACACGCCTGGTTTGAAAGGTACTGTTTCCCCCAGTGTGGGAAACTGACTGCGTTGAACCTAAAATCCCACACTTCCTCTTTTGACAGCTGCTTCAGCTCATTAACTGACCACAACGAGCAAGGTAAGTACTCTCAAGTGGAACCCCGCTGGCTTTAATTGCCTGCGGGATTCCCACCAGCGGGGCTTGCGCGCGCAGCCCCGCACGTCAGCGCGGTACCCGGAAGTGGCCGGGATTTCGTCGCGATCCGGTCACATGACCGGATATCGGGATTTTCGGGGCCAACCCGCTGGAAACCCGCCGGAAACGCGATCGGAAAATCGAGCCCTGAGTGTCTGAGTTACCTCTCGGGGTATTGTTTCCAGTAATTATGTTAAATTGTGATGACGTCAATCGGCCTGGGTTCCCTTCCACCCAGCCTGTCAGTGTGAAATGTCGGTTTACATATGAATGCACCTGTCAGGTTAGCCTAGCTCGAAACTCCTGCCAGTCAATCCTGTTCTCTAAGCCACTCCCACAAGCTTGCCAAACAGTACAGTTCTTTCTTGGGGGTATTGGATTTAAAATATGATTCCTAAAAATGGCCAGAACACTGGTGCTACAACATCCCCTTCCTCTCTCCCCCTCTTTTCTCCTGTCCCCTCTTATACTCTCCCCCTCTCCTCTTCCGCTCATCCCATCCTCAGTCCCCCACCCTTTTCCTCACCCACTCCCTCTCCACCCTTCCCCTTTTCTCTCCACCTCTCCCCCTGATTGTCTCTCCTCCTTCCCCCTCCTCTCCACCTCTTGTACTCTACCCCACTTTGTTTCAGTTATCTCCTTGCGTTCTAACCGTGTTTCACTTGAAAAGTGCCTCTGCATCTTGACTCCCCATACGCAATACTACAAGCAATCGACTTGTGTGTGTGTGAGAGACACATTCCATTGAAAAATCCAATGTAAATATTCCTATGGAACTTCTCATGTTAAAATATCCACTCACCTATGAGCGTTGCATGTGATGCCCGTAAGTGGTGCTCTGTTAGGGTTTCCAATGTTAATCAGATCACTGACCTATAGCTCCAGCAGTAACACTAGAAATCGTTGCGTTTACAGTACGTAGTTTCAGGCCAGAGCACTAGGTGGCATTGCATCATCTTGTTCCCTTCAAGCTGCTCAAAGGTTTTCATTGCCTTTTTCTCAGCAACTAAAAGTTCTAATGCCCAAAATTGGTATTTAAAATAAAAATATATTTATATTTCACAATAACATAATCATCCATTGAATTGTCTTTTAATGTCCTCATTTAAGTTTTGGTACCTGAAGGCCTCAGCCTCTCCCATTAACTTGGACTTGGTATTTTTACCCAGCGCTGTGATTCTGTTTGCTGTATGCAGATCGAGCAGTCTGAGCATGTGCACTATCCCCAAGTTCCCAGGCTGCATTAGTACTATTTAGTCGCCTGAATTGCTGCTCTATATTTCTTTAGATTCTCGCGCTTTCTGTTCAAAATTATTTGAAGAAAAGCTAGAGGGCAAATTTCAAAAGTTATATTCAGGTAAAGTTTGTGTTGACTTTTTTTTTTACAAACAGCTAGGCCGTGTGTGTGAGAGAGAGTGAGTGGAAAAATAGCAGTGTCTTGATTACACGCCAGTTGGAACTTTTGTGTTCTATAAAATTCAGACAACTTATTAAACTGAGAGAGTAGTGGTAATTTTAACTTTGGGCGATATTGTAAAATGGGTGATTTTGAATTAGCCGCCCATTAGATACCATGGGGCCGATTTTAGGATGGCCGAGCGGGTGCGTTTGGGGCGGGGGGCTCCTAAAATGGGGGAATCCTGGAGTGGTCCGGAGCCCAGCTCCAACCCGCCCACTTCCGGGTTCCCCAGTGACGCGTTCGGGTGCGCGCACAGCTCCTGCATGTGGGACTCCCACCGGCAATTAAAGCCGGCAGGATGACAATTCACATACTTATTTAGATAGTTGAGGTCCTTGGCAGACCTCATTGACAGGAGATTTTGGCAGGGATGCAATTTTCATGGATCCTCAGCGTGTTTCCCGTGCTGTGGGAAACACTCCCTGTTGGAGCAGATGTGTTTCAGTCAGTAGCCAGCGGGAGGTGCAAAGGATTTATGGACAGTTGGGGGGAATACCTCATTTATTGCAGCAGGGCACTCTGTCACTTCAGACAAAGTTTTGACTGCAACACCTTTGTCTTTCCGCTCAAAATTATTAATTTATACCCTAAACTCTGCTGTGCAAACATATTTACCTACTTTGCGGACCCCCTCAAACTCACACCGTCAGGATGGGGGGCGCCATAGCTGCATTCATTACTCCATCCGAGGACGAGCAACATTGCCAGGCATGCTGTCCACCTCGGCCACGTGGAGCTCCACAACACAGTGGTGAGCCACAGGCACCTGCACAAAATAACCGTGCAACTGCACATACACCCACTGTGGGGTGACCCAGTGGGAGCCATCTAGTGTGGGTGTTCATGGAGAACCTCATGAAAGGGACTTATTGCACAAGCCAGTCAAGATTGGCCAAGACGTGGCAGTAGTGGTGACAATATAATATTTAATGTGAGTTGAACCAAAATCAAATATAAATAAAAAACATGACAAACCGCCAAACACCCTTGTGCATCCCCTTTGTGCTCACAAAACCTTTGCCTTATGCTTCCGACTACTCCTACATGGTGCTTCCCCTGTGGCTGCAGCAGAGCTAGTGGCAGGTTGCTCTTGTTCATGCCCTGACCGATTAGATGCTTTGGGCCGACACCCTCTGGGTTTCGGTGCCCATGAGGGCCCCTCCAAAGACTGCTCCACCTGCACCTGTGCAGGGGCAGACTCGACCACCTGGAGAGGAGGCAGCATTGCAGATACTGGTTGAGAGGGGGGCAACGGGTGAGACGTAGAGGTGCTTTGAATGGCGTCCCCACCTTGATGTCCCCTTTCGCCATCATCCCTCTCCTGGGCCAGGCCCACATCACTCCTACCACCCTGCTGGACGACAGTTTGGAGGACATGTGCGAAGCCTTGTAAGGCCAGTGCTAGTGTATCTGCCTGCCTGTTTAAGGTGGCAGAAAGTTGCTCACCCTGAGTCTGAAGGGCCGTTGTCAGGGCCTCAGTGGACTCATTGGTGAGCCGTGCTTGAAGCTCGATGGAGGCCAGCCTTCCCTCCATCGCAGACATTCCCGCATTTACCCGCGACACTATCTCAGAGATGCCCTTACGTCCCTGTGACAGTATCTCGGAGATTCCCCTCCTGTACCTGTGCCACCATTTCACTCATGCAGGAGTTGGACTCCTCCATCCTCTGCTCGATTGTGGAGAGTGCACGTGATACCTGTTCCAGCACCTCGCAAATGTGCTGCTGCCCCTCGATCATTCTCCTTTCATTCGGTGGCCCCCAGGGTTCAGCATCTGTGTCCAGCTGAGCAACGCCTGGAGAGGAGTGCTCCCACTGAGGCAGACTCTCTACAGCTGCCCCTGCCACCAGTGTCTGCTCATGCTCACGTGTGTGGTGACTCACCAACCGCTGAATGCATTGGTTTGGGTGAGGCTGACCGTGAAAGAGATGCATCAGAGAGTAAGTATGAGACAGAGCCATGACATTGTATGAGGATTGGGTTGAGTGGTAGTGGTGGGATGAGTACTGGGGAGGTGTGTAAGTGCAGGTAAGTTGAGGATGAGGTTTGAGTGGGTGTGAGGAGTGATGTGATAAAGTAGTGTTGGCAATGCAGAAAGAGTTGTGGGGTGGGGGTGGTGATGTGGAAGACGGAGTGTAGGAGAATGAGAATGGCTGACCTAGTTAGGTCACTGAAGCGCTTCCTGCACTGTATCCAGGTGCGGGATATGTTGCTGGTGCTGCTGACCTCCTCTGCCACCTCGAGCCAGGCCTTCTTGGTAGCAGAGGCAGGCCACTTCCTCCCATCCACCAGGTAGAAGATCTCTCTCCTCCTCACCCCATCCAGTAGGACCTGGAGTGAGGCATCAGTAAATCTGGGAGCAGCCTTTCCCCTGGGCTGCTCCATGCTGTAATTTTGGCTATTTTCTGCAGGAGCAGCATTGGAGAACTGCCCCTTTAACTAGGGCTCCTCCAGCTGACAGCCTATGATGCGAGTACACAGTCCGCCCGCTGCGCAGGTTTCTGACGGGAAACCCGGAAGCCAAAGTAAGTGGCTTCAATTTACTTACGATCGCATGGGGAACGCACCATTGAAATCAGTAGGAGGGAAAATCAGGAGAGAGATGTGAAATGGGTGGCCAATTCGATATCGCCCAAAGTTAAAATTATCCCCGGTGTCTTTCCTCATCCAATGGTTCATTTATGTGGACAGAATGTCTCTAATTACCCAACCCTTGTTAATGTGACAGTTAAACAATGTAAACATTTTAATTGCTGACGCCTGTGAGACAAAGAGAAGGACAGAGCTACAGATAAAGAAATAGGGGGCAATTTTCAATCACCGGCTCTCCGCTTTTCACCTGTAAAAATGGCGGCCTGCAATTGAAAATTAGGGCGGGGGGGCACCTCAACTGCCCCATTGGCACCCATGGGCGAGCAGCCTGCCTGCCTGAAACAGGCAGGAGGCTGTTTAAATATGTCCCATGCCAGTTGCAATTCTCAGGTACAAATGGGCATTTGTACCAGGTGGTGAGCAGCCTACCTTAAATAGACAATTGTAGGCTGCTCACAAAATGGTCCAGGCTCCTTCTGAGCGCCCAAAAAAGGGCTGCTGGCCTTTTGAAGCACCCCCGCCCCCAGGACAACATTCTTCTCCCCCTCCCCCCCCACCCCCGACCCAACCTGCCAACCAGCTCAGCGTGGGAGCCAGTTGATTTCCCCACCCCTCCTACAGTTTGCCGGCGCCAATTAAATAAGGCTCTGGCCTCACGCCGGCAAGGGCAGGTGGTGTGGACACTCCGCCCACTTCACACCCTTTTAGAGCAAAAGTCAAAGGGCGCCCCGTAATGTCTTTCTTTATCCTAATTTGTTTTTTATTTAAAAGTAAATTGAAATTTGAAAGCAAGCAAAGCCTCTTTGAGTCAAATGGATAGGAGGAGCGGGAGGGGAAGGGGAGAAGGGAAACAGGTTGAGAGTGATGGACCCTATGGCCTCTCCCCATAGATTTTGGAATGGTTCCTGCAGATAGGAGGGTGGCAAATGTAACCCCACTATTTAAGAAAGGAGGGAGAGAGAAAACAGGGAACTACAGACCTGTTAGCCTGACATCAGTAGTAGGGAAAATGCTAGAATCTATTATAAAGGATGTGATAACAGGACACTTAGAAAATAATAATAGGATTTGGCAGAGTCAACATGGATTTATGAAAGGGAAATCATGTTTAACAAACCTATTGGAGTTCTTTGAGGATGTAATTAGTAGAATAGATAAGGGAGAACCAGTGGATGTGGTGTATTTGGATTTTCAGAAGGCTTTCGATAAGGTCCCACACAGGAGGTTGGTGAACAAAGTTAGAGCACATCAAATTGGGGGTGATATACTGGCATGGATTGAGAATTGGTTAACAGACAGAAAACAGAGAGTAGGAATAAACGGGTCTTTTTCAGGTTGGCAGATTGGGGTACCGTAGGGATCGGTGCTTGGGCCCTAGCTATTCACAATTTATATCAATGATTTGGATGAGGGGACCAAATGTAATATTTCCAAGTTTGCTGATGACACAAAACTAGGTGGGAATGTGAGTTGTGAGGCAGATGCAAAGAGGATTCAAGGGGATATAGACAGGCTAAGTGAGTGGGCAAGAACATGGCAGATGGAATATAATGTGGAAAAAAGTGAAATTATCCACTTTGGTAGGAAAAACAGAAAGGCAGAGTATTTTTTAAATGGTGATAGATTGGGAAATGTTGATGTTCAAAGGGACCTGGGTGTCCTTGTACATGAGTCACTGAAAGCTAACATGCAGGTGCAGCAAGCAATTAGGAAGGCAAACGGTACGTTGGCCTTTATTACAAGAAGATTTGAGTTCAGGAGTAAAGATGTCTTACCGCAATTATATAGGGCCTTGGTGAGACCGCACCTGGAGTATTGTGTACAATTTTGGTCTCCTTACCTAAGAAAGGATATACTTGCCATAGAGGGAGTGCAACGAAGGTTCACCAGACTGATTCCTGGGATGGCGGGATTGTCGTATGAGGAGAGATTGAGTAGACTAGGCCTGTATTCTCTAGACTTTAGAAGAATGAGAGGTGATCTCATTGAAACATACAAAATTCCTACAAGGCTCGACAGGGTACATGCAAGGAGGATATGTTTTCCCTGGCTGGGGAATCTAGAACCAGGGGTCACAGTCTCAGAATAAGGGATATGCCATTTAGGACTGAGATGAGGAGAAATTTCTTCACTCAGAAGGTGGTGAATCTTTGGAATTCTCGACTCCAGAGGGCTGTGGAGGCTCAGTCATTGAATACATTCAAAACAGAGATCAATAGATTTCTAGATATTAATGGCATCAAGGGATATGGGAATAGTGCAGGAAAATGGCGTTGAGGTAGAAGATCAGCCATGATCTTGTTGAATGGCGGAGCAGGCTCGAGGGGCCAGATGGCCTACTCCTGCTCCTGCTCCTATTTCTTATGTTCACCATCTGTTGTTGGGAAAGTGAGTGGGAATAAGAGTTCTGTGTGTTTATGTGTGTGTGTATGTGTGTGTATAGAGCATTAAGGGTAAGGTGAGCAACAGCAGACTGAGGGGGAGGTGAGGATGCAGGGGTTGAACAGCTAATTCAAAAGGGGATGAAGTGAGATAGTGATTGGAGTGAGGTAGAGACAGGTGTTAGGAGGTGATAGGAAGGGGAGGAAATAGTGGGAAGGCGAAGGGGGTAAGGGACATAATTATGAGAGGGGGAAGTATGAGTGCTGGGGGAAGGGATAGAAACACATAGAAGTTACAACACAGACACAGGTCATTCGGCCCAACCAGCCAGTTTACCTTCCACACGAGCAACTAGTCCTAATCACATTTACCCGCCCTGTTCCTATATGTCTTCATTCCCTTTTCCTTCATGCACCTAACCCATCTAATCTTGAATGTCATCACAGTTTCTGCCTCAACCACTAACACAGGAAATTAATTCCACAGCCTCACAACTCTATAAGAAAGTTTCTCTTACTCTCTGTTCTAAATCTCTTACATTTAATCTTGTATCTATGGCCCCTCATTCTTAACCCTTCAACTACTGAAAACAGTCTGCTTCTGTCCACCCTGTCCCATCCTTCCATTTTGAACACTTCTATCATGTCAACTCATAATCTGTGCTTTTCTAGTGAAAAAAGCCCGATTTTTCAAGTCTTCATATTTGTATTTCCTCATACCAGACAGCATCCTAGTGAATCTGCATTATACCCTCTCTAAAGTCTCAATATCCTTCACATAGTGTGGAGTTCAATACTGTACTCCGTACTCTAACTGAAGTCTTGGTTTGGAAAGGGAATCTTTGAGGGTCACATTTTCCCCACAACTCTCACCGGCAAATATAGCCTGCAGCTGCGGTGATTCCTTCCCCCACTATCCCACCCATCACCTCCAATCTGAAAAGGAAAGAAGAAAAAGTCAGAGAAAGAAACAGAAGAGGGCAGCGAGAGAAGAGGAAGTTTGAGAAAGAGAAGAGAAAGGAAGCAACAGAAGCAGAAGAGAGACAGAGAGAAACAGCAATATGAAGACAATAAAGATAAGGGTGAGACATATTCTCTGACTTACCATAAGCAATGCTACAGCAGTCCATTTACTATAAATACAAGTTACCTTCCTCTTCTATGTCCTCTAGAACCATTCACAGCTGCTTAAAAATTGCTCCAAAATTTTCCATTTCAGCAGGAAATACAAAATATCACAGACGATTCTACTTGCTTCTGGTATTTTGTGTTCATTAAGGTAAGCAGTATCAGTTCTAGGATTATGGAACATTTGTCCATTTTTGGCACTCTGTGTCAGCATGAAGTATCTCCAGGCCAAGTATCACACAATCCAGATACAGAGTAAGGCTCTCTCTACTCAGCCCCAATAATTTGCCTTAATCGCAAGCTAAGAAGGAAATTTCCTATCATACCACCGTAATACTTACATTTCTCTTACCAGCCTCCTTGAGGCTTCTCTGAGTAAAATTGTTCATTTGTGCCAAGCTATGGTCAATTTTGAACTGCTATCCTCCATGCCCTGGAAATTGTGTTGGTTGTCCAATATGAACTTCGACCATCCCAACGGAAAGAGGGGACTTCCTTTCCACCAGTCTGGACTGGATTCAAAGCCAGGTCTGTGAGGTGAAAGGACAGTGTGCTAATTCAGTCCACCTAATCCCTCTAGACTCCATCAATAACATCATATTGAAAGTCAAACTTGACCCAATTTAAAAGAGTAAGAAACGCACAGCAGAAGCTTTAATTTACCAAATCTCTTTACTTTGTCTGTACACCTATGGAAAGTTTTCATACATTACTACCAGTGATTTTTTATTCCTGCTTCAATACTTAGAATTTTCTCCCTACATGCAAAATGAATGAGTATGGCAGTCCACAATGTTACAGAAAAAAGTCATAACAGATTCAACCTTAACTCTTTGGGTTTATCCAGCACTATAGCAATAAAATAAAATTACAATATTAACAGTTTTCATTTGCAAAAGTAATATGAATCACAAAATCTGGATGATTCTGGAATTCTTCTTTAAACTATTCAGAAACAAAAAAATGTGCAGAAATTATTTATGTCATGAGATTCGAAATGCTACAAAATTGAGTTTCAAAGAGTTAATTGCAAGTCCAGTTGAGAAAATTAATTATGATCTGATTGTATAAGCACCGATTGCTGATGGCTTTAGCATTAAGGCAATACCGTAGTCAGGGAATATTTTAATAGTTGTCATTTAATGTATTTTGTGCCAGTTTAGCACATTCCTATAAAATATGGGCCATCTTTTCACAGCAGTAAGCGCTCAATCATAAAGTCATCCATGGTGTCCTGGTCCTACACCAACGATCCCATTTGTGATGGCTTTGGCATTGATTTGTTGAGTAATGGAGTTAGGTCGTTTGGAATATTTAAACGAAATGGCTCTGCGGAGTTTACGATAACGTTTGAGCTCTTTCTTTTTGATTCTCTTGAAATGAGCCATCAGTAAACTGAAAGTCAAATTGAGAACAATGCTTGCGGAAAATAATCCCGGACCAATAAGACAAAAATATAGGACTTCTCTCAATTTAAATTGCCTTTTCCTATGGCAAAATGAGTAAAGTTTATCTGCAGCTTCCACGACAAGGACTCTTTGCAAAGAATCTGGAAATGTGCAAGTGACATTAGCAGCATCTGGTAAAGATGAAGAAAAGGAAATCAATTAGAAGATGCTAGCAAGCATTTCATTCAAATATACAAACTTGGATACTTTGGCAAATCGGAATCCCTTTTTTATTGTGTAAAATATCCAATTGCTGGAATTAGATTTCTTTGGAAAGCAGTCAGTTTGAAGGAAGATTTAAATGTTACACATCACACTGCTTATCACTGTAAATGCCACCCAAAGTGTCAGCCAAAACCGAGCCCGATCCTAGCCCAGACACATTGAAAAAAACTCCAAAGATGTCCAATTTAGATCAATTTAAATTAGTATAGGACCTCACTGTTCTTCGCTAAGTCCTGAATTGTTGTACCGTAGTATAATGGTTATGGTACTGGATTAGCAACCCAAAGGAAATGAGTTCATAACTCCATTTTGGGAAGTTGTGAAATTGAATTGAATTCAATAAATCTGGTAATCTGTAGTCTGGCACCAGAAAAAAACATGTAAGCTGCTGGATTGTCATAAAAACCCAACTGGTTTACTGATGTCCTTCAGCCAGGAAACCTTCCACCCCTACCTGGCCTACACATGATTCCAGTCCACACTATGTGGTCAACTCTGACATGGCTTAGCAATCCACTCAGTTATACAAACAATTGCTTTGAAGCACCGTAATAAGAAACATCGTAGGAGTGCTGTTAGCACAGGAATTCCAGTGGTTCCAAAGAAGGCTCATCCACCACCTTCTCAGTGTAACTGGGATTGGGCAATAAATGTGACTTATAGGCTTCACCCATATCCCAAGAACAATTTTTAAAAATATATAATGCAGCCACTTTCCAAGCACAAAGCTCTATGGAACAGGTTACTTTGGTTCCCGCTAGGAAACAGGGAGGGGGGGGTGGGGAGGACATGGGAACAGGAGTAGGCCATTCAGCCCCTTGAGCCTGTTCCACCATTCAATTAGATCATGGCTGATCTGTATATTAACTCCATCTATCCACCTTGGTTCCATAGCCCTTAATACCCTTGCAACAAAAATCTCAGTTTTGAAATTTTCAATTGACCCCAGGCCTCATCAGCTTTTTGGGGGAGAGAGTTCCAGATTTCCACTACCCTTTGTGTGAAGAAGAGCTTCCTGACATCACCCCTGAATGGCCTAGCTCTAATATTAATGTTATGCCCCCTTGTTCTGAACGCCCCAGCCAGAGGAAATAGTTTCTCCCTATCTACCCTACCAATTCCTTTAATCATCTTAAACACCTCAATTAGATCACCCCTTAATCTTCTATAGTCAAGGGAATGCAAGCCTAGTCTATGCATCCTGGCCTCATAATTTAACCCTGGTATCATTCTGGTGAATCTGCACTGCAACCCCTCCAAGGCCAATATATCCTTCCTGAGGTGCAGTGCACAGAACTGAATGCAGTACTCGAGATGGAGTCTAACCAGGGCTTTCTATAAATGTAACAGGGGAATCATTAGAGTTCCCGCTCCAAATTGTATCAAATCCCACCTGCTGAAAAAAGGTGTCTGAACACTGGGTGAGGATCAGATTCAGCTTTGATATCCTCCCAAAGCAAAATAACTTGCTAACACAAGTACTCTCCAGCTCAGACATGAAGAATAACCACTTGGACCAGGCACTGAAATCCTGCTGTCACCTGAGAAACTAGACTCAAAGCATTCAGCAGTGATAAATCAGGAGAACATTTCACCTGCTCAGCACTTGGATCAGAATTTATATATATATATGTTACACTTTGATCAAATGTTTAATGTAACAGGAGTGAAGGACAAGTGATTTAATAGGTTGGAATTCTGTCTCTGGATCCATTATCCTTGTGCTTGGAGTCAATTATAAAATGTATTGCATATATGTCTCTCTGGCCGAAGACTTTTATCTGCTATCGTAGGGCTGAGAATTGTTCAGCCAGTTTTGGCAACATTCAATTATTCTGCAATTTAATTTACATATGGACAAATGTCTAGAATATTGTCGTCCTCAAATGCCCGCCGCCAATGGTGTTTTTCAGTTACAAACACAGAATGCAATCAGAGGCAGGGGTTGGGTTATGAAATGGGAAAGCATTTATGTGCATTCATGTCTGGAGCCAGCTCAGGTTGTTCGGGCCAAAAGTCACCACTCGGCTGGTTGTACGGGTTGTAAGTGAAATGGGATTTTGTGCAGTTCCAGTCCAATTCCTAATGGCACGGTGACATTTGGAACTAATTGAGACTTAAAATGATTTTCACCCAACAATAATGGACAATAAAGCAAAATCTACCTGGAATGATTCTTCGGTTTCTTCTCATCCAGTTAATTAAGTATTCAGTGTTGCAGTTGCACATCCACGGGTTCCCAGACAGATGTACGGATCGTAAGTGTGGAAGTCTCTCTAACATACTGACATCAACAAATGTTAAACCATTCCCGCTGAGGTCAATTTCTTGCAGTTTCTGGTTTTCTGAGAATGCACGATTGTCGATGAAAGTCAACTCCTTATTACTATTCACCTTCAGTACAATTATATTCGTCAGATATTGGAAGGTCAAGTGAGTGATCCGCCGTAACTGATTGTAGCTGAGATCCAGGTACACCAGCATCTGCATGTTGAGCAACGAGCTTTGTGAGATCTCTGACAGGGAGTTATTCCTGAAATCCAGGTGCACCAGGCCACCCAGATAGTTGAGGTCGACAGTTGGAAGGCTCGAGATATTGTTGTCGGAGAGGGTCAGTTGCTTGGTAGTGAATGGGATGTCTGCTGGAAATTGTTGGAGCTGGGTCCTTGTGCAGTTCGTTAGAAACTGACTGCAGTTACATTCAGGTGGACACCCAGCAGCCCAAAGCACTCTTGCTATCAAGAAAACACTCAGCAGGCTTAAGCGCCTCGTGCAAAAAGGTATCACGATGAACGGCCCATCCATACTCCGGGTAGGGTGGGAGGGTGGAATCCTTTTATACAAGCCGTTTCACCCAAGACATTGCATTAAAACAAAATGTTCATATTTGAAGTTGTCTCTGGTTATGTCTCCATGCCGTCTTGCAGCCTTAGTGAATTTAGTTGCATCAAGATCTATAATACATATATGTTTACTTGTTTAAAAAATGTAGTGCATTGAAGATTACAAGAGTTTGTGCATTGGTTAACTGCATTTATATCTGGTCCTGCAAGGTTTCGCTTTCTGCAGCTCACACATCGGTACAGAGAGAGGTATTACCTAACTCATCTTAAACTGGGAACGGGGAAGTGTGGGCTGTGAGTGGATGCATGACAGATTATAATTTGACGGTGTAGCAATACAATTCAGAAGACACTTGGATTTCCTTGACGAGGTCTATTTTTAGAATAATAGATGATTTATTTACGCTCACGAGTTAAATTCCTATCTGCGCTATGTTAATGCGTTAACCTGTCTGCTAAATATAGCAGGCGGGATAAATTATTGGCGATTACATAACGTCCAGTCTCACTGCACTTTTCGTTTCAGCATCACTTTTAATGAATTTAGCATCAAGTGTCCTTAAGGTTTTTAAACCACAGTTCTGCTGAGCCACTAATGCTTAAGCCTATGTATATTCTGAAGATGATATTTCACACCAGTGAAAACCAAACCAAACATTAAGAACTTATGAAATATTAAGAACCGGGTTATACAGGCTAGCATGTTAATGGATCTCATGATATTGGAGTAGGGAGCCGTCCCAATGGTAGAAAGTGACAACCATATTTACAGAAGTTGCAGCCTGTGAGAATCAACTGCTCCACCTGAGGTTCCATTTTCAATTTTTTTTTTAATTTCCCAGGAAATTTTCAGTTGTTTAAATTGAGGTGAAAAATTGGGAAGAAATGTTATATTTTCCAGGAAGAATTTATTTTTACAAAAATCCAGCAAAGCACTTTCACACATTTTCTGTAATCTCCACTGGTTAAGGAGCATAGGAACAGGAGGAGGCCATTCAGCCCCTGGAGCCTGTTCCAACATTCAGTTAGATCATGGCTGATCTGAGGCATTGCATAGTTTATCCGTATTACCCA
Organism: Heptranchias perlo; assembly: GCF_035084215.1. Classification (NCBI taxonomy): domain Eukaryota; kingdom Metazoa; phylum Chordata; class Chondrichthyes; order Hexanchiformes; family Hexanchidae; genus Heptranchias; species Heptranchias perlo. The sequence goes on from NC_090333.1 coordinate 67,065,318, forward strand.
GCACGGTGGAAGGTTCAATCCTGGTATGTACTATGTCAGTCAAGGCAGCGGTAATCATGACAATAGGCCTCAGCACTGCTGAATTAGGTCGCAGAAACTTGGACAGGGATTCCACTCCTGACAGCTATCCAGTGACTCCTCCTCGAAGAGTACATTTGTGGATGTCAGTCGAGGACAGGTTTGGGCTTACATGTGATGCCCACATCCTCATCCTCACCCCACCAACACTCATTGTCTAAGGTCAAAAGTGAAGAATGGATCAGGTACTGGAGAGCAACTGGTGTCCTTGGAACTGTACCCCAACAGGGTGTCAATACTTTCCGGAGCGAACAGGAGGTATTATTTTCTTTTATTTGGAAGAAGCAACAGGGCCTAAATTCAACATCGTTGCATCCATTTTAGGGGCGTAAAATGGGCACAACGACAACCGATTTAGCAGGGCAAAGGCTCATGCCGGATCTGCATGGGCATTTGGGCCACTGCTAAATTGGTCGGGGCCTTTTTTTAAGGCAACTCTGGTGACTGCTTGAAATGAGCGCGGGCCTCATTTCAATATTGAAATGAAGCTCCTGTGATCTGAATTCTTAAATGCACTAAATCCGCCTAGTATTCCTGGGTCTTTAGCTGCCTAACCAGGGACCGTTGGAGGCTGCTCATAAAAAGACTCCAAAACTTCCGACAATTTTGTTTCTCATTGAGACGGAAGGAGCAGAAGTGTTCCTCCTGGCTCCGCAAAACAACTGCAGGCTGCTGTACGCCTGCTCTCTTCCCCCATCACTTCCCCTGGACTTGCGTGTGGGCCTTTGCACCGGCCGAAATTGATTATGACCAGGCAAGCCAGCTGCATCAGGGGCCTGATTGATGCCCGCAGTTTGCCTGAATTATGATGAGGCCCGAAGACAAATTTAGTTCAGTCCTCAAGCCTCTCCATCCTGGCATGATGTTGCTGTGTGCCACCACAATTATGCCCGGTTTGGGGTGCAAACAAATTTAGACCCCAATTTGTTTTAAATATTTAGTTTGGAATGATAACAATACGCTTTGAGTTGCATTCGCTAGTGATGTACATTGCCCACACAGCACAGAGAGAAAGAAGAGGATCAGAGATGAAATGGGGGGGGAGGGGAGCAGGGAACTGAGGAAAAATAAAGCAAAGGAAGAGGGATTATGGACCAACCAGGAATTGGGGAAAAGTAAGAATAACCATTATTGAATCTCACTTGTTCAACCTTTAAGAAAATTCATGCCGTGGGTGGTGGGGTGATTGTCTCTCATTCTGTGTACCAGTCTACCAGTCTCAACGCAAAGCAGTTCTTGGGCCCGCTCTCCCACCAGTCCCGCAATCCTTCCTGCTATCTTTCCCTCCTCCCAGTGGACTGTGTACCTGCACCTTTAAGAGATGCAGGCTGCCTACGACATACGCTGGCAACACCCCATTTCGGCCTTCCTGATTCTCTGTACAGCCTCTCAGCACATGGAGGAATCATTGTAATTAGCAGGCAGCATGAAGTTCAGGTCCTGCCTGCCCAGGAATCACCAGGCACGGGTTAGTCATGGATCGCGCTACCCACGCCCGATTATTGGCCTTGTCCAATTTAACCCCCAGAGTACTGCTGATTCCCCTCATTCAATCGCCCAGTGAATTTCAGCACCTCCACTATAGGGGGAGAAAGGGGCAGTCTATTTTTTACAGGGAGTGGCAGGTGGATTGCAACAAATGCATAGGGGTCAGAGACTGTGAGGGAAGCTTATGCCCACTACTTCATGGACCTCCCCGCCACTCCAAACATGGTTCAGAGGGAGTTCAATTAATTTACTCAGAACAGTCCAAGGATTTGCAGAAAATTGATCGTGAGTAGATTCCCAGCTTCTGAGTAGGAAGTTATTGTTGTATGTATCAAAGGAGTGTATGATTCATTGTTTAGTACTGTATACTATTCATTTACCTGCTATGTTTAAATAAAACCACTTGTTGGTTCAGAGCCTGAGTCTCGGGGGCTGATTTTGGTATGCTGTGGTAATCGGGAGGCTGACGATCTTGTCACCCACGCAATTGCAGCAGCAAGAGGCCTGAACCATCTTGGTGGTTGGGCCTCATTAGCATGTGCGGCCAGCCAGCTACAAGTGTCGAGCGAGCTCTCCGCAGCAGCTCATCAGTCAGAGAGGGCAGTAAATCAGCTGGACAACAGTACAGACCTGGTGGGGGTCGGGGGGGGGGAGGCGAATGATAGGATGGTGCTGCTCAGTGATCAGCAATGGGCCGGAGTATTTTTGTGGGGCCAGTAGGAACACTCCTGCACCTCGGGGCCCTGCAAAACATGAAAGAAAAAAATTGGGTCGGTATTTGAAGTGGCCCGCAGCGACCCTTTAAGGACTGCTGGTCGGGCTGCTCTGCACCAGGGACCAATGGGCGGGGTGTGCACATTGCGCGCCCTGCCAATTGGTCAACAGAAATCATGCTGGGGTCCTACAATGAGCGTTGGACCCCGATTTAAATACTTCAATAAGATTCCAGCGTGCTTTGGGCGGGAGTGCTGGGTTCCTATTCTGAGGTTTTCCCAAAGATCACATCATGCGGGCCTCTCGAGAGAACTCAGCGGGATGAGTTTCGCTGAGAAATGGGGTGAACAGCAGGCAAAAATTGGCCCCTCAGTCTGGTAGAACTGCATATTCAGTTCACCTTTTGAAGAGAGGATCATAATGTGGCAGGACCTCATACATTGCAGTAGCCAGTGCACAAAATAAGGGTTCTCTATTACGATCGCTGGTCTCGCTGTCATTTACCTAGATATTGGGTAGAAAAGGGTATGGTGCAGGTCAGGGGACACAAGGTTTACTTAGAGGACTGGCTAGAGATACTGAGCCAGAGAAACTATCTAGCATAAAAACACAAAAACGTGACAAACATAAATTGAATTTGATATATCTCCAACAGATAGAGATTGGCATTAGAGGGTTCTTGTTGCACCAAGTTTGCTTCACAAAAATTCTGCTGGATAATCAGGAATTTGAGATTTGGAGCATGGGTAATAGAGATTCCAGTGTAAATTTGGCAGCACTGCTACCTCTGGAAGCTTATGCACCAAGTAAATAAGAGAATTTCTGCAGCTGCCCTCCAGAGGTAGCACTACCACAACAGCATCGCCGATCTTGGCACATAAGGAAGCCCACACGTGTAATATTTAGTTGCTGGTCGGCAGAGTTACTCAGGCACCAGTACAATACGACAAAGTAGATTTGAGTTCACTCGCCCATTGGGGAAGATACAATGGCAAGGTTGGGTTGCAAATGTTGACTTGGGAAGGGATGGAGGGAGAAACCAGGAAACTACAGGCCTGTCAGTTTAACATCAGTTGTGGGGAAGTTATTGGAATGTATCATCAGAGTGACTGAGCACTTGGCCTAGTATCAGCTGAACAAAGAGAGTCAACGTGATTTGTGATGGGTAGGTCATATCTGACTAATCTACTTGGATTTTTTGAGGAGGTCGCTAACAAAGGAAAATGTTTAAGGATGTTGTCTATACGGATTTCCAGGAGGCATTTGATAAGGTGCCATACAAGAGAACATTTAAAAAAATGGGAGCACACGGAATTGTGACATGGATTGGTAATTGGTTGGGAGGTAGGAGAGAGAAAGGGATAAAGGGAATGTACTTATATTAGCAGGATATAACAAGCGGTGTTCCCCAGGAATCTGTACTGCGGCCTCAGCTTTTCGTCATATATATTGATGACTTGGATGAAGGAATAGAGAGCTGTATCCAAGTTTTCACATGACACTGTTAGGAGGCACAGTAAGTTGTGTTGATGGGTGCAGGTAGTTACAAAGGGACATAAATAGATTAAATGAATGGGCAAGTGTGAGGTTATCCACTTTGGATCCAAAAAAGACAAATCGGAAAATTTTCTTAATGATGAGAGACTAGGAAATGTGGAGGAGGAAAGGAATTTGGGTGTCCAAGTACACAAATCACTGAAAGCTAGTGCACAGGTACAAAAAGTAATCAAAAAGGCTGATGGAATGTTGGCCTCTATCTCAAGAGGGCTGGAATGTAAAGGGGAGGACGATATGCTTCAGTTGTACAGAGCCGTGGTCTGATCCCATCTGGAGTACTGCGTACATTTTTGGGCACCGCGCCTCGGGAAGGATACCTTAGCCTTGGAAGGGGCTACTGCGCAGATTCACCAGAATGATACCAGGACTTAAAGGATTAAATTATGAGGACAGATTGCATAAACTTGGCCTGATTTAGAAGATTGAGGGGGTGATCTAATTGAGGTGTTTAAAATTATAAAGAGATTTGATGGGGTAGACACAGTGAAGCTATTTCCACTGTTGGGGGAAACTAGAATAATGGGGCATAATCTAAAAATTAGAGCTAGGCCATTTAGGAGTGAAATCAGGAAGCAATTTTTCACAAAGGGTAGTGGAACTTTCTCCCGCAAAAGGTTGTGGATGCTGGGGGTCAATTGAAATTTTCAAGACTGAGATCGATAGATTTTTGTTAGGAAAGGCTATGAAGGGATATGGAACAAAAGCGGATAAATGGAGTTGAGGTACAGATCAGCCATGATCAGATTGAATGACAGAACAGGCTTGAGGGACTGAATGGCCTACTCCTGTTTCTGTGTTCCTATTAAAATAAACTATGAATGCACAGCCATGTGTGAAACGTTTTTATGCTGTACTGTTGTGGAATCTGCTCTGCAGTTTAAACAGGACGCCACACAGATCTGAGTCACTGTTGCTCACTAAAGCAGTTCTATAAAATAAATGTGATAGTAGAAACACCAGAGTTACTTCTTAGAAACAGCAGCTGTTAACCCCACATAAACATGTCATGTAATAATTTTCAACAGCACAGTCTGGGGGTCACTCTTAAGAAACATCTGAAAGTTACAACTGAAGACCCTAGAAAATGAGCTGAAATAAGGCTCTATGAGGTAGAACATAATTCTACAAAAGGAGAGAATTAAAGGCTTGTAGCTGTACTATGAACTGCATGAATTGTTGTGTCACAGGCGAGACAACAAAGGATTTTGAATTAGCGCCAAACCAAGAAAGCAAATGAATTAATCTTCACCACTAAAACAGACAGAATTCTACATAATGTTTACGTCAGTACATTTTGTTGTTACAACATTTAACTTGGAGGGTCAATATTAATAGCTTTACTCTTGCTTGTTGTAATACTTTGACTATAGAAGTTAAATTCTCTTATGCTGTGACAGATCGATAATAGCGAGAGTTGTACTACGGTAATTCTGGAAGTTTTTTTGTTGTTTGAGGTGATTATATTTTACTGCATGCCATGACTGCAGTTGAAGTGGAAGGAAAGTCTAGGGGAAGTACATTCTAATTCAAAACTCTCACCTTTGAAAGTAATAGCCGTCTATTTTGGACCTGTGTGAAACTGACCCACAAGCAGAAGGGCATTGTCCATTGATGTAACAAGCATCACTTATACTGGTTAGCGTGTGACACACCAGAGATTTCATCATACCATCAAATGTTACAAGATGAGAAAGCTGCATTGATATAATTTCTACCTATCGCTCACCATTGGTACAGATGACAGTGGAAACAGGCCTCATGGTGTTCTGATTAACAAAGGACACCTAGAAACCACAGCTCTCTGTTTCTAAGGTTGTCCATATAGGAGCAAGTTTTGTCAGTACTCTTTGAACATTAAGGTAGTCACTTTACTAGACCGATTTAATGTTGATTGGAGGGAGGGCTGTGCTTAAACTCCCATACTTCTTTTTACTTAGAATGTTTTTTTGTGATGCACTTAAAAGGAGGTATCATTTAGTTAACTGATAGAAGACATTAATCTTTTATGTGAGTAGGATGAAGAAGCTTTGGCAATCTTGGACAGTTGTTCATTTACTTTGGAAACAAACCTTTCGGCAAACCCATTACTAAGCAGTGATTAACATCTGGGTAATTAAGTCTTTTTCCTTATGTAATTCCTTGGCCGAAGAGCTCATTCCACTCATACAGCAACCACTTCCTGTATTAATATATACAGTGTTTCTGTTGAGACTACATATCTGCAAGACAGCTACGTGGGACAGCTTATGTGCTTTTACAAAGTATTACTGTTTTGACCTGACAGCTCAGGATGGCAAGGGTTCTGGCATTGTCGTGCTTCAGGTTGAACAAATTAGAAACGATGTTGGAGCCTTTAAATTATGCTGTGTAATTCTCATCCTTGTATTCAAATCCCTCCATGGCCTTGCCCCTCCCTCTTCTCTATCTGTAACCTCCTCCAGCCCTACAACCCTCCGAGATCTCTGCGCTCCTCCAATTCTGGCCTCCTGTGCATCCCTGATTTCTATCGCCCCACCATTGGCGGCTGTGCCTTCAGCTGCCTAGGTCCTAAGCTCTGGAATTCCCTCCCTTAACCTCTCAGCCTCTCTATCCCTCTCTCCTCCTTTAAGATGCTCCTTAAAACATACCTCTTTCAACCGTCCTAATGACTCTTTATGTGGCTCAGTGTCAAATTTTGTCTGATAATACTCCTGTGAAGCGCCTTGGGATGTTTTACTATGTTAAAGGCGCTATATAAATGCAAGTTGTTGTTGTTGTGTCCTTGAGCTGAATGTAGTCTGGAGGTCAGGCTCCAGTAAACAGCACAGTTCATTGACTGTCTCACCGCTGAAGTATAGATTGCAAGGGCAGGTCTCTTCAGACATGCGTATGTCTTCGGCCGCCCACAGGTGGGTGCCAGAAGCCTGAGGTAAAAACAACCCCTCCTTTCCACTCTCTGTGTGAATTCCTCTTCCTTTTTCAAATCCAGAACAGTCATTGGCAGATTCAATGCAATGCCTATGCTGAGCACCATGCTTTGGTGAGGCAAGTGGTGAGAGTAAGAATGCTGCCTTTGGAAAAGTGCATCAGAGGACTGTTGAATTGCAGAAAAAACAGCAGCAAGCAGCAGAAAAAATGAATACACTGACCATAGTGACAAAGTTCAGTTTGGCTAGCCAAAAACAGCAAGAAAATCAAGTGTCCAAACTGAGGCAACAGAAACCATGGAATTCTGCCTGTTTTACATTGGCGTTCAGCAATCCGAAGCTACACTGTCAAAGATCATGGAGAATTCACTGTGGGACCCATTACAATAGCCTTCAAGAATAGAAAAACGTTTGCTCCCTCAGAATTGGCAGTTCAGTGACAAGTGCAATGGGACTTACCCTTCCTGATTCAGTGGGCCTCATGCGCTGCTAGTGAGGGACCTTTCTCCAAGCACAACATCAGAATAGGTTCTCACATTTGCATGAAAGGAAAGGACTTGCATTTATACATTCCTTTTCATGTCTTCAGGACGTCCCAAAGCGCTTTACAACAAATGAAGTACTTTTGAAGCATAGTCACTGTTGTAATGTAAGGAAACGTGGCAGCCAATTTATGCAGAGCAAGGTTCTACGACAGCAATGCGAAACATGACTAGATAATCTATTTTAGTGATATTGGTTAAGAGATAAATTTTGGCCAGGACATCAGGAGAATGCCCCTGCTCCTCTTCGAAATAGTGCCATGGGATCTTTTATGTCCACCTGAGAGGGCCTCGGTTTAACGTCTCATCCAACAGACGGCAACTTCGACAGTTCAGCATCCCCCTCACTACTGCACTGATGTGTCAGCTTGGATCATGTGCTCAAGTCTCAGGAGTGGGACTTGAACCCTCGATCTTCTGACTCAGAAATGCAAATGGTACCAGAGTCAAGGCTGGCAAGGCATGAAATCACTTTGCTATTTAAAGGGAGGCATTAACACAAACCGGAACAATATTATTATACAAACACATTCAGGATTTGTTCAGTAATACTGCACAGTGTAATTTCTAGGCTCGTATTACTCACCTGTAGATTGCATCTTGCTCATTTGTAAGAATAACTCCTCCCTGCCTGGCTTTTGTTCTCTTTCTAACCTGGCAGTAACCTGGAGCTCTGTTATTGTTTTAACACTCGTTAATTTCTAGCTTTGAATCTTAGTATTATTTCACTATAATGTTGTAATCCCCTTGCTAATCCCTTAAGTCTCATGGCTGCCTCTGGCAGACAAAGAACTGATGCCATCCTCAGAATCCGGCTGTTACACAAAGTGGGGGAGATCAGCTATTGTGCAAGGTACAGATTTCTTAAAGGACCTTTACGTGATTTCCTCCCCCAGGACTATGGCCAATTCTTGTTTGTATTTGGAGGCTGAATTTCTTTCAACATGTTAGATTACTTACTGTAATGACTGTTAACATATAATAATAAACCATACCTTCAAAAGAGTTACACAAGATCTTCTTTCTGCCTCATATTACATTCAGTATTATCCTTGTTATGAGATTAGCTCAAATCCAGCATTTAAAAGAAATACTCACACTCAACTACTCTGAAGATCTGAGGAATTGTCCAGCTCAGCAATGGGGGAGATCCCACTTCAAACTTATAGGAATTGGGTGCGTGCTTATTCTAATGTTGGGATGATTGGATGACTGCTGTGACTTCAATGCAGCTTTGTATAAATAAATACAAAATTACAATTATCCTTGCACAGATACAACAGAGGAGGATAACTTTATACAGCTTTAATTCTAGTAGCAGTGGAAGTATAGCAATGGGGGTGTGGTCTGATTTAATTAAAATATTCAGAAGGCTCTCCATGTACAATCAAAAGGTTGTCAGTTCACATTTTTATGTGGAACTAAGCACATAAGTAGACAATGGGAGTAAGTTGAGGAACAAAATCAAATCAATACAGCATATTAGAAGTAAATATTTGTGGAAGGAGCAAGCAAAACAAAATAACAATATGAACAGCGTCAAGAAAAGCAAAATAAATGTTCTCACTCTAATGAGCACACAGAATAATTGTGTTTGTTCAAAGTTGTACTCTTCTGACAATTCCTTCATTCTCAATTTTTTGAACTGATAATTCAGAAAAATAAATGGGGTCCTATATATGGACTTAGGCCAAAATATTTTGTGGCCTATAACTATGACAATTATCAAACTACTTCTGCAATGCACCAACCAGAATAACAATGAAACTTTTTTTTGTTTTTCTTTTAACTCTTTCACCACAAACTGCTGTTACAAAGCCACCTGTTATGGTCCATGTTAACACTGTGCAGTGTAAGTAGTTAAATCTTTTACTGTGCTTCGCACCAAGCCCCAGCCCCGGCCCCTTGAACGTTTTCATTCACCGCTTCAACCCCTAGAATGCATTCGCTAAATGAAAATAACCTACTGGCCAGATTTGAGCAGGAAAAAGAAAAATTCAAACTGGAAACTCTTCTGAGATTAGGGTTAGGGTACGCTGTGGCTAAATGGAGGCACAGCCTCTGGGCAGTGCTTTACAGAAGAGTGTTTGCAGCTGATAGTGGGTGACAGAAGTACAAAAGGTACTCTACCACGACCTTGTTTAAAAAAAAACACACAACAAATATATTAATGATGATGCTACTGAAGAAGAAAGTTGTTTTTACAGGAAAGCCTTATTCTGCAACAAAATTCTGTGCTTGGGCTTCATATTTTTGCCCAGAGTTGTGATGAAAGCAAGCTGGGTAACGCAGAACAAGACTCTAGAAAGAGGAGAAATAAACATGCACTGTTACCAGTGACACAAAAATTTTAAAAATCTGGAAATGTGCAGTGGGTTAGTCAGTGGGAAAAGCAAAATAATGTTCCAGGTAGAAGCCAATCTCTAGGACCATACCTGAAATGTTCACCTGTCTTTTCTTTCAGATGGCGACTAACCTGCTGTGTATTTCCAGGATTCTGTGTCACATTTTCAGCATTTGTGGTTTTCCTTCTTATCTCAGTGACGCCGACTGCTCTGCATTACAGACTGACAGATGGGAGTTTTTGAATCAGTAACAAATCAGAGGATGAAAAATTTGTATTAAAAACAGAAAAAGCTGGAAAATACACAGCAGGTCATTCAGCACCTGCAAAGAGTAAAGACAGACTATGACATTTCAGGTGTGTACCGTTCATCAGGGCACTTGCTAGTCACCACTAGAGATGCCACAATTCTATAAGAGTCCACGCAACTCCTAACAGGTCAATAGATTTTAAAAACGATGCATTTTAACTTGCAGGCTTAATATCGATAGTTGTTGACTTGGTTCTTTGTATTACTTGGATTACAGAAGTTAAATTTGTCTCTGCTGTGTTAAAACATTCACAGCAAGAGCTGCATCACTGTAATTCAGAATATTGTCATTGTATCATTACAGGAATCACATTGATAATATATCGTCAGGATATGCCATGCAAGCTTTTAAATAGACTAACTAGTTAACAGTAAAAAGTATGTTGACTCCTTAATGTTTCCATGATAAGCTGCCAGTTCTGATTGCTTATTTTTTGTTTAAGCCATTTTTACACAGGAGTCGTTTACGAGCCAAGAGTTATATTTCCAGCAAGGTAAGTGTGACATTTTAGTCTCTATCTATAATTGCCCAAACTGAATTTTGTTCGTTTATAACATTTCTGTAATATTAAATTCAGTTGTAATGTTAACTGAAGCTAGCAGACATGAAACCAGTCTGCTTGCCATGGTAACGGGAAGTGTTAATTAGCTACCCATAAACAGACATGCTGGCAACAAAACTGCTTGATTATTCAGGTTTCTGTAGCATTGATACAATGACAAATCCTGGGAAGTGAGTCGGTTGAAATGGCCAGTCATTGGCAAGCATCTTAGGCTACTAACAAAGATTAAGACCCAGAATTTCCTGCACTGGCAATATTAACAACGAACGCCATAAGTTAGGCTATTGTGTGCCCCGATCCTCCAGTAGAGAATTTACGCCAAGATTTGCTGGTTTTCTAATTAGAATTCGCCGCAGCGAGCATAGCGGCCAATCAGAAGCAGGACAGCTACATCATTTCTGACTTCGAACACTTGAACAGTAATGCATTATTCATCCACTTCAAAAAAAAACTGTTAACATATTTCCCAAGACTTGACCCGAACTCTTCCAGAATAACTGGTTAAAATTTACAAACGAGGAACATTGAAATTATTATTGTTTGAGGTGAGGCGCCACAGAAACAAACATCACAGCTCGGCGTTCCAGTGTTTGATGAACAATCCCTTTTTATACAACTCAAAATGCAGGTCTTCCGCAACTGAATGGAAAAGTATCCAACCTTAAACAAGGAAGAGGGGTCCTTAAGCTTCCATATACTTATACAAAATTATATTATATTTAAGGAGATCTTAAGAAGCAAAAACTTAAACCCTCCCAGTGACATAAACAGCTCCAAGGGAGCAAACTGCACCTCAGAAGAGGGAGATGATGATCGTGATTTTCAAACTTCAGAGACCCGAGCAAGGCGCCTTGTTGATGATATGGAAGGAGCACGTTCCACTGCCAAAACTTGCAAGATCAAGTAACAACATTCGATTAGGTAAACAGTCCTCCTCTGAGTCTGTTTACTAGCTGCAGATGGAATGCTTCTAGCCCAACTGCTGTTGGAAATATGTTTAAGGAAGCCAATCCAGGAGCGGGAAAGTAGAGTTGAGGTCGAAGATCAGCCATGATCTTATTGAATGGCGGAGCAGGCTCGAGGGGCCGTATGGCCTACTCCTGTTCCTATTTCTTATGTTCTTATATAATAATTCAGGATACTGCCAGGAGACCAGCACCATTCAGCAAATTCGCGATCGCCATTGATTTCAATGGAGGGGCAGGGCTATTACAATTAACTGTTCACTGTTTAAGTGAGGGAATTTGCCTGAGGAAGGAGAAAAACATTTGCCTGAGGAAGGAGAAAATCTCCGAAAGCTTGTGAATTTAAAATAAAATTGCTGGACTATAACTTGGTGTTGTAAAATTGTTTATAAGTGAGGGAAAGCACAGAGCGGTGCAGAGGTCCCAGGACATTATGGCATGGCGTAAGTAACGGCGTAAGTCACTTAAGCCATCATTTCCTGGAACTTGTATGCCAGAATGCATATGTGCAAGTGCGCCATTACCACGTTTTCAGAAAATTCTGAGCCTATGCCCATTCAGTATTATAGCCAGCCATTGTTGCTTTATTAAATAAAAAATATGCTGTTTGCCTACTGTTCTTAGGGTGGGTCCAATTTGAAGCCACCCGACTGGCAACTTAGTGGGCGAAACCTCCGACCTCACCCTCCTAAATGGGGTAGCTCTTTCTTTCTCTCTCTTTTTCTCCCTTTCTCAGAAAAGCAGAATGGGAAAGTGGGCATCAGCAGCCTATAACAGAAATCTGGGGCCAGTTAGGAATGGGATAGCTAACTTGAAAGTAGCCTTACTCCTAGAGAGTCAGTACTTTTGTTATTTTTCATGAATCAAGGAGCTTATAAAGTTGACAGGTCTCACTGCAAAACCTGTATTCTGTTCATTAATGTATTTTATGTCAAATAAACCAGTTTCTTGGCGTGTAGTTGTGTCTCATCACAATAGAATGCTTTTCAGTCCACCTGCTGTAAAAACAAGAGACTCTGCATGGTGGCACACGCAATACTGATGTATGGAACAATGGTCATGGTATTGTTTAACTAGATTGTGTGCAGTTAAAGGAGTGCTCTGGATTGGAAGGGGTGTGAGGTCTATTTACAGGAGTGATTGTTAACACTGAACTAAGAAAATATCCAGTACAAAACTTGAAAATTGTGATAATAAGTCACACTAGAGACAATTTGAAAACCAAACATTTCCCACATCATCCTACAGGTGCATGACGCCAAAAATAGTATCACTCATTTTCTAATTACCTGTGTGTATTCATGACTCATTCATTCTGGGACATATCTCAATTTCCAGGAAATGAAATTTTTGAGTTGGCTTTTGGCAACAGCAACTCAGGAGAGTTTTCCCGGTGTCCTGGCCAACATTTATCCCTCAACCAACATCACTGAAACAGATTATTTAGTCATTTATCTCATTGCTAATGGGATCTTGCTCTGCGCAATTTGGCTACTGCATTTCCCTGCAGTGCAACAGTGACTACACTTCCAAGACAGTACTTCATTGGTTTTCGGACATTGTTAGGTCATGAAAGGTGCTATGTGAATGCAAGTATTTTCTTTCTTTCTTTAGGGCTGAAGAGTAGTGCTGACTTGATGCTAACCTCTTGGATGAATACAAAGGGGTAACATTTCCTTGGGCTTTTTGCCAGACTCCCACCGTAAGTCCGGCGGAAAGTCTTGGCAAAAGGCTGGGATCCAGATGTGCTGGGTTTCAACCTCAGTTGAGAAATCATGCCCGTCTCACAAAAGGCAAGGGGTTCCCACTTCCCATAAGGGCCCGGTGTGAGACTGGAGGCCAGTACACCGAGTCAGGTGAGGTATACCAACCTCCAGATGGGTGGAGGCGGGTGGTGTCAGCGAGGTGTGCGGACAGGAGCAAGGACGATCCTGGTATCAATTCCAGGGTCGCAGCCTGAGGATTGACGGCCCCAAATTGTCTAAGTGCAGCTACGCTAGCTCTTGTATTCTCACTATGAAGCAGGAGGCTTGGTTTAAGCACTAGCGTTCTTATAATGTCGCTTCAGTGGTTCTCCCATTCCATCCAAAGGCTTGGTACAAAATAGTTATGCCATTCTCTCCTCTATTAGATTGGGAGGTGGGTCCAGCACCTGTTGTGAGTCTGCATTGTTGGTTGTATGCCAACTTGCCCTTTTCTATGTCATTGAATTGCCGGCAATAAGCCTTAATATTGTGCTTGCTTTGAGGTGGCGGGGTGGGGGGAATAGAACTGATAATCTTGACAACTGGATTGCACGCTTTCAGCATTTGCGTTCGGGTGGCAGCAGGCTTCCGTCAACCATTATCAGCGCCTGCTGCGCAAGCAGCCCCAACTCACTCTTTTAGCCCACTCTTTGACGCCGGTGCATTTAAAAGGTGAGTGGGATCATTTTCACTTCAGCATCAACAATGATTGGCTTTGTTATGCCAAGAATTCTTTCAAAAGCTGAATTTTTTTTAAAAAATGATCGCCCATGATATGTTGCATAACAAGTGTGTCACAAATTTCCATAAACATTGGAGCTGATAGATTAGCAACCAGGCAACTGTCAAGCGCCATCAACCTAAAAAGTCAGGTCTTGCACGTTTTATTGAGGTGTGCATCAAGAATGTTCCTTCAGTTGACATCAAAAGCATAATTTAAATTCTATCCGAGGATGAAGGTTCAAAAATTACACAATGCCATACAAATAGCTGCAGAGGGTGGGGAGAAGGCAGATAGCCAGCAACTTACTGATCTTCAGCACGTCAGAAAAATAAACACACCCTTCTGTGCCTGGAAACAATTTGAAACCATAATGCAGCATCTGTGGAGAAAGAAACAGAGTTGACATTTCAGGTCGATGAGCTTTTAAGGTCATCGACCTGAAACATTAACTCTGTTTCTTTCTCGCCTGACTTGCTGAGTATTTCCAGCATTTTCTGTTTTTATTTCAGAATTTCAGCATCTACAGTATTTTGCTTTTGGTTGAAACTATTAATGTTTATCTATTGCAAAATACAGTTTCTTTTTTGTGCTTATGTATAGTTTACATAACACATCATCTGTGGTTGACCATGTATATCATCCTCCATCTGCGATTGACCATCTAGATTAACCTGCATTATTTGGACCTTCATGATACCTCACATCAAAAAAACTGTCAAGGCGAATGCCAATGAACTTAAAGAACTTGTACTGTTAGAGATCACATTAACCATTCATAGACCTTCAATATTAATCATCGTTTTTGAAGACGGTCCTTTTTTTCCTTCTTGAAATCAATACCGCAGGTTTTTAAAACAAGATTTTAAATTGTTATGTCACTCTTGATCCATAGAACATAACACTGTTTCATGGCTGCTTGACACATGAACTGGCTGATCTTTCACCTGTATCCCAGGTGACAAAGGCAGGCTGTGATTAGCTTCTCAGTGTCCTGCTTCTAGGAGATAAGGAGGGTTAAGTACCTTTGTGAAACAGGGAAAATCACTTCTTTGAAATAACAACCAGGATTGCCCCACATTTGATCACTGATCTGTGCTGACCTTATGGTTGGCAGTTGGATCGTGATACTTGGCCTCTGAGCCACTGGGCTAGCGATGGAAAAACTGGCTCCAACTCCTGATCACTGTTCAGCAACTCCTGTTAGAAGTGTGCAGCTGGAGACCAAGCGAGGACCGGATTAAATTTGACTGTGATACACCCCATGACTGAATATCCGGCCGACACGCGCTCTCTGGCTTCATAATGAATAATAGCCACTTAGACAAGATACCAGAGGGTGAGTGACACACATAGAACTGTGCCCCACTTAGGAATCAATATCTTCAGCAGAGAGGTAAAGTGGGGAGGGGGGGAGTGAAGAGAATTTTTTTTAAAAACAAGCCAAACAAAGTTTAGACTGGCCGTTTGAAGAACTTTTCACTTGTGAGAGAATAAAGTATCTGATCTCTCTCGCGTAGTACAGGATGCATCACGGTGCATCATGGATTAGGCAGAAGGAAGTTCCTCCAACTCCCACTGCTAACTACATGCCAAGGACTATTGTTTCTTTTTATCTTGACATTTGACAGGCATTCAGGCTGACACGGAAATTAATGATATATTTAGAGTAAAAGAAATAGTACAGGTGAATTACAAATCTCCAATTCAATTTCCATGTTCAGATTACATTATAAATTCCCAGTTTGCAGTACAGGTGGTTAATGAACATGTGACCTCTCCCGAAGATTTGTAATTCACTCCAGGTATTATTTTCAGGTGAGAGGGAATTATCTGATTCACTCAGAGGTCTTTGTAATTATATAAAAATGTCTGTTTTTTTCAGGGGAGGGGAAGTGAATCGGGAGCTCAGCACACCTGACATACAACTGGTAGAGTCATTCTTTGGCAGATTTGACTCGACCGAATCAAGCATTATCATGCTTTATTTCTTCAGTAAATTCTTCCTGTCATTCCAGGATCATGCTGGACAACAAAGACAACCTAAGGCTCCTTTTGCCCATGATGAACCACCTCCTCAAACCTATTTCTCCCCCTCCCCTTCCCACCCTCACCTCCAACATCAGGTGGAAAGGACTCTACGATTGAGACCATCTGTTCAGATGTCTCTGTCACTGCTTCCCCATCTTCATACCCCTGCCCTTGATCTCTCCCCCTGGTCTCTCACGCACTTCAATCCCCCAGTTCCTCTGCAGTTTCTCTCCCATCTCCCTCTCGGAAGGGACCCACCTCCTTACTCCTTCAATCCTCTTCCCACTCTTCCACTGACCCACCTACTGCCCCTCCAGGCCCACTTGCTACCTGCCATCATTAATGGCTCCCTTTGCCCCAGGAATGTCCCCCTCCCTTTCAAAATCACTGTCATCAGCTCCCTCCTCATACACATAGTGACAGGATAGACAGAAAATTGGGTACAGATTTCCTACATTTCAGCTGTGCATTAACAATTTGCAGCTCTCTTGTATCAGTCCAGCAGATGGCACAGCTTTCTAATTTTTCACTGCAGTCTGCAAAAGAATTCCTCCAAAATTAACATTTTGAAAGAAACTCAAAGGTCTCTCCTTCAAATTCATGCCTATAACAGCAACATTTCTTACTGTTTTGTCCTGTTGTAATCACTGCTATAATAATGGTGCAAGCAGCACTGAAGTACAGTGCGTGATTTTTAAGTTCACTGATCACTATCTACCTTGCTTAACCGTGTGTCACAGAACGCACTGTAAAGTAGCCCAGACTTCATTAAACAATGGCTCATTGCCAGTCCTCTTTCCTTTTAACTTCTGTTCTGTAACCATGGTGATGCCATGTTAGGTTGCATGGGCTGTGAACGTGCACAATGCCCTCAGTGGGTGGCAATTCCAGTGCAGAAAATCTGCATATATAACAAAGATAATTTTAGATGTTACAATATTTAATTCATCTTACCCACCCACATAAAGGATGGCAACATGAAGCTAGAAAGCTAGTAGAAAGAGATAAAACATGGATTTAATTATTTAAATGTTCTTTTTAGATGCCTAATCTGAGCATAAAATTAAATTGCACTAAATCACTTCCCACTCAATCCTGTTATATAGAATTCCTGATATATGAATAGAACGTAACTGCATAGCTTTGTTCCAAGCACACAGTATTCCTCAATTATTCAGGTTCTCGTTTCTCATTGCACTGAACATCTGTCAGGAGTGTTTTGCACTAAAGGATCTAGCTGTATAATCGTTTCATTCAGATTGAGTTGTTATTTTTTTTAAAAACAAAAGGAAAGCAGGAATCTATAGAATTGCCGATTATTTTGATCCGTGCAGAAATTTCCTTGGCTGACTTGTTAAACAAGTTACTGGATAAAGAATCTGGCTTAGCAATCAGAAAGCAGACAGATCAAAATAGGTACAGTTGAAGGAGCACTGTTTTCAGGAGAAATTTGGTTGGCAAAACCCCTATATTATACTTTGAAAACACACAAAACAATGGCAAAAATCACGTTGAAAATACGACACGTGCATGCAACATTATGACAAAAATGGTGCATCAGTGTCTACCTCCCAAACAAATAAAACTTTTGCTAAACAGTAAGCACGTACATTTTTTAAAATTCATTCATGGGATGTGGGCGTCGCTGGCGAGGCCGGCATTTATTGCCCATCCCTAATTGCCCTTGAGAAGGTGGTGGTGAGCCACATTGTTGAACCGTTGCAGTCCGTGTGGTGATGGTTCTCCCGCAGTGCTGTTAGGTGGGGAGTTCCAAGATTTTGACCCAGCAACGATGAAGGAACGGCGATATATTTCCAAGTCGGGATGGTGTGTGACTTGGAGGGGAACGTGCAGGTGGTGTTGTTCCCATGTGCCTGCTGCTCTTGTCCTTCTAGGTGGTAGAGGTCATGGGTTTGGGAGGTGCTGTCGAAGAAGCCTTGGCGAGTTGCTGCAGTGCATCCTGTGGATGGTACACACTGCAGCCACTGTGCACCGGTGGTGAAGGGAGTGAATGTTTAGGGTGGTGGATGGGGTGCCAATCAAGCGGGCTGCTTTATCTTGGATGGTGTTGAGCTTCTTGAGTGCTGTTGGAACTGCACTCATCCAAGCAAATGGAGAGTATTCCATCACACTCCTGACTTGTGCCTTGTAGATGTTGGAAAGGCTTTGGGGAGTCAGGAGGTGAGTCATTCGCCACAGAATACCCAGCCTCTGACCTGCTCTCGTAGCCATGGCTGGTCCAGTTAAGTTTTTGGTCAATGGTGACCCCCAGGATGTTGATGGCGGGGGATTCGGCGATGGTAATGCCGTTGAATGTCAAGGGGAGGTGGTTAGACTCTCTCTTGTTGGAGATGGTCATTGCCTGGCACTTATCTGGCACGAATATTACTTGCCACTTATGAGCCTAAGCCTGGATGTTGTCCAGGTCTTGCTGCATGTGGGCTCGGACTGCTTCATTATTTGAGGGGTTGCGAATGGAACTGAACACTGTGCAATCATCAGCGAACATCCCCATTTCTGACCTTATGATGGAGGAAAGGTCAATGATGAAG
The DNA here is from genome assembly GCF_035084215.1 of Heptranchias perlo. Taxonomy (NCBI): domain Eukaryota; kingdom Metazoa; phylum Chordata; class Chondrichthyes; order Hexanchiformes; family Hexanchidae; genus Heptranchias; species Heptranchias perlo. Next base: position 67,083,834 of record NC_090333.1, read on the forward strand.
CAGCTGAAGATGGTTGGGCCTAGGACACTATATAATGTTCCTCCTGTAAAAGAATATCTTCAGCACGTTATGGAGAAAGGGGAATAAATGGACATCAAGCACAGGGTAAGAAATTTAGTCAGGGAGGAGATCAAAGGAATGATCTAGGAATAAGGTTTTTAGGAGGCTATTGAAGTTGGAGAGTGAGGTAGCAAAGTAAAGTGGCTGTAGAAGAAAGTTCCAGAAGTTAGGAATGTCGTGGCTCAAGAATTGACCTCCACTGGTGGGTTAGAGGGTGCCAGGAACAAGCAATAATCTATTGTCTTAGGAATGGTGGTTACAGGTTGAGTGAGACCTATCGTTGGAGGTCACACAAAAGGGCCAATGCTCCTGGCTCTGGTCCCCAGGAGCATCTGAAAGTGAGGCGCAGCACGTTGGAAGTCTGGCTGAGACCCATAAAAATGTGTCTCTGCTCCAGTAACAAACTCCCTGCCACGTTTTAAAAGAGGCCCGTAGCACTTTGCTAGAACTTTTTGTCACATTCATATTATTGCCAGTATCTGCAACTCGATTTTCTGATGCGTCGCAGGCCATATATAAGCTGCTCACATAAAAAGAGGGTGCTGTGAAAAACCTAAGAGCATTTTAAGCACTGCGTGGCCTGATAGTGCATGATTGGAAAGGTAACATTTATGGAAACAGTGATAGCTAAGTTCTCACCATACACTTATCTCGTTATCTGCAGCTTCCCCCAGCCTCCTGATGCAATCTTTAACCAGAGCTGGTTTTTTAAAGGCTGTGTTCTAATTTCCATGCGCCCCAGCAGTTTACTCCCATTTGACACGAGTTATTCCCTGATCACTACTCCAATGGATACGCAAATAAGCCGACGCAGGAAATTCTCGTGTATATACCTCTCCAAACCATCAGCGGGCACAATTCATTTTTCGCTGGCATAAAAGCAATGAATTTCGAGGCCAATGTGTTCATGCAAATGACACGTTGAAATAAGCAAGAGAGGGCAAGAAGAAGAAAAAATGATTTGAAAACTTGAGTGGTAATCGCACTCGCAACAAAATGGGAGTTTATATGCAACCTACTGTACAGTATTTTTAAAGCGGGGCAGGACTGGGAACATACTGTGGTTATATTTTCCATGCCTGCAATACACACTTGGGCACTCACATAAATAGCTGCCAAGCAGCACAAGGTGGCACCACATTCATATCTGCAGCCTCATCAATGTTCATTGTGCTGTGCCAAAAACAAAAACAGTTGAGGGAGAGGGGTGGAGTGAGCAATTCACAAATGTTTGCTTCCTGATAGATTTTTGTTAGGCAAGAGTATTAAGGGTTACAGAACCAAGGCGGCTGGATGGAGTTAAGATACAGATCAGCCATGATCTAATTGAATGGCGGAACAGGCTGGAGGGGCTGAATGGCCTACTCCTGTTCCTATGTCCCGATGTTCAAACAATGTGAGTGTCCCAAAATTGAGCAAATGCAAATTCTCTTAATACAAAAAATAAATTCAGCTTCCGCTGGATGAATCTTAAAGGGGTGATGTTGTGAGATGAGAGTTTGGCCCACCAAATAAACCTATAAGCCTTGGGGTTTAACTTACTTGAATCTTCGAGTGACCCTGGCTCTGGTTTTGTGGAAGCTTCACAATGCAACACAGCTCGTTCAAACACCTGCGACAATTTATGTCTTTTCAACAAAACAAAAGGAGCCAGGTGTACTGGATCTACCGACTCAGGCCACAGCAAACTTCGTGAAGGACTTTGTTGTAAGTTACATGAGATTAATCAATGCTTTCCGATTACATCAGTCATTCCTATTTGATTTGAAGTCAAACATTGTACATAGGAGTTTTGTACATTTCATTTCATTTCATTCTACATCTGTCAGAACAATCAATGTTAGTTAATGGGTTTACATTTTCCTCACATGTACCGTTACAGCAGAATTAAAAATGGAAAATGCTAGAATTGCACAGCAGATTTATCAGTACGTGAAAGAGAAAGGCAGGCTATTGTCTTAGGTGGGATCTCTCATGGGATGTGTGCACTGGGATCTTCAGTGGTTGGCAAGGGCAGGAGCTGGCACAGAAACATGTTCCACTACACCCTGCTCATTTTTATCCCCCTCCAAATTTCCCGTCGGAAGTGATGGGTGACATTCAACATGTCAACCTGCAGATGATATTCAAATGACGGAAATTCGTCATTTGCCACAGTGACCCTGGATGCCAGGGAGGCACGTTGGTCTGTGGCACCCAGTGTTGTTGGATTTAAATGCCCCCAGAAACCTATGCAGTCAATAAGAGAGCGACCGATGGCATAGGCAATACTGCGCCTGCAGCCGGCGCGTCAGAATCGAGCGAGAGCAGGGCAGGAAAAGCAAGTGTGCTCGAGGAATGTGACAGTTTTTTAAAAAATTGTAAACCACAGGCCTTACACAGCCAATCTCCAACGCCCCCTCCAAATGGACTTCCCAGTGCTGACCCTGATGTTGAAGTACCAGGCTGGCTCAGGGGTAGACCTTTGAGGCAGTCCTGCCACCCTGAAGATGCCACCCCGGTTCCGCTAAAGTGGCATATCTAGGCTTACTTTTCCAGCATTCATGGTTTTTCTTTTTCAATCACTAATGTCGCCACAGAAATTATTTTTTAAAATCACTTCCATCCTAATTCTGAGTATTTATTTTTCTTCAAAACTTGTACAACTGGGATTGTCTCTGGGTCAGTCCCGAGTCCAGTAAAGGTATATTCAAACGATTTTGCTTTTCATGCTGTGTGCAAAATGGCTGTCGTTTTCACCTACGTAAGAATAATCACCGAATGTCAAATTAATTCATTATCTGTGAACTGTTTTGCAACATTTCTGAGAGATGTGATAAGGGGCTATATAAACGCAAGCCTTTTTCCAATTTTCTCTCTTCCTCTCCCCTCCTAAATGTACTGATCCGTGCCAAGATAACAGTTCCACCTATGGCAGCAACCCTCTGGTGCCAGTACCAAGTGACCATAAGAACATAAGAATTAGGAGCAAGAGTTGACCATACGGTCCTTCGAGCCTGCTGCACCATTCAGTAAGATCATGATTGATCATCTACCTCAACTCCACTTTCCCACTCTATCCCAATATCCCTTGATTCCCTTAGTTTCCAAATATCCATCAATATGTCTTGAATATACTCAATGACTCAGCATCCACAGCCCTTTGGGATAGAGAATTCCAAAGATTCACAACCCCCTCAGTGAAGAAATTTTTCCTCATCTCAGTTCTAAATGGCAAACCTCTTATCCTGAGACTATGCTCCCTAGTTCTAGACTCTCCAGCCAGGGGAAACAGCCTCTCAGCATCTACCCTGTCATGCCTTCTAAGAATTTTATACGTTTCAATGAGATCACCTCTCGTTCTTCTAAACTCCAGAGAATATACTCCATTCTACTCAATCTCTCCTCATTGGACAAACTTCTCATCCCAGGAATCAATCTAGTGAACCTTCGTTGCACCCCCTCTAAGGCATGTATATCCTTCTTTAGATAAGGAGACCAAAACTGTACACAGTATTCCAGGTGTAGTCTCACCAGAGCCCTGTATAATTGCAGCAAGACCTCTTTACTCTTATACTCCAACCCCCTTGCAATAAAGGCTAACCATTCTTAATGTAAGTCCAGATGCTGAATGTCAACCATAAGGGCATCACAACTTGGCCCAAATGTAGCCTCATCTGAATCCCAATAGAAGTTACTCAATATCAACCAGGATAGAGAACGCTGGTTGATTTTTGCTACTCCCTAGCCTAGGGACCCTGAGGTGAATTCTAGTGTCCCTATTGCCACCCCTGCTGAGATCAGTAAGTGTAGCACAGGCCAGGCTTCAAACTTGAAATCTTCTTGGTCCTTATAGCTAACATTACGTTGGGCAGTGAATTTACCCACTGAACTCTGAATTAGTTCTTATCTGGAGATGAGATCTTCATTTATAACATTACATGGATAATGTTAATGCCATGAAATATTTCCCATCTTTCATGGAAATAACACGAAATCAGTTGGCAGGGCAGTGAGAACAACTTGTCCCAGAATGACCTCACCAGGACCACTCTGTAATTCACACATCAATTTAATTCCCATTTAAAGTTCAAATTTACAATCTAACTATTAACGCTAGTTACTTAGTTAAATGTTGTAAAAAGAGAACGGATATTGGAGAGCAGTAGGTTGTGACCTGTATCGTACTCTTAACACGGAACATAAATAGCGCTTTCCTCACACGGGGGTTATCGGGAGGGGGGATTTTTCCTGTGGTCTCGCTGTGTCAGTGACATTATAAACAGAGAGGGCAGATTGGCCCAGACTGCTCCTTCAACCAAATTATCAATACAAGCGGAAGATTTTATGATTTAAAGGAGCTTTGTGCGATGGGAGCACATATCTGGCAGAGGTCATTTGTTAAATGTACCCCAGGTTCTTTTAGAATCATAGAATCATGGAATTATACAGCACAGAAGGAGGCCATTTGGCCCATTGTGCCTATGCTGGCTCTTTGAAAGAGCTATCCAATTTGTCCCACTTCCTTACTCTTTCCCCATGGCCCTGCAATTTTTTTACCCTTCATGTATATATCCAATTCCCTTTTGAAAATTACTATTGAATCTGCTTTCAGGCAGTGCATTCCAGATCATTACAGCTCGCTGTTTAAAAAAAATTCTCCTCATCTCCCTTCTGGTTCTTTTGCCAATCTTTGTCCTCTGATTACCAACCCTCCTGCCAGTGGAAACAGCTTCTCTTTATTTACCCTATCGAAACCCCTCATAATTTTGAACACCTCTATTAAATCTCCCCTTAAACCTTTTCTGCTCTAAGGAGAACAATCCCAGCTTCTCTAGTCTCTCCACATAACTGAAATAATACTACAATTTTGCTGTAAACAGCTACCAGAGAAAATGTTGCTCGAGATGAGCAACTCTGGTAAATCATATAATCCCATGTTCTTTATTGTATATCCTTGACATAAACCACAATTATTGGGATGTGGTGCATTGCCTCACTGCCCTCTCAACTATGGAGCCTGGGTTTGAATCCAGCCAATGTTGATAAGATAAAAGTCCACTTTCTCTGCCAGCTGCAGAATTCATTTCCAAGGTTTCAATCCAGTTCCCAGTGGCTAAAAACATAATGCCACTCTGTGCATAATCAGAGATGAGCACTAAATTATCTAATAATCTCTGTTTCAGGCCTTGCTTTCCAGTTAACAGCCTCTTTGACCAGTTACCAATCTCCCTCACCAGTATTCCCTCAGGGAAAGCAGAGTTAAAAGTAAGAAAGACTTGGGGGTCAATTTTAGGATGGCTGAGCGAGTGCGTTGGTGGCAGGGGTGGGGGGGGTTCCTAAAATTGGGAAATCCCGGAGCGGGTCCGAAGCCCGGCTCCAACCCGCCCACTTCCGGGTTCCCCAATGACACGAATCGGTGCGCGCGCAGCCCCCGCAGCCCCCGTATGCGGGACACTACTGGCAATTAAAGCCGACGGGATGACAGTTTAGATAGTTAGGGGGGTACTTGAGGTCGTTGACAGATCTCATTGGGAAGAGATTTTAGCAGGGATGTGATTTTGGACTATCCTCAGCGTGTTTCCCATGCTGTGGGAAACACTCCCTGTTGTTGCAGACATGTTTCAGTCAGCAGCCATTGGGAGATGCAGAGGATTCCTTGACAGTTGGGGGGAATACCTCATTCATTGCAGCAGGACACTCTGTCACCTCAGACAAAGTTTTGCCTGCCACACCGTTGTCTCCACACTCAAAATTATAACATCATACCCTAAACTCTGCTGTCCAACACATTTACCTACTTTGTGGACCCCTCACACTGTCAGGATGGCAGGGGGGGGGGTTCCATTGCTGCATTCATCACTCCATTGGAGGACGACCAACATCACCAGCCTCGCCAGACATGCCTTCCACCTCCGCCACGTGGAGCTACACAACACAGTGCTGCGCAACAGGCACCTGCACAAAGTAGTTGTGCAACTACACATACACCCACTGTAGGGTGACCCAATGGTGGCATCAAGGGTTTTCATGGAGAACCTCAAGAAAGGGCCTTATTGCACAAGCAGTCAAGAATGGCCAAGATGTGGCAGTAGTGGTGACAATATATGTAATGTGAGTTGATCAGAAATCAAATATAAGTAAAAACCATAACAAACCCTCAAACACCCTTGTGCATCCCCTTCATGCTCACAACACATTTGCCTTACGCTTCCTACTACACATATGTGATGCATGCCCTGTGGCCGCAGCACAGGTCATGGCAGGTTGGGTGAGGCTGACCGTGAAAGAGATGCATGAGAGGGTGAATATGAAACAGAGCCATGAGATTGTATGAGGATTGGGTTGAGTGGTAGTGGTGGGATGAGTACTGGGGAGGTGAGGAAGTGTAAATAAGATGAGGCTGAGGGTTTAGTGGGTGTGAGGAGTGATGTGATAGAGTAGTGTTGGCAGTGCAGAAGGAGATGTGGGGTGAGGGCGGTGATGTGGCAGACAGAGTGTAGGGGAATGAGTAAGAGCACTCACTTTGGCTGACCTGGTTAGGTCATTGAAACGTCTCCTGCACTGTATGCAGGTGCATGATATGTTGGTGGTACTGGTGACCTCCTCTGCCACCTCGAACCAGGCCTTTGTGGTGGCAGAGGCAGGCCACTTCCTCCCGTCCGCTGGGTGGAAGATCTGCCTCCTCCTCCTCCTCCTCCTCCTCACCCCATGCAGTAGGACCTGAAGTGAGGCATCATTAAACCTGGGAGCAGCCATCCCCTGGGCTGCTCCAAGCTATAATTTTGCCTATTTTCTGCAGCATCAGTCAGTGGAGGACTGCCCCTTTAAATAGGGCTCCTCCAGCTGACAGCTTGAGGTGCGGGTGCGCAGTCCGCCCGCTGCGCAGCTTTCCAGCGCAAAACCCGGAAGCCAAGGTAAGTGGCTTCAATTTACTTACGATCGCGTGGGGAACCCACCGATTTCACTGGGCGCGTTACCCACTCGCCCAGTCGACCCCCCGCTGCCAACCCACTTCCCTCCTAATATCGAGCCCTTGCAATCATATAGCACCTTTCACAACCTCAAGGTTAATTAGGCCTTAGTAAGTTAAATGATACTTGAGGACATACCCTTATCTCAGGCTTTTCATTGTAGGCTGTAGTCACAGCTCAAAATCTAGGTTGACACTCCAGTGCTGTACTGAGGGAACGCTGCACTGTTGGAGCTGCCATCTTTCAGATGAGATGTTAAACCAAGGCCCTGCCTGCCCTCTCAGGTGGACATAAAAGATTCCTCAGCACTATTCGAAGAAGATCAGCGGAGTTCTCCCAGTGTCCTAGCCAATAATTATCCCTCAACCAACACCTAAAACAGACGATTTAGTCATTTATTTCATTACTGCTTGTGGACCTTGCTGTGTGCAAATTGGCTGTCGCGTTTCCTACATTACAACAATGACTACACTTCAAAAGTACTTCATTGGCTGTAAAGCACTTTGGCTTGTCCTGAGGTTGTGAAAGGCGCTATATAAATGCAAGTCTTTCTTCCTTTAAGACTTTAAGAATTCCAACTAGCTGTGTTTGCAATGTTTCCCAACAATGCTTCTTCAGTAGAAATGTTATAACTCTACCTTCTTCTGTTTCTAAGACAGCTCAATAGTATTTGTTGGAAAGAAAATGTAAGTGTCGACTACTTGCAAATCAAGTCACATGTTGTCAGACTCAACGGAAACAGAAGGAAAATTTTGTTTTGGATTCATTAGTAACAGTGGGTATTTCTATAGCAACCTGTTAAAGACTTTAACCTTTACAGGGATAATATTTTCATGGGAAGAAAGAGTTTTTTAAACACTCAGTGCAAAGCATAACAAAATGCTATTGGACTTGTTTATCACGCCATCAAATGTGTGTTAGACAAGAGACCAATGGACTGTGTGCTCTTTTGGAGATTACACTGAGAATCATTTAAGGAACTAATAGGTTGAAAAGTAAAAGCACTGAAAATATTTGAATAGACTCTTCCCAGCTCTTTTTGTACCATTAAATGTAATTTGTTTTCTGCTCTTGGAATTTTAGATTTGGAAAATTTGTTCATGTATATGTTCGTTTTCCATCTCTACCTCACATTCTCTCCTCTCCAGCTCTATCTTTCAGTTTTCTTTCTGTATCTGTCTTTCTTACATACACACAGATAGGTGCAGTTGAGCACAGTGAATAATGGAAGAATTAAATTGGTCTGCTATGGCAATGGTGTCTGTTTAAATATTGCCGCTGTGACTTGATCAGAATGGAAGAAATATCAGACAAGAAGTACATAAGAGCAGTACAACATTTAAATAGCATTGTTAACACAGCAGGACATTGCAAGATGCTTCCCAAAGGGGGAAGAGTTGCTGATCAGTAATAGAAGATTTAGAAATGGTCAGAATTAGAAGATCAAAGGTGCAGGCTGGTTGCAGAGGTAGGGAGAATTGAGGGCATGGAGAGATTTATAAAGGAGGACTTTGAATAAAGCTGTACTGTGGGTCAGGGAGTCAATGAATGGGGTGATGGGCAAGTGAGACATGGGGCCTAAATTCCTTAGCGCCCCAAACCAGACAAGATTTCGGCAGCATGCCAGGACGGAGAGGCCCGAGTACTGAAGTAAATTCATCCTCTGGCCTCATCAGAATATATCAGGCGAGCTACGGGTGCCAATTCGATGCTCCTACACAGCCCGCCTGTTGGGACGATAATAATTTTGCCGTGCACCAAGGCACAGAGATAAATCTGGGAGGAGGGTGATGAGGCGATCGGGATGGGGCGAGGATGGATCGGCATTTTATTACATGGTCCTAGCTGCTGAGGAATCGGAAACAACTGCTGCTCCTGGGTAAACACATTCTAAGTGGTGTGACTTCTTTCCCATTTCCTGGTCCCTGGCAAACATTGCCGGAATATCATCCCACCAGGGACAGTGCTTGGCTATCAGTGCCACGACGACAATGATTTGTGTTGCTGCAACTGTGCGTGAGGTTAAGCATACACGTAAGTATGGGATCCCCACAATCTTCCAAGCCTCTCCCTTTAATGCAGTGATATTGGGCAGCTCACTGCAGGCCCACACTGTTCCAAAAACATTGCAGCAGCACAAACAATATAACTACAGCATTACCCCATTGTTGCCTCATTAAACCTGGGAAAAAAGGCAGGCCAACTGCTTTCTGGAGGTCACAGTTGTTCAGATGGGGAAAGCTCGGTTGTGGGAACGGTTCAGTAATACAGTGTTATATCCAGCGCACGATCTCTTGTCTCCTACTGAAATGCTGACGCATTTTCTCCAGATTGTTCAAGCAGTAAGATCATAAGAAACTACACAATGATAATGTTGAGCACAGATCAGTGGAGTTTGGCAGCAGTGATGGCCAAAGGTTCTGCTATTAACAAAACAAGCGATCACTCACTGAGTTGTACACCATGTCCTTTAAGGGACCAGTACCTTGTGCGATAAGGGAGAACACAAAGATCTCAGATGGAAGTATTACAATCAAACAACACTGGGCACTGAGTATCGAGACACTCACATCCTTTCATGCGCTTTTCTATCCGTCTGAACTCGCCTTATTTGTTTTAGAATGGAGTGAAATATGATGTCGTCCTTTCAGGGGGTATTGTTCCTATCATTTTTTTTCAACATCCATCTCCAGTCGCAATTTTCTCTGCTCCTCTCCTGAAGGTAACGACATATACAGTTCTGATGAAAGTTCATCGACCTGAAACGTTAACTCTGTTTCTGTCTCCACAGTTGCTGCCTGACCTGCTGAGTGTTTCCAACAGTTTCTGTCTTCATTTCAGATTTCTAGCATCTGCAGTATTTTACTTTTGACATAGAATCATAGAATCTTACAGCACAGAAGGAGGCTATTCGACCCATCGTGCCTGTGCCGGCTCTTTGAAAGAGCTGTCCAATTAACCCTTTCCCCATAGCCCTGCAAATTTTTCGCCTTCAAGTATATATCCAATTCCCTTTTGAAAGTTACTATTGAATCTGCTTCCACCATCCTTTCAGGCAGTGCATTCCAGATCATAACAACTCGCTGTGTAAACAAATTTCTCCTCATCTCCTCTCTGGTTCTTTTGACATATACTGGCTGCAGTTCCACAGGAGCCAGCTGCTCGCTCTCCTGTACCTTTGCCAAGTGTGTGTGCCTCGGCAACAAGTGTTGGGCAAACCATTTGTAGCATGGCACCAGCCTGAAGCTCTGAAGCCGTTCTCACCTGAATTCCACACATGCACACGCTTTCCTGCTGGAGTCACCAGTCAGGGGTGGAAGTCCTGCGCTGGTTTTCTCCGCTGAGCCCAATGATAATGCTCCTCGCCACCAGCTGAGATCAGCTAATTCAGCACAGGCTGAGGATTGAACCTTCCTGGTCTGTATGGCTCAGGCTCGCACCAGGTAGTGTATTTAACCATAGTTTTTTGGGGGGGTTGGGGGGGGGTGGAAATTACCACTTTACAACTTTTGAAATTAGTTCAGTTTGGTCCAACCCACCTCAACCGAAGCCAGCTGAAACATCAGGAGCAGGATTGTAATACTTCCATCTGAGATCTTTGTGTTCTCCCTTATCGCACAAGGTACTGGTCCCTTAAAGGACATTGGGAAAGCAGGTCAGGTTGTGAGTAGGCAGGAGCACACGGCTACAGTTCGTTCAACCCACCCACCTTTCAAATGGAAGCTCTGATAGCAGCATCAGAAGTGCTGCTCCTCTTGAAACGTAATTGTTTTTTTTTGTACAAATTATATAATTTACTTGGTATGCTGTCGGTGATAAAATCAGAATATTGATCATTCTGCTGCAACAACACTGGCTCTGGTGCTCCATTCCTTCAATCATGTTCTGACACTTTGGCAACACTGAATATATGGGATGCTTATCGTTGTGGTCTTCCCTCAAATTTGTATTCAATTTTCCATTTTTCTTCCCATTTCTCATCTCTTCAGAAGAGTCTCAAACTCCAATTTGCTGGGAACCGAGATTTGGAAAATCAAATGATGCAGAAATCTTCATGTAATTTGAGTGGCAATGGTCAAGGTTCAGATTCCACCAGTCAATATTCAGAGAATCTGAATCCAAGCCCCAATCCTAAGTCACTTGGGGAGGCTTTTACAATGCGTAACAAAATTGTAAATCAGTTTATAAAGAGCACATTTATGATTTTGTTCCACATACAAGAAATCTTCCACCATCGAGCTGTACATGTCAAAAGGCATATTGCTAAAGTCAAATCTAGGCTCACAATCCTGTTAAGTCTGTTTTCATTAGCCCGGCAGCTGATGTGAGCCCAAATAAAAATGAATTTGAGAATCTGAATCAAAAGAACAATATGCACTAAGAAATTAAAGCCTCTAAATTACTGTTGGCGATATTAAGATATGCGCGCTTAATGGCCTATAAATTGTTCACGCCTGAATTCTGGCGTCAACTCAGCAGCAGCCAAAACTGATGCACAAGAGGACCACGCAAAATTGGTCTTTCAGCATCACTCGAATGCGACTGGTGCCCCAAAAGGCAGTGCGCCAGTCACAAAGTGACTGAAGGAAAGTGGGTCAGTGTGGACACCGACACTTGGGCCTACCTTAAGTCTGGGGGGTGGGGTGGTGAGGTAATCGGGAGGGGGTGAGCACAGGCCGGTAGTGGCCTAAAGTTTCTATGTGGAGCCAGGAGGAGCATTACTGCCCCTCCTAGCTCCACATTCACTTACCTTTTTGGTGACATACCTCCAGCAGTCACTTTAAGGACCGTTGGTTTGGCTGCTTTAGGCCCGAGAAAGTCATGGTCAGGCCGCAATCCAATTTCTCAAACTGACCTGAAATAGCTCTCCATTTGCATAGGCGATGGGCCCAACGCTAGTTTAAATCGGGCACCCTGGACGACTCCGGGCTGTCCCAACCAATTTGGCATGCAACGCTATCCCAGCATGGACGGAGCGCACGCACACAGATTGCCATTTTGGGAAAGCAGGTCAGGTTGTGAGTAGGCAGGGGCACATGGCTACAGTTCGTTCAACCCACCCACCTAACGTTGGGCTCATCGCCTATGCAAATGGAGAGCCATTTTGGACCCTTCAGTGTCCATTTTTCACTCAAAAGACAAGGTCTGCACAATTCAATTTCTAGGCCAATGTGTTTGTGTGGCATTGTTCTGTCCATTTTTTTTACCAAAGTTGCTAACCCACTATAAACAAGTTAATGTTTCTGTCAAAGTATCAGATAGAAGAATGTCATGCTGCACTGAATATTACAAACATACGAAATTGATGGGCAGGTAAAGACCAGCTCGTCCACCAAGCCTGCCCCACAGCACGGTGGCCAGACCATGATGGCTAAACACGTCTTCCCTCCCTTGACCTCCCACCCACCTCCGCAGCCATGTAATCTCCAGGGAGAGGCAAAAAAACCAGGGAAAAAACCCAGAGCCAATAAGGGAAAAAATACTTGCAAAATTCCTCTCCGGCCCCTCAGGCAATCGAAAGCAGTCCAGGAGATCACACAGACCCAGTGTTATCTATAAAGGCACTTAGGCCCCGATATTAGAGCGGAGGCAAGATGGCAATGGGGGTGGTGAATGGGCGCGCGGGTAACCCAACCAATAAAAAATGTCCGTTTCCCACGCGGTCGCAATTCAATTGGTGCCACTTAACACGGCTTCCGGGTTTGCCGTCCGAAAGCTGCGCAGCGGGCAGACTGCGCACCCGCACCACAGGCTGTCAGCCGGAGGAGTTCTATTTAAAGGGTCATTGCTCCAATGATTTTTCCTGGAGCAAACACCCACAGACCACAATGGAGCAGCACAGGGGCAAGGCTGCTCCAAGATTCAACGATGCTTCACTCCAGGTGCTACTGGATGGGGTGAGGAGGAGGAGGGATCTGTTTTACCCAACAGATGGGAGGAAGTGGCCTGCCTCTGCCATCAAGAAGGCCTGGCTCAAGATGGCAGAGGAGGTCACCAGCAGCAGCAACATCTCCCACACCTGGATCCAGTGCAGGAAGCACTTCAATGACCTAACTAGGTCAGCCAAAGTGAGTACACTTAGTGATTCTCCTACATTCCGTCTTCCACATCACCGCCCCCGCCCCCAACTCATTCTGCACTGCCACCATTACTCTATCACATCACTCCTCACACCCACTCAAATCTCATCCTCAACTTGCCTGCACTTCCTCACTTCCCCATTAGTCACCCCACCATTACCACTCAACCCAATCCTCATCCAATGTCATGGCTCTGTCTCATACTCACTCTCTGATGCATCTCTTTCACCGTCAGCCTCATCCAAAACACTGCATTCATCAGTTGGCCACTTCACCATCACTCACTCACACGTCTGTTCTTTCTCCCCTTCTAGAAGAGAGCGCAAAATGCACGGGAGAGAGCGAGGACTGGAGGGGGGGACTGCAACAAATCGTCGTCCTCACAGAGGCGGAGCAGGAGGCACTAGAAATCAGCTGAACCCTCGAGTGCCTGTCCGCCGGAGCGCCGAGACTGGCATCCCACAAACGTCTGGTGACACAACTTTAACATTCATCAAACACAATATGAATTGATGTTAACATGTCTTGCCATCTTCAGCACCTCAGTATGCTCATCGCAACATGACACATCTGTGATGATGCTTAATATTGCCTTCTGTTTTCTTACAGGGCCTTCAGCGACCGCTGTGACGGCAGAGGGCGATTCCTCAGAGGACCTGCCAGCCTCTGAGGGTGCACTGTGACATCTTAGCGAGCCATCCATCAGCACAGATACTCACACCTCGGTGGGTCCCAGTCCACAGTTAGTTGGGTTGGCACCTGTTGAGTCACCGCACACACGTGAGCACGAGCAGACACTGGTGACAGGGGCAGCTGTGGAGAGTCCGCGTCAGTGGGACCGCTCCTCTCCAGGCTCTGCTCAGCTGGACGCAGATGCAGAACCCTGAGGGCCATCCTTTAAAAGGAGAATGATCGAGGGACAGCAGCACATTTGCGAGGTGCTGGAACAGGTGCCACGCGCACTCTCCACAATAGCGCAGAGGATGGAGGAGTCCAACTCCTGCATGAGTGGAATGGTGGCACAGGTACAGGAGGGTATCTCCGAGATGTGGGTAAGTGCAGGAATGTCTGTGATGGAGAGAAGGCTAGTCTCCATTGAGCTTCAAGCACGGCTCACAAATGAGTCCATTCAGGCCCTAACAACGGCCGTTCGGACTCCGGATGAACAACATTCTGCCGCCTTAAACAGGCAGACAGATACACTGGCACTGGACTTACAAGGCATCACACATGTCCTCCAAACTGTTGTCCAGCAGAATGGTAGGAGTGATGTGGCCCTGGGCCAGGAGAGGGATGATGGCAAAAGGGGTCATGGAAGTGGGGACACCATTCAAAACGCTCCCATGTCTCACCTGTTGCCCCCCTCTCAACCACTACCCACAATGCTGCCTCCTCTCCAGATGGCCAAGTCGGCCCTTGCACAGGTGCAGGTGGAGCAGTCTTTGGTGGGGCCCTCACGGGCTCCAAAACCCAGGGGGGGTTGGCCCAAAGCATCTAAGCAGTCAGGGCATGAACATGAGCAACCTGCCACTACCTCTGCTGCAGCCGCAGGGGATGCACCACGTAGAAGTAGTAGGAAGAGAAAGGTGAAGGTTTTGTAAGCACGAAGGGGATGCACAAGGGTGTTTGACAGATGCTCATGTTTTTCATTTATATTTGATTTTTGTTAAAATCACATTAAATGTTATGATTGTCACCACTACTGCCACGTCTTGCCCATTCTTGACTGACTTTTGTGATAGGGCCCTTTTATGAGCTTCACCATGAACGCCGACACTTGATGCCATCCACTGGGTCACTTTACAGTGGGTGTATGTGTAGTTGCAGGACTGCTTTGTGCAGGGACGGATGGGCGGCCTGGTGTGTGCTCTATCCAGGTGGTCTAAGGACTGGACTCTTCACACTTTCCGATGTTAGGAGAACCTCACGAGCAGCCAGGTGAGCCACTGCTCTGCCCATGGGTTCCTCCACCTCTTCCTCCTCCTCCGCCTCCTCTTCAATGTGGATGGCAGATGTGGATGGGACCTCCTCAAGCGGCACCCCTCTCTGTTGTGCCATGTTGTGCAGGGCACAACACACGACTATAATGCGTTCCACTCTGGTGCGTATTGAAGCACTCCCCCAGAACGATCAAGGCACCTAAATCGCATCTTGAGCAGCCCTATAGCATGCTCAATTGTAGACCTGGTGGCAATGTGGCTGTCGTTATATCGGTGATGGGGTTCCTCAGAAGTGTCATGAGCCACGTGTGCAGGGGATATCCCTTGTCCCCGAGGAGCCAGCTCTTGCGGGTGTTCGGTGCGTGGAAGAGGGGCGGGATGATGGACTCCTGGAGGATGAAGGAATCGTGGCAGCTGCCAGGGTATCTGGCGCACACATGAAGGAATCTCTTGCGGTGGTCACAAACAAGCTGAGTGTTGATGGAGTGATACACTTTCTGTTGATGAACAGTCTTGGCTCGTGTCGAGGTGCTCGGATTGCTATATGGGTGCAATTGATTGCACCCTGCACCCGCAGGAAGCCAGCCACAGAGTGGAATCCCACTGACCTCTCCGTCTGGCCGAGGTCGTCCATGGGGAAGTTGACGTGCTGCGAGGCCCTGCAAAACAAGCCATCGGCACTTGTGTGCAGATGACTGAGAGACCCCGGCGATGTCCCCGTGGCACCCTGGAATGATCCAGAGGCAAAGAAGTTGAGGGCAGTGGTGACTTTGAGAAAGACAGGTAAGGAGATGCTGCCAGGCCCAGCCGAGAGCAGTTCGGCATGAAGGACGCTACAGATGTCTGCGACTACCTGGCCACTTATTCTGAGCCTCCGTATGCACTGCTCCTCAGGGAGGTCCAGGAAGCTGAGCCTCGGTCTGTAGACCCTGTTGCGAGGGTAGTGCCACCTGCGAAGTCGCTCTCTCTGTTGTTGCCCTCTGTGCTCTTGTGCAGGTGCCTGTGGCTCAGCACCATGTGGTGGAGCTCCAAGTGGCGGAGGTGGACGCCGTGCCTGGCGAGGATGGTGATGTTGCTCGTCCTCGGATGTAGTGGTGAATGCAGCCATGGCGCCCTCCATCCTGATCCTGTGAGTTTGAGGGGGTCTGAAAAGTAGTTAAATATGTGTGAACAGAAGAATTGTGAGTGGAAAGTAAGAATTTTCAGTGAAAACACAAAGATCTCGCAACCAAAAGTTTGTGTGAAAGAACTGAGTGCCCTGCTGCAATAACTCACCTTTTCTCCCCATCTGTCAAACAAGCATTTGAATGTGCAACTGGCTGCTGGCTTTAACACGTCTGTTGCAACATGGAGTGTTTCCCACAGCACGGGAAACATACTGAGGATGCTTCAAAATTGAACCCCTGTCTCAATGTGGAGAAAATTAAGTACTTCAAGTACTTAAACTATCTAAACAACTGTATAAAGTATCATCCCGCCGGCTTTAATTGCCCCCACCCCTAACGCACCCGCTACTTCCCTGCAAAATTGAGCCCTTACCTTCTATATGATGCAATCTCTGCCCCAGTCATGAATCTGTCCAGCTCCCTCTTGAAGGCAAACAGAGAATCAGCACCCACCACACCAGCTGGCAATGTATTCCAGAGGCTCACTTCAAAGTTCTCTAGATTCAGGAACTGTCCCTCGAGATTGGAAAATTGCACATGTCACTCCACTCTTTAAGAAAGGAGAGAGAGGGAAACCGGGGAATTATAGACCAGTTAGCATAACATCTGTTGTGGGGAAAATGCTGGAGTCTATAATTAAGGATAGGGTGACTGAACACCTCGAGAATTTTCAGTTAATCAGAGAGAGCCAGCATGGATTTGTGAAAGGTAGGTCGTGCCTGACAAACCTGATTGAATTTTTTGAAGAGATGACTAAAGTAGTGGACAGGGGAATGTCAATGGATGTTATTTATATGGACTTCCAGAAGGCATTTGATAAGGTCCCACATAAGAGACTGTTAGCTAAGATAGAAGCCCATGGAATCGAGGGAAAAGTACGGACTTGGTTCGAAGTTGGCTGAGCGAAAGGCGACAGAGTAGGGATAATGGGTAGGTACTCACATTGGCAGGATGTGACTAGTGGAGTCCCGCAGGGATCTGTCTTGGGGCCTCAATTATTCACCATATTTATTAACGACTTAGATGAAGGCATAGAAAGTCTCATATCTAAGTTTGCCGATGACACAAAGATTGGTCATGATGTGGAGATGCCGGTGATGGACTGGGGTGGACAAATGTAAGGAATCTTACAACACCAGGTTATAGTCCAACAGTTTTATTTGAAAATCACAAGCTTTCGGAGATTATCTCCTTCGTCAGGTGAGTGAGTGAATGAGAGGTTCTCAAATCGCATATCTTATATTAGGCTGGGAATCAAAGGTGTCGTTGGTGTTCAGACAGGTTAGCCACGGAAAACAGTATGTCCCAGTATACTGAATACACAAGGGTCAAATTACACAGACAAGGAGAGAAAGAGACCCGAAAGGCAAAGAGAGAGAGAGAGAATGTCCAGTTGTATTAAAAACAGATAACTTTTTGTTTTCCCGCTGGTGGGGTTACGTGTAGCGTGACATGAACCCAAGATCCCGGTTGAGGCCGTCCTCATGGGTGCGGAACTTGGCTATCAATTTCTGCTTGACGATTTTGCGTTGTCATGTGTCTCGAAGGCCGCCTTGGAGAATGCTTACCCGAAGATCGGTGGCTGAATGTCCTTGACTGCTAAAGTGTTCCCCGACTGGGAGGGAACACTTTAGCAGTAATTTGACCCTTGTGTATTCAGTAACTGGGACATACTGTTTTCCGTGGCTAACCTGTCTGAACACCAACGACACCTTTGATTCCCAGCCTAATATAAGATATGCGATTTGAGAACCTCTCATTCACTCACTCACCTGACGAAGGAGATAATCTCCGAAAGCTTGTGATTTTCAAATAAAACTGTTGGACTATAACCTGGTGTTGTAAGATTCCTTACAAAGATTGGTGGCATTGTAAGCAGTGTAGATGAAAACATAAAATTACAAAGCGATATTGATAGATTAGGTGAATGGGCAAAACTGTGGCAAATGGAATTTAATGTAGACAAATGTGAGGTCATCCACTTTGGACCAAAAAAGGATAAAACAGGGTACTTTCTAAATGGTAAAAAGTTAAAAATAGTGGATGTCCAAAGGGACTTAGGGGTTCAGGTACATAGATCATTGAAGTGTCATGAACAGGTGCAGAAAATAATCAAGAAGGCTAATGGAATGCTGGCCTTTATATCTAGAGGACTAGAGTACAAGGGGGCAGAAGTTATGCTGCAGCTATACAAAACCCTGGTTAGACCGCACCTGGAGTACTGTGAGCAGTTCTGGGCACCGCACCTTCGGAAGGACATATTGGCCTTGGAGGGAGTGCAGCATAGGTTTACTGGAATGATACCCGGACTTCAAGGGTTAAGTTACGAGGAGAAATTACACAAATTGGGGTTGTATTCTCTAGAGTTTCGAAGGTTAAGGTGTGATCTGATCGAAGTTTATAAGATATTAAGGGGAACAGATAGGATGGCTAGAGAGAAACTATTTCTGCTGGTTGGGGATTTTAGGAGTAGGGGGCACAGTCTAAAAATTAGAGCCAGACCTTTCAGGAGTAAGATTAGAAAACATTTCTACACACAAAGGGTGGTAGAAGTTTGGAACTCTCTTCCGCAAACGGCAATTGATATTAGCTCAATTGCTAAATTTAAATCTGAGATAGATAGCTTTTTGGCAACCAAAGGTATTAAGGGATATGGGCCAAAGGCAGGTATATGGAGTTAGATCACAGATCAGCCATGATCTTATCAAATGGCAGAGCAGGCACGAGGGGCTGAATGGCCTACTCCTGTTCCTATGTTCCTACTCTCTGGGAAAAGAAGAACCGCCTAACATTCAGTCTATTTCTACTCTTCCATGGTTTAAACTCGTGTCCCCTGGTTCTCTCCAATCTTAAACTGGAATAATCTATCAATAGGGACACTATCCAGCCCTTTAATTATTTTATAGACTTCTATCCAAGGACCCTGAGTCTACATGAGTAGCTGAGGTTCTTTAAGCTAGGAATCATTCTTGTAGCTCTCCTCTTGACCTTTTCCAAGGACACTATGGGCTTCATTTTAGTACCCGCTATCGGGTGCGTTCCTGGCAGGGGGGGCTCCAAAAATCGGGGTTCCCCACAGACGCGCCGACGTGCGCGCGCAGCCCCCGCATGTGGGACTCCCACAGGCAATTAAAGCCAGCGGGGTGCCACTTAAGACTACTAACATTGCTATTTCAGGTCATTAACAGACCTGATTAAGGGACTATGTGAGGAGGGGTGGGATTTTAGAGACAACTGGGACTGTTTCCCATACTGGGGGAAACACTCCCAGTTGAAATGGACGTGTTGCAGCTATCAGCCTGTGGCAGCTGCAAAGGTCCATTTGACTGGTGGGGGTGGGGGGGGAGACCCTCACTCATTGCAGGAGGCCACTCTGTCACTTGGGACAAAGTTTGGCCTCCACCACCCTCCTCCTGACAAGAAAATTCAATAATTTGCACACTTACCCCGGGGTCCAGAGACATGTACCTACCTTGCGGACCCCCTCAAATGTACATCTTCTGGATGGGGGCTGCCGTAGCTGCAGTCATGACCTCCTCGGAGGGTGAACAGCATCACCAGCCTCGCCATCCACGCCGTCCACCTCTGACACGTGGAGCTCCACAACACAGTGCTGTGACACATCCACCTGCACAGCAGGAGGGAGGGCAACCGCAGAGAGAGATGCGTCGCAGAGGGTACTACCCTCACCACAGGGTCCACAGACCGAGGCTCAGCTTCATGGACCTCTCTGAGCAGCAGTGCACACGGAGGCTCAGAGTCACTCGACATGTTGTCGTGGACATCTGCAGCCTCCTTGATGCCGAGCTGCTCCCGGCTGGCCCGAGCACCATCTTCTTACCTGTCGCTGTCAAAGTCACCACTGCCCTCAACAACTTCTCCTCCGCATCCTTCCAGGGTGCAACCGGGGACATCGTCAACGTCTCTCAGCCATCTGCACAAAAGAGCCCTGCAAATACACCTACACCCACTCTGCAGTGACACAATGGGTGTCATCAGTTCTGGGTCTTCTTTGTAATCCTCAGGAAAGGGCATTATTGCACAAACTAGACAAGATTCGCAAAGACGTGGCAGTAGTGGTGCCAATATAATATGTAATGTGAGTTGGTCAGAAATTAAATATAAGTAAAAACCATGACAAACCTTCAAACACCCTTGTGCATCCCCTTCATGCTCACGACACGTTTGCCTTACTCTTCCTACTGCACATATGTGATGCATGCCCTGTGGCTGCAGCACAGGTAGTGGCAGGTTGAGTGAGGCTGACTGTGAAAGAGATGCATGAGAGGGTGAGTATGAGATAGAGCCATGAGATTGTATGAGGATTGAGTTGAGTGGTGGTGGTGGGATGAGTACTGGCGAGGTGAGTAAGTGCAGGTAAGATGAGGATGAGGTTTGAGTGGGTGTGAGGGGTGATGTGACAGAGTAGTGTTGGCAGTGCAGAAGGAGGTGTGGGTTGGGGGTGGTGATGTGGCAGACGGAGTGTAGGGGATTGAGTAAGTGTACTCACTTTGGCTGACCTACTTAGGTCATTGCAGCGCCTCCTGCACTGTATGCAGGTGGGCGATATGTTGGTGGTGCAGGTGACCTCCTCTGCCACCTCGAGCCAGGCCTTCCTGGTGGCAGAGGCAGGCCGCTTCCTCCCGCCCGCCGGGGGAAAGATCTCTGTCCTCCCCCTCCTCCTCACCCCATCTAATGATACCTGGAGTGAGGCATCATTAAACTGGGAGCAGCCTTCCCCCTGGGCTGCTCCATGCTGTAATTTTTCCTATTTGTTGCAGCATGTCAGTGGAGGACTGCCCCTTTAAATAGAGCTCCTCCAGCTGACAGAGCTTACTGCGCATGTGCAGTCCGCCCGATGCGCAGATCAGCAGCGGGGAACCCGGAAGACCAGGTAAGTGGATCCAATTAGGCTGCGATCGCGCGGGGGGCAGACTGATTTCGCCGGGCGCGTTACCCACGCACCCAATAGCCCCCCCGCCGCAAACCCGCAGCCCTGGTAACATCGAGCCCTATATCACCCACCATGTGAAGGAACCAAAACTGGCCGCAGTACTCTAGATGTGTCGGCTTGGTCTCACATGTTACACAATGGAAGTCTGTTTTCTGTTCTTGAACAAACCCATTGTTAAACAGCCTTTGAGAATAAATAAATATATATACAGCGTATGTATATATATATTCATTAAAATATTACTTTGGTTCACAATTTATTTCTGATATTGACCCAGAATTTGCCGTAGCAGTGCAATGAATGGCCATTAGTTAGAGTTACCCTTGCCCATTTAATCGCGATGATATTTTGCACTGCAAGTTGCTGGATGTGCGAGATGGAAACAGTACAGTGCCCACTACAGGGCATCTGAGACCTGAGTGAACAGGGCAAGTTACTGTGCATCTCCTTAACCAATCAGATTGAAGGGTTGTGAAATTAACAGTGCAAGGACTGAGAAGGAAGTGTAAATTAGAGTGGGTGAATTCAATGTCAAATCAGGTACAGAAAGAGAAATAAAGAGAGGGAAGGAAAGATTGGATTAAGGGAGAGAGGAAAAAGAGACAGAAAGGAAAAGCAAAAAAATGTTTAATTTGACATTTTTTAAAAAAATCTCCAACAACAATTAAAACCTGAAGGAATGAGACTCCACACTTGTAATAGTTAATTTTCAGTGCCAGAGAGTTTGACTGGCAGTAATTAACACTTACCATGTCATTAAAAGGGTACTTAGACTTGAAATGACTTGACAACTTTCTGTGGTGAGTTTAGTTCGTATCTACTAAATACAGCAACTTCACGCCGTTCAATGCATTTCAGTGGTGAGCAGACGGCAAGATGCTGTTTTTGCGAAGTTAAAGGCTCAGCGGCGCATCTCGGAAAGCAACTTTTGGATTTCCGCGTTTAACAGCACACCTGCCCTCGCCTGAAGTTGCTGTGCGATTTGTGCATGAATAACAGTGAGCACCATTCGCCTCACTGTTATTTTGATATCATATTCTGGGCCAGTAGAACCTTTACAGAGTTCAAGGTATTCTTTCAAGCATGTATTTCAAAAGCATTGGAGTGACACTGGGCACAGCTGCGTTATATCTCCATGGTGACTGTTGACCAGTCAATCAGTAAATAATGTACTGGTACATTCTGATCCCCTTCACTTAGCAGCAGGCCACTGAAAGCCCGTTAAAAGAACATGAACATTGAAAAAAATCAGTATTGTCTGAGTAACACTCCTCCATAACAAAGCTGAGGTGGGAAGGGTTTGTGGCCAGTGATCTAAGGGTTGGAAGGAACATGTTTATATAGCAGTACTGTACATCGTTTCATAAACTGCCAGGAGAGTGTTAGCAGAAACCTTTTTGCAGTTCTCAGGACTGTGCACTAGGGGCCTGACCCTGCTCTAAAAACTATTTGACTGATGATAGGCTTAATTTCAATCATGGATAGATTGGAAACTGGACCAATTTTGGCAAGACAAAGTTGCTAAATGAAAGTCACATGAGTCGAAGTAAGGCATAGAATGCCAAATTAGCAGACTGGAATTATTTAAAACATGCCAAGATATCACAGACAATTGAGATGCAGTTGAGATGTATTTAGACTTTGGAAGCAATTTAATATGATTCATCACATAATTAAGATAAAGAGAAGCGGTAATGGGAGAATGTGATTCATTGTGTTGATAAGCAGTTCGAAAACAGAAGGAAAAGCTTAATAATCTTTTAACAGCTGACATTCAAAGAAACTCATCAATTCACACATCATGATATTGACAACAAACACTAAGATCACAGTAATAAAACTTTCAAATGTCTAAAATGAACACTTAAAATCCATTCTAATCAAAAATTAAGATTTTAAATATTTTAATAATGCATCCCCTCCATACCTTTTCTTCATTTTCTCTTCTTCCCCATCTTCTATCCATCCTATTTTATATTATTTTACCTTTACCTTTGTTCCATCTAATCGAACCTATTCTATGTTGTCAAATCTTTAAACAATTGAACAACTTTTAATAAAAACTTTCTTTTTTTTCCTTCTGGTTCTCACCCTCCATTTTGGAAATGGGAGCAACTTTCAAAATCTTCAGTTTTCATTGGCTTTAAAAGCCACTTTTCAAGCCAATTCAAAGCAAAGGCACTGAAGAGTGACCTGGTCAATCTTTGATGGATTCTTATATGTCAAACATGGAAGAAGGTTTCCAGAGCCTACTGTGTTTAGATTGAACTCATCTGGAAGGTACCTTTTAAGAGTGCCACGAGTTGGTAGATCTCATATCTTACAGAGTCACCAAGTGAGTTTTGGACAGTACCACGAGTTGGATATAGATTCCAACACATGACTGTTCATCTGTATTATGTTTATACCACACATCAGTTGAGTAATCTAAATTAAAGTGATAATTAAAATGGAACTAAATTGATGCTTAGATTCAGGGTTGTTCCACTGGCATCATTGTGAAAGAATTGGTTGCAATGCTGTCTGTTTTCAATTCTTCACGAAATACAAAAAATATTTTGTCGAGCTATGTCATCACATGCAGTATAGATATGAGACATTTTATTTTGTAGATGTCACAAAATTGCAAGGGAGAGCTAAGGAGACCAATATTATTCATGTGGATGTTGAAGTGCTTAGTACTGGAATGCACTGTCTGAAAGGGTGGTGGAAGCAGATTCAATAGTAACTTTCAAAAGGGAATTGGATAAATACTTGAAAAGGAAACATTTGCAGGGTAATGGGGAAAGAGTGGGGGAGTGGACATAGAAACATAGAAACATAGAAAATAGGAGCAGGAGTAGGCCATTCGGCCCTTCGAGCCTGCTCGACCATTCAATATGATCATGGCTGATCCTCTATCTCAATACCATATTCCCGCTCTCTCTCCCCATACCCCTTGTTGTCTCTTGTGTCTAGAAATCTATCTATCTCCTTCTTAAATATATTCAGTGACTTGGCCTCCACAGCCTTCTGTGGTAGAGAATTCCACAGGTTCACCACCCTCTGAGTGAAGAAATTTCTCCTTATCTCAGTCCTAAATGTCCTACCCCTTATCCTGAGACTGTGCCCCCTCGTTCTGGACCCCTCCAGCCAGGGGAAACATCCTCCCTGCATCCAGTCTGTCTTGCCCTGTCAGAATTTTATACGTTTCAATGAGATAGCTCTTTCAAAGAGCTGGCACAGGCACGAAGGGCCGAATGGCCTCCTTCTGTGCTATATGATTCAATGGGGGGAAAAATTGGATAAGGGCCATTTTCGGGCAGGAGTAGCAGGCAGCATGTGAACTTTGTGCTGCCTGCTAACTATCGTGATATCTCCATGCAGCCTGCGCTGCTGAGAGGCTGCATGGAGAATGAGGAAGTTGGAAATGGGGCGTGGACAGCGCACGTCATCAGCAGCCTGCACCTCTTAAAGGTGCAGGTGCACATTTCAAATGGCAGGTACACAGTTCACTAGGAGGAGGGAAAGATGGCCACGAGGATAGCAGGACCAGCTGGTGAAAGGGGTGGACGAAAGGAAGGCCAACAGGTACCCGCAGGGTGCAGGAGACCCTCCAGACTGCAGCTGCGCAGGCATTGACAGGCTGTGGCTCAGGAAGTCAATGCCAAGAGCATTGCATCATGCAAGTGGGTGCAGTGCCGAAAGAAATTCAATGATTTGACACGAGTGGTCAAGGTGACTGAATGCAAGTGTCAAGTGGCACATCCTACCAACTGCACCACTGCTCCACTCATCACACTCCCCGTTACCCACCCACCAACAAATACTGCCCATCCGTACGCAATGCCGTACTCGGCATGCTGCATCTCACCCGCACATAGTACCACACTTGCAGGCCACACAGCCACCACTCACAGGTCACACAAACTGACAGCTATTCGACCACGACAGGCACATTACCCACACACCTTGCAGGATACTCACTGACACACTGTCCTCTGTCTTGCAGGAGAAAGTGGCGCATAACAGCCGGCAGCAGGAGAGACCTGAGGGTGGATGGGGACGCCTACATGTTCTCACCCCACCGAGAGGAGACCGTGCTTCAGATCATTGGGCGGGCCATCGATGCAGCCGTGACAACATGCTGTGCTGGAGGTCCCGTGAAGGGGGTCTCTGCATATCTATTGCTCCTTCTTGTTTCCCACATCTCCCTCCTCCCATAATCTTTTCTGACTCATGTGCTGCAGATGTGGTCAGCACGCATATCATACTTGCTCCTCTCCCCGCTCCACAACTCAACCTGTTTCCCTTTGTCATTGCAGATACCCAACAACATGTGGCAGCACCGTCGGAGGAGGAGGAGGAGGAGGAGGAGGAGGACACTGAAATCACACCGTCACTCGATCTGACACTTGCTTCCACCAGCTCAGAGACTGACACTGAGTGTCCTTTAGAGGTTAGGTTAGAGGAGGGATCTGCACGTGGTGAGACACCGAGCACAAGTGTACAGGAGCTGGGGCGGAGGGCACGGATACCACAGGTGCCAGTTCGCCGGAGGGCGAGGTCGCTCACTAGTTCTGCTGCAGAGGAGTCAGATGAGGACTTTGATGGGCCAGGCTACAGAAGACGGCTGATGGGCGTATACCACCAAATGCTTGGGGCACTGGAAAGCCTGCGCATAATGAGAAGGGGCTTGGAGGAGTCCAGCTCCAACTTGGCGCAGGGTTTTGCGCAGAGCTTGGAGCCCATCCTTTCCCACACGGAACGGGTGGTCACCTCCATCAGCGCACCTGTAGAACCCACCATGATGCAGCGTCTGATGACTGATTTCACAGCTTCCATTGCAGCACAAACATCTGCAATCCAAGGTCTGACTGCTGCCTTGGAAGCCCAGACTGCTGCTATCGTGGCTCTGGGGACCACTATGGAACAGGGCTTCCAGGAAGTCACAGCACTCCAGCAATCCGTTCTCCAGCTGATCACCAGGATTGCTGAGGCGCCGTCCTGGGAGAGTGGCACCATGGCAGTCGGACCCGCTGTCCTCTCTCAGGACGACAGCCTTACTGCTCCCACCCCTACCCCTCCTCCAGTGCCTCTGTCCTTGCCTGTCGGCCAGCCAGGCCAGACTGCTGCAGCCCAGGCTGAGATGATGCAGTCTGAGGTAAGAGAATTGGTCCCGGAAGGCCCTCATTGGGTAGGGTCTCCTGCGCCTCCTCGTCCTCCATCTCCTCTCAGCTTGACCTGCCATGCGTGGCCTCTCTGCATGCTCCCAGTCATGCTCAGCGGGAGCCCTAGCAGACCGCCCATGGTTGCCAGGAATGTTGTTCAACCACGGTTGTAACTTTCTGAAGCATAAGGCAGTACCTGCCAAACCACTCTCAAATGTAGTCTAGGAACTCTCAGTAAGAATAGGGAGCTTCAAAGAACACTTCCTCCTCCATTAAAGCAATAATCCAGCAACTAACCTGCAAACCTGCATGGCCCCTTTAAATAACGCTGGTGGGGGATCCTCCAGGCACTGTAAGACACGTTTAGATGGTCGGGGTTAAGGCTGTGCATTGAGTTGAGCATCAAGGTCCAAAATGGTGTTTATCACTTTAAATCAGCGTTGCACACCGATTGCACGCATTTTCTCCCTACTTTACATGCTTCCAGCGTTCGGTATTTGCGCATGCACTAATTCCTGTACCAAGATGGCATCCAGCGCACGTCACGCTAGAAACCTGCGTGCGCATCCAAGACGCCATCTTGGATGTCAGGCCGTGTAGCGCTGAAACAACGGGCGATACATGGCCCAATTTAGCGCCCTATAATTCTGCTTGGGTGTAGAATTGACCAAAAGCCTTCAATGTGGATGAATGTAAAGTTTTTGAAATGGGATCTGGGCCGTATTAACCTGAAACACGGAATGAGGAGAGGGATTGGAAGAGTAATATATAAAAAGCAGATGTGAGAAGAATTTGCTGGAATTCAGAAAGTTAAGAAGTATAATATTACTCACTAATCCATTAGCTAAAATAAACATTCAACGGTGTATCCAACCCTGATCCAATCCTGATCTCCACACTTTCAGAAAGAGAAATACTTTGGAAAAGATGAGAAACTACAAGGATTCCCAGGCTCAACTCCAAGAACTGTGAGAAAACATTGAGAGAAATCAGGAGGGCAAAAAGGGGATATGAGATTGCTTTGGCAGATCAGGCAAAGGTGAATCCAAAGAGCTTCTACAAATACATAAAGGGCAAAAGGGTAACTAGGGAGAGAGTAGGGCCTCTTAAGGATCAACAAGGTCATCTATGTGCAGAACCACAAGAAATGGGTGAGATCCTGAATGAATATTTCACATCGGTATTTACGGTTGAGAAAGGCATGGATGTTAGGGAACTTGGGGAAATAAATAGTGATGTCTTGAGGAGTGTACATATCACAGAGAGGGAGGTGCTGGAAGTCTTAACGCGCATCAAGGTAGATAAATCTCCGGGACCTGATGAAATGTATCCCAGGACGTTATGGGAGGTTAGGGAGGAAATTGCGGGTCCCCTAGCAGAGATATTTGAATCATCCACCGCTACAGGTGAGGTGCCTGAAGATTGGAGGGTAGCAAATGTTGTGCCTTTGTTTAAGAAGGGCGGCAGGGAAAAGCCTGGGAACTACAGACCAGTGAGCCTGACATCTGTAGTGGGTAAGTTGTTAGAGGGTATTCTGAGGGACAGGATCTACAGGCATTTGGAGAGGCAGGGACTAATTAGGAACAGTCAGCATGGTTTTGTGAGAGGAAAATCATGTCTCACGAATTTGATTGAGTTTTTTGAAGGGGTAACCAAGAAGATAGATGAGGGCTGTGCAGTAGACGTGGTCTACATGGACTTCAGCAAAGCCTTTGACAAGGTACCGCATGGTAGGTTGTTACATAAGGTTAAATCTCATGGGATCCAAGGTGAGGTAGCCAATTGGATACAAAATTGGCTTGACGACAGAAGACAGAGGGTGGTTGTAGAGGGTTGTTTTTCAAACTGGATGCCTGTGTCCAGCGGTGTGCCTCAGGGATCGGTGCTGGGTCCGCTGTTATTTGTTATTTATATTAATGATTTGGATGAGAATTTAGGAGGCATGGTTAGTAAGTTTGCAGATGACACCAAGATTGGTGGCATTGTGGACAGTGAAGAAGGTTATCTGGGATTGCAACGGGATCTTGATCAATTGGGCCAGTGGGCCGATGAATGGCAGATGGAGTTTAATTTAGATAAATGTGAGGTGATGCATTTTGGTAGATCGAATCGGGCCAGGACCTACTCCGTTAATGGTAGGGCGTTGGGGAGAGTTATAGAACAAAGAGATCTGGGAGTACAGATTCATAGCTCCTTGAAAGTGGAGTCACAGGTGGATAGGGTGGTGAAGAAGGCATTCGGCATGCTTGGTTTCATTGGTCAGAACATTGAATGCAGGAGTTGGGATGTCTTGTTGAAGTTGTACAGGGCATTGGTGAGGCCACACTTGGAGTACTGTGTACAGTTCTGGTCACCCTATTATAGAAAGGATATTATTAAACTAGAAAGAGTGCAGAAAAGATTTACTAGGATGCTACCGGGACTTGATGGTTTGACTTACAGGGAGAGGTTAGACAGACTGGGACTTTTTTCCCTGGAGAGTAGGAGGTTAAGGGGTGATCTTATAGAAGTCTATAAAATAATGAGGGGCATAGATAAGGTCGATAGTCAAAATCTTTTCCCAAAGGTAGGGGAGTCTATAACGAGGGGGCATAGATTTAAGGTGAGAGGGGAGAGATACAAAAGGGTCCAGAGGGGCAATTTTTTCACTCAAAAGGTGGTGAGTGTCTGGAACGAGCTGCCAGAGGCAGTAGTAGAGGCGGGTACAATTTTCTCTTTTAAAAAGCATTTGGACAGTTACATGGGTCAGATGGGTATAGAGGGATATGGGCCAAGTGCAGGCAATTGGGACTAGCTTAGTGGTATAAACTGGGCGACATGGACATGTTGGGCCGAAGGGCCTGTTTCCATGTTGTAACTTCTATGATTCTATGATTCTATGATATTTGGTCGTTATCCAATGACACTTGCCGGATATCAAATGGGGGCAGGATTGGGCTTGGCAGTGATGTTTCCCATTGGTCGAATAGCCTAAGCTCACGTAAAGAGTGGACACTGGGTGAGGTACCTGGGGGCTGCCACAGAACATTGCTTTTGAGAGAGGAGGGTGAAAAGGAGAGAAAATTGGAAAAGAAGTAAATAAGGCAAGAAATATACAATCAAATGTTTAAAATCATATAGGAGTTTATCGAGGGGCATTTCCTCGGGGCTTCTTCGACACTGCCACCATAACTTTGGCGGAGGTTTGTTGGAAACCCCAATTATAGACGCAAACAGGGTTTCTGCTGAAGTTATGGCGACGGAATGGGAGAAGCCATGTAGAAATTCCCAGTGTATTAGTATTACTATGGTACTAGAATGGATTGAGGGAGTAGAATCATGAATTACATAAAATTTGGAAAATGTAAGGAATCTTACAACACCAGGTTATAGTCCAACTGTTTTATTTGAAAATCACAAGCTTTCGGAGGCTTTCTCCTTCGTCACACTCACCTGACGAAGGAGAAAGCCTCCGAAAGCTTGTGAATTTCAAATAAAACAGTTGGACTATAACCTGGTGTTGTAAGATTCCTTACGTTTGTCAACCCCAGTCCATCACCGGCATCTCCACATCATAAAATTTGGAAGCAAAGATTGAGCATGAAATATAGGCTGCTGTTCTCTTAACAAATGGCTGTAGTAAGCTATGCCCAATGTTGTTGATGCAGTGACAACCAGTTAAAAATGAACCGGAAGGGGCAGTGCAGTAGTACCACTAGTTTGGTGCTTCAACATGTGATTTCAGAAAATCAATTTATGGCCGGAGCCTCTGCACGGTGAGCTCTTCACCTCAGACATACCATGGGGAGTTGGTTCCCATCAGAGACCAGGTGCTTCCTCAAGTGAAAGATTGGGAAGAAGAAGGTAAATTCCCTTGACCCACTTCAGTAAGCCTCCAAGCATCTGGCTACAGAGCAGTGATGAAAGAGGCCCATCAGGAAGAAGGTTCCCTGCCAACTCTCTCAGCCAGAAAACAGTTCGTAACACTGACTGTGGTTAATGAGTGGACAAATTCTTATAATTTTGTATTATCATTTTCTTTCAGCATAACCAAAACTTGAACCCAACAATAATCTTATATAGGTACAACATTGAAACAAGATTCCATATCTACAAAAATAGTTTATTACCATCATTAAAGGCAACTAGATAATAAAAATAGTTGAGACAGTCAGTAATTAAAACCAAGAAATGGTGTTATAATATGACAATGTACAGAGTAGATTTCTGTGTCAGTTACTTCCAGGAAAACCTACTTCCCACTTGTGGATGGATAACATAGGGGATAATGGATACCTCAAAATGCAATCTCTCAATCAAAGCATTCAGTTGGCACAGAAATTGCAAGAATGGAGTTCAAATAATTATTGAAGAGCATATGAACCCTGAATAAGATTATTGCCTTAAATTCACTTAAAATTCTCTATTGCCATTTACAATACAACGTAGGAAAGTTTCTGTCATAATGTCGTTTTGTTAACATTACAGGAACATTTGTTTGACATGGAGGCACACCAATCCTATTTGATAAACGTATTGCCAAGTAGCTCAGACAAATATTAGTAACAGGTTTATGACGCCGGATTGGACTTGAAGGTATCAAGTATGTAACTGTATCATTGGATTATTCTGAACAATAGATTACAGGAATATTAAGAACAGAACAAAGCATGGAATGAGAAAGAGCTGTTTATCCTATCAAGCCCATTCCTTCAACAGACCACATATACTTTGTCTTATTGTAGGCTAATCATCACTCCATAATATTAGTCCAGCCTTACAACCCATGATTACAACCATGACCTGTTACATTTGACAGAACCATCAGGTTCGCCCGCAAAAGAACTAATTCTATGTGGCCTGAGACACACTTGACACACATTGATTAAGACACATTGGTCATATTGCTTGAGGCAATTTTTTGTGACCTTGAACTGAGGAGTGATTATTTTTTGTGAGCACTCTCAACAGTATGATTTTATAAAGCAAGTTGATACCAGCCTGGAATTAACTGGACCAAGCCACTGTTTAAAGCATAATTAACCTACACTGCCGGTTACCGAGTGTGACACAAAAACATCTTTATGATTTTGTCCTTTGCTGCTTGCCAAGATTATCCATGCTTTGAGTTACAAAGCAAGAACAGACTCTTCTTACTTTCAGGGTCATTAAATTCTGTTGATAAACTTCCTCTTGTACTAACAATTCCTTCTTGGGTAAGTCAATGTCACTTTTCTGTGAAGATTAACAATAGACCAGGTGTACCACCCTGATACCAGTGCAATTCTATTGTTATTAAACAGTACATAGCAGGCCTGCTTTTATGTGATATTTCATGATATAAGAAAGTCTGAAGCTAGAGACTGACAGTTCTATTCATTGTAGCAACGCCTGGAAAGGTTCTCCAGGTACTTGTGTGCGTGTATTATAACTCAGAGTCATTGCTCATTTGGCCTCCCTCCACTGTGCTAGCTCTGTGTTACTTTTTGACCTAGCTGCAACCAACATGTAATAGCTATGAGATTATGAAAGTTTTATTGCAAGTTCTGTTTGTACGGGTATTATTGGAACAATCATTTAATTTAGTGTTGGTCAATAGATACAGTTAAGAACCACTCAAAAATTATCTGAACCCCTTGATGAGGTCACTGCTTTGTATACATTCCCAGGCATCCATTGCTATGTGTGTAATTTGTGCGAAAAAAGAAATTTTACATGGAGCAATATTCCTAGAACCCACCTTTTGGAATATGAATGACCTGAACAGACTATAGGCAGAGACTACAGAGAGTGGAAGGCGGGAGCAGAGGGGAGACGGCAAAGGGAAGGGCAGAGGGGGAGAGAGGACGGGAGAGGGTCAGGACAGGGCAGGGGAATAGGACAAGGAGAGGAGGGGAGAGGAGGGAAGGGGAGGAGAGGAAGGAGAGGAGAAGAAGTGACAGAGGGTGAGGATGAGAAGGGGGGGTCAAAGGGATGTAGGGATTGAAGGAATTGTTAGTACAAGAGGAAGTTTATCAATAGGATTTAATGATGAGGGGAGGGCGTAGAAGGAGTAAGAAGGGAAGAAGGAAAGAAGTACGGGAGGGGAGGAAAGGGTGAGGCGAAGAGAGAGGAGGAGATGAGGAGGGAAGAGGAGGAGGGGAAGAGGAGCATGGGGAGGAGGAGATGGGGAACAAAGGGAAGAGCGTGAGAAGATGAGGTCAGAGGAAAGGAGGAAAAGGGGAGGTGAGGGAAGAGGGGAGGGGGAGAAGTGGGGAAAAGAGACAGATAATGGGAAGGTGTTTGGATGATATTGCAATCAGCAGGGAGGGAGATTGTGGGGCCATTATCTGCTCAATGGAGAGAGGTCTCATGGATCATCTTCTCAAAGGGAGCATTTTCTTTCCTTTTGGGAGAGGTGATCTATTTCCTCCTTAGAGTAGAGAAGGGGGTCCAGCATGCAACTTTCTCCTCAATGGCATGAAAATGTGGCCTCCAGGCTCAATCCATCTTCCAGCCACCACTAGTGGCCCCAAAATAACTTGCCACCCAAAACAAAACCAAAAAAAGAGAAATATAAAGCATAATGAAACAGAGAGAGACACAAAAGGGAAGAGAAACAAGGAAAGGAAAAAGAAACAAGAGAGCCAGAAAAGGCAGAAAAAGAAAACAAAGAAAGAAAAGGGGTCACAGAAAGAACCAAAAAAGGTCAAAAAGAGAACCAAAAGATGACAGACAGAAAAGCAGATAAGGCAGAGAGAGAAGCAAAATAAAATAGAGAGAGGCAAAAGGAAATCAAAAAGAGACAGGAAATCAGAAGAGGACAAAGAAGACCAGCAACCAAAAGACAATAAACACAGGTAAGGCAGAGATCTTTCAATTTACCATGAACAACACAACAGGAAATACACCAATAATTTATCTAAAAGATTTTGTACAGTGCATACCATCACACACTTCCTGTAACAGACTTTTTGTAATCTTGCTGTGTCATGTTTAATCATTGTCAAATTTATTTATAAATTTATGCTACAAAATTCTTGAAATAGTTTGGATGGCATACACATTTATTCCACCTCAGGCAAAATTCTTCCAACTAATTAGTGGCATGCAAATATATTAACAACAACAACAACTTGCATTTATATATCGCCTTTAACCTAGTAAAATGTCCCAAGGCGCATCACAGGAGCATTATCAAACAAAATTTGACACCGAGTCACATAAAGAGATATTAATACAGATGAACAAAAGCTTGGTCAAAGAGGTCAGTTTTATGGAGCGTCCTAAAAGAGGAGAGAGGCAGAGAAGTTTAGGGAGGGAATTCTAGAACTTAGGGCCTAGGTAGCTGAAGGCAGGGCCGCCAATGTTGCAGCAATTAAAATCAGGGATGCGCAAAAGGCCAGAATTGGAGGAGTGCAGAGATCTCAGACGGTTGTAGGGCTGGAGGAGATTGCAGCGATAGGGAGGGGCGAGGCCATGGAGGGATTTGCAAACAAGGATGAGAATTTTAAATTCGAGGTGTTGTCAGACCAGGAGCCAATGCAGGTCAACAAGCACAGAGGTGATGGTTGAACAGGACTTGCTGTGAGTTAGGATATGGGCATCAGAGTTTTAGATGAGCTGAAGTTTACGGAGGGTGGAAGGTGGGAGGCCAACCAAGAGAGCATTGGAATAATCAAGTCTGGAGGTAACAAAAGAATGAAAGACTTACATTTTTATAGTGCCTTTCATGACCTCAGGATGTTCCAAGGCACTTTACAACCAATGAAGTACTTTTGAAGTACAGTCACTGTTGTAAGTAGAAAACACGGCAGCCAATTTGCATACAGCAAGGTCCTACAAACAGCAATGTGACAGTGACCAAATAATCTGTTTTTTAGTGATTCTGCTTGAGGGATAAATATTGGCTAGGACACTGGGGAGAACTTCCCTACTCTTCTTTGAATAGTGGCATGAGAGGGCAGGCGGAATATCAGTTTAACATCACATCCAAAGGACATCTCCAACGGTCCAGCATTCCCTCAGTACTGCATTAGAGGATCAGCCTGGATTATGTGTTCAAGTTTTTGGAGTGGGACTTAAACCCACACCCTTCTGACTCAGAGGCAAGAGTGCTACCAACTGAACCACAACAAAGGCATGGATGAAGGTTTCAGCAGCCGATGGGCTGAGGCGGTGGTGGATATTAATTGAGATTCACTCATATTTTAGAAGTGCAGAAGGCTTGCCAACTGAACCAATCAAATCATTCAAGAAGAATTTCCAAATATTTTCATCTGTCATTTTTTGTCACTAACTGAAATTTTTAATGTCCAAAATAAGTTTTTTTTTTAATTAAAAATAGAAATATTTCACAATAACATTATTAAATTTACCCACAAAATTCTCTTTATCACATTCAATAAAGTCACTTTCAAAAGCCTCGGCTTGCAATTGTCATTTTTCCCCAGAACAACCAATCTGTGAGTTGAAGGGGGATCCTGCAATTTGAGTGTGTGCATAACTTCCCAGGATGCAACAGTAGGATTTTGTCAGCCTGTCTCTTTAGCCTGTACACATTTGGTTGTTTCTCTTTCCAAATTATTTATTGAAAAGCTAGAGGATGAAGTTCAAAAGTTTTACTGAGGTTAACCTAACAACAGGTTTTTTTACCTACAGAGAAATAGAAATAGGCAGAGATCACTTTGAATGACAGGAACAGTGGTAATTGCACATGGGTGATTGCTTTCAGTTATCTTTGAATTCCAAAAACAATCTATAACTCATTTTTCAATGGAAAAGTTAAATTGTATTTTTATGTATAACAGTATTTTAGTTTGTACATTTTTGAAAAGGATTTGTCTACAAAGTTTGAAATAAAAGCTACTAATGTTTCTCTATTTCAGAAGCTGAGTCAAACTGAGAGAGAATGTGCAGTAAGTTAGACTTTCCCTTCCTTACACCTCTGAGACCTGCGTTTAAATCTGGCCTAGACTGATGAGATGAAATTCTTCTCTGTTGGCTGAATAAGGCTCTATGAAGAGTGAGCCTACACCACAAAACTGCCCCTAATTTGGCACTAATTGGCAATGTCACTCAGACGAGTGTGAGGATGGTCGGTGTGGGAATTGGAAAATTGGGATAAATGCTACAATGGTGCAAAAGAAAAAAGAAAGAACTTGCACTTATACAGTGCTTTTCATGACCTCAGGACGTCCCAAGCGCTTTCCAGCCAATGAAGTACGATGAAGAGGGTAGGGAGTGGGACTAAAGCACATTGTTGGGGCAGAGTGGAGGGAACTTTACTCTGAATCTGGTTGCGCTAAACATTACATGGGGGTGCATGATTCCGACATTGGATGCCTGGATTGGAAAGTGCTCCATTCCTCAGCACTGGCTTCCTTCACCTTGATGAGCAGAAAAAAAGCAAGAAGAGACAGACCGAGATACAGTTCCCCAGATTCCCGCTGGGAATGCTATTGGGAGAAAGGCGTGAAGCACAGGAGCAGTGAGAGGTGGCAGGAGAGAGCAGGGAATTTGGAAAGTCCACCAGTGCTTGCAAGGCTGATGTGCGGAAGTGGAAGCAAAGAGAGGCCATTTTTAAAGGCCTTAGGTGCTACGTAACTTAGAGACATAGTTGGGAGGGCTCAATCGGTGGCAAGTATAATAAATAGATCCATTTAAGCACAGCGATCAGGGTGACAAAAATGTCATGATGGGAAAAGCGTAACAGGAAAGTGATGCATTAGAGGAAGTGCACATTATATGCAAGAGTTTTTGTTTATTATACATATATAAATATATAGATATAAAAAAGGCATAATAAAAAGTAGATTAATGCTCCTTTAAATTCAGATGCCTACCTAAAAATGGCTAATTAATTGGATGTCTGCTTTTTTTTTCAAATACTAGAAATGTTTCTCTTCCCTTAAGACTGGAAATTGTACTGTGTAATATATAATGGCACCAATACTTAAACCCATTAATGCTTCTGTTGAAATTGCTGACAGAGGAATTCACTATGAAGGGTCTCTACCTGAAACACTGACCCCTCTTTTCAGATGCTGACAGACCTGCTGTTTATTTGCTGAGGTTTTTTTCATTAACAACAACTTGCATTTATATAGTGCCTTTAAGGTTCCCAATGCGGATTACCAACAGGAGCGATTATCAAACAAAAATGTGACACCGTGCCACATAATGAAAGCTTTTATTGTCATGTTTAAAAAGTTCTCTTGGTCCTCCCTCCCTTCACCCCCTCACATCACAGATCAACTTACTTTTCACAAAGTAGAGTTACAGCAAAAAAAAGAATAGGTTCGTGTCAAGGTTTGACGGACATCTCGTTCCCAGTGGCAACACTGAATTTAAAAGGCTGGTGTCCAAGGAGCGGGCCATTCAATCAGGTGCTGATTTATACAGGGGGCTGAACGATCCTTCACCTCCGCCTCAGCAGAGCCTGGGATCAGCAAACAGCAGCAGCAGCAGCGAGCCTGGGAGTCAGAGATAGGCCGGGCAGGCGGTCTTCAGCACAGCAAGAGCTCCACTGCTCATTGGAGAGACTTGGCCGAAGGTGACCCATCTGCCGACTCCCATCGCCTCCCATTTCCCGGGAACACGGATTCTGATTCTCTGGAAAGAGAGAGAAGGAGGTGGGGTGTGTTTTATTCCACATTATTTCTCCTCCCGACTTAAGTGGGTGAGTGTAACTGCCTTTGAACATTACTGCTGGTGGAAGGGGATAGACAGAAACCAGGCTGGGAAAGTAACATAAAAATAGCGGCCAGGAACGAGAGAGGAGATATACCGGTTTAAATTCAGTGCCTGTGCTCCAGTAACCCCTCAACGTGCAGCGATGATGCACAGTGATTACTTACCTTGCCAATTACAAACCCTATTTATTTTTAATTGAAAAGTTTATTTATTACCGATTTTGATTCCTTCCCTCGCTACATGAACTTCGCTGTCAGAATTTCTACCTAAATGCTATTTATCTGACTACATATTCTATTAGCTTTTTTAGTAATCACTGTTGTAATATAGGAAATCCAAACAGCAGTGAGATACATGACCAGATAATCTTTTTTTCAGTGATATTGTGTTGAGGGAAAAATATTGGCCAGGACACCAGGGAGAACTGCCCTGCTCTTCTTCAGATAGCACCATGGGATCTTTTATGTTCACCTAAGAGGATAAATCACATCCAAAAGAGGGCACCTTTTAGCACTGTACTGACATTGTAGGTTCTGACTCTGGAGTGGGACTTGAACCCACAACCTTCATGATTCAGAGGTAAGAGTGCTACCCACTGAACCAAGGCAGGTTGCAATAGTCCAGGGCACTGAACAACCACCCTGGTTCCCTAGTGAAACCCTGAGGAGTCAGCCTGTTGCTGGGAGCTGGGATTCTTCTTACTCATTTCCATATAACTTTGCAAGCCAACGGGTTGGATGATCCTACTTGGTCCAGCAGCAGGAAACATACCAGTGCTCAGTTTTGGTAGGCTGCACAGTTTTATCTGATTAAATTCTGGCAGTGCATACCCCTGTGCACACTCAGGGACCCCCATGCCTTGACTCTGCCAACCTGTGCCTAAGTTCCCATCAACAACCTGCACACATATAGTGCCTTTAACATAGAAAAATGAACCAAGGCACTTCAAAAGGGTGTAATCAAAAGACTAAAGCCCCAATTTTATCCGAATGTGCCCAGTGAGAACAGGACACGTTTGGTTCAGAATGTCCCATTTACACCCCGCTCAATTTTCGGCTCTGTTCTCACCACGTAGGTTTGGTTAAACTCTCTGGACTTAATCAAGTGAAGTGTCTCCATACAGAGAGAGTTTTCAGTCTCCTCAGTAACTTGGCCTGGAGACTCTTATAGCTGGTACAGTAATAGGTTTCCATGCATGGCAGACATCTGGTGGACCTGACTGACCAAGCTGACCAGTACTGTACTGACAATGTAGGTTACGTCTCTGGAGTGGGACTTGAATCTATGACCTTCATGATTCAGAGGCAAGAGTGCTACCCACTGAACCAAGGCTAAGGACAAGTGCCAAAATTTAAAAGACAGCAATGCTAATATCCAGTTTCTTATACAACAACACAAGGAAACAGTAGCTAATCCTTGCTGAACCAGACTGGTATTTTGTCATAAATGAAGAATTATTTGTAGTTCATAAAAGAAATGATCTCAAGTCTACAATTTTACCACCTTCTTGAAGAGTTTCTGACAGATGTTGAAAATGCAGTCGGGCAGTGGTCATCAGCATCCATCGTGACACCCATTAGCAGTAAGATAATAAATACATGAAACTAATTTCAAAGCGTTTTGCAATTCAAATAATGAAGACTGCTCAAGTTTCATTCTCATAGTTAATGACATCTTCTAATGGACAACTTTTGAAGCTGGTCAGACTCCACCTGGGAGCAGATATTTTTGTGTTGAATTCCCTCTTCAGTGACATCACATAGTTCCTTCCCAGTGATATCATGAGCCTTGTTTACAACGTCACCAGATATTATTTTTTCTCATCACATAAGGGAGATTTCTGCATAAAATAGCTGCTCCCATGCTGCCTCTAACCAGCCATTTGAAAGCATAAAACATGGCAGGGACTGAGAGACACCACTAAATGTAAATTCCCTTTTAACATTTAAGACTACATGCAACTTACGTAGAACACCCTTGTTTTAATTTTTAAAAACTTCATTTCTGCACACAAACAAAAATAAATAATACTCAGACTTAACTGGGACCATCCTTGTGAAGCTGTGGGTTTAAACATTTTGAATATTTTCAGCCAGATTTTGGACTGATTCTTTGTAATAAGAATATCCTA
Organism: Heptranchias perlo; assembly: GCF_035084215.1. Classification (NCBI taxonomy): domain Eukaryota; kingdom Metazoa; phylum Chordata; class Chondrichthyes; order Hexanchiformes; family Hexanchidae; genus Heptranchias; species Heptranchias perlo. Next base: position 67,122,921 of record NC_090333.1, read on the forward strand.
GTTATATAAGAATAGTTAACGTAAAACATTTCAGAACCACTTAGAATGGACACCAATAAGTGAAGCTTATAGCGAGGCAGCCAAAAGCAAAGTCAAACGTGATGGAGCAGTTGTTACAGATCATAGTGAATGCCATAATTGTAACAAGAACATGATTACCTCATTGTTTAACTTCTTATGTGGCTACAAGAATTATCAAGTGGATGTAAAAATGCTTTAATAAGATTAGTTTATGCTACACTTACACCTCAAAACTACCAAGTGTGTATCATTAACCTTTTGGTGACAAAAAAAATTGAAAATATTTTCCACTTACATCTTTGGAAAGAAGAGTCTTGAAAAATCACACACAGCAAACCTTTCAAAGTTGTGTAAAGATGTGTTGCTCCTTGGTGAAAAGAGCAGTCAGGAAGTAAACTTAAAGGGAGACAATTGCTGTTTTGGTATTGGCTTAGTAACACTTCAGAAGTGAGTCACTCACCTCATTCCCAAGATTCTGGCTCTGCCCTGATTATTCAGATAAAATGGGGTAAGATTTCCTCCGTGCATTATGTAATGAAATCATAAATGCTTTTGTGAAGAGCAAAGGAAATCTCCCCCCTCTGTGGCATCAGGAGACATTCACAATCTTTCCAAAAGAAGACTGTAAAATGGAAACCTTTTGCTCAGCACTTAATAAATAGTGTACTGAAAAATGTTGAAATTCAATGGGGGGTACTTTTCACCCTCACTGCCTGGGTGGCAATCCTGGCGGAGCAGATCGCCCGCCCAATGTAGAACCCACTCGGTTTTCAACCCATCTTGTGGTGAAGGTGAAAACTACCCCAATACATCTGATCCTGTTACCTAGGGTTTAATGTGAAGGTCACATTGATTATAGATGAGCACATCTGTATTACTAATACATGAACCAACAGAAAAGAGCTCAGCCCATTGTTTAAAATATTCAGTCCTGTTTTTTTGTGTGCGTGTGAATAAAAAGTGATTGTAAGAGGTATTTTTAATGAAGTGTATCACGGTCCTTGTGGGATGAAAATGACAAGTGGAAAGTGATTAATACATTGTCAATCTTCAACTCACAGGATAAAAAGATAAACCATGAAATAAAAGAAACCTGATAATGCTGGAAATACACCAGCAGGGTTAGTCAACATCTGAAAGTAAATAAGAAAGATGTGATAAGGTTTTGGGTGGAATCCCTCATTGGGATCTTTGCCTCAAGTTGTGTAGGATATTGGGTTGTAAGTGGTACACTGCTCATTTGCTGTTGAATTAACAATCACATCCTGTTAGGGTATGGAGTACACCAATAGCACATGGAGAAGAACAGACAGTGTCTACTTTATGAACAGTGATAAACCCCTATAACTGACAGGAAGAATTTGTGATTTCAGCAGGGTTTATTTCTCATGAATTTTACAATGTTTTAAATTCAGTTAAACTACTAAATGTTGTCTGCTTCACTCACCTTTAAAGTTGTCTACAGTTATCACTAGGTTTATTTTTAAGTCGACGTTATTTAGATTTACAGCTAATAAATTGGATAAGGAAGTTTACCTATTTACCTGGTATAGTTATCGGTGTAGTTTCCTTTAAAGGGGGATTAAAAGATGATGTCGCAAACTGAGGGAAAAAAATCAATGAATAATAAGTGAGCTGTGTAAAACACTGAAAGAGTCTTTGTTTGAGATTCTGGTAGGTACTTTTAACAGGAATTTGGCCCTGTCTATCTCTGCAACTAAGATAAAGAGCTTGGATTTGTGTTACAGCCAAGTGTTGGCAACACTCACCCAACTGGCATGGGCAGATTTGAACGACAGCTTGTGCTGGTTCAGGCACATAGCACATAACACTTGTTCAGTTTCTACATCTGAGTTCAATACAGATTCTCCCGACTTTAGTGAGCATCATGTAAAAATTATCAATACATATTTTAAAAACTATAAAAACAGTACATTACATAATTGACTGTTTACTCCAAAACATTCCAGAGTTCATTTAACACGGGAGTTATGTGCAATTTCATTAAATGATTTTGAATTCTGAATGTCCTTTTATCAGATCTTGTCCTGATCTACTTGAGTCTTGTAAACAATTTTACAACACCAAGTTATAGTCCAGCAATTTTATTTTAAATTCACAAGCTTTCGGAGGCTTCCTCCTTCGTCAGGTGAACGATGTGAAAAGATTTTCACATCGTTCACCTGACGAAGGAGGAAGCCTCCGAAAGCTTGTGAATTTAAAATAAAATTGCTGGACTATAACTTGGTGTTGTAAAATTGTTTACAATTGTCAACCCCAGTCCATCACCGGCATCTCCACATCATGACTACTTGAGTCTTAGGGAAGTACTGATTGCCAAACCACATTGTTCCAAATCCAAACACCAGCCTCAACTCACACCTGAATTAGCCTGGCCTGATTTAGGCTATTTTCCCTTTCTCTCTTCTCAAACAAATATACACAAAACTATCCTTAAAGCTGTTTATCTCCCCTTCTCCAGCTACAGACCGTTCTCTACCTATTTACCCAAACACAGACTAAATGTTCCCAAGCGGTACCTAAAGTATTTTCTGTTGCTGTGCTATTAATAGGGATTGGTCCCAATATTTGCAGGATTATGTTGGCATAAGTGTTAACCTACAGTGTGGCTTCTAATATCAAATATTCACCTTGCAGCTTACACCAAGAAAATGCAGCGTCTTAAATCGCACATTATAGACGGAGACATAACAAAGCGACTAGACGCAGAGAGGCGTGAGTCCAAACGTGCAGAGGCCAGGCTAAGGAATGGATTACATGATCTGGAGGAGGCTAGGTTTTATTGCATCAACAGAATGATCAAAGAACAGAGGTGGATCCAAAGAGACCTTATGAGAATAAAGAATGGTGAGTTGCCCCCTGTTAAGATAGGGATTTCCATATACTGTATGTCTTGTAAGGTTGGCGATAAGCAGTTATGGGGAGTAGAATGTTCATTCTACCTTGCATCCAGTGACCATATCAGGCAGTCACAGCCCAGCTATTTCTTGGCTTTTATGCAATACTAATCTCCCTAAATGAAAATTATCCAGAAAATAAATTAATTACACAACCTCCATACGGTCGCCTTGTTCTGCTTCCCATACTCTATCCACTCTCTCTCAAAATAGGGAATTATTCTCACTAAGGAAGGAACAGCAGAGAGATAGAGAGTAAAACACCCTGGCCCAGAATTTTCTGGCAAATTTCGGCATTTAGTAAGTGTATTTTACGTGTTTTGACCTGAGGAAATTCGCATGTAACTGATTTATGCTGGTTTCCCGCTGAAACATCGTTACACGTGAATTTCCTTGATTGTTTTTGCTGTTTCTGATACGTCTGCCGAAAACCCTCTGCTGCTCAATCACATAGCTCTGCCCCCGACCAAAAGACCAGCTCACGCAAGTTTACCTGGATTTACATGAATAATACAATGATGTAGATTTGCGCCCAAAATTAACCGCAGCACGGCCCAATGTCATCTGATATCGGTGGGGTTTCTGGAGTTTGATAGGAATTTCCTTCACAATTTTATTTTTAAAAATTTTACTGAGTCCAGCACTATACTGGACCAAAGTCCTGTCAGTCTCGGTGCATCCAAAATTTTCCCACGTGTTCAGAAGGACTAAGCAGTTGGAATTACCTTTCTAATGGGCGTATCCCTGTTCTGCATAATAATGGACGAGGAAGAGGAGCAGCACACGCAAGAGGCTCTGAGAGTGAGGCGCCATGGCAGACGACAGCAGCCCACCTGCCCTAGTGGTGGCGTTGCATTTGCACTTGTTTTACACTAGTTTTTAAAAAGAGCGCCGCAGGTAATTTTGCTGCAAGTTCCCGTTGGCGAGATGGCGCAGAAACCGGCATAAATCTCAGCGTAATTTCCACGTACGTGCCATCCATGAAATTCAGGGCCACAGCTTGTCAGGATATCCAAGATATCTGGAACTGTAAACTCTGCAGAGACTATCCTCCTGCAGACAAAGAAAAGTCATTGGAAATTCAGTGCTGTTGTAGGTTAATGTCAGCTGGAACTTAATGTTACTTAAATGGGAGACAAGTCTTTTATGTGTAAGACAGAAGGGTAAAAATAACTAACAAGTAATAGATTGGCACTGAAGTGATGACTCAGAATCCTTTTTGCTGCTGTTGCTTATACTTCTCATCCATCGGTAACTTGGCTTTACTTTCCATGATTTGAAAACATGCCAGACTCCATTATGGCAGTGACCCTGGGTTCAGAGGCCCCGTGCTGCTTACATTTTACCCCCCAAATAATAATCGTTCTTAATTACCACAGAATTTAGATTATACATGGTAGAATTTGGAAATCATTGCTTCAAGATTTTACCTCTTTTTGCCACAACCCCCTAGTGATCCTAATGAGACTCTCATATTCACAAAATGTAAAAGAGGGAGCCCATCTGGTTCATCCTTCCATAGCAACCTACAATTCCCCCATCACATCATCCAGCTGGAATTACCTTCCCAATGGGCATACACCTGTTCTGAATCCTATGCAAGTTTTTGTCCCCACTGCTCTGGAATCATTCGAACATCAGTAAAAGTCATGCATATTATCACCTGATGTGTTTGTCCAGTGTGATATCTTTACAAATCACAAGGTAATTAAACAGAAGGAAGGCCATTTGAATCATCTTAATTCATCCATCCAAAAACACTCTACAGTCCCCCCATCGCAGCACTTAATTGCACCTCAAATGATTCCAGGGCTTTTTCCTCCACTATTGTGTCCAGGAGTCCATTCCATGTCTTGATCATTCCTTGCATGAAGAAGAACTTCCCTTGTCCTAAATCTTCCTTTTACTAGTTTGAACCTACATTCCCTTGTCCTACTCTCACAATTTACTTCAAAGTAATATTCTGGATTCACTATTTCCAGACCCTTAACGATCTTATATATCTCGAGAAGACTGCTTCTTAGCCACCCCTCACCATGCTGAAAAGACCAAATTTCTGCAATCTTTCCTCATAACTTAGAATTATAACTCTCGGGATCAGCCTTGTGTACTCTTCTCTGCACTGCTTCCAGCGTTTGAATGCCTCCCTTGTGTCTCAGTGACAGAACTGGACATAGTTCTCAAGATGTGGTCTGACCAGAGCACTGTATAGTTTGATCATGGCTTCCTCTGACTTATATTCTACTATTTTGGCTGTGGAATTCAACATTCTATTATCTTTGTTGATTGCTGCTCTGCATTGGTTGGACTTGTTTAGCGCTGAGTCTACTGAGACTCCGGGGTCTTTTTCAACTTCATCCTGAGCGATTTCAACACCATTCATGGAGCAGGTGTGTTGTATATTTTTCCTTCCCATGTGCAGTACTGGCTGTAGGTCATCCACTGTGACTGGCTCATATATTTACAGCCTATTTAATATTCCCCAGGTTATTCCAAGAAGAAGGCAGTAAGCAGTTTCAGAAGGCTGTGCCTGGATAATAATCCTCCAGCCAAAGGAACATCTGGCTCCAGCAACACTGTTTTACCCACCATCCCAGCTGTAAAGGACCAAACTGTCATAATGGAGTCAGAAGGAATCAGGTAGTGAAATATTTACCTGGATTTGTATAAATGCACAGATCCTTTTGAACTTTAATATTCAATGATATTCGTACAACATTTAGGCTGTAGAGGGATAATCCTGAGACTTATTTTACCTTCAAATCTAAGGAGTTGTATTAAAGGTAAAAGGAACTTACCAGAAGGGCCTCTTCAGCCTCCTGATCCTCTTCATGGGGTGGGGATGGCCTCCCCTCCCAGGCCAGTTAAAATCGCCGATGACATCATCGGACCTCGATTAGCATATATGAATTAGGATCCTGCTGCCTGTCCAGGAGCCTCACTTAAAAGTGGAAAAGGCTGGATCTCCAGGGTAAGTGATTCGGAGAGTTTTAACTGCCCACCCGCCCGTTTTCCGCTGGACAGGTAGGGTTGAAATACTGCCCCCCCCCCCCCCCTCCCCGCATTGTCTTGGCAGGAATCGCGACCATTATTAATCTCCCTGATCCAGATGTTTTTCACAAATCTGCTGAGGTTTCAGTACAGAAAGGTCTACATTTCAAAAAATCAGCTTAGCACATCAGATAAAGTCCTGCAATCTTTAGGTTAGTTGGACAAACCCCAACAAAAAAAAATTCTGTTTTCTTCAATCATAAGTAAGATCTGACTACTTACCTCTATGTTCTCTCCTCCCTCCCAAATGCCAGCTCATTATATGTTATATAAATTTGAATGAATGCTGACCTCTTATACACCAAATGCTGGCCTGAAAACATTGGCATATCTGCGCTGCCCTCTGACTGAAAAATTATAGATATATACACATATAGGGTGTTTAGGGAATACTGCACACTTACTAATTATTTCTGTAGCCAATTTCGTAACAATTTATAAAACTGTTTTCCCATATCCTAACCAGGTGGTTCCTGGAGCTCATTATGTTTCCCCGCATTTTGTTGGGTTTTACCTGTAAATATACCAGGAAACGAGTTTGGACATAATAAAATTGCATCCATTCTAATCGCCATGGCTTTGAAATTATGCTGTGGGAGACTTATGTATGAAAGGGGTAACTTTGTATGAAAGGAGTCATCTTCCAGTTTTGCCATCCCAGCATTGAGCCTCGCTTGCCAGTAGCACATATTGGAAATTTGGGCACAGGATGCCGGAATTTCCAGTATGCGCTCCCAGTGGGCGAGGCTCTCCCAAGGGAGCACAAAATCAGAAAATTACCTGTAAAATTTCTTATTCTATTTTAATGGAGACATTAATCTGTAATGGTACACTTAGCGCTTTGGGACCTCCTGAGGCTGTGAAAGGCAAGTTCTTTCTTTCTTTACACTAGTTTCCTGCAGTGTGATTCCAAGGCCTCTGTGTTTTTAATTATCTGTATTCGGATTTCAATATAAATGTTATACCAGAATGTTTATAACTTTGTGTTATCTCACATGTTGTTGGTCTTCTTTCAGTTTCTTTTCTCATCCTTCATTGCTGTTTTGTTTCTGATTCTTTTTAGTTGTGTTTTACTGGAGTTTGTTGTCAGCCTTTGTCTTTGATGTTTCTTTTCTTCCTCTAACCACTGTTACTTGTTTCATTTCTCTTTTTTGTTTCTTTTTCCTAGTTCTTCGGTTGTTTCCTTCTTTGCTTCTCCTGCCTCTCCATCTGTGCTTTTCTCCTTTTTATTTTTTTCTACCTTGCTTTTTTTTTTAGTTGTTCTTGGGTTGTGGGTAACACTGGTAAAGCTAGATTTATTGTTCATCCCTGGTTGCTCTGAGTCTCTGTTGTCCAGAGTCTGAATTAAGTAGTTTATACGCAATTGCAAAAAAAAATATTGTCACCGTGTATTTTCAAGTTCCTTGGAGAAAATACATAATTTTCCCTCAAAGTTTTGGTGAATCTTGGCAATCATTTTTGTAGTTTCCATGGATACCAGACACCCTGCGTGTTTGCTTCAAGAATTCTACATTACACCTGTTGAATTCCACAAAATTTGAACACTCCCATAGGAGCAGTGTGAATAAAACTTCTTGATAAAACTAAAAACTCTGCAGCTTTCTGAACAGTCTGACATTTATTTCTCTCGGTACAATATTTCAGTCCTCTGCTGATGTCAGGCAAGAGTGCTAAACCTGGCAACATTTGATTTAAATTTCTAATAACCAAAATTTCCTATCGACACCTTTCAGCCCATCAAATTCTGAACTATTTCTTTTTCCATTTTAGTCACTCCCACAGGAGTAAATTCTAGATTCCTCTACAGGACATTACATGACTGATACTTTCAGGCTCAAATCGAGTGATGGTTTAAGGTGCCATACTCGCATTGGCTGCAAAAGAAAGGGTGCAAGATTGTACAAGGAATCAGGATGCTTCCTTAATTACATTCCAGCTCAAATGTTTTGCTTCCCTTTATAATTATAGGACGCAGAATTATTACTCAGCAAAGACTGGCAGGGTTGTGATACCACCTGGCACCTCTCTTGCCCTACAGATGCAGATCAACGATTTCCTGAATGGAATCAGCAGCCAAAGGGAAACGTCCGATGCACACGCAGGAGAAGAAGAGGTGCAGCCCTCCAGGCCATCCAGCGCACGCAAGCTCAAAACCGAAACCTCCATCGGCGGCATCAACGTGTCAGGCGTGAAACATTCCATCGCCAAGTGTCTGAGCATCTCTGGGAAGCCGGCAGGCCCGGACGTGGCCAATGGAAGAGGAAACCCAGCAGCGGATGGCCAAACAGCGCAGGAAGTGAACGTCACTGAGACAAAGAGAAGTGCTGTCACCAGCGATCCGGCCCCAAAGGAAATCAAACCCAAGCAGCTCGCCAGCAGCCCGCAGCTCTCAGCTTGCCATGAAAACTTCCCAGATGATTCTGAGTTTTACGCCCCAGACGGATTGCCCAGAACCATGCACACCATGCCCAGTTTTCTTGAGGCTTTTGCGGAAGCAAAGAAAGCAAGGTACATCAGGCACAGAAGCAAAACTGATGCTGAGAAGGAGCTGTCGATCAGCGAAATTTTTGGAAAGAGACGAGGGCCTGTCCAAGACATCATCGTTAAAGAGGTGGAAACCGCCAAGGACCAAAACCCCACGGGAAAAAATTCAGATTAAAGGAATACTTCAGGATCTACTCAAACAAATAAAAAAATACTTGTCACAATGACTACATGCTCCTTAGTGATATCGGCCCCAAATGTGCTTGGGTCGCAATCCCAGTGGTTGCACCAGGACAACGCCCGATGGTGCCCTCCAGCGCTGACCCCACTGGAGTTTGCAGGGTCATTGGGAGGGCACCTCATTAGCTTGGGGCAGGCGGGCCCAAACCTGACTTCGGGCACACCTCAGACGCCTGCCTGTCCCAGCCTTGTTCCACCTGAATGCCAGGTGGGGCGTGGTCTCCTAGGCTTCCCTCTTGACCCTAGCACTGGTCCAACTGGTCCCAAGCAAAGGGGCCGATCTGGTTGTGTTCCAGAGAAAATAAAGTTTGCCTGGCGGAGACGCCACATGCGCCTTTGTGGAGACCGGTACATCTTACCTCACTGAGCGTACTGGCCACCAATACAGCACTGATTCCCCTTCCAAATCCTGGAGCTGGAAGTCCCATATCCCTTGATACCCTTACCTAGTAAAAATCTATTGCTCTCAGTCCTGAAGGCTCCAATTGACCCAGCAATCCACAGCCTTTTGGGGGAGGGTGTTCCAGATTTCTACTACCCTTTGTGTGAAAAAATGCTTCCTGATTTCGCTCCTGAACGACCTAGCTCTAATTTTAAGATTATGTCCCCTCGTTCTTGATTTCCCCCCACCAGAGGAAATAGGTATCTATCCTATCAAATCCCTTTAACATTTTAAACACCTCGATCAACTCACCCCTCAATCACCCCTTTTGTACTCAAAGAGAATACAAGCCAAGTTTATGTAACCTGTCTTCATAACTTAACCCTCTAGGCCCCGGAATCATCTTGGTGAATCTGCGCTGCACCCTGTCCGAGGCTTATATATCCTCCCTGAGGTGCGGTGCCCAGAACATCAATGTTAGGAGAAAAGAGAAACTCCTGCCTGAACACTCGTAACTTTAATAAAACAGCTGCAGGGGACCAGAGCTCTGTGCATGGGTGGGAGCATAAATACACCGGAATCATTCGTCACTGACCTCAGTGCACCGTTGGCAGTAACTCCAGTCTGCCGGCTGTGTGTCGCACTTCCACAGACCAAGGCCAGTAGCTGCAATATCGTTTCAGCTTTTAAGTGCTGCCCGCCAGCCAACCAGGTAGACAGCACTTTTCTGAAAAGGGAAAGTACAAGGACAGCTGGATGGGCAGCACGTGTATTAAATGGGATTATGTTGCAAAAAAGGACTAGGGGGTAGCACTGAAATGAGTGACAGGGACTCAAATGAATCTGAATAAAGCCCACTGATCTCTACATGACCTGCCTGGTTTAATAAATAAAAAGCATCAACTAAGAAATCTCTGCAACACTATTAAAGCAGAAAAATTGTTTGGATTCAGCAATTGCAGAAAATCAAGTCTGGGCCGTGTGCTTTTGTTATCGATTTGAATGGCCTATGCTAAACCTTCACACATTGGTAAGATTTTGTTTAGCTTCCCCTCATTAGTTTTTCATGGCTCCATTTTCCTACTAATGGTATATGGTTCAGTGTAATGGCGGTGGCATATTTTCCTGTAGAACCGGATGGAGGTTTAACATCCCCTGACTAAACGCTGAGCATTTGGGTCTTCGAATCACGATTACTGACAACTGAAGTTTATCAGAATTCTGATCAACACATGGTCCAGCTTCAATGAGGTCGGTAGATCTGAGACCAGATTCCAAGCAGAGACCAAAAGTCAAGCGAAAATCCCAATATAGGAGTGGACTTACTGTAACTATGAATATTTTTGGGTGCTGTTTTCAAACCTTTTGTGCTGAGTCATAAATTTTTGCCATGCATTTTATTTTGGTAGCAGTTTAAAAAGTTTTTATGTCCAAATTAATTATTGGGATGGACTGGTTTTACCAGGTAGAGTTGGCAAGGCTCTGCTCTCAGAGGCTTGTTCAACAGGGGGAAACTTCACCACATAGACTGCAGTGGTTCAAGAAGATAGCCCACCACCAAAACCTTGGGGGTAACTAGGGACAGACAATAAATGGCGGCCTTGCCAGACACGCCCAGATCCTGAGAATGAATTTTAAAAAAGGACCATGGATAAATTTTAAGCAGTGAAAAATTGGGAGCACTCAGGCGCCCTGACCTCCTGAGCAATCTGCTCCGCCAGATTACTGCCGTGGGGACGAAAGTGAAAATGACCCCCTCTGTGTCATGTTTGGGTCTGTGCGAAAGTGAAACATTTTATTTATTTTTGAAGAAATCATTTTATCAGCGTCCAGAAGATGAATTTGACTTATTTTTTAAACTTGGCAACAGGCAGTAGTTGAAACAAGTTTTCTTTTGTGAGGGAATGCATTTCTTTTTGATTTATAGTTTTTAAACAAATTTGAAATTGATATCCATTATCACAAGATGTCAACGAAATAAGCATGTTATGGTTGAATCGTACACAACCAAGAAAAGCGATGTTTTCTGATAAGGTAACACTTCTGATAAGACAATGGGCGCAAAACACAAGTGCAAATTTTGTTGTGTTAGAATCCTCAATCCTGTCCTTCTGTATTATATTACAAAATGAGGTGAGATGGAATCCCATTCATTCAGGATATATATTTTTGTCCAATTACTTTGAATTCATCATGATAAACTTGTCGGCCTTCTCGTGACCTCCCTCTCCTCACTTTTTTCGGATATCCTGATGGCTTGAACTCAATTGGAGTAAAACAATGCTAGTTGGTTCAATATGGAATGAATGATTGACTCGTCCGTTATTGTGATTACCATAAATACCAGTGGGACTGGTGTATAATTCTTGCGGTGATGGCGAAGTAGATTAACTTGGATTTTATATCGCTATATATTTTTATTTTACAAAACAACCCTTATAGCTCAAGAAATTAACAGAAGTCTTTTAGCTCCTCACGAACATTGCTAGTTATTGGCTGCCGGTGTGTAACTAGAGGATCCGTGAGAAAGACCCCTAGAGTATGACTTATAAATAATGACCTGGAATTTGCTGGAATGGCGCATTTGGCCACGATCGTCCTAAGTTAGACCGTTGTGCGCCCGGATCCTCCACTGGTGAATTTACACCAACATTTGCCGGAAAACTCATCAGAATACGGCCCAGTGAGGACAGTGGTGATTCGGAAGCAGAGCAGCCAATGGCTATTGATCCCTTAACGCTAACTGCTAAAAAGCTAAGAAGAGGCGGCAATCTCCAGCTAGGATAACATGCTGTCTGGGTGTTTACGCAAAGTCAAATGTTAAAGCATAAATGATTAAAGAGAGCTGGAAGTTGGAGAATCTGCCGTGAACTGCAAGAGTCCGATCAGAAATGGTGACGAGTAGATACCTACTATCAATTTATGTCAAATCCTATGCTCCCAGACAGGGTGAATGAACCATTAAAGCTAAAACAACTATAGTTGTCTTCTTAAAATATATTGTCAAAGGCCTTGATATTTGCAAAGGGTAAAAATTCTGCTTCGGGTCAGTCAGAGACTTCAACTCCAAGGTGTTCGACTGGCTCTGCTACCTGCACGTACACGTCTAGATTTGTGTTTATTTTACTAAATATAATTGCCAATAAGTTAATTTAACACTTACTAACGCAGTGCCTTTTCCAGCTTGTTGAAATTCTCCAATGGAATTTTGCATTCCTCTTCTTTCAGTACAAATCCCGTCGCTTCCAGGTCACCAACCCCATTCTGGTTTAGTCTAATTGGCAGCGGTGATCAAAGCAAAGTTAATCCAGCTGTTGATTTTATAGGGGGCGGAGCTATGATAATGGAATTCTCACTGTTTCGGCGAGGGCCACGTAGAGGGTCCCAGGAAATGTTGGCGTAGCACAAGTAATGCCTTGAGTTACCTATGCCACAGTTTCTGTGCCAAAGTAATGGCATATGCCGAAGATATGCCATTACTACGGCGCAAATTTCCAGCAAATCCCGACCCAATGATTTCCATTTATATAGTGTGTTTAGTGCAGTAAAACAGCCCAATGCGCTTCACAGGGAAATAACAGCAAAGAAAGTAACTTGCATTTACACAGCATCTTTCACAGGATGTCTCGAAGTGCATTGCAACCAATGAATTACTTTTGAAATGTGATCAGTGTTGTTCTGTAGGTAAATACATCAGCCAATTGCACACAGTAACACCCACTCAGCAAATGAGAAGAATAACCGGTTAACCAGGTTTTTTTGGTGTTGTTGGTTGAGGGATGAATGTTGGTCAGGACAGCCTCCTGCTCTTCTTTGAACAGTGTCGTGGGATCTTTAATATCCATCTGAAGAGGCAGGGCTTCGTATTAACATCTGATCCAAAAAAAAGCATACAAGCTGGACAGTACTAGAAGAGTTAGAAGAGGTGACTGAAAACTTAGTTGAAAATACAGATTGAAAGGAGGCTTTTAAAGGCAGAGAGGGAAGTTGCAATCGAGGAATTTAGGGAAGGAGTTCCAGAGTGTGAGTCTGAGATGGCTGAAAGCACCATAGCAATGGTGGAGAGAAGGGGATGCACAGGAGGTCAAAACCAGGGGACCAAGGGACATAGGCCACTAGGTGCTGTTGGGTTATGGTCTGTATTAGTAAAGCAATATAAATTTTCCTGATGTTCATATCACTTCAGATAAAAAAATTAATGTAAGAATTCAGTGTGGATTACAGATTGGTTGTAGTGAAGATATAGTCAACCTTTTCCCCCTCTCTTCCCCCCCCCCCTCACTTCACCCCTCACACATGCACAGCGCTGCCTGCTCTCAACTGTCATGAAGTCATGCCCCAAACTGTTTTATGGAGATGACGTACTGACAAGTGGTGTAATAGCAGACGGAATCCAGAACCAAAGGCGCCACACAGATGAAGCAAGCTCTTTAACCTTCATCAATTTAAAATTCTCAAATGATGCTTATTACTTGGCCAATTTGTAAGTATTGTTCATAAAATGCAATGTTGAATCTTTAATCTTGCTTTTAGCAGCAATGTTAATGAACAGACTTTTAAAAAAATTATTTAGATGTGCCAAGTGCATTTTAATGCTTTAGTTGAATCATTGCTGCAAAATACAGTCAGTACCTATTGGTGCTCTAAGGCAAAATAGTCGGTCTACAACATGAAGTAAATGAAACAACTGCTCAATATTAAGAAAACAGTGTAAATTTCCAGTCTATAGCACTGAGTAAAATGAATGTACAAAAGTGTGGCAGAACAAATTACACTTAGCATCTATGGCAGTTCCAAGGTGGAGATTGCAAATAAATGTAGCCAACTATGTCTATCGATATAGATAGATGCAACTTGCATTTATATAATGCATTTAATGTGGTAAAACATCCCAAGGCGCTCACACACATATATATATATGAGCTATTTCATACTTCTTACAAGGCTTCTTAAAATGCACAGCTTCTACTTTAAAACTGTGGGTAGTACAATCCATTAGAGTAGAAAGAGGTAATCTCTGTAGTCTTGTATAATTGCCTGTTTTCATTCCCTAATAGATTGTTATTTTGTTCTATATGCAAATTTCTTTTTACCGAGATTTATACATTTTTTCCTGATTTACGTGAGCTAAAACTGAACTGTAATATTTCAGTTCTCACGTGTGTGTCATTGGGCTGATGTGTGAAGTACTGACTGTATGAACTAATCTAATCTCTGTTTTGCAAACAGGGAATTGTAAAAGAGGCAAGCATAATTCTACCTTTTAAATGTGTATATTAAGTATGAAACAAATAACAATTTAATGTTTCTTTTCACCATGAAGTAAGAACATACTAAATAAAGTATTGTGTGTAAATGTGTTATTTCGGTATTTCTATCTATAAGCCTTGCATAGAATAACTACCTCAGGGACACGTTAAGTACTATTAGCTCTTTAGTGTATTTTTTCCTCCAATTTTCTCCCCTGCCCTCCCCTCTCATGAAAAATGTGACTTTTATGCTTCAACAAGACTGGCTGTCCTTCGGTCAAGTGGCTATTGTTCATGTGTAAGCCTAGATAGCAATTTGGGCCAGCTATTCCACCACAGGAGCATCACAGCGGAGACCGAACCTGACCTTGCCTGAAATCCGTACACTTGCACTTCCAGCGATGGTGGCTAGATAGTGATCAACAGCAAGACTCAGTGGAATTTAAGTGATGAGAGTGTGCATTTAATGCTTAGTGGTAATTTTTCCAAAACAATAGCTATGACCCAGTTTAACTTTTAATGATAGATAAAGTACATTCCAGCATTTTCTTTTCAGTTTCTGCTAATTATTATTCACCCCTTTCTCGCATAAAGCGCAATGGCACATTCATTAGAACCATGTAATTATCTCTGTGTGTGGGTAGCACAGTATTTGCCTCAAGCTTTTGAGAAACAATCCTGAGCTAGACACCTCCTTGACATCAGTTGATCATTGCTATGGAGCCAATTCCAACCCAGCACTCAACTAAACAGAAGCCCAAGCACTCAGGAATCCCAGGGGTTGCCGCATTAAAAATCCCTGGTGCGTGTTCAACAGAGCCCTGCCATTGTCTTGTTAGTCCCAAGGGAATTTCCACTCACTATAACACAGAACAGAGCACCACAGTTTGCCACTTCCCCGTGACACATAACCCACCCACTGTAAACAAAAATGCAAAGGGGGTGGATGAAATTGGTCAGCCAGCTGCAGTTAAAGCAACAACTTTTTTCAGTATGAGTTCAGCAAAGCCAGGCAAACATTGCCAGCTGTAACATCTAATCAGCAGATTGTGTAGAATATGGGCATTTTCTTAGCAGACCATCAAAAGTGACATATTTATGAATGTATATGTATGTCTATATATACATACATAATTGTGTGTGTTTTATATATATGCATCAATGTATATACATGTCTTCAGATATACATGATTGTGTATGCATATCATATATATCAACCTATATGTAAGTCTATATATACATGGTTGTGTGTATATTTCATAGATATATCTATATAATATAGTCAAGTTTGTACATGTGGAATAAACGTACAGTAACTGTACAGTAACGATGTTCCCAAATAATATGATGACAGTACAGCCAAATACAGTGGAAAGAAAAGCTGCTACTACAATAACATGGAGGTTACAAAATAACTGCATCGACTGGAGAACTTAAACTGGAACAAAATATATCGCTATGGGGGATTCTTTTTACACCTTACAATTGCAACAAGAAAACTGAACCCAGGACAGCAACACAAACCACATGCATCATGACTCACTGTCCAGAACAAAAGAATACTGATTGCTAAGTAGGCACAAATATATTAATGGTTGAGTAGATTGGCACAATATCGGGTGGCCAGATACTTTACCCTCAGTGAAAGCTGGCATTTGGTGGCCCCAGCCTGAAATTGGGCAGCCTGAAGTGGTTGGGGCAGGCCTGTAAAAAAGGCAAAGGGGTCCCCCAGTGCCCTGTTGATCAGGTGGAAAACCCAAAATTGCAGCACCAGTGCCAGCTGAGGCACTGGACCTTTCATTGAGAAGGTTTCTCTCAGTGCCTCCTACCACTGGGCAGCAGAAATAATCTGCTCTGTCACCAGCATTTCCACTGGATCTGCAACATTCCTTCTGGCTGCAAGTGGGCTAATAGAGGCACGCAAAGCCATTTCACCACAGCCTATGTGTACTCTCTGCCAGTATCATAGCAGGTTGCAGCCAGAATGTCAACGTAGTGTTTGGTGATTTTGTACCAGCTGTGCACGCGGGAGGTTTGTGCATTGAAATTCCATTGGTGACGAGTCCATTTTACGATATAAAAAGAGCAGTGAGCAACTGGGTCATCGCATAGAATTACATAGAATTTACAGCACAGAAACAGGCCATTCGGCCCAACTGGTCTATGCTGGTGTTTATGCTCCACATGAGCCTTCTCCCACCTTACTTCATCTCACCCTATCAGCATATCCATCTATTCCTTTCTTGCTCGTGTACTTATCCAGCTTCCCCTTATAATATTATACGGTTATAATGTTGGAATTGTGTTCACTTGATGCACTTCTGTGATAAGAATAGGGTATTAAACCACACGGGATGTGCAAAGTGAGAAGAGCAAGTTTTCCAAGTTCTTGCCCATTGCCAACACATTTCAGAAAATCGTGGGCAAAACGCTGGGGATTTTCCAATCCGCACTGGCAGTGGGTGAAGTACCTCATTACAGGTGGGTGGTTTGGAAGATCTACCCAATGAGTAACAGGGGTCCTCTTAGCCTATAGCCCCACCCAGGTCATACCTACCTACCTAACCCCATTTTCATCAGAGGTCTGAACACAATTACATAAAAACAAAAAGCAGCCCATTAAGTCACAGGTTATCACTCGGTGCAACCAGACCGAGGTTCATTCACACCCTGCTGTGAGTAATCTCAACAGTACATTTCATTAAACTTGTACCAGTCGCCTTCACTCGGAGCAAAACAACATGGTTTATATAAATACTTTTTTCTTGTGGGCAGGGAGATCTTACATTCCATTTATATTGCAGCACCGCCTCTATAATATTAATGAGATGCCATACACTTCGATAGAGGTAGGGAGCACAACTCTGGGAGATGGTTTCATTCTGTGCCGGCAGAAGCAAAGCACCTCCACCAATAAATAGCTTCCACCACCAGCCATTTTACGCTGGCCACAGCCAGCTGAGCTCTCAGGACCCAATCACCACATCGCTGGCTTTTGGGGCCATCTCTAGCATCCCGGAAAGATCTGAACCCAGAATTGTACAGTGGTGGTTGTAACTTTAAAGCAACCATGTGTCCACATGTACTGTCATTCTGACTGAATCTGCCGGACAATACGAATGGGTCACATTGCACAATGGGAACTAGTTCATAGTGCAGAACCAATTGCACTGGAAGCTACTACTTCAAACTGGAATGGGAGCCAATCCAGAGCCACCCAGCTCCAGAAAGCGCTGTACTCAACTAGTGTATCTCCTCATGAGCAGTTTACCTAAATGAACATTAACCATTACTGAAACAAAAGCAGAATACTGCGGATGCTGGAAATCTGAAATAAAAACAGAAAACGCTGGAAATACTTGGCAGGTCGAGCAGCATCTGTGAAAAGAGAAACAGAGCTAACATTTCAGGTCGTGGTCATCGACCGGCAATGCTAACTCTGTTCCCTTTCCACAGATGCTGCCCGACCCGCTGAGTATTTCCAGTATTTGCTGTTTTTGTTAGCCATTACTGCTTTAGTGGAAGCATATCACTCACGGCTACAGTAGTGTAGAGGTTGCGTTGCTGGACTAACAATCCAGAGGCCTGGACTAATAATGCAGGGAATTTGAGAATTTGAATTCAGTTTTAAAAATCGGAAAATAAAAATGAAGCTGTCAGATTGTCGATAAAACCCCAACTGGTTCACTAATGTCCTTTAGGGAAAGAAACCTGCCGTCCTTACCCGGTCTGGTCTAAACGTGACTCCAGTCCCACACCAACTTGGTTAACTCTTCACTGCCTTCTGCAAGCATCAAAACTCTACCAGCAGTTCAAGGAGACGGCCGACCACCACCTTCTCAGGGCAACTAGGGACGGGCAAAGCTGCCAAAAATTGCCAACAATGTCCACATCCCGAGAAAGAATAAAAAATCCATCAGGAAATAACATACCACTGGTGCAACCATCTGAAAATGCGTCCTTATGTATTCATGCAAGAGAAAGTCTTGTTTTTTAATGGAATTTGGCACCATCAAGTGGCAAAGATTAGACAGTACAAGATATTCTGCTGTTAAACTTCGACCTGGCAAAAAAATGGCACAGTTTGAAATGAGACAATTTCACCTGGTTTATTTTTATCAAGTCAACAATGGAAAGATCCACAAATGAGGAAAGAGCAGAGACTCAGTCCCAGAAACAAAACCAAATAATTTAAAAGAATCTGAGAAATTTTTAAAAACAGTAAAGTCACACAAAATCACAAAAAGAAACATCATAGACAAAATAATTAAACAATCCCCATTAATGGCATACAATAAATATATGCTGAGAAACTAATGAAACTAATCCTGGGGCTAATTAAAAATAAAGTCTCAAAAAGAAAAGCAATGAGCAATCCCAGTAAATCCACAAGAAGGAAAAATTGAAAACAATCAACTAAAGTAGGAACTGCATCTAATCATCTTATCTGAGAAATGTCTCAAGGTGCTTCATAACAAATTACTTTTGGAATGCAGGCACTGTTGTTATGTAGGCAGCATTGTGCACAGCAAGATCCCACAAACAGGAATGAAATCAATGGCCAGTTAAACTGTTCTTGGTTTAGGGGGAATATTGGTCAGCACACCAGGGGAACGGCCTGCCCTTCTTCAGGTAGCGCCACGAGACTGTTTATTTTGATCTGAGTAGGCAAACATCTCATCTGAAGGATAGTACTTCTGACAACCCAGCATTCCTGCATTATTGCACAGAAGTGTCAATTTAGATTATGTGCTTGACTCCTAGAGTGGGATTTAAATCCGCAATCTGCTGATTCACAGGTGAGAAAAGAAAGAGACTGTGCGTTTTTATAGCGCCTGAAGTACTTTTGAAGTATAATGTAGGAAATGTAGCAGACAATTTGCACTCAGCAAGATCCCACAAACAGCAATGAAATAAATGACCAGATAATCTGTTTTAGTGATGTTGGTTGAGGGATAAATGTTGATCAGGATACCAGGATAACTCCCCCTGCTCTTCTTCAATTAGTACCATGGGATATTTTATGTCCACCTGAGAGGGCAGACGGGGCTTTGGTTTAACGCCGCATCTAAAATGTAAAGTCCCACGCCAGAGACTTGAGCACATAATCCAGGCTAACACTTCAATGCAGTACTGAAGGAGTGCAGCACTGTCCCAGGTGCCGACTTTTGGATGGGACATGAAACCGTTTGTCGTCTCAGGTAGACATAAAAGATCCCATGGCACTATTTTAAAGAAGAGCAGTGTCCGATCTGGTGGCTCCGGCCCCAGCTGCTGCATTGTTTACCGCGTTGCCAGACAATGCAGTCAGCGAGCAGCCGATTGGCTGCGCGGAAACCAGGCCAGCAAGTAAAATCGAAACCGATGCGTTTGTCAGTGGCCAATCACAGACGGGACCTATCCACCCAATCACAGACCAGGTATCTCCACCCAATCAGAGACCAGGCACCTCCACCCAATCACAAATGAGGGGCCCATATATAGAGGCAGCCAAACCTAATGAGACCTGCAAGATGTACAATGTTCTTTCTGATGTCCTGGCCAGTAGTGCTGTTTGTGTCAACGAACATCACTAAAAAAGATTATCTGGTCATTAACCCTCTCAGTGCTGTTTGTGGGATCTTCCGGTGCACAAATTGGCTATCATGTTTCCTACATTACAACAGTGACTACACTCAAAAGTACTTCATTGGTTGTAAACATGAAAGTTGTTATATAAATGCAAGTTTTTCCTTTTTTATTGTTGAAGATCACACATGAAGAATAATCATTTAGGCCAAGTACTGGAAAGAAGGCAGCCAGCAACTGCTCAAATTTACGTCAACAAATGTGAACACCTTCAGGAGACGAGGTGACCACTGTTCCCTTTAAGCTGCGCACAGCACGGCCGCTCAGCAGTCTGTTGTGGGCCACACACTTAAACATTCCGTCCGCACACCAAACCAATGCTCTCGACCCTTCTCCCACACTGACCAGGCCCCAGGCCCCTCTCCCACACTGACCAGGCCCCAGGCCCCTCTCCCACACTGACCAGGCCCCAGACCCCTCTCCCACACTGTCCAGTCCCCAGGCCCCTCTCCCACACTGACCAGGCCCCAGGCCCCTCTCTCACACTGACCAGGCCCCAGGCCCCTCTCTCACACTGACCAGGCCCCAGGCCCCTCTCTCACACTGACCAGGCCCCAGGCCCCTCTCCCACACTGACCAGGCCCCAGGCCCCTCTCCCACACTGACCAGGCCCCAGGCCCCTCTCCCATACTGACCAGGCCCCAGGCCCCTCTCTCACACTGACCAGGCCCCAGGCCCCTCTCTCACACTGACCAGGCCCCAGACCCCTCTCCCACACTGACCAGTCCCCAGGCCCCTCTCTCACACTGACCAGGCCCCAGCCCCCTCTCCCATACTGACCAGTCCCCAGGCCCCTCTCTCACACTGACCAGGCCCCAGCCCCCTCTCCCATACTGACCAGGCCCCAGGCCCCTCTCTCACACTGACCAGGCCCCAGGCCCCTCTCCCACACTGACCAGTCCCCAGGCCCCTCTCTCACACTGACCAGGCCCCAGGCCCCTCTCCCACACTGACCAGGCCCCAGGCCCCTCTCTCACACTGACCAGGCCCCAGGCCCCTCTCCCACACTGACCAGGCCCCAGGCCCCTCTCTCACACTGACCAGGCCCCAGGCCCCTCTCCCACACTGACCAGTCCCCAGGCCCCTCTCTCACACTGACCAGGCCCCAGGCCCCTCTCCCATACTGACCAGGCCCCAGGCCCCTCTCCCACACTGACCAGGCCCCAGGCCCCTCTCCCATACTGACCAGGCCCCAGGCCCCTCTCCCACACTGACCAGTCCCCAGACCCCTCTCCCACACTGACCAGTCTCCAGGCCCCTCTCCCACACTGACCAGTCCCCAGGCCCCTCTCTCACACTGACCAGGCCCCAGGCCCCTCTCTCACACTGACCAGTCCCCAGCCCCCTCTCCCACACTGACCAGTCCCCAGGCCCCTCTCCCACACTGACCAGTCCCCAGGCCCCTCTCTCACACTGACCAGGCCCCTCTCTCACACTGACCAGGCCCCTCTCTCACACTGACCAGGCCCCAGGCCCCTCTCCCACACTGTCCAGTCCCCAGGCCCCTCTCCCATACTGACCAGTCCCCAGGCCCCGCTCCCACACTGACCAGTCCCCAGACCCCTCTCCCACACTGACCAGTCCCCAGGCCCCTCTCCCATACTGACCAGGCCCCAGGCCCCTCTCCCACACTGACCAGGCCCCAGGCCCCTCTCCCATACTGACCAGGCCCCAGGCCCCTCTCCCACACTGTCCAGTCCCCAGGCCCCTCTCCCATACTGACCAGGCCCCAGGCCCCTCTCTCACACTGACCAGTCCCCAGGCCCCTCTCCCATACTGACCAGGCCCCAGGCCCCTCTCCCACACTGTCCAGTCCCCAGGCCCCTCTCCCATACTGACCAGGCCCCAGGCCCCTCTCCCACACTGACCAGGCTCCAGGCCCCTCTCCCACACTGACCAGGCCCCAGGCCCCTCTCCCACACTGACCAGTCCTCAGGCCCCTCTCCCATACTGACCAGGCCCCAGGCCCCTCTCCACACTGTCCAGTCCCCAGGCCCCTCTCCACACTGACCAGTCCCCGGACCCCAGGCCCTTCTCCAGCTCTACCACTGCGGTCTCCAGGGCTCCAGCCCCAGGTGGGCTCCTCTGCCTCTGGTGCTGGGGACTGTCCGGAGGTCCGAGTGTCCAATCTGGTGGCTCCGGCCCCAGCTGCTGCATTGTTTACCGTGTTGCTAGAAAATGCAGTCAGTGAGCAGCTGATTGGCTGCGCGGAAACCAGGCCAGCAAGTAAAATCGAAATCGATGCGTGGCCAATCACAGACCGGACCTATCCACCCAATCACAGACCAGACATCTCCACCCAATCAGAGACCAGGCATCTCCACCCAATCAGAGACCAGGCATCTCCACCCAATCACAGACCAGACATCTCCACCCAATCAGAGACCAGGCATCTCCACCCAATCAGAGACCAGACACCTCCACCCAATCACAGATGAGGGGCCTATATATAGAGGCAGCCAAAACTACTGAGACCTGCAAGATGTACAATTGGAATGCAATAATATTTTAAACCCTGCTGAGGATTCAATGGAGGGGAGGGGGGGGAGAGCTTTAATTAAACTGCTCCCTATTCCCAAATTCATACTGACTGACTTGACACTGACTCAATTTAAAAATTCTGATTGCACATAATTTATTTCATTTTGAATCAGTCATTAAGCAGATTCAACAAAAAGCTGATTAGAATCATCCCCATCAGATAATTTTTAATAAAATATAATGAGACTGGTCTGCTCAATCCTAGTGCAAGTTAAGAAACCCATTTCATAAATTATATAAATTTATCAGCCAATATAACATTAAATTGTTACAGTTACCCATTACTTTGTACATTTGTTCTGTTTGTTATTTACCCTAAAAAGATGTTCTATTCAAAGTTGCGATTTTTTTTACGGTGGCACACAGCCTTTGTTATCGGTGCACAAACCCAAATTCATTCCGCACGTGGCCGAAAAAAGTTAGAGGGAATCTTGGAGGTGAGAATTGTTTTCTATCAACTGTTATACGCTCTTCTGTTTGCTAAATTGGGTGGTTTTTTTTGCAAAAATAGCACATTTTCACAGATTCCCAAAAGTTGCCTTTGCGCAATATGCCGAATAATCACTTTTTGTTACTTCTACATATTGTACTACCAAACTAGAAGTTAAAAGTAAGAATACATATTTTCCACTTCAGAAAACTTTACTATGAATTAAAAAAAACAGAAATCCCAAACACTTACTGTGACGTTCTGACAAGTAAATATAAATTGCAGAAAACAGAAGTTGACTATTGAATCACAAGATGGATAGACACCAATCGACAGCAGTGGTACTGTCTCTGAGCCCATTTATTCACTTCTCGTGCTCTTTCTCCAACACACCTTCTTTGGCCGTGTGCCACTTTCTTCTTGCTAGCTTTCTGTGCTTTCTTGCTTGTACTGACACCTTCCCTCTGTGTGGTTGTTTCTATTTTCTCCCTATAACCCCTCATGATTTCAGTTCCTTGTTCTCATCCCCTTCTGTATCGGATTTTGGTCGTGCCTCCTTGATATTATCCTGCTGGTGGAGGGAAAGGCATTGGGCAGTGCAGAAAACTGCCATTGGACTACAGAGAATGGATTTAACAGCAACAATTCTGAGAAGCCAACTTACAGAAGCCCGGGGAATCCGGATTAAATAATAACAACAACTTGCATTTATATCACGCCTTTAAAGTAGTAAAACCTCTCAAGGTACTTCACAGGAGCGATTTATCAAACAAAACGTGACACCGCGCCACATGAAGAGATATTAGGACAGGTGAAAGAGGTAGGTTTTAAGGAGCATCTTCGGGGAGGAGAGAGAGGTAGAAAGGCGGGGAGGTTTAGGGAGGGAATTCCAGAGCTTAGGACCTAGGCAGCTAAAGGCACGGCCATCAATGGTGGAGCAAAGAAAATCGGGAATGCGCAAGAGGCCAGAATTGAAAAAGCACAGTGTTCTCAGAGGGTTATAGGGCTGGAGGAGGTTACAGAGATAGGGAGGGGCGAGGCCATGGAGGGATTTGAAAACAAGGATGAGAATTTTAAAATCGAGGCTTTGCCGGACTGGGAGCCAATGTAGGTCCGCGAGTGCAGGGGTGAAGGGTGAACGGGAATTGGTGCGAGTTAGGATAAGGGCAGCAGAGTTTTGGAGGAGCTCAAGTTCACAGACGGTGCAAGATGGGAGGCCGGCAAGGAGGGCATTGGAATAGTCCAGTCTAGATTTAACTAAGGCACAGATGAGGGTTTCAGCAGCAGATGAGCTGAGGCAGGGGCGGAGACGGGCGATGGAGGAAGAGGTGGAAGTAAGCGATCTTGGTGATGGAGAGGATATGGGGTAGGAAGCTCAGATATGACACCAAGGTTGTGAACAGTCTGGTTCAGCCTCAGCCAGAGGCCAGGGAGAGGGATGGAGTCAGTGGCTATATAAAGCAGCTGATTGTTCTCGTCTCTTCACTCTGCAGATTGCTGATGCAGATTGTTTCTGCTGAAACTCTTGTATACATCCATCAAGTGTCCACACAGTCTGGTGTAGCTGATTAAACTGGAGACCAAGGGGCAGATTTTCAGCTTGCTGGCGTTGCAGACCAGCCGCCCTTTATAGAAACCGTCCGTTATACATTTCCATTGACAGCTTCTATAACGAGCGGCTGATCTGCAACGGTGATTTTAGGCCTGGACAGTAAGTTGAACATCTACTCCACTGTGCCCCTCTTATAATAGCCCTTACAGTCCAGAAGATATATAAGGGGATGTAATACTGACGGGTGTACCAGATTGTACTCTCCAATAGAGGGAGACCTACACCACCTTATCCAGGCAAGTGGCGAGTATTCCATCACACTCCTTACTTGTGCCTTGTAAATGGTGGAAAGGCTTCAGGGAGTCAAGAGGTGAGTCACTCACCGCAGAATACCCAGCCTCTGACTTGCTCTTGTAGCCACAGTATTTATATGGTTGGTCCAGTTTAGTTTCTGGTGACCCCCAGGATGTTGATGGTGGGGGATTCGGCGATGGTAATGCCGTTGAATGTCAAGGAGAGGTGGTTAGACTCTCTCTTGTTGGAGATGGTCATTGCCTGGCACTTATCTGGCACGAATGTTACTTGCCACTTATCAGCCCAAGCCTGGATGTTGTCCAGGTCTTGCTGCATTCGGGCACGGACTGCTTCATTAACTGAGGGGTTGCGAATGGAACTGAACACTGTGCAATCATCAGCGAACATCCCCATTTCTGACCTTATGATGGAGGGAAGGTTATCGATGAAGCAGCTAGTTGGGCCTAGGACACTGCCCTGAGGAACTCCTGTAGTGATGTCCTGAGGTTGAGATGATTGGTCTCCAACAACCACTACCATCTTCCTTTGTGCTAGGTATGTCTCCAGCCACTGGAGAGTTTTGCCCCTGATTCCCATTGACTTCAATTTTACTGGGGCTCCTTGATGCCACACTCAGTCAATTTCTGCCTTGATGTCAAGGGCAGTCACTCTCACCTCACCTCAGGAATTCAGCTTTTTTGTCCATGTTTGGACCAAGGCTGTAATGAGGTCTGGAGCCGAGTGGTCCTGGCGGAACCCAAACTGAGCATCGGTGAGCCGCTTGATAGCACTGTCAACGACACCTTCCATCACTTTGCGGATGATTGAGAGTAGACTGATGGGGCAGTAATTGGCCGGATTGGATCTGAAACACTGTCAAGTCAACACATGGATTGAAACGCTGTCAGCTGTGGCTCATTCCACCATCATGCATGCCCACCCCGCACAGCAATTTTAAGAACCAGCAATCGGGGAATCTTTTCAATTTTTCATGTGACTTATACTTTGCCATAAAAATGCATTCAAAGAAACAGAAAATAGAGTGCAGGTCTCAGTGAGCATAATTTTTTAAAGCACGCTCAGAAAATTGCAATTAAAAGAACAGAAAAATGCTTTTGTTCCCTGCTGTGCCTGAAAATCTGTTTGTGATATTGAGAGATTCCCCCCACCTCCCAAACAAGCACAATTGGAGGATACTCGCATTTGAGAGTTGGGGGCGAGGCCAGCTTTGTGGGCGGAGATTTGTTTCGGACGGAAGGTTTGATGGACGGACAGAAAAGATCGAGGAGACTTGGGCGCATTGTAGTTTCGCAGATAACTTAATTACGCCCAAAATTTTGCGATCTTTTAAGCCACGTAATTAGTTTGCGCCCAGATTACGGGTGTATCTGGGCATGAATATGAAGGAAATCCCAGATCAGCGAGAACATTTTCACTCACTACCCAACTCTGGGCCTGCTCTCCTCAGAGAAGATGTTTGAAAAAACTCGCGTTTCATTTAGTAACAGTTAAAGCAACTGAAATTTACTGGTAACTATTTCATTTTGAAATAATTCAAAGTTTCTATCTCAATCAAAATTTTAAGTTGGAGTTAATACTCTAACCATGAATTTATTTGTGTTTTTACTGTCTTACTAATTGCAAACATCAATTGTTTAAAGGTATTTTAAAAATTAAATATTAACAAAATAGTCTTGCAATTAACGTTAGCTATTAATGCACTGGAAAATTCTTCGACTGATCAGATTGTAGAACCAGAGACTATGGTCACTTCAAGCAATCGTGATGCAATGAGCACCACCCACCAGACCAGTTGCTTTTACCAACACGTTTCCCGACACAAGTATTAAGTGTCACAGAGATTGTAATTTGTACACCAGGAATTTGATTGAACCAAAATATTCACCACTCACCTTTGTACTGACAAATGAGACATACCTGTCAGCACTAAACTGTGCAAGATAGAAAAAATCATTGGAGTAGCAGATACAATTTATAACTAGTTGATCCGCCATGGTATTGCAGATGGGGAGTCAAGGCCAAGGTCAAGCAGGGTTAGAGGGTAGGAGTATAACTGAATTAAGGTGGGAAGGAGGGAGAGTAAGAGGGAGGGTCGCGAGGAAGGGAGAGGGAGATCCAAAACTCTGCCCCCAGATCCTAACCCCACCAAGTCCCACTCTTCCAACACTCCCGTCCTTGTTGACCATATTGGCACCTGGTCTCCCAATGCCTCAAAATTAAAATTTGTATTCTTTTGTTTAAATCGCTTCATGGCCTCGCTCCTCCCTACCTCTGTAACCTCTGCCAAACCTGTCCCGTGAACTCTCCATTCCTCTGACTCAGGCCTCTTATGTATCCCCCCCACCCCCGATATCCTACAATTTGTGGCCATTCTTTCAGCCACCTAGATCCCATGCTCTAGAATTACTTTCCTAAACATTGCTTCCTCTCCACCTCCTAATCTTTACTTTTTTGGCTTGGCATCCATTTTTCATTACACATCTGTGAAATGCCTTGAACTTTTTTTTTAATCATAAAGGCGCTACATAATTGCAATAAAAACAGAAAATGCTGGACACAGGTCAGGCAGCGTCTATGGAGAGAGAAACAGAGTTAACCATTCAGATCGATGACCTTTCATCAGAACTGGAAGAGGTTAGAGATTGAACAGTTTATCATCAAGTGCAGAGCCAGGGAAAGAAGGGGGGGAGGAAAGAAAAAAAAGGAAGGTCTATGATAGGGTGGAGGGCAGGAGTGATCAAATGACTAAAGGGATGATGGTGCAAGGCAAAAGGGGATTGCAAGTTGTTGTTGCTCTCATTATTTAGAGGAGCGGAGAAGGAGAGAGGACAGGAAAGGGAGGTTGAGAGTAGGGGGAGGGTGACTGTAGGGGAGAAGAGGAGGATGGAAGAAGGGAGGGGGCAGAGGATGAAAACAGGAATATGGGAATGAGGGAAGGGGATGGGGAGGAGGGAGGTACATAGAAACATAGAAAATAGGAGCAGGAGTAGGCCATTCGGCCCTTCGAGCCTGCTCCGCCATTCAATATGATCATGGCTGATCCTCTATCTCAATACCATATTCCCGCTCTCTCCCCATACCCCTTGATACCTTTTGTGTCTAGAAATCTATCTAGCTCCTTCTTAAATATATTCAGTGACTTGGCCTTCACAGCCTTCTGTGGTAGAGAATTCCACAGGTTCACCACCCTCTGAGTGAAGACATTTCTCCTCATCTCAGTCCTAAATGTCCTACCCCGTATCCTGAGACTGTGACCCCTCGTTCTGGACCCCACAGCCAGGGGAAACATCCTCCCTGCATCCAGTCTGTCTAGCCCTGTCAGAAAATTTATATGTTTCAATGAGATCCCCTCTCATTCTTCTAAACTCAAGTGAATACAGGCCGAGTCGACCCAATCTCTCCTCATACGACATCAGAGCCTTTAGTGATGTCTCCCTAAGCTGTTCAGCAAGGGAACTATGGATTAATAGGATCTGATAAAAAAAAGCTTAAGGAGATCACAGGCAGGATGCAGAGGTTAAGAACAGCAGGTCAGGAGTGAGCCATTGCACAGATGACATAAGAGAATCCTGAATTGTTGCCAATTAACCTGTAAGATGCAGTAGGTTTTTTATTGCAGATCAGGGTGTGGAAACCATTGTAAACTGAACTAGCCACTGTACAACTACAGATAGTTTGAAAGCTTGCTGTGTTGCAAGACAATTTTGCCTTGAAAATGACTAATACAATGCCATGTATATGTGTAACAGGTACTAAATGGAACTCTGACCATCCACCAATCTTTAATAGATATTAGATGATTTGAAAATGTTCCACACCTACTCGAAAGATCGGCAAATCATAGCTACTGTACATAGGAGCAAAGTAATAGGTGTGTATTTAAGGCATTTGTAACTTGAAGGTGGGGCAGAAAAGAAATTCGGGAGTGGTGACAGCCATTTGATGAGATTTTATTGTTTATAACCACAGCATGAACAGGAACAATGCCAAAAACTCAAACGGAAGCACTTGCTTTTGTTAACATCTTGCACTCACCATCCCACCTACTATTAAGGTACTTTAAATCAGAAGTTGACAAGGTACATTGACATAGAATCATAGAATCATGGAAAGTTAAAGCACAGAAGGAGGCCATTCAGCCCACCGTGTCCGTGCCGGCCGAAAAAGAGCTATCCAGCTTAATCCCACTTTCCAGCACTTGGTCCGTAGCCGTGTAAGTTATGGCACTTCAGGTGCATATCCAAGTACTTTTTAAATGAGTTGAGGGTTTCTGCCTCTACCACCCTTTCAGGCATTGAGTTCCAGACCCCCATCACCCTCTCGGTGAAAAACATTTCTCCTCAGCTCCCGTCTAATCCTTCTACCAATTACTTTAAATCTATGCCCTCTGGTCACTGACCCCTCCGCTAAGGGAAATCTATCCACCCTATCTAGGCCCCTTATAATTTTATATACCTCAATTAAATCTCCCCTCAGTCTCCTCTGTTCTAATGAAAACAACCCCAGCCTATCCAATCTTTCCTCATAGCCAAATTTCTCCAGTCCTGGCAACTTCCTCGTTAATCTCCTCTGTACCCTCTCTAGTACAATTACATCTTTCCTGTAATGTGGTGACCAGAACTGTATGCAGTTATCAAGATGTGGTCTAATTAGTGCTTTATACAGTTCTAACATAACCTCCCTGATCTTATATTCTATGCCTCGGCTAATAAAGGAAAGTATCCCATATGCCTTCTTAACCACCCTATCTACATGTCCTGCTATCTTTAGGGATCTGTGGACATGCACTCCAAAGTCCCTTTGTCCCTCTACATCTCTCAGTATCCTCCCATTTATTATGTACTCCCTTGCCTTGTTTGCCCACCCCAAATGCATTACCTCACACTTCTCCGGATTGAATTCCATTTGCCACTTTTCTACCTGACCAGTCCATTGATATCTTCCTGCAGTCTACAGCTTTCTTCCTCACAATCAACCACATGGTCAATTTTTGTATCATCTGCAAACTTCTTAATCATGCCCCTTACATTTAAGTCTAAATCATTAATATATACCACAAAAAGCAAGAGAGCTATACTGAACCCTTTGGAACCCCACTAGAAATAACCTTCCAGTCACAAAAACACCTGTCGACTATTACCCTTTGCTTCCTGCCACTGAGCCAATTTTGGATCCAACTTGTCACTCTCCCTTGGATCCCATAGGCTTTTACTTTTCTGACCAGTCTGCCTTGTGGGACGTTGTCAAAACCCTTGCTAAAATCCATGTAGACTACATCAAACACGCTACCCTCATCGACCCTCCTTGTTACATCCTCAAAAAATTCAATCAAGTTAGTCAGATGCAACCTTCCCTTAACAAATCCATGCTGACTGTCCTTGATTAATCTGTGCCTTTCTCAATGATGATTAATATTGTCCCTCAGTATTGTTTCCAATAATTTGCCCACCACCAAGGTTAGACTGACTGGCCTGTAATTACTCGGTCTATTCTTTTCTCCCTTTTTAAACAACGGTCCTCCAATCCTCCAACACCATGCCTGTAGCCAGAGAAGATTTGAAAATGATGGTCAGAGCCTTCGCTATTTTCTCCCTTGCTTCTCTTAACAGCCTGGGATACACTTTATCCAGGCCTGGCGATTTATCCACTTTCAAATTTGCTAATACCCTTAATACTTCCTCTCTCACTATGTTTATCCCATCCAATATTTCACACTCCTCCTCCTCCTTAACTACAATCCCTGCATTGTCCCCCCTCTTTTGTGAAGACAGACGCAAAATATTCATTAAGAACCATACCCACATCTTCCGCCTCCACACATAGGTTACTTTTTTGATCTCTAATAGGCCCTCCTCTTTTCTTAGTTATCCTCTTGCTCTTTATGTATTTATAAAACATCTTTGGGTTTTCCTTGATTTTATTTATCAGTATTTTTTCATACCCTTTTTTTCTTTCCCAATTTTCTTTTTAATTTCACCCCTGCACTTTCTATACTCCTCTAGGCTTTCTGCAGTATTGAGCTCTCGTGTCTGACATAAGCTTCCCTTTTTTGCTTTATCTTACCCTGGATGCTCCTGAACATCCAAGGGGCTCCAGACTTGGCAGTCCCACCCTTTTTCTTTGTGGGAACATATTTGCACTGAACCCTCACTATCTCCTCCTTGAATGCCTCCCACTGTTCTGACACTGATTTACCTTCAAGTAGCTGTTTCCAGTCCACTTTTGCTAAATCGCTTCTCAGCTTAGCCTTTCCCCAATTTAGAACTTTTACTCCTGTTCTATCTTTGTCCTTTTCCATAACTATGCTAAATCTAACTGAATTATTATCACTACCACCAAAATGCTCTCCCACTGATATTAACTCCTTTCACCTGCCCAGCTTCATTCCCTAAAACTAAGTCCTGAACTGTACACCCTCTTGTTGGGCTTGCTACGTACCGGCTAAAAAAAATTTCCTGAATGCATTTTAAGAATTCAGCGCCCTCTATACCTTTTACACTGATTCTATCCCAGTTAATATTAGGGTAGTTGAAATCCTCTACTATTACTGCCCTATTGTTTTTGCACTTCTCAGGAATTTGCTTACATATTTGCTCTTCTATCTCCCTCTGACTGTTTGGGGGTGTATAGTACACTCCCAGCAGTGTGATTGCCCCTTTTTTGTTCTTTAGCTCAACCCATATGGCCTCATTTGATGATCCTTCTAACATATCATCCCTCCTCACAGCCGTAATTGTTTCTTTAACCAATATTGCACCCCCCTCCTTTTTTATCCCCCTTCTCTATCTCAACTGAAAATCCTGTAACCAGGAATGTTGAGCTGCCATTCCTGCCCCTCTTTAAGCCATGTTTCAGTAATAGCTATAATATCATACTTCCACGTGTCTATCTGTGCCCTCAGGTCAACTGCCTTATTCACCAGACTCCTTGCATTGAGGTATACACCATTAAGCACTGCCAAACTCTTTTGTTGTCTATTATCTGACCTTTGTTTCCTCTACCTTCCATTTCCAGCTCTGCTTCTCTCCCTTCTGAATCTACACTCAAGTTCCCATCCCCCTGCCAAACTAGTTTAAACCCTTCCCAACAGCATTAGCAAAACTCCCTGCGAGGATATTGCTCCTGGCCCTGTTGAGGAGCAACCCGTCTGGCTTGTTCAGGTCCCACCTCCCCCAGAACTGGTCCCAATGCCCCAGGAATCTAAAGCCCTCCCTCCTGCACCATCTCTCCAGCCACGCATTCATCTGCTCTATCCTCCTATTTCTATACTCACTAGCGTGTTGGCACTGGGAGTAATCACACATGAAGGAAGTGTCCTCAGGATTTGACAGAGGAAGCTCTGTGTTTATCAGGTTAAAGCTCACACGGCCCGGTCATTTATTTCCATCAGTGTCAGTATCTCTTTAGGCTCGGCATTACTGCTCAACCAATCATACATCATCAATGTTGAATTTTCCTGTCTGCAAGCTAACAACAAATTGCAATTATGATATTTATTACATAATTGGCAGCGACATATTTCTATTGAGAGTAACCAAGGATTATTCTATTAAATCCCTCCATGGCCTCGCCCCTCCCTATCGTTGTAACCTCCTCCAGCCCTACAACCCTCCAAGAACTTTGCGTTTCTCCAACTCTGGCCTCTTGTACATCCCCCACTTCCTTTGCCCCACCATTGGCAGCCGTGCCTTCAGGCCCTAAACTCTGGAATTCCCTCGCTAAACCTCTCCACCCCTCCTCCTTTAAAATGCTGCTTATAATCTACCTTTTTGACCAAGCATTTGGTCACCTGTCCTAATGTCTCCTTCTTTGACTCGGTGTCAATTTTTGTCTGATTAAGCTCCTGTGAAGCGCCTTGAGACATTTTACTAGGTTAAAGGTGCCATATAAATACAAGTTGTTGATGATTAATGTGCCATTTAGGTGTGGAACTATTAATGTGAGGTTGTTAACTGGTATACAGTGTGTGTTCCATGAATAATACATTTCTTGCATTTCTGCTTTTCAGAGGAATGTTTGCACATTCAGAACGAGTTCTGTGTGGTTTTTTGAAAATATCACTGACATTGTGCACTGCAAGGACTAAGCTGAAAGCTGTGAAATAGGAGTCCAAACCACACTCATTTAACTCCACCTTTAAACCAGTAGGAACATAGGAACAGGAGTAGGCCATTCAGCCCCTCGTGCTGCTCCGCCATTTGATAAGATCATGGCTGATCTGTGATCTAACTCCATATACCTGCCTTTGGCCCATATCCCTTAATACCTTTGGTTGCCAAGTAAGATGGGCAAACACTAATGTGAATACAATGGTGTAAATTGAAGTGTTTTATCTGAGATTACTTAACTTGGGATAGTCACACATTCTGACATGAACTAGACTTTCCTTGATGGGACAGAGGCGACAAACTGTGGTCATTGTTTACTGATATGAATTTAGTTAAAACATTCTCTTAGGGTACTGAGTAGTTTAGTGGGTTAGACTGAACATTGGACTTTAAGATCTGGATTCAAAATCGAACCGAGGCTCTGACAGGACTAAAGTCTCCTCTAGTTCGATTGACTGTGAAAAGAGGTTGGGCAGTCTCATAAAACGAAAACCACCACAAATTTGCCACTTAATTTACAGCCTCACTCAGAGAGGCTACAAAAGGCCCAAAATAGCAAAAACTCAGCCTGATACAAGTAGGCGCTGTGTTTATTGACAAGGAATGCTGATAAGCACAGGTGCCTGGGGGTGGGGGAGGGGTGCAGGGGGAAGCAGGAGCATGGGGGGAGGGGAGAAGGCAGGATCAGGAGCACAGAGGGGGGAGCAGGAGCCCAGTAGGAGGAAGCAGAGGCTCCCTCCCCCCGTTGGTCCTGGATCACGTTCACCCCCTCCCCCCGTTAGACCTGGATCACGTTCTCCCCCTCCTCCCCATTAGACCTGGATCACCTTCTCCCCCTCCTCCCCATTAGACCTGGATCACCTTCTCCCCCTCCCCCCATTAGACCTGGATCATGTTCTCCCCCTCCCCCCATTAGACCTGGATCATGTTCTCCCCCTCCCCCCCCCATTAGACCTGGATCACGTTCTCCCCCTCCCCCCATTAGACCTGGATCACCTTCTCCCCCTCCCCCCATTAGACCTGGATCATGTTCTCCCCCTCCCCCCCCCCCATTAGACCTGGATCACGTTCTCCCCCTCCCCCCATTAGACCTGGATCATGTTCTCCCCCTCCCCCCATTAGACCTGGATCATGTTCTCCCCCTCCCCCCCCCCCCCCGTTAGACCTGGATCACGTTCTCCCCCTCCCCCCATTAGACCTGGATCATGTTCTCCCCCTCCCCGCCCGCCCCCCCCCCCACGTTAGACCTGGATCACATTCTCCCCCTCCCCCCCATGAGACCTGGATCACGTTCTCCCCCTTCCCCCCGTTAGACCTGGATCACGTTCTCCCCCTCCCCCCATTAGACCTGGATCACGTTCTCCCCCTCCCCCCGTTAGACCTGGATCACGTTCTCCCCCTCCCCCCCCCCGTTAGGCCTGGATCACCTTCTCCCCCTCCCCCCATTAGACCTGGATCATGTTCTCCCCCTCCCCGCCCGCCCCCCCCCCATTAGACCTGGATCACGTTCTCCCCCTCCCCCCATTAGACCTGGATCACATTCTCCCCCTCCCCCCGTTAGACCTGGACCACGTTCACCCCCTCCCCCCGTTAGACCTGGATCACGTTCTCCCCCTCCCCCCGTTAGACCTGGATCACGTTCTCCCCCTCCCCCCATTAGACCTGGACCACGTTCTCCCCCTCCCCCCATTAGACCTGGATCACGTTCTCCCCCTCCCCCCATTAGACCTGGACCACGTTCTCCCCCTCCCCCCATTAGACCTGGACCACGTTCACCCCCTCCCCCCGTTAGACCTGGATCACGTTCTCCCCCTCCCCCCGTTAGACCTGGATCACGTTCTCCCCCTCCCCCCATTAGACCTGGACCACGTTCTCCCCCTCCCCCCATTAGACCTGGACCACGTTCTCCCCCTCCCCCCATTAGACCTGGATCACCTTCTCCCCCTCCCCCCATTAGACCTGGATCACGTTCTCCCCCTCCCCCCATTAGACCTGGACCACGTTCTCCCCCTCCCCCCATTAGACCTGGATCACCTTCTCCCCCTCCCCCCATTAGACCTGGACCACGTTCTCCCCCTCCCCCCATTAGACCTGGACCACGTTCACCCCCTCCCCCCGTTAGACCTGGATCACGTTCTCCCCCTCCCCCCGTTAGACCTGGATCACGTTCTCCCCCTCCCCCCATTAGACCTGGACCACGTTCTCCCCCTCCCCCCATTAGACCTGGACCACGTTCTCCCCCTCCCCCCATTAGACCTGGACCACGTTCTCCCCCTCCCCCCATTAGACCTGGACCACGTTCTCCCCCTCCCCCCGTTAGACCTGGACCACGTTCTCCCCCTCCCCCCGTTAGACCTGGACCACGTTCTCCCCCTCCCCCCGTTAGACCTGGACCACGTTCTCCCCCTCCCCCCGTTAGACCTGGACCACGTTCTCCCCCTCCCCCCATTAGACCTGGACCACGTTCTCCCCCTCCCCCCATTAGACCTGGACCACGTTCTCCCCCTCCCCCCATTAGACCTGGACCACGTTCTCCCCCTCCCCCCATTAGACCTGGATCTCGCTCTTGAGCGTGAACGGCAGTGAGTTGATTTCTCGGAAAGCCCGGCACATGCGAGACTAGTGACGTCATCGGACGGCCTGAAATCCAGAAGTCAGGACACAGTGTCACTATTCACTTTGTAATGTAAAAGGTGACACCCCCCCCCCCCCACCCCCCCCACTTTCTACCCAATAAACCTGAAAGCAACCCTTGACCCACACACAATGCCCCATCAGTCACCGCAACTCTCTCCCAGAGTGTTTAGTTTGAGGGAGTGATTGGCGACAGTGTGGGTATTTCTGGTTTTCGATCAACCTGTGACGTCCTCCTGCACGTGCGCCGAGCCACCCGATGACATCACTCTCAGCACGTGTTAAAAAGCCATGGCTCCGCTAGTGACCTCACTTCCAATGACGTCACCCTCAGCCGTTCTCGTTGAATGAAATGCGCCCTCACTAAACCAACCTGGCAGCTCAAATTATGTAAAACAGCCAGTGCTGTGGATTTGTCAAATTCAGCCTCAGAGAGATGGCTACAGCCGCTCCCCCCCCCCCCCCGCCCCACCGCATGATGTTGCAGTGCCCGTTCATGGGGTCACATATAGAAGGGGCCCACAAGTCAATCGCTGGGTTGGCCTGGTGTGGAGTGTTTTCAGAGTTAAAGTGAGCTGGGAGGCAGCTCAATATGGAGGCCCCACTGTTCCAGCAGACAGGAGTTTTGTGGGAGTATTTACAGATCATGATGATATTGCACCATACGTTTCTCCAGGTTCGCAATGACTGACACAAATTGGTGCCATGCAGCCCTCTATAGAGTGAGGCCTGGCTTGCCAGACTGGCCAGTTCTCATAGCTACTTAATTCACCTGCTTGTCCGTTTGGTCAGCCCTAAACCAGGGAAGTAGCTACTGTGCTGCTCCTCTGCCTGGTCACAGAACTAGTTTTGTGCCTCCTCACTGAATTCTCTTGGTATCTTGGTTCATGACACTTCACGATTACCACCGCCACCGGGTGGGCACGGGCCAAAATTCTGTGAGTATCAGCGGTCAGCTCTGGACGAGGTGCAGGGAAACTGCGATACTGAAGAGCGTCACAACCTTACGATGCACAAGTCAGTTGCTTGTCCTTTGCATCCCTCAAAGGTGCTGAATGCTTAGAGAAAGAAGCATGTGAGCAGCCTGGTGCCTCCAGAAGGACCCTTCCTGCATCCGATCCACCCATCCTGTCATTGCATCTTGTTTACTCGAGCAACAGCTCAGGTCCACCCATTCAGGGAGGTGGTATTACTGACACAGAGCAGATATTACTGGGTGGATCCCAGAGCAGCAGTGAGCAGGAGGAGCTGGGAGGTAAATTTGTGGGGACATGTGTCTCTCCCCAGAGGTGACATAAGCAAGAGCCCTCAGCTGAGGATTGCCAGATCATGATCTCAAGAGATCTTGAGATGTTAAAGATCAATGCTTCAGGTGAATTGGTCTCGCAGTGGAGACAGTCTCTCCTCTCAGGGTGCTGATGACGGGACAATTGGAGAAGTCCAGAACCCAGGACATGAAGTGAGCAAGACCCCAGTGACTGTGGCAGTCCAGGAGATTGATGGAGCTCCCAGCCAGACATTAGGAGGAGGGGATAAGGGCTGTTGTCACTTCTGTACTGGCAATAGTTACTCCCTGGATAGATGACAGTCGTAGAAAGTAGCCTTGACTGCTCGGAAATGACAATTTCAACATAGTAGACGTAACTCCCGATCAAATCCGTCTTCCTGAATCGCATGGCTGCGTGTTTGCATTTAGGCATGCCCCACCCCCGCCCTCTCTCTGCCCCCCTCCCCCCTCCCCCACCGCTCATTTGATTCCAGTGGGTGCACTGCCAACAGAATAATGAGGTCCACAGAGGGGTCATGGGAGCGAAATCATGGCAGAAATCGAGGTGGCCAGTTCTGGTGCGGAGTTTTGATTGAGGTGCCCTGCCCCACTTCACTTGTCAGACCAACACCCAGAAGTGAGTGGTTTTCATAAGGAAAGTCCAGATCTTTATGTCAGAGAAATTTGTGAACAGTCTGCTGCTCCCTTGTGCAGTGCTGGTCACTGAGGCACGAGGGAACTACTGATGTGCTGCGGCCAGTGCAGAGAAAAGCCACAAGGAGGATTGCTAGTACAGGAGAAATCAATATAGATTCAAATATAGGAATGATATCAAGAAATCATCCATAAAGAGGAATCAACACTTGATTCAAGGTGAGCTAAATGGCCCCTTGCTCATCCATAGTTATCTTGTGATTTTTTTTTGAATGAAGGAGAGAAGGAGCAATGGGAGGAGGATGAGCAGCAGTCATAGATACACATAACCCAACAGGCAGAGCAGCTGTAGGAGTGAAGAGGAGGCACTGTGCAGTTTGAGTTGCCTGCAATTCCCAACAGCTACCGCCTGTATTCCAAATGACACTGTACGTTATCTGCAGCTGTAGAGTGCAAGGCAATACTGCTGTCCATTGGCCCCATACCTGTCTGCCATCTTTCCCACAACTCCATGTTTGAACCCCTGATCAGGTTTCGGCCCTGATCAATGTCAATAGTGACATCCTCTGTCACTGTGGCCGTGGTGCATGATCCCTCCTCATCTTCATTTCAGTAGATTTTAAATACGGTTAACCACACCATCCTTCTCCAATGCCTCCTCTCTGTTGTCCAGCTGAGTGGGAAACCCTTGCTTTATTCCACTATTACCTATCCGTCATAGCCAGAGAATGCCATGCAATGGCTTCTCTTCCCGCTCGGCACCGTTACCTCTGGGAGTCCCCCATGGATTTATTCTTGGCCCCATCCTATTTTTTATCCACATGCTACCCTTTGGCGACATCATCTGAAGACATGACGTCAGGTTCCACATATTTACTGACGACACCCAGGTCTACCTCATCACCACCACCTCTCCCAGCCCCCCCACTGCCTCTGTGTTGTCAGACTGCTTGTCCAACATCCAGTCTTGGATGAACTGCAAATTCCTCCAATTAAACATTGGGAAGACCAAAGACTATGGGGGCTAAATTGGGCCGCAGAGCCGTTCTGTTGGCTCTATGTGGACAGTTAAGCCCCGAAAATGGTGTCCAAGATGCGCGTGCACACTTCCGGCGTGACGTGCGCAGGATGCCATCTTGGTAAAGGCATTTACGCGCGCACTTAACAAATACCGCCAGCATGTAGAGTAGGGAGATTATGATGTAAATCAGTGTGCAATGCTGATTTAAAGGGGCTGCTGCTATTTTCGAACTCCATGCTCCAGTCTTAACCTCACACAGCTGAACAGGTCTTAAATGGCATGGAGGACCCCCCCAACCGTGCTATTTAAAGGGATCATACAAGAGTTACAGGTTAGTTGCTGGATTATCGCCTCTGGCTGCTGATGCATTTGTACCTGTTTTTGAAGGTCTCCTATAATAGGACTAGGGGACGTAGCCTAAAAATTAGAGCCAGGACTTGAAGGAGTGAAGTTTATAACCCCCTTCTGCAAATGGCAGTTGATGCTAGCTCAATTGTTAATTTTAAATCTGTAATTGATAGATTGTTGTTAACCAAAGGTATTTTTTTTATATTATTCACTCATGGGATGTGGGCGTCACTAGCGAGGCTGGCATTTATTGCCCATCCCTAATTGCCCTTGAGAAGGTGGTGGTGAGCCGCCTTCTTGAACCGCTGCAGTCCGTGTGGTGAAGGTTCTCCCACAGTGCTGTTAGGAAGGGAGTTCCAGGATTTTGACCCAGTGACGATGAAGGAACGGCGATATATTTCCAAGTCGGGATGGTGTGTGACTTGGAGGGGAACGTGCAGGTGGTGTTGTTTCCATGTGCCTGCTGCTCTTGTCCTTCTAGGTGGTAGAGGTCACGGGTTTGGGAGGTGCTGTCGAAGAAGCCTTGGTGAGTTGCTGCAGTGCATCCTGTAGATGGTACACACTGCAGCCACTGTGCACCGGTGGTGAAAGGAGTGAATGTTTAGGGTGGTGGATGGGGTGCCAATCAAGCGGGCTGCTTTGTCCTGGATGGTGTCGAGCTTCTTGAGTGTTGTTGGAGCTGCACTCATCCAAGCAAGTGGAGAGTATTCCATCACACTCCTGACTTGTACCTTGTAGATGGTGGAAAGGCTTTGGGGAGTCAGGAGGTGAGTCACTCACCGCAGAATACCCAGCCTCTGACCTGCTCTTGCAGCCACGGTATTTATGTGGCTGGTCCAGTTAAGTTTCTGGTCACCCCCAGGATGTTGATGGTGGGGGATTCGGCGATGGTAATGCCGTTGAATGTCAAGGGGAAGTGGTTAGACTCTCTCTTGTTGGAGATGGTCATTGCCTGGCACTTGTCTGGCGCGAATGTTACTTGCCACTTATGAGCCCAAGCCTGGGTGTTGTCCAGGTCTTGCTGCAGGCGGGCTCAGACTGCTTCATTAATTGAGGGGTTGCGAATGGAACTGAACACTGTGCAATCATCAGTGAACATCCTCATTTTTGACCTTATGATGGAGGGAAGGTCATTGATGAAGCAGCTGAAGATGGTTGGGCCTAGGACACTGCCCTGAGGAACCCCTGCAGCAATGCCCTGGGGCTGAGATGATTGGCCTCCAACAACCACTACCATCTTCCTTTGTGCTAGGTATGACTCCAGCCACTGGAGAGTTTTCCCCCTGATTCCCATTGACTTCAATTTTACTAGGGCTCCTTGGTGCTACACTCGGTCAAATGCTGCCTTGATGTCAAGGGCAGTCACTCTCACC
The DNA here is from genome assembly GCF_035084215.1 of Heptranchias perlo. Taxonomy (NCBI): domain Eukaryota; kingdom Metazoa; phylum Chordata; class Chondrichthyes; order Hexanchiformes; family Hexanchidae; genus Heptranchias; species Heptranchias perlo. The sequence goes on from NC_090333.1 coordinate 67,163,137, forward strand.
TCACCTCTGGAATTCAGCTCTTTTGTCCATATTTGGACCAAGGCTGTAATGAGGTCTGGAGCCGAGTGGTCCTGGCGGAACCCAAACTGAGCATCGGTGAGCAGGTTATTGGTGAGTAAGTGCCACTTGATAGCACTAAGGGATATGGGGCTAAGGGGGGTATATGGAGTTAGGTCACAGATCAGCCATGATCTCATTGAATGACGGAACAGGCTCGAGGGGTTAAATGGCCTACTCCTGTTCCTTTGTTCCTAAGTTCCTATAATAAAGTTTCAATGCTCTGCAGGGAGTGGGCTGGCTAGCTGACAGGTTATAGCAAGGACACTGGCAAAGTGGCAGGGGTGGGAGAGGAACGCTGTCATCCTGACAGGTTCATATTCCATGCAGCCACTCCTCTTGCTGCCTCCTGTTATGCGCCACCTTCACCTGCAAAAAAAGCAAGAAATATGTCGGTGAGTGTCCTGCAGGATGTTCGGGAGATGTGGCTGTCATGGTTGAATTCTTGGGAGTGTATGTGACCTATGAGTTGTGTGGGTGTGCGGCTTGCAGCAGTGGTAATGTGTGAGGGTGAGAGGAAGCATCTGATTTGAAGAATTGCGCACTGATTGAAAGAGTTTGTTGGTATGTGAGTGATGGGAGGTGTAGTGTGTGGAGCAGTGGATGCGGCTAATGGTACGATATGCTACTTGAAACTTGAACTTACACACCTTGACAACTCATGTTAAATCATTGAACTTCTTCCTGCACTGCATCCATGTTCTTGGTGCTATCCTCCTGGCATTGACCTCGTCCGCTACTGCCTCCGACAACCTCGGGAGCATATGTCTGGAGGGCCTCTCACCCCCTTGCAGACATAGGATGCCCCTCCTTCTGTCCACCTCCTGCACAAGGCCTCCAGTGCATCATCAGAGAACCTTGGTGCACGCTCTCTCGCAGTCCCGGTACAAACTTAGATCGGCAGATTAGCCGGGTCTCGCGTGCAGATTGAAGAATGTAGGATGTAGTTTTGTGAAACCTTTATTCAATATATTAAAATAAAACAACAGTTTTTAACCATAAGGACGAAATCTGCATCTGTGTTTTACGTGACTCTGTTCAGACCCGCAATCTTTGAGCTGCCAACTTGTTACTCATTAAGAATTCCAGAGTTCCCATCATCACCATTCTTCACTATAGTCCAGCACAGGTTTACTTCCCAATGGACTTCCAGCACTTCTTGCAGCCACAGTGCACCTCCCCTTTAAGAGATGCAGGCTGTCTTTGAGTGATACAAGCCACTCCCTCTATCAGGGCCCCCTGCTGGTGCATGTAGTCACTCAACAGCACAGGTAGCGCTGGCTGCATGCAGCAATCGTAGAAGTCATCAGGCAGCACAAATGTTTTCAGGGGTTATCCAATATAAACCCTAAATTCTTCGGTCCACGCCACAAACTCTGTTCTCTTGCTACTGATTCCACCCCCTCCCTGGTCACTGTCTCAGGCTGAAATAGACTGTTCGCAACCTTGGCATCCTGTTTGACCCTGAGCTGAGCGTCTGACCGCTTATCCTCTCCATCACAAAGACCGTCTACTTCCGCCTATACAACATTGCCCGTCTCAGCCCCTGTCTCAGCCCATCTGCTACGAAATCCTCATCTATGACTTTGTTACCTTCAGATTCAACTATTCCAATGTTCTCCTGGCTGGCCACCCATCTTCCACCCTCAATAAACTTGAGCTCCACATATCCTAACTCGCAGCGAGTCTCATTCACCCATCACTGCCGTGCTCGCTGATCTACATTGGCTCCTGGTCCACCAGCACCTTGATATTAAAATTCTCATCCACATATTGAAATCCCTCCATGGCCTCACACCTCCTATCTGAACTCAATAGTGTCAGCGCTGTGCGTTCTCTGAACTCAATAGTGTCAGCGCTGTGCGTTCTCTGAACTCGATAGTGTCAGCGCCGTGCATTCTCTGAACTCAATAGTGTCAGCACCGTGCGTTCTCTGAACTCGATAGTGTCAGCACCGTGCGTTCTCTCAACTCAATAGTGTCAGCGCCGTGCATTCTCTGAACTCAATAGTGTCAGCGCCGTGCGTTCTCTGAACTCGATAGTGTCAGCACCGTGCGTTCTCTGAACTCGATAGTGTTAGCACCGAGCGTTCTCTCAACTCAATAGTGTCAGCACCATGCGTTCTCTGAGCTCGATAGTGTCAGCACCATGCGTTCTCTGAACTCAATAGTGTCAGCACCGTGCATTCTCTGAACTCAATAGTGGCAGCGCCATGCATTCTCTGACCTCGATAGTGTCAGCACCATGCATTCTCTGAGCTCGATAGTGTCAGCACCATGCATTCTCTGAGCTCGATAGTGTCAGCACCATGCATTCTCTGAACTCCATAGTGTCAGCACCATGCATTCTCTGAGCTCGATAGTGTCAGCACCATGCATTCTCTGAGCTCGATAGTGTCAGCACCATGCATTCTCTGAACTCGATAGTGTCAGCACCATGCATTCTCTGAACTCCATAGTGTCAGCACCATGCATTCTCTGAACTCAATAGTGTCAGCACCATACGTTCTCTGAGCTCGATAGTGTCAGCACCATGCATTCTCTGAGCTCGATAGTGTCAGCACCATGCATTCTCTGAACTCCATAGTGTCAGCACCATGCATTCTCTGAACTCAATAGTGTCAGCACCATGCATTCTCTGAGCTCGATAGTGTCAGCACCATGCATTCTCTGAGCTCGATAGTGTCAGCACCATGCATTCTCTGAGCTCGATAGTGTCAGCACCATGCATTCTCTGAACTCCATAGTGTCAGCACCATGCATTCTCTGAACTCAGTAGTGTCAGCGCTGTGCATTCTCTGAACTCAGTAGTGTCAGCGCTGTGTTTCTCTGAACTCAATAGCGTCAGCACTGTGCATTTTCTGAACTGGGTCGTGTCAGCGCTGTGTGTTTTCTGAACTCGGTAGTGTCAGCGCCGTGCGTTCTCTGAACTGGGTAGTGTCAGCGCTGTGCGTTCTCTGAACTGGGTAGTGTCAGCGCTGTGCGTTCTCTGAGCTCAATAGTGTCAGCACCGTGCGTTCTCTCAACTCAATAGTGTCAGCACCGTGCGTTCTCCAAACTCAATAGTGTCAGCACCGTGCATTCTCTGAACTCAATAGTGTCAGCACCATGCATTCTCTGAACTCAATAGTGTCAGCACCGTGCGTTCTCTGAACTCAATAGTGTCAGCACCATGCGTTCTCTGAACTCAATAGTGTCAGCGCCATGCATTCTCTGAGCTCGATAGTGTCAGCACCATGCATTCTCTGAACTCCATAGTGTCAGCACCATGCATTCTCTGAACTCAATAGTGTCAGCACCATGCATTCTCTGAGCTCGATAGTGTCAGCACCATGCATTCTCTGAACTCAATAGTGTCAGCACCGTGCGTTCTCTGAACTCAATAGTGTCAGCGCTGTGTGTTCTCTGAACTCGGTAGTGTCAGCGCTGTGCGTTCTCTGAACTCAGTAGTGTCAGCGCTGTGTGTTCTCTGAACTCAGTAGTGTCAGCGCTGTGCGTTCTCTGAACTCGCTAGTGTTAGCACTGTGCATTCTCTGGACTGGGTAGTGTCAGCGCTGTGCGTTCTCTGAACTCAGCAGTGTCAGCACTGTGCGTTCTCTGAACTCAGTAGTGTCAGCACTGTGCATTCTCTGAACTCAGTAGTGTCAGCACTGTGCGTTCTCTGAACTCAGTAGTGTCAGCGCTGTGCGTTCTCTGAACTCAGTAGTGACAGCGCTGTGTGTTCTCTGAACTCACTAGTGTCAGCACTGTGCGTTCTCTGAACTCAGTAGTGTCAGCACTGTGCGTTCTCTGAACTCACTAGTGACAGTGCTGTGTGTTCTCTGAACTCAGTAGTGTCAGCGCTGTGCATTCTCTGAACTCAGTAGTGACAGCGCTGTGTGTTCTCTGAACTCACTAGTGTCAGCACTGTGCATTCTCTGAACTCAGTAGTGTCAGCGCTGTGCGTTCTCTGAACTCAGTAGTGTCAGCGCTGTGTTTCTCTGAACTCAATAGCGTCAGCACTGTGCATTTTCTGAACTGGGTAGTGTCAGCGCTGTGTGTTTTCTGAACTGGGTAGTGTCAGCGCCATGCGTTCTCTGAACTGGGTAGTGTCAGCGCTGTGCGTTCTCTGAACTGGGTAGTGTCAGCGCTGTGCGTTCTCTGAACTGGGTAGTGTCAGCGCTGTGCGTTCTCTGAGCTCAATAGTGTCAGCAACGTGCGTTCTCTCAACTCAATAGTGTCAGCACCGTGCGTTCTCTGAACTCAATAGTGTCAGCACCGTGCATTCTCTGAACTCAATAGTGTCAGCACCATGCATTCTCTGAACTCCATAGTGTCAGCACCGTGCATTCTCTGAACTCAATTGTGTCAGCGCCATGCATTCTCTGAGCTCGATAGTGTCAGCACCATGCATTCTCTGAGCTCGATAGTGTCAGCACCATGCATTCTCTGAGCTCGATAGTGTCAGCACCATGCATTCTCTGAACTCCATAGTGTCAGCACCATGCATTCTCCGAGCTCGATAGTGTCAGCACCATGCATTCTCTGAACTCGATAGTGTCAGCACCATGCATTCTCTGAGCTCGATAGTGTCAGCACCATGCATTCTCTGAACTCGATCGTGTCAGCGCAATGCATTCTCTGAACTCCATAGTGTCAGCACCATGCATTCTCTGAACTCAATAGTGTCAGCACCATGCATTCTCTGAGCTCGATAGTGTCAGCACCATGCATTCTCTGAGCTCGATAGTGTCAGCACCATGCATTCTCTGAACTCCATAGTGTCAGCACCATGCATTCTCTGAGCTCGATAGTGTCAGCACCGTGCGTTCTCTGAACTCAATAGTGTCAGCGCTGTGTGTTCTCTGAACTCAGTAGTGTCAGCGCTGTGCGTTCTCTGAACTCAGTAGTGTCAGAGCTGTGTGTTCTCTGAACTCAGTAGTGTCAGCGCTGTGTGTTCTCTGAACTCAGTAGTGTCAGCGCTGTGCGTTCTCTGAACTCAGTAGTGTCAGCGCTGTGCGTTCTCTGAACTCAGTAGTGTCAGCGCTGTGTGTTCTCTGAACTCACTAGTGTCAGCACTGTGCATTCTCTGGACTGGGTAGTGTCAGCGCTGTGCGTTCTCTGAACTCAGTAGTGTCAGCACTGTGCGTTCTCTGAACTCAGTAGTGTCAGCGCTGTGCATTCTCTGAACTCAGTAGTGTCAGCACTGTGCGTTCTCTGAACTCAGTAGTGTCAGCGCTGTGCGTTCTCTGAACTCACTAGTGTCAGCGCTGTGCATTCTCTGAACTCAGTCGTGACAGCGCTGTGCGTTCTCTGAACTCAGTAGTGTCAGCGCTGTGCATTCTCTGAACTCAGTAGTGACAGCGCTGTGTGTTCTCTGAACTCACTAGTGTCAGCACTGTGCGTTCTCTGAACTCAGTAGTGTCAGCGCTGTGCGTTCTCTGAACTCAGTAGTGACAGTGCTGTGTGTTCTCTGAACTCAGTAGTGTCAGCGCTGTGCATTCTCTGAACTCAGTAGTGACAGCGCTCTGTCTTCTCTGAACTCACTAGTGTCAGCACTGTGCGTTCTCTGAACTCAGTAGTGTCAGCGCTGTGCGTTCTCTGAACTCAGTAGTGTCAGCGCTGTGTTTCTCTGAACTCAATAGCGTCAGCACTGTGCATTTTCTGAACTGGATAGTGTCAGCGCTGTGTGTTTTCTGAACTCAGTAGTGTCAGCGCTGTGCGTTCTCTGAACTGGGTAGTGTCAGCGCTGTGTGTTCTCTGAACTGGGTAGTGTCAGCGCTGTGCGTTCTCTGAACTGGGTAGTGTCAGCGCTGTGCGTTCTCTGAACTCAGTAGTGTCAGCGCTGTGCGTTCTCTGAACTCAGTAGTGTCAGCGCTGTGTTTCTCTGAACTCGGGAGTGTCAGCGCAGTGTGTTCTCTGAACTCAGTAGTGTTAGCGCTGTGTGTTCTCTGAACTGGGTAGTGTCAGCGTGTGCGTTCTCTGAACTCAGTAGTGTCAGCGCTGTGTGTTCTCTGAACTCAGTAGTGTCAGCGCTGTGTGTTCTCTGAACTCAATAGTGTCAGCGCTGTGTGTTCTCTGAACTCAGTAGTGTCAGCGCTGTGCATTCTCTGAACTCAGTAGTGTCAGCGCTGTGTGTTCTCTGAACTCGGTAGTATCAACGCTGTGTGTTCTCTGAACTCAGTAGTGTCAGCGATGTGTTTCTCTGAACTCGGGAGTGTCAGCGCTGTGTGTTCTCTGAACTCAGTAGTGTCAGCGCTGTGCATTCTCTGAACTCGGGAGTGTCAGCGCTGTGTGTTCTCTGAACTCGGTAGTGTCAGCGCTGTGTTTCTCTGAACTCGGGAGTGTCAGCGCTGTGTGTTCTCTGAACTCAGTAGTGTCAGCGCTGTGCGTTCTCTGAACTCGGGAGTGTCAGCGCTGTGTGTTCTCTGAACTCAGTAGTGTCAGCGCTGTGTGTTCTCTGAACTGGGTAGTGTCAGCGCTGTGCGTTCTCTGAACTCAGTAGTGTCAGCGCTGTGTTTCTCTGAACTCGGGAGTGTCAGCGCTGTGTGTTCTCTGAACTCAGTAGTGTCAGCGCTGTGTGTTCTCTGAACTGGGTAGTGTCAGCGCTGTGCGTTCTCTGAACTCAGTAGTGTCAGCGCTGTGATTCTCTGAACTCGGGAGTGTCATCGCTGTGTGTTCTCTGAACTCAGTAGTGTCAGCGCTGTGCATTCTCTGAACTCGGGAGTGTCAGCGCTGTGTGTTCTCTGAACTCGGTAGTGTCAGCGCTGTGTTTCTCTGAACTCGGGAGTGTCAGCGCTGTGTGTTCTCTGAACTCAGTAGTGTCAGCGCTGTGTTTCTCTGAACTCAATAGCGTCAGCACTGTGCATTTTCTGAACTGGGTAGTGTCAGCGCCGTGTGTTTTCTGAACTGGGTAGTGTCAGCGCCATGCGTTCTCTGAACTGGGTAGTGTCAGCGCTGTGCGTTCTCTGAACTGGGTAGTGTCAGCGCTGTGCGTTCTCTGAACTGGGTAGTGTCAGCGCTGTGCGTTCTCTGAGCTCAATAGTGTCAGCACCGTACGTTCTCTCAACTCAATAGTGTCAGCACCGTGCGTTCTCTGAACTCAATAGTGTCAGCACCGTGCATTCTCTGAACTCAATAGTGTCAGCACCGTGCATTCTCTGAACTCAATAGTGTCAGCGCCATGCATTCTCTGAGCTCGATAGTGTCAGCACCATGCATTCTCTGAGCTCGATAGTGTCAGCACCATGCATTCTCTGAGCTCGATAGTGTCAGCACCATGCATTCTCTGAACTCCATAGTGTCAGCACCATGCATTCTCTGAGCTCGATAGTGTCAGCACCATGCATTCTCTGAACTCGATAGTGTCAGCACCATGCATTCTCTGAGCTCGATAGTGTCAGCACCATGCATTCTCCGAACTCGATCGTGTCAGCACCATGCATTCTCTGAACTCCATAGTGTCAGCACCATGCATTCTCTGAACTCAATAGTGTCAGCACCATGCATTCTCTGAGCTCGATAGTGTCAGCACCATGCATTCTCTGAGCTCGATAGTGTCAGCACCATGCATTCTCTGAACTCCATAGTGTCAGCACCATGCATTCTCTGAGCTCGATAGTGTCAGCACCATGCATTCTCTGAACCCAATAGTGTCAGCACCGTGCGTTCTCTGAACTCAATAGTGTCAGCGCTGTGTGTTCTCTGAACTCAGTAGTGTCAGCGCTGTGCGTTCTCTGAACTCAGTAGTGTCAGCGCTGTGTGTTCTCTGAACTCAGTAGTGTCAGCGCTGTGCGTTCTCTGAACTCAGTAGTGTCAGCGCTGTGTGTTCTCTGAACTCACTAGTGTCAGCACTGTGCATTCTCTGGACTGGGTAGTGTCAGCGCTGTGCGTTCTCTGAACTCAGTAGTGTCAGCACTGTGCATTCTCTGAACTCAGTAGTGTCAGCGCTGTGCATTCTCTGAACTCAGTAGTGTCAGCACTGTGCGTTCTCTGAACTCAGTAGTGTCAGCGCTGTGCGTTCTCTGAACTCACTAGTGTCAGCGCTGTGCATTCTCTGAACTCAGTCGTGACAGCGCTGTGTGTTCTCTGAACTCAGTAGTGTCAGCGCTGTGCATTCTCTGAACTCAGTAGTGACAGCGCTGTGTGTTCTCTGAACTCACTAGTGTCAGCACTGTGCGTTCTCTGAACTCAGTAGTGTCAGCGCTGTGCGTTCTCTGAACTCAGTAGTGACAGTGCTGTGTGTTCTCTGAACTCAGTAGTGTCAGCGCTGTGCATTCTCTGAACTCAGTAGTGACAGCGCTGTGTCTTCTCTGAACTCACTAGTGTCAGCACTGTGCGTTCTCTGAACTCAGTAGTGTCAGCGCTGTGCGTTCTCTGAACTCAGTAGTGTCAGCGCTGTGCGTTCTCTGAACTCAGTAGTGACAGCGCTGTGTGTTCTCTGAACTCACTAGTGTCAGCACTGTGCGTTCTCTGAACTCAGTAGTGTCAGCGCTGTGCGTTCTCTGAACTCACTAGTGACAGTGCTGTGTGTTCTCTGAACTCAGTAGTGTCAGCGCTGTGCATTCTCTGAACTCAGTAGTGACAGCGCTGTGTGTTCTCTGAACTCACTCGTGTCAGCACTGTGCGTTCTCTGAACTCAGTAGTGTCAGCACTGTGCGTTCTCTGAACTCAGTAGTGTCAGCGCTGTGTTTCTCTGAACTCAATAGCGTCAGCACTGTGCATTTTCTGAACTGGGTAGTGTCAGCGCTGTGTGTTTTCTGAACTGGGTAGTGTCAGCGCCATGCGTTCTCTGAACTGGGTAGTGTCAGCGCTGTGCGTTCTCTGAACTGGGTAGTGTCAGCGCTGTGCGTTCTCTGAACTGGGTAGTGTCAGCGCTGTGCGTTCTCTGAGCTCAATAGTGTCAGCACCGTGCGTTCTCTCAACTCAATAGTGTCAGCACCGTGCGTTCTCTGAACTCAATAGTGTCAGCACCGTGCATTCTCTGAACTCAATAGTGTCAGCACCATGCATTCTCTGAACTCAATAGTGTCAGCACCGTGCATTCTCTGAACTCAATAGTGTCAGCGCCATGCATTCTCTGAGCTCGATAGTGTCAGCACCATGCATTCTCTGAGCTCGATAGTGTCAGCACCATGCATTCTCTGAGCTCGATAGTGTCAGCACCATGCATTCTCTGAACTCGATAGTGTCAGCACCATGCATTCTCTGAGCTCGATAGTGTCAGCACCATGCATTCTCTGAACTCGATCGTGTCAGCACCATGCATTCTCTGAACTCCATAGTGTCAGCACCATGCATTCTCTGAACTCAATAGTGTCAGCACCATGCATTCTCTGAGCTCGATAGTGTCAGCACCATGCATTCTCTGAGCTCGATAGTGTCAGCACCATGCATTCTCTGAACTCCATAGTGTCAGCACCATGCATTCTCTGAGCTCGATAGTGTCAGCACCATGCATTCTCTGAACTCAATAGTGTCAGCACCGTGCGTTCTCTGAACTCAATAGTGTCAGCGCTGTGAGTTCTCTGAACTCAGTAGTGTCAGCGCTGTGCGTTCTCTGAACTCAGTAGTGTCAGCGCTGTGTGTTCTCTGAACTCAGTAGTGTCAGCGCTGTGCGTTCTCTGAACTCAGTAGTGTCAGCGCTGTGTGTTCTCTGAACTCACTAGTGTCAGCACTGTGCATTCTCTGGACTGGGTAGTGTCAGCGCTGTGCGTTCTCTGAACTCAGTAGTGTCAGCACTGTGCGTTCTCTGAACTCAGTAGTGTCAGCGATGTGCATTCTCTGAACTCAGTAGTGTCAGCACTGTGCGTTCTCTGTACTCAGTAGTGTCAGCGCTGTGCGTTCTCTGAACTCACTAGTGTCAGCGCTGTGCATTCTCTGAACTCAGTCGTGACAGCGCTGTGTGTTCTCTGAACTCAGTAGTGTCAGCGCTGTGCATTCTCTGAACTCAGTAGTGACAGCGCTGTGTCTTCTCTGAACTCACTAGTGTCAGCACTATGCGTTCTCTGAACTCAGTAGTGTCAGCGCTGTGTGTTTTCTGAACTCAGTAGTGTCAGCGCTGTGCGTTCTCTGAACTGGGTAGTGTCAGCGCTGTGTGTTCTCTGAACTGGGTAGTGTCAGCGCTGTGCGTTCTCTGAACTCAGTAGTGTCAGCGCTGTGCGTTCTCTGAACTGGGTAGTGTCAGCGCTGTGTGTTCTCTGAACTCAGTAGTGTCAGCGCTGTGCGTTCTCTGAACTCAGTAGTGTCAGCGCTGTGCATTCTCTGAACTGGGTAGTGTCAGCGCTGTGCGTTCTCTGAACTCAGTAGTGTCAGCACTGTGCGTTCTCTGAACTCAGTAGTGTCAGCGCTGTGTTTCTCTGAACTCGGGAGTGTCAGCGCTGTGTGTTCTCTGAACTCAGTATTGTTAGCGCTGTGTGTTCTCTGAACTGGGTAGTGTCAGCGTGTGCGTTCTCTGAACTCAGTAGTGTCAGCGCTGTGTGTTCTCTGAACTCAGTAGTGTCAGCGCTGTGCATTTTCTGAACTCAGTAGTGTCAGCGCTGTGTGTTCTCTGAACTCGGTAGTATCAACGCTGTGTGTTCTCTGAACTCAGTAGTGTCAGCGCTGTGTTTCTCTGAACTCGGGACTGTCAGCACTGTGTTTTCTCTGAACTCAGTAGTGTCAGCGCTGTGCATTCTCTGAACTCGGGAGTGTCAGCGCTGTGTGTTCTCTGAACTCGGTAGTGTCAGCGCTGTGTTTCTCTGAACTCGGGAGTGTCAGCGCTGTGCGTTCTCTGAACTCAGTAGTGTCAGCGCTGTGCGTTCTCTGAACTCGGGAGTGTCAGCGCTGTGTGTTCTCTGAACTCAGTAGTGTCAGCGCTGTGTGTTCTCTGAACTGGGTAGTGTCAGCGCTGTGCATTCTCTGAACTCAGTAGTGTCAGCGCTGTGTTTCTCTGAACTCGGGAGTGTCAGCGCTGTGTGTTCTCTGAACTCAGTAGTGTCAGCGCTGTGTGTTCTCTGAACTGGGTAGTGTCAGCGCTGTGCGTTCTCTGAACTCAGTAGTGTCAGCGCTGTGTTTCTCTGAACTCGGGAGTGTCAGCGCTGTGTGTTCTCTGAACTCAGTAGTGTCAGCGCTGTGCATTCTCTGAACTCGGGAGTGTCAGCGCGGTGTGTTCTCTGAACTCGGTAGTGTCAGCGCTGTGTTTCTCTGAACTCGGGAGTGTCAGCGCTGTGTGTTCTCTGAACTCAGTAGTGTCAGCGCTGTGTTTCTCTGAACTCAATAGCGTCAGCACTGTGCATTTTCTGAACTGGGTAGTGTCAGCGCTGTGTGTTTTCTGAACTGGGTAGTGTCAGCGCGATGCGTTCTCTGAACTGGGTAGTGTCAGCGCTGTGCGTTCTCTGAACTGGGTAGTGTCAGCGCTGTGCGTTCTCTGAACTGGGTAGTGTCAGCGCTGTGCGTTCTCTCAACTCAATAGTGTCAGCACCGTGCGTTCTCTGAACTCAATAGTGTCAGCACCGTGCATTCTCTGAACTCAATAGTGTCAGCACCATGCATTCTCTGAACTCAATAGTGTCAGCACCATGCATTCTCTGAACTCAATAGTGTCAGCGCCATGCATTCTCTGAGCTCGATAGTGTCAGCACCATGCATTCTCTGAGCTCGATAGTGTCAGCACCATGCATTCTCTGAGCTCGATAGTGTCAGTACCATGCATTCTCTGAACTCCATAGTGTCAGCACCATGCATTCTCTGAGCTCGATAGTGTCAGCACCATGCATTCTCTGAACTCCATAGTGTCAGCACCATGCATTCTCTGAGCTCGATAGTGTCAGCACCATGCATTCTCTGAACTCGATCGTGTCAGCACCATGCATTCTCTGAACTCCATAGTGTCAGCACCATGCATTCTCTGAACTCGATAGTGTCAGCACCATGCATTCTCTGAGCTCGATAGTGTCAGCACCATGCATTCTCTGAACTCCATAGTGTCAGCACCATGCATTCTCTGAACTCCATAGTGTCAGCACCATGCATTCTCTGAGCTCGATAGTGTCAGCACCATGCATTCTCTGAACTCAATAGTGTCAGCGCTGTGTGTTCTCTGAACTCAGTAGTGTCAGCGCTGTGCGTTCTCTGAACTCAGTAGTGTCAGCGCTGTGTGTTCTCTGAACTCAGTAGTGTCAGCGCTGTGCGTTCTCTGAACTCAGTAGTGTCAGCGCTGTGTGTTCTCTGAACTCACTAGTGTCAGCACTGTGCATTCTCTGGACTGGGTAGTGTCAGCGCTGTGCGTTCTCTGAACTCAGTAGTGTCAGCACTGTGCGTTCTCTGAACTCAGTAGTGTCAGCGCTGTGCATTCTCTGAACTCAGTAGTGTCAGCGCTGTGCGTTCTCTGAACTCACTAGTGTCAGCGCTGTGCATTCTCTGAACTCAGTCGTGACAGCGCTGTGTGTTCTCTGAACTCAGTAGTGTCAGCGCTGTGCATTCTCTGAACTCAGTAGTGACAGCGCTGTGTGTTCTCTGAACTCACTAGTGTCAGCACTGTGCGTTCTCTGAACTCAGTAGTGTCAGCGCTGTGCGTTCTCTGAACTCAGTAGTGACAGTGCTGTGTGTTCTCTGAACTCAGTAGTGTCAGCGCTGTGCATTCTCTGAACTCAGTAGTGACAGCGCTGTGTCTTCTCTGAACTCACTAGTGTCAGCACTGTGCGTTCTCTGAACTCAGTAGTGTCAGCGCTGTGCGTTCTCTGAACTCAGTAGTGTCAGCGCTGTGTTTCTCTGAACTCAATAGCGTCAGCACTGTGCATTTTCTGAACTGGGTAGTGTCAGCGCTGTGTGTTTTCTGAACTCAGTAGTGTCAGCGCTGTGCGTTCTCTGAACTGGGTAGTGACAGCGCTGTGTGTTCTCTGAACTGGGTAGTGTCAGCGCTGTGCGTTCTCTGAACTCAGTAGTGTCAGCGCTGTGCGTTCTCTGAACTGGGTAGTGTCAGCGCTGTGTGTTCTCTGAACTCAGTAGTGTCAGCGCTGTGCGTTCTCTGAACTCAGTAGTGTCAGCGCTGTGCATTCTCTGAACTGGGTAGTGTCAGCGCTGTGCGTTCTCTGAACTCAGTAGTGTCAGCGCTGTGCGTTCTCTGAACTCAGTAGTGTCAGCGCTGTGTTTCTCTGAACTCGGGAGTGTCAGCGCTGTGTGTTCTCTGAACTCAGTAGTGTTAGCGCTGTGTGTTCTCTGAACTGGGTAGTGTCAGCGTGTGCGTTCTCTGAACTCAGTAGTGTCAGCGCTGTGTGTTCTCTGAACTCAGTAGTGTCAGCGCTGTGTGTTCTCTGAACTCAGTAGTGTCAGCGCTGTGTGTTCTCTGAACTCAGTAGTGTCAGCGCTGTGCATTCTCTGAACTCAGTAGTGTCAGCGCTGTGCGTTCTCTGAACTCAGTAGTGTCAGCGCTGTGCGTTCTCTGAACTCAGTAGTGTCAGCGCTGTGTTTCTCTGAACTCGGGAGTGTCAGCGCTGTGTGTTCTCTGAACTCAGTAGTGTTAGCGCTGTGTGTTCTCTGAACTGGGTAGTGTCAGCGTGTGCGTTCTCTGAACTCAGTAGTGTCAGCGCTGTGTGTTCTCTGAACTCAGTAGTGTCAGCGCTGTGTGTTCTCTGAACTCAGTAGTGTCAGCGCTGTGTGTTCTCTGAACTCAGTAGTGTCAGCGCTGTGCATTCTCTGAACTCAGTAGTGTCAGCGCTGTGCGTTCTCTGAACTCGGGAGTGTCAGCGCTGTGTGTTCTCTGAACTCAGTAGTGTCAGCGCTGTGTGTTCTCTGAACTGGGTAGTGTCAGCGCTGTGCGTTCTCTGAACTCATTAGTGTCAGCGCTGTGTTTCTCTGAACTCGGGAGTGTCAGCGCTGTGTGTTCTCTGAACTCAGTAGTGTCAGCGCTGTGTGTTCTCTGAACTGGGTAGTGTCAGCGCTGTGCGTTCTCTGAACTCAGTAGTGTCAGCGCTGTGTGTTCTCTGAACTCAGTAGTGTCAGCGCTGTGCATTCTCTGAACTCGGGAGTGTCAGCGCTGTGTGTTCTCTGACCTCGGTAGTGTCAGCGCTGTGTTTCTCTGAACTCGGGAGTGTCAGCGCTGTGTTTCTCTGAACTCGGGAGTGTCAGCGCTGTTTCTCTGAACTCAGTAGTGTCAGCGCTGTGCGTTCTCTGAACTCGGTAGTGTCAGCGCTGTGCGTTCTCTGAACTCGGGAGTGTCAGCGCTGTGCGTTCTCTGAACTGGGTAGTGTCAGCGCTGTCTTTCTCTGAACTCAGTAGTGTCAGCGCTGTGCATTCTCTGAACTCAGTGGTGTCAGCGCTGTGTGTTCTCTGAACTCGGTAGTATCAACGCTGTGTGTTCTCTGAACTCAGTAGTGTCAGCGCTGTGTGTTCTCTGAACTCAGTAGTGTCAGCGCTGTGCATTCTCTGAACTCGATAGTGCAGCGCTGTGTGTTCTCTGAACTCACTAGTGTCAGCGCTGTGCGTTCTCTGAACTCAAAATAAAATAATTTAAAATAAAATAAAAGAATTTAAAATAAAATTGCTGGACTATAACTTGGTGTTGTAAAATTGTTTACAATTCTCTGAACTCAGTAGTGTCAGCGCTGTGTGTTCTCTGAACTCGGTAGTGTCAGCGCTGTGCATTCTCTGAACTCCAGAGTGTTAGCACTGTGTGTTCTCTGAACTTGGTAGTGTTAGCACTGTGCGTTCTCTGAATCATAGAATCATAGAATTGGGGAAAGGCCAATTTTGATGGTATTAGACAGGAACTTTCAGAAGTTGATTGGGAGAGTCTGTTGGCAGGCAAAGGGACTTCTGGTAAGTGGGAGGCTTTCAAAAGTGTGTTAACCAGGGTTCAGGGTAAGCACATTCCTTATAAAGTGAAGGGCAAGGCTGGTAGAAGTAGGGAACCTTGGATGACTCGGGAGATTGAGGCCCTAGTCAAAAAGAAGAAGGAGGCATATGACATGCATTGGCAGCTGGGATCAAGTGGATCCCTTGAAGAGTATAGAGATTGCCGGAGTAGAGTTAAGAGAGAAATCAGGAGGGCAAAAAGGGGATATGAGATTGCTTTGGCAGATCAGGCAAAGGTGAATCCAAAGAGCTTCTACAAATACATAAAGGGCAAAAGGGTAACTAGGGAGAGAGTCGGGCCTCTTAAGGATCAACAAGGTCATCTATGTGCGGAACCACAAGAGATGGGTGAGATCCTGAATGAATATTTCACATCGGTATTTACGGTTGAGAAAGGCATGGATGTTAGGGAACTTGGGGAAATAAATAGTGATGTCTTGAGGAGTGTACATATTACAGAGAGGGAGGTGCTGGAAGT
The DNA here is from genome assembly GCF_035084215.1 of Heptranchias perlo. Lineage (NCBI taxonomy): Eukaryota > Metazoa > Chordata > Chondrichthyes > Hexanchiformes > Hexanchidae > Heptranchias > Heptranchias perlo. The sequence goes on from NC_090333.1 coordinate 67,178,482, forward strand.
CTTAACGCGCATCAAGGTAGATAAATCTCCGGGACCTGATGAAATGTATCCCAGGACGTTATGGGAGGTTAGGGAGGAAATTGCGGGTCCCCTAGCAGAGATATTTGAATCATCCACCGCTACAGGTGAGGTGCCTGAAGATTGGAGGGTAGCAAATGTTGTGCCTTTGTTTAAGAAGGGCGGCAGCGAAAAGCCTGGGAACGACAGACCAGTGAGCCTGACATCTGTAATGGGTAAGTTGTTAGAGGGTATTCTGAGGGACAGGATCTACAGGCATTTGGAGAGGCAGGGACTAATTAGGAACAGTCAGCATGGTTTTGTGAGAGGAAAATCATGTCTCACGAATTTGATTGAGTTTTTTGAAGGGGTAACCAAGAAGATAGATGAGGGCTGTGCAGTAGACATGGTCTACATGGACTTCAGCAAAGCCTTTGACAAGGTACCGCATGGTAGGTTGTTACATAAGGTTAAATCTCATGGGATCCAAGGTGAGGTAGCCAATTGGATACAAAATTGGCTTGACGACAGAAGACAGAGGGTGGTTGTCGAGGGTTGTTTTTCAAACTGGATGCCTGTGTCCAGCGGTGTGCCTCAGGGATCGGTGCTGGGTCCGCTTTTATTTGTTATTTATATTAATGATTTGGATGAGAATTTAGGAGGCATGGTTAGTAAGTTTGCAGATGACACCAAGATTGGTGGCATTGTGGACAGTGAAGAAGGTTATCTAGGATTGCAACGGGATCTTGATAAATTGGGCCAGTGGGCCGATGAATGGCAGATGGAGTTTAATTTAGATAAATGTGAGGTGATGCATTTTGGTAGATCGAATCGGGCCAGGACCTACTCCGTTAATGGTAGGGCGTTGGGGAGAGTTATAGAACAAAGAGATCTGGGAGTACAGATTCATAGCTCCTTGAAAGTGGAGTCACAGGTGGATAGGGTGGTGAAGAAGGCATTCAGCATGCTTGGTTTCATTGGTCAGAACATTGAATGCAGGAGTTGGGATGTCTTGTTGAAGTTGTACAGGGCATTGGTGAGGCCACACTTGGAGTACTGTGTACAGTTCTGGTCACCCTATTATAGAAAGGATATTATTATAGAATCATAGAATCATAGAAGTTACAACATGGAAACAGGCCCTTCGGCCCAACATGTCCATGTCGCCCAGTTTATACCACTAAGCTAGTCCCAATTGCCTGCACTTGGCCCATATCCCTCGATACCCATCTTCCCCATGTAACTGTCCAAATGCTTTTTAAAAGACAAAATTGTACCCGCCTCTACTACTGCCTCTGGCAGCTCGTTCCAGACACTCACCACCCTTTGAGTGAAAAAATTGCCCCTCTGGATCCTTTTGTATCTCTCCCCTCTCACCTTAAATCTGTGCCCCCTCGTTATAGACTCCCCTACCTTTGGGAAAAGATTTTGACTATCGACCTTATCTATGCCCCTCATTATTTTATAGACTTCTATAAGATCACCCCTTAACCTCCTACTCTCCAGGGAATAAAGTCCCAGTCTGTCTAACCTCTCCCTGTAAGTCAAACCATCAAGTCCCGGTAGGATATTATTAAACTAGAAAGATTGCAGAAAAGATTTACTAGGATGCTACCGGGACTTGATGGTTTGACTTACAGGGAGAGGTTAGACAGACTGGGACTTTTAAGGTGAGAGGGGAGAGATACAAAAGGGTCCAGAGGGGCAATTTTTTCACTCAAAGGGTGGTGAGTGTCTGGAACGAGCTGCCAGAGGCAGTAGTAGAGGCGGATACAATTTTGTCTTTTAAAAAGCATTTGGACAGTTACATGGGTAAGATGGGTATAGAGGGATATGGGCCAAGTGCAGGCAATTGGGACTAGCTTAGTGGTATAAACTGGGCGACATGGACATGTTGGGCCGAAGGGCCTGTTTCCATGTTGTAACTTCTATGATTCTATGATTCTATAGCAGACTAGATCAAATTACACATTTCAGACAAAGTGTTGGGTGAGTATTGATCTCTTAGGTCCTGTCCATCAGAATAACAAACTTGCCTATTAGCAACATAGTGGTGCAAATAGACGTAGCCTACAATAGGCGGGGCAAAGGAATAATGTATGGGGAAGGTGTTTTAATCTGCAGCTGTGCAATAACTGACCTGGGGGTATTTGATGCTGACACTGGGTTCCCAAAATGGGTAAACTTGCATTTCCCAACACTGATGGTCTCTCAATTCAAAAAGTGCAGAATTGACAAAAGAATATATGTTAAACATTATTTTTCACGGACAGGTGGAGGGAGGGGGAATACATGGAGAGAATCAAACCTCCCGAGAGGTTTGTATCTGCGCAATGAAATAACGTCAAGGGCACAAAGTCGGATTTGGGCAAAACGTACTTTCAGTAACTGAACCTCCTGCCTTAAATGTTCTCATTTCATCATTTATTCAGTAAATCTGACTAAAACCCCGTTAAATATTAAAACAACATAAAGTGAGATCAGGTCTCAAGAATTCGAAGCAATTCAGAATGCAAGTGGGACTCTGAAACCCTGACTGATTCCCGGACTGGAGTCCAAGTGCTGGATTGTGTCCTGCCCGGCACTTGGGCTTTAGCAGGACTCAGATGCCTGAAATAAAAATGTTAAATTTTAAAAAATGCTGGAAATACACAGCCGTTCAAGTCAGAATCTACAAAGAGAGCAGGTGGGTTATCATTTCGGGTGTAAAACTTTTCCTCAGAACCTATTTGACTGGTACCCCTGCAAACTCTGCACTCCATGTTTCCCTGATCCGCAAATCTGCTTTTCCAAACCACCCCTCCGCAGCGCAGCAGTAAACGCCCAGGTTTATAAACGTCGCCCTTTTTGACGCGAGTGTAAAGTCATTGAATCCCAGACAAGGACAAGGAGAGGCTGCGGCAGTTCAGGTCGGTGCGTTTATTTTATTATCGCGGGGGGGGGGGGGGGGTAAGCAATAACTAAAGATCAAATGTTATTGTTACAAATTGCAATCTGGTTACTTTCGGACAAAGGGGGTCGGACTGGGTGAAACTGACGCGGAACTTCCTGATGATCCAAATGTCTGCAGATAACCCACCTTTCTAAGGATAACGTGGGAGAAACATCTCTGATTCTCTCCAGAATATGACTTTAAATGGGACTTACTTACGCCCACAAGTAACTGATTCAGTTGCACTGCATTAATGCTGCGTTGTGCGATATACTGGCGAACGTGTGGTCGCCCCCCACTCTCGGTTTGGTTCCGAGTCTCATCTCAACCGCTTGGTGCGAAATGAATGTTTGGCTCGAGATAAGACTATCCCTGGTTAGTTGCTAGGTCGCTGATACTGTGTGTACTTTGCACCGGCCCTAACTTTAGTGTGCGATTTGAAACATTTTAGAGATAAACTGATAAACTTTGATCATTTTACTCGCTTCCAAAATAAAAAGTAGTGTTTCATTCAGCTGACTGTGCTCCCCTTCGGTTCAGGTTATCAGGAGTGACGGTGAGTTTATGTAACTGACAATGTATCTCCCATTCCCTAAGAATTGGGGATCAATTTTAATCTCACGTCAGTCTCTTTCCTCCTCTGGCAGCACTTCGCCTTGTTCCGCCCCCTCACCTGTCCTTAAAAATCCTCATTCTCTCCCGCCCACCACAAGCCCCACCCGGAGTTTCTCCTCCAGATATCCTTCCTTTCCTCCCTCAGCCTCTGCATGAAGTGACTCCTCATCCCAGTGATTGCAGTCTAGATCTCAACTCACCTTGCCCTCTCTTTGATTTCACTGCCCTCCCTAAACCTCTTCTACCCATGTTCACATCCATCTCCTCAACCTTGCCATCTCATGTGGCCCTATGCCCTTAATCACAGACAAGGTAATCTCTGATCACTTCCTTATTATCTCTCACCATCTGCATCCTCTCTTTCAACCCCACATCCTGCTAGGTTTGCTCCTGTAAAAAAAACTCTTTCCCCCCCCCCCAAGTCACTTACAAACTCCCAGCTGCCTAACATTTAGCCTATTATTTGCCACAATACTTCTGCAGCTGCTGATCTGCTCGATTACCTCTTAATTTACTGCCCTTGTCCCCAGGAAAGGTTTACTCTCTCCCATCCTGCATGGCCGGCATCTTCACTCCCTCAAGTACAAGGGATGCAGACTTCAGTATATCCAGCACACAACTGGTTTGGCCATCCATCACCAGATTTGGCTGGATCACTTGCCCACCATTTTAATTATTAATTCTTGGGATGTGGGCATTGCTACAAAGGCTGGTATTTATTACCCATCTCTAGTTGCCCTTAGGTGATGATACAGTTTGATACAACCGAGTGGCTTGTTAGGCCACTTCAGAGGGCCGTTAAGAGTCAACCACACTGGTGTTGGACTATTGGCGTCACATAATAGGTCAGACCAGATAAGGACGACAGGCTTCCATCCGTAAAGGACATTAGTGAACCAGTTGGGTTTTTAACGACAAACCGACAGCCTCATGGTCACTTCTACTGATTTTAGCTTTTTTTAAAATTAATTTCAAATTCTGAAACTCCCATGATGGGATTTGAACTTGTGTTCCCTGGATTATTAGTCCAATAACATAACAGCCCACACATAACTTGCCCAGCAGGCTCCCCCCTTTCCTAGCCCTGATACTGTGTCCTTCTCTACTTTCTCTCGTCTCCCCTCATCCCCTTTCTGAGCTCATCTTGTCCATGATACCCAACCCCTGCTCCCTCAACCCATTCGCACTAAACTGCTGACCATCCAACTTCCCTTCCTGGCCTCTATGCTAGTTGACATTGGAAATGGCTCCCTCTCCTCAGGTACAGTCCCCCTTCCTCTTAAAACAGCCATCATCAGGCCCCTCCTCAAAAATACCACCCTCAACCCATCTGTCCTTGCAGGCCACTGCCCCATCTCCAATCTCCCTTTCCTCTCAAGTCCTTGAAGGTGTTGTTGCTTGTCAAATTTATGCCCATCTTTCTCGTAGCTCCAACTTTGAATCTCTCCAATCAGATTTATGTCCCTGCCACAGCACTGAAATGGCCTAATCAAAGTCACAATGACATCTTCTGTAACTATGTCGGTGGTGCATTTTCCCTGTTTGACACAGTTAAACACACCATCCTCCAATCCCTCTCCTCCATTGTGAGGGGTCTGGTAGTTGCCTGTGACTTATTATGTTGTCCTTTTTGAATATCAGCACCATATTAGTCTGTTTCCAATCTTCAGGTACCTCTCCAGTGTCCAGTGACCCCCTCATAATGATTGTCAGTGCTTCACAAGTCTCTTCCATAGTCTCCCTCAGCACTCGGATAAATCATAGAATCATAGAATGATACAGCACAGAAGGAGGCCATTCGGCCCATCATGCCAGTGTCAGCTCTCTGAAAGAGCCATCCAGTTAATCCCACTCCCCCTGCTCTTTCCCCATAGGCCTGTAGATTTTTCCACTTCAAGTATATATCCAGTTACCTTTTGAAAGTTACGATTGAATCTGCTTCCACCGCCCTTTCAGGCAGTGCATTCCTGATCATAACAACTCGCTGCGTAAATTTTTTTTCTTCATGTCATCTCTGGTTCTTTTGCCAATTGCCTTAAATCTGTGTACTCTGGTTACCGACCCTTCGGCCACTGGAAACAGTTTCGCCTTATTTACTTTATCAAAACCCTTGATTTTGAACACCTCTTCAGGGATCTGTGGACATGCACTCCAAGGTCCCTTTGTTCCTCTACACCTCTCAGAATCCCCCCATTTATTGTGTACTCTCTTGCCTTGTTTGTCCTCCCCAAATGCATTACCTCACACTTCTCTGGATTGAATTCCATTTGCCATTTTTCTGGCCACCTGACCAGTCCATTGATATCTTCCTGAGGAGCTTTCCTCCTCACTATCAACCACACGGCCAATTTTGGTATAATCTGCTAACTTCTTGATCAAGATCCCCACATACCACAAAAAGCAAGGAACCCCAATGGAAACAGCCTTCCAATCACAAAAACACCTGTCAACCATTATCCTTTGCTTTCTGCTACTGAGCCAATTTTGGATCCAACTAACCACTTTCCCTTGGATCCCATGGGCTTTTACTTCTTTGACCAGTCTGCCATGTGGGACCTTGTCAAAAGCCCTGCTAAAATCCATGTATACTACATCAAAACACATTACCCTCATCAACCCTCCTTGTTACCTCCTCAAAAAATTTAATCAAGTTAGTCAGACACAACCTTCCCGTAATAAATTCATGCTGACTGTCCTTGTTTAACCTGTGCTTTTCTAAATGATGATTTATGCTGTCCCTCATAATTGATTCCAGTAATTTGCCCACCACTGAGGTTAGACTGACTGGCCTATAATGAGTCGGTCTATCTGTTTCTTTTTTAAACAGTACAACATTAGCAGTCCTCCAATCCTCCGGCACCATGCTTGTAGCCAGGGAAGATCAGAAAATAATGGTCAGAGCCTCTGCCATTTCCTCCCTTGCTTCTCATAATGGCCTGGGATACAAATCATCCGGGCCTGGCGATTTATCTACTTTCAAAGATGCTAAACCCCTTAATACTTATTCTCTCACTATGTTTATCCCATCCAATATTTCACACTCCTCCTCGATTACAGTATCTGCATCGTCTCCCTCTTTTGTGAAGACAGACGCAAAATATTCATTAAGAACCATACCCACATTTTCCACCTCCACACATAGGTTATCTTTTTGGTCTCTAATAGGCCCTCCTCTTTCCTTAGTTATCCTCTTGCTCTTTATGTATTTATAAAACATATTTGGGTTTTTCTTAATTTTACTTGCCAGTATTTGTTCATGCCCTCTCTTTGCTTTCCTAATTTCCTTTTTAATTTCACCCCTGCACTTTCTATACTCCTCTAGGCTTTCTGCAGTATTGACCTCTGTGTCTGACATAAGTTTCCCTTTTTTGCCTTATGCTCCTTGTCATCCAGGGGGTTCTAGATTTTGCAGTCCCAACCTTTTTGTTTGTGGCAACATGTTTACTCTGAACCCCTTGAATCTCCCCCTTGAATGCCTCCCACTGCTCTGACACTGATTTACCTTCAAGTAGCTGTTTCCAGTCCACTTTTGCTAAATCACTTCTCAGTTTAGTAAAATTGGCCTTTCCCCAATTTAGAACTTTTACTCCTGTTCTATCTTTGTCCTTTTCCATAACTATGCTAAATCTAACTGAATTATGATCACTACCACCAAAATGCTCTCCCACTGATATTCCTTCCACCTGCCCAGCTTCATTCCCTAAAACTAAATCCAGAACTGCCGCCCCACCCCCCGGCCTCTTGTTGGGCTTGCTATGTACTGGCTAAAAAAGTTCTCCTGAATGCAATTTAAGAATTCTGTGCCCTCTATACCTTTTACACTGATTCTATCCCAGTTAATATTAGGGTAGTTGAAATCCTCTACTATTACTGCCCTATTGTTTTTGCACTTCTCAGGAATTTGCTTACATATTTGCTCTTCTATCTCCCTCTGACTGTTTGAGGGTCTATAGAACACTCCCAGCAGTGTGATTGCCCCTTTTTTGTTCTTTAGCTCAACCCATATGGCCGCATTTGATGATTCTTCTAACATATCATCCCTCCTCACAGCTGTAATTGTTTCTTTAACCAATATTGCCACCCCCCTTCCTTTTGTATCCCCCTCTCTATCTCGTCTGAAAACCCTGTAACCAGGAACGTTGAACTGCCATTCCAGCCCCTATTTAAGCCATGTAATAGCTAAAATATTGCACTTCCATGTACGTGTCTGTGCCCTCAGGTCATCTGCTTTATTCACTATACTCCTTGCAGTCATCGCTTTTATTTGAGAATTCTTTGCTTCAAGAGGGCCTGTTGTGAATCATAGAAGTTTACAACATGGAAACAGGCCCTTCGGCCCAACATGTCCATGTCGCCCAGTTTATACCACTAAGCTAGTCCCAATTGCCTGCACTTGGCCCATATCCCTCTATACCCATCTTACCCATGTAACTGTCCAAATGCTTTTTAAAAGACAAAATTGTATCCGCCTCTACTACTGCCTCTGGCAGCTCGTTCCAGACACTCACCACCCTTTGAGTGAAAAAATTGCCCTTCTGGACCCTTTTGTATCTCTCCCCTCTCACCTTAAATCTATGCCCCCTCGTTATAGACTCCCCTACCTTTGGGAAAAGATTTTGACTATCTACCTTATCTATGCCCCTCATTATTTTATAGACTTCTATAAGATCACCCCGAAACCTCCTACTCTCCAGGGAAAAAAGTCTCAGTCTATCCAACCTCTCCCTATAAGTCAAACCATCAAGTCCCGGTAGCATCCTAGTAAATCTTTTCTGCACTCTTTCTAGTTTAATAATATCCTTTCTATAATAGGGTGACCAGAACTGTACACAGTATTCCAAGTGTGGCCTTACTAATGTCTTGTACAACTTCAACAAGACATCCCAACTCCTGTATTCAATGTTCTGACCAATGAAACCAAGCATTGGTTATGATTACTTCCTCCAAGTATTCATGAAGTAAATCACTTAGAATATTTATTATTTTGTGATCATTCTCGGTTTCAAGCCAGTTTGCATCTTTTGTGCTTTTAGCATCTTGGCCATCTTGTTGCTATGATGCAGAAAATGTATTTTATTGTTCTACTTAGCTTCAGCTGCTGTGCTCTTTTTCCAGGTATTTCTTTGTCTCTCTCATTACCTTTTTTTTTAAACTGCAATTTTGTGTATTATCCCAGTGAGCCCCTTCTCCTTTCTCCCTGCAGCATTTGTGCAGGCCATTTTTTCCTCTTTTTTTTCTCCCTTTAATTTGTTTGTGCTGTTTGTTTAGTGTGAGCTTGTTGGTTTTGGGAATGTGTTTATCCTGCATGCTCGTCACTATATCTGATGTCTATCCAGGCTAGTTCATTTTGTAGCTTTCTACCCCCCACAATACTGTGGCTTCTCCCTATCCACGGCTGCAGAGATAAACACGAGAGAAGTAGAAGCAGATTAGTAAGTAATGAAAGAGGAGAGAGAGGCGAAGGCCTGCGTGTACAAGTGTGGAAAAGTGACACACACAGACACCAGAAACAGGGGAGAGATAGAGAAAAGTGCCGGAGGAGAGAGGGACGAGGGGCAGATGGAAGTGATGTGATCCAACATCTGTTTTTTAAGAAAAAAAGACTCAGTTCAGCCATCATGTGGTGATTCATCATTATTATCATCAGCTATCAAGTGGGCTGCCTGCTCTGTAGATCTGGTCTACTGATTCAGAAGATTGCATACCACTGTGCTGATGAATGTCAGCAAGCAATAGTCTCGAACACCTTTTTTACCTGGTGACTGCATTTCAGCATCTGTGGTAAAAGTCATTGTGAGATTTTAAACTTACCGTCCTAGCCAGAAGTCACCCTATAAGATAATAGTTTGACTCACTCTTGAGTTAATGGTTAACTCCTTTTGTCATCACTGCAGTTTATATTTAAATATTGGTTTACTAACCTCTACAAAGTATTTTTTTCTCCTTCCTCCTCACCCCTCCATTTAAAAAAAAAGCAACTCTATTATGGCCACACTGTATTAGAAATAGAGGTGTGTGAAGCAGTTTGTAATATTTGTATGAAGCTATACTCTAACTTCAGTAACATATTGATGACCAAAATGGCACATGTGTTGGACAATTCAGTTCTCTATGGGTAGAGATTTTGTGTGCGTGTCTTTTGCATACAAACCAGTGTTGCATTTTTGGCATTCCGTGGGCAGCAGCCATATCTGTAGGAGTATGTTCAAGGCTGAGATAGATTTTTGGACTCTCGGGGAATCGAGGGATATGGGGATCCGGCGGGAAAGTGGAGTTGAGGTCGAAGATCAGCCATGAACTTATTGAACGGCAGAGCAGGCTCGAGGGGCTGTATAGCCTACTCCTGCTCCTATTTCTTATGTACTTCTTGATTGACTGTCAGCTCTGTGGTGATTACATGATGAAATCCTATGCTTTTCCTAATAGCATTTGTGACAATATGTACCCACATCATTGAATTTGGATCAAATTTACTTTCAAGTTAAACTCACTTCTATGCCTCCAGCTAGCTCTTCGGAGGTTGAGTTGCTTTGTCCAAGAGTCGGGTTGTGGGGATGTGTGTATTGATCTATCACACAACTTTGCTTTCTGCGTTTCTCACCTTGTATTACATCAATAATTCACATCCATTCACTTGCATGTGGCCCAAAATGTGATTTGGCTCTTTTGCACTGTTATCTCCTTACCTCCCCAAACCATCCCTTTCTACTTCCCCCACCCCCCAAGTTGACTGCCACATGTATTTCCAGCATTTTGAGGGAAAAAGGAAAGACTTGCGCTCATACAGCGCCTTTCGTGACCTCAGGACGCTTTACAGCCAGTGAAATACTTTTGAAGTGTAATCACTGTTGCAAGATAGGAAACGCGGCAGCCAATTTGTGCACAGCAAGGTCCCACAAACAGCAACAGTCCCACAAACAGCACTGAGATAATGACCAGATAATTAACTGATATACACACACAATTCTTGCAACAAATAAGATCAGATATTTGACCCTTCACAAAGCAACAGATTGAAATTAATTAATTCAAGGAATCTTACAACACTCACCTGACGAAGGAGAAAGCCTCCGAAAGCTTGTGATTTTCAAATAAAACAGTTGGACTATAACCTGGTGTTGTAAGATTCCTTGCATTTGTCAACCCCAGTCCATCACCGGCATCTCCACATCGAAATTAATTAAGGTGGTGCATTGTCACATTGGGGTAAAACACTAAGAGTGACGGGATGCTGGTTTCTGAGCAGTTGTTTCTACTGTCCATGCTGATCCCGGCCATGCTGCCTTTTGGATATGTTGGCAAAGGTCAGGTTTCATCCCAAGAGAGAAGAGGGGGTGAAAGATGGGCAGGAAGAGTAAACCCCTGGGTATTGCTGTGTGTGTCAGTAGGTAGTCAAGAAACTGTCCTGTTTAATCATGTTTATCACCAGCAGAACAAACTCACTGCTCCTATCTATTTATGTTTGCTTTTTAGGGTTCAAAAGATGGTGGTACTTTCGAAAGAATATGGGTGCGTGGTGCTGACTGGCGCTGCCAGCTTCGTCATGGTCTCCTACTTAGCTTACCAAGTTGGAGCAGCACGCAAGAAGTACAAAGTGGAGGTGAGTTTATGCCAAGGAGCATGATAACTGGCCTAATGAATCGCCTCTGGATTCTGCTGAAAAAGTAACTTCTGCCACTGATGTCGATGGACCTTAACGTGAACCAGTTCACTGTCTAATCATTTTATTTTTAGGTGTGTCTTAAAGACATCTGTAGGAGAAGTAATGGCAGCTTTTGAAAGCCTTTCAAGTTGCAGTGTAGGTGTGGTGGTATATGCTTTGAGGTTAAGCAAAGATTAAAAAGATGATTCTGTTTCATACATAAAACAATGAACATAAGTTTACTCTGGACAATTTGTTTAGTCTTGCATTTTATTTAAGATATCTTCCAACTGCCCCCTGAATTCTAGTAGTTAATGCCTGTGACTAATTTAGTTATTGACTGGTTCAAGTGTAGGTCACCAACATGAACAAGCCTTAAACTGGCAGGATGTGGAGATTTACAACACTCGGCACAACTTTGTTAATTATGTTTGTCGATTTGCACGCAATGATGCCATTCATATTTGAACTGTTGACTTTGTTGCTTGTATGTGATCCATAATGACACAAGTCTCTTCTATTTATTATTTGCTACTTTACACAGCAACAATTCTCAATTTGACTCTTCCTTCCTGCTGCGCCCCCCAGTCTCCACCCCCCCCCCCCCCAAACCAGGAAAATTCAGCACTTTTTATGTTTGGAGAGTGATGATTTTTCAAGACGGTGTGAAGTTGAAATCACAATAGTTAATTGCAAACTGTGTCATATAATTGGCCCCTTATCAGTGTACTTCTTTGTATTGCAACCTACCTCTGCCCTGCTTGACTTGTAGCTCAAGAGGCTGTGCCTTAACTGAAACAGATGAGATGCTGACTCGGCTATTGATTGCTAAAGAAATGGGATGCCACATCTACAAGAGCAGGAATAACTAGAATATCATCTCATCTCTCTCTCTCTCCCTCATGAAGCCCGTAACTCACGTTAGAGTACAGTCCCCAGGGGCAACAGACAATTTCCAGTATCTCAACTAAGTGATCATTTGTCATTTGTTGCTAGGCGATTTTGGCATGGAGAGCATTACTGCCTAGACTGATCCTGTCCTTGCCTGACATCCAAACAATGGATTTAAGGTGATTGGCAAAAGGATCAAAGGCGACATGAGGAAAAACTTTTTTAAACAGTGAGTGGCTATGATCTGGAATGCACTGCCCGAGGGGGTGATGGAGGCAAATTCAATTGTGGCTTTCAAAAGGGAATTGGATAAGTACTTGAAAGAAAAAAATTTGCAGGGCTCCGGGGAAAGGGCGGGGGAGTGGGACTAGCTGGATTGCTCTTGCAGAGAGCCGGCACAGACTCGACAAGCCGAATGGCCTTCTTCTATGCTGTAACCATTCTATGATTCTATGAATGCAATCTGGGTGTATCCTTAGCTCAGGAATGCTGAGACCAATTGTAATGCTGGAGTTCAACAAGTATACTAATACTGTCATCCCATATAAGGAAAGGGTAGGGTTAAAGGAGGAAACTGTAGCTATAGTGTTTCACCTGCTTAGATTCCGGGGGGAAAATAATTTGAAAAAAGGGGCATTACTGTTGGGTAATGACCAGTCCGGGTCACAGTCATTGCCCTCAAACAGGCAGAAGGACACCAAAAGAAGATTGGTTCATCAAATTAATTTCTGAGCAGAACCAAGGAGTTGATAAGTGTGAATAAACTTTTAACTGCAGTGAGTGTTGTGTGTACTGCAGTTTTGTAATAGTCTCTTGTGACAACTGCTGCATGTTTGACTAAGAAAAATTTGTCTTTGAACTTGACTGGAAAAATGATCATGGTTTGGAGTTTATACTTGAATACTAAAAGTCTTGAGATTTGAATATAAGAAACTTGGTCCCTTCCTATTGTTTTGGAAACTGCGGGAAGGAAGAGGAGGAGGGATTGGAATGGAATATTTCCTAGGCCATTTTTTTTCAAACTGCAAATTCAAAGTACAAAAAAGTTCTTGTGCATTTTTTTTCCCATTTTGTTTTCTGCCTGGTAATCGTGAGAGTGATTGTTGAATGTCAATTTGAATGTGATCGGGAGAGGGTAGAAAAACCAGATTTCCTGTTCTGTTGTTGCCAAATTAAGATGTGTGCACCATTGTGTTACTGGCAAAGTATCAATTGGAGATAAGGCTTCTTGAGGAAGAATTTTCTAAATTTTGTATGTTGTCGAAGGTAGACAAAAAGGATATGGAGGGTGTGCAATATTGGAAGATGAAGTGGACACAGGGGTCTATAGGGGATATAAGGTTAGGGGGAGGATGGGGAGCTATCAGACTGTATTCCTGAGTCCAAGGGTTTTGATAGTGGATCTGCTGACATTTTGATGCAGTCTTTGTGTGGACTGCTCCTCTTTGCATTTAAAAGCTGAGCTAACTTTATATTTGGAGACCAGGAGCCTCAATCCATTTGATTCCCTTATCTTCACTTCAGTGCACAGGTTCTGTTAATGCTATTGTTTCTCAAACAGGTACATCAGGGCCCAGATTTTTTATAGTTTATTTAAATGGCAATGTTTCTTGTCTTAACTTGTCATATTCAGTCCATGTTTGGGTACAATATTTCCAGTAAAGTCTTAACTTGAAATCTACTCAAGATGCATTTACTCTAATAGGTCAGGTTAGCTGCAGGTTGGATTTGAGTGCATGTCTGATCCATCCTGCCCTAAATAGCACTTTAATAAGGTCCTCAGTTTCTAATAATCTACATTTCTCTTTTTTGATACACAAAGTACCCAACGATGTACAGCGATGATCCTGAGACAGGACACTTGTTCAACTGTATCCAGCGTGCTCACCAAAATACGTAAGTGTCACTGAATATGCACTAAGTTACATACATGCAGTAATAATTTCCATAATTTTGCACTGTGACCTATATATAACAAAAAGACAGTTAAAAAGAAACTTTTTAATTTCAGTTGAAGGTCAAATCTTGGCAAGATAAATTACTTTGTTGGCTTCCTTCCATTTTATAATAATGAGATTTAACTTGCACTCCTTATTAAAAGTCGAGCATGTGCTTTTAACTGTTTTAAATTGATATCATTATACTATTAGACCAGCAAAATTCTTGCAGACTACAGCTTCTCCTTTCGAATTAAGGCTATAAGCTGTGTTTTGCTTCAACGGATGACAATATATTTTGGTACCAACTAGTTGTATTTATATCCACTCCACGAAAGAACATCTGAGGGCAGTGTTTTGGCTTAACTGAAGTCCGTAGAGCGTGAAGAGGAAAAAATTTATCCTCGAGGTGATGGTTCTGCTGGTTAGCGTAGTGATTGGAGGTCGAAGGAGACTGTCTTGGTGATGGACCATATTGGGTAGAAATCTCGGCTCAGTGTCCAACTGAACGGCAAGGTTGTATACCCTAATATTTGACTACATAAGTAGCCATGGAGACTGACGGAGTCAGCACTAGACGCTCTAGGTGCTGGCGAGAGTCAAAGAGGCTGACTTCAGTTTTGCCAACATGTGAGCTGTAAAAAGTTAACACTCGTTCAGGATAGGAGCCTAGATAGTACAGCAACAGCCCTGGGATCAATAGTTGTCAGAGAAGTAAGAGTTGGGTGTCAATGGCGCATGTATGGAAGCTGACCCCATGTCTCACTGAGAAGCAGCACATAAATGATGAATAGGAGAGATGGAGCACTACAGAGGCAACCCATATGGATACAGGAGGAGAAACTGTTTTGGAAAGTGTCGTGGTTGTGTTGGGATAGATAGGAGTGGAACCATGAGAGAAATGCTCTGGAGGTTGACCATTGGAGCGGGGCAATGAGTTGCAGTCACACAGGATATCGTCGGTGACTGACCATAGTGGTCTCAGTGTGCTGTGCGCTGGCTGGAAACCAGATTGGAGAAACTCGAACTGTCAGGGGTCAGCACATACTTGGGTAGGAAAACTGTTCTCTAGGATCTTGGAGAAAGAGGGCCGATTATAATTAAGATGGTAAGTTTGTGAGGATAGACCAGGACCTTGGAGAAAGAGGGCCGACTATAATTGAGATGGTAAGTTTGCGAGGATAGAGGGGATAAGAGTGGGCTTTTTAAGGAGGAAGAATCATGTTGATATTAAAAAGGATGGTAACAACACAAAGAAAAGAGGATGAATCAGTGAATGTGAGGCTGTAAACGGGGAGTTTGATGATCAGAAGATGGATTGGAAGGGAGTACAGGAGCAGGTGGTGGACTTCATGGAGAAAATTATCCAAGGCAGCAAACTAGATTACAAATCCATTGAAAGGCATTACTCTTAGTGATGGCAGTGGATGAATGCTCAGTGCATATGACACTCCTGTGTCTGCTAGCTTAACTGTTTATTTTAAGTGGTGTCAAATGTTCATCTGCTTTTTACTCAGTGAATTCTCTAGCCTGCGGAACTGTTATTTCTAAACTGAGATACATCAAAACTAGTTTTATATTTTTAAACCATAATGAGCGAGACTCTCCTCCCAAGGGAGACTTAGCGGTTATGTGGAACTAATAGTTTTAACTAATGGACAGCCACCTATGTTGAGCAGGGGAACTGGATAGACAGATTAGTTTTTGAATGACTTGGAGGCAGATTAATTCAATCAACTAGACCGCTCTCCTTGGGCTCCACTTGCACTCTTACTGTTTCATCTCTTCAACCACTATCTTTCTTTTTAAAGCAGCTTTAAAAAGCTGCTGTCTCCCTCACACAGCTGATCTGTAATGTTTCATTGCACGGATGACCATTGAAGTTGATTAGCAGGTACCCTCTCTGGTTGCCCGTTGAGGGTGGCTCCACCCAGTTCCTGACTGTTATTGGCAGCTGTAGTGATCAGCCATCATTTTCAAAAACTTAACTACTTAAATATCCTTAATTTTTCTGTATCAGCTCTGAATAATCCTCCAAATCTAGAAAAAAAAATGGAATCAACTTTCATGACTTTTTTTCTCTCCTCCTGATTGTTACATGTTTTAGACTGGAAGTCTATCCACCATTCCTCTTCTTTCTGGCAATCGGTGGAATCCGGCACCCGGTAAGTAACGTTTAACAAATTTCTCTATTGAACCTTTTTTGACCATTTTTCCACCCAAATGATTTTGAAAAAGACTTTTAATGTTGGGTTTCAGAAAGCATAGTGTAATCAAAAAGGTACTGAGATGATGGGTAGTCAAGTTGATAATGAGCTAGTGTTGATGTTTCCCCATAGATTGTAAATAAACAGCGAGAGATAAAACAGAGCTACAAGATGCCTGTCAGGTTTGTAAGAGGGAAAAACTGCGAGGGCTTTCACTGAGATTAAGAGGTTTACCCTTGTAGATCTTTCATTTAGTCACTTTTTTTCTTCTCATTATTCCTTCAATATAGCTTTTAGAAACTTTATTTGATAGATCTTCAATCCACTATTTTTAAACTGCACCATGTGGAAGTCACCCAAAACATGATCAATATGAAACAAAAGGTACCATTTTAAGTATTTTGTTTTGTGCTCATCAGAATGAAGTGTGTTGGTGAATGGCTTATTTTCTATACCAGGCACCCACTGTTGGCATCAAGTAGGAGACAGCAGGTTGATCCAGTGTAAAGTTCCATCTACTCTGCTCCAGCAATGTATCTGAACCCTAGCCCATGAACGACTCCTCACAGTAGACCAGTGTGGCATTTTTCCATTTTCCATATCCATTCTGTAACTTGAGTGAGATTCCCAATTAGTGCTGAATTAGGAGTGATTGATACTATGTCCACTAGGAACTATGATGTGGTGATGCCAGTGATGGACTGGGGTTGACAAATGTAAAGAATCTTACAACACCAGGTTATAGTCCAACAATTTTATTTGAAAATCACAAGCTTTCGGAGATTATCTCCTTGAACGTTTCGCATTTATAGTCAGAGAACAATACCTGGTGATTACAGATAATTTTTCCAACTGCCCGTTGTCAAAGCAATCAAAGTGTTCAGACAGAGAGGTGTTACCTACTGTAACATCTCTCTGTCTGAACACTTTGATTGCCTTGACAACGGGCAGTTGAAAAGATTATCTGTAATCACCAGGTATTGTTCTCTGACTATAAATGCGAAACGTTCAAGGAGTCCCACGCTCACCTGACAAAGGAGATAATATCCGAAAGCTTGTGATTTTCAAATAAAATTGTTGGACTATAACCTGGTGTTGTAAGATTCTTTACACTAGGAACTAGATTGAGACTGCCCAAATTCATTTCATTTAGGACACTTGCATCCCATCACTCTGGGCTAGATTTGAACCCAGGTCCCAGAGGTGAAAGTGTCTAACTCAAGGCATCCCATCTTTCTTTTCTCCCCCCCACCCCCGGCCCGGTTGAAATGTTTCATTGAAATAACAGCAGCATAGTTAGTAGTTGATAGAAATTTTAACTTGAGAGACTGAACAATGAGGTGGATTAGTACACAAGTCATTTCACCTCTCAGATCATAGAATCATAGAAGTTACAACATGGAAACAGGCCCTTCGGCCCAACATGTCCATGTCGCCCAATTTATACCACTAAGTTAGTCCCAATTTCCTGCACTTGGCCCATATCCCTCTATACCCATCTGACCCATGTAACTGTCCAAATGCTTTTTAAAAGACAAAATTGTACCCGCCTCTACTACTGCCTCTGGCAGCTCGTTCCAGACACTCACCACCCTTTGAGTGAAAAAATTGCCCCTCTGGACCCTTTTGTATCTCTCCCCTCTCACCTTAAATCTATGCCCCCTCGTTATAGACTCCCCTACCTTTGGGAAAAGATTTTGACTATCTACCTTATCTATGCCCCTCATTATTTTATAGACTTCTATAAGATCACCCCTTAACCTCCTACTCTCCAGGGAAAAAAGTCCCAGTCTGTCTAACCTCTCCCTATAAGTCAAACCATCAAGTCCCGGTAGCATCCTAGTAAATCTTTTCTGCACTCTTTCTAGTTTAATAATATCCTTTCTATAATAGGGTGACCAGAACTGTACACAGTATTCCAAGTGTGGCCTCACCAATGCCCTGTACAACTTCAACAAGACATCCCAACTCCTGCATTCAATGTTCTGACCAATGAAACCAAGCATGCCGAATGCCTTCTTCACCACCCTATCCACCTGTGACTCCACTTTCAAGGAGCTATGAACCTGTACTCCTAGATCTCTTTGTTCTATAACTCTCCCCAACGCCCTACCATTAACGGAGTAGATCCTGGCCCGATTCGATGTACCAAAATGCATCACCTCACATTTATCTAAATTAAACTCCATCGGCCCACTGGCCCAATTGATCAAGATCCCGTTGCAATCCTAGATAACCTTCTTCGCTGTCCACAATGCCACCAATCTTGGTGTCATCTGCAAACTTACTAACCACGCCTCCTAAATTCTCATCCAAATCATTAATATAAATAACAAATAACAGCGGACCCAGCACCGATCCCTGAGGCACACCGCTGGACACAGGCATCCAGTTTGAAAAACAACCCTCTACAACCACCCTCTGTCTTCTGTCGTCAAGCCAATTTTGTATCCAATTGGCTACCTCACCTTGGATCCCATGAGATTTAACCTTATGTAACAACCTACCATGCGGTACCTTGTCAAAGGCTTTGCTGAAGTCCATGTAGACCACGTCTACTGCACAGCCCTCATCTATCTTCTTGGTTACCCCTTCAAAAAACTCAATCAAATTCGTGAGACATGATTTTCCTCTCACAAAACCATGCTGATTGTTCCGAATTAGTCCCTGCCTCTCCAAATGCCTGTAGATCCTGTCCCTCAGAATACCCTCTAACAACTTACCCACTACAGATGTCAGGCTCACCGGTCTGTAGTTCCCAGGCTTTTCCCTGCTGCCCTTCTTAAACAAAGGCACAACATTTGCTACCCTCCAATCTTCAGGCACCTCACCTGTAGCGGTGGATGATTCAAATATCTCTGCTAGGGGACCCACAATTTCCTCCCTAACCTCCCATAACGTCCTGGGATACATTTCATCAGGTCCCGGAGATTTATCTACCTTGATGCGCGTTAAGACTTCCAGCACCTCCCTCTCTGTAATATGTACACTCCTCAAGACATCACTATTTATTTCCCCAAGTTCCCTAACATCCATGCCTTTCTCAACCGTAAATACCGATGTGAAATATTCATTCAGGATCTCACCCATCTCTTGTGGTTCCGCACATAGATGACCTTGTTGATCCTTAAGAGGCCCTACTTTCTCCCTAGTTACTCTTTTGCCCTTTATGTATTTGTAGAAGCTCTTTGGATTCTCCTTTGCCTTATCTGCCAAAGCAATCTCATGTCCCCTTTTTGCCCTCCTGATTTCTCTCTTAACTCTACTCCGGCAATCTCTATACTCTTCAAGGGATCCACTTGATCCCAGCTGCCAATGCATGTCATATGCCTCCTTCTTCTTTTTGACTAGGGCCTCAATCTCCCGAGTCATCCAAGGTTCCCTACTTCTACCAGCCTTGCCCTTCACTTTATAAGGAATGTGCTTACCCTGAACCCTGTTTAACACACTTTTGAAAGCCTCCCACTTACCAGACGTCCCTTTGCCTGCCAACAGACTCTCCCAATCAACTTCTGAAAGTTCCTGTCTGATACCATCAAAATTGGCCTTTCCCCAATTTAGAATTTTAACTTTTGGGCCAGACCTATCCTTCTCCATTGCTATCTTAAAACTAATGGAATTATGATCACTGGTCCCAAAGTGATCCCTCACTAACACTTCTGTCACCTGTCCTTCCTTATTTCCCAAGAGGAGGTCAAGTTTTGCCCCCTCTCTAGTCGGGCCATCCACATACTGAATGAGAAATTCCTCCTGAATACACTCAACAAATTTATCTCCATCCAAGCCCCTAATGCTATGGCTGTCCCAGTCAATGTTGGGAAAGTTAAAGTCCCCTACTATTACCACCCTATTTTTCTTGCAGCTGTCTGTAATCTCCTTACATATTTGCTGCTCAATTTCCCGTTGACTATTTGGGGGTCTGTAGTACAATCCTATCAAAGTGATCTCTCCCTTCTTATTTTTCAGTTCTACCCATATAGACTCAGTGGGTGAACCCTCGGATATATCCCCTCTCACTACTGCCGTGATGTTCTCCCTAATCAAGAATGCAACTCCCCCTCCTCTCTTACCTCCTGCTCTATCTTTCCTATCGCATCTGTACCCTGGAACATTGAGCTGCCAGTCCTGCCTCTCCCTTAGCCATGTTTCAGTAATAGCTATAAACATCCCAGTCCCATGTACCCATCCATGCCCTGAGTTCATCTGCCTTGCCCATCAGACTTCTTGCATTGAAATAAATGCAGTTTAATCTAGACTTCCCTTGGTCTTTGCCCTGCTTTCTCAGACCATCTGTTCGGTCATGTTCTGTACACTCTCCCTTACTGCCTTTTGTTTCTGTCACCACTTTATTTTCCACTGACTTCCTGCATCGGTTCCCATCCCCCTGCCACATTAGTTTAAACCCTCCCCAACAGCACTAGCAAACACTCCCCCTAGGACATTGGTTCCAGTCCTGCCCAGATGCAGACCGTCCAATTTGTACTGGTCCCACCTCCCCCAGAACCGGTTCCAATGGCCCAGGAATTTGAATCCCTCCCTCTTGCACCATCTCTCAAGCCACGTATTCATCCTAGCTCTCCTGTCATTCCTACTCTGACTAGCCCGTGGCACTGATAGCAATCCTGAGATTACTACCTTTGAGGTCCTACTCTTTAGTTTAACTCCTAACTCCCTAAATTCAGCTCGTAGGACCTCATCCTGTTTTTTACCTATATCGTTGGTGCCTATATGCACCACGACAACTGGCTGTTCACCCTCCCCCTCCAGAATGTCCTGCAGCCGCTCCGAGACATCCTTGACCCTTGCACCAGGGAGGCAACATACCATCCTCGAGTCTCGGTTGCGTCCGCAGAAACGCCTGTCTATTCCCCTTACAATCGAATCCCCTATCACTATAGCTCTGCCACTCTTTTTCCTGCCCTCCTGTGCAGCAGAGCCAGCCACGGTGCCATGAACCTGGCCACTGCCACCTTCCCCTGGTGAGCCATCTCCCCCAACAGTATCCAAAACGGTATACCTGTTTTGGAGGGAGATGACCGCAGGGGACCCCTGCACTGCCTTCCTACTCTTCCTTTGTCTGTTGGTCACCCATTCACTATCTCCCTCAGTAATTTTTATCTGCGGTGTGACCAACTCACTGAACGTGCTATCCACGACTTTCTCAGCATCAAATCCAGAGTAGACTGATGCTATGAAAATACTTCCCTCCTTCCTTTCTCTGTCGATGTCCTACATAAAGCTGGCAATCTTCCACAAATTCCATGAGGATTGTTGTTCTGAAAAGTAGCAAAATCCTCACTGATACAATAGGTGAACCTTTGATGTTGGGGTTAAAGTACATTGTCTGGTCAGAGTATAAATAGCTTCAGACTGACTTGAAGTGCTTGATGCCGAGAGTAGGTGACAAGTGGAAAAATGTTTCATTCCCTAACAATGAAGTCCTTGCCTTAGTGAACACAATATTCATCAAAATCCATGCATTTCTTAAAATCCAGATTTTGATACGCACACTGCCAAACATAGTTGGAAATGTCGCTTCGTATTAAGGAACTTGGTCAATAAACCCAAGGAACTTAACTCTTCAAAGTATTACAAGGTACACACAGATGAAGATGACCATTTGGCATATCTTAGCTATCCATCCAGAAAGATACCTCTCTTCAGGGCTGGAAAGTCCCAAGTTTTTCCAATCTTTCCTCACAACTCAGTCCTCTGACGCTACAGATCAGTCTCCCGACTCTTCTCCGAATAGCTTCCAGTGCTTGAATGTCTCTCTTGTGCCTCGGTGGCTAAAATTGGATGCAATACCCGGTCTGATCTGACCAGAGTACTAAAGTTTGAGTATGGCTTCCTTTGGCTTGTACTATTCGGCTACAGATAGTTCAATATTCTGTTTTGTTGATTGCTGCTCTGCAGTGAGTGAAGTCAGAGCTACTCATCTGCATTCTTAACTATTTTTGACACTATTCATGGACTACTTAAGTTGCCCATATTTTTTTTCCTATGCCAAGTTTTTCAACAAAAAGCAGGACAAATTAAATCCAGCCAATTACCACCCCATCAGTCTACTCTCAATCATCAGCAAAATAATGGAAGGTGTCTTTGACAGTGCTATCAAGTGGCACTAACTCACCAATAACCTGCCCACCGATGCTCAGTTTGGGTTCTGCCAGGACCACTCGGCTCCAGACATCATTACAGCCTTGGTCCAAACATGGACAAAAGAGCTGAATTCCAGAGGTGAGGTGAGAGTGACTGCCCTTGACATCAAGGCAGCATTTGACCCAGTGTGGCACCAAGGAGCCCTGGTAAAATTGAAGTCAATGGGAATCAGGGGGGAAACTCTCCAGTGGCTGGAGTCACACCGAGCACAAAGTAAGATGGTAGTGGTTGTTGGAGGCCAATCGTCTCAGCCCCAGGACATTGCTGCAGGAGTTCCTCAGGGCAATGTCCTAGGCCCAACCATCTTCAGCTGCTTCATCAATGACCTTCCCTGCATCATAAGGTCAGAAGTGGGGTTGTTCGCTGATGATTGCACAGTGTTCAGTTCCATTCGCAACCCCTCAAATAATGAAGCAGTCCGTACCCGCATGCAGCAAGACCTGAACAACATCCAGGCTTGGGCTGATAAGTGGCAAGTAACATTCGTGCCAGGTAATGACCATCTCCAACAAGAGAGAGTCTAACCACCTCCCCTTGACATTCAACGGCATTGCCATTGCCGAATCCCCCACCATCAACAGCCTGGGGGTCACCATTGACCAGAAACTTAACTGGACCAGCCATATAAATACTGTGGCTACAAGAGCAGGTCAGACACTGGGTATTCTGCAGCGAGTGACTCACCTCCCGACTCCCCAAAACCTTTCCACCATCTACAAGGCACAAGTCAGGAGTGTGATGGAATACTCTCCACTTGCCTGGATGAGTGCAGCTCCAACAACACTCAAGAAGCTCGACACCATCCAGGACAAAGCAGCCCCCTTGATTGGCACTCCATCCACCACCCTAAACATTCACTCCCTTCACCGGCGCACTGTGGCTGCAGTGTGTACCATCCACAGGATGCGTTGCAGCAACTCACCAAGGCTTCTTCGACAGCACCCCCCAAACCCACGACTTCTACCACCTAGAAGGTCAAGGGCAGCAGGCACATGGGAACAACACCACCCGCACGTTTCCCTCCAAGTCTCACACCATCCTGACTTGGAAATATATCGCCATTCCTTCATCGTCGCTGGGTCAAAATCCTGGAACTCCCTACCTAACAGCACTGTGGGAGAACCTTCACCACACGGACTGCAGCATTTCAAGAAGGCGGCTCACCACCACCTTCTCAAGGGCAATTAGGGATAAGCAATAAATGCTGGCCTTGCCAGCGACACCCACATCCCATGAACGAATAAAAAAAAATACCTCAGATTCGACTGTGCCTGGTTTGGTATAGTCTGTGAATTCAACCAGTTTACATTAAGCTTCTGAATCAAACTAATTAACATTCATGTTTATGGTGCTTGAGGGATTTTTACAGTATACAAAATGACTGCTGCATTTGCCTCTAAGTCATTTCAAAGTAATTCATCATGTGAAGCCTTTTGGGATGTTTGAGAGAAGTGCTACAATACTATATAAATTTAAACCTTTTCTTTTAATATATTCTGGAAGGATCACTTGATTCTTTTCAATTAGTTGCTCTATGTATAATTTTAAAAAGTAGAGTTGTTAGCCACTTCAAAATCTGAATCCTTTGGTGAGAACTTGCCAATATTGTTTTAATATACATTTCAGTAGCTACACAAGAAAATCTGTATTTATAAATCATGGTTCATGTCCTCAGGATAGCCCCAAAGCATGTCACTATCGTTATGTAGGCAAACACAGCAACCAATTTGCACACAGCAAGGTCTCAAAAAGCAAAAGTACTATATTTCTAGTGGCTTTGGCTGGGGAGGAAATGTTGGGGACACCAGGAGAACTACTTGTTTTTCGAATAATGCCATGGGATCTCTTGTATCCACCTCAGTAAGCATTCAGGGCCTCAAATTAACATCTTAACTGATCAACAGCACTTCAGGCAATGTAGCACTCCCTCAGTACTGCACTGAGGGAGTGCAGTACTGAGGGAGTACTACATTATGTGCCTTAAATTATGTGCTAGTCTGTAGATCTAACTGGAAGAGAGTCCTACCAACTGTGCCGAGCTGACAAGACCTTACCATTGCTGTTTTTGTTTTTAGCGGATGGCGAGTGCGCTTGGAGGAGTTTGGATAGTTGGAAGAATTGTTTACGCATATGGCTATTACACTGGAGGTGAGTGCTTCAATCTAAACAGAATTTGTAAAATAAACAGCTTTGTTTCAGTACTATTCCAAATGTAGAATTTTAAATACAATGTCATTCCTGTAAGGCTCAAAAGGGCAAGATGACAACTTGTGTTATTGGGTTTTTACAGTAGTTACACTGAGTTCAACAACGGTCACTATTTAGTAGCTCACACCACTAGTTTAAAAAGTTAGCTACTCTATTTAACGAGACGGAACATTTAGCATCACATGGTAAAACGACCAAAGATGCAACTCCAGCTGTTGTTAACTTAATTACAATCCCCACAAGAAGCAGGGCCTCAAGAAAAAAAACAAAAAATTGTTTGACATACTGGAATACATGCAGCCATGTGATCCCATCTTCAAGCTACAAACCAACTGACAAATTTATTTCACACTGGCAAATGATCAGTGTATTAATACAATTTATTTTCAGTATTTATAACATCTTCTATTTTCTATCAAAACAAAGATGCTTCTCCTGCACTACCTCAACATAAAGTTGATCCTTGAAAGTCGCTCACTTAACACTACCACACAGCCACTGATCGAGCTCAGTCTCTTTGCTAGCTTAAGACTGACAGTCAACAAGTATAACATCAGACACGTTCAACATACTTTTGAAGGTGCACTGAATGAAAGGACATTAGACAACTGTATCTCATAATTGCATTACATTCACAGGTTGTTGGTTACCTTGAATGTTTATAAGTACATGTGTCATTTACAGTATTGTTTAGACATTTTGTCTGTAACTAAAGTGTTAAGCTGGCCGAATCGAATTGCTTGGAATGATTGATTCACTGATCTGTCAAATACTTTGATCTGTTAAATTGGTCGTCATCCAAGTATAATGACAACAATGAAACCACACAGACCAAGGCCGCCTTGATCTACATGTCTGTAGGTGTGAAAGTTAGCTAGGCTGTGACATGTATTCCATAAAACTTCAGGAAACCATGAGTAGAGACTGACCTTAATGCTGCATATGCTGTGTTCAGTATGAAAAACAATTGATAAATAATCTGCCTAAAATTCTTACTTTTGTCACAGAAACATCACATTAAAATCTTAATTCTTGGCTTCTGTGGCGGGAATGTAGAAGAAAGTAAACTGGCCCAGTTTTCTGAACTGTTATGTACTCGATGAGAAAAGCCCAGCAGGCCTGTACATGCTAGCCCCACTTTAGTTGTTTCGTCCCCACCCCAGGAGACCAAAAAAGGGCTGTAGCCAATTCAGGAACCTATGTCAAAAATTTCTTTCCAACCACTCAAAAGAGAATCAGGCAAGCCTGATCAAGCTATTTGGTATAGATAAGGGATTGAATCTGAATGTGTAATTGTAGTTGTCCATTGAATAGAGAGGAAATGTAGCTTTTCTTAACTATGTATTAATTGAACAAAACCTTGCCAAAATAGCCAAGAACAACTTTGCTTTCTCTCCTGATTTGAGATATCTGCTGTCCAGCCATTAATAGACTGCTATTCCATGTTAAATATTGAATTATTGGTGGTATTCTGTTATAGAGGAACCAGTAATATTGAGATGCCTTGGTACCTAATGCTTGCTTTTAAAACCTCCCCCAGACCTTTTTCCTTTCTGCTCAGTGTCCTCCAGGTTAAGTGCTGCGAGATGTCTTCCTGCATGGGAAGAGTGCCCTGGATAGAAGTTGTTGTACTTTGACACATATTTTTAGTTGAAGGGCTTGTCCAGAGTCAGTGGGCTGATAATTCACTGAACCAGACATGCCAGCTAGGATATGGCGAGGGATTCTCAAACATGTCTTAGTGTTGAACGGCTGGTAAAAAAATGTAATGGAGTGTTCCCAAGAGATGTTTTACACTTATTTAAATGAAGATTGCACACTCTTCTCCTTCAAACCTACCTCTTTGATCAAGCTTTTGGTCACCTGTCCTAATATCTCCTTATGTGACTCGGTGTTAAATTTTGTTTGATAAAGCTCCTATGAAGAGCCTTGGGCTGTTTTACTACATTAAAGGTGCTATATAAATGCAAATAATTGTTGTTTAGCTTCAGCTATCGTTAAAAATGGGTCTTGCCCAGCATCTCTAGATTTGAAGAAAAACTGTAGCTTTTAATTAGTTTGTGTTTGATAGTGAACTACTCAAACTTAAATCTTGGTGAAAGCTTTATTAAGGAAAACTTGAAACTGGAGTTTTTCTTTAATCTAATTATTTTGTTCGTGTATAAATTGTAATGAGTCTCTTAGAATGTTTAATACTTTTTTTTTGCTTCCCCATCTTAGAACCTAGTAAGAGAATTCGTGGTGGATTTAGCTCGCTGGCTCTCCTGGGACTCATGGGGACTGCAATGTCATTTGGATTTCACCAGCTGGGATGGCCCAAACATTGCCACTGAAATTCTGCTATAATTAATTTATGACCTTCGGGATTGAGACCTGATTTTCTAAACTTGAAAAATGAATACTTGATTAGCAGACTATAGCAACAGCTATAGCTCATTAATAGCAAACATTTGCTTCTGAAATTTGTATTCAACTTTTTATAAAATAAAGTTATTACATATGGCAATTGTTTATTTAATTGCTTGGTATCAAACCAATGCTCCTTCATAATACATTTTGTAAATGTTATTTATAACAATCCCCCTTAAACTGAGCATCTCTGCTGAAAATTCACTCAATACTCATTAGTTGGAAGGTAGAATATGCCAGACTCAAGACTGCTGAAAGAAAGGGTGAAATGGGAGAGTCAGTTATAACTATATAATAGTTTAAGGTTTATCCTCAATTAGCTCTCATAAGAGGACAAGGAGTCTAGGATGGGAAAATAAGTTTAAATATCTTGCCCGAGTCAGAAGATTGAGTTTAAGACCCACTCCAGAGACTTGAGCATGTGCTCTAGGCTGACACTACAGTGCAGTGCTGAGGATGTGCTGCTTTGTTGGAGAGGCTGTCTTTCTGATATATTAAACTGAGACCCCATCTGCCTGTTTTAGTAGACAAAGATGATCCCAGGGCACCTCCAGAGAAGGGGAGATCCCCTAGTGTTTGACCAACATCACTAGCCTAACTGGTCATTCAGATCACTGCTGTATGCAAGTTGGTTACTGCATTTATCTACATAACCAGCAAATACACTTTTTTCAAATGTGCTTTGAGATTGAGGTGGTGAATGGTACTATAAAAATGCAAGTTCTTTAATAACCCCAAGTACCACATGTTAATTCTACATCATCCTGACTTGGAAATATATCACCGTTCCTTCATCGTTGCTGGGTCAAAATCCTGGCACTCCCTTCCTAACAGCACTGTAGGAGAACCCTCACCACATGGACTGCAGTGGTTCAAGAAGGCGGCTCACCACCACCACCTTCTCAAGGGCAATTAGGGATGGACAATAAATGCTGGCTTTGCCAGCGACACCCACATCCCATGAACGAATGAAAAAAACCTTACTTTGAAAGTTAATGTACAGTTCCACATTTTTAAAGTTGTAAAGGAAATTGACCTACAAGAACTTCAATTATTGGAAGAGAGAAGAGTAACCTTAATGAACAGATTAAATAGAATTTTTCATTGAGCTGAAGTTTTTCCTCATGGAATGTGTAGATACAGACATCTAGTTTAAAAAGCATCTTCTGAAACTGGTGAATCTTGAGTTTAAGAATTAAATTGGCTACATGGTCTTAAATTATTAAACTTATTGCCTACAATTTAATTTTGTAAAATAAAGTTTCATTCCACCATTGGGAGAAAGTGGCAAGTTTTACATCTGCTATCCCTTGTCTTTCACATTCATTAACACAAAGTACTAGTGGATTGCCTGTTCCTTTACCCATGGAAAGTTGGGACACAGTGAATTTTACTCAGTGTATATAATTGATGCTCTGTTTGTACAAAGTGCACCACTGGAGATGTGACTATCACAACATTAATACCTAAATAAGGAGTAAAGAATGTAGATATGAAATGTATTGTAGGTGTTGCACCATGAAAACAGCCTGTATGGCACTTTGATTCTGAGAACTTAAATCTTAAGTAGTTTGTGTGTTACCTTCCCTCCCAGCAAGAGAAAAACAGAGACTGAGGTTGGAACTTCCATGGATCCAAAAAAGCAAGTTTTATTTTTCACAACAGAAAACTGTCAAGGACTCTGTGCTTCAGTCTGATCTGAAATCATGCCCATGCAGGTGAGACTAAGATACTGTTAAAAGGCACTAACACAGGTTTGTAAAGTTTTATTAAAAACAAAACAATCCATTTGAAATTTTCATAGTGATGCAGTTGAACATGGACAATAAAAAGTCCCAATGATAAACTGAATATAGTTTGAATGGTGACCACATGTCGTCACTTACACTAATTACAGAATACCAGCATCAGTAGAAATAGTTTAAATTAAATAAGAAAATTAGCTTTTCACTGCTTGCACTACTAAGCTAGTACAAACTAACCTGAAACAGATTGAACAACCCAGGCACAAAGAGACGAGATTGTGGCAGTTTAGAAAGGGCATTGTGGCTCTCCCATTTCCACATAAACGCTTTTTAGCTGTGTGTAATAGTCAACTGTCGCTATTCCATTCTCTTTTCCAAACCCTGTAAGAATTGAGTCAGGATTACTTTTCAGTTATCTGAAAACTTTCTTTTTTTGAAAAAAAATTACAAATAATTCTAGAAAAACAAAACTTATCCCTACCTGACATTTTATATCCTCCAAAAGGTATCTCAACTGGGGAGACATTATAGTTGTTTATGAAACATGTCCCTGCCTCAAGAGCAGCTGCCATCCGATGAGCTCGACTCAGATCTCTGAAAAACACACATTACCAGCTGCAAAAGTGTCCAACAACGATGGAGAGCATAAGCAAACTGCTCCCCCCACACCCCTTTATCTCACAACTGTCCAATACTTTAAGTACAAAAATAACATTTCTCATATCAACATTTAAAAATCGTTCATTGCTTGAAAGATAATTAATTGCTTAAGACAATCCCTCGGAGTGGCCGAGCCTTAGAGAGCAGGGGGTTGTCTCCTGCTAGTCAAGAGTAGGATTGGTGAACAGTGGGATGCTGACCAGTGCTCTGGAAGTAACTTGCACGGTTTTCGCTGGTTAAATGCCAGCATTTTATCTGAGCACACCTGAGGGTGCCTTAACTTGGCCACTTGTACGGTAGCTCTTTGGACTTCGCTAAGTGAAGTGCATCCCTTATGGGGAGAGTGTTTGCCCTCTGTATTAGGCAAAGGAATCCTACGGGTGTAGGTTTTCAGTAATTTATTTTGGCAACACTTAATCATGATATATATCTGACACCCATATGACCAAATATTGTTTTTGAAAGCAGTGCTATTTAAGTGAAATCATTTTATAAATCACTACTAGTAATAAAGGTACAAGTCAAACCCAAAGAGTTTGCACTCCCTCATTCAGAAATGCATAGATTTAACAGTACCAGAGCACCAAACAAATGTGCACAGGCAGTGAATTAGTTGAACCCCAAATACAAGAGGAAGGGCTTACCTCAGTGACTCACATTGGGCAATATAAGCTATCTCTCAGCAAATCACACTAATGTTCACAATAATAGTCCTACAATCTGTGGGATGCTTGTTGCCCAATAATTCCTCATCTACATTCCTTCCCTTATGTATCTCCATGTTTCAGTATGTATAGAAGTCTCTCTTCTGGTCCTTCAGTGTGTCTGCTGCTCCCAATCCTCATCCCACCATGTGTCTGGCCATTTACCTGCATGTTGAACACTTGCTCACTCCTGTGGTCAGAGCAAGAATCAAGGTGGGGGGGCAGGCTAATCAATTATGAAACCAATCTATCTACTGCACATCGGATAAACAATTACACACAAAACACCATGCATGAAAACTAGGTTAACTAGGACAGTAAGCAGCTGATACAAATCAGTAATTAAACTGATCAAATCTATTGATTCCATATCTGCATTTCATTTAAGATGACATTATATGACATGATAAACACAGTTACATAGAATGTACAGTACAGAAACAGGCTATTTGGCCCAACAGGTCTATGCTGGTGTTTATACTCCACGAGCCTTCTCTCTCCCTACTTCATCTCACCCTATCACCATATCCTTCTATTCCTTTCTCCCTCATGTGTTTATCTAGCTTCCCCTTAAATGCATCTACGCTAGTCGTCTCAACTACTTGTGGTAGTGAGTGCCACATTCTAACCACTCTCTGGGTAAAGAAGTTTCTCCTGAATTCCCTATTGGATTCTTATATTTATGGCCCCTAGTTCTGGTCTCCCCACGCAAGTGAAACATCTTCTCTACGTTTACCGCATCAAACCCTTTCATAATCTTAAAGGCCTCTATCAGGTCACCCCTCAGTCTTCTCTTTTCTAGAGAAAAGAGCTCCAGCCTGTTCAATCTTTCCTGGTAGGTATAACCTCAGTGTTCTGATATCATCCTAATAAATCCTTTTTGCATCTTCTCCAGTGCCTCTATCCTTTTTATAATATGGAGACCAGAACTGTTCACAGTACTCCCAAGTATAGTCTAACCAAGGTTCTATACAAGTTTAACATAACTTCTCTGCTTTTCAATTCTATCCCTCTAGAAAGGTTTGCTTTTTTAAAAAAAATGGCCTTTTTAACCTGTGATTTATGTATCTGTACCCCCAGATTTCTCTGCTCCTCTACCCCATTGAGACTCTTATTATTCAAGCAGTATGTGGCCCTCGTATTCTTCCTACCATTTACGTAACAGAAATGCTGCAAAGAAAATGCTATAATGAAAGGGTTTCGATACAGGACGCACTTTTATGTTGGAGGGTTTAACTGCTAAATTTAGAAAATAAAAATATTGTACTTAGCCTAGCAAAACTGAATGAAAAGTGGTCTTAAAAATTAAAATATCCACAATTAGAGAACATAGAGCACAAGAACTGTGCCTCCATCAAATAGGAACAGAACCACACTGCACGTTATTTTGCTGGAATCAACGATGCGTAAAGGTGCAACAGCAGATTGAGCACCAGAACCAATTTTCTGAAGGCAATGACTCCTCGCTGAATCACCTCTAGTAACCTGCATAAATGCTCATTGTGTGCATTTCTAGACTTGAGTGTTGGCAGGCTAATCCACTGCGGGCTACATAACAGCCGAGGCTGATCTTATCCTCACCAGACGTCCGTGACCGTGCAGGCGCTAGTAGGCGTCACGTGGTAGTGAAGATTGGGAATTCCGGATGATTTTCCCCATGCTAACCCAGGGACTCCGTGGTCTGTACCACCAACCCTGCTGAGGTCATCTAACTAAGCCCATATTAGGGAATGAATTCAAAACCTACTGCCAGTACTTATTAAATGAGTGGCTTAGCAATAAAGAAGTACCTAGTGAACACTCCAGCTGCCAAACCAAGGTTGCTGTTGTTTGCTCTCTCTATAACTTCCTCCTCAGTATCAAATGCCAGCACTGACATTACGGGACCAAATATCTCCTCCTTAACACAGGTCATCTCGTCTCTGCAGTCCCCTGCACAAACACACAGATCATTACTTATGAATGCCACAGGTTCAAAACCAGCATGTAACACGAAATGAAGCATTCAATTCCCTCCAGATCAAGTTCTGCCCCTCTCTCCAGTGTCAGGTACAATTCTCCAACTGAGAGCAGGGCTGAATGACCTCCACTAAAACACCGAGTCACGTACGGGAGAGATCTTGTGGAGCTCATTTCCTGAAACGTCCCTTCTATCTCTGGAGATCTAACAGCACTCCCTGACTGGATGGTCTGAGATCAGGAACTCATCAGCTATGGGTGTGAATCAGTACAGTTACTTCATGCTCTAGCACCTCATAACATCAATGCTCTGCACCAGACAGAAACAGGGATCAATCCTGTTTCAAGTTAGAACATTTCTATGTTGCAAACATTCATTGAAAGCGTAGTGAAATCGTGTGGCTGGATTTTTGTAAAATGAAAGTCGGGGCTGCTGTTTGAAGTTTTCTTTTTTGTCCTTTAGTTTGAAAGCCTGTAGGCAGTATAATTATCATTTTGTTTGGAGACATTAATGACTAATTTCTGTTAACTGATTTGTGGAAAAGAAAGATTTGCATTTATACAGCACCTTACACAACCTCAGGATGTCTCAAAGCGCTTTACAGCCAATTAATTTTTTTTTTACATGTAGTCACTGTTTTAATGTAGGCAGCCAATTTGTGCACTGCAAGATCCTATAAACTGCAATGAGATAATGACCTGATAATCTGTTTTAATGATGCTAGTTGAGGGATAAATATCGGGCAGGGCATTGGGGAGAAGTCCCCTGCTCTTCTTCAAAATAGTGCCACGGGATCTTTTACATCCACCTGGGAGGGCAGACGGGGCCTCGGTTTAACGTCTCATCCGTAAGACGGCACCGCCAACAATGCAGCACTCTCAGTACTGCACTGGAGTGTCAGCCTAGATTTTGTGCTCAAGTCTCTGGAGTGGGACTTGAAACCACAACCTTCTGACTCAGAGGCAAGAATGCTACCAACTGAGCTGACACTCAAGGGATTTCTGATGACTGTGAGGGTTAGGGTTGGGCCAAATTTACCCACCCAGATGGGAGGATAGGTGCTTGCTTCAAAATGACAGCAAGCTTCAGTTTATTAATTACTTGCAGAATTGAGACCCTACGAGGACAAAATTGGTTTAATTAATTCCTCAGACAATGTACGCAAGAACAAGACAGAGTCATTTTCGGTAATGACTGCCCCATCAGGGGTATCCTGCTAGGAAAGCCATTGTTGTCTCAAATTTAGCCTCTGTGACATGAAATTTCTTTTGGCATAAAGGCCTCGAGATAGGTTTACCACCACCTTCTCAAGCAATAAATGCTGGCCTTATCAGTGACGCCCATATCCCAAGAATATATGTAAAAAAAATAGCTGCTCATCATTACTTCACTTAGATCAAACCATTTCCAGGTCTCTGTGGCGAGACTGAACTTCATAATTGCCACGGTGTGAACTTATGTAAAAAGCTCATCAAAAGAATCAGATTAAAGCACTCAAACACCAAGTTAGTTTAGACTTACAAAATGGTTAGGAACATAGGAACAGGAGTAGGCCATTCAGCCTCTCGTGCCTGCTCAGCCATTTGATAAGATCATGGCTGATCTGTGATCTAACTCCATATACCTGCCTTTGGCCCATACCCCTTAACACCTTTGATTGCCAAAAAGCTATCTATCTCAGATTTAAATTTAGCAATTGAGCTAGTATCAATTGCCGTTTGCAGAAGAGAGTTCTAAACTTCTATCACCCTTTGTGTATAGAAATGTTTTCTAATCTCACTCCTGAAAGGTCTGGCTCTAATTTTTAGACTGTGCCCCCTACTCCGAGAATCCCCAACCAACGGAAATAGTTTCTCTCTATCCACCCTATCTGTTGCCCTTAATATCTTATAAACTTCGATCAGATAACCCCTTAACCTTCGAAACTCCAGAGAATACAACCCCAATTTGTGTAATCTCGCCTCGTAACTTAACCCTTGAAGTCCAGGTATCATTCTAGTAAACCTACGCTGCACTCCCTCCAAAGCCAATATGTCCTTCCAAAGGTGCGGTGCCCAGAACTGTTCACAGTACTCCAGGTGCGGTCTAACCAGGGTTTTGTATAGCTGCAGCCTAACTTCTGCCCCCTTGTACTCTAGTCCTCTAGATATAAAGGCCAGCATTCC
This sequence comes from Heptranchias perlo, assembly GCF_035084215.1. Taxonomy (NCBI): domain Eukaryota; kingdom Metazoa; phylum Chordata; class Chondrichthyes; order Hexanchiformes; family Hexanchidae; genus Heptranchias; species Heptranchias perlo. Next base: position 67,212,716 of record NC_090333.1, read on the forward strand.
ATTAGCCTTACTGATTATTTTCTGCACTATTGATTATTTTCTGCACAAAAGCGATAGTCAAGTAATATATTGCTATCCCAAGTGAATTAACCTTTTTTTAATGTAGATTTATTTCCTGTAATAATTCGTGCATTGGCCTGAAATGCACAATCTGGCAGTGTGGTGTTTTCTGCCTATCTGAGCTATCAGGAGTTTGATGAGCACCTTGCATTATATCTAGTGATAAAAGAGTAGATTGTTCACCCCACTTACCGCATGCACAGGGTTACGATTCGGTTTATTAAAGACACTGGCCTATTTATAGAAGCTGCCTTTTGCAGTGAGCACAAGATTGTTGGGGAATAGCCCAATTGTAACTCTAAGCATTTTAAGTATGTTGCATCCTTGGCAGGCAAGTTGTTCAATTTACATTCACTGGGTGAACAATGACTTCACGTACACTGGGGAGATGTTGGTGACCACAAAGGATTACTTTGCGCCAATCAAGTGGTCAAATATTTTGAAGAAATTTTCTTCTGATATCAGCTATATTCTAATTATTTCGATCTACTAATTGCAGCATTGGACAATACCTAGAATACAGGGCTTCATGAAATAGCCATCTTTCAGTTTTGGATCATCAGGAACAAACGGATCTCCACCGCACAGAACAGTTGCACCCTGCAAACAAGGATCAAGAGATCACATCAGTCTCATACCAACTAATATCATTCAAATGCTACAACAACTTGCACGTATATAGCACTCCTCATGTGCAGGAAGATGTCCCTGAACGCTTCACATTAATGTGGAAATGGATACGCTGCACATTTGAGTGTAGGAAAGGAGGGGAGGGACTGGAGTGGCTAGGATGGGGAACCAAAGGCACAGTCAAAGGTGAGTTGTCAAAAGGAGGTTTTTCCAAAGACGGCAAGGTGGAGGGAAGTGGGTAGCGAATTCCAGAGGGCAGGATCATAGAGGCTGAACAAGCATTTGCCAAGGGTGGAGTCAAGGGAGTGAAGAGAGGTCCAGTGTTAGATGAACAGAGGGTGTGTACAGGAATGCAAGGCAGAAGGAGATCACCAAGGTAGGGTGGGGTGAAGTCATGTAGAAATTTGAAAACAAGGGCACGAATTTTGAAATCAGCAAGCGCATCAGTGAAGCTCGGACAGGACAGGATCATGGGAATGTGGAAGTGAGCACACGGATTATGGCATTTTGAATGAGTTGAAACTTTGATGCAGAGGGGCCAGCTGGACGGGCAATGGAGAAGTCATGCCTTGACACAACGACACAATGACTAGGGTTTTGGCAGTAGAGGGGAGAGACTGGGACTCAGACAGGCAACACCGTGAAGGACAGAGAAAGTGGTTTGGAAGCGCACTTGATGTAGGAGAGAAAGCCGAGCTCAAGCAGGACTTGCAAGGTTCCACGCTCCCTGCCTCCCTGAGATGGTTGGCTAGGCCAGTCTTGGAGGTGCTGATGGGAACCAAAGAGGTTGGCCTCAGTTTTGCCGAAATTAATCTAATACTTCATCATTTTTGTTTTCCAGAGTCTGGAAACTTAGCATTTTTACTTGCTGCAAGGCTTTCATCATCACCAGCCAATGATATATCTGTCTTTTTCAAAGTTCCATCATCCTTTTGGATACTTGATAGCCCTAGATGCAACCTTTCTAAGACATCTCTTTACTACAACTTGGGCGTTTTTCAATCTCGCTAATAAAATTAGCCCCTGTGCACAAAGATCGCTAGCTGCTAGATTCAAATCGGTTTCATTTAGACCAGTAGCTGCAGCATTGGTTCCAGCCAAGCAGGCCCAGTTAGATTGCCTAGCTGTAATTTTCGGTCGCCCAGCCCAGCGCTCTGCACATGCACCAGTGCAAGCGTGCGTGGACTTCCTCCCCCAGGAGTTGAAATGTAAATGTTTAAAAAGAGTGTAGGCAGCACTGTCCAAGCTGCCTAAACATTTAAATTAACTGCACTTAGGTCTACGATGGAGTTCGAGTGCAGTGTCCAAACCAACGCAGTGCAAGACCACCCCCCTCCAGGGAGTCTCACTCTGCTTCAGATTGGGCCCCCAACTCCAGATGTATGCCACAAAGAGTGAGTATGGTTAACTAGAACAATCAGAACGACAAATTTAGAGCCACCAAAATGTTTGGATACCTGATCCTTGGCCTGCTTTACATAGGACAACACTCGATCCAGGTGTGAGCGACTAATGAGTCCTCCCATTTGGGTATCGTTATGCAGTGGATCCCCAATTTTTATTGCTTTCGTCTTTGCCACTACTTTCTCCACAAACTTCGACAGTAGGTCTTTCTGTACAAACACTCTGGTGCCATTGCTGCACACCTGAAGTAGAAAAGGCACATTACCATACACTTTTATCTCAAATAATTAAATAGCAAACAAAACAGTATCTGTATCAAATGCCAGCCTTGGTTCAGTGGCAGTACTCTCACCTCTGAGTCGGAAGATTGTGGGTTCAAGCTCCATTACTGGACTTGAGCTCATCATCCAGGCTGACACTTCAGTACAGTAGTGAGGGAGCGCTGCACTGTCGGAAGTTCCATCTTTCAGATGATTTAGGACTGAGATGAGGAGAAATTTCTTCACTCAGAGTTGTGAATCCTTGGTATTCTCTACCCCAGAAGGCTGTGGATGCTCAGTCATTGAATATGTTCAAGACTGAGATCGATAGATTTTTGGACTCTAAGGGAATCAAGGGATACGGGGATCGGGCGGGAAAGTGGAGTTGAGGTCGAAGATCAGACATGACCTTATTGAATGGTGGAGCAGGCTCGAGGGGCCGTATGGCCTACTCCTGCTCCTATTTCTTATGTTCTTAACCCAAGGCCCTGTTTCAACTGGCAATCTGGGATGACTTGCATATCAATTTTGAGACAATTGAGGGTTGTCGGGGGAGGGGGGGGTGTCACTGAACACATTCCAGGGCTGTTTGCACCCTTTAATGCAAGAATGGCTTTCATTCATTGTACTCTGCAGCGGTTTTAAGCTAACCAAAAAAAGAGTTGCCATAGCTCCCACACCAAGGGAGGAAGGTTGCTCATGCAAGGTGGTAGTGTAATTAGCTGATTGGCAGCCGATGCTCGACACAGAGAGCTGAAGGAGGAGAGTCAGAGGTTGGGCTTTGTCTGTCTGTCCAGGTCAGTTTTGGGAATTCTGAAGTCTGGAACGTGCAAGTCTCACTCTAACTAGAGAAAATGACAATACCTTTCAACAATTTCCAAATGTGTGTATGCATTCTTGGCTGACTTTATTATGAATTACAACAGCATGAGGCAGCAACAGACATAGTTCCCAAGATTTGAACAGTTGAGGAATATTGATTTAGCCTATCCCTACTCAATAACCCAGAGAGGATCTATTCATCTCCCAACAGTTCAAAAAGGGAAATTATTATCCAATAATCTACATGCTTATCAGTAAATTTTCACACGTTTCAGATACAGCTATAGCACTTACAAGCTTAACATCTATTAAGAGGATTTCATTAAACTTTGTGTGTGAAGCCTTTGGATAGTAAGATGCTAAAAATTTCTCCTTTTTTCTGATCTTCCTCACTTTCTGAATGCAATTCTACTGGGAAATTGAAGGGTTTAAGCAAAATTAAACTTCAAACAGAATTTCACATCAGTCACTGGTGCCACTGTACTGGTGAGGTAATCAATCCCAGGAACGGACTAAAATACCGAGTTCCACATCCTTGTAACATATGACGAAATGCAGTTAGTACCAACTCCATCTACAGCAATTTTCTATCTGGAGGTACACTGCGAGAGGTTAAACGGATAAAACTATTAGACCAATATGGAATCAGAACATATGGCCTCAAATGAGAGCGATTTAAAAATCAAACAGTTTCTTGTCTCGTCTGTACGCGGTGGTTTTACATTTAACAACAAGGAAGGGTCTTCTCTGAAGACTGATAAGTGCGTAACTGAGTCATACAAGCCAGGGCGATCCCAAATTCAATCACCAGTCTGTGCAGAGTTAATTCAGATCAGCCATGTATGGGGACACTATAATTGGCCTCAACAGGCTAGAGGTAGGGGGGGGAAAAAGTCAGGGTTTCCACTCTTAGTCATTACATTGACTGACCTTGCTGTGTATTAATTATCACCTGGATTGGGCTCTGCTGCGATACCTCCCATGGGGGAGTAGCTCGCCAGCTTTCACTGTCTTAACACACAGGTGCAGAATGGACACTTGGGTGAGGTACCAAAGGGTGGGCTGGCAACCATGAAACCATAGCGAGCATGTGTTGGCACCTTCAGGGGAGGACACATTTTTTTTTAAAAAGGGGGAGGGAGAATATAAAGAGGGGAAGAGGAACAACCTGATTAACGTCAACTTAAACGCAAGTAAAGCCATCTTTAAAAAGTTGAACGAACAGAAAGGGAATGGCGCATCTCTGAAATGAAATCCTCGGCTGCCATCTGTATTATGTTTTAGTGGAGAAATGTTATACATCTTATTCCAATATTTAGGTAAAACTTACTTTCTCCTTTAGCCTTTAAAACTGGCGATGTCTGAACACTAAATAGTATAATCAAAACAAAGCAGATTGCATACAATAGTATGGAATGTTCTAGAAATACACTGGGAGGAAGAGGTGAAGTGTTTTTTCAGAGCGTTACTAAGCAACTCACTGGAGGTATTGCTGATCACCCTGCCAACAGCGCAGGTGATTTACACGTATGAAATAGTTTTTTTTTTAAAAATGAAAAGAACTGATTGATTAACCCAGGATCACATAAAGAGGCTTTGTTTACATACCTCTCCCTGACTCAGGAAGTTCGCCAGCATAGCGCCTTTCACAGCATTTTCCAAATCACAGTCAGAGAAAATAACAAGTGGAGATTTCCCTCCGAGTTCTAGGGTAACATGCTTGACTGTTTTTGCTGCCGTTTCCATGATCTAGAGAGTTAGAACAGAGAAGGAAATGCTTGTTCAATGCCACACACATTTGGGAGCTGGGGCCTTCAAGAATTCTGAATGAGACACCTTGGCGCTAACTCCAAGAGTGGTTTTAAATATCAGAACTTTCCCAGAGAGTAACTTCCAACTCCACTAATGTTACTTTTGTGCTAAATATTTAAAGAGGAAAACTTGCCTTTCTACAGTAGCTTATCCTGTCTCTGAGAAACGTCTCAAAGTGCTTCACGTGCAATGAATTACTTTGAAATACAATCACTGTTTATTAAATTAGGCAAATGCAGCAGCCATTTTGCACAAAGCAAGATCCCACAAACAGCAGTGAAATGGCCACTTAATATAGGTTTTTATTTGGTGTTATAATTGAAGTGTTAGAAGAAGGTAAAAGCAAATCAGCTAGAGTTTCTACTCTTGGTGATTATTTTGTGACCTTGGATGGCAAGGTACACAAAGAAAGAATGTGGACTTTGGGCAGAGGACAAACTCAGTCAGTTGTGAGGCTCCCTCCAAGGTTGAAAACCATGTTGACACCTGCAAAATGGCTAATTGAATTGGGTGGCCACACTTGTGGAAAGTACCCCAGAATTCGCAAGTGCCTTGAGGAGAGAAAAAGACGGAGAATATTTTTAAAAATACAGTGGACTTTCTAAAATGCATAGAAATGTAAATACACAGAAGCGACAAAGCACTTTAGTGCTACTGCATGACGTAGCTGTAGAATGTGGATCCATGTGCTCAGTTCACCATTAGATTTCAGCCAATGCCACGACGAGGAACTCAGAAACCAGGTGCTGCTCCGCTCCAGAGGACCAGGCGGTAGGGGTGGGGAAAGAGGAGGAGAAAGAGAATGTCAGAAGCCCAGTCTGGGTCAGATTCCTTTATTTCCCATTGTCCAGCTAGAGAGCAGAGAAGATGGCGAGAAGGTGGCCAGCCTTTCCTCTCCGGCTTTGATTGTACAAGGTGCAAGGAGGATCCTAAGGGAAAAAAGGAATTTGGGATTTTGCAAAGTTAACTTCCCCTCTCCCCCGATGCTGCTCTTAAACTGGCCACTAAAAGCTGCACATCATCAGTTATTGCACCTCTTCCTCCCTTTAGTTAAGTAGTTGGCATCTCCACAACTGCACACATGAAGTTAATAACTCAACGAACAAAATCATAGGCACCAGCTTAATGTCCCTCTACTCAGTGGTGTTGTGCCTTATAGTCTCAACATACAGGCTCAGATGATGCAAGCTTAATCAGAGCTTGGATTGATAGTTTATTTAAATTAGCAGCTCCAAACCATTTTGCTCTTGATTTCCACTTATAACTCTAACCAGCATTTACCTTGATTCCGGTAGGTACACTACCGGTAAAAGAAACCTTTGCCACACCCGGGTGTCTACATAGAAGATCTCCTGTTTCTGCAGCCCCTTGAACCACATTGAACAACCCATTCGGTGCCCCAGCTTGTGTGTAGATCTCGGCAAGCATCACCGCAGTTAGAGGGGTCAGATTTGAAGGCTTGAAAACCATGGCATTTCCTGTTTGGGCAGGAAATAGGAATTTCAGAATAGTTTTAAGATATCTTTTCTTCTCCGAATAAAAAAAGACTGCCTTTCCTCCCACTTTGCTTCATATGCACATAATGCTCAGAGATAAAACCAAGGCACATGGTGCTAACTTGGTGAAGGACACTCACTTATCAGCATCATCTGGGGTACTTGGACAACATAGGATACACTCATCTGCTACAGTGTGATATTACAGCTCAAGATTGGTTGTTGTGAAGGGAATGAAACTAGGTTATACGTCACATAGATATCAAATGCATCATCGGAAGACAAATCCTTTCCTGGAGACACAAAAGGGTGTAAGGATAAACCCAGCAACTACAGGCCAGTCAGTTTATCCTCTGTGGTGGGGAAACTTTTAGAAACGATAATCCGGGACAAAATTAACAGTCACTTGGACAAGTGTGGATTGATTAGGGAAAGCCAGCACAGATTTGTTAAAGGCAACAGCATGGAAGGAGGCCATTCGGCCCATCGAGTCCATGCCGGCTCTATGCAAGAGCAATCCAGCTAGTCCCACTCCCCTGCCCTATCCCTGTAGCCCTGAAAATTTTTGCCTTTCATGTACTTATCCAGTTCCCTTTTGAAGGCCATGATTGAATCTGCCTCTACCACCCCCTCAGGCAGTGCATTCCAGATCCTAACCACTCACTGTGTAAAAAAGTTTTTCCTCATGTCACCTTTGGTTCGTTTGCCAATCACCTTAAATCTATGTCCTCTGGTTCTTGACCCTTCCACCAATAGGAACAGTTTCTCTCAATCTACTTTGTCCAAATCCTTCATGATTTTGAATACCTCTATCAAATCTCCTCGCAACCGTCTCTGTTCCAAGGAGAACAACCCCAGCTTCTCCAGTCTATCCACGTAACTAAAGCCTCTCATCTCTGGAATCATTCTAGTAAATCTCTTCTGCACCCTCTCTAAGGCCTTCACATCTTTCCTGAAGTGCAGTGCCCAGAACCGGACACAATACTCCAGTTGTGGCTGAACCAGTGTTTTCTAAAGGTTCATCATGACTTCCATACTTTTGTACGCTATGCCTCTATTTATAAAGCCCAGGATACCGTATGCTTTTTTAACCGCTTTCTCAACCTGCTCTGCCACCTTCAGCGATTTGTGCACATATACCCCCTAGATCTCTCTATTCCTGTACCAGTTTTGGAATTGTGCACTCTAGTTTATGTTGCCTCTCCTCGTTCTTCCTACCGAAATGTATCACTTCGCATTTTTCTGTGTTAAATTTCATCTGCTACGTGTCTGCCTATGCCACCAGCTTGTCTATATCCTCTTGTACACCCAAGTCCAAGTCATTAATATATATCAAGAAAAGCAGTGTTCCCAGCATCGACCCCGAGGGAACGCAACTGTATACTTCCCTCCAGTCCGAAAAACAACCGTTCACCACTACTCTCTATTTCCTGTCCCTTAGCCAATTCTGCATCCATGTTGCTACTGCCCACTTTATTTTCCATGGGCCGCAATCTTGATGACAAGCCTACCATACGGCACTTTATCAAACACCTTTTGAAAGTCCATGTACACATCAACTGCATTGCTAACTAATCAAAATGGATTAAAAAAAATTAGGATACAGTTCTGGCGCACAATGAAAAGACAATGTATGCTCTCACCACAAGCCAGAGCTGGGGCTGACTTCCAGCAGGCTATCTGGAATGGGTAATTCCATGCCCCAATCCCCACACACACACCTAGCGGCTCCCTCCTGGTATAAGCAAACGATCCTCCAGAGAGCTGAATGTGCTGGCCTGTTCTCAGAAATAAAGGGAAGATACTTAGTGCGAGATTCAGAAAAATGTACAATTGTTCCACCAAAATAAAAAACAAATGACAAAAAAAAGGAAAGAAAAGATACGATGTCTCATTCAGGTCAGGAATATTCTAGGGTGACAACATGGTCGGTGCTTCTGCGTTGAGTGCAAGCTTTTGCACTGTGAGAATGGGATCAGTAATTATCAATAAATGTGTGCATAGCTCTGCCAAAGGACTAGATGGACAGTCATCCATGGAGTCAGTGATTCAACCGGTCTTCAACTGGGCAAAATTGTCCTCACTCACACATAAAGAATGACCTTCAGGCAAAGTGCCAGAGAGCTTGTAGCTGACCATGGAGCTGTATCCTGGCATTGGTTTATTTTGCAGTAATTTAAAGAAAACATTAATCTCCACACAGTCATGGAGGGCAGGGGTGAAGGGAGAGAACTGGAGCAGGGTAAAAAAAGAAAGTTTAAGCATGTCAGGTCAGCAACAAAAAACATTTAAAAGAAAATGGCAGTTTATTTATCAGAACGAAGTTTCCAGAAACGCCTGCCAGTTTCAACTAGGTCAAAGGGGAATTTCTGAAATTATTTTGGGTGCGTCAGTGGAATGACTACAGTTTGGTGCCACAGAGTGGTCAAACAATGTACTGCTCAGCTAGACGTTAACGCAGCAGGGGAAAAATCATAAATGTAATTAATAAGCAGAATCAATGGAAAACAGAATCGAGATCGATAACAAAAGAGATCAAGGATTCAGTTACGCTCTACCAAGACTGCTGAAGAAGTTTCCATCACTTATTAATCAGTTCAGATTTTACTTTGTGTAAAAGTTTTGCGCACTTGTTCTTACCAGCTAGAGTTCCAGCAATCCCAGCGTAATACTCCACAGCCTGCCATGCTGTGTCCACATCAACTCTGGACTCGCTGATTGGCTTTCCAGTATTGATGGATTCTACAATTGCAATATCTTCTCTCTGTTCCTGTTTTGAAAAAGACAAATATTTTTAGTTGTTTAGTAGTTTATTGACAGGACAAGGCAATTTTTCTTTTACTTCATATATTATTTTTTTTTTTTTTTGAAGAGGTTTCTCTCCGTTCCCCCCATTTTTTAGGCTGCCCGCTGGCCTTGCCCAGTGCCACTCGGTACCAGCTGTCAGGAGGTACCAGAGAAAACTGACTTACTCTTGCAATGCACTTCTGCCCAAGACAGAATTTCATCCAAGTCTTTAAAAAAAATTGACAAACAAGATGACGCTATAAAAAAAGAAAAAGACTTGCATTTCTATAGCACCTTTCACGACCTCAGGACATCCCAAAACACTTTACAGCCAATTAAGTACTTTTTTTTTTGAAGTGTAGTCACTGTTATAATGTAGGGAAGTGCCGCAGCCAAATTGCACACATGAAGCTCCTACAAACGACAATGAGATAACGACCAGATAATTTGCTTTAATGATGTTGGTTGAAGGTATAAATATTGGCCAGGACACCGGGGAGAACTCCCCTGACCTTTCTTCGAAATAGTGACGCTATGTCACCGAGCCATAGTAAATGGGCTCATACCAACTATCTTCCATGTTGTAAGCCGTTAATATTGAATGATATATCAGGAGACGATGCCAACCACAGGAAGTAGCCTCATAAAAAGCAAAATACTGCAAAAATAGGAAATCTGAAACATAAACAGGAAAAGCTGGAAACACAGCAGGTTATTTGGCATCTGAGGGGAGAACAGTCAATGCTTCAAGCCTGTTGCTCTCTCCACAAATGCTGATTAGTCTGCTGTGTGCTTCCAGCTTTGTTTTGTTTTTGTTACACGGAAGTAGTCACTTTGGGCCAATCTCATGCACTTCTGATAGTCAAGACGGGCACCTCAGCACCTCACTCTACCACAAGCCCATGGACAACCTCACAATGCTCCACTTCTCCAGCTTCCACCCTAACCACGTCAAAGAGGCCATCCCCTATGGACAGGCCCTGCGAATACACAGGATCTGCTCAGACGAGGAGGAACGCGATGGACACCTACTGACGCTGAAAGACGCCCTCGTAAGAACGGGATATGATGCTCGACTCGTCGATCGACAGTTCCGACGGGCCACAGCGAAAAATCGCATAGACCTCCTCAGGAGACTAACACGGGACACAACCAACAGAGTACCCTTCGTCATCCAGTACTTCCCCGGAGTGGAGAAACTACGCCATGTTCTTCGCAGCCTTCAACACGTCATCGATGACGACGAACACCTCGCTAAAGCCATCCCCACGCCTCCACTACTCGCCTTCAAACAGCCACCTAACCTCAAACAGACCATCGTTCGCAGCAAATTACCCAGCTTTCAGGAGAACAGCGTCCACGACACCACACAACCCTGCCACGGCAACCTCTGCAAGACATGCCAGATCATCGACACAGATACTACCATCACACGAGAGGACACCACCCACCAGGTACATGGTTCATACTCCTGTGACTCGGCCAACGTTGTCTACCTCATACGTTGCAGGAAAGGATGCCCTGGAGCATGGTACATTGGCGAGACCATGCAGACACTGCGACAACGGATGAACGGACACCACACAACAATCACCAGACAGGAGGGTTCCCTCCCAGTCGGGGAACACTTCAGCAGTCAAGGACATTCAGCCTCCGATCTTCGGGTAAGCGTTCTCCAAGGCGGCCTTCGAGACACACGACAACGCAAAATCGTCGAGCAGAAATTGATAGCCAAGTTCCGCACCCATGAGGATGGCCTCAACCAGGATCTTGGGTTCATGTCACGCTACATGTAACCCCACCTGACGTAGAGTCATCCAGACTCAAATCGTAGTTGGCTTGTTCTCCATACACAGATGCGGCCGGACCTGCTGCGATTTCCAGCAAAAAAAGTTATCTATTTTTAATACAAACCCCAGCATCTGCTACATTTGACCCCTGGTGACCCCACCTCAGTATTCTTGGATGTAATGTATCCCTGACTAACCTGTTTGAACACTCCCGTGATTGTTGTGATTATCTCCCTGCCGAGGTGTGATAAAGGGCAGTTAGAAAGATTATCTGTAATCACCAGGCATTGTTCTCTGACTATATATGCTGTGCCTTTATGCAACTCTTCACTTCACCTGACGAAGGAGCAAAGCTCCGAAAGCTTGTGATTTCAAATAAAGCTGTTGGACTATAACCTGGTGTTGTGCGACTCCTTACATTTGTCCACCCCAGTCCATCACCGGCATCTCCACATAATCACAAAGCAACATTAGCAGCCTTGCTAAACTTTACTGCCCTCCAGGCAAGGGGCAGGTTTGGAGAGAATCTTTATTTTAAACAAATGATACCAAATAGCACCTGATGAGGATATGTTAGTTGAACAATCAGACAGTGGAAAGGCTTTAACTAAGTGCATGTACACCTCCTCCACTAGGATATACTATTTTTACAAAAATACGCTAATTTTACAAATGACACTCCACCCAAGAACAATTGCATTAAAATGTAGTTGACATACTGACAAGAGGTATGGAATTCAAATGTCATAGGAATACAACTGTAGGAATGTACCAATTGCTCCATGAAACAGCCTAAATCTGATAGAAGAGAACCCGTCAATTGTTCGCAAAACATTTCTGTAACCATGCTTACGTTGCTTGGAAATGAATGGAGAGTACCAAAAGGGTTAGTTCCGCATCAGCTGAAGCCCATGTTTACATTACAACAGACGCAGTATGGCCAGAAAAACAAGTTTACAAGTTGTTGGGTGAAGTCACTTGCATTCATTTTTCATTTTCTTCGTTTGCTTGAAAGATTAATTTCCTCCCCTCCTTTAAGTCTTCACATACCAGTCCACAGCCAAAAGGACTAATAGATGATCTGTGCCCAGGCCTCCACCCACGCTGCTCGAGACAGGCTGCTGGAAAGAAACACAGCAGCTGGTGGGAATCTTTTCCCCTGTCCATCGTTCCTCTCTCCCAATAAGGGAAACAGCTGGCCCCTGTGCCTGCTGGACAGTGCAACTAGTCAGAAACTTTCCACGTGGGAAAATCACAGCTGTAACTCCACGCCCCAATGCTGGAGTGCCAGTGGGCTGCGCTGACCAACTACCTAATATGAAGACAGTATACAATAGTTCCCTGATCGCTTAGGGAATAAATGCATAAACTGGAAGGAAGCCAGGTTTGGTTAGAAAGTGCACCAACTGATCTCAGGCAGGGAGTGAACCAGTGGGCTCAATCAACGGGCCTCATCGTTACTGGGACGGGGAAGGGTTAGCCAGGGTTCCACTCCTGATCACTATCCGGTAACTCCAGCTGGGAAATCTCCATTTGTGGATGTTGGGCAAAAACAGAATGGAGCTCAGCTGCGATCCCTTCGACAGCCAAATATCCTGCTACAACCGCCATCTCACAGAGGGGAAAACACATCCTCTTGGGCGAGGTACCACAGGGCTGCCAGCAATCCTCGGAACCATAAACCTGGGCCTCCAGGAAAGGAGAGAAAATCTGGGACGAGGAAAATAACCAGCAGTAGAATACAGCAATGACTCTGGTAAAACCAGCTCTCCACCTCCCTACTCTTTCTCGGCTACTTACAACATATTTTATATAGTGATGCTACGATGTATTCTGATTATGTATCTACAAAGGGCTTTATTCTAGGGATTAGGTTTGTTTTATGTACTCTTAATTCTGTCCCCTTCCTTCCTCACACACAGGGGAAGAAAGGACTTAGTTTGTTTAACCTTTATTTTACACCTAAAACTGAAGGTGCAGGTCCTTCATAAATAAAGCTGACATTTACTGAATCGCAAGTAAAGCAATTTAGAAGCAAACTTTAATTAGAATTCAGCAGCACCACTTGCACTGTGGCAACTCCAACATTCATGGTTTGTTTAAAAAAAGAGCTCCAGCTTCCCAATGGCTCAGTGGGTAAAGGCACTGCTCTGTGTAACACTGAACCGTACACTGTAGGAAGGTCCTGGGTTCAATCCCTCATTCTGTTCGGAGTCAGCTGATTATGGCCAGGGCTGCAGCTGGACACATGGGTACAGTGGACAACAACATTCCCTCTAATTTTTTTCAGCCATGTGCGGACATAAATGCTCTCTGCATCACCGTAAAAAAAAAATCACAACTTTAAATAGAACTTTTTTTTTAGAAAACATTATTCAGGGTATAAAACCAACAGAACAAATGTACAAAATAATGGATAACTGTAACAATTTAATGTTATATTGGCTGATAAATTTATATAATTTATGAAATGGGTTTCTTAACTTGCACTAGGATTGAGCAGACCAGTCTCATTATATTTTATTTAAAATTATCTGATGGGAACGATTCCAATCAGCTTTTTGTTGAATCTGCTTAATGACTGATTCAAACAGAAATAAATCATGTGCAATCAGAATTTTTAAATGGAGTCCGAAATACAAAACAGCTGTCAAATCAGTCAGTGTGAATTTGGGAATAGGGAACAGTTTAAATAAAGCTCCTCCCTCCCATTGACCCCTCCCCCCCTCCTCCGTGGGATCGGACCTCGGACCTCCGGACACTCCCCAGCACCAGAAGCAGAGCAGAGTACCCGGGGCTGGAGCACTGGGGGCCAGGGAGGCAGAGCCGGGGAGGTGCGAGGGGCCCGGGGACCGGCCGGGGAGGTGCGAGGGGCCCGGGGACCGGCCGGGGAGGTGCGAGGGGCCCGGGGACCGGCCGGGGAGGTGCGAGGGGCCCGGGGACCGGCCGGGGAGGTGCGAGGGGCCCGGGGACCGGCCGGGGAGGTGCGAGGGGCCCGGGGACCGGCCGGGGAGGTGCGAGGGGCCCGGGGACCGGCCGGGGAGGTGCGAGGGGCCCGGGGACCGGCCGGGGAGGTGCGAGGGGCCCGGGGACCGGCCGGGGAGGTGCGAGGGGCCCGGGGACCGGCCGGGGAGGTGCGAGGGGCCCGGGGACCGGCCGGGGAGGTGCGAGGGGCCCGGGGACCGGCCGGGGAGGTGCGAGGGGCCCGGGGACCGGCCGGGGAGGTGCGAGGGGCCCGGGGACCGGCCGGGGAGGTGCGAGGGGCCCGGGGACCGGCCGGGGAGGTGCGAGGGGCCCGGGGACCGGCCGGGGAGGTGCGAGGGGCCCGGGGACCGGCCGGGGAGGTGCGAGGGGCCCGGGGACCGGCCGGGGAGGTGCGAGGGGCCCGGGGACCGGCCGGGGAGGTGCGAGGGGCCCGGGGACCGGCCGGGGAGGTGCGAGGGGCCCGGGGACCGGCCGGGGAGGTGCGAGGGGCCCGGGGACCGGCCGGGGAGGGGCGAGGGGCCCGGGGACCGGCCGGGGAGGGGCGAGGGGCCCGGGGACCGGCCGGGGAGGGGCGAGGGGCCCGGGGACCGGCCGGGGAGGGGCGAGGGGCCCGGGGACCGGCCGGGGAGGGGCGAGGGGCCCGGGGACCGGCCGGGGAGGGGCGAGGGGCCCGGGGACCGGCCGGGGAGGGGCGAGGGGCCCGGGGACCGGCCGGGGAGGGGCGAGGGGCCCGGGGACCGGCCGGGGAGGGGCGAGGGGCCCGGGGACCGGCCGGGGAGGGGCGAGGGGCCCGGGGACCGGCCGGGGAGGGGCGAGGGGCCCGGGGACCGGCCGGGGAGGGGCGAGGGGCCCGGGGACCGGCCGGGGAGGGGCGAGGGGCCCGGGGACCGGCCGGGGAGGGGCGAGGGGCCCGGGGACCGGCCGGGGAGGGGCGAGGGGCCCGGGGACCGGCCGGGGAGGGGCGAGGGGCCCGGGGACCGGCCGGGGAGGGGCGAGGGGCCCGGGGACCGGCCGGGGAGGGGCGAGGGGCCCGGGGACCGGCCGGGGAGGGGCGAGGGGCCCGGGGACCGGCCGGGGAGGGGCGAGGGGCCCGGGGACCGGCCGGGGAGGGGCGAGGGGCCCGGGGACCGGCCGGGGAGGGGCGAGGGGCCCGGGGACCGGCCGGGGAGGGGCGAGGGGCCCGGGGACCGGCCGGGGAGGGGCGAGGGGCCCGGGGACCGGCCGGGGAGGGGCGAGGGGCCCGGGGACCGGCCGGGGAGGGGCGAGGGGCCCGGGGACCGGCCGGGGAGGGGCGAGGGGCCCGGGGACCGGCCGGGGAGGGGCGAGGGGCCCGGGGACCGGCCGGGGAGGGGCGAGGGGCCCGGGGACCGGCCGGGGAGGGGCGAGGGGCCCGGGGACCGGCCGGGGAGGGGCGAGGGGCCCGGGGACCGGCCGGGGAGGGGCGAGGGGCCCGGGGACCGGCCGGGGAGGGGCGAGGGGCCCGGGGACCGGCCGGGGAGGGGCGAGGGGCCCGGGGACCGGCCGGGGAGGGGCGAGGGGCCCGGGGACCGGCCGGGGAGGGGCGAGGGGCCCGGGGACCGGCCGGGGAGGGGCGAGGGGCCCGGGGACCGGCCGGGGAGGGGCGAGGGGCCCGGGGACCGGCCGGGGAGGGGCGAGGGGCCCGGGGACCGGCCGGGGAGGGGCGAGGGGCCCGGGGACCGGCCGGGGAGGGGCGAGGGGCCCGGGGACCGGCCGGGGAGGGGCGAGGGGCCCGGGGACCGGCCGGGGAGGGGCGAGGGGGCCGGGGAGGGGGCGAGGGGGCCCGGGGACCGGGGAGGGGCGAGGGGCCCGGGGACCGGCCGGGGAGGGGCGAGGGGCCCGGGGGACCGGCCCGGGGAGGGGCGAGGGGCCCGGGGACCGGCCGGGGAGGGGCGAGGGGCCCGGGGACCGGCCGGGGAGGGGGCGAGGGGCCCGGGGACCGGCCGGGGGAGGGGCGAGGGGCCCGGGGACCGGCCGGGGAGGGGCGAGGGGCCCGGGGGACCGGCCGGGGAGGGGCGAGGGGCCCGGGGACCGGGCCGGGGAGGGGCGAGGGGCCCGGGGGACCGGCCGGGGAGGGGCGAGGGGCCCGGGGACCGGCCGGGAGGGGCGAGGGGCCCGGGGACCGGCCGGGGGAGGGGCGAGGGGGGCCCGGGGAGGGGCGAGGGGCCCGGGGACCGGGGAGGGGCGAGGGGCCCGGGGACCGGCCGGGGAGGGGCGAGGGGCCCGGGGGACCGGCCGGGGAGGGGCGAGGGGCCCGGGGACCGGCCGGGGAGGGGCGAGGGGCCCGGGGACCGGCCGGGGAGGGGCGAGGGGCCCGGGGACCGGCCGGGGAGGGGCGAGGGGCCCGGGGACCGGCCGGGGAGGGGCGAGGGGCCCGGGGACCGGCCGGGGAGGGGCGAGGGGCCCGGGGACCGGCGGGGAGGGGCGAGGGGCCCGGGGGACCGGCCGGGGAGGGGCGAGGGGCCCGGGGACCGGCCGGGAGGGGCGAGGGGCCCGGGGGACCGGCCGGGGGAGGGGCGAGGGGCCCGGGGAGGGGCGAGGGGCCCGGGGGACCGGCCGGGGAGGGGCGAGGGGCCCGGGGACCGGCCGGGGAGGGGCGAGGGGCCCGGGGACCGGCCGGGGAGGGGCGAGGGGCCCGGGGACCGGCCGGGGAGGGGCGAGGGGCCCGGGGACCGGCCGGGGAGGGGCGAGGGGCCCGGGGACCGGCCGGGGAGGGGCGAGGGGCCCGGGGACCGGCCGGGGAGGGGCGAGGGGCCCGGGGACCGGCCGGGGAGGGGCGAGGGGCCCGGGGACCGGCCGGGGAGGGGCGAGGGGCCCGGGGACCGGCCGGGGAGGGGCGAGGGGCCCGGGGACCGGCCGGGGAGGGGCGAGGGGCCCGGGGACCGGCCGGGGAGGGGCGAGGGGCCCGGGGACCGGCCGGGGAGGGGCGAGGGGCCCGGGGACCGGCCGGGGAGGGGCGAGGGGCCCGGGGACCGGCCGGGGAGGGGCGAGGGGCCCGGGGACCGGCCGGGGAGGGGCGAGGGGCCCGGGGACCGGCCGGGGAGGGGCGAGGGGCCCGGGGACCGGCCGGGGAGGGGCGAGGGGCCCGGGGACCGGCCGGGGAGGGGCGAGGGGCCCGGGGACCGGCCGGGGAGGGGCGAGGGGCCCGGGGACCGGCCGGGGAGGGGCGAGGGGCCCGGGGACCGGCCGGGGAGGGGCGAGGGGCCCGGGGACCGGCCGGGGAGGGGAGAGGGGCCCGGGGACCGGCCGGAGAGGGGAGAGGGGCCCGGGGACCGGCCGGAGAGGGGAGAGGGGCCCGGGGACCGGCCGGAGAGGGGAGAGGGGCCCGGGGACCGGCCGGAGAGGGGAGAGGGGCCCGGGGACCGGCCGGAGAGGGGAGAGGGGCCCGGGGACCGGCCGGAGAGGGGAGAGGGGCCCGGGGACCGGCCGGAGAGGGGAGAGGGGCCCGGGGACCGGCCGGAGAGGGGAGAGGGGCCCGGGGACCGGCCGGAGAGGGGAGAGGGGCCCGGGGACCGGCCGGAGAGGGGAGAGGGGCCCGGGGACCGGCCGGAGAGGGGAGAGGGGCCCGGGGACCGGCCGGAGAGGGGAGAGGGGCCCGGGGACCGGCCGGAGAGGGGAGAGGGGCCCGGGGACCGGCCGGAGAGGGGAGAGGGGCCCGGGGACCGGCCGGAGAGGGGAGAGGGGCCCGGGGACCGGCCGGAGAGGGGAGAGGGGCCCGGGGACCGGCCGGAGAGGGGAGAGGGGCCCGGGGACCGGCCGGAGAGGGGAGAGGGGCCCGGGGACCGGCCGGAGAGGGGAGAGGGGCCCGGGGACCGGCCGGAGAGGGGAGAGGGGCCCGGGGACCGGCCGGAGAGGGGAGAGGGGCCCGGGGACCGGCCGGAGAGGGGAGAGGGGCCCGGGGACCGGCCGGAGAGGGGAGAGGGGCCCGGGGACCGGCCGGAGAGGGGAGAGGGGCCCGGGGACCGGCCGGAGAGGGGAGAGGGGCCCGGGGACCGGCCGGAGAGGGGAGAGGGGCCCGGGGACCGGCCGGAGAGGGGAGAGGGGCCCGGGGACCGGCCGGAGAGGGGAGAGGGGCCCGGGGACCGGCCGGAGAGGGGAGAGGGGCCCGGGGACCGGCCGGAGAGGGGAGAGGGGCCCGGGGACCGGCCGGAGAGGGGAGAGGGGCCCGGGGACCGGCCGGAGAGGGGAGAGGGGCCCGGGGACCGGCCGGAGAGGGGAGAGGGGCCCGGGGACCGGCCGGAGAGGGGAGAGGGGCCCGGGGACCGGCCGGAGAGGGGAGAGGGGCCCGGGGACCGGCCAGGACCGGGGAGAGGGGCCCGGGGACCGGCCAGACCGGGAGAGGGGCCCGGGGACCGGCCAGACCGGGAGAGGGGCCCGGGGACCGGCCAGACCGGGAGAGGGGCCCGGGGACCGGCCAGACCGGGAGAGGGGCCCGGGGACCGGCCAGACCGGGAGAGGGGCCCGGGGACCGGCCAGACCGGGAGAGGGGCCCGGGGACCGGCCAGACCGGGAGAGGGGCCCGGGGACCGGCCAGACCGGGAGAGGGGCCCGGGGACCGGCCAGACCGGGAGAGGGGCCCGGGGACCGGCCAGACCGGGAGAGGGGCCCGGGGACCGGCCAGACCGGGAGAGGGGCCCGGGGACCGGCCAGACCGGGAGAGGGGCCCGGGGACCGGCCAGACCGGGAGAGGGGCCCGGGGACCGGCCAGACCGGGAGAGGGGCCCGGGGACCGGCCAGACCGGGAGAGGGGCCCGGGGACCGGCCAGACCGGGAGAGGGGCCCGGGGACCGGCCAGACCGGGAGAGGGGCCCGGGGACCGGCCAGACCGGGAGAGGGGCCCGGGGACCGGCCAGACCGGGAGAGGGGCCCGGGGACCGGCCAGACCGGGAGAGGGGCCCGGGGACCGGCCAGACCGGGAGAGGGGCCCGGGGACCGGCCAGACCGATCAAAGATTGGTGTGGGAGAAATGGGTTTTGATTCATGGGGCTCTGGCACCAGTACTGGGGAAAGTGGGAGCTGTACCGTTGGGACGGGTTTCATCTGAACCATGCTGGGGCCAGTGTCCTGGCGAATCGTATAACTAGGGCGGTAGGGAAGGCTTTAAACTAAATAATAGGGGCAAGGGATCAAGTAAGGGAAGATGTGATAAATTAAAGAAAGAAGACAAGGCAAGAGTAAGGTAGCAATAAGGGAAATGATAATCAGAGAGTGGCAGGAAGGGACAGAGCATGCAAACTTAAAAGTGCACCAGCAGATAAAGCTTGAGATTGCAAAAATAGTAAAAAGACAGCACTAAAGGCTTTGTATCTGAATGCACGTAGCATTCGTAACAAAATGGGTGAATTAACAGCTCAAATAGAAATAAATATGTACGATCTGATAGCCATTAAAAAGACATGGCTGCAAGATGACAAAGGCTGGAACCTGAATATTCAAGGGTACTTGACATTTCGGAAGGACAGGAAGCTAGGAAAAGATGGAGGGGTAGCTCTGTTAATTATACTCATGTCATCCTTAATTGAGAGAAATGACCTTAGTTCTAAAGACCAAGATGTAGAATCAGTTTGGGTAGAGATAAGAAATAGTAAAGGAAAGAAGTCACTTGTGGATGTAGTTTATAGGCCCCCTAACAGTAGCCACACTGTAGGACAGGGTGTACAGGAAGAAATAATGGTGACTTGTGAGAAAGGAACAGCAATAATCATGGATGATTTTAATCTACATGTAGATTGGAAGAATCTGATTGGCAAAGGTTGCCTGGAAGATGAGTTCATAGAGTGCTTTCAGGACAGTTTTTAAGAGGAACACGTTCTAGAGTCAACAAGAGTGCAGGCTATTCTAGATCTGGTATTTTGTAATAAGACAGGATTAATTAATGACCTCATTGTAAAGGAGCGTCTAGGTAGCAGTGATCACAATATGATTGAATTTCGCATTCAGTTTGAGGGAGAGAAGAGTAGGTCTAAGACTAGTGTTTTAAACTTAAAGGGCAATTATGAGGGCACAAAGACAGAGCTGGCTAAAGTGAACTGGGAAATTAGGTTAAGGGATAGGTCAGTAGAGATGCAGTGGCAGACATTTAATGAGATATTTCATAACCTCAGCAAAGATACATTCCAGTGAGAAAGAAAGACTCTAGGAGAAGGACGCACAATCCATGGCTAACTAAGGAAGTTAAAGATAGTATCAAATTGAAAGAAAAAGCATACAATTCCACGAAGATTAGTGGCAGGTCAGAAGATTGGACAGAATATAAAAAAATAGCAAAGAATGACTAAAAGAATAATAAGGAGGGAGAAATTAGAGTACGAGAGAAAGCTAGCTAGAAATATAAAAACAGATAGTAAGAGTTCCTGCAGGTATTTAAAAAGGAAAAAAGTAAAGTGAACATTGGTCCTCAAGAGAGTGAGTCTGGGGAATTAATAATGGAGAATAAGGAAATGGCGAATGAATTGAACAGATATTTTGAGTCCTTCTTCACTGTAGAAGATACAAATAACATGCCAGAAATTGTGAATCAAGAGGTCAAAGGGAGGGAGGAACTTAAAACATTTACAATCACCAGGGAAAGGGTTCTGAAAAAAATTAGAACTAAAAGCTGACAAATCCCCAGGTCCTGACAGACTTCATCCTAGGGTCTTAAAAGAAGTGGCTGCAGAGATAGTAGATGCATTGGTATTAATTTTCCAAAATTCCCTAGATTCTGGAAGGGTCCCATTAGAGTGGAAAATAGCGAATGTAACTCCTCTATTCAAGAAAGGAGGGAGACAGAAAGCAGGAAACTACAGGCCAGTTAGCTTAATATCTGTCATAGGGAAAATGCTAGAATCTATTAAAAGAGGTTATAGCAGGGCACTTAGAAAATCTCAATGCAATCAGGCAGTCAACATGGCTTTGTGAAAGGGAAATAGTGTTTGACTAATTTATTTGAGTTCTTTGAGGAAGTAACAAGCAACGTGGATAAAGGGGATCCTGTGGATGTGGTGTACTTGGATTTCCAGAAGGCTTTTGACAAGGTGTCACATCAAAGGCTACAACACAAAATAAGAGCTCATGGTGTAGGGGGTAACATATTAGTATGGATAAAGGATTGGTTAGCTAACAGGAAAACAGAGAGAAGGCATAAATGGGTCATTTTCAGGTTGGCAAGATGTAACGAGTGGAGTAATATAGGGATCAGTGCTAGGGCCTCAACTATTTACAATCTATATCAATGACTTGGATGAAGGGACTGAATGTATGGTTGCTAAATTTGCTGATGACACAGAAGTAGGTAGGAAAGTAAGTTGTGAAGAGGACATAAGAAGTCTGCAAAGGGATATAGACAGGTTAAGCGAGTGGGCAAAAATTTGGCAGATGGAGTATAATGTAGGAAAATGTGAACTTGTCCACTTTGGCAGGAGGAATAGAAAAGCAGTATATTATTTAAATGGAAAGGGATTGCAGAACTCTGAGGTACAGAGAGATCTGGGTGTTCTAGTACATGAATCACAAAAGGTTAGCATGCAGGTACAGCAAGTGATTAAGAAGGCAAATGGAATGTTGTCATTTATTGGAAGGGGAATGGAATATAAAAGTAGAGATGTTTTGCTACAGTTGTACAGGGCATTGGTGAGACCACATCTAGAATACTGTGTGCAGTTTTGGTCTCCTTATTTGAGAAAGGACATAATTGCTTTGGAGGCGGTTCAAAGAAGGTTCACTCGACTGGATTCTTGGGATGAAGGGGGTTATCTTATGAGGAAAGGTTGGACAAGTTGGGCCTGTATACACTGGAGTTTAGAAGAATGAGAGGTGATCTTATTGAAACAAATAAGATCCTGAGGGGACTAGAAAGGGTAGATGCTGAGAGGGTGTTTCCCCTTGTGGGAAAGACTAAAACTAGGGGCCACAGTTTAAAAATAAGAGGTCTCCCATTTAAGACGGAGATGAGGAGAATTTTTTCTCTCAGAGGGTCGTAAGTCTTTGGGACTCCCTTCCCCAGAGCGCGGTGGAGGCAGGGTCATTGAATATTTTTAAGACTGAGTTAGATAGATTCCTGATTAATAAGGCTGTCAAAGGTTATAGTAGGTAGAAGGGAAAGTAGGGCTGAGGTCACAATCAGATCAGCCATGATCTCATCAAATGGCGAAGCAGGCTCTAGGGGCCGAAAGGCCTAATCCTGCTTTTAATGCGTATGCTCGAATATAGTGTGAGAAAGGGACCGAGAGCATTGGTTTGGTGCGCGGTCGGAATGTTTAAGTGCGCGGCCCACAGCAGACTGCTGAGTGGCTGCGCACGCGCGCTGCTTAGAGGAAACAGTGGCAGACACCAGTGTGGTGGTTATGTTACTGGGCTAGTAATCCAGAGAACGCGAGTTCAAATCATGGCAGTCTGAGAATTTGACTTCAGTAAAGAAAATCTGGAAATTAAAAAGCTGGTATCAGTAAAAGTGACCACGAAGCTGTCGGATTGTTGTAAAAACCAAACGGGTTCACTAATGTCCTCTAGGGAAGGAAACCTGCCGTCCTTTCCCATTCTGGCCTATATGTGACTCCAGCCCATGCCCTTAACTGCCCTCTGAAGTGGCCTAGCAAGCCACTCAGTTGCATCAACCCCTACCAGTCGTTCACTATGGCAGCCCAGCGTGACTGTCTCAGGGCAATTAGGAACAGGCAATAAATGCCCGTTGCCTACATTGCTTAAAACAAACTGAAGCTCACCTGGTGGTTCAGTACGCGAATGCATCGCCCAGTGCGGTACGGAGCCATAAAGACCAGAGGTATCCCCGATTTGCACTGAGCTAGATAATCTCAGTGAAGAGATAGCGGATGGGGATTGGCAACTGTCCCACGTCAAGAAAAAAAACAAGCCTTCCAGGATTCCCTCTCTCGACTGCTGGAAACTGCACATGCGCATCAAGTGGGGATAGGATCACGCTCAACTGCAATACTCGGCAGTCAAATATTACACAGCATTAACAGCACAAAAACAGCCCATTTGGCCCAACTGATCTATGCCAGTGTTTATGCCCCACACGAGCCTCCTCCCACCTTACTTCATCGCACCCTATCAGCATATCCTTCTATTCCTTCCTCCCTCGTGTGCTTATCTAGCTTTCGCCATAAATACATCTATGTAGCCAAGTAGCCTAATGACACTGGCCATGTAGACTTGCACATGGAGAACAGACGTTCAGGTAAGGTACCAGAAGCTACAGGTTATCAGTGGAACTTTAGCTCAGCGTCAGTGCCTTCAGAAGTGGGGAAAAAAATTAAGAGAACAAAACAAAGTTAAAAGACAGCCAAATAAACACTTAAACAAAACACAGCTAAACATCCATTTCTCATCCCAATTCCAGTGTATGTCTTCCCACTGTCATGCTACACAGCAGCTTAATCTGTACCTTGCTCTTTGCAAAAAAAACATGCAAAATATATTTATGCTTAGATATGACATTCACTTGAGATCCTGCATCCATTGTAAATGGCATGACTTTCATATAGTGCAAATGGGTGTTCTGGCTGGAAATTGAGCACATTGGAGAGATTGAGTAAATCTCTCCAATGTGCTCAATTTCCAGCCAGAACACCCATGCAAAAACTCAAGTAACTCTTGTACTTGATTTATAATTCTTCATACAAAGCACTAATTAGAATTATGAGCTGGAAAAAATCTCTACAATATTTATAAGTTATCAATTCACAGTCTTATCAGTCACGTTATCTTCCCTCATAAGTATCAATGATGTTTAGCTTTTGTTACCTTCAGATTCGACTATTCCAATGCTCACCTGGCCAGACTCCCATCTTCCACCCTCCATAAATTTGAGCTCATCCAAAACTCTGCTGCCTATATGCTAAATCACACCAAGTTCTGTTCACCCATCACTCTTGTGTCCACTGACCTACCTTGGCTCCTGGTCTAGCAATGCCTCAAATTTAAAATTCTTACCTTGGCGTTTAAATCCCTCCATGACCTCACCCCTCCCTATCTCTATAACTTCCTCCAGCCTCCAAGAACTCCGCGCTCCTTCAATTCTGGTCTCTTGTACGTCCCCAATTTCCTTCGCTCCACCATTGGTGGTCGTGCCTTCAGCTGTCTAGACCCTAAGCTCTGCAATTCCCTCCTTAAATCTATCTCTCCTCCTTTAAAATGCTCCTTAAAACATTCCTCTTTGACCAAGCTTTTGGTCAGCTGTCCTAATATCTCTACGTGGCTCAGTGTCAAATTTTGTCCGATAATGCTCCTATGAAACGCCTTGGACGTTTTACTATGTTTTACTACGTTAACGGCATTGTATAAAATGCAAGTTGTTGCTTCAGCAGGCTATAAATACCCTTATGAGTCTTGCAGCTTCAAGTAAGATGCGGCTTCTTTCTAACCCTGACAGTCGACTCCAAGTTGTATATGCTTCCTTAGAGCTCTGCACAGCAAGATCTATCTCCTGTTGTCCTGAACAAATGAAGTCACATATCACACGACCTACAAAAAAGAAAATAAGGACATTGACTGGGAATCGTGATCTCTGCGACCTTACCCTTTGATCTGCTCATCCTTAATCTGCTGGCTTAATCATTAATTTTTATGTATCTGATTTTTCGTGTTTGGACTAAGCCTAGGTATCTGACTGATCATGTTCAAAGGCATATTAGACTTAAACAAAAATACTTTCGCAGATTAAAAGAATGTAATTCTCAGGAAAACAAAGATATATATCGTGCACAATTAAAGGAAACAAAAGCTGTTATTCGAGCAGCTAAGAGGTCACTGAAGAAGTGGCTAGTAGACAATTGCGGTGGGAATGGCAAAAGCATTTCTAGCTAAGTTAGAAGTCAGAGGTCACGTCAAAGACTGTATAGGACCACTCAAAAGTTCCCAAGGACAGGTCCGAATGGACTCTCAGGGGATGGCAGGGGTATGAAATGAATACTTCACATTACTCTTTAATCAAATTGTAAATGTTAAAATAACTGAAGATATCATCTTAGCTAGAATTAGAAACCTTAAAATAGATCAGGCTGCATTTAAATGGCCCAGATGACATCCACCCGAGGGTCTTTAAAGAGATGGTTCATGTGCTTTGAGAGCCATTTACCCTCTTCTCTAACAGCTCGTTAGAGATAGGACTATGCCTTTGGACTTCACCTTCACGAGGGATCAAGACCTGTTTGTGGCATCATACAAGAGGTAGGCATCAATTAACATGTCACAGTCAATGTGATCTCCTGGGCTAGTTTTGATCACCTAGAGGGATCAGAGTGGAGTTTTCCAGATTTCTTTCCCCCCTAATTGGCCTTGGGTTTTTGATCTGGTTTTTCACCTCTCCTAGGAGACTACATTGCAGCTAGGGGATAAGGAGTCTCTTGATCTGATGCACAAGGCATCACAACTGTATTGGACAGGCTAGATGGACCAGCTGGTCTTTTCCTGTCCACATTTTCCTATGTTTGTAAGTTTCAAAAGGGAACACCCCATGAGATCAGGCTTATATCAGTTGGCCCCAGGTGTGAGTCTGCTTTGAGGTACCCTCACACCGTTTTGTTATAATACACCTAACAATATATGTTATAACACAGTGAACATGCCACTATGGTTGGACCCATGTCAGTTAGCTCCAGGTGTGAGACTACCTTGAAGTAGCGGTGTTTTGCACACTGTTTTGCTATCACACACTGAACACGTGTTCTACTGGAGGCAATGCAATGCCACTCTGCTGCTTGACCATCAATGTGATGGTGGCATTGGTAGTCTCAGGGTCGATATGGTCCAAACGATTTGGACTCAGTGCTTCAGTAGCGGAATTCTCACAACACTATGAGCACAGGTGCAACAGGTTTCAACATCAACTGCTGCAGGAATTGGGACTGCCCAGAAAATCCACGGTAAAGGGTCAAGGCTCCTTTAATGCTGCAGTTATACTTCAGATACTGTTAGAAGCTGTACCTGTTTTCAGAACAAGCCAGGGGCATCTGGTTATACCAATGCCACCACACTGCTCTGTGGTCAGGGGAACCGAGAGCTCCATACATGTGCACTTAAAACACAAGCACGGAGCACCATTAACAACACTGCAGAATGTTAGCACCAGCTGACTATCAGAAACAGAAAGATGGTAAAGTTGAGCACTTAAGATGTATTTAAATTTTAAAAGTTGACTTTGTACCAATTGCAATTCTACCATAGCTGGCATGAAAGCCAAAATGGGGCGAGGGTATCCCGAGGCAGTCTCATGCCTTCAGCCAAAAAAAATCCAAACTCATGCCAATTTGCCTGGAGTTATAATGTAGATTTTTGTCTATAAAGCCACCTAAACAAAGCAGTGCAAAAGTGCCCTGTGGCAGACAACTTGCAGATAGTACGGGCGGGAAAATGCTTGTAATGATACCTCCTTTAATCACAATAAAACACTGCAGCCACACAGCATCAGTCAGGCAATGAATGTCCTGTTAGCTTCAGTTCGCTTATGGACTCAGACCGTCAGTGTGAACATTTTGAACTCTTTGCAAAAACTGTTATAATTTCAGACCATCTTTCAGTGATTATAATACCGGACCAGGTTGGCGGCAGATATTAATACAAGAGTAAATATTCGCCCTGCAGGCGCTTTACCTGAGGCAGGTTCATGCACCTTCTCGCTCCTGCCGTCCCCATCCCCTCTGGCCGGCTGCAGTCGCCCCCCGTGCCGATAGTTCAGCGGCTCCTTGAATTGGAAAGCGCCGGTAGAGGCGGCGCGGAGCAGAGAAGTTGGAATCAGACGAGTGCGTAGGATCTCCATACAAAGGCTGGCTGGGCCTGGTCAGTAGCAGAGGAGAGGCGAGAACAGACCAGCAAATGTGTTAAATTGAAACAAATAAAACAACAACATGCAAAAAAAAAGAAACCCCCTCTGCAGCACTGCTGTTTTTTTGCAAATGTTTAGGGCGAGTATGGAAGTTCTTTCAAAAAAAAGAAATGAAATGCAAGCGGTTAATTGAAGTCTGTGGCAATATATGTTTAAATGGAGTCAGAATGCACTCTCTATTCTCGTCCCCTCCCCTCCTGCCAGATCAGCAAAAATAAATCCCTCCTCCTCCACTCTGTGATTGGAGGGAGAATTTAGAATGCTAAAGTGTGCAATGAACTTTGTTGAATTCACTTTGTACTATTAAACTGCATTGATTTTTAAATGTTTCACAATTTTAAAATGTTTTCTTTTAGCTGCTATTGCTGTACAGAATTCATTTTGTTTTCCAAATAGGAAAGACAGTGTTATGTTAGCACTACTTAAAATAACAACTTGCATTTTCATGGCACCTTTTAATGTCGAAAAGCGCCCCAAGTCGCTTCACCCAGGTGTAATTGGTCAGAAATGGACACTGAGCCAAAGAAGGAGATATATAAGGAGGGACAAAGATATGGGTTTTACAGAGGGCCTTAAAGCAGGAAAGGGAATTGGAGCTGCGGAGGGGTTCGGTGCGGGCCTAAACGACTGAAGCGGGGTGAAGGGAGGGGAGAATGCACAAGAGACCACAGTCAGAGGAATGGAGAGTTCTGGGGGTTGTGGGCTGGAGGAAGTTACAGACATAGGGAGGGGCAAAGCCATGAGGGGATTTAAACATGAGGAAGAGAATGTTAAATTGGAGGCATTGGGGGACAGGGAGCCAAAGTGGGTCAGCAAGGACAAGGGTGATGGGTGAGGGATAGGATATGGGCAGGAGAGTTTTGGATGAGATGAAATTTACGGAGGTTAGAGGATCAGACGCTGGACAGAAGTGCATTGGAATAGTCAAATATTGATCTACCATGACATTCTGGGCATCATCTTTTAAAAACTTCTTTTAAAACCTGCCTTGCACCTGAAGCATAGTAAATGACTGAACAAACATGTACAATTAGGCCATCAATGTACCCAGCTATAAATGCTATGTTGAGAAGATACATCTGTGTGAAAACCAAGTACAAATTTTCTCTTTTGTTAGGGTTGATGGAAGCCAACAGAGCCTGTCTGCCTCACTGCAGTTACACAAAGTTAAGTCTACGGTTCTGCACAATGGAGCGTGGCCCTTTACAATTGTTTCTCAATTAAAAGGCATTTCCAAAATATTCATTTCTATGTTCTTCAACCACGTTCAAGTTGAATCTCTGTTCTTCACAAGTTCCTCTTCCATTTTTTGTGATCTTATGCTGTCACTAGTGTTTGGCCAAGTGGTAAATCATGATGGTCTCCATCCCTTTCAAGCATTCACGAGGCTATTGTAGGTTGTACAATTTAGCCTGGACCAAGATAGTCAACCTTCTATCGAAATGTAAACATTACAGAATAAATGTCTATAACTCAATTAATCAAGTGTTCTCTGAAGGAGGTTCAATGATAAGGTTTTGGGCCCATTTTTAAGCTCCCTTAATATACAAACATCCATTCTCCCCACCAACATGCATCTTGGTCTTACTGCACCTCCCAATTCCCCAGCCCATCCAGGTGACCCACTGTGTCTCCACACCATTCCCCAGCCCATCCAGGTGACCCACTGTGTCTCCACACCATTCCCCAGCCCATCCAGGTGACCCACTGTGTCTCCACACCATTCCCCAGCCCATCCAGGTGACCCACTGTGTCTCCACACCATTCCCCAGCCCATCCAGGTGACCCACTGTGTCTCCACACCATTCCCCAGCCCATCCAGGTGACCCACTGTGTCTCCACACCATTCCCCAGCCCATCCAGGTGACCCACTGTGTCTCCACACCATTCCCCAGCCCATCCAGGTGACCCACTGTGTCTCCACACCATTCCCCAGCCCATCCAGGTGACCCACTGTGTCTCCACACCATTCCCCAGCCCATCCAGGTGACCCACTGTGTCTCCACACCATTCCCCAACCCATCCAGGTGACCCACTGTGTCTCCACACCATTCCCCAGCCCATCCAGGTGACCCACTGTGTCTCCACACCATTCCCCAACCCATCCAGGTGACCCACTGTGTCTCCACACCATTCCCCAACCCATCCAGGTGACCCACTGTGTCTCCACACCATTCCCCAACCCATCCAGGTGACCCACTGTGTCTCCACACCATTCCCCAACCCATCCAGGTGACCCACTGTGTCTCCACACCATTCCCCAACCCATCCAGGTGACCCACTGTGTCTCCACACCATTCCCCAGCCCATCCAGGTGACCCACTGTGTCTCCACACCATTCCCCAGCCCATCCAGTTACCAATGTCACACCAGTGCAGGTTTACTCTCCCTCTTGCTCTTCTTGAGAAAAAGCATATAAACATTATTAGAAGGTTGCACTACCCCAAACTCCCATGAAGTTCAGTGGCCTTCAACAGCAGCACATGTTCACAATGTTAATTAACTTGCTGTGCATTTCCAGCATTTCTGTTTTACAGGCCTTCAAAGGGAGCTTTATGAGTTCCTGCAAGAGGATGACATCTTGAGTTATAGATGGTAGGTGGGACCAGCCGTTGTTGCAGTCTCCTGGAGCTTGTTTGAATGCCTTCAGGGGTCAGAAAGGAATTTCCCAGTATTTTTCCCAAATCGACCCAAGTTTCTTTCCCCTCCTCCAGGGGATTACATGTAAGGAGTTGCACAACACCAGGTTATAGTCCAACAGCTTTATTTGAAATCACAAGCTTTCGGAGCTTTCCTCCTTCGTCAGGTGACGAAGGAGGAAAGCTCCGAAAGCTTGTGATTTCAAATAAAGCTGTTGGACTATAACCTGGTGTTGTAAGACTCCTTACATTTGTCCACCCCAGTCCATCACCGGCATCTCCACATCAGGGGATTACATAACAGGGGGAGGGAGGAGGGGTAAAAGGGGTGAGCTGTTGCTGCAAATAGGATACACCATTTCTGGACAGGTTACATGGACCAGTTGGTCTTTTCTTGTCCATGTTCATATTTTAAATTTCCAAGTTTTTCTTTTTATCTATGCTAAACATGTAGCTGAACTGATCCTGGGGTTCAGGTGCATGGGCCCACTACACAGCACTGGCTTGCCAGGAGGGGATGCAAAATAATTTCCAGGCCATAACTACCATCATTTTTTTTCCAATCACCAGCAAGCATCAAGTTAATAATTATTCTAAAGGCTGGAATACATGACAAATTAATGAAAATTCACTCTTGAAGAAAGAGGCAACCTTGCCATTTCTAGTATGTCCAGAAGGAACGAACAAGCAGGAATTTATCAGAAAAGCATTTGTTTCACCATGCCTACAGCAAACTATATATTAGTGGTTATCCTGTGACATTGCTCATGATAAGTCAGAGGATATGCTTTCTCTTACCTGTCTTCTTGCTGTTTTTTTCCGGCTCTCTACATCTTTCGTTTGCCTTTGTCTTTGTGGGTGGCTAGCGTAGCACAGTGGGGAAGGGAGCTACTGAAGACAGTGGGCTGCATTTTCTGGTGGCAGGTGCAAGGCAGCAGTTGGGGAAGGGATCTGGTCTGGGCCACAGGTTGGTAGGTGACAGGTGCTGCAGGTGGTGGCTAGCAGTGGGGGGGTGGGGGGTGTGGAGGTGGAGAAGGAGGGAGGGAACAGTGGTGAGGTACCGGAAAGGATATGGGGCACAGGCCAGTGGTCATGGGAGGGATCCAGCCAAGGCCACAAACCGTCATCGGAGAGCAGAAGGGGATCTGGCCAGGGCCATAGGCCCGTGTTGAAGAGCAGGAGGCAAATCAACCAAGGGAGGGGAAAACAACATGAAGGGATGGTGAGGTGGAGCATAACGCTACAGCAGCATCTACCTTGGAGATGCAAATCAGGAGCAGGGGAGACAAAGTAGAATGGTAAATATATGGCAATTTAAACCATACTGACTTAAAGCCAATACCCAAGAATGAGGTATACGTAAAATATAAGTTTTAAAATGTGTCTGTCACGCATGCTAATTTCTGTCTTTTTTTAAAAAAGGAAAGTCATCTTCTGATGTACATGTCACCTGCCAATCTACAATGAAACCTCCACAGCAGCACAAAAAACCCTCCAATTGACCTCAAGATCTTCCCAACAACAATTTGCCTATAATTGATCTCACAATGTGCCTGTCAGAAACTCAGGTCTTGCCTTAGATATTCTCTTGAGTACAGCAGCGTTAATCAGTCCTAAACATCTAATGTTCCGGGATGTGCCTGTAAGGCCCAATATCAAGCTAGCATAAACCAGGGGTATAACAATGACATCCCCTTGTGATCTGAACTGGATAATACTGTCTTTTGCACATGTGTTTCAATCTTTTCTAAAGCAGACTGAGAAAACACTTGGTAAGACAAGGCCAGATCTGAATCGTTAAGGTGTTCTATTTCAAAGAAAGAGAACATGTATAGCAACTGTTAAGATCAGAATCACTTAGTTCAATCGGTACAACTTGTCTTTGCATAATATTATAAAATAATAAACGTACCACCCTTCCCCACATCTGTTGCTTGATTGGAACAAAATAACTCCTAACCTCCTGCATTCTCCTTCTGAGCCTAGCAAAAGCTTTCCCATATAATCGTTTTAAAAGCTGACTTTGCAGCCTTTGCTGGATTTGACTGCCTGCTTGTGTCTTCATTTATTTGCCCCGTTCACAACCGAAGGGAACCAAAGACTATCCAACACGATAGGTGTGAGGTGTTTATCGATTGCCAAGGCAGGCTACGAATTGATCATTATTTACAGTCTGTGGGAGAAACAGCTTCAAATCTTAGTTCATTTGCATTTTAACCACCTATCGTATCAGTGCCTTTTTAAAAAAACTTGTGTGAATATGTGCTTTACAATGTAACATTTAAAAGTAACTTTTTCTCCCCAAATCCTCTCTGTGGGAAAATGATCAAAAAAAATCCCAAAACATTGACAGTGTCTATACATCGAGACTTTATGACCTTAATGGGACGCACCAGCTCCAGCTTAGCAACAGAAAAATACATGGTGCAATGCTCCTGTCCTTATAAAGCAGCATATCTTCTGACTTACCATAAGCAACACCACAGATCTACTAGCAGAGCCAAAATCCTTCAATGGGTAATATCAGGGTGTGGAAATGAAAAAAACTTTTTCAGAAGTATGTCGTCAGCTGCAGAATAGAGCTACAGGATACATTTTCTGCTCGCACATTCCTGGCAGTGCCTCACCCTCCAGGAGCACCCAAACAGAAAATGTACCTGTCCTTTCTTTCTACTCCACGAAATAGTTTCTTGGTTAAAGATGCAGAAAGTGCTTTACCTTAGCTTGGAGGACAAGAATCTAGGGTTTTGTCAGATAGGAGTCATGTCCAAATGAGTTCTACAGAACCCAACCTCCACCTAACATCTTTCCCATTCCCCAGCTGTAGCAAGGTTGGATGAAAATGTTTGCGACATATTGAATCTATTTATTTCAGATATTATCTGTGAAGAATCAAAGGCATCAGATTAAGTCTGCCATCACAAGTGGCTTGGGTTCAAACCCTGTCAATACCAGAGGGTGTAATAATTTGTGTAAACTCAGGCTTAGATGCAGCTCTAAGAAGGCTTCGCTTTTTTTTGGTCAATGACATTTTTTAATGCAAAAAAATCACATTTCATTGATACATTTATTCTTATGCTAAACCAGCTTAGATGGGAACCAGTGTTCAATTGGTCAGGCTACCTTGGAGAGTTTTAAATCAGTTAGGAAGCTTACCATGTACAATTCAGAGTGTAAGGTGGATTGTACATCTGCAAACCCATTTTCAAAAGGTGAGCCTGTCAAAAGTATATCGCTTTGGAAATTTCAATTATTAAAATTAGCAGCCCAAGTTGCCATGACTACTAGTTTCCTGTTATTGCTGAGGATTCAAGATTCACATCAAAGTCGTATGTGAGAAAACTGTCCACGTAGGAGGTGGTTTACAACAAGCCCATTCCAAATCTATCATACTTACAACTGATCCCAGTGACTCAACAGTAATTCAACCACAAGCACAAACTGCAGAGAGGACATTATTATTTAGAACAGGGTGAGGGAAGGGGAGAAAGAGGGCCTGCCCAATAAAGTTTCTGTTAAAGTAGCAAAAGGAAATAGCAAGCAACACTTTACTATGTTTGTCTGCATCAAAATCACAAAGGCTTGGAAGGAGAGTCTCGAAATTGAACAGGTCAATCATAAAAACAGCAGCTTGAGCCACAATAAAAGAACTTGTATTTACACTGAGCCTTTCACGATCTCAAGATGTTCCAAAGCGCTTTACAGCCAATGAGGTACTTTGGAAGTGTAATCAATGTTGTAATGTAGGAAATATACATTAGCTTATACAATTTCAGGTGGTGGGGAAACCCAGTAAGCCTGGAAGTTATCCACTCTAAGAAATCTAGCTTCTCAGCATTCCAAGGTTACTGCATTAAGATTGGACTGCTACCCTCCAAATATTTTTTTTCTATTTTAAAACAAAAACTGTTTGCTGAGGGAGAAAAGCACAACACAAAATGATGGCCGTGGGTGAGATTTCTACTTCAACGGTACTATCCAAGTAATTCAAACATATCAATTTACATTTTGAATAAAATCTGCTAATGTTAGGTACTGTGAAAGACATTTCCGGGCTTCACCATTTTTCTCCTCTCTTGGCTGCATGAGTCAATCATTCGAAGAACTGCAGCTGCAGAGGGACTCGGAAAAAATTACTAACATTCTCCTGGCTAGCTAGTTGCATCATTGCAGATACATAAAAACACAACCAGTGCCAACTAACTTTACACTTAAAAACTAAACACCATACAGATTTTAGTATTTTGGTGTCAGGAACATCCTAGTATTGTTACATATTGTACTTGATTTCCGTCAGCAGCATCCAAAATTGTTTTTAAAAGGGATCCGTACCAACAGGCCCCCTTTCAAGAATGTCAAAGAATTGATATATTTCTGTTCTGTTCATTGCAATTACTTAATTTGAATAGTTTTGTCTGAACATTAAATGCGAATCAAGTCAACAGACTAGGAAGGATTATTGAGCCTGACATTGTGAGGAAGCCTAACATACGGATAGTTGCTGCTGAATTATCCCCGGCTTCAACAGCCTTCTTATAATTAAGTGGCTCTCTAACAATCAGTCTTAGTAGCTCCTTCAAGCCTATAAATTCAATGAGATCACCTAAACAAATGAGAGTGATAAGAGGTGGAGGACCCAATACGATGTGTTTTCTTAAAAAATAGGACCCTGATAACATAAATCCCCACTGCTTCTCTAGTAGCTGCGTAACAAACTGTGCCTTTATGTTTGCAGATTAATAAGTACTAGCACTCCTGCCATTGGAGCTGTAAATATAACAATTTCTTGGCAGAACAAGTTCACTCAGTATCCGTAAAGCAAAAAAAAAGCTCGTACTTTTGCTCATAGGACAAAAGCAAAATCTGAAATGTTCTCGCTTGTATATTTCAGAATATGTTGAAGTTTGGTGTCGTGTGTTTCTTACACAGAGAAAAGGGAAGTTTTTTTTGGTGAGGAGAAAGAACAGTAGCACAATGGATTAGCACACTGTGCTTTCAATTCTGGGGCATTGAATCAAATCTAGCCAATCCAATGG
Source organism: Heptranchias perlo (assembly GCF_035084215.1). Lineage (NCBI taxonomy): Eukaryota > Metazoa > Chordata > Chondrichthyes > Hexanchiformes > Hexanchidae > Heptranchias > Heptranchias perlo. The sequence continues at coordinate 67,247,278 of NC_090333.1, forward strand.
GGATAAGTCCTTTTTCTCTACCTCCCTATCTCTTCTTCCTCTAAACCTGGGTAAGGACCCTATGTAAAATCCCATTCCTAGTGAGTATGTATCTATCGCACAAAACTGCCCAGAACGGCAAAGATTACTGCTAAATTAGCAGTCTAATTCAAGGGCAATATGGACTGTTTGCATATAAAGTGCAGAATTCAAAGTTAAAAGAAAGAACTTCCATTTATACAGCACCTGATCAACTTGGATTTATAGAACACCGTTAGCGTAGAAAAACATCCCAACAAACTTCACAAAGGTTTAAAGGATATTCCAAAGGGCTTTACAACCAATAGATTATTTTTCAAGTATTGTGTAGCCTATTTGCACACAGCAAGATACCACAAACAGCAAAAGAACTAATAATGATTATGGTTGGAGGAGGAATATTGGCCAGGAGAACTCTGTTTTTCTTCAATTAGTGCCACAAAATCTTTTACTCCCACAAGCATGCAGACAGGGTCTCAGTTTAACATCTTACCCAAATGATGGCACTTCTGACAATACAGCACTCCATCAGTATGATACCGAAGAGTACGTGCTCTGCTTGACCTCCTCTGGAAGTTTGACTTAAATCATACCGTTGGGGCAGAGTAAAGGAAACTTTACATCTGGCCTATGCTATGCCTGGCCTCATGGTACTTTTTTAAAAATTCATTCATGAGATGTGAGTGTCGTGGGCAAGGCCAGCACTTATTGCCCACTTCATACAGGCACTGGTTGTAGAACATGGGAAAGTATTCCATTCCTTAGAACACATGTCCATCATCTTGATAAACACAAATATTCCTTTCAAAAATACCCTTTTCTAGATACTACCCAGTGTTGAGGGGTGGGCAGATGCTCTGTTTCCTTCTGTCTTCCCATTTTCAGGTCCTTACTCAAAGCATATAACTATAGCAGGGACTACATGGGACACATTTTAAAAAGATGGAAGTATCACAGGACAACCTAGACTTGGACATACAGGGTATAATTTCAAAGTTTGCAAATGACATTGCTGCAGGAGTTCCTCAGGGCAGTGTCCTAGGCCCATCCATCTTCAGCTGCTCCATCAATGACCTTCCCTCCATCATAAGGTCAGAAATGGGGATGTTCGCCGATGATTGTACAGTGTTCAGTTTCATTCGCAACCCCTCAAATAATGAAACAGTCCGAGCCCGCATGCAGCAATAGCAGGATAACATCCAGGATTGGGCCCACAAGTGGCAAGTAACATTCACGCCAGACAAGTGCCAGGCAATGACCATCTCCAACAAGAGTCTAACCACCTCCCCTTGACATTCAACGGCATTACCATCACCGAATCCCCCACCATCAACATCCTGGGCGTCACCATTGACCAGAAACTTAACTGGACCAGCCATATAAATACTGTGGCTTCAAGAGGTCAGAGGCTGGGTATTCTGCGGCAAGTGACTCACCTCACTCCCCAAAGCCTTGCCACCATCTACAAGGTACAAGTCAGGAGTATGATGAAATACTCTCCACTTGCCTGGATGAGTGCAGCTCCAACAACACTCAAGAAGCTCGACACCATCCAGGACAAAGCAGCCCGCTTGATTGGCACCCCATCCACCACCATTCACTCCCTTCACCACCGGCGCAGTGGCTGCAGTGTGTACCATCCACAGGATGCACTGCAGCAACTCGCAAAGGCTTCTTCGACAGCACCTCCCAAACCCATGACCTCTACCACCTAGAAGGACAAGGGCAGCAGGCACATGGGAACAACACCACCTGCACGTTCCCCTTCAAGTCGCACAACATCCCAACTTGGAAATATAGCACCGTTCCTTCATCATCGCTGGGTCAAAATCCTGGAACTCCCTTCCCAACAGCACTGTGGGAGAACCTTCACCACATGGACTGCAGTGGTTCAAGAAGGCAGCTCACCACCACCACCTTCTCAAGGGCAATTTGGGATGGGCAATAAATGCTGGCTTTGCCAGCGACACCCACACCACATCCCATGAACGAATAAAAAAAAAGACACAAAACTCTGGAATGTAGTAAACAATGTGGAGGATAGTAACAGACTTCAGGAGGACATAGACAGACTAATGAAATGGGCAGACACACGGCAGATGAAATTTAACGCAGAGAAGTGTGAAGTGATACATTTTGGTAGGAAGAATGAGGAGAAGCAATATAAACTAAATGGTACAATTTTGAAGAGGGTACAGGAACAAAGAGATCTGGGGTGTGTGTACACAAATCTTTGAAGGTGACAGGACAAGTTGAGAAGGCTGTTAAAAAAGTATACGGGATCCTGGGCTTTGTTAATAGAGGCAAAGAGTACAAAAGCAAGAAAGTTATGCTAAACCTTTATAAAATACTGGTTAGGCCTCAGCTGGAGTATTGTGTTCAATTCTGGGCACCACACTTTAGGAAGGATGTCAAGGCCATAGAGAGGGTCCAAAAGAGATTTACTAGAATGGTGCCAGGGATGAGAGACTTCAGTTATGTGGAGAGACTAGAGCAGCTGGGGTTGTTCTCCTTAGAACAGAGAAGAGGATAAGAGATTTGAGAGGTGTTCAAAATCATGAACAGTTTTGATAGAATAAGTGAGAACTGTTTCCAGTGGTAGAAGGGTCAGTAACCAGAGGACACAGATTTAATGTGAATGGCAAAAGAATCAAAGACAACATGAGGAAGCATTTTTTTTAAATGCAGAGAGTTGTTGTGATCTGGAATGCACTGCCTGAAAGGGTGTTAGAAACAGCTTCAATAGTCGTTTTAAAAAGAGGAATTGGATAAATACTTGAAGGGGAAAAATTTACAGGGCTATGGGATAAGAGCAGGGGAGTGGGATTGATTGCTCTTTGAAAGAGTCGGCAAAGGCACGATGGGTCCCTTCTCTGCTGTAACATACCATGATACTACTATAACAACAATTTGGTTCAACTATGAATTGTAAAGTGGAGTCAAATTCATTTTTTTGTTTTGCTGTTACTGCACTCAAAAAAATCAGTCAAGACTTGTAAGCTTAAAGCTTTTATTCTTTCCAGATATCAGCTGCATTACACAATTTAATCATCCATTTCACGGGCCAACACTTCAAAGAACATTGCTCCAGACCAAACATGGTTTTGCTGAAGTTGTACATTTAACCAAATCCAATTTAACCATAAGAAATAACACTTGTAGTTCAAAACTTGTTTTAATATTTCACTGTCTTCAGCATATTGCCATTTTCTGAACAACAATTCAAACAAACCACCCTCAAGCAGCAACTGGTTTACCTGACTTCTGATTTTGTTTCCCAAAAATGGCAGTTTTATATCACGTAAATATTTCAACAATTTTACACACCATCCTTTCTATATCTTGCCATCCAAGAAGCATTTCACTTATTGCTAGGTACAAAAGAAGTTCAAACTGCCTCTTTAGCTGTGAAAAGTACAAATTATACCACCACATTTAGCAGACAGATATTTGGTGTTCAATACTACACTGCAGTTGTATCATGAGAATTTGCTTGCTTGAGGTGGAGGTCCCAGGAATCCTCCAGCCTGCTTGGTAGCTGCACGGGAAGGAGCCAGACCCAGTAGTTTCTGAATATTCTATGAGAAGCAGAAAGAAAAGGAACAAGCCAAGAATATTGCTTGAAAGTAAGTCCAGTTAAAAAGGTCAAACAAATTTGAGCAGTGACATCAGGAACATCTTTTCATCAGAAACAGACAACATAAACTTAATATAAATGCACAGAAAAAGATTAAAACACTTGAGTAAGATTGCAGCACTGTTGACTTTAACACATTCCGTTGGATGTAGATTTTTTTTTAAATTGTTTACATTCTGTACTTAAGGGCTGTAACAAAAGTTTCTACTAACTAAAAGTCTGTAAATTAACTGGTATTAAGTTAAGAACATTAATGTATTTTGGTAAAGAAAAAAATTGCTAAATTCAGTGTGAGCTGCAACACAAGGAAAATCTTTTTCTTAATATAATCATTGAGAAAGGCTGATTTGAGCTAATGAATATCAAAAAGTGGAAAACTTTGGCATCCAAGAAAAAGTGCGAAGTAAAGATTTCTGCATCAAGGAACACCAATCACAACTCCACCCACACAAAATAGTTTCCTAAACACACAAAATACAAAGGAACTCTTGGCAGGATTTATGCGTCTTCCTTCCCTTCCAAGGTGGTGAGGAAAGAGCACTCCTGTGACCTCAAGATTTAAAAAAAGTAAAAATACAACTCAACAAACCAAGTCATTCGTACAACCAAGCACACACAAACCAATTTCACTCAATAAAATTAATATAAAGCAAACTTTAAAAAAGCCTCTTTCACTCTAGAGTGTTGTTAATTATTTTCAGTTTGAAATTGAAAATACAGAAAATTCACTAAGGTATAAAGTCCAGCACCAGCTACTCGAGTGAAACTGTTGAAGTATGAGAGATAGAGGTGAATCAGGGAGATATATCATGAAGTGACATTTAACTTCTAAACCCATTTTAAGTTTGTTTAAAACAGACATTCTAAACTCACAGACACATTTTACTAGTTAACTTGCAATATGCCCACCATTTATGCAAAACCGTGCATGTAACAGTTTGCACAGGAGTGTACCGAGCACTAGCGTGACAAAATTTAATTTGTGTTGATTTGAAATGAATGAAGTTGGACAACCTAAGCACTTCAATCCATATCACAATGTATGCTACTACTTCCTTTTCATTTAGATTTTTATAAGCAGAAGTTAATTATTGTCAGCAAGGGTTCTCAAACTTTGAGTCAGCTAAAGAAATATTGGCCTTTGCCCCATATAAAGTTGTACGTTTAGAGATTAATAGTAGGTTTGGTTTTATTTTCATGCCACATCTGTGCTGGCAGTCTGGTGCTGTGTATAAATATTCTGTTTAACATCCACATCTCTTTCCACTCCACTCCTGTATACAACAATGTATTCAATTTATTAAGTGGAGAGGTATGCTTACCTGTCGAATAGACATTGTACATAAAATGTACAAGAAAATGAAAGAACAGTCAGTGTAATCTTCTCCAAGAAGGTTGCGATGGGATAGTCCCTGGATGTACGACAAAGGGACAAATGGGAGCTTTGCTACCACTCGGCCATCAAATCTGGAAGGAGAAAATAACTGCAAATTACACAAGACAATAAATAGTGCAATATAATTCATGGTTGGAATGTGAAAGTTACCACACATGGAGTGAACAGGAAATCAGAAGATCCTATTGTACTGTGTCAGTTTAATTGTCCGTTTTTGAAAAGCACCTCATAGCAGGATATTTATTTTTACGTACATAACTCTAAAAGCAAAACAATGGAAAAGAAGCGAATAATGAGGGCCTTGTTTAATTAAGGGAGTTCAGATAACCTCTTAGACCAAGAGACCAAAGCAAGTGGTTTGTGAGCTTTTAAACCCAGAGATGAACATTGTTTCCTTATTATTCATTCTCTATCATCTACATTATTATGGTCTTAATTAAATGAAAACAAGTGAAATTACATCAAAAACAAAGTGGCTAGAGAATAAAAACACATGATTAAGAAGATACAAGGGAATTATTTTGCTGCTCGAGAGCAGAATACTAAGTGAATAAAAGATTTTATAAAAACATTAAGACATCGAAAAACAAAGAAACCTAGTATACCAGTGGTACTGAACAAAAATCTGAGAACGGAGGTGGATGAGCAAAACAAATTCCCGTATCTTCTCCACCAAAGTTTTTTTTCCAAAAAGTATTTTTAAAAAATGTTTGAAAGTTGTACTATTTGAATGGTGGTAGCATTTCAACCACTGATGTGTGGGAAAAAATTATGCTCTAGCTCTTAAACAGCGCCATTGAACACACTGCAACAATGTTCAAAGAATAGTCATTGAATATGTTATAAAATCAAACTGGGAACAGGCAATAAAATAAAATTCAAAGACTGGCAGTCATAATTAACAATTCCTCAGTCACTTGTCCTGAAGCACTTACTACTGAGAATCTGTGTAACACTGCAGCTTTTCACCACAAGTGAGTGGCCATTGCTTCCCTATGTAATGTCATTTAGAGATAATAATCCATAGGAATGCTCTGTGAGTGAAATCATTAAAAAGTCACAGAGCTTTACCTGACAAAGACAAATAATTCATCTATTGATCTCCAAAAAAATCTAGAGATAGAGATAGTGATAGTCTTAGAGAACATTACATAGTAAAGCAATGTTGCAAAGTTAACATCATACGGCTCAGAATAAAAGAGGATTAGCTTTGAACCAGCTCCCCCCTGATGGCTGTTGGTAAAGGTACTGCTTGTCGTGGAACTGAGCTGTACAGACCAGGACAATCCCATTTCTTAATCCCAGTTTATATCGAGTTAATTGATCTCAGTTGAAACTTAACGCCTCTGGGCTCAGAGAATGGAGGGGAAAAAAAAATTCGGGGTTTCTAGTGATGGCTATCCAGTGATCACTACTGGAAATTGCATGTGTCTGGTTGAGCAAGGACAGCAAGCCCAGCTGTGATGACTCCCATGATAAAATAATCAACACTAATGAAACCGTACTCCAGCAAGAATCAGCACTCTCAAGAGATGAGTGATGATACTAACCAAGTTTTTCGGTTGTGAAGTGCTTTGTGACTTCCTAAAGACATGAAAAACACTCCATAAATTTCAGATTCTTTCTTTACTTATACTATTGCCAACTGCTCTTATTCCCTGCCCATTATAAAAATCAGAATACAGGAGTGGTGGAAGGAGGATGGTGCAGAAACGGTGGGAAGGGAAGAGTGAAGGTCACTGGTGTGCAGCACATCAAATTGCCCTCTGCTGTACAGCAGAGACTAACTTTGAAAACAGCAGGGAATGGCGTTTTGAATTAAGGAAGAGATAACACTATGCCTATGAAGATGGATTCTGAATACCTTACATTAAGATAGGATAAGTATCTAGGATTGTAAAAGCTTCTATAGGAATGTAAAAAGGAAAAGACTGGTGAAAGTAAATGTGGGTCCCTTACAGACGGAGACGGAGAATTTATAATGGGAAATAAGGAAATGGCAGAGAAATTAAACAACTACTTTGGGGGTGATTTTAAACTCCAAGAATGGGTGGGCTGGGGGCGGGTGGGAGTTGAAAATAGTTGTTTTTTTGGGTGGCAACCGCAACATTTTCGGATTTTGCATTCCCAGTGGGAAGCCTATACTTTTACGCGCCGACGTTAAACCCGGAAATAAAGCCGGGTTGCGGTTGCGGCCCAAAAAACAACTATTTTCAACTCCCACCCGCCCCCAACCCACCCGTTCTTGGGGTTTAAAATCACCTCCTTTGTGTCCGTCTTCACAGAAGACGACACAAAAACCTCCCAGAAATACTAGAGAACCAAGGGTCTGGCGAGAATGAGGAACTGAAAGAAATTATTAGTAAAAAAAATAGTACTAGAGAAATTAATGGGACTGAAAGTCAATAAATCCCAAGGACCTGATGATCTACATTGCAGGGATTTGAAAGAGGTGGCTATAGAGTTAGAGGATGCTTGGTTGTCATCTTCCAAAATTCTATAGATTCTGGAACGGTTCCTGCAGATTGGAGGGTAGCAAATGTAACCCCACTATTTAAGAAAGGAGGGAGAGAGAAATCAGGGAACTACAGACCTGTTGGCCTAACATCAGTAGTGGGGAAAATGCTAGAATCTATTATAAAGGATGTGATAACAGGACACTTAGAAAATAATAATAGGATTTGGCAGAGTCAACATGGATTTATGAAAGGGAAACCATGTTTGACAAACCTATTGAGTTCTTCAAGGATGTAACTAGTAGAATAGATAAGGGGGAACCCAGTGGATGTGGTGTATTTGGATTTTCAGAAGGCTTTCGATAAGGTCCCACACAGGAGGTTGGTGAACAAAGTTAGAGCACATCAAATTGGGGGTAATATACTTGCATGGATTGAGAATTGGTTAACAGACAGAAATCAGAATAGGAATAAACAGTTCTTTTTCAGGTTGGCAGACTGTGACTATTGGGGTATCGCAGGGATCGGTGCTTGGGCCCCAGCTATTCACAATTTATATCAATGATTTGGATGAGGGGACCAAATGTAATATTTCCAAGTTTGCTGATGACACAAAACCAGGTGGGAATGTGAGTTGTGAGGAGGATGCAAAGAGGCTTCAAGGGGATATAGATAGGCTAAGTGAGTGGGCAAGACCATGGCAGATGGAATATAATGTGGAAAAATTTGAAGTTATCCACTTGGGGAGGAAAAACAGAAATGCAGAGTATTTTTTAAACGGTGAGAGATTGGAAAATGTTGATGTTCAAAGGGACCTCGGTGTCCTTGTACATGAGTCACTGAAAGCTAACAGCAGGTGCAGCAAGCAATTAGGAAGGCAAATGGTATTTGTTGGCCTTTATTACAAGAGGATGTGAGTACAGGAGTAAAGATGTCTTACTGCAATTATATAGGGCCTTGGTGAGACCGCACCTGGAGTAGCGTGTACAATTTTGGTCTCCTTACCCAAGGATAGAGGGAGTGCAATGAAGGTTCACCAGACTGATTCCTGGGATGGCGAGACTGACGTATGAGGAGAGATTGAGTAGACTAGGCCTGTATTCTCTAGAGTTTAGAAGAATGAGAGGTGATCTCATTGAAACATACAAAATTCGTACAGGGCTCGACAGGGTAGATGCAAGGAGGATGTTTCCCCTGGCTGGGGAGTCTAGAACCAGGGGGCACAGTCTCAGAATAAAGGGTAGGCCATTTAGGACTGAGATGAAGAGAAATTTCTTCACTCAGAAGGTGGTGAATCTTTGGAATTCTCTACCCGAGAGCTGTGGAGGCTCAGTCATTGAGTACATTCAAAACAGAGATTGATGGGTTTCTAGATATTAAAGGCATCAAGGGATATGGGGATAATGCAGGAAAATGGTATTGAGGTAGAAGATCAGCCATGATCTTGTTGAATGACAGAGCAGGCTCAAGGGGGCGGATGGCCTAGTCCTGCTCCTATTTCTTATGTTCTTAAACACCCAATAGATTCGATGGGAATCCAGTCTCAAACTTTCAACACTTTCTAAATATTTAATCTCAAATATATTGGAACCAAATCTTCTGTGGGCTTTAAATATATCATGGGCTCTTTCTTCTACATACATAGGCACATTGCTGCTTTGCAAGTATTTCCCACATGGCTTTCCTACTCAATTATTTTCTTGAAAATATAAGATTTTATCCTTGTGCTATATGGGCTCAAACTGTTTATGATTAGACATCACAACTACTTTAAAAATGCTTAAAAAGGAAGTTTTCAATCACATCCAACAGGATGTTAGTGGATCATTTGTATGGACAGGCATACGTAACAATAGCAGACTAGCTTATTTGCATTAACCTGCTATTATTAAAGACTATGGGGACTGACAGAATTTTTTTTTAAAATCTACCGTTTTCCACTTCTGGCTTACTAAAAACGCTGCAGTTAAAGTAGACCAGAAGTATTCAAGCCCCGTCTTTTGTGAACCACTTAAGTGTACACTGTGGAGCCTCACAACCACACAATTTGCACATATCTCTAGTTACAGATACCAATAAATCTTGATGTTCTGATTTAGGATTTATATACCAGTGAGGCAACAGCACTCAGAGCTGCCCTTTTCAAACCTCCAGACCAACAAAATTCAACCAGGATATGGCAGCAAGAAATGAAGATAAGCACCAATTGAATGGAGTTGATTGAGCTTCCCAAGGCACAAAGAGCACGTTTTGCCAACAATTCAAAAGCGTGGACACCCCTGCGGCACAGGAATGAGTTTCAATGGGCCAAATGTCCTTTTCTTCTAATGGACTCGAGATAAGATTAATGGAGTTGGTACTACAGCACCTTCGTGTCTCAACATACTTTACCACCACGAGATACCATGGTGTGCATCCTCAATTTGATCTCTGACCTAGCAGAAGATGAGAAAGAGAGAATATCTAAGGGAGAGTCACTGTGGGCCAATCTTGCACACCTCCTCATAGCTAGCTCAAGAGCCACAATGCCATGCATTTTGGAACAGGTAATCTGCTCAGTCTCCACAGAAGGATGGTTCATTGTGCAGGAGGACCTAAACACAGAGAAGAATTTTTTTTTAAAAATCTGCATGTGTCAATTTGAAACTTAAGCTGCTTTTATATTAATCGGATACCACCAGCTTCCACTGTGCAGGTCTCATGCAGCTAGCGGCAACTGAAAATTTACCTAACAGATTTGCGAAGGCCGGCAGCTGACAATACTTTTTTTTAAAACTGGGTCTTCACAACTACCAGTGGTCTTTGGTGCTCTGGTAAAAGTGCTGATCCATATTGAGTGTTCATGATCTCATAAAACATTGGCTGCAGAAGAAATCAGTGGGTGTTTTATGTGGCATGAATCCACTTGTTGCTAATGTCATATCACCAGTATTTCATGCATGAACTGTAGCCAAACAGTCTCATCTGGTCTACCTGTGCACAGAATGTTAGGATTAGGTTTGCAGCCGGTATGCATTGCATATGTTTTAAAGAGGACATGGATTTAAGATAATTGGCAAAAGAACCAGGGAGGAGATGAGGAGAAATATTTTTTTATGCAGCAAGTTGTTATGATCTAAAATGCACTGCCTGAAAGGATGGTGGAAGTCAATTCAGTAGTAACTTTCAAAAGGGACTTGAAAAGAAAAAAATTCAGGGCTATGGGGAAAGGGCAGGGGAGTGGAACTAATTGGATAGCTCTTTCAAAGAGCTGGCACAGGCACGATAAGTCAAATGGCCTCCTTCTGTGCTGTATGATTCTAAATGTGGAAAAGAAGAGCACGTAACTCACTGTACCATGTTCCCACATTCTTTGATCATGAAAAGTAAGCTAATATCAATTGGAATTAACACCACTGTGTGTTCTAGGTTTAGGTCACTAGATTCGATTGAACTCAAAAGGCGCACAACAATTACCAAACAATCCCCCTCAAAGGCTGCTTGTTCAATAGAGAGCCATGTTTGGTGGCACAGTAAGTAGTGTAGATGGGAGCATAAAATTACAAAGAGACATTGATAGATTAACGGAGTGGGCAAAACTGTGGCACATGGATTTCAATGCAGGTAAGTGTGAGGTCATCCATTTTTAAATGGTGAAAAGCTAGGAACAGTGGAGGTCCAAAGAGGTTTAGGGGTCCATGTGCACAAATCACTAAAATATAGTAGTCAGGTACAAAAAATAATCAAAAAGGCTAATGGAATGTTAGCCTTTATAACTGGAGGGCTAGAAAATAAAGGGAATTTTTGCTACAGCTATACAAAGCCCTGGTTAGACCACATCTGGAGTACTGTGTACAGTTCTGGGCATTGCACCTTAGAAAGGATATATTGGCCTTGGAAGGAGTGCAGCGCAGATTCACCAGAATGTTATCAGGGCTCCAAGGGTTAAATTATGAGGAGAGATTTCATAAACTAGTCCCTGGAATATAAAAGGTTACGGGCTGATTTGATTGAGGTTTTAGGATTTTAAAAGGAACTGATAGGGTAGATAGCGAGAAACTTTTTCCACTGGCGGGGGAGTCTAGGACAAGGAGACATAATCTTAAAATCAGAGCCAGGCCATTCAAGAGAGAAGTTAGGAAACACTTCTTCGCACAAAGGGTGGTGGAAGTGTGGAACTCCCACCCACAAAAAAAAACAGTAGATGGTATCTCAATTAATAACTTTAAATCAGAGATTGATAGATTTTTGCTAGCCAAGGGTATTAAAGGATATGGAGCCAAAGTGGGCGGATGGAGTTAGGATACAGATCAACCATGATCTCATTTAATGGTGGAACAGGCTCAAGTGTAATCCCACTATTCAAGAAAGGAGGGAGAGAAAAAAACAGGGAACTACAGGCTAATTAGCCTGACATCAGTCGTTGGGAAAATGCTGGAATCCATTATTAAGGAAGTGGTAATAGGGCACTTAGAAAATCATTATATGATTAGGCAAAGTGAACACGGTTTTAGTTTTTTTTTTAAATGTATTCGTTCATGGAATGTGGGCATTGCTGGCGAGGCCAGCATTTATTGCCCATCCCTAATTGCCCTTGAGAAGGTGGTGAGCCGCCTTCTTGAACCGCTGCAGTCCGTGTGGTGAATGTTCTCCTACAGTGGTGTTAGGAAGGGAGTTCCAGGATTTTGACCCAGCGACGATGAAGGAACGGCGATGTATTTCCAAGTCGGGATGGTGTGTGACTTGGAGGGGAACGTGCAGGTGGTGCTGTTGCCATGTGCCTGCTGCCCTTGTCCTTGTCCTTTTAGGTGGTAGAGGTCGTGGGTTTGGGAGGTGCTGTCGAAGAAGCCTTGGCGAGTTGCTGCAGTGCATCCTGTGGATGGTACACACTGCAGCCACAGTGCGCCGGTGGTGAAGGGAGTGAATGTTTAGGGTATGGATGGGGTGCCAATCAAGCGGGCTGCTTTGTCCTGGATGGTGTCGAGCTTCTTGAGTGTTGTTGGAGCTGCACTCATCCAGGCAAGTGGAGAGTATTCCACTTATGCCTTGTGGACGGTGGAAAGGCTTTGGGGAGTCAGGAGGTGAGCCACTTGCAGCAGAATACCCAGCCTCTGACCTGCTGTTGTAGCCACAGTATTTATGTGGCTGGTCCAGTTAAATTTCTGGTCAATGGTGACGCCCAGGATGTTGATGGTGGGGGATTTGGCGATGGTATTGCCGTTGAATGTCAAGGGGAGGTGGTTAGACTCTCTCTTGTTGGAGATGGTCATTGCCTGGCACTTGTCTGGCGCGAATGCTACTTGCCACTTATCAGCCCAAGCCTGGATGTTGTCCAGGTCTTGCTGCATGCGGGCACGGACTGCTTCATTATCTGAGGGGTTGCGAATGGAACTGAATACTGTGCAATCATCAGCGAACATCCCCATTTCTGACCTTAGGATGGAGGGAAGGTCACTGATGAAGCAGCTGACGAGGTTGGGCCTCGGACACTGCCCTGAGGAACTCCTGCAGCAATGTCCTAGGGCTGAGACGATTGGCCTCCAACAACCACTGCCATCTTCCTTTGTGCTAGGTATGACTCCAGCCACTGGAGAGTTTTCCCCGATTCCCATTGACTTCAATTTTACTACGGCTCCTTGGTGCCACACTCGGTCAAATGCTGCCTTGATGTCAAGGGCAGTCACTCTCACCTCACCTCTGGAATTCAGCTCTTTTGTCCATGTTTACAGGGCTTTGGAGAGAACTCACCTGGAGTACTGCGTTTTGGTCTCCTTATCTAAGGAAGAATATACTTGCCTTAGGAGGTGGTGCAACAAAGGTTCACTAGATTAATTCCTGGGTTGAGATGGTTGTCCTATGACGAGAGGTTGAGTAGAACGGGCCTATACTGTCGGGAGTTTAGATGAATTAGAGGTGATCTCATTGAAACATAAGATTCTGAGAGGGCTTGACGAGGTAGAGGCTGAGAGGTTGTTTCCCCTGGCTGGAGAGTCTAGAATTAGAGGGCATAGTCACAGGGAAAGGGGTGAGCCAATTAAGACTGAGTTGAGGAGGCATTTCTTCACTCAGAGGGTTGTGAATCTTTGGAATTCTCTTCCCCAAAGGGCTGTGGATGCTGAGTCATTGAGTATATTCAGGGCTGAGATAGATAAATTTTTGGACTCTAAGGGAATCAAAGGATATGGGGATCGGGCAGGAAAACGGAGTTGAGGTTGAAGATCAGACACGATCTGATTGAATGGCGGAGCAGGTTCAAGGGGCTGTATGGCCTACTCCTGCTCCTATTTCTATTTCTTGTGTTCTTATGTTCAAGGGGCTGAATGGCCTACTCCTGCTCCTATTTCTTGTGTTCTTATGTTCAAGGGGCTGAATGGCCTACTCCTGCTCCTATTTCTTGTGTTCTTATGTTCAAGGGGCTGAATGGCCTACTCCTGCTCCTATTTCTTGTGTTCTTATGTTCAAGGGGCTGAATGGCCTACTCCTGCTCCTATTTCTTGTGTTCTTATGTTCAAGGGGCTGAATGGCCTACTCCTGCTCCTATTTCTTGTGTTCTTATGTTCAAGGGGCTGAAAGGCCTACTCATGCTCCTATTTCTTGTGTTCTTATGTTCAAGGAGCTGAATGGCCTACTCCTAGTCTGGCATGTTCAAGGTGTCAGAGGATTTGACCGGATGTTTTGATACAATTTTCTCACCAACTAATTTCCACTTCTATAACCAGTATTTCTTGAGTCATTTCCCAATTGCAAAATACTTGCTTTGCAACAGAAATCACACAGCTGCTCCGTATATAGATCAATAAAAGTTACGGTTCAAAGACACCTGGCGCAACAGATATTTTCCATAACACTGTTGACACAAGGGTTCTGCAGCACCTGTGTGATCAAATGCAACAACCATTTCATATGGATCAGAACTTTATTCCCCAAATTTCCCCAATTCATTTATTGCAGAATTAAATCATACAAGAGGTCATATAAAATTTTATAGAGATCTATTGATAAATGCAAGTATCTAACTAGTAGTTTCATCAGCAGCTCCATGCCCCAAATATTAGTACAACCAACCCCAGGTTTGCCAGTCACCAGATCTTAAGATGTACATTTTGTGGGTTGGGGAAACAAAGAGCAGAGAATGAAAGTAACATCTGCCATATGCATTAATTAGCATAGTATAGTGGCCAGGATATTTGACTGATTGGCATAGAAGGGATTTTTGGTATTAAGCTACAATATGTTTGATACAAAGTCAAATCCAGGATTCTAAGGATTAATTCCCAAGCATATTTTTTCTTATTTCTTGAAAGAGAAAAAAGGCTGGAGCCACCAGGATACAAGGTATGCGAACATACGAAAAAAGGGCAGGAAAAGACCAGCTGGTTCATCAAGCCTGACATGGTGTAACCTACGTACACCATCAAACCCAAACCTCCCTCCTTCCATTTATACAATCTCCTGTGAGATGCAATGCAAACGACTAGCTGCAAACATGTCGCTGAGATGTGACTAAACAGCAGAGACTGAGCTGTTTCTATACATCAATTATACTGTATTTATATTACTGAACCACTTCAAGTAGCTGTTTGGAAGTCATTTGAAAAATTACCATTGCAGTGTTTGAAAGTTACATATTTGCAACTTCTATTCTGATTGCTTGACCTGGCCATGTGGCTGGGGACGGTCCATGCAGACCTGTAGTTGGGAAACTGCATCACTGGGCTTTACCAGCAGGCTGAACATTCAGGAAAAAGAAAATGGCAGCAGACGTTGGCTACTCTGAAGGTACCATGGAACCTCTTGTTACCTCCAGAGATAGCAGTACTGTCTCATACAGCTAATAGCGCGGAAGTCAGCAGCAACAACATAACAAAAAAGGCAAAAGTACCATTAATCTATTTAATTCAAGTTTTTTAATGGAGGAATGAGTTAATTGGACTAAATGGCCTCCCTTATCTGCAAACACCTTTGTAAATATCATATCTTATACTCTCATCCAATTTATAGAATTAATGCTAAAAGTATATGATTGATATCTTGCTGCACAGACTACAGAAGTCAACTTTGCAAAGAAAGTATTAATACTGATAAAAGATTAAAATGAAAATTGAGTTCTATTGTAACGTTCTGCAATACCTAGGCTGCAGTTATGGAAAATACTCAGTCACTTATTTGGGTTGCCTCCCAAGAATCCAAGTTTCAGTATTCATACACAGATTTGAAGAAAAATCCTGTACATAATTACAAATGATAAAAACTCATGAAAGCAGGATATTGAATTAGGTGTACTCACATGGAATTAAACATGCCCATCAAAGCAGTGAAGCAGAATCCAATAGCAAACATAGACTTCATTCGCACCTACACAAGGAGTATGAAAATTATTAGCAAACAAATAATTTCTAAGGAACAACTATATATTGCTCATATTTGGAGATAGGTTCCATGTTGGACAGAGAATGGAGTACAAGAGTGAATGGGAACTTTTCTAGACACACTATGCCTGAAATAGTAATATGCTTTTATACGGAGGATGCTGCATTTTAAAATATTTAAACTGCAATTTTACTACTGTCTGAAGAATAACGCCAGAAAATACAACTCCGCTGACTTTCATTTCCCTCAATGACTCATACTATATTTGTAAATATTTGTAATGTGGAAGTAACCAAGTAAAATGTACAACTATCGGAGTTCCGCTGAATGATTTTTCCCTAACGGAAACTGTAGCATTTTTGTTGAATCAGGATTCTCAAAACGTACCGTGAAAACAAGTTTTGCTTACCATCGAGAGGTCCCGATTATTATTTTTCAGTTTTTCCTCTTGTCTCTCTGAAAATAATGTTCATAAAGTCAAGTTTACCCCTTATAATGGTGCAAATGTTTTTTTTGCCCCTCCCCAAATTCAATCACTCTGTATCCTGGTTTCTAATACTCACCTTCACAAATCCACATCTGCAAGGAGGGAAGCCAAATTGGCTGTGGAGATTTCAAAAATAGTGCTATTCCACAGCAAAACACTGCACACATATACAAATATACAACTGGGCAAGATATGGTGTCAGTTTTCAATGTTTAAGACATCCATTTGAGAAGAAACTAACCATGCAACACGCAAATGTTATCAAAAACACTACTTGCTACAATGTGATAGGAGTCAAGTGATATGCTGCATGTTGAGTACAAGTTACTGAAAGAGGGCATCTACCAAAAGGGTCATTAGTGCAGCAGTAACTTACAAGCATATATTTATTACAGCCTTATCAGCAGTATGTTAAAATTGTACGCCCCAATTAGTAGGGACAGCAAAATTGGTAACATTAAAAATTTTTAAATAAATGCAACCCTTAATGGCTGATGCAATTCTGTGCTCTCTAAGTCAGTTGTTTTTCAAGATTACAGGCTAGACAGCTAATCACTGGAAAATATCCTATTATAATAACAATAATTATAAGTCAACAGTGAGCTATCTGTATTTTATATGACAGTTGTTAAATAACTACAGTTAAAATGAAATCCATCTTCTCTTTCTCAATTTCAAAGTGGAGGTGTGGAGACAAATTGAACAAGGGAACAAGTCAGGTTGTTTAATCTGCAAATTAGTCAGCTTTGACTTCAGTATTTTACTTGCTCAAAACATCAACAGCTCCTGGATAAACAGACTGTTTGCAAACACATGCTTGTAAATCATTCTAGGTTCTGTAATGATCATTTGCATCATCCACATACAACTTTGGACCTTGCAGGTCTATAAAAGACTTTCATCCAAGAGTCGCGTCACTTACCAAGAACTTGTTATTTTAACCCCTTGCAGGTAGATTCCATTTTGTTGTAAATATTATACTTGTAGTACCTTTAAATGTCTTACTTCTTCAATGTATTATTCTATTTGGAAAGGTGTATTAATTTTAGCCTATAAATACTGGTCTGACAGTATGAGGTTCATTGCCTTTGGAAAGGCAGGAGGATGTGAAGAGTAGTCACAGGGTCTCTGGTTGCCGACATTACAATAAAAGAGTAGCTGTTAATCCTGGGCACACTTTGTTCCAGCATGGCAGGTATACATGTGCAGGTTTCGGTTCATGAGAGATTTCGCCTGTATATGGAAACTGCCTTTTTGCTGGGAACACAAGGCAGAAGTGTAGGGATAAAGCCCAAACAGTTCATCTTCCCTTCCTTTTCTGCTTGGCACCCACATGAATTTAAAAAGGTCAATCCCCCATTTGACTTGAAATTGGCTCTCAAAAAAAGAGAGACTCTGGAACCAACCTAGTCAATGAATACTGCAGTTCAACCCGGTTGTGTCATCGAAGCCACCAGGTCAAACTGTGAGACTATTCTCCACGCAGCCTCAAGATCCTATACGATAACTTGTCAGCAGCTGAGTTCCACTAAAATAAGTCACATTCTTCCTCTCCCCAATTTTTTTTTTAAAAACTTAATTGGTCTAGTACAACAGAATCAATTATGAGCAGTGCACAGAGAAAAACAAAATATTCCCTAGTTTGTTGTGATGTAGGGTATGATTAACAAACCATGGGTGGCATTAACATAAGAATTGATAGAAGAGCCTGGAATAGCACATCATAAATTTAGCAGTGAAAATGCACAACATTTGGTATATTGCAAAACATGAATAAGCACTTTCAAATAAGATCACGAACAAAGCCTTTTTCTGGCCTCTGCCTATATATTTAGTCACAGGAAACTATAGCAGAAGACATTTGTCTTAAACGAGAGACTGGGAGGAAAAGGGAAAAGTACTAGGGTTGAAGCTTTTTAAAAACACAATTTTTCTTCAAACATTGTATCTGACTCCAAGCTGTGCCCCTTGTGATCAAGTAGTCCAAGTCATATTATGGGTAGCCCAGGGTAACAATCATCCTATTTAGCAGTAATACTACACACTGGATCTTAAGTAGGAATCCCAATAGGTCGCAGAAAATACCACACTCAAATACAACTTGCATTTACATAGCACCTTTAATGCAGAAAAACATCTCAGGGGGCTTTACAAAGCTAAAGGAGGAGATATTAGGATGGGTGACCAAAAGCTTGATCAAAGAGGTGGGTTTTAAGGAGGGTCTTAAAGGAGGAGAGGGAGATGCAGAAATGGAGGAGTTTCAGGAGATAATTCCAGAGCATGATGCCTAGACTGCTGAAGGTATGGCTGTCAATGGTGGGGTGAAGGTGGATGGCGGGGAAGAGAATGCACAAGAAGTTAGAGTCAGCAAAACAGCAAAGGCAGCTGAATGGATGGTCTTAATCTTAGTGACAGAGAAGTCCATGAGCTCCTCACACAGCATATTGAAGGTGAGGGGTTTAAGGATATGGTTGCTAGTGCAGAAAAGCAGCCAGGGGTTATCTTTGCTCTCTGGGATGATTCTGAAGTAGTGGGCGGTTTTGGCAGAGGAGAGTGAGGCCCGATAGTGCTTGCTGTGGTGCAGCCAGATCTGGTGATAGACAGTTAAACCAGATGTGCACCAGGTATGCTCAAATCTGCATCGCTTTGACTTGAGGGAACAAAGATGGAGGACATGCCAAGGGCACTGACTGAGATGGGAAAAAATAAAGGTTTTACTGGGGATTGGTACAGCCTAAAAGTACCAATCAAACTTATTTACAGTTAAGCAATTTACTGAAACAGAGATATTAAGCAAATACTATACAGCACAATACTTGCACAAGCAATCCAGAAACAGTCCATATTCTGCTAATTTACCCTTTTATCAAGCTTCTGACTTTCTTTCGGCAAGATAAGCAGTCAAGCAAAATACTCTTCCAATTAAGCATTACATTAAATCTACAGCACAGAAACACACTATACAAGAGCCTCCTCCCACTCTTATTAATTCCCACCTTGCCCCCATATCACTCTATTCCATTCTCTTTCATGTATGCATTAAGCCGTCCCTTAAATACATCAATGCTATCTCCTGATAGTTGCATCTTCTCAATTCTGGTAACATTGTTTATCTTGTAAATCTTGCGGCACTTTCTCCAATGCTTCATTATCTTTTTTTCCCCCCAATTATTTCTTCAATTCCCACACAATGCTTTGATAATAACTCCCTTCTACTGAATTGCAGTCAAGACTCTCAGGGACTCTGCCTACTGCAGAACTTTTGTTTTCATTTCATATTTTCCTTTGTTCTTCTTTGGAGGTATTGTCTTTAGCAGCCAGCTTCAATGAGATTGTAGACCACTCACAACTGACAAGACAGTGGAGCAATGAGTTGAAACATTAATCCCAGAAAATCAAACAATAAGCTACACTTTGAGCAACAGGTCCATACTTCAAAAGCAACTCCATTTGGGAAACTGCTATGATGCTAGTTCTGCATAATACAAAAATTAGCATTTTAAAACTCACTGCTCCGATCACCTTGGATCAAAGAAAGTCTTTATCTCAACTAATTCTTCAGAAAACAAAACTGCCCATTCTCACACACACTAAAGCCATAGCCACCATTTTGGGATGTAGTAAAGCATTAATTTTGACCGAGTCCTTTACAAAGCACAAAACTGTGACAGTGCCAAATTTCTGCATTGTTACAGGAGGAAGAAGGAAAGAATGGGGGAGGTGAAGGAGGCCAAATCTGGCAGATAAAAGCCAGACCAAAATGAGCAAGGCTCAAGTATTTGTTACTCCCCCCATTTCAAACTGCAATGCTCATGTGACGCTACAACTTGAATATCTGTCTTATAAACAGCTAAATGGTAAGTTTGTTGAGATATTAAAACCCAGCTGATGAGTGGTCTGCTCCTTCTTGGTTTCATGTGAAAGGCACTACTTGCACATATTACAGAAAAATGCTCTTGAAGCGAATAATTACACCATGATATACTCTGCTGATCATTACCTATTTTTTTCTTTTGTTGCCTCCCTGCAGATTCTGTAATGGCCTCTTTCTTTTTTTCTACTGTTGGAAAAGAGAACAGTGAGAAATCATAATTAGTCAAAGATGAATCAAATGGCCACTAAATTATTTAGCCATCCATCCCTGTTAAGATCAGACCTTCCCTCTGTCACAATGTTAGGAGTGAAGTTGTTCACTAACTATACCTCTGTGTTCAGTTCCATTCATAACTCCTCTGATAATGAAGCAGTCCATGTCAGCCTACAGCAGGATAATATCCAGGCTGGTTTGGCAAGTGGCAGGTAATATTCACATCACGTAAGTGCCAGGGCATTATAATCTCAAACAGAAAGCCTAGCTATCTCCGCATGACTTTCAACAGCACCGCCATCATCAACACCCTCACCAACATCTTGGGGGTCACCACTGACCAGAAACTGAACTAGACCCACCATATCAACAGTGTGCCTACAAGAGCAGGGCAGAGACTGAAAACTCTGACGAGTGGCTAACCTCCTCACTCCTCAAAGCCTCTCCATCACCTACAAGGCTCAAGTCATAGCCTGGATGGGTGCAGCTGCAACACCAATCAAGAATTTCAACACCATCCAGGATACAGCAGTTAGCTTGATCAGTGCCCCTGCCAGTGGATACAATATCCATCCCCTCCATCACCAGCGCACTGTGGTTGCAGTATGTATAATCTGCAGAATGCATTGCAGCGACTCACCAAGGTTACTTCAACAACACCTCCTGACCCTGTGACCATTACCAAAAACATGGACTGGAGCAGCAATGTTGTGGGAACACCGTTAACTCCAAGTTCCTCTCCAAGTCACAAGCCTTCCTGACTTAGAAATAGATCACCGCTCCTTCATCGTGGCTGGATCAACATCCTGGAATTCCCTACCTAACACCACTGTGGGAGCTTAATCAGCATAAGGACTGCATCAGTTCAAGAAGACCCACCACCACCATCTCAGAGCAACTGGGGATGAACCATGAATGCGGGCTTGCCAGCATTGTCCACATCCCAAGAATATTTTTTTAAATAACTCATTGGCTGAGGTAAGAGTAGTGATGCCTCCTCCACTTGACAATTTTACAGATTCAAGTAGCTAACGAGTGCTAGATGTTCAGCCAGAAGTAACTGGGGTAATCGGGAAATTGCGCCCAAAATGCGCTCGAAATTGCGCTGGTTAGGTTGCAGTTCAAGTTTCCGATAAAATTCATTTGCATAATCACAAACGTAAATCTTCCAATGAATCAGGGCAATTGGACAATAGAAAATAATCCTTTCTTTTTTTCCCCATTAAAAAGTATTCCTTGATGTATTAAAGAGAAGTACATAGACCTGGTGCAATTTTATTAATACCGCTGAAAATGGGTTTATCACCAAAATTAAGCATTTTTAATAAGAATGTCCACTCCTCCACTTGTGAGCAACCGGATTTAAAATCACTGAAAATTACTTTAAAAAATACGGAACAATTTATTACTTTCTTTGGTGTACACTAGGCAGTTTCTTAGAAAATTAAAACATTTTTGATATGAAAAAACTTTTAAAACATACCTACTAGTGCCTGTGCGCCTAAGAAATTGAGCGCAATTTGAAGAGCCTTCCCTAATCGGCACAATTGGCAGAATCTCACAATGTCGACCTGGGGGCGGGGCCGGTTTTGTGGGTGGGGCCTGATTGGGGCAAATTGACTCTTAAACCAGTGTAAAAGATCGCAGGAAACATGAACGCAAGTCGTTTTGGACGGAACTCACTTACTTTTAAAATTCCCAGATCTTTTGCGCTGGTTCAGCTGACTGCGCTGGAATCTGGGCGCAAAACTAGCGGAAACTCTACCCCCCCTATGAATTGCAGAACTATTCACTGCACAGAAACATAAGTTACTTTTGCCACTTGAGTTTCACACAGCAGGCCATAAGCAGTGCTGCTACCAGTAAAATGTCAGAAATATGACAAACCTGTGACAAGAGTGGAGGAAGGGGACTGGGAAGGAGTAGTCACATTTCATCTTACAGAAGATAAACACTGGTTACATAAATGCAAGTGTAGGATTTACTTGCTCATATCAGCAATTCCATAAGCATTGGGTTCAAAATCCTCAACCATGCTATCATGGGTGGTACAGAGCAGTGATTATCCACAAAGAGTTTCAGCAGAAAAAGTCCAAGAGCAAGTTGTATATGCCGTGAGGCACAGGAACAGATGAATACATAATTTAAGAAACTTAACAAAAAAAATGTTTAGAACAAAAATTTATAGGAAAATAGATCTTGCGGACAATATTTACAAATGTTTCAATCCTATCCAGATGATTTCTAGACCACCTTAATGCATTTCCCAGTTTAGTACTTACACTTCTTACTCTGTTTTTCTACTTCTGCCTTTAGTCGTTTGTATTTGTCAGTTCTGTACACCAGTACCCATGTGATACCTGAAGATACAAAATATTAAGTTTAATTTTTCCTTCTTTACATAGTCCTTCCAAGACAATTTAAAACACAAAAACGTCCAAGTATTATTAAATTGGAGGGGCAAGAATACATAACTAATTTAGTTGTCTGAGATAATATGTAAAATCATAGAACTTTGCAATACTGGAAGAGGCTATTTGGTCAAATTTGGTTCTCTGAAAGAGCTGTCTCAAGACTAAGAGAATAGCTCTTTTAGAGTTCCAACTCAGGAACAATGGGCTGATTGCCCCCCTTTCGCTATATCCTTCTAAATTCTACCTCTGTAATAGAAAACTCCTAGAATATACAACCCATGTTGTACAGCCTCTCCTTTGTGACAGAATATCCCCAGCTGCCCCACAAACTCAGAAACCTCTGAACTCCAGCACCAGTAGTCAAAAACATTTCCTGCACATGTGCTCATCTAGATACATGAAGCATCTAGGACCTCCCACATCACACAGGTATCCCACATCATTGGCTTTGGCTATCTTCCCCCTCCCATATTCAATGGAACTATTTTCTCTTAAAAGTTTAAATTTAAGCACAACAATTTAGCGATTTAACCACTCATTTAATTTCAAGCCAACTGCACTTCATAGATGAATTCCCATTACGGTTAAACTCCACACTCTATTGGTCTCTCGCTGCTCAAGATTAATCTCTAACCAATGTATACTCATATCTTACATAATAGTCCAACTGCCATTGGAAAAAAGTCAGTCAGAGAAATCCACCCCACTTGTATAATCACTTAACTCAATTTCAGCTCAAATAAGCCACATGCTTTCTTTTTTAAAAGTCATGTTTGAAATAGTAGATCCACATTGTAGCACTTCAAAAGATGGCAATTTATGTCCGTTTCTTTCGCAATTGAGGGACAAAAAGATTGATTCAGTAATACTAATTTTAAGTTTTATATCCTGGATATTCAGCTCTAATGCTATTCTTACTGAAAAATAAATAATGGCCCCTCTGTCATCTTTACAGAAACCATATCAGGGTTAACAGGGTCTTAATCTTTCACCAAAGTCTCCACACTTTCCAAAGTACACCAGTCTACAGTCATATAAACTCTGTTGTGCATCACATTTGCACAGGTATGAATAACAAAAAAAAATCACTAACATTACTCTGGAAACTGAACCAACAAGCAACTGGTTAGTCACTAGTTTGAGTGCATTTCAAAATCCACAATGGTGATACAGCTCTCGGGACCCTTGCTGATTTCCTCACCACAGTTATCAAGCCAGCAGCAACCGGTTGTCAATGTAATTCTGCACCAGGGGATTTTTTTAAAATTTATTCGTTCATGGGATGTGGGCGTCGCTGGCGAGGCCGGCATTTATTGCCCATCCCTAATTGCCCTTGAGAAGGTGGTGGTGAGCCGCCTTCGCAGTCCGTGTGGTGACGGTTCTCCCACAGTGCTGTTAGGAAGGGAGTTCCAGGATTTTGACCCAGCGACGATGAAGGAACGGCAATATATTTCCAAGTCGGGATGGTGTGTGACTTGGAGGGGAACATGCAGGTGGTGTTGTTCCCATGTGCCTGCTGCTCTTGTCCTTCTAGGTGGTAGAGGTCGCGGGTTTGGGAGGTGCTGTCAAAGAAGCCTTGGCGAGTTGCTGCAGTGCATCCTGTGGATGGTACACACTGCAGCCACTGTGCGCCGGTGGTGAAGGGAGTGAATGTTTAGGGTGGTGGACGGGGTGCCAATCAAGCGGGCTGCTTTATCTTGGATGGTGTCGAACTTCTTGAGTGTTGTTGGAGCTGCACTCATCCAAGCAAGTGGAGAGTATTCCATCACACTCCTGACTTGTGCCTTGTAGATGGTGAAAAGGCTTTGGGGAGTCAGGAGGTGAGTCACTCACCGCAGAATACCCAGCCTCTGACCTGCTCTCGTAGCCACAGTATTTATATGGCTGGTCCAGTTAAGTTTCTGGTCAATGGTGACCCCCAGGATGTTGATGGTGGGGGATTCGGCGATGGAAATGCCGTTGAATGTCAAGGGGAGGTGGTTAGACTCTCTCTTGTTGGAGATGGTCATTGCCTGGCACTTATCTGGCGCGAATGTTACTTGCCACTTATCAGCCCAAGCCTGGATGTTGTCCAGGTCTAGCTGCATGCGGGCTCGGACTGCTTCATTATTTGAGGGGTTTCGACTGGAACTGAACACTGTGCAATCATCAGCGAACATCCCCATTTCTGACCTTATGATGGAGGGAAGGTTATTGATGAAGCAGCTGAAGATGGTTCACCCTAGGACACTGCCCTGAGGAACTCCTGCAGCAATGTCCTGGGGCTGAGATGATTGGCCTCCAACAACCACTACCATCTTCCTTTGTGCTAGGTATGACTCCAGCCCCTGGAGAGTTTTCCCCCTGATTCCCATTGACTTCAATTTTACTAGGGCTCCTTGGTGCCACACTCAGTCAAATGCTGCCTTGATGTCAAGGGCAGTCACTCTCACCTCACCTCTGGAATTCAGCTCTTTTGTCCATGTTTGGACCAAGGCTGTAATGAGGTCTGGAGCCGAGTGGTCCTGGCGGAACCCAAACTGAGCATCGGTGAGCAGGTTATTGGTGAGTAAGTGCCGCTTGATAGCACTGTCGATGTCACCTTCCATCACTTTGCTGATGATTGAGAGTAGACTGATGGGGCGATAATTGGCCGGATTGGATTTGTCCTGCTTTTTGTGGACAGGACATACCTGGGCAATTTTCCACATTGTCGGGTGGATGCCAGTGTTGTAGCTGTACTGGAACAGCTTGGCTAGAGGCGCAGCTAGTTCTGGAGCACAAGTCTTCAGCACTACAGCTGGGATGTTGTCGGGGCCCATAGCCTTTGCTGTATCCAGTGCACTCAGCCATTTCTTTATATCACGTGGAGTGAATCGAATTGGCTGAAGACTGGCTTCTGTGATGGTGGGGATATCGGGAGGAGGCCGAGATGGATCATCCCCTCGGCACTTCTGGCTGAAGATGGTTGCAAACGCTTCAGCCTCGTCTTTTGCACTCACGTGCTGGACTCCGCCATCATTGAGGATAGGGATGTTTGCAGAGCCTCCTCCTCCCGTTAGTTGTTTAATTGTCCACCACCATTCACGACTGGATGTGGCAGGACTGCAGAGCTTTGATCTGATCCATTGGTTGTGGAATCGGTTAGCTCTGTCTATAGCATGCTGCTTCCGCTGTTTAGCATGCATGTAGTCCTGAGTTGTAGCTTCACCAGGTTGGCATCTCATTTTTAGGTACGCCTGGTGCTGCTCCTGGCATGCTCTTCTACATTCCTCATTGAACCAGGGTTGATCCCCTGGCTTGTTGGTAATGGTAGAGTGAGGAATATGCCGGGCCAGGAGGTTACAGATTGTGCTGGAATACAATTCTGCTGCTGCTGATGGCCCACAGTGCCTCATGGATGCCCAGTTTTGAGCTGCGAGATCTGTTCTGAATCTATCCCATTTAGCACGGTGGTAGTGCCACACAACACGTTGGATGGTGTCCTCAGTGCGAAGACGGGACTTCGTCTCCATGAGGACTATGCGGTGGTCACTCCTACCAATACTGTCATGGACAGATGCATTTGCGGCAGGTAGATTGGTGAGGACGAGGTCAAGTAAGTTTTTCCCTCGTGTTGGTTCGCTCACCACCTGCCGCAGGCCCAGTCTGGCAGCTATGTCCTTCAGGACTCGGCCAGCTCGGTCAGTAGTGGTGCTACCGAGCCACTCTTGGTGATGGACATTGAAGTCCCCCACCCAGAGTATATTTTGTGGCCTTGCTACCCTCAGTGCTTCCTCCAAGTGGTGTTCAACGTGGAGGAGGACTGATTCATCAGCTGAGGGAGGACGGTAGGTGGTAATCAGCAGGAGGTTTCCTTGCCCATGTTTGACCTGATGCCATGAGATTTCATGGGGTCCAGAGTCAATGTTAAGGACTCCCAGGGCCACTCCCTCCTGACTGTATATCACTGTACCACCACCTCTGGTGGGTCTGTCCTGCCGGTGGGACAAGACATACCCCGGGATGGTGATGGAAGGGTCTGGGACGTTGGCTAAAAGGTATGATTCTGTGAATATGGCTGTGTCAGGCTGTTGCTTGACTAGTCTGTGGGACAGCTCTCCCAATTTTGGCACAAGTCCCCAGATGTTAGTGAGGAGGACTTTGCAGGGTCGACTGGGCTTGGTTTGCCGTTGTCGTGTCCGGTGCCTAGTGGTCCGATGCCGGGTGATCCGTCCGGTTTTATTCTTGTTATGACTTTTCTTAGCGAGATTTTACAACTGAGTGGCTTGCTAGGCCATTTCAGAGGGCAATTAAGAATCAACCACATTGCTGTGGGTCTGGAGTCACATATAGGCCAGACCGGGTAAGGACGGCAGGTTTCCTTCCGGCAGTGTAAGTACCCAGAAGTTCTGCAAAGTGTAACGTTATGAGTTGGGAGAACTGTCTAACTATGATTTGTCATGGAAACAAATCTATCTCAACATTAGAGAAAAATACCTCAATCTAGAACATAGGTTTACAAACTGGGGTTCGTGGACAATAGCCTATGAAGGAATCTCCAGGAGTTTTGACATCTTCAAATTTCTGTCTGTCAGTCATCAGATTTTGTGCTTGTCAACTTATTAGTACATTCTTTTGCTGTACACAAACATTTTCTGCAATTACAGCAGTATTTTCCTTTGGTAAGTCACTATTTTCAGAGTTCCCCAGAAAAGTTTATAAACTTGTGATCTAAAAGAAACCATTGAGTTTGAGTATGTTAGAAAAAGGGTTGAAGTTTTGGCAAAACAGATATTGATACCTCATACAGGCAACAATTGAAGGTAGAAAGCTAGGCTAGATGGAAGGTCTTTAGACTGATATTTAACTACCACCAGTCATGTTTTAAACATATTTGAGAAGGTTTTTAAAAAAAATTGAAATGTGGTGGAAGCATTTCACGCTAAAATGTTGCCAACCTGTTTCCATCTCAAAACAGTTTTGGGAATAAATTATGTTTTTTCAGTCCAAAATGGATTGTGCACTTTAGCTTTTCTTTCCTGATGTTCTTTCTTGTAGTCCTTTTTTCAGAGGCACCCAACCACAAACCTCTAGCACGTCTAAGAAAGGCTAATCAGAGTAATGCTTATTTACTACTCAGTGATGGTTAGTATTGTGGAACCTTTTGATTGGTCTTCCAGTACATTTGAGCTACTTAACTTTTAGCAACCCCACACCATTTTTAGTTTATGAGTAACAACATTCTCTTATACTGATATAGTACACCTAATCTACTTCAATACTTCAGAAACAATTCACTCTAACCATTTATGTTGCTACAGATCTTTAAAGCTTGTTACTGTGTTTTTTTTAGGAATAATTCTTGTACTTTATATGGATGTTTTCTCCTCCTCCAAGTGCCAACTCAGAATGGGGTACAGCTCCATCGGTATCCTCCCTCCCTGTTCCTCTGCAATCTCCACCCAAGTGCCCAATCTTCAAGCACAAGTCTGGACAGCAAGTATTAGGCTGTTTAACTATGGGACATCACAACTCAACCTATTCCTCTCCTTTGAGATACTCTCCAAACAATACTAATCACTTAGTCACTAGTACAATTTCACTTCTCCACACAGTGCCATTTATCACCAGTCCCCTAGGACAGGCAGCTATCTGCATATAACAGTGACATTTGGCTTAGTAGGACCTCTGAATCAGAAGGTCATGGGTTCACATCCCACCCAAGGGATTTGAACACTTAATCTAGGCTGACAGTTCAGGGTCATATTGAAAGAGTGCTGCACTTTCTCACCTTTTGGATGAGACCCTCAACCGAGCTGCCATCTGTCCTCTCAGGTGGACATAAATGATCCCGTGACACTATTTCGAAGGGCAGGGGAGTTCGCCCCGATGTTCCGGCCAATATTTATCCCTCAACCAAATTCACTGAAACAGATTGTCTGGTCATTATCACATTGCTGTTTGTGGAACCTTGCTGTGCACAAATTGGCTGCCATGTTTCCTACATTACAGCGGTGATTACACTTGTACACTTGGCTGTAATGCGCTTTGGGACGTCCTGAAAGGCTCTATTTAAATGCAAGTCTTTCTTTACAAAGTGTATTAAATCCTTGGGGGGGGGGGGACGTTACCAGCTGGGTGTAACGCCATTAATACCGGGTAACATTCTTTATTTTGCCTATATTCACCCCTCTCCCAAAGGCTCCTGGGTGGGTCACAAATCCCGACAGGCTGCAGGACGCAGCAGGAGTGGGTGAGAGGCCGACAGGCCCAGCCAGTCCCTGACCCCCTGACAACGCACCACCGACAGGAAACACACTCACCTTCGGCTAACAGGGCGGTGCAGACCGAGATGAAGACGATCAGGATCGTGTCAGCGAACATGGTACTCATGATGATGGCGGCGGAGGGAGGTTTATAATTGTCCCGACAGAGTCGGGCTGGGTTCGGTCTGTCTCTGTCCCTAGCAACAGGCAAGGGGATCAGTGCGATGGCTGATGGGAGGAGAGCATTGAACACGATCCGTTTTAAATGTCTTTTTTCGTGTTCACTACTAAACCGTGAAACCCTTCAGCCATGTTATTAAAAGTATTTTTATGAGTGACGGCAGTCGCTTCATGCGAACGGGCAGCGATACAGCGCATGCGCATTGCTGGCAAACACAGTCTCGAACGGTGAAAAGAGGAAGGGAACTGGTCCCGCCCCCTTCTGCCGATTGGCTACTTGGGTAACCCCCCCCCACATTGGAACGTTCAGTTCAAGCTCTGTATGGTCAGCTGGGCTGTCAATCAGTGACAGCATGAGTTAACAATCTGTGGTCAAGGCTGCTTGACGGATTGCTCTGTTTATCTCCACTGTCTTTCTTCAGGATGTGGAGATGCCGGTGATGGACTGGGGTTGACAATTGTAAACAATTTTACAACACCAAGTTATAGTCCAGCAATTTTATTTTAAATTCACAAGCTTTCGGAGACTTCCTGAGGACATTTACCTGAGGAAGGAGGAAGTCTCCGAAAGCTTGTGAATTTAAAATAAAATTGCTGGACTATAACTTAGTCTTTCTTCAGGCCACACATCAACTGAAGAAAAAGCAGGCGACTTGTTTTTTGTTCCCCCCCCCCCCTCCACCCCATCAGTGCTTCAGTTGGATGTTTCCCCAAAATAATAGAGAATTGGGGGGAGGGGAGGGTCAAAGATTTTATATATAAAATTAAGAAACTTACATGAATAGGCAAGGCCCAGCGTGCAGGACACAAAGTTAAGAAGACTTTATGTGTAAGATTTTAAGAGAGGTGAGGAATTTTAGAGGTAATGGTTAGCAGGCACCAAGCTTGGGTTTTGAAAGTGTAGGTAATATGAGGGAGGGGACACTCAGCAAATTTGTCGGCATCTGTGGAGATAACAGATAAGTTAACATTTCTGGTGTAGTCCCTTTGTCAGATGCTCAGGTATAGTCCTTTGGACCAAAAGCTTGTCAAAGGATTGGGTTTTAAGGATGGTCTTAAAGGAGGAGAAATGGATTTAAGGTGGGAATTCTTGTGTGTGAGGCCTAGGTGCCTGAAGGCACAACTGCCAATGATGGGGTGAGGGGGGAGGGCAATGCATGAGGAGAGAGAGTTTGGGGAATTTTAGGTCTTGGGGAGATTACAGAGATAGGCAGGGGTGAGAGGGATTTAACTACAAGGATGAGGATTTTAAACTTGAAGAATTGGGGGACTGGGAGCCAATGTAGGTCAGTGAGGAGAGGGGAGATGGATGAGCAGAACTTGGTGTGGGGTAGGATACAGGAGTTTTGTATGAGAAGTTTATGGAGGGTGAAGTGTGGGAGGCTGGCCAGGAGAGCATTAGAGTAATCATATCTGGAGGTGATGAAGGCATGTTTAGGGTTTCAGCAGCAGATGGGCTGAGGTAAGTGTGGAGGCAGGCAATATTACATAGGTGGAAGTAGGTGGCCTTGCATAGTATAAAGGATGACTTTCAGGTAAGTTGGGGATCATTTCATCAGGCTTATTGAAATCTGTATCGAATCCTAGATTTAGCAATATTGGTACTATATTAAGGTATTAAGGGATATGGGCCAAAGGCAGGTATATGGAGTTAGAACACAGATCAGCCATGATCTTATCAAATGGCGGAGCAGGCACGAGGGACTGAATGGCCTACTCATGTTCCTATATTCCTATATTACACGAGGTAATAAACAGTAGGAGCCAAATCTTAGATTATCATGTATTTGTGACAAAATTTGACACTAAGCCACATAAGGAGATATTAGGGCAGGTGACCCACTTCACTTCACTGTGATGTCTATTTGCAAGCAAACAAAAATAGGTTACCCAATACTTTTTTGTGAAATTGGTGTCACTTTAACCTCAGTGGAAGTTTTCACTGAAATCAGCCCTTGTGCATAACTCTTTCCTAGTTTGGAAGGCAAAATGATATTGCCACAATATTTTGTTATCTCTAATTCACACCAAGCCTTACAATTTTTAAGTATGATGTGGAGATGCCGGTGATGGACTGGGGTTGACAATTGTAAACATTTACCTGAGGAAGGAGGAAGCCTCCGAAAGCTTGTGAATTTAAAATAAAATTGCTGGACTATAACTTGGTGTTGTAAAATTGTTTACAATTTTTAAGTAAACAGATTAGCCCAGGCTTTCCGATTGAGAGGGCATCTCTGGTATGGTGAGACTTCCACCCGCAAAGAGGATGCCCACCCTCTCCGACCTCAACTTTGGTGCATTTTGGTAGGGAGAATAAGGGCTTGGATAATAAGATTCTAAATGGGGTACAGGAGCAAAGGGGTCAAGGGGTATAGATACACAAATCACTAAAAGTAGCGACGCAGATTAATAAGGCCATAAAAAAGGCAAACCAAGCGCTGGGGTTCATTCCTAGAGGGATAGAATTGAAAAGCAGAGAAGTTATGTTAAACTTGAATAGAACCTTGGTTAGACCACACTTGGAGTATTGTGCACAGTTCTAGTCTCCATATTATAAAGAGGATATAGAGACATTGGAGAAGGTATAAAAAAGATTCACAAGGTTGATACCACAACTGAGAGGATATACTTGTCAGGAAAAGTTGAACAGGCTGGGACTCTTTTCTCTAGAAAAGAGAAGGCTGAGAGGCTGACCTGATAGAGGTTTTAAGATAATGATAGGGTTTGATAGGGTTGGAGTAGAGAAATTGTTTCTACTTGTGGGGGAGTCCAAAACTAGATGTCATAAATATAAGATAGTTACTAACAAATCTAATAGGGAATTCAGGAGAAACTTCTTTACCCAAAGAGTGGTAAGAATGTGGAACGTGTTACCACAAGGAGTAGTTGAGGGAAATAGTATAGATGCATTTAAGGGGAAGCTAGATAAACACATGAGGGAGGAAGGAATAGAAGGATATCCTGATAGGGGTAGATGAAGAAGAATTGGAGGAGGCTCATGTGGAGCATAAACGCCGGCATAGACCGGTTGGGCCGAATGGCCTGTTTCTGTGCTGTAGACACGATGTAACTTTCTGACCCTGGTCATCTGCATGCCTGGGGTGGCTTCTCAGCCTCCACCAGGGAGCCACATGGAATAGGGCCGGAAATTAACTGCAGGAGGTCTTGGAAGCCAACTGCAGAGGGAGGAAGAGACAGCCACCGAGCTGCTGAAATACTTTTTCTTTTGTTGAAAAATTTCGCCTGCCGCTGCTAGGGCCTGACCACGACAGTGTTCTGAGAGTTACTGCACAGACAACCTCTCCTGGAAAAAACCCTGAAGGCACCCTCAGCTGGCATTTGAAAGCTGCACCCCTGGGCCTAACAGGTGCGCTGGTGTCTAGCATTCAAGCAGGGCAAATGATGAAGGCCCTGTTTCCTTCATTTTGATTTCACTTGCATGCTCCCTCAGCTTTTGGAACTGCCTTCTAGAAAAGGGGAGAAGCAGATCCCCTGAGCACAAATCCGGCCCCATCCACTGGGGCCAAAATGTCTAGGTGGTGGGGTATTTGTTTAACTTGTTTATAAGGACTTTAACTTGTTATAACTTCAAAATTAATGGATTGAAATGGATTGAAATCGATTCGTCACAATATTATAACTGCTGTTCATTTATAGATAAATACAAAAAGGCAGTATATAGCCAGGAACCGAGATACCTTAAAAACTCATTTGCTCCTTTGTTTTATTCTGATGTTATACGAAGAGCAATTAATATTTACTTAACTTTATTTGGGAAAATACAAATAAACTACACAAAAAAAAAATCAATTTTATATAATTGAAGTTATAAACCATAGTTTAGGTTGCTTTAAAAAAACAAATGAAATGACTTTGCCTACTGTAGGTCCAGTTCCTACTGTTCCTGCTGACTCACAGCACAAAACTGCCTAAAATTTAGCACTAAATTGGCAATCCAACATTTAATCTTTCCTTTCAAATTCTCCTAACTGTGTACAGAGCGAGGCAAAGTGGGGTGGAAGGAAGGGGAGGGAAGGAAAGAACAAAAGGGAAGGTCGGTGAGAGGGCGGAGGGCACGAGTGATTAAATGACAAAAGGGATGATGGTGCAAGGCAAGAGAGGGTGGTAATGGGACAGATTAAGAAAAAAAGCTGGGTCTAGAGGAGCTGTAAATGGCAACAGCAGAACCATTACCAGCACCTGTTGTCTGAAAAAAATTGGAGCAGTAGTTATGATCTGAAGTTATTGAAATCAATGTTGAGTCCGGAAGGTTGTAAAATGCCTAATTGAAAGATGAGGTGCAGTTCCTCGAGCTTCCGTTGAGCTTCATTGGAACAGTGTAAGAGGCCGAGGACAGAGAGGTCAGAGTGGGAGTGGAACGGAGAATTAAAATGACAAGCGACCGGCAGGTCAGGGTCACGCTTGCGGACTGAACGGAGGTGTTCAGCAAAGTGATCACCCAGTCTGCATTTGGTGTCCCCAATGTAGAGGAGATCACATCGTGAG
This sequence comes from Heptranchias perlo, assembly GCF_035084215.1. Classification (NCBI taxonomy): domain Eukaryota; kingdom Metazoa; phylum Chordata; class Chondrichthyes; order Hexanchiformes; family Hexanchidae; genus Heptranchias; species Heptranchias perlo. The sequence continues at coordinate 67,281,035 of NC_090333.1, forward strand.
CAGCGAATACAGTATACTAAATTGAAAGAAGTACAAGTAAATCGCTGTTTAACCTGGAAAGTGTTTGGGGCCCTGGACGGTGGGAAGGGAGGAGGTGAAGGGGCAAGTGTTGCACCTCCTATGCTTGTAGGGGAAGGTGCCATGGGAAGGGAAGTGGGTGTGGGGGTGATGAAAGAGGTGTCGGGGAGGGAACGGTTACTTCGAAATGTTGAAAGGGGAGGGAAAGATGTGTTTGGTGGTGGCGGAAATGACGGAGGATGATCCTTTCAATATGAAGGCTGGTGGGGTGGAAGGTGAGGACAAAAGGGACCCTATCGTGATTCTGGAAAGAGAAATATATTTGCTAGCAAAGTCCATATGTTTGCTTTTGGCAAACTACTGGAACAATACTTTTGAAATTATTTAAAAACAACTTGTCAGCAAAATTAAGGAAATACAGTTTCTAGGGATCAGTGGGTTGATTGGAGAGAGTCTTTTTTTTCGCCAGTGTTTCTGAGCCAAGCACATCTGCAATCAATCTGATTTCAGGTCTCTGCTGATACTGCTTTGAGCTGATAAACAGGAGGTATGCAAAAGCAGTATTGAATAATTTTCCTTTCAATTTTCTCTCCTCGCTGCGGGTGATTAGTGTGTGCTCAGTGCCTCCCCACAGCAGTATTTCTGAGATTGAGAACTCAGTGGCGTGGAGTACGAAACTTGTGTCCCTTTTTCCTGTGGTGCCATGCAGTGATGTCATTGCACTACTGATTATGGACTTTCACATTCTATCAGCCATGACCTAATTGAATGGCAGAGCAGGCTCGAGAGGCTGAATGGCCTACTCCCGCTCCTAAGTAACAACTTCCTTAGCCACCCTGAATCACTGAACTCTCTTATAATATGGCATGGAAGACTGTGTTTTTGCCAGAGATAAGTATGTCTGCTGCTAAATGGTACTTCCAAAGAAAACTAAAGATCTGTTGTGTCTGCCTGCTATCAGGCCATCTCTTTAATAAATGTAAGCTTTTAACATATTAGCCAGAACTTTGGCTAAAAGTCATGGAGTGGTCTTCTCTACATTTGTCCAAAGAAATCATGTATTTTGCATAACCAGAGAGATTTTTGTCATCAGAAAGAATTAACAAAAATAGTCATTGATGCAGAAAAAAAAATTGATAAAATGAATCTTACTGTTTTTTGGTTGGTTCCAAAAATGGATACAAGCACTTTATAAGTAGACCTCAAGGTTGTGTTTTGAGATATGTGCTAGCCAATTGACTTGCTTTAAACAGAAGCGAAAGACAAAGTTGCCCTCTCTCCCTTCTATCTTTTTGATTACATAGTGCATAACCCCAAGGAGTTCAACTTACGCCACATTAATATGAACTGGTAGTAGATAGATATTCTACAAATATTTTAAAAATGAAATCTTTCCCCATATTTGGTCATGCAATGCTCTTCTTTTAGATTATAAGATTAAGTTGAAGAAAACCAGGCTGATTTCTTTCTTTTCCTTTTCAAATGGTTAATGTATGAAATCAAACATTTGTGAATCTTAGTAGTTCCACCTTTGTGAGATATAATTCCTGCAGGCCTAGGGACTTGTGCCACAGAGCGTTATCACACTGCCCTTTCACCTCTGCGGCACAGGAAATTCTAAAGTGGCAAAAGGCCATTTGCCAACCAACCTCAGTCAATCCAGAGTCCATATATGGCTGTTCTAACATGAATTCCCTTCCCCACTACCATTATTGATACTCTTTAAAGAACACTAAGTTCCCATGCCTTCTATGAAATAAGCTGCAGTAATCCTCAAAAATCCCTTCTCAGCAGGGAGCAGCCCAGCTTCTCTTTAAATGTGCCTTCTCTGTGTGTCTTTTCCACACATCTATCATATGGAGGAAAACGTTTTTTTCCGATCTCTAATCTTGCTCAAGGCTTGTGAATTTTGCAGTTGTTTTTTCTAATCCTGTGCTCATTGTGTAACTTACTGCAACTTGCTTATTTCAACCTTGTACGGAAATATACTAAGCCATCGCAACAATCCTTTCCTGGCCACCAGAATCTAGGCTGAATTGTCTTGGTCCCTCCTAGGCCAAACTCTATAGTTCCTCTGGCTCAGTGTTGGAATTTTGCCTCTGGTTCAAGTCCCACTCCGGACACCTGAGCACAAAATCTAGGCTGACATTTCAGTGCAGTACTGAGGGAGTGTCACACTGTCAGAGGTGCCATCTTTTGGGTGAGACGTTAAACCAAGGCCCCGTCTGCCCTCTCCGGTGGATGTAAAAGATTCCGTGGCACTATTTCGAAGAAGAGCAGGTGAGATCTCCTCAATGTCCTAGCCAAAATTTATCCAACCGACGTCGCTAAAAACAGATTATCTGGTCATTATCACATTGCTGTTAGTGGGACCTTGCTGTGTGCAAATTGGTTGCCACATTTTGTACATTACAACAGTGACTACACTTCAAAAGTACTTCATTGACTGTGGAACGCTCTGGGACGTCCTGAGGTTGTGAATCGCTCTATATAAATGCAAGTTTTTTTTTATATAGTGGAGAAATTTAATTTACTCAGTCTTCTTGAATATCATTAATACTTTTTCTCTTGTCAGCTTTCTCCCTCATCTCCTCTCCTGACTCTTTCCTGGAGTATGGTGTCAGGTGACCACTTGTGTTGTGCCTGTTTGGGCATTATTCAGATGTGAGCCTTGGCAAGGCCCGAGTTCAAAATCCATAATAGACTGATGAAGGAAAATGTATTCTCTCTGACAAGAATAAGAGCCCTATATAGAAAGACAACGCGGGCACTCAACCCAGTTCTAACATGGCACAAAATTGCCTGCAAATTAGCATTACATTTGGCAAAATCATTGGGACACCAAATGATAGGCTGAAGTGGAAAATTGTATATTGGGGTGCTTTCTGAGGTTTAGGTTATGGCACATTGTTGGAGAACAGCAGATATACCTGTGCGATATCTGATCTGCGATATGCTTGTGCTATACCTGATCTGCGATATGTTTGGGCTATACCTGATCTGCGATATGGTTGCACTGTACCTGATCTGTGAATGCCTGCGCTCATATGCCTATGTTATACCTGACCTGTCAATACAGGTGTCTAAAATAGAAAATCATTCTATTCCACAGCACTAACATCTCTTACCTGATGAACACAAAGAAAATCACCCAAATCAATGTAAATTTTAATAAAATCTTGTTGCGAAAAATGTTAGTTCACAAGGCATGATGTCCTTTTCACTATAAAAAGGACAGATAATAAGTATTTGAACTTTTCCCATATTTAAATAGTCTTTTATCAGTGCACCCTATGTGTAATTAATCCCTCCCCATATTTTCATGGAATTATTTTGGCTAAATTACATAGGACTCTGAGGTGTGGTAGTTCCACAATCCAAGGTGTGTCACCTTACATTTTAGAGTTCTCACTCAATGATTCTCCTTTTAAGCCGTGATGTGGGGATGCCCGGAGCGGAGAAACTACACCATGTTCTCCGCAGCCTTCAACATGTCATCGATGACGACGAACACCTCGCTAAGGCCATCCCCACGCCTCCACTACTCGCCTTCAAACAGCCACCCAACCTCAAACAGACCATCGTTCGCAGCAAATTACCCAGCTTTCAGGAGAACAGCGTCCACGACACCACACAACCCTGCCACGGCAACCTCTGCAAGACATGCCAGATCATCGACACGGATACCACCATCACACGAGAGGACACCACCCACCAGGTACATGGTTCATGCTCCTGTGACTCGGCCAACGTTGTCTACCTCATACGTTGCAGGAAAGGATGCCCCAGAGCATGGTACATTGGCGAGACCATGCAGACACTGCGACAACGGATGAACGGACACCGCGCAACAATCGCCAGACAGGAGGGTTCCCTCCCAGTCGGGGAACACTTTAGCAGTCAAGGAAATTCAGCCACTGATCTTCGGGTAAGCGTTCTCCAAGGCGGCCTTCGAGACACACGACAACGCAAAATCGTCGAGCAGAAGTTGATAGCCAAGTTCCGCACCCATGAGGACGGCCTCAACCGGGATCTTGGGTTCATGTCACGCTACACGTAACCCCACCAGAAAAAAGGGAAAAAAAAGTTATGTGTTTTAATATTCTCTCTCTCTCTCTCTGCCATTTGGGTCTCTTTCTTTCTGTCTGTATAATTGACACAATGTATATCCAGTGTACTGGGACGTGCTGTTCTCCGTGACTAGCCTGTTTGAACAACAACGACACCTTTTGATTGGTGTGATGCTGTCCCAGCCTAATATAAGATATGCGATTTGAGAACCTTTCACTCATTCACCTGACGAAGGGGATAATCTCCTAAAGCTTGTGATTTTAAAATAAAATTGTTGGACTATAACCTGGTGTTGTAAGATTCCTTACATTTCTCCTTTTAAGGAGGAGGCTCTGAATAGGTATACTTGGGATCTACAGAGCCCTTCATAATTTTAAAGACCACTATTAGGTCACTCCTTGGCCTTCTCTTTTCTAAAGAAAAGAGCCCCAGCCTGTACAATCTTTTCTGATGGTTATAACTTCTCAGTTCTGGTATCATTCTTATAAATCTTTTTTGCAATATCTCAGTCCCTCCACAGCTGTTTGTAATATGGAGACCAGAACTGTACACAGTACTCTAAGTGTGGTCTACCAAGGTTCTATACAAATTTAACATAACTTCCCTGCTTTTCAATTCTATCCATCTAGAAATGAACCCCAGTGCTTTGTTCGCATATTTTATAGCCTTGTTAACTTGCATTGCTACTTTTAATGATTTATGAATGTCTACGCCTAGATTTTTTAAAAGTGCAATATATCAGCTTTATTCTCAGTAATACATTACACACGTGCTTGCTGAAAAAAATCTGGTTTTCATTTTGAGTATCTCCCCACAGGGAGGTGCACCGTTCCCAGCGATACTGCAATACTGGGACGATGCATGGAGTGGACGGCACAAGCCCCTATTACGTCTCGCTGTTCCAAAGATCAATTTAATATATGGTTCCCAGATGGGGGATGTATCAGATATTAAACTGTTAAGAACAGATTTTTTAAAATTTCCAAATATACTTTATTCTATAAAATTTAAAAATTTACACAGTTCAAATAAAGGACACAAAATGCTGCAATGCAGTCCAGTGCAGATTGTATGTGCTATGATCTCATTATTACAATTATAAAACACCGTACATATTTTCTAATACATCCTGTGCAATACAAGGCGAGTTGGCTTTATACTGTGGCCTTTCCCCATAAAGCCTTTGCGTAGGTCGCACCTCACTTCAGTGTGTCCCGCAGCACGTAGTCCTGGACCTTGGAGTGTGCTGGTTGGCAAAACTCGGTCGTGGACAGCTCCTTCAGCTGGAAGACCAGCGGGTTTCGGGCAGACCAAAGGGCCTCCTTCAGCAAGTTGATGGTCTTCCAGCCACAGGTGATATCTGTCTCGGTGTGCGAACCGGGAAACAGCCCCTGTAGAGCAAAGCGTCCTGTGTTACCGAACTGTTGGGGATGAACTGGGAAAGATACCAACGCATCTCTCTCCACACCCTCTGCGCAAAAGGGGCAGCCCATCAGAAGGTGGATGACGGTCTCCTCCCTGCCGCAGCCTCGAGGGTAGCTCGTGGTGGCGCTGAGATTCCGTGCGTGTAGAAAGGACTGCACTGGGAGGGCCCTTCTCACCAACATCCAGGCTACATCCTGGTGCCTGTTGGTCAGTTCCGGGGGCGAGACGTTCTGCCAAATGGCATCAACAATCTGGTCGGGGAAATGCCCAATCGAATCGATCCTCTCCTTTCCTTGAAGGACTCTCAGGATATTTCATGTTGACCACTGTCTGACGGCTTTGTGGTCGAAGGTATTCCTCCTCAGGAACGTCTCCATCTGGGACAGGTGGTGAAGGGATGTCTTGCACCTGCACCTGCACCCCTTTGCTCCTCCACCCTATTCAGGCTCTTATTTTCCAAGGAGTATGTGGCCTCCTAATGCCTCCTACCAAAATGCACCACCCCACACTTATCTATATTGAAATTCATTTGCCAATTACACGTCCATTCTGAAAGTTTACTAACATCTTCTTGTATTTTGGCTTTGGTTTTTCTAAAGTTGTTTAATCGCCATAAAAATGATTTTCAAAGATTTTTTTACGACATATTACTTTAGATGCCATTGATTGGTTATTCCCAATAAAGTGAGCTATGGGTGGTTCTTTTCCAATGCTCAGCTATAGCTCCGCCCCTGACCCTGAGTATAAAGTTGAAATGCCTGTGCAATGCTACTGGGGATGGCGGTTTTCTCGAGTCACTGAGTTAAATGTAGGAGGGGGAGTGAGTCATCATCCAGTATTATAAATTCGGGTATTCTTCAGAAATGCTACAGGCAATCCAATCGAGTTAGCCCTTTCTCACTAGGACCAGCCAAAAAAACGGATTCGAAGAGAAGGGCTTCAGTATAATCGAGGGCTGTGCATCATGGCAGGAGACAGCGATCAGACGGTCCAGAACCACAAACCCCGCAAACCCTTTCTCATCGGGGTCGGAGGGGGCACCGCCAGTGGGAAAGTATGGCTTATGTATCCGAGTGATGTGTTTTAACATCGGTTTTTCTTTTAAAAAGCTGTCTGACTCGGATTCCTTTTCGCGTGTCAACGCGGCCGCACCGCACAGCGTGGTTACTCCGGGTTTCCAGCTGCTGCCTACACCGCTTTGTCCCGGACTCCCTGTCTGATTCGTAGCGGCATAGTGGAAAGGGAAGGAAGGAAGGAGGAAGGGGGGGGAGAGAGAGAGAGAGAGAGAGGAAAAGGGTGCACGGATGTAGATGCTCTCGACTAGTTGCGAGGATTCGTATCAGCTGGTGCAACAGAGTTGCAGTTATTTATATGGGGCATAGACACTAAAGGTGCTGTTTTTATTGTTGCGAAATGTATCCATCTAATTTGTGATCAGTGGTGGGTGCTTTAGAAATTCTCGAGTCGGAAGCGTGGAGGGGAAACTAGTCGAACCCTCTCCAGCCATTGTATCCGCATCCTTTGTCTTTACAACAGTATCAAATCACTTGATACTTTTTTTATTATTATTATCATTTCTAGTGATTTGCCCGGAGGCAGTGTCTTGAGGTGCAAGCGGGAGATGGGTCAGGTTTTAGTTTATTCTGTGTATTGTTTGGCACCGCTAAGTTATAAATTTACTGTGGGGGGGGGGCGGACTTGGAAGTGATGGGAAATCGCACTTGAACTTTTTATTGTTTCTAAGAATCTGAGACCTGTCTAATGCTTCAGACTCCTCCCCAAAACAGGTCACGTTTGTTCTTGCTGTCTGCGTGTCTCTCTCTCTCTCGATGATATATAAAAAAATATTTTGTGTGCTGTCAGCCGGCTGCTTGCTTCCCGCCATATGTTAAACTGCCATTCGGTTCGTGTGAGAATATCTCTTCCTCCCTCGCCCCCCGAGGTTAGTCACAGAACTCCTTTCCCTGAATTCCAAAGCAACAAAACACAAACTCCAGTATATTTAAATCGGATATTTTTAGAAACGCCTCCCAAGTCAAATAGCTACTCTTTTAATGGGAAGAGGAGTGTCCGGCCATTTTTTTCTGTTGGGGGAGGGAAGATATTTAATTTGCCAAGACGGCTTCACGTGTAAACTGAGCCAAATTATGCGTGTTAAACGTAATTTGAATTTTAACGGGGAGAAGGGCTTGCATATAAGAGACGATGCCCTGTAAACATTGGCATAACTGAAGGAATACGTTTACTTTTAATGCATTTGAGTGACTGGTATCCCCCTCGGTGTCTACTCACTTATGATTACATTATTTCGAGCTCTTAAATCATTAGATACCCACGTGTATGTAGGATTCCTACAATAGAAAGATATGGGGGGGGGAGGAATTTGACTTTGTTTACATTTTAGAACTTTCTGGACAGTCCATGCAAAAACTGCACTAGTACAGCCGTATATATGAAGAGAACTAGTTAGTTAGAATGTTTAATCTACCACGAGTTTGCTTTATCCTATTACCAATACGATGAAGGGAATCTCTACTGTACGGAACTGATTTTAAACGAGACATTTGGATTTCAGTTAAGTGAAAATGCCATGTTTATAATGTAGGCTGGTTTCCCCAGGTGAGGTGCAAACTTACAAGTAAAGAATTGCAAGGGCTATTGGCAGCAGCTCTCTTGATTGCTGCTGGTTTGCTTTAGCATCACTATGGTGATATGGAAAAAATATTCTGAAGCTGCATATAGCACTTCTGATTTTCAAACCCCAGCTAAAAAGACTTTTTTCCTTTTTTTAAATTGAATGCAAGGGAGGGTGGGGGAACTACATGCTGAAAATCAGAAATCAAAACAGAAAATGCTGGCCATACACAGCAGGCCAGTCAGCATCTGGGAACAGAAACGACAGGTTAACATTATATGCTGTATATTGCCAGCATTTTCAGGTTTCCTTTTTTGAATTGGCACTTTAAAAGTCATGCAATTTTGATAGTGGTGGGTGCTAAATCATGGTTTGCTCAACCCCCTATTTACTGTTAAAAATGGAATTAGTGCTTTAAATCCTGCAGTATTGCAGATTAATGATAGTACTCTTTGCTATTGCAGTGATATGTCTTTGTATCTCAGTTGCATGTATTGTGGATTTGATGCTATTAATTTCTGCTGGTTAAGTTTGAGATAAGTATCTTGGAGCCATGTGGAACAAGTAAAATAGTTTGTATATTGTACTGTGTATAGTCTAACACCAACTTTGCAGCACATCCCTGCCACTCATGCACACCAGTGCCTTGCCTAATGCTACACTGCATTGTGCTGATGAGTGCAGTCTCATTGTGCTGATGAGTGCATTCTATTGTGACGTAGTTTAGTTGAATAGCCAGTAGATGTTTGCTGCATAGGGTAATTCAGCCAGTTCAGCATCTTGTACTTTATTGATCTGTGGAATGTTCTGTCTACTGAGTGATAGTCTTGCCACTGGAGCTTTCAATTGCAAAAAAAATCACAGCTGAAGCTTGTCGAGGAAGATTGTAATAACATCCTTTCTTCCTCATTGGCTATCAGCTTGCATTGTGCCATGCATTGCATCCCTTAATTGATCATTCAATCACTTTATGCTACTATGGGGCTTTTGTATGACAGTCAGTGCAAGACGTAGTTCTGCTTTAGTACTTCAGCGTGCAAGTGTGGCAGAAACTGCCAAGTTGATGTCGCAGGGTAGATTCCACAACAACTGCATCAGCAGAAAAACAGTAGCACTTGAGCAGTTTTTAGAATGCGATTTGTGACTTTGTTTCTATATATTTTCCCCAATAGCTGAAGAACTACTTGGGAATATGAGTAGGCCATTCAACCCATAGACCCTGTTCTGCCGTTCAGTTAGATTGTGGCTGATCTATGTCTTAACTCCATTTACCCGCCTCAGTTCCGTAACCCTTAATACCCATGCCGAACAAAAAATCTCCATCTCTGTTTAGACATTTTCAATTGACTTAGCTTCAACAGCTTTTTGGGGGGGGGGGGTAGAGAAAGAGTGTTCCAGATTTCCACTACTTCCTCTACCCAACCATTTCTGCTACTTTGGCCTATGCAAGTGGGAAGAACCACTTGGCCAACTCGAGTGGCAAAAGCGCGGCAGTTTCTGCCTTCAGTGTTGAGGCCTTTTGTGTTTACTAGTGAGGTAGTGCTCTCTCTGGAGGTGCCTGTAGAAAATCACTTTGTTTGGCAGGACTCTTGATCCTCTGGAAGCAGTAACACTAGCTTGTTTACCAGTTGCAGCTATAGTTGTGTGTCTGTTAGTAGTAACGGTGGACTGAAGTAAATGTGCTATAAGCTGTCTTGATTGCTATCCCTACCAAAGCATGCGATTGAAAGAGGATATTCCAAGATTAAACCTTTTTATAACTATCTTTTTAAAAAAAAAAATCACAGTAACAGGCTGCAATCTTTCATGTTTCTGAATTGAGTTGCTAAATGAGTTTCCATCAGGCATAATCTCAGCATTTACAGGATTGTTGAAACTTGTAAATGCCAAGATGATGCCTGATGGAAAGAAAAATCAGCCACCTCCTGAGTTTAAAAAGTTTGTCTCAAGTAATTTGAGAAGGTTATTAGTGATTTCTTGGAATATATTAAACCTTTTGTGGAATGGCTTAAGCCTAAATAAATAGTACTGCAAAACTGTAACTGCAGTTCACTGAAAAACATCACAATTTTTTAATGCTGTGAACAGACCTCATGGTAAATTAAGCCATTGATGATAAATTTTTGAATGTGGGAGAAGGGAAGGGGCAGTGCAAAGGAGCATTAGTGAGCATTTTCCATGGAAATTCTGTCGATCAGCATTTATCACATCAATGGATCAGCAACATTTCAGTAACTAGGCCTGATGTTGATCCAGAGGATCTCCAATGGAACTACTTTTTTTATTTGTTCATGGGATGCGGGTGTCACTAACGAGGCTAGCATTTATTACCCATCCTGAATTGCCCTTGAGGAGGTGGTGGTGGTGAGCAGCCGCCTTGAACCGCTGCAGTCTGTGTGGTGAAGGTTCTCCCACAGTGCTGTTAGGAAGGGAGTTCCAGGATTTTGACCCAGCGCCGATGAAGGAATGGCGATATATTTCCAAGTCCGGATGATGTGTGACTTGGAGGGGAATGTGCGGGTGGTGGTGTTCCCATGTGCCTGCTGCCCTTGTCCTTTTTAGGTGGTAGAGGTCGTGGGTTTACATAAGAAATAGGAGCAGGAGCAGGAGTAGGCCAATCGGCCCCTCGAGCCTGCTCCGCCATTCAATAAGATCATGGCTGATCTGATCCTAACCTCAAATCTAAATTCATGTCCAATTTCCTGCCCGCTCCCCGTAACCCCTAATTCCCTTTACTTCTAGGAAACTGTCTATTTCTGTTTTAAATTTATTTAATGATGCAGCTTCCACAGCTTCCTGGGGCAGCAAATTCCACAGACCTACTACCCTCTGAGTGAAGAAGTTTCTCCTCATCTCAGTTTTGAAAGAGCAGCCCCTTATTCTAAGATTATGCCCCCTAGTTCTAGTTTCACCCATCCTTGGGAACATCCTTACCGCATCCACCCGATCAAGCCCCTTCACAATCTTATATGTTTCAATAAGATCGCCTCTCATTCTTCTGAACTCCAATGAGTAGAGTCCCAATCTACTCAACCTCTCCTCATACGTCCACCCCCTCATCCCCGGGATTAACCGAGTGAACCTTCTTTGTACTGCCTCGAGAGCAAGTATGTCTTTTCTTAAGTATGGACACCAAAACTGTATGCAGTATTCCAGGTGCAGTCTCACCAATACCTTGTATAACTGCAGCAATACCTCCCTGTTTTTATATTCTATCCCCCTAGCAATAAAAGCCAACATTCCGTTGGCCTTCTTGATCACCTGCATACTAACTTTTTGATTTTCTTGCACTAGGACCCCCAGATCCCTTTGTACTGCAGTACTTTCCAGTTTCTCGCCATTAAGATAATAACTTGCTCTCTGATTTTTCCTGCCACAGTGCATAACCTCACATTTTCCAATATTGTATTGCATCTGCCAAATCTCCGCCCACTCACCCAGCCTGTCTCTATCCCCTTGTAGGTTTTTTTATGTCCTCCTCACTCTACTTTCCCTCCCATCTTTGTATCATCTGCAAACTTTGATATGTTACACTCGGTCCCCTCCTCCAAATCATTAATATAGATTGTAAAGAGTTGGGGACCCAGCACCGACCCCTGCGGAACACCATTGGCTACAGGTTGCCAGTCCGAGAATGAACCATTTATCCCAACTCTCTGCTTCCTGTTAGATAACCAATCCTCCACCCATGCCAGAATATTACCCCCAATCCAGTGATTCTTTATCTTGAGCAATAATCTTTAATTGGGAGCTGCTGTCTTGTAGATGGTACACTCTGCAGTCGCAGTGTGCCGGTGGTGAAGGGAGATGAATGTTTTTAGGGTGGATGGGGTGCCAATCAAGCGGACTGCTTTGTCCTGGGTGGTGTTGGAACTGCACTCATCCAGGCAAGGCTTGCTGACATCAAGCACAGGCAACAACTTTCCCAAACCATTGGCTGAGCTACACTATGCAAACTTGCAGTCAAAGGCAGATCATTTTATCTGAACAGCCCATCCCGGACCTGACCTGCTACGGCATTGTCCTAGTTTTATTTCCTCTTTGTCTTTTACCTATCAAAGCTCTTAAATGGATGAAGCCTGCAGCATTGGTCCTCAAATTACCAGAAATAGGATCAATTTTTTTTTTCCATTGATCAGACATTTCCTAAGTGCACAAACTTTTCATCTTCCCTCTTTTTTTCCTCTTCCTTTCTCCCCCCCCCCCCCCCCCCCCCAAAACCCTTTCAAGTGATCTGGAACAAGTTATTAATTATGCTATTAGTGCACTAAGAATGCTTGCTTCTATCTAAAACCCTAGTCTAAAGATAAAATAATCTCATTGACCATTAAATTAGTTAGTTGGCTAGTGGCACAGGACCCAGAGAATGGTCCTGTGCCACTAGCCACCACAAGGAATAGTTGAGGTGAATAGCATAGATGCATTTAAGGGGAAGCTAGATAAACATGTGAGGGAGAAAGGAAAAGAAGGATATGCTGATAAGAGTTAGTTGAAGTAGGGAGGGAGGGAGGAGGCTTATGGGGAGCATAAACATTGGCATGGACCTGTTGGGCTGAATGGCCTGTTTCTGTGCTGTACATTCTATATCAAGAATACAGGAGAGGTGGTCGCACCGTGTTCTCGCCAACACCTGATTCAAATTCTCCATGCTCGAGCGAACTATAGTGACTGCGATGACTCTTTGGAACACTGAATTTGAATCTGCTGACTTCACAATATTCTAGAACAGAAATGGGTAATTTGGTCCCCAGGTCTGCAATGCTGTTTTCTTTGCATGAGCCAGCCAGTCAAATTGAAAAGCAACCAAACCAGTGGCTCTGTTGATTAACCTTTATTTTGTGTCCATGTAGGCAATTTGTGATGCCCATCTTCAGGGTGATGGTTTCAGTCCTACCACCTGCAGAACAAGGGCTGCAATGGTCCCGTGCATCAAGAACTGTTACTGCATTTCTGATAGCTTTTATTTGGTTTATTTGAACCACTGGAAGGATAGCAGCATAAATATAAAATCAGAAGATCATGCTGTAATTATGTGAAGTCCCCCCACAAGTGTTTTTTTAAATTCTTGTTTTGTACTCCTTCATCTCTAACTAGCCATGGACCTGTTTGGATTGCATTGCAGCAGCATAAGCCCTAAAATGTGCTGGATCCCAATTGCTATTTTGATGCAGTCTGTATCTTCAGGAGGTTTAGGTGGTTGTTTGTACAGTGGTGTATGATCAGGATGGATGCTTGGCAGAGTGTATAGGAGAAGTGCTACAATACTCTTCACATGGTACTTTTGAAATTACCATTGGCATGTGAAATAATGGCACTTGGCTTGTGATTTTTGTATAATATTCAGTAAATATTACACATTCCTGTTCTTGGTTCTTTTGGAAGAAACCCATTCCTTGCACTGAAGGTTGGCTGTCCATGGATGCAACAACTATATTGCAGGACCACATGTTCCAGCAGTGAAATTTGATGCTGAGGGAGTAAATAGTTGTTCACTTCGCTGAATAGGTTGACATCCTCTGATTGACCATGATTTGCTAGCCTTCCTTAATCTTTCTGCAGCAGTTGACTGCTCCACTGTCCCACTCCTCTGGGGCCAATATCTTAAACTGCCCTCACATGGTTCCGTTGCTACATCTCCAAATGCAGATAGCATGTAAGTAGCAATGTCTTCACATCTGCTTCCTGCACCCTTGCCTCTGTACTTCAACATTAGACTGGAACATGATTGTTTTTAGTACCTCAGTTTCTCTCATTACCATCTTCCCACACTCACCATGCTATTTTCAAGAGTATAAACTTAATCTTCAGGTGCTGTAATATTGGAGTTTATTTACTTTGGATTATAGGAAATCAGCATCTGTGCAACTAATGCACTGACTCCTTGCATTTATGCTGCTAAACTCAGCTCCCCTACCAGACTGCAGAATTCTGCTGTCAATAAGGCAGCCAGTTTTGGCAGTGTAAATGCAAGGAGCCAGTACATGGTTGCTGTTTCCTGCAATCTAAACTAATCTTAGTCTCCCTCTTGCTGGCTTTTTTTTCTTCCCCCCCCCCCCCCCCCCCCAAAAAAAAAGAAAAACATTTTGAACCAAACCTGTAAAACAAGAATCCTGAAATCTGGACTCTGTTGAAGCTGGAATTTAAAAATTCCAGTATCTCCAATAAGATTGTTCCTCAATTTTAAAAAAAAAAATTCCAGTATCATTCTGATGTATTCTGCAAAACCACCTCCCAATCCCAGTGCTGTAGAAACCACCCCATTTGCTGCAGGGGTCCTGCTTCTCATCACTGTCCAGTGATCTATGCTGGAGGTGGTCAGGGGGTTCAACTGTGATTCTTTTCTCACTCTGCCAAGGGCTTGATAACTCTCTGGTTCTACATGTTAATTGTATAATTATATCAAGGAGTGTTAACTGTATTCAGGTGGGTATCAATTGGGGATTTGCACATCTTTTTTTATAAGAGAGCTTATCTGGTGGTGTGTGTGCAAGTAAGGGGAATCTCTGAATAAAGGCTTGGCAACAACTAAAGACCAGGCTCTAATATTCTATCCTTTGCCACATGGCTATCTGATTTTAACATTGCACATGTACACTTGGGGATGGTGCTTGTAGAACTATAACTTGGCAAGTTTTCAATGCCTTCAGGATGGTAGGGGTATTCACTGATTCACCACTGACCTGTAACCATCTGTTAAATAAGTCACAATGTGCTTTCTAGGTACAATCTCCAGTTTGAAGGGATAACATTTATAACTATATACATTTGGCTGCCATTCATAGTTGGAACATTTTACATGCTCATCATTATGCTTTACTGAAATCCTAGTGATGAACAAACTGTTGCTTTTGCGTCTGATAACATCTGTGCTTGATTTTGTGAGAAACCCTTTCACATAATGCAACAGACATAACTTTGCAGCAGTAGTGCCCAGCTTTGTGGTATTGTTATGCCTACTGGTGATAATGGCTCCACACTGCCTCAGATATTTCCTAACTCTACAGAACGGGAGACAGTAATCCCAGTTTAATCTCATAGCTGAGCTATTGATTTTTGATTTCAATATCTTTGTACTTGTATGTTTTTAAGCTGAAGTGTGGAAAATGTTAAAGAATGTGGTTTGTTTATTTACCACCGCCGCAACATTCCATACAGTCTGCTTATTTTTCTACTTATCGTTTAAGGCAATTGTTTTGTTTTGGAGGGGGATAGGGTAGGCCTCTATGTTAGTGAAATAGCTAATAATATAGGAACTGCAGCCTCACTATTTACATGTTTCTCTTCTTTTCTGAGGTAGTCCTCAGTTTGTGCGAAAATAGTCCAGCTACTCGGTCAAAATGAGATCGACCATCACAAGCGTCAGGTGGTTATCGTGAGCCAAGATAGCTTTTACCAAGTCTTGACAGCCGAACAGAAAGGAAAAGCAATGAAGGGCCAGTTTAACTTCGATCACCCAGGTACTTGAATGAATGCAAAGGAGCCCTCAATGAAGAATTTATTTATTTGTTGCTGTATTCTTTATGGTTGTACAATTTTCCCCCACCACCTCCTAAATTCTTTGTTTATTTGCAGATGCCTTTGATAATGAATTAATATTGAATACCCTGAGGGATATCATTGAAGGCAAAACTGTTGAGATTCCTGTCTATGACTTTGTTTCCCATTCCAGGTAAATTACATTAATGGAGGTCATATTTGTCTTTAAATGTAGCTTGGCAGAATCCATTGGTGCAAATGAGGTGCACAACAGATGTGTTTAATTTATCTGGGGTGTTGAGCCAATGAATTTATAGAGCTGATGTATTCTTTGTACTTGCATTCTTCATCTTGGTTTCATAATTATCAACCTTGCCTAGTGAGCAGTTGAGCTTTGACAAACAGGATCAAAATTGAACAGAAAAAGATTGATCCCTGATGTGTGCTACATTGATTGATCTCAGCTGGGGTAACTGTAGGGGTGCTACATTTGGCTAAGAGAAGGAAAAGTCATGTAGCTTTCCTCCTTGTGATAGCTGGACTCTGCAGGTAGTGGGTGTGTAGATATCAGGTGAAGACAAGACCAGGCTTGGCTCTTTTGAGCACAGTTTCTGCCCCCCCCCCCCCCCCCCCCCCAATAGATTAGCCTGCTAATGTTGATGTTCACATGAATAGTGGCCACTTGTGAGGTACCAGAGTGGCAGGCATCCAAAGAGCTGTATCACAGCAAGAATCCCTTCCTATAAGGAGGAGAGGAAACTGGATGGGGAGGGAGAAATTTGTCTCTTGTGCAGTTTGCAATTAAATGTTGCTAGTCTGTTCCGATCCGATTTGAATGGTGCAAACTTGCATTTATATAGTGCCTTTCATGACCTCGGGATGTCCCATAGCTCTTTACACTTCAAATAGTACCTAATTGGTTGTAACTGCTATTCTAATGTAGGAAACACAGCAGACAATTTGCACTCAGCAAGCGCTCTCAAACAGCAATGAAGTAAGTGACCAGATCATCTGTTTATTAATAGTGTTGGTGAAGGGATAAATGTTGGCCAGGGGAACGTCCCTCCTCCTCTTTGAATACTGCCATGGGTTTACCTGAGATCTGACTGCTTAACGTTTCATCCGAAAGACTGTACCTCCGACAGTGCAGCAATGCCTTCTGCACTGGAGTGTCAGCTTAGATTATGGGTTCTGGTCTCTGGAGTAGGACTTGAACTCATAACTGTCTGACTCAGGTGAGTATGTTACCACTGAGGTGTGGTTCTACAAGGTAGTTCTAAATAAAGTAACAATTTCCTGCACAAGAGTTTTGATTTCCCTTTGTAACTTTTTTAATGGTAAATTTGTAAAGCAGTGCTCTGATATATGTAGCAGCTTTTCACATTATCAAAATGGGAGATAGTGACTCAGTAACTGGACAGACTATAGTGTCCCATGTAGCCACTTGGAAGCAATGAGATGTTTTATTGAAATGGATAGATCTAGAGATTTTAAGAGGAGGGGAAATATAGAAATTGAAGATTTTATAGGCTTACACATAGAGAGCATTTCATTAAATTAAGTGTAAAAAATCGCACAGATTTTTGCACTAAATAGCACAAATAACTTTGTTCCCATTTGTTGTGGACTGGCTTCCTCTGAATTCACATGATCTTGAATGCTGTATTTTTATGGACAATTACTTTGCTCCTAAGTTTTTAGTTAAGCAGTAGCACCCAGTTGTGTCCAGCTGGCACAATATAATCAGGCTGACCCAAATGATGGTTTGTTGACCAGAAGGAGGAGGAGAGGATCAGATTTGCTCCACTTAAATTCAAATGGAGCATAATGCTACATTGACAACTTTAATACCAGTTTTTAATACGTGGAAGCAATTTAAATACCATCCCAAAAATGAACTGAATCCAGGTTGTGAAATGCTCTGCAGCTTGGACAAGGCTAGAAAACTTCACTTACCAAAAATTCCATTCCCAGCAACTAGTTACTGTTCAGTTCTGAGCTGAAGAATGAACCCATTCATCAAGCATGCAAGAAACAACTGAGAACGTAACCTTTCGATTTTTTTTTTATAGGGGATTTTGCTGTTTTTTTTAAAAAAATCTTCCCCCAACTTCTCCTTTTTCCCAGCTGCATTTAGACTGCAGTAACTTATTCCAGCTCTTCCTTGTAGATTTGCTGCTTTTCTGAGATATATTAATGTATTCTGGTTACAAAGTGTGACTGGAAGATTTTTGAACTGTTAAAACAGAATCTTCCTAGAACTGAGTTCAGAACATCCTGAACTTGATTTTTAGTGTAGAATTTAGCAAAGACTTTTAACTTTAAAATTCAGTGGCAGTTTTTCAAGTAAAACATATAGGTCTGTATATTGTGTGCTGTAAATGTACCTTCTAAGCTTCAGGTAGTTGAGCTGAATCTGATTTTTTTTTTCTTTCATATATAATATAAACATTAATGCAGGGATCATTAGTGAGCCCAATTGATGAGACTGGTGCCATGCCTTTTCTGCTTGGTCGTCAGTACAGTTTCAGTTTATACTGATTACTTTCTCCCAACAAAAAGAAACTAGCACCCATGAGTATAAACATTTGGTGCAGAATGAACTACTCTGGGAGTGTTATGTGGCTGAGTTTTACAGCATAGAATGGAACTGTGTAAAATCTTCCCTGGGACACTCGTGATTTGGGGGGGGGGGGGGGGTTAGGTTTAAATGAGTATTTCATTACATAATGGAACTTTGTACTAAAAAAAAAGGCTGCAAACTTAATGAGAAGGATAGAATAGTTCTAGTTAGCACCCATATGGACTGTTCCTATTTTGTTATTTCTGTATGTTGCCTTTTCCAGAAAATCTGAGACTGTGACCGTTTATCCAGCTGATGTGGTGCTATTCGAAGGCATCTTAGCCTTTTACGTCCAGGAGATCCGGGAGATGTTTCAGATGAAGTTGTTTGTGGACACTGATGCAGACACTAGGCTGTCACGCAGAGGTACAGGGCAGGTAGCAACTATCGTTGTGATGTGGTGCTTTGTTTTTGTGCTGTCTGTGTAAATATGGCTTGTGGTTGCAGGTTTTGTCCTTGAGACTTCTCTGAGCACTTTTTTTTAATACTGTCAATAACACATCTTTAAATGCTGATTGGAAAATCTGCTTTTCATCATCTGAACTCCCAAAATATACTGTAACATTTCACCAGTTATTTGATAGATCTGATGATTCTTAAGAACAAAGAAGGTTCTTTGTATCCATGACATGAGCAAGCTACCATACTTAGGTTGTTAACATCTTGGCACCACTGACATTTAGAGCAATGTTTCCTTTTCAAAGGGGAAGGATCGCCTTTGAGTGAGGAGACATTTTTATTAGAATATTTCTTTCCTGAAGGTGGGTAATGCCTGTTTGGAAGCTCTTTCCCTTTCTTCACCCCCCACCCACCCAAGTATTTCAGAATGCTTTCCAAAAGGGTTGGATCTTCTGTCATTATTTTGCAGCTCTTTGATGGCAACTCCTGTAGGAAATGGTTTTCAGGCAAACACTTGACAGAGGTGCATTGTACTGAAAAAATAATAATTAATTCTTGGTGAGGACAATTACACCAACTGCTACCATGACTGAGAGTGACTAACTTAGTACAGTCTGGGGATCCAACCTGGGCTGATCTTAATGATCAGGGAGCCCAGCAATGTATTTTAGTTTTTATATTGAAATCACCTTTTTCTCTATCTTCAATGCAGTCAAACACCATAATGGTGCAGAATTTCCATTATTGCTAAATTAAATAACTCTGCTGTTGAGCTAAATTTATTACCCATTTTGAGCAAAATCCTGAAGATTGTTCTATTGTTTCACCCATCAAGAGCAGCACTGTGTCTCTCAGATCAATGAAAGGTGATGCCACCAGACATAAAGTGGGGCAGTGTACATGCTTCTCTCAATTAGGAGTCCTGAGTCTTGATTCAGATCTCCCCAGGAAGCATGTTTGCTGGTCTCTGCCTGGTTGTCTGGGAGGAAAATGGACCAAGCAAAGTCCATTCATGCACTGTTTAAAGTACTGCTGACTAGTATGTTGACACCTGGCAGTGTTCATGCGGTTGAACTTAAGGTGCCATTTTGACCAAGAAGCATGGCAGTGGGCAAGTTAGTATCTGTTGGTTTGCACAACTGAAATTTTGACACTTCTTGTACATGCATGTTCTTAAAACTGATAGGATTGTAAAATTTCAGTGAAATATTCAGAAATCTGTGTTCAGTGTGATCATGAGCTGTCCAGCAGTTTGACGTACTGAAAAGTTGCCATACCTATCAAAACTTCTTCATTGTTAAAAAGTCATTACTTTAACTGAGCTTGCTGAAAAGCTTGGCACTGGCTGCCATATAGTAGCTAAATGATCAATCAATGTTGGCATTTACAATGGTGAGATTTTGGAGGGTTGGCAGTTCAAAAATATACACCTGAAAAGAAAATAACATTGATAATGCTATGATTTGAGAGAAGGAAAGTCTGGGAAGAGAGAGCACAATTTTTTTCAAATTGCTCCTCCATATTGAAAATAACATACTTAAATCTGCTGTACCTACTGGCCCCAACCACAATGCATAATATGCAACAGTGTCCTGTTACTTGTTCCTGGGTGACACAGTGCATCGCCTCACACAGCAGGTGATGATCACCACCATCTCTTTTGGTGTGAAGAGGAAGTGTTAGGCCAGCATCTGTGCCTTCAGAATGTGGTGTGCCTGTCTCCTTTGCTCTGGCAACCCCCTAGCTTCCATTGCACTACCTGGAGAAAGCTATGTGCAGCTGTTGGTGATGCATCTTCTTGGCAGTACTGCCACCTGTCTGGACCCTGTACACTATGGATGGTTGCCGTGGGCCATCCTTTTTGCAAGACACCTCAGTGATGGCCCACTTGGACCCCGTGTTTAGTTTATTCACGAAGATGAGAATGTTTTCTTTACTGAATACAACAAAACTACTACAGACAAAACAACTACTGGGAGTATAATAAAGCATGAAGGACGCAAGATATGAGTGCATAGTGGATGTTGTGTATAACTGGATTCTGAGCTTTACAGTGTGGTTGCAAAGGACATGTAAGACATTCTGTTTCTTAAGCAGCCCTAGATGGTGATATCATCACATTGTAATAGACATGAGCTGTGATGATTTCAGCTTTTTTCACCTGATGCCCAGCCTGCACTCTTCAATTTTCTCTTTGTGGGGGGGGGGGGGGGGGGGTGGTTTCCATCTTTCTGACTACTTTTCGAACTATACTTGATTTGGCTTGTTTCTGTTCTAAGGAGAAGTACTTTTTTCAAATTCCATCACTGGAGTTTAAAAGTGGGGGATGGAGCAGGAAAACATTGCCTGATATCATTTTTGCAAGTTTTCTGGCACCAACACACCAAGTCATGCTATTTGCATAGATCAAGTGGCTCATTTGTATAAATACTATTTATTGGAAAGCTTAGATTGTGACTTGCACCTTGACTATCGCTAGGGGAACTGAAATACAGTGGTAACACGGCCGAGCTTTCAAAAGTATTTTTCCTGCTCCATCCCCCACCTTTTAAAAGCATGTTGTATTTTTAAGTGTAAGCATCCATAATTGAATACTTTTAGAAGGTGGGGAGGGACATGTAAGACATTCTGTTTCTTAAGCAGCCCTAGATGGTGATATCATCACATTGTAATAGACATGAGCTGTGATGATTTCAGCTTTTTTCACCTGATGCCCAGCCTGCACTCTTCAATTTTCTCTTGGGGGGGGGGGGGGGGGCTATGGTGGGTTTTTTTCTTTTGTCTCTACTCAGTGCTTCTTGGCGTGCACTCGCTGAGATTGGGTACTCCATTGTGTGCATACAGTGCCTGTGTCTTACTGTGGCACAGTGGGCTAGTGCTGCAGTACATTGTGCAACTAGTACATGCAGCCTTTTTTAAATGTATACAAATTTGATTTTTTTTGTAAATGACCATGCAGTGCAATTATCTATACTGTTGTCTGCAACTGCTTCATGCTGCCATTCACATTTTCAGAGGGTGAATATGATGATCAAGTAGGACATAGTTAAATAAAATTTAAGGAAAAATGACATTGCTGATTTTTTTTGATGAGTATTTCCAGAAATACTCACAATCTGTAATTCTGCAGTAAGAATGGCTTCTTGTTTCAGTATTAAGGGACATCAGTGAAAGACAACGTGACCTGGAACAAGTTTTAACACAGTACATAACATTTGTCAAGCCTGCTTTTGAAGAGTTCTGCCTCCCAGTAAGTATAATGGGACTGTCAATGTAACATTTCATTTTGATTCTAATGTATTTAATCAAAGTATAACTGTTTGAATTTGGCCTGCTTTGGTTTTAGGTTTTGTGGTGGGGGGGGGGAAGGAAAGAAGGTTGCTGTTTTAATTGTAAGTTTGCATGTAATGTGGAATAACGGGAATTGTGAGCCAGTTGAGATCAGCTTTGTGAATGGGGCCATTCTGCATTCCAGAGTCTAAGAACTCCATACACTGCAGAATATTGACTGCATTTATGAGGGAGTGAAATTATTTTAGGATTCCATTTCTGAGATATTCTGACTTGGTGGATAAGTAGACCAGGTGGTGTGGTGGTATTACAAACCATGTTTGATCCCTGACTTTTACTGCACTAAGCCAAGATAGTGGTTGTAGCACTACAATTGGCATCTGTGATAAAAGGGAGGGGGGGGTGGGGAAACCACTTGATCACTCCTTTCCCCCTCTGCGATGTTGCATGTGGCTATTGGGTGATAACAGGATTGAACTTGGGTGCTGGTTTTTGGGAGTAATTGATTTTCCCCCTTTTTTTGCCTTGTTGTCAATTGCTGGCCAGCATCTCACTTGTCCATGTTCACGGTTAAGTGGATTCATATCTCCTGTTCTCACAGTCCAGGGAATAAGCAGATCTTGTTTTTCTTCTACCAATATGGAGGTGCAGTACTGAGCTGTTTGTTTGAAGAGGAGGTACTGGGTTGAGCCATCTGTTCTTGGCTCAACTTTAAGGAGAGGAGGTGGAGTGCTGAGGGTGCCTCTAACTCTCTCTCTCTTTGCCTCTTCTCAATATGGAGGAATCCTGCTATTTGACCAGCTTATTGCCTTTACCACCTGGATCTTATTTAATTTCTGTTACCAAAGCTGCCCTGACAGGGCAAAGGGTGAGTGATATAATGAGCTTGCTAAGAGATGGTTGGGTTGTTGGCAGAATTAGCTTTTTAAAAATGATTTTAATGATTTCCTGTAGGAAATAATATAACCAATATACTAATAAGTAATAGAAAAAACTGGGCAATGGAGAATTTGCTGTGTTTTTTTTTGATGGCATGGCTCCCAGTCACCATAGCTTCCTAGAGTGTAGGAAATTTGAATCTGTTGACTATCGGAAGACAAACCCACCATTCTACTCAATGTTTTGTACATATCTGCTCTTATAAGTTTGGCTGCGATGGTCCTTGTGAATGAATAGCAGCATGAATTTGACTCATAATGTGGAAACATGATCCTCCAGACAGCAGAGCAGTGCTGTTCTAATCAGCCTACATTGATGACTAATATCAGTATCACCAGTGGATTGGTGCTGTAGACAATGAGTGGGCATCAGGCAAGTAGATTGGACTTTTTTTTTGGATGAGCTATTTTGATAAGGGATTTTTGGCCTAGCAAACCCTTTCCTTCCCAATGGTGGTTTGCATTGTTGTGTACTCCATTCAATTTGATCATCCACTCGAGATTAAATAAAACGTCCAAGAAAATAAGGATCTATAACTTTTTAACCCCCTAACACCTTTATGGTACTTTCACCAGCTTCCAGGACATCAGTTCAACATGATCCAATCTGAGATGCATTCATTGACTCTTCAATGGTTTGTGTACTGGAACAATCATGTTATATAGAGTATTTGACATCTGTTGCATATCGACTGCTGAGAAGGAGTCAAGAAGAAAATGTGTACTAACCCCTGTTTAATTTTGCACTTGTTTTCTGTTTTGCAGTCTTGGTCACAATTATTTAAGTATATTTATTTGAAAACTTGGCTCATATCCTGCCTTGATCCTTCGCCTCCCTTTTAAAACTGTCTTCCCAGGAATCTGAATCCTGCTTGCTATTTTTTTTTTCTGGACCCTGCTCCAAATGGATAAGAGTGCACAAAGTTACGCACAATATTGTAGACGTAGCTTCTGGCATTATCATGAATTATACAGGGTTAGAATAATCTGTTTTATCTTGTAATCTGATGCCCTTGAGCAAAGTCCAGTCCTTAAATAGCCCTGTTGATAGACTTGTATTGACTGTTCAGTTATCAGTCCAATCCTCATCCTTTCCAGAATTGATGGAAGCCCATTTATTATGTACACTTCCTGTCAAACCAATGTAAGTTGAAGTCTTAAACCATTTTCTTCACACTATTACTTGGCCACATAGTTGGTGCCATCAAGCAATTTTATAGTACTTTGGAAAGTTGCCACTATCACTCAGTATAAACATAGTACAATAGTATAAATAGGGAACCTTGCTGAACTCTGCTGTTTGCTGTTCCTGTTCCTAATTGGCTTTCCATTTATCCTGACAATCTATTTTATATTGACCATTTTCAAATCTGATAGCTAATGGCCATTAGTTTCAAAGAACTGTCTTTTTTTATAAACCCTCCCATGCAGAAATACTTTCTAAAATATTCTGTAAACTTTATCTGCATGCCTTAATCTACATGATAACCTACAGAAATCCTTTCGGATGGTAAATAAGGCATGACCTATTGCTTCGGGGGAAGAGGAGAGATACATGAAACATGCTGACGGCCTTTTATGGTCTCTGCTCTTTAAATGAATATTGTTTAGTATCCTTTTTAAAATTTTCATTTTTTTCCACTGTAGACATTGGGTTTTATTCTCTATATTCTTGAGTTAATGGGCCGGAAATTGCTTTTAAAATAAGTGAGCCTAACCGCTCACCGTTACTAGTGGTGAACTCAAAGAGCGAGTTCGTGACCGCACACGTGCAGTCGAACGCAGAAATCCAGAACTTGCTCTTCCTGGTTTGCCAGCGATGAGAGCTCTGCCGATTGACAGCTCGCTGGCTGGCTCTCCACTGAAATCAATGGAGGAGTGTGAACTTGCTGCTGGAATGTGGTAAGTACGCACTAAAACAGGATAAAAATGGTACGCTCAAATATATCCAGTCTAAACTAAGTTTTAACAGCATGGTAAATCTTAATGACTGCCAATCAACCTCTCTGGCACTGAAAATTAAATATGGAGTCTCATTCATTGCAATTTTAATGATTGGATATTTTATATATTTTTTTTAAAAACTTTTTTACTTTTTGTCTTTCAATTCAATATTTCTTGCCCTCTTTTGCTTTCTCTAACTTTTTTTACAATTTCACTTCAAGGTTTTGACTCTTCACAGCGTGTCAATAATGCTGCAATCTGGTTGAGGGGAGAGAGATCACCTCTCAGCCATAGTCCTTAGGTTCTTGGGGGTTAACATAACACGTATGAGCATGGGTCGCTGTCAGCAATTTCTGGCCCAGTATATTTCTTTGTCTAAATAGCGAGGTAAAATGTTATCTTTTAATGTAAACCTAGTTTTGGTAGCGTTTCAAAAATAAACTCAACCCATAGTTTTGCCTTTTTCCTTGGTTGTTTTTCTAGTTTTTTAAGTTCACCTGCCCTGTAGATTTTCTTTCCTGACCTTTCCTCCTTCTCTTTCTCCCCCCCCCCCCCCCCCAACCCTGCACTCAGACATTTTGGCTTCTTTCGGGGTAAAGTTCCATTTAGGGTTCAGTGTCATCTGTTGTCTCTCTGAAGCGGGTCTTGACAATAAGTGTTGGCAGACTATTCAACTGCAGGGGCATCACAGTTGTGTCCATTTCTGTTTATGCATGACATTTGCCAGTAGGGGTTGCTGGATAGGTATTAGGAATGCTGTATTTTACCCCCATTTTACTGCTACCCCAGCTGAGATCAGCCAGCCAGGCACTGACTTGAACCTTGGACCCACCTGTCTATAGCTCAGATACTTTGGATAACTTCCCTGAGCAGCTGCTCTGTGGTTCATTTAAGATGTCTGTTGGCAATAACCAGTCTCTAACTGGCTTCTTAGCCACACCTGTAGTCTGAAGTTTCTCCTTCATCTAGGCTATTTAACTTAAAAACATAGCTTTAAATTATTCCATTTTCAAAGCTGTTGTACATGATGCCTGGTAGATGTAGCAACACAGTTGGGTATGATATTGCATTTCAGCATTTTATGTCCTTGTCCAAGTTTATAATTTTCATCTTTAATTTAGTAGGCTTTTGAGCTGATAATTCCAGTAACTGGTCCTGGCTGAAGTCTCTTTAAATCCCCCCTTTTTTTTCTTGAACAGTCATAAGCAAGGATAAGATGTCTCAATTGATCGTATTCTCTAATACTTGTTTCTGTGCTGCCAACGCCCTTCCCCAATCAACTAGCATTCCAGTCATGAAAGAAAGGCTTATAGTGCCTTTCACAACCTCAGGACGTCCCAAAGCACTTTACAGCCAATTCAGTATTTTTGAAGTGGTCACTGTTGTGATGTGGGAAATGCAGCAGCCAATTTGCACACAATGTGATGACCAGATCATCTGTTAATGTTGATTTGAGGGATAAATATTGGCCAGGACACCAGGGAGAACACTCCTATTCTTTTGAAATAGTGCTTATGGAATTTTTTAAATATTTACCAGAGACTGTTTGTTTAACATTTCATCTGAAAGACTGCATCGCTGACGGTGCAGCACTCTCTCAGTACTGCACTAGGAGTGTCAGCCTAGATTATGTGCTCAAGTTCCTGGAGTGGGACTTGAGCCCACAATCTTCTGACTGAGGTGAGAGTGCTACCACTGAGCTATAGCTGACACCTTAAAAAGTGGGTTTAAACTTTACTATGTGGGGAAGGAACCCCCTGAAAAATCAAGCAGTTTCTGAAGATCCTGTAATCTAAAACACCCGGTCAGTGATCCAAAGTTAGAGCATGCAGTACTGCAGAAAATTCCACCTTACTGTCAATGGTAACATCATGCTTGGAATGTGAGTCTGTTGCATCACTGATGCATGAACAGAAATCTGGATTTCATGTAATGATTCTGCAAATTCCTTGCCATCCTCCATATGCCAGTGAACCCCAGTTTGAAAACTACTCCAGTACTGTGACCATTTTAGCACACCCCTGAGATTTTGGTTTAAATCCAAACTATTCTAAAAATAATGGTCTCCTCTCTGCCAGCTGTAAAGGTCCTAGTTGAAAAGTGATTTGACTGTCTCTCGGCAGTTCCAATATCCAAACTGATTACGTAGAATTTACAGCACAGAAACAGGCCATTTGGCCCAACCAGTCTATGCCTGTGTTTGATCCACATGAGCCTCCTCCCACTTTTTTTTTCTTTTCACCCTATCAACATATCCTTCTTTTCTCCCTTGTACTTATCTAGCTTCCCCTTAAATGCATCTATGCTAACTGTGTCTACCACTTTGTGGTAGCAAGTTCCATGTTCTCAATGGTTTTTCTCCTGAATTCCTTATTGGATTTATTAGTGACTATCTTATATTTATGGCCCTGAGTTTTAGACTAGCACTTCCCCCCCCCCCCCCCCCCCCCCCCATTCAAAACCCTTAATCTGATCTCCCCTCTTCTAGAGAAGAGCCCCAGCCTGTTCAATCTTTCCTGACAGTTGTACCCTCTCAGTTCTGATATCTTTTGTAAATCTTTTCTTGCACTTACTCCAATGCTTCTATATGCTTTCTGTAATATGGAGACCAGAACTGTGCACAATTTGTAATTCAACAGTAACCTTTTTCACAATCGTGATGCATATCTTACTGGCGTTTTACGCTGTAGGGTACTTTTACATTGACAGACGTGCAATATTTCTGCTGGTGGCTGCATGAATCCAGGAAGTATTGGAGACCCACATTTTTATTGGGTCCCATGTGCTGCTGTCAGATTAAGTGCCTCTTATACTTGTTTGGTAAACAGAGCTAGTTCATCTTGATCCATAGTCCTGCCCAATGTGGATCGTTATTTTCAAATCACTAAACTGTGTTGACTGTCTGTATTTTCACTTTAAAAAAAAAAAAAATCTGCAATTCATTTTTGCTCTGCCATGACATTCTAGCAGGGTTGCCCTTTGCTCATGCCAGCTGCAAAAAGTGAATGCGTGCCCAAGTGCTGTTCCAAGGGAGGGGAAAATGACTAACACTTTTTTAAAGAGCTAAGTGAGCTGGGGAGAGTGATGTATTGAGTTCGTGTCTCTGTTTGAATGCTGTTTTGTAGAAACTAATTAAATGTAAAACTGCCTACAGATTTTGTTTTCATAAATTTCTGGTCTTTGTAAACCTGCACTAAGTTCTGCTCAAATCCTGTATTTCCATTTTTAAAAAAAAAAACCCAAATTGCAGCTTTCACAAGACTAGAAGGTGCCTGATATCTAGAAAATGTCAAATTGGCAAAGAACAAAACTATTTACTAGCATGGTTCCTTCAGCTATTTTATGATTGAGAAACCTTTTGTGCTTTTAAAATTTATTGTACAAAATGCAAGCACAAAATATGGTCATAGATGCATTTAAGGAGATGTTAAGTACATGAAGACAGGAAAAGAAGGCTATGCTGATGGGTTAGATGAAAGAGGGTGGGAGGAGGCTCGTATGGAGCATAAACAGTGGCATAAACCTGTTAGACCAAATAGCCTGTTTCTGTGCTGTAAATTCTATCGAAAATGATGTAAAAGCTTGTTTTGAGTGCAGTGACAGTTATGATAGAAGTTATATTGTATTTAAAGATGTTTGAGACAAAGCACTACTATAAATGCAAGTATTACAACTCGAGCAATACGTGACAAGATTATTTAATGACTTTGAAATGAGCTTTAAAGGTGTTTTGTCGTGTCCATTTAAGTAAGCAGTATAATTAAGGAGTAAGCCGTCATTTAAGAATATCTATATTCTTAAGTAAATACAATACACTGGTTTCTACCATTCTATCATTTGATGAAACGTTGATTTTTATAGATCAAACTGCTTCACTAAAAAGCAACAGTCACACAAGATTCTTGTATTTGTCCAAAGCTCCATGTTAGTGCCATCTTGGGTTAATAACAAAGTGGTTCTCTCTGCCATTGGCCTTAACTAGTCTCCCTTTACTCTTGCATCATCTTTCATAGTGCATGCATGCCACATGTATAAATTTGAGGGTCCCCTCTATTTAATCTATTATGTTGTGATACCACCACCAAGTAAACATTTTTTTTCATGACAGACTAAAAAGTATGCAGACGTCATCATTCCAAGAGGAGCAGAAAACTTGGGTATGAAGCTTCTCATTGCTTTTAATGTGTATACAATCCATCTCTCTCCTTGCCACCAAGTAGCTGTTGTAGTTCACTGTTGGTTGAGACATAATTGTGCTGTTAACCTTTGTTTCCATGTATTGCCTGACATAATTCAGCATTAGCTTACCACCTGGACTAGAGGACTTTTTAAATCAAACTTGTGATGCTGTGTTTAATCATTGTAGGAGAACCATCTTGACTGACACTTACTACTATAGTCCATGACTTGAAGTATTGTATGTATTGAAACCAGGATAATAGGATGTCTCATTCCCAAATTCTTATTGTGTACTCAACTGGTACCCCAGGTGATCCCATTCATTGACTTTTAGGTTACACTAGAGGGCCACTTCATGTCCCCATAGGTTAAGGGGGCATGAAACAGCTATCATCACAGCAGCTCCACTGAGTGATCCATATCAGAAACCTGAAATGGCAGGTGGTCTTGAAGTTAAATTAACTAACATTCTTTTGGCAATTATATAGAATTGGATGGGGGAGGTAAAAAGATATATTTTAGTACCCTCCCTCCAATGTACAGAAAATCCTCTTAAATCTATGCTCTGAAGCTGGTGTGTGTGGTACATATACACTGTTATTGAGGATAACTTTACTTGTTTCAGTAGTATCTCATACCTGTATGGCATCACATCTATCTTGTCTTGGTTGAACTTAATGAGCTCTTCACAGGGCATCTACTTTGACTGGAACCGTGGGTGTTAGACAAGGCCAAATTTAACTACTATCAACTAACTTTAATTGAACATCTAATTTCAATATTGTTTATATCTTGGTTAGTGCCTGGAGTCTATATTTTACTTGAGTCCTGGATACTCCTGTGCAGTGCAGGTGGATTCTACAGCAATGATACAGCTGCATTTGTGAAAGTTGCAGCATTTCTGGCCTCTAGACCTTTTTAGCAGTGGAGTAAATCTGCAAGGCAGCAATACAAAAACTGCCTCAGTGGTGTGCACTGGTTGGTTGAATCCATAGCCCAGCTGCAGCCACAGAAATGGCAGCTGCCAGTTGCTCAAGTTGCTGCTTCCAGCACCATGGGAAACACCATTTCTTGATTTGGTTCCCTGGGCTGCTTCATTTTACCTTGCAGCAGTGCTGAGTTAAATGCAGTTGCAATTGATTTTGGCAAATGATTGACCTGATTTGACACTTCAACTAATTTGTGGTTTTAAAAAAACACAACTTATTCAATAAGGTAATTGGTGTAAAAAACTTGAGTTTAAATAATTTAAAGAATTGACATCTCATTCTCACCCTTCCCTCCCCATGTAATTGGGACCAGTGAGGTATGAGCAGGACGTTGAGACCCACCTAGACCAGGATAATGTTCAATTTGTATAGATTGAAGGCTTATGCTATGTCCCCAATTGCAGAACAACTCTTAACATTACACAATAGAGGAATGACTAAGCCATGTTAAGAGAATTAGTTTTTGAAACTTACAATTGGTAAAGCAGTTCAAAGTATAGTCATTGAAAGAGCTCAAATCACAGCAGCAGCTTAGACAATGTATGTCGGGGGGGCCCCCCAGCAAATATATCTCCTGATTTTTCAAAGGATAGTTTTGCCATCTGCATCATTGCCAAAAATGTTTTTTTTAAAAATACTGTAGGGTGATACAAATGTTCTACTCCGTCAACAAATAGAGAAATCTGATGCCCTTGTGACCCCCTGGCAAATTGGGACCCCAGTTTGAAAGCTATGAAATAGAAACTTTGCCTGAAGTCCATGTTTGAGAGGATACCCAGGCCCAATACACCTTTCTTGACTTGACTTCAACAGAAACTAAAATTGGGAGAGATGTATAATGAGTGTCCAATCCATTATCACCCATTTTGCACTATTGCCTAAAGTTTAAAACTACTCCCATAGTCATTTTGCAGCTGATGGTGATTGTGGCTACTTTCATACTGAACTACAGCTATGGGCAATTCCAGGTTATATTCACTTCCTTGTTTGAACTTATTCCCCATCCTTATTTCTGCAGCAGGGTGAGAATCTGAATTTATCAAGCCCTGCATGTAATCTTGGGCAGCTGCAGGCATGATGGTACAAACAGAGGGAGATGCACAAGAGGCTGGAGTCAGGAACAGAGTTAGAGGGTGTGGTAGCACTAGGGAAGGTTGCATTGATAAGGGCAAGTTAGGATGCAGGCAGCAGAGTTCGGGATGAGCTGAAGTTAAAATGTAGAGCATGGGAGGGTGGCCAAGAGACCATTGGAATAGCCCAATTTGGAGCTGACCTGCATGGATAAAGTTTCAGCAACAGATGGGTTAAGGTGGGGTGGAAATGGGTGATGTTGGAGGTGGAAGTAAGCATCCTTTGTGATAGAGGATATGAGGCCAGGAGCCCAGCTAAAAGTCAAATAGAACATCCAGGTTGCAAACGGTTAGGTTCCACCTGATACTAATCCAGTTTGACACTTCAATGCAGTACTGAGGGAGTGCTGCACTGTTGGAGGTGCCATCTGTTGATTGAGACGTTAAATCGAGGCCGATTTGCTGCCTTGGGTGTGTGTAAATTAGCTCATGGCATTTGAAGAGCAAGGGAGTATTCCTGGTGTCCTGGCCGAGATTTAGTCCTCAACCAACACCAAAAGAAAACCTGCCACTTTTGCTCTCATTGCAACAGTGACTACAATTTTAAAGTATTTAATTGGCTGTGAAGCATTTTGGAGACATCCTAGGGATATGAAAGGCATTATATAAATGCAAGCTGTTAGTCTTGACTGACTAACCATGAAGGAAAAAACAACCATTGAGAGCTGGTCACTACTGACTAGATCAAGTACCAGATGTGCAAATCATCATGTAAACACTAAAATTTACAGCCGCATCTTGGCTTTTTGGGTTAGTTGTCATCCAGGTCTGACTGATGTCAATGTAAGCTTACCAGCTTTTAGTTGGATGGGGGGGGGGGGGGTGGGGAAGAAGAGAATGCAGGTACAATCACAAGCAAATGGATTTTTCCCTTTTTCATGTGGAGAAAACATTTACTGCTTTACAGCACTTCCACCAATAGCAGCACTGACTTCAACAGTAGGGCTCTGATTTACTGAGGTGGTGCTGCTGTCTCTGGAGGTGGTACAACCCACCTCAACAGGCAGTTTATCACCATGCCCTCTTGCAGTAAATAAAAGCACTGCTTCTAAAGGCATCTTCTTTGTTTAGAGGTAATGTGTTTTACAAGTCAGTCGTTTTACAGACCACCTTCACCAGCCAGGAGGGAAGCTCAGGCAGCCAGGAAATAGTTACTAAATGCAACTTTCAGATAAGTACATGCACGTGAATTTGTAGATGTTCTTGTTGCTCTGCAATCCACACATAGCTGGGAGCCTTGTAATATTACAGACCCCTTCGAAGGGAGCAATCCTGCTGTAATCTGAAGCAAGCATAAACCTTAATGTGGTGACTGGGCTTTGCTGCTTCCCCCTCTTTTTGGCCCCTGGAACTGGTTAAGTTTCTTGACCAGCCAGAGAGTGCATATCCTTAGTCGTCATTTTTTAAGGGTGCTTAGTATGTGCAGTGATATTGAAGTATTAATTCACTTTGTTTAAAGAATTCTTCCTATTCTTCCTGCCAGTTGCCATAAACTTGATAGTGCAGCATATTCAAGACCTCCTCAATGGTGGGCCGAGCAAGCGCCAGAATGGTTGTTTAAATGGCTACAGTGCTTCACGCAAGAGAGACACTACGGATTCCAACAGCAGACCACACTGACCGAAGGCCGAGCAGTAGAAACTGGAGTTTAGCATTGACTTTACTATCTACTGACTGGGAAGGGGAAACCAGCCAAGGTCTTAACAGTTGTTTAAAGCAAAATTATGGCTTCACTTTTGCTGGTGACAAAGGAATTCTTTCTGAAGTATTTAACTTTGCCAAGCAAGTTTTTGTCTATTGCATTAACTTTAAAAGAAGTGACATCCTGCCTTTTGACCAGTAAGTTCTTATTAAATGTTTGTGCTCAAGCAGCTCTGTCTCTGTCAAAGAAATACAATCCAGCAATGGAAGACATTTGTGTTTAGCTTGGAAACATAAGCAATGAAGGCAAATCTTGTCCTATTGTGATAGTCCTTTTGTAGAATAGCTTTGATTTGAGAAATTGCAAACAAAGTGTTCACTGTTGCGGATATGATGCAGAAAACACAACTCTGGGTATTAATGCCTGTGCAGCAATATTTAAGAAACATACGGTTACCGTACTTTGCACCGAATGGCTTTTCATTCTAACCCATGATGTGCCAGTGGGCTGATTTTACATAAATTGTAGACTCTCTCCTGGGTAGTTTTGGAAGGGAGTGTTTGCAATTCACTGCTTTCCTAAGGGTGGTGGGAGTCATTGCCCTGGAATGCTTATGCCTGTAGATTGATCTTGCCTGAATGCAAAATGCATCTGCAGTGGCTGAGGAGGGGAGATGGAATTCTTCAGTGGGTTGGGATTGTACAGATCTCAACAGTTTGAAATGTTACACTAAAATAACACTTCTGAAAAATTGATATTGCTGTGGTTGGCTTGATTGACTAAAATGAGATTGTTTTGTGAAATGTCCAGGTCACCGCTGCTTTTATCAATCTTTCCATTCATTCTGAATAGGAAACTAAGCTAATAATAAAAAGATGGAATGGCTTATGTATTTCTAGCACTTCATCCACATCAATAAAGAGAAAAGATCACAGGATAATCGCAGATGAGGAAGATCATTCGACCCATCTTAATTCAGCTATCCAAAAAGACCCTGCAGTTCCCCCCCTTTTTTGCAATATCCAGTCTTTTTTTAAATGATTCTGGGATTTTTTTTGTCTCCACTAACTCTAGTAGTTCACTCTGTTCATTTTTTTGTGTAATGAATTTCCCCATATCTCTCATTTGCCTTTTTACTAGTTTGAACCTCCTCACTCTTGCCCTACTGTTTGATTTAATATTCCAGGTTTGCCTTTTCTCCATTCCTTTTAAATGTGATTACCTCTCCAACACCTTTTCAGGTTTCAGTAGGTTAATGTTTCGGGTGCAGATCTTCTCCTTGGAATTGGAAAATAAGTAAGCTCTTCTAATGGAACTGAACAAAGGAAGAGGAAAGATGGTTTGTTTCCCCCCCCCCCCCCCCCCTTCATTTCAGTTCCATTAAGAGCTCACTACTTCCAGTTCCTAGTTCTGATAGGTTGCACCCAAAAAACTTTCATTTACAGATGTTGATGGACTTTTCTGCATATTTCCAACATTTTCTATCAAGATTTGCAGTTTTTATTATTGTATAGTTTTTTAAGCTATCTGTTCATTTCAGCGTCCTGTCCTGTGCTCAAAATTAACTGACTGATCTTTGAACTTGGGAGTGCCTCAGGAATCAAACTGCAGTTTAATGAGTGCTGCTTCAATGCATTTTAAAACCAGATTGTGTGAAGTTCCAGGGCAAAGCAACGCTAACCTTTTTTTTGTTTGAGCTGTAGTTTCAATGCTAACAGACATATATTGGGCCTCTTTAGTGTCCAGTTTCCATATTTATTTTTGATGGAGCACAGAGTGCAGGAATTTAAGAGCTAACATATTAAATACCAGTAGTGCCAAGGCAAATAGAGTATTTTCAGGTTATTGAGTTGAAAAACAAATAGTAGCTGGATGAGAGCTGTAAATGTAACTAATGGTGGCTAAAGTAAGGCCTACACATGAAAAGTGGAGGCATTGTGAATGTCTGAATATCATCCATTATCTGTCTCCTATTTACAGGAAATATATTGATATCATGGGGTAATACCATTCATGTATTAGGTTAGGTGTGTTTCTCTAACCCCTCTGCTACTGGGAACCAATACAAACATATTTCTCAACTAAAATTGTGATTGGTTACTTTTTTTTGCCAACTTTTTTTTTTAATTGTGCATGCAGAGGCTTTTTTTGGGGGGGAGGGAAGATTTAGATGCTTACTAACACTTAAGTTTTGCATAGACTGCCTATGTCTGGTCCTAACTTTTAAAAAAAAAATACTTGAATTTGGCTTTGCTGTCTGAAAGACCAATGCCTACAAGATTATATTTTGACCAACTTCTGAAATGTTACATATCTTGCTGTGTACACTGTAAATGGGTTTTACTGGCTACCACTGAATTGGGGAGCTAAACTTGAAGTAGAAATACAATTCTTTGACCTACTGTTCTGTTTGACCACAGTGGTTCGTTCTTGCTTTGTAATGGTGCAGGGAACCTTTTTGTTGTTGGAAGACTTGATTTTCTTTTTTACTTTGTTTTCTCTACTCCTTTTTCAAGCACACCTCCTCCAATGCTATGTAATATATTGTATGTCAGTCCACTACTATAGAAAATCAGGGAACAAAGGGACTCTTGACTCGATATACCTGAATAAAATAAGAATTTTCCATTGAGTTGTGACATTTTGTAGTTTGTTTAATCTCAACAAAAATTAACTACTTCCTCCCTTTTAAGATGTGATCTATATTTTGGTCAGTTCAGTTTGCTTTGAAGAAGCACATCTATTTTGTAAAAAAAAAACTGGTGGTGGGGAGCAAAAAGAGGCATCACTCAAGTGTGTGTGTGTGTGTGTGTGTGTGTGTGTGTATATACAAGCCCTGCAATTTTTTCCATTCCTGTCTTGGAAAATAAATTTGAAAAACTTCACGCTACTAATATTTTTATGTACCCTGTCACTGCTTCCCCCTGCCCCCCTACATTCTAACTACCATAACACCATGATGGATAAATATTGTGAATACACACAGGTCATGGCCATATAAAAGTGTCCACGGGGAGAAGCCAGACTGGTTGGTAGGTAGAGTCCAATAGAATTACATCGAAGCTACAGCACAGAAACAGGCCACTTGAACCAAATGGTCCATGCTGGTGTTTATGCTCCACATGAGCCTCTCTCCCTAGAGATAGAACAAGTCCAGGGAAGTATAGACCAACTACCTTAGGTGGTAGGAAAGGAATCTTTACTCAAATTTATTATATTCTGTTTCTTAATAGAAAAATATCTAGGAATAGTCAACAGATTTCAGAAGGGCAAGTATGCTTAACCAATTTTGTTAAATTCTTTGAAGTCAGAAGACAAGGGTATTGTAGTAGATGTAATATATTGATTTTTCAAAAGGCCTTTGATAGTCTCGAGTCTACAGTGAGGTACCTAAGGTCAGATGAAGGAGGTTTGTGTGGATGTAACTTGATGTACTTCATCTAACCCGATCAGCATATCCTATTCCTTTCTCCCTCATGTGTTTATCTAGCTCCCCCTTAAATGCATCTATGCTATTCACCTCAATTACTCCTTGTGGTAGCAAGTTCCACATTCTAGCCATTCTGGTTAAAGAAGTTTCTCCTGAATTGCCTATTGGATTTATTAGTGACTACTTATGACCTAGTTCTCGTCTCCTGCAAGTGGAAACATCTTTGTCTACCCTTTCATAATCTTAACGGCCTCTGTCAGGAAACCATTGGTCTTCTAAAGAAGAGTCCCAGCTTGTTTAACACTTCCTGCTGGGTATAACCTCAGTTCTAGTATCATCCTAGTAGAACTTTTTTGCACCTACTCCAGTGCCTCCTATCCTTTCTATAATATGGAGACCAGAACTGTGCATGATACTCCAAGTGTGGTCTAACCAAGGTTCTATACAAGTTTAATATCTCTGCTTTTCAATTTTATCCCTCCAGAAATGAACCCCAGTGCTTGGTTTGCTTTTTTTTTATGGCCTTTTCACCTGTTACTACTTCTAGTGCTTTATGTATCTACCCCCAGATCCCTCTGCTCCTCTACTCTATTTACACTCTTATTTTCTAAGGTTTATGTGGCCTCCTTATTCTTTCTACCAAAATATACCACCTCACAAATCTATATTGAAATTCATTTGTCAATTACATACCTATTTTGCAAGTTTATTAATGCATTCTTGTATTTTGTCAGTCCTCAGTATTAACTATGCCCCCGATTTGTTGTCATCTGCAAAATTTGAAATTGTACTTTTGATTCCAGAGTCCAAATTGTTTATGTAAATGGTGATCAACAGTGGTCCTAGCATCAATCCTTGTGGAACACCCCTTCGTACCTTTTGCCAGTCTGAGTAACTACCTTTTTAACCCAGCTTTCTGTTTTGTAGCCTGCTTGCTATCCATTCTGCATGTGTCCCCTGACTCCACATGCTCTGACCTTAATCACAAGTCTACTATGCGGTACCTTTTCTAGCATACTCTACAAATCTGAGCTACTCATTTGCATCAAACCCATGAAATTGTTTATTACTAAGCTTTATGAAGTGTACAGTTCTACAGATATGATTTTCAGAGCTGAAGTAATTATTTGCACAAATGTTCCTTACAGCAATTGGCACATGTTCAA
The DNA here is from genome assembly GCF_035084215.1 of Heptranchias perlo. Lineage (NCBI taxonomy): Eukaryota > Metazoa > Chordata > Chondrichthyes > Hexanchiformes > Hexanchidae > Heptranchias > Heptranchias perlo. Next base: position 67,318,391 of record NC_090333.1, read on the forward strand.
GTGTCATAGAAAACTTCTTTTATGTTATTGATCAAGCTTGCACAATAAGTCATGAGATCCTCATCCAGATTTTGCAAGCTTGATCAGTTTGGTCACCTCCAAGTGTGAGTAGAACTTTAACATTCAAAGGAATTTGAAACAAGCTGTTTGTCTACCAGTAAAGCAGCAATTCCTGACCAGACTATAGCAAAAGCAATCCATCTTTCAGTTTATACATTAGCAAGCACACACATGTTACATAAAGGTTTTCCTGCACTGTTGGGACCAGCCACTCAATATATGATTGTATAGCTTCAACGATTACATTGTAAAGTACACATAGCCATCATAAAGGCAAGGAAGGCCTGCATTCACCTCCGCAATCAGTACACTGCTGTCATATAATAGTTCCTTATGTGTGGAAAATCCTAAAGGCATTCTCCTATTTATTTTGGGAGTGGGCCTCAAAGAAAAATCAGATATGTTCTTTCCTTGGGTATCATTGGCTATCTAGGAGAGCTGCATTTGTTGTGTTCATTCTATATTAGTTAAGCATCAAATGTGTCAACAATGTAAGACATCGACTATCAATAGCAAATCTTCATAAAGGTCATTTTTGTGTTCTTCCTGAACTGCTGAATCAGCAGCATTACAAAAAATATTGTAACAACTGGCATAACTCTCAACCACTTTGGATTTCTGTTTCCTCTGTGAGGCATATGTCCTACTCATCATCCTCTTTCAGCAAACCTAGCTCAAAAGTGACACATCAACCACCACTGATTATGCAGACCTTCAAAGGTTTTGGCACGAGCGATCGATAGATTAGGTGAATGGGCAAAACTGTGGCAAATGGAATTCAATGTAGACAAGTGTGAGGTCATCCACTTTGGATCAAAGAAGGATAGAACAGGGTACTTTCTAAATGGTAAAGAGTTAAAAACAGTGGATGTCCAAAGGGACTTGGGGGTTCAGGTACATAGATCATTGAAGTGTCATGAACAGGTGCAGAAAATAATCAATAAGGCTAATGGAATGCTGGCCTTTATATCTAGAGGACTAGAGTACAAGGGGGCAGAAGTTATGCTGCAGCTATACAAAATCCTGGTTAGACCGCACCTGGAGTACTGTGAGCAGTTCTGGGCACTGCACCTTCGGAAGGACATATTGGCTTTGGAGGGAGTGCAGCGTAGGTTTACTAGGAGAGTTCACACAAATTGGGGTTGTATTCTCTAGAGTTTCGAAGGTTAAGGGGTGATCTGATCGAAGTTTATAAGATATTAAGGGGAACAGATAGGGTGGATAGAGAAACTATTTCTGCTGGTTGGGGATTCTAGGAGTAGGGGGCACAGTCTAAAAATTAGAGCCAGACCTATCAGGAGCGAGATTAGAAAACATTTCTACACACAAAGGGTGATAGAAGTTTGGAACTCTCTTCCGCAAACGGCAATTGATACTAGCTCAATTGCTAAATTTAAATCTGAGATAGCTTTTTGGCAACTAAAGGTATTAAGGGATATGGGCCAAAGGCAGGTATATGAAGTGAGATCACAGATCAGCCATGATCTTATCAAATGGCGGAGCAGGTACGAGGGCCTGAATGGCCTACTCCTGTTCCTATGTCATCCAAAGATTGTACCTCTTGCCCACAGCTGGATGAACATGAGCATTTGACTAGTAATATCACTATGACCCTATCATGAAGGGTTTAGATAAAGTAAATAAAGAAAAACTGTTCCCATTGGTGGAAGGATTGAGAACTAGAGGAGATAGATTTAAGATGATTGGTAAAAGAACCAAAGGTGACATGAGGAAAAACTTTTTTACGCAGCGAGTAGTTATGATCTGGAATGAGTTGCCTGAAGGGCAGTAGAAGCAGATTCAATTGTGGCTTTCAAAAAGGAATTGCATAAATACTTGAAGGGAAAAAATTTGCAGGGCTATAGGGAAAGAGCAGGGGAATGGGACTAACTGGATTGCTCTTACAAAGAGCCAGCACGGGCTCGATGGGCCGCATGGCTTCCTACTGTGCTGAAACAATTCTATGATTCTATGAACCTTTTGGAAACACTCCAAACATTGTGATTTGGAAAGTCTTAGTAGCAGTTGGAATGTGCTGAAGAGTCAGCAGCCTTTCTGTGAAATCACAGCGTCAAAGTTGTATGATGCTGCCGTTGAAGAAGTTGTCATCGTCGTTAGCTGGCGAGTACACATAGGAACAGGAGTAGGCCATTTAGCCCCTCGAGCCCCTTCTACCATTCAATGCGATCACGGTTGATCTGTGACCTAACTCCATATACCCACCTTAACCCCATATCCCTTAATATCGTTGCTTAACAAAAATCTATCAATCTCAGATTTAAAGTTATCAATTGAGCTAGCACCAACTGCCATTTGCGGAAAAGAGTACCAAACTTCTACCACCCTTTGCGTGTAGAAGTGTTTCCTAACTTCACTCCTGAAAGTCCTGGCTCTAATTTTTAGGCTATGTCCCCTGATCCTAGACTCCCCAAACAGCGGAAATAGTTTTTTTGTATCTACCCTATCAGTTCCCCTTAATATCTTGAAAACTTCGATCAAATCACCCCATAATCTTCTGAGATACCAATTCACAGCCTGCTGGATAAGCTTAAAACAACATACTGGTGAAATCAATAGCCTTTGTGCAGATACATTTTGGAATCACATACCTGCAACCAGTAGGAACATAATTGCATAGTTGTTTCGATATTGTGGTATGATGGAACTTCAGAATCATGACAAACTATTCCTAATTGTCAACCCTGCTTAACATGAGGAAAAATTATTATGCATGAGAGAATCATAAACACCTTACATCTAATTCATATGTCCAAACCTACTTCAGTCTTGAAAATAATGTCACAATTTGTAATATTTAACTCACTTCCAGCACCATACGTAAAGACAGCAATTTCAGGCATGGTGGGAGCATTAGACATCTACCAATCAGTCTACACATCGGAACAACTCGACATTTGCTCTCTATGTACAAAGCAACACATGAATTATACTCCTGCTTGATTCCCTGAGCCCTTTCAATGTATTCTCATTCAAAAAATCAAACCATGGTCATATGATTAGTAGTTTCATGTATAAACAGTTGCCTGAATTTTGGAGCAAAATTTCAATGTGATAAAGTCATCAAAGATAATCGTCATTTAGAAAGGCACGGATTTGTTATGGGAAGGTTGTGTCTGACTAATTTGATTGAATTTTTTGAGGAGGTAACAAGGAGGGTCGATGAGGGTAACACGTTTGATGTAGTCGACATGGATTTTAGCAAGGCTTTTGACAAGGTCCCACATGGCAGACTGATCAAAAAAATAAAGGCCCATGGGATCCAAGGGAAAGTGGCAAGTTGGATCCAAAATTGGCTCAGGGGCAGGAAGGTAGGGGTAGTGGTTGACGGGTGTTTTTGTGACTGGAAGGCTGTTTCCAGTGGTGTCCCACAGGGCTCAGTACTAGGTCCCTTGCATTTTGTGGTATAAATGATTTAGACTTAAATGTAGGGGGCGTGATTAAGAAGTTTGCAGATGTTACAAAAATTGGCCATGTGGTTGATAGTGAGGAGGAAAGCTGTAGACTGCAGGAAGATATCAATGGACTGGTCAAGTGGGCAGAAAAGTGGCAAATAGAATTCAATCCAGAGGAGTGTGAGGTAATGAATTTGGGGAGGACAAACAAGGCAAGGGAATATACAATAAATGGGAGGATACTGAGAGGTGTGAGGAACAGAGGGACCTTGGAGTGCATGTCCACAGATCCCTGAAGGTAGCAGGACAGGTAGATAAGGTGGTTAAGAAGGCATACTGGATACTTTCCTTTATTAGCTGGGGCATAGAATGTAAGAGCGAGGAGGTTATGCTAGAACTGTATAAAACACTAGTTAGGTCACCGCTTGAGTACTGCGTACAGTTCTGTTCATCACATTGCAGGAAAAACATGATTGCTCTAGAGAGCATACAGAGGATGTTGCCAGAACTGGAGAATTTTAGCTATGAGGAAAGATTGGATAGGCTGGGGTTGTTTTCTTTGGAACAGAGGAGGCTGAAGGGAGATTTAATTGGGGTGTATAAAATTATGAGGGGCCTAGATAGAGCAGATAGGAAGGACCTATTTCCCTTAGCAGAGAGGTCAAAAACCAGGGGGGATAGATTTAAAGTAACTGGCAGAAGGATTAGAGGGGAGCTGAAGGAGAATTTTTTTCACCTAAGGGATGGTGGGGGTCTGGAACTCATTGCCTGAAAGGGTGATAGAGGCAGAAACCCTCAACTCATTTAAAAAGTACTTGGAGATGCACTTGAAGTGCCGTAACCTACAAAGCAATGGACCATCCACAGGATGCACTGCAGCAACTCACCAAGGCTTCTTCAACAGCACCTCCCAAACCCGCGACCTCTACCACGAGAAGGACAAGGGCGGCAGGCACATGGGAACAACACAACCTGCACGTTCCCCTCCAAGTCACATACCATCCCGACTTGGAAATATATCGCCGTTCCTTCATCGTCGTTGGAACTCCCTTCCTAACAGCACTATGGGAGAACCTTCACCACACGCACTGCAGCGGTTCAAGAAGGCGGCTCACCACCATCTTCTCAAGGGCTATTAGGGATGGGCAATAAATGCTGGCCTCGCCAGCGATGCCCACATCCCATGAACGAATAAACAAAAAACCAAGTGCTGGAAAGTGGGATTGGGCTGGATAGCTCTTTTTCAGCCGGCACAGACACAATGGGCCGAATGGCCTCCTTCTGTGGTGTAAATTTCTATGATTCTATGAAAGGATCAATCTTGTGATATATTGAGCTATAATCTCCATGTCTTCCATTTTGCAATGTCTTATCCACCGCAATACCAAGTGAAGCAAATGCTAATCCCTAGTTGTAAACGTGTATGTTTTCAAAAGTCTTTTGACGTATTAGAATTACAGTCCAACAATTCATTAGGGAGTCTGGAGCAGGGCTAATAAAAGGCAAAACTACTTTACATCTGATGCAGCAAATACTGAACTCAGTAATGGAATAGTGCCAGCAATCCTTTTGTACTTCCACATTTTAGCGTGTATCATGTTTTGGAATCTTTTGAACATTTTTCCACAGTAATGTATTTTAAAGTATTGTGAATTCATGTAAGTTTAAAAAAAATGAGCTAGCTTTGATGTTGTTTCTCCATGGACCGCAGGTAATGGGCAGTCTGTTACCTGGTCTTGGTAATCAATAAATGACTAGCATCCATTGTATTGGAGTGTTGCTGGTCCTGGACATTTGGCAGAGGATCTGGCTGGCCTTCCCTATGAGAAGGCTGGAGTGCTAGATAGAATAGTCGGAAATATCTTGTTTAAGTCAAGTAAGATGACCCACTAATGTGGGCAAGTTTGGTGTGTTCTTCATTTTTTACTATTATGTGAGGATATGTTCTGTTTGAATTGAGTGAGTCAGATTCATCATCCATTTCAGATGACAAGGGGATACTGTTGTTACACCCTTTGGTTAGGTTATTGTATGAGTAGATACAGGGAAATGTAAGTCAACCCCCATTATGTGATTTAAAGCCCACTATTTAAAGGGCCAATGCAACAATGGATTTTGAAGGAGAAAGGAGTAAAAAGCAGAATGGAGGAACATAGAGGAAAGGCAGCACCCAGGTTCTCGGACGCCTCCCTTGAGATACTACCGGCTGCTGTGAGAAGCAGGAGGGAGTTGTTACACCCAGGTGACAGGAATAAGAAACCTGCTTCTGCCACCAAGAAGGCATGGATGGAGGTGACCGAACAGGTCGACAGCAGGAGCACGGTGCCCAGGTATTCGGTGCAGCGCAGGAAGCAATTTAATGACCTAACCAAGTCAGGAAAAGTGAGTACAGTTACTGATTCACCCACATCCTGTGGTGCACATCACCCCACCCTCCCTTACCCTGTTTTGCCAAGCCTACTCCATCACATCACTCCTCACACCCACTTAAGTCTCATTATCAACTTACCTTCACTTTCTGTGCACTTCCTCACCTCCCCATTTGTGAATCCACCACTCCCACTCCCCCCAATCCTGGTGCAATGTGATGAATCTGTCTGATACTCACCCTCTGATGCATCACTTTCATGGGCAGCCTCCCCCAAAGCAATGTATCGATCGGGTGAACACGCCACCCTCACTCACTCACACGTCTATTCTTTCTCCCCTTGCAGGCGAAGAGAGTGCAAAATGCAAGGAAGAGGAGTAGGACTGGAAGGGGGCCACCACAAATAGTGGCCCTGACAGAGGCGGAGGAGGAGATGTTGGAACTAAGCCAGATACAGGAATGCCTGGCCATCAGAGATGCCAAGACTGGCACCCCGCAAACATCTGGTAACAGAACTTTAAGATTCCTCACACACAAAATGAATTGATGTTATCAATGATTGACTTCTTGCACACCTCAGGATGCTCATTGCAACATCACCTCTTAATATTGCTCTATGTTCTCTTCCAGGGTCTTCAAGGATTGCTGAACAGGCTGATAACATGGACAAGGGTGATCCCTCAGAGGAGCTCCATGCCTCTGAGGGCGCAGCGTCACATCTTAGTGAGCCGTGCACCGGCGCAGATACTCACACCTCGGTGGGTACCATTAGAGTACTATTAGTTGGTTGTCACTGGTGTGTCACCACACACAAGTGAGCACGAGCAGACACTGGTGGTAGGGACAGCGGCAGAGAGTCCGTGTCGGTGGGCGCACTCCTTTCCAAGCTCTGCTCAGCTGGACACTGATGCTGAACCTCAGGGGCCATCCTTGAAAAGGAAAACGATCGAGGTACAGTCGCACCTTTGTGACGCACTGGAAGACTTGCCACGCCCAGTCTCCACATTAGCGGAGAGGATGGAGGAGTCCACCTCCAGCATTAGTGGACTGGTGGTGCAGGTAAGTGGGGGAATGTCTGCGATTGAGAGAATGGCAGCCTTAATGGCGCTTCAAGCACGGTTCTCAAATGAGTCCATTCAGGTCGTCACAATGGCTGTGCGGACTTAGGGTGGACAACATTCTGCCGCCTTAAACAGGCAGGCAGATACATTAGCAGTGACCTTACAAGGCATCATACATGTCCTCCAAGCTGTAGTCCAGCAGAGATGTGGCCCTGGTCCAGGAGAGGGATGATGGCAAAAGGAGACATGGAAGTGGGGACTCTACTCAAAGCGCTCCCACGTCTCACCCGTTGCCGCCCAATGCTGCCTCCTCTCCAGGTGGCCGAGTCGGCCCCTGCACAGGTGCAGGTGGAGCAGTCTTTGGCGGGGCCCTCACGGCCTCTAAAACCCAGAGATTATAGGCCAACAGCATCTCAGCAGTCAGGGCAGGGACTGAGCAACATGCCACTACTTCTGCTGAAGCCACAGGGGATGCACCTCGTAGAAGTAGTAGGAAGAGGAAGGCAAAGGATTTGTGATCACCAAGGGGATGCACAAGGGTGTCACATGATGCAATGTCATGTTTTTCATTTATAATTTTCTTTTCTTACCTGCACATTAAATGTTATAATTGTCACCACCACTGCCACCTCTTGACCATTCTTGAATCCCTATCGTGAAAGCGCCCTTTCATGTCCCTCATCATGAATGGCGAAACTTGTGCCACCCACTGGGCGCATTTACAATAGGTGTATGTGTGGTTGTAGGATTGTTTTGTGCTAACGGAGAGGGGGGTGGGAGGGGGTTGCTAGTATTGGTGTTGGTGGTGCTTGTTCCAGGTGGTCTGAGTACTTGACTATCTTCACTTTGCAGATCTCCTTATGAGAATCTATCAAATATGAGTGACTCCCTGGCATCCAGGGAATCACTCATATTTGATAGATTCTCATAAGCAGATCTGCCAGGTGACATGTTGCTCAGCTAATGAGTTGCCCATTGTCGTCGTCCTCCTCCTCCTCCTCCTCCTCATCCTTGTCTTCTTCAATGTTGATGGCAGGTGCGGATGCTTCATGAGCGCATGGGACGTCATCCAACTGTAACCCTCTCTGCTGAGTGATGTTGTGCAGGACGCAAAACATGATTATTATTCCACACACCCTCGCCGATGAGTACTGAAGGGCTCCCCCAGATCGATCCAGGCACCTGAAGTGCACCTTGAGCAATCCTATGGCTTGTTCACTGACACACCTGGTGGTAATGTGACTGTCGTTGTACTGCTGCTGTGCCTTACTGGTGGGGTTTCTCAGAGGTGTCATGAGCCACGTCTGCAGTGGGTTTCTCTTGTCTCCAAGGAGTCAGCCTTTAAGTCTGTTTTGTGCATGGAAGAGGGCCAGGATATTTCATTCGCACAAAATGAAGGAATCATGGCAGCTGCCAGGGAATCTGGCACACACCTGCAGAAACCTCTTCCAGTGGTCGCAAACCAGCTGTGCATTGATGGAGTGATAGCCCTTTTGGTTGATGAACAGTCCTGGCTCATGTGCAGGTCCTCGGATTGTTATGTGTGTGCAATCAATTGCGCTCTGTATCCGTGGGAAGTCAGCCAGAGAGTGGAAATCCACTGTCCTCTCAGTCTGGCTGATGTCGTTGATGGGGAAGTTGACATTGTGGGATGCCCTGGCAAACAATCCATCCGTCACCTGTCGTATACACTTATGTGCAGACAACTGAGAGATTCTGGTGATGTCATTGGTGGTGCCCTGGAAGGATCCTGAGGTGAAGAAATTGAGGGCAGTGGTGACTTTAACTGGGACGGGCAATGCGTGGTCACCAGGCCCAGCCGGGAGCAGCTCTGCATGAAGGAGCGTGCAGATGTCTGTGAACACCTGGCGACTCAACCTGAGCCTGCGTAGGGATTGCTCCTCAGAGAGGTCCAGGAAGGTCCAGCCTTTGCCTGTAAACCCTCTCACGTAGGTAGTGCCTCCTGCGACGTCGGCCCCTCCGTTGGCCCCCTCTCTGCTCCTCTGCAGGTCCTTGTGGTGCACTTCTGGTTTGTGGACCTGCAGCTCCCAGAACTGCACGCGGTGCCTGCCACGGATGGTGATGTGCCTCCTCCTCAGATGTACTGTGGAATAAATCCATTGTGCCCCCACCCCCCATCCTGATGGCATCAGTTTGAGGGAGTCCAAAATGTAGGTAAATATGTCTGAACACAAGAATTCTGAGTGTGAACAAAGAAATCTCAGTCTAAACACAATGAACTCCCAGTCATAGGTTTGACTGAGAGAACTGATTGCCCTGCTGCAAAAACAGACCTTTTCTTCATGTGTCAATCACTGGTTTAAAGGTCCAAATGGGTGCCAGCTGCAACTCGCCTCCATTTCCATGACGTCTTTCTGAGGCCATGGGAGACATGTTCAGGAAAAATTTAAATCGTTTATCTGGCTGAATACACAAAAATTTTAATCACCTTAACTGCTTCAGTGGCGTTAATTGGACCTTTAAATATCGGCCTGCCGGCTTTAAGTGCCGGTGGGACTTCCAGGTTTCAGAAGCCCACACGCACCCTGGTGCGTCTGGGTCAAACCCAGAAGTCGGCGGGTTGGAGCTGGGATTTGGTCCCACTCCTAAAACCAACAATTTTCACTGTGCACCCGGCCCCAACCCACCCGTTCTTCGGGGTTGAAATTTACCCCAATGTAACACCTGGTGAACACGTCCGTCTTGTTAAATTTCTACAGCTTCGTCTGTTCACGTGAATGCTATAGGCAGGATTGTCTAAGATACTGCTGCCGTTTTTGGTGCTGTAATTGAGTCTACATCATGTAACTGGGTTGGAAGTGAACATTCCTTTGACTGACAGAGCACTAACCTGCACCTCAGAACATGCACCAGGCATAGCTATTTTAGTTGGAACAGCAGAAAACCATACAATCTGCCTGTAACCAGAACGACCTTCATATGGGAAATACACTGTAACTGCACTGATCTCAGTGAACTCTACAAGTGTCTACGTTGATGCGTTCCTTCTGTTTGGGAAACAACTATTTCAACTTCTATATCTTTTTTCCAGAACAGACTGGACTTCTCAGTCAAAATACATTGGCAAGAGTGGCTATCCATTCTGCAAAGTAACAGTTTATGAGATAAAACTTTAGGAGCACTGAACAAAGCCTGGCATATATCACATAGAACACTGCAAATCAATCCTCACACATTTTAAGACAAAAAAAAAGATAAATCTTCATACCCATGGACAGTAGCGCACACACACACTAATAGATATACAATACCATATGCAATTGTTCACACACAGAAAAAACATGCATTAGCTTATGCAAAGTGTGAAATGATATGAGGCATGGTTCTCGGTGATTAGAAACTCTCATGAATGAAAGTAGGAGTGGGGCTGGGAGGTTTTTATATTCTTGTCAATGTGACAATCCAGGAACAGGGCATAAAACCCCCGAGCAGAGAGTAACAGGAGTGGGTCAAAGATCAGGAGGTATTTTCAGAGCCTAACCTGGGTGTGGATCTGGGTCAGGAGGGGGCCAAGTTGGTAATTGAACCAGGAGTTTTTTTTAAGCCAGGACCAGTACAGGGTAGAATCCAGAACCTAAATAATATGTTGACATAAGGTTTCCTCATTATGAATGTTAGCAGAAAAATATTATTCAAAAATTTTGACAACAACAACTTGCATTTTACAGGAGCGTTATCAGCCAAAATTTGATGCCAAGCCACTTAAAGAGATATTAGGACTGTTGAACAAAAGCTTGGTCAAAGAATAGGTTTTAAGGAGCGACTTAAAGGAGGCGAGAGAGGTGGAGAGGTTTAGGGGGGGAATTCTAGAGCTTAGGACCTAGGCAGCTGAAGGCTCGGCCGCCAGTGGTGGAGTAATGGAAATCAGGGATGCACAAGAGGCCATAATTGGAGGAGCACAGAGTTCTTGGAGGGTTATAGGGCTGGAGGAGGTTACAGAGATAGGGAGAGGCGAGGCCATGGAGGGATTTGAACACAAGGATGAGAATCTTAAAATTGAGGCGTTGCCGGACCGGGAGCCAATGTAGGTCAGCGAGCGCAGGGGGTGATAGATGAATGGGACTTGGTGCGAATCAGGATAAGGGCAGCAGAGGTTTGGACATAAGAAGTAAGGGCAATGTGAACAGGGAGAGTGCAGCAGGTACAAGACATTTAATGTGATAGATAGATAGATAGTGGACATTGCATTAACACGGTTTGACAGATTGGTGATGTTACTCCACTAAACTGCATTTCTCTGTGTACACCAGTTTTGCAGTATCATCCCAAGTGCTATGTCCCATTTAATGTGATCAGGTAACCAGAAGCCTGCTAAATGTATGTGAAGATATGTTGCTATAATGGCTTTAATCTAATCTGTCATATTGATCAAATCTTACTCCTCTTTCCAAAAATACTTTTATGTATAAGTTTGATGTTTATGTAAGGTTTTCTAACACTGTGCGTAAATTGAGGTGCACAGAATCTAGGAAAATGTTTCATTCAGAGTAATAAGGGGAAGGAGCTGGAACTTCCAATCATGTAAGACCTTAGCATGTCTGTCAGAAACATCCCAAAGTGCTTCATCTGCAATTAATTGCTTTAAAGAGTCACTGTTATGTCAGTGAATCTGGAAGCTATTTTGCATGTAGCAGTGACACCCATAAACAGCATTGAAATGATTGACCAATTTTTGGTGGTGTTGGCCAGGACACTGTGAAATAGTGTTACAGGGATCTTTAACATCCACCTGAACCCCACCCCCACAATTTCATTCTAATGCAGTGATAAGGGTTAACTAAGAGAGTATTCATACACTCAGGGAGTTTTGGCAATGACGTGAATGCGTTTCAATGAACCACAACTGGATTCCCCACAGAAGAAAAAAGTCCAAAATGCAGAAGTGGAGGATTTTTAAGCCAAAGAAAAGATTTTTTTTTTAAATTGATCCCTGTGATGGGAAAACAATGGAAGGTTGCATCAGAACTCAACCTTCTCTAATTTAGAGACCCTTTCAATTTCTCTTATTCTATCATGCAATGTTTTGTAAACAATTTTACAACACCAAGTTATAGTCCAGCAATTTTATTTTAAATTCACAAGCTTTCGGAGGCTACCTCCTTCCTCAGGTGAACCATGTGGAAATCGTTCCACATCGTTCACCTGAGGAAGGAGGTAGCCTCCGAAAGCTTGTGAATTTAAAATAAAATTGCTGGACTATAACTTGGTGTTGTAAAATCGTTTACAATTGTCAACCCCAGTCCATCACCGGCATCTCCACATCATGCAATGTTTTGGCAGAGCTTTGGCTAGTTGTACTCCCGCATGGACAAGCTACTTTTAGACCTGTTGGCTTTAAGCACACATGTGTGTCGACACATGACTACTGACATTTAACATCACCAGTTCATTGTGTTTTAAATCAAAATTACCACTGTGCATTGCTTTACAATACAAATTATCCTATTTAATATGTTTGAAATATAGTGAAAAGGAGTGTCCAGACACCTCTTGATAGATCAGTCAGTAAACACACTCTATAGTGTGGTAACGATCTTTTTTTATTCATTCATGGGATGCGGACATCGCTGGCAAAGCCAGCATTTATTGCCCATCCATAATTGCCCTTGAGAAGGTGGTGGTGAGACGCCTTCTTGAACCGCTGGATTCGGTGTGGTGAAGGTTCTCCCAGAGACATCTGTACACACCAGAGACATCACAGGTTCAGTTTCATGCTAAGTTTGCTGAACCGAGCCAGGGCAGTGGTGAAGGCACTACAATTGGCCTCATCTTCCTTTGGCAAGGGAATGCAAGGGCAAAGCAAAATCAGCCCGTTCTGGCTCCTGATTGCTCTATTGGCAACTCTCCCTTTCCCGCTGTAAGTGTCTATGTAGAGACCTCAGGTAAAGATTGCGGTCTATAGCGTGATGAGCCTCCACTGTCCAATAGCCTGCCAACACCTGCCATCCAGGCTTAGACAAGTAGAATTGCCTCTTGAGGCCACCACTACTGGGATGCATAGAAACTTACCCTAGAGTAAATTTCTGCCTTCGGGAGAGGAAGGAAATTTGGAGTAAAATAAGGCAATTCCTCTGTCAATACTGTAAAGGGGCAAAAGTGAACCCTGTAGTGTAAAGATTAGGGGTCAGATTTTCCTGTTCCAGTGCCTGCACATATTGGACTGTTTAGGCACAGCATACAGAAGATAATCGGGTGGGTTGTAGGGCTGGAGGAGGTTACAGAGATAGGAAAGGGCGAGGCCATGGAGGGATTTACATAAGGTCACTGCTTTCAACTATTCACAAAAAGGCATATGCCTCAGTAGAAAATGCCCTACTCTTGATGCAATCTGGAGGCCACACTGTTGACCTACTATTCCATGTGTCTGACTGAATGAATTCATAACCTGCGAACCGCTCAGCCAGTAGGGGGAAAGAAGCAGTATTTAACAATAGGGTGGGTGCGTGGTAGTGCTGCTCAAGATTTCAGCTTTTCACAAAAGTGTAGTGAGTACCCTGATCCACAGCACTAATTAAAAATGTGCAGTAATAAATAATTACTACCCCTGTCTCCCGAGAAGTCTTTAAATGTGGGGGTGGTCAATTTTTTAAAAGTTATTAAAAACCCTAGTCTAGACGTTACTATTGGAATAACTGCGCTATTTGTGGGTTGGGCATGAGTCATTTTGGAAAAGTGGAGCAGTGCACACTTAACCCATCATTAGCGAATGCTGATAAGTTACTGTCAGGAGGAAGTGGCTTGTTGGTGCCGCAGTGTTGAAGACACATTGTAGCCTGGAGCTTATCTGGGTACAGGCGCTGTGACAGGACCGAAAACTGCCTTTTTGCTGCCTTAGCTATTTTCATATTCTCTTGTTCTTTTAATATCTGTTGATAACCTCATTGAGATTATCCACTGGTCTCTTGCTTTTCCAATCAATAGTTCGTAAGCCAATCAACCTATCAACTTCTGATGAAAGGTCTTCGACCTGAAACGTTAACTCTGTTTCTCTCTCCAAAGATGCTGCCTGAGCTGCTGAATGTTTCCAGCATTCTCTCTTTTTATTCCAACCTATAAACTTCCTCTTTGTGATTGCAATATCTGTTGTTCACCCCCTCACCCCGCCACCTCACTTAGCCCTGCACCCTCCCTTTTTTGTTGTCTTCTGCATTATTTAGGGGTTTTCTCGTCTTTCAGTTTGCAATTCTGACAACGGGTCGATCCCCAAAACATTAACTTGTCTTTTCTCATTACAGGCACTGATGGACCGGCTGTGTATTTCCAGCATTTTCTGATTTTAGTTCAGATTTTCAGAATTTGCAGCTTTGCCTTTTTTACGAATGTTGGCATCATTAATGTGTTAATAGAACTCACACCATTTTTTTAGGGCCCAGTGCAGTGCCGCCCCAATGCTCATTTCAAACTGGCATTGCACCAGAAGTTGCAGACTGCACTGGATGTACTGGCATTGCGTTAGAAGTTGCAGACTGCACTGGATGTACTGGCATTGCATCAGAAGTTGCAGACTGCACTGGATGTACTGGCATTGCGTCAGAAGTTGCAGACTGCACTGGATGTACTGGCATTGCGTCAGAAGTTGCAGACTGCACTGGATGTACTGGCATTGCACCAGAAGTTGCAGACTGCACTGGATGTACTGGCATTGCGTCAGAAGTTGCAGACTGCACTGGATGTACTGGCATTGGGCCAGAAGTTGCAGACTGCACTGGATGTACTGGCATTGCGTCAGAAGTTGCAGACTGCACTGGATGTACTGGCATTGCGTCAGAAGTTGCAGACTGCACTGGATGTACTGGCGATGCGTCAGAAGTTGCAGACTGCACTGGATGTACTGGCATTGCGTCAGAAGTTGCAGACTGCACTGGATGTACTGGCATTGCACCAGAAGTTGCAGACTGCACTGGATGTACTGGCGTTGCGTCAGAAGTTGCAGACTGCACTGGATGTACTGGCGTTGCGTCAGAAGTTGCAGACTGCACTGGATGTACTGGCGATGCGTCAGAAGTTGCAGACTGCACTGGATGTACTGGCATTGCATCAGAAGTTGCAGACTGCACTGGATGTACTGGCATTGCACCAGAAGTTGCAGACTGCACTGGATGTACTGGCGTTGCGTCAGAAGTTGCAGACTGCACTGGATGTACTGGCGTTGCGTCAGAAGTTGCAGACTGCACTGGATGTACTGGCGTTGGGCCAGAAGTTGCAGACTGCACTGGATGTACTGGCATTGGGCCAGAAGTTGCAGACTGCACTGGATGTACTGGCATTGGGCCAGAAGTTGCAGACTGCACTGGATGTACTGGCGTTGCGTCAGAAGTTGCAGACTGCACTGGATGTACTGGCATTGGGCCAGAAGTTGCAGACTGCACTGGATGTACTGGCATTGGGCCAGAAGTTGCAGACTGCACTGGATGTACTGGCATTGGGCCAGAAGTTGCAGACTGCACTGGATGTACTGGCGTTGCGTCAGAAGTTGCAGACTGCACTGGATGTACTGGCGTTGCGTCAGAAGTTGCAGACTGCACTGGATGTACTGGCATTGGGCCAGAAGTTGCAGACTGCACTGGATGTACTGGCAGATAATCTGCTGTAAGACTGAGCTAGAACTTTGTATATTTTCACTGCAATGGCTATTGGATTCAGCGTTTCACTTGAACTGTAATTGGCTGATGAGAATTAGCAGGAAAGGTCGGCATGTATGGCGCTGTATGGTGGCACAAGAGGCGTAGAGTCAGGTGCTGCCAATCTGTAACCCATGGGATCTACCATCCCAGGCAAAGTTACCTAGGAATGATGGAGTGTAGTGCCTTAGGAAGTTGCAGCTAAACGGGGAGGTTGTGCCATCTCCAAAAGGATAACCTCCATATATGATCAAATATCCACACTGGCATCACCAGTGGATTCAACATATCCCTCAACTTTTATATATTGAGGTCTTTCCAGGCAAGCTCTGGTGCTGCATACAGTGTCAGCCAGTTTTCTGTCCACAGATGTATCAAAGAGGTCACAGATGCATTATTCAGCAGGGCCAACTGCTTCATTACCTTCAGTACTGACTGATGGGACAACACATTTCCACAGATCTGCTGGTTTCCCAAGAGTCCAGGTCGGGGTGGGGGGGGAGTTGTGAAGGGAACGGGAGTCATTAATTGTGTGAATGTTGCCATCCGTGTCCCTGTGTACAATGGTATTCCCTTGGAGACCATGGATACCCTCTGCTGACAAGGTTCATGAGACTTGCGGCAACCATGATGACGGAAGCAGAGTGTGAGTACAACAAGACTATTGCTACAACCTGAATGATTATCAAACATGCCCTTAGGATCTTGAAGCAGGGCTTCAGACCTCTCAACAAATCAGGAGCATCTTGCAGTATCCCCAGCCCCCTATCCTGCCCTCCTTGTGAGGTTTGAATCCCTAGGTTGTGCAGCAGAGGTACTAAGCTGGATCTCTGGCCAACGGATGCCTGGCATAAGAATCAATTGTTCCACTTGTTACCAGCCTGTACTTCCACCTTAACCTCACTTGCTAAATTCCCTGGGATGTGTATAGCTGTGCTGGTGCTTGACTAAAGTCGTGACTAGGACAGAGTCTTAATAGTGTTGACTTACCTTAACAGATTTCTTCAGATCTGCCATCTTCTTCCTGAGCATGTGGGTTTGAGAGACTGCTTTGACCCACTCTTCACTTTCCTCCCATGCCTACTGCACCAGGAGCTCTTGAGGGTGACTGCTACTATATGTTCTCTCCCTCCTTTGTTGTATTCATTCAAGCTGGGCTTCCAGTACCAGTTTATTAATGCAGTATTTTCTTTGTCTTAAGTGCTCCATTGTGCAGGAATAATCAGCTGGACCCGTCTCCCATCCACTTTTCAGGGTTTAAACTGCTGCAGGTGTGACTACTGATCCTTGTGCTCCATTGGATGCTTAGTTGTGCGTTCGGTATGTGCACACTATATATCAGGCAAGTAAAACATTGAAGTTGTGGGTTCATGGATACACTCAATCATACTAGAAAAGATTAAATAACACTCAGTGTTTAATACTGCCCAACCAGTAATTTCCAGCTTCTTCAGTCTGTTTTGATGTAGGACTGTAGTGTTCTAGAGTCCCTTTGGCCAGTCAGATTGCAGAATCGGCGACCAATGTCCCTTTCACCTAATTAGGACATGCCGAGAAGTGCTCGCCCACAATTTATCAACGTAAATGTTTTGTTTTATTGAAAACTCCATTTTTACAAAGAGTGTCTTTTAACCTTGTCACAGAACTGGTGGATTAACCCTTGCCTGCTAAACGGAAAACTTTTTTTTAAGCTGCGTATCTCTACCCATTGTGAAAATCATAACATCTCAACTAAGGTGCAGTTTGTAAAATTGAACAATGTAATATATTATGACTTAGCAGTTCTTATTTTGCTTTGATTCGGTTTTCTTCTTTCCTCATCTTCCTCTCTCCATGCTTTTCCCTTGACAAGACAGTAATAAAGTTGACTGCCTACTATCTCAATAACTCTCTTGACTCTAGTGCTAGGACCTGCTCATGAGAGAATGGGCAGGGAGATTTACCCTTAGCTCTCTATGTATTTTAAGATCCTGAACTTAACTTAATGCTTCTTTCAATGACCTGGCTGAGAGCAGCAGTCTGCTTAGTTCCTCACACAGCAAATTGCAACTCTTGGCCAGATTGTTGGGAGAAAGGTGACAAGGGGAGGTCAGAAAGTTCTGTGCAATTTGCAGTAGGCATGTTACCCAGCTGTTCTTATATACATCCGGAGACGATCTGAATGGTGGCATAGGCAGAAGCACGAGAGCAACTCACATGTCCTCTCTCTTTCTTGGGGAATAGAGATCAGTAGCAGGTCACCATTTAGTACTGGGAAGTTAGTGAGCCATTGCCAGTTGCTAAGGCAACAATATGATACAGCCTTCCAGCTCAGTCTGTATTGTTGTGTTTCGTTTAACAGCAATAAAATTAGAAGCAGTGCAAGTTCATTGAGAAACAAAATCCTTTGGAACGGCAAAACACAATCAACTCTCTGAAACCAAGTGTGAAGTTTATTCACATCTATCGAACACTTGATTGAATTTCATGCAGATGAGCTAGCACTGTTGTGCAGCTTTCCTCCACTCAGACGGACCTGTATGAGAGCATTATAGTGATAAGTTCTCACAAGCTTTACTAAAATAAATAAGTGCAAAATATGGTTAAATCTAAATAGGTTTGTCTTTAACACAGAATATGTAACCTCATCGGACATCAGCACACAATAGTGTGGTGGTTATGGTATTGGACTAGTAACCTATAGTACAACTCCCCCCCCCTTACCCAGTCTGGCCTACGAGTGACTCTAGTACATTCTATGTGACTGACTCTTACCAAACCATTCACCCCCTTTTAAGGGCAACCAAGGATGGAAATAAATGCAGCCTTGTGAACATCACCGATATTCTGAGAACAAGAAAAAAATTAAGTATATCTGATCAATATCTAGATTTCCATTGCACCAAACTACCTCCATTCTCTATTATATGGAATTCCTGATCCAGTTATAGCCCTTAAAATATGCACTAATTATTCCCCACCTTTACCACAAAACTTTCTGTTTTAAGGCGAACCTGACTCCCGCCTTTTCAGGTTTCCATTTTTTTTTCTACTTTATGAGCCATTGATTATAATGCATGTCATGCTAGAAAACCACAAAACATTTCAAGCTGTAACAAGTGTGAAATGTCTGACCAATCCATTGTGAAATTACACAATCATATAACCACACCTATTACGAAATCAAACCCACTTTGTGTAAAATGCAGGATTTAGTTTTGTGTCTGTGGTGATTTGCACCAAAGGGTGTGAGGCTATAATGCAAGATTTCCAATTCAGCTATATTTTTTCAATTAAAAAAACATTGCGATTTATAGAAATCCTGACGCCAGCACAAAATCTTTGAGCAAGTTAGTTACATATTAACATTCATTTGATTCTACAGTATATGTGGAAGCCTGCCTTTCTACTATATGAAACAGCGTGACCTGGTTAGCTCTGTGCTCAAGGTGTGGATGGATTCCAATATCCAGACAAATTTGGCTCCCAAGCCACGTTGACTGGGTTCGTGCACTAGGGTGAAAGGCATTATCGAAAGTGTTGCTGAATGATCCGGGAGGGTGTGGGGAGGGGGGGGAGTAAGAAAGAACGGGGGTGGGTGAGAAGTGTCAAAATCAGGTTTCTTCCCCTCTTGTGTATGCGCTGTAAATATTATGCCTCTGATATGGTTATACTCAGTGATAGGTGGAATGATTATAGCAAAATCTCCAGCTGAAAATGTCACCAATGGGTCAATTTTACTATGTTTTCAGTTGATTTATTTTACTTCATTGTTTTCCTCACTCCAATGCGCCCCCCCCCCCACACTATATAATATGTTTTGAGTTTCTTCATGGACAGTTAGCAAGTTTATGTTACACAGAGCAGCTTCAGATAAGAACATGAGAAGAGTCAAGGACATTTGCCTTGGCTCCTAGTGATGTGGAATTCACCCTGTTTACTTTGCAGCGTGGATTCCAGCAGCAACACAGGCTCGAATGTGACTTTGGTTTCTGATTGCCTAACCATCCAGCTTTTCCTCGTGACTGGGGAAAGCATAACACATGCCAAAATGAGGCACTGCTGACTTGTACAGCATATAAGAACATAAGAAATAGGAGCAAGAGTAGGACGTAATGCCCCTCGAGCCTGCTCCGCCATTCAATAAGATCATGGCTGATCTTTGACCTCAACTTAGAGCCAGACCTGTCAGGAGCGAGATTAGAAAACATTTCTACACACAAAGGGTGGTAGAAGTTTGGAACTCTCTTCCGCAAATGGCAATTGATACTAGCTCAATTGCTAAATTTAAATCTGAGATAGATAGCTTTTTGGCAATCAAAGATATTAAGGGATATGGGCCAAAGGCGGGTATATGGAGTTAGATCTCAGATCAGCTATGATCTTATCAAATGGCGGAGCAGGCATGAGGGGCTGAATGGCCTACTCCTGTTCCTATGTTCCTACCTGTCCTGCACTCCAAGATCCCTCACTTCATCTACACCTCCCAGTATCCTCCCATTTATTGTGTATTCCCTTGCCTTGTTTGCTCTCCCCAAATGCATTACCTCACACTTCTCCAGATTGAACTCCATTTGCCACTTTTCTGCCCATCTGACCAGTCCATTGATATCTTCCTGCAGTCTACAGCTTTCCTCCTCACTATCAACCACACAGCCTATCTTTGTGTAATCCGCAAATTTCTTAATCATGCCCCCTACGTTTAAGTCCAAATCGTTAATGTATACCACAAAAAGCAAAGGACCTAGTACCGAGCCCTGCGGCACCCCACTGGAAACAGCCTTCCAGTCCCAAAACACCCGTCGACCATTACCCTTTGCTTCCTGTCACTGAGCCAATTTTGGATCCAATTTGCCACATTCCCTTGGATCCCATGGGCCTTTACTTTTTTGACCAATCTGCCATGTAGGACCTTGTCAAAAGCCTTGCTAAAATCCATGTAGACTACATCAATTGCGCTATCTTCATTGATCCTCCTTGTCACCTCCTCGAAAAATTCAATCAAGTTAGTCAGACATGACCTCCCCTTAACAAATCCGTGCTGACTGTCCTTGATTAGTCCATGCCTTTCTAAGTGACAGTTTATCCTGTCCCTCAGAATTGATTCCAATAATTTGCCCACCTCCGAGGTTAGGCTGACTGGCCTGTAATTACTCCGTCTAGCCTTTGCTCCCTTTTTAAACAATGGTACAATGTTAGCAGTCCTCCAATCCTCCGGCACTACGCCTGTATCCAGTGAAGTTTGGAAAATGATTGTTAAAGCCTCTGCTATTTCCTCCCTGGTTTCTTTTAACAGCCTAGGATACATTTCATCCAGCCCTGGTGATTTATCCACTTTCAAAGATGCTAATCCCCTTAATACTTCCTCTCTCACTATGTTTATCCCATCCAATATTTCACAATCCTCCTCCTTAACTTCAATCCCTGCATCATCCCTCTCCTTTGTGAAGACAGATGCAACGTATTCATTAAGAACCATACCCACATCTTCTGCCTCCACACATAGTTTACCTTTTTGGTCTCTAATAGGCCCTATTCTTTCCTTAGTTATCCTCTTGCTCTTAATGTATTTATAAAACATCTTTGGGTTTTCTTTGATTTTACCTGCTAATATTTTTTCATGCCCTCTCTTTGCGTTCCTAATTTCCTTTTTGACTTCACCCCTGCACTTTGTATACTCCTCTAAGCTTTCCGTAGTATTGAGTTCCCGGTGTCTATCATAGGCTTTCTTTTTCTGCCTTATCTTACCCTGAATGCTTCTTAATTCCTTCTCAGAATCATATATGTTTCAATTAGATCACTTCTCATTCTTCTAAACTCCAGAGAGTATAGGCCCATTCTACTCAATCTCTCCTCATAGGACAACCCTCTCATCCCAGGAATCAATCTAGTGAACCTTTGTTGCACCGCCTCTAAGGCAAGTATATCCTTCCTTAGGTAAGGAGTCCAAAACTGTACACAGTACTCCAGGCGTGGTCTCACCAAAGCTCTGTACAATTGCAGCAAGACTTCCTTACTCTTGTACTCCAACCCCATGCAATAAAAGCCAACGTACCATTTGCCTTCCTAATTGCTTGCTGTGCCTGCATATTAACTTTATGTGTTTCATGTTCAAGGACATCCAAATCCCTCTAAACGCCAACATTTAATAGTTTCTCAACATTTAAAAAATATTCTGTTTTTCTATTCTTCCTACCAAAGTGAATAACCTTACATTTCCCCACATTATATTCCATCTGCCACCTTCTTGCCCACTCACTTATCCCTTTGCAGACTCTTTGTGTCCTCCTCACAGCTTACTTTCCCACCTAGCTTTGTATCATCAGCAAACTTGGATATATTACACTCGGTCCCTTCATCTAAGTCATTAATATAGATTGTAAATAGCTGAGACCCAAGCACTGATCCTTGCAGCACCACATTAGTTACAGCCTGCCAACCTGAAAATGACCCATTTATCCCTACTCTCTGTTTTCTATCCGTTAACCAATCCTCTATCCATGCTAATATATTACCCCCAACCCCATGAGCCCTTATCTTGCATAACAACCTTTTTTGTGGGCACCTTATCGAATGCCTTTTGAAAATCCAAATATAATACATCCACTGGTTCCCATTTATCTACCCTGCTAGTTACATCCTCAAAAAACTCGAATAAATTTGTCAAACATGATTTTCCTTTCATAAAACCATGTTGACTCTGCCTAATCATATTATGATTTTCTAAGTGCCCCGTTACCATGTCCTTAATAATGGATTCCAGCATTTTCCTGTCTACTGATGTCAGGCTAACTGGCCTGTAGTTCCCTGTTTTCTCTCTCCCTCCTTTCGTGAATAGCGGGGTTACACTTGCTACCTTCCACCGCCAGAAAATATGGTGGCTGGCAGTGGCCAGCTATGTTGGTGCCTGGCTTTGCTGTGGCTTGGGGAAAACCCACTTGATGTGGCTCTTCATGCTGTTGAAGTTGGGGTGCTGCTGGTGGCAGTTACTGTAAAGCAGGGCACAGTACAAGATACACAATTATTTGGCTTCAGACTTCAATGCAGTTAGTAGTTTTGAGTTTTCTTCAACTTTTTCTTTGTTCTTCCAAGGGCCTGATTCATACTGCCATACAGTTCCAAGAATGCTATCGATTTTCTGTTAGCTTGACTAAATGGTCTTGGTGTGCAAGCTTATGACTAGTAAGTGTTGTTTGGCATTCAACCAGCACGAGCATCATAGGCAAGCTACGTGCTCACCCAATGTCCACATGACAATGTGCACCTTCTACTTGGAGTTACTGGATAGTGAATAGGAGCAGGAATCTTGGCTGATTTATTTTTTGACAACGAGTGTTTAGTGTAGAATGGTTAATTTTGCTGATACTGTCATGAACTAGGGCAATGATTAGATACGCCAGCAGATGGCAGTGGCAGGCCTGTTTGTAACTCTAGTCTAGAATTACATAGAATTTACAGCACAGAAACAGGTCATTCGGCCCAACTGTTCCATACCGGTTTATGCTCCACATGAGCCTCCTCTCACCCTACTTCATCAAACCATATCCACATATCCTTCTATTCCTTTGTCCCTCATGTTTTACCTAGCTTCTCCTTAAAAGCATCTATGCTATTTGCCTCAACTACTCCATGTGACAGTAAGTTCCACAGTCTAACCACTCTTGAGGAACACATGAACATAGCTTATTACAATTACAAAATCTGTGCACTGAAGGAAAATAGATATTCTTGTCTAATCAATCTCTTCTTCATCCATCGACTCTCTTACTTCTCCAGTGAGTTTGCCCAGAACATGTCCTTGTTCACTGGACCAGGTCGATGGACCCCAATAGTCTTTTCCAGTTCTGCACATTCCTAAGGTCCATTGCAAATAATGAGGACCTGGGTTTTGTTACAGGTGCAGCTTGTAGCAAAGGTTGTGTAACATCTCTGAAAAGATGTCAGTGCTGGTAGATTTTTGCCACTTTATATAAAGCATGTGTACCAAAGAAAAGTAATTTGTGAGTCAAAATTTGGAAAGAGATTAGTTGGCTGCCACTTTGATTGGAGTTGGCTATTACCTTCATGCTATTCCTGAGGGTGGTGCTTTACAACATGAAATTTCTGCGTTCAATCTCCAGGGAATTTCCCTTTCACACCACCCCCCCTCCCACCACCACCACCAACTGCTCCATTGAGTGAGGGGTGAGGGCTGGTGAAAAATGGAGGTTTACTGCATTAATGCCCCCTTCGGCTTGACCTGGGAATCTGCAAGTTTATTAAATACATTCTAAGGGTAAGGGAGGGATATTTTTCTCACAAATAAGTGAAGGAATGGCGACTTAAAATCAGCACAATCGTCCACGTCTTTATTCAGGTGGGTGGTCAAGTTACCTTTATGATGTTGGGTAGAATTTCTTTAATAAGTACGTCCACCTCAACACTTGTTTACTCTGCCTGTCACTCACTCCTGCTGGTTGCAAGTTTTCTTCTGCTGTAAGCACTGGACCAATAGAATTAATCCCACGAGTCATGAACATGTGTAGGTATGTGTCCTCTGGTTTGCATCAAGTACCAGTGGTGTTGTTAATCCCAAACTGAAGGAGGAATTTCCATCTTAATTAAATGTCAAAACCTCAAATACAATACTGCAGAATGTGTACTATAATCAGTGCCCCTGTGGCAGGAAGGAGGGAGTTTCAGTCAGTATCTGTTAAACCAATGGAAAGTGTGCTCAGTCTTCATTATGGATGTACTGGCTATGTGAGGTAGCACCATAGCACAATGCAGGTGGTGCAGAATTACATAACATTGCAGTCAACCTAAGATTCTTCAGAACAAATGAAGAAAAACAGAAATGCTTGTCTGCAATAGGTAAATGTAGCTCAATACTTAATCTCCCTGCAATGAAAAATGTCACATTACAGTATAATTTAAATGACTAGCCTGGATTTTGCCAGTTATGGCCAACAATGTGCCTGAATGACTGATTTGTTGCCTAAAAGTATTCATTTAGTTGTTATTGTCGCTATGACTCAGAATTTTTTGGCTCTAGTTTAATTTAAAAAATGACTGTTTTCGCACAAAATCCAAAACAAGGGACCATAAATATAAGATAGTCACTAATAAATCCAATAAGGAATTCAGGAGAAACTTCTTTACCCAGAGAGTAATTAGACTGTGGAACTCGCTGCCACAAGGAGTAGTTGAGGCGACTAGCATAGATGCCTTTAAGGGGAAGCTAAATAAACAGATGAGGGAGAAAGGAATAGAAGGATATGCTGATAGGGTGAGATGAAGAGGCATGGGAGGAAGCTCAAGTGGAGCATAAGCACTGGCATAGACCAAACAAGCTGGTTTGATGGTGCTAATGAAGGCTATGCGGACTCATCACTAGTACAACTGCTGTGTTTTATGCTTGGTGCTCATGAAGTACACTGTATCATTAGGATGGGGACTTTGAATTCACAGTGAAGGAGCAAGCCCTTCTACCTGCCAGCAGCCAGGTTTTAGTATACCGTTGTTACCCAGCCTCCCAGCCTGAGGATCTTGTTGATGTAGCAAAACTGCTCCACCTTCTGATGACATTTCCTCCAGGACTGAGAGGCCGCTCGCTGATTGGGGGGTGGGGGAATCCAGAGTTCCTTCGCGGAGCTGAAAGTGCACCATTAAAAGAGGTGGGGGGGTGGGGGAGGCAATTCGGGGGAGGGGTTGGTGGGGGGTGGTCACAGAGGCGTTCGTTCTTTTCCTGGTTCCACAAAAATCAGTGCCGCAACAGTTTTTTCCCAGTTTTTGGAGTATTCGGCAGAGGTACGGTTGGACACCAAAATTGCACCGGGGTCCGGCATCCTGCGTACGGTGTAGGACCCCCGATTGAAGTATTTTAATGAGGCTCCCGCCTTCTTTCAAGTAGGACCACCGGCTATTTCAAGGCCCACTTGAAAATCAAGCTGGGCTGGCCTCAGGTGGCAAGTGAGCAGTAGGAATTTGTTTTAGAAATTGTCTGCCTACCAGCCTTTTCACGCTGAAAAACATTGTGGATGCAGCTAAAAATCATCTCTAGGGACCCCACAAATTGAACAAAATGTTTTCTGAAATTTTTTTTATCTGCCATTTTTTCTCAGTAACATTTCTAATGTCTAAAATCAGGGCTTAAACAAAATTATTATTATTATTTTAATTACATATTTCACATTAACATGATTACATTTCTCAACTGATTTGTCGGTCACATCTTTTAATGCCTTTATTATCCCTTCGACCAAGGGCAACCTGCTTCTTTGCAAAATATAGGAGCAAATTTCTGTGATTTTTCACTCAGCAAAGCATTATACATTAATGATTTATTCCTATCCTATGAAATGCAAGTGGAATTCTATACAACACAGCCCAAGTTTGGCATCATCTAATCACTGCTTCTTCATTTACCTTGTCTTTTCTTTTCATCCTTTATGACGTCCTTACACTTTGGCTCTTGGCCCTTTGCCTAGGTTTTCTCAATTTAAAAATATATGTTATAACTTTTATCACTCTGTGGCTTGGGAAGACTGGGGAGTAAATAGAGGGATTCATACTTTCAAATATGAACAGAAAGACCTCACCCTAGAGTTGCAGTCCCTGTCATTAGTGGTTGCTTCAGAGAAAATAATGATTCTTTGCTTGATTTAACTACTTTGGCTGGATCATGCAGTATTGATTTAGCAGCTTGAGGCAAAGTGGCCAAATGCTGAGACAGCCAAGAGCATGGGTAAGGAATAAATTAAACTGTCAATGGGTCTTCAGCCTAGAGGGAAATTGAGCTATACTTTGCACAACCACAGTAGTTCCTACTTAGAGGAATAAAGTCTATTTTTTATTGATGTCTGTGAGAACTCACTGCTGGACGCCTTATGTCACTGTGTCTGCATCCGAAACTAATGATACTCATACAGCATGTCTAGAATTATTGTAAGACTGGTAGATCTCTTGTAGTGTTGCTCAGGGTGAGTTCTCTTCTCAACTGTCCTTCCGATCTCTCTATTTCTCTGTCCCATGATCTCTCTCCATCCGCCCAAACTCCCTATCTCTCTCTATCTAACTATCTATGAATTCCCAGAATCTCTCTGTCCCCAAACTGTCTGTTTAATTTCTAATCTCTCTTCATCACCAATCTTTCTTTCTGTCCCCAATACATCTCTCTCTCTTTGTTCCTAATCTCTTTCTCTCTCTCTGGCCCCTGAATATCTCTTTTTTTCACTCTCTCTCTCTGGCCCCTGAATATCTCTTTCTTTCTCTCTCTCTCTGTCCCTCACATCAGAAGGTAGAGCAGGCCTACAGTGGCCCAGATAAGCGCCAGCAGTGGAAATTGCACACTGGGCTAGGACTGAGGAACTAAAAATTTTAGTGCTGTTCTGGATGGAGCCAGGAGCAAGAACTGCCAGGAGTAGGCTGGGAGACAGGGCTGGGACCCAGGACTGACTAGAAGTAGAGTGGGGCCTGTGGAAAAAAAAGAAAGTTTAACAAAATCAACAAAGGCTAGCCATTTATAAAAAATACATTTAAAGAGTTTTTAAAAATTACAAAAGCTCAGACAGCAGATGGAATTCTACAAAAGCCGTGGTAGAGCTCCACAACACAAGTGGTGGTGTGATAGCCAAACGTTACACGTAAATAATAAACTAAAATGGAAAGACCTATTAGAGCACCACCTACTGGCATCATAGAGAGACTTCACTGGTAAATGTGGGCACGTCTCTCTGTCTCTGTCTCATATATGTTAGCAATTTGAATCTGTCTCAGAATTAACAATTACCTATTCTAACTGTAAGCAAATCACAGGTGGATAATTAGTTGGCTTCAAGATTAAGCTTCTTTTTAAAAAAATTGAACTAACATTAACATGAAGTATTTCTCTCTATTTTCCCCTTTCTCTCCTCTCTCTCTCTCTCTTTCTCTCACATCCCCTTTCTTTGGTCCCGTGTTTCTCTCTCGTATTCTTTTTCCCCTCCCAGCTTAAAGCACTTTCTGAAGTTTGTAGAAAACAAAAAAAAAGCCACAATAGATGTGCAATCAGAACAGTCATTTTTACTCTCATTCTCTCACACAGATAGACACACGTAGACAGATACACATAGATAGACACACACATAGATAGATACACATATAGACAGATGCACAGACAGACACATATAGACACCTTCTCAAGGGCAATTAGGGACGGGCAATAAATGCTGGCCTTGCCAACGACGCCCACATCTCATGAACAAATAAAAAGCAATTAGGACAGGTGACCAAAAGCTTGGTCAAAGAGGTAGGTTTTAAGGAGCATCTTAAAGGAGGAAAGAGATGTAGAGAGGTGGAGAGGTTTAGGGACAGAATTCCAGTGCTTAGAGCCTAGGCAACTGAAGGCATGGCTGCCAATGGAGGAGATTAAAATCGGGGATTCGCAAAGGGCAAGAATTGGAGAAACGCAGAGATCTCGGTGGGTTGTAGGGCTGGAGGAGGCTACAGACATTGGGAGGGGTGAGGCCATGGAGGGATTTGAAAACAAGGATGAGAATTTTAAAATCGAGGCATTCCTGGACCGGGAGCCAGTGTAGGTCAGCAAGCACAGTTAGGATACGGGCAGCAGAGTTTTGGATGAGCTGAAGTTTACGGTGGGTGGAAGTCGGGAGGCTGGCCTGGAGAGCATTGGAATAATAAAGTCAAGAAGTAACAAAGGCATGGATGAGAGTTTCAGCAGCAGATGAGCTGAGGCAGGGGCGGAGATGGGCGATGTTACGGAGGTGGAAGCTCCGTATGCATAGACAGACACACATAAACAGAAACAGTGTATAACACACACATAGACAGACACACACATAGACAGATGTACATCGAGCCCCTTTTTTAAAAAAAAAACTGAATATAAATCTTACCTCAATACACTTTTGAAATTTGTCCTCTTTGCTTTTCAACATTATTTGAAGAAAGCTAATAAATAGAAAGAACTACATAAGAAAAATATTATATCAGTATAGCTGACTGAAAGGAACTGATGCATCCTGGGAAATTAGGCACACTGCACATAGAATCATAGAATCATAGAAGTTACAACATGGAAACAGGCCCTTCGGCCCAACATGTCCATGTCGCCCAGTTTATACCACTAAGCTAGTCCCAATTGCCTGCACTTGGCCCATATCCCTCGATACCCATCTTCCCCATGTAACTGTCCAAATGCTTTTTAAAAGACAAAATTGTACCCGCCTCTACTACTGCCTCTGGCAGCTCGTTCCAGACACTCACCACCCTTTGAGTGAAAAAATTGCCCCTCTGGATCCTTTTGTATCTCTCCCCTCTCACCTTAAATCTGTGCCCCCTCGTTATAGACTCCCCTACCTTTGGGAAAAGATTTTGACTATCTACCTTATCTATGCCCCTCATTATTTTATAGACTTCTATAAGATCACCCCTTAACCTCCTACTCTCCAGGGAATAAAGTCCCAGTCTGTCTAACCTCTCCCTGTAAGTCAAACCATCAAGTCCCGGTAGCATCCTAGTAAATCTTTTCTGCACTCTTTCTAGTTTAATAATATCCTTTCTATAATAGGGTGACCAGAACTGTACACAGTACTCCAAGTGTGGCCTCACCAATGCCCTGTACAACTTCAACAAGACATCCCAACTCCTGCATTCAATGTTCTGACCAATGAAACCAAGCATGCTGAATGCCTTCTTCACCACCCTATCCACCTGTGACTCCACTTTCAAGGAGCTATGAATCTGTACTCCTAGATCTCTTTGTTCTATAACTCTCCCCAACGCCCTACCATTAACGGAGTAGGTCCTGGCCCGATTCGATCTACCAAAATGCATCACCTCACATTTATCTAAATTAAACTCCATCTGCCATTCATCGGCCCACTGGCCCAATTTATCAAGATCCCGTTGCAATCCTAGATAACCTTCTTCACTGTCCACAATGCCACCAATCTTGGTGTCATCTGCAAACTTACTAACCATGCCTCCTAAATTCTCATCCAAATCATTAATATAAATAACAAATAACAGCGGACCCAGCACCGATCCCTGAGGCACACCGCTGGACACAGGCATCCAGTTTGAAAAACAACCCTCGACAACCACCCTCTGTCTTCTGTCGTCAAGCCAATTTTGTATCCAATTGGCTACCTCACCTTGGATCCCATGAGATTTAACCTTATGTAACAACCTACCATGCGGTACCTTGTCAAATGCTTTGCTGATGTCCATGTAGACCACGTCTACTGCACAGCCCTCATCTATCTTCTTGGTTACCCCTTCAAAAAACTCAATCAAATTCGTGAGACATGATTTTCCTCTCACAAAACCATGCTGACTGTTCCTAATTAGTCCCTGCCTCTCCAAATGCCTGTAGATTCTGTCCCTCAGAATACCCTCTAACAACTTACCCACTACAGATGTCAGGCTCACTGGTCTGTAGTTCCCAGGCTTTTCCCTGCCGCCCTTCTTAAACAAAGGCACAACATTTGCTACCCTCCAATCTTCAGGCACCTCACCTGTAGCGGTGGATGATTCAAATATCTCTGCTAGGGGACCCGCAATTTCCTCCCTAACCTCCCATAACGTCCTGGGATACATTTCATCAGGTCCCGGAGATTTATCTACCTTGATGCGCGTTAAGACTTCCAGCACCTCCCTCTCTGTAATATGTACACTCCTCAAGACATCACTATTTATTTCCCCAAGTTCCCTAACATCCATGCCTTTCTCAACCGTAAATACCGATGTGAAATATTCATTCAGGATCTCACCCATCTCTTGTGGTTCCGCACATAGATGACCTTGTTGATCCTTAAGAGGCCCTACTCTCTCCCTAGTTACCCTTTTGCCCTTTATGTATTTGTAGAAGCTCTTTGGATTCACCTTTGCCTGATCTGCCAAAGCAATCTCATATCCCCTTTTTGCCCTCCTGATTTCTCTCTTAACTCTACTCCGGCAATCTCTATACTCTTCAAGGGATCCACTTGATCCCAACTGCCTATGCATGTCATATGCCTCCTTCTTATTTTTGACTAGTGCCTCAATCTCCCGAGTCATCCAAGGTTCCCTACTTCTACCAGCCTTGTATAAAATGAAATTCAGCTGAGAGTCACAGCAATAAGCAAAAATCAAGTTCAAGCCCAGGCTTTTGGGAGGAGCTGAGGCCTTCGAGTAACAACTTCAGAATCTGTCCTTTTTTGCATAACATAGAAGCCAGAGAGTTGGACCCATCATCGGTGAGGTTAATATAATGGATGATAAGGACTACTGGGATAGGGAGTATTGCCATTGACGTGAGGCAGATACAGACAGCCAATCCTCACAACAGGTGACTCAGAAATGTTTCGTCACCCTAGGAAAATGGATTGAACACTTTTATAACTGAGTCAATTGAATACAGGCTAGTTCTGCAATTTGCTTCTATTAAGGGTTCTGTAATTCCTGGATTTTTAAAAAATTAAGTAGTACTAATTCTCTAAGGGAGTGAAATTGGTCTATGAAATTAGCAGTGTGAAACGGGCTCTCATTGAATTGCCAGCCCTTCTATGGAAAAGAAAAAATAACATAAATGATTTGGAGTCAGGAATCGAAAGTACTACAGTATATAAAAATTTGCGGACGACACCAAATTGGGGGGGTATAATTAATACTGAGGAGCACTGCGACAAAATACAAGACGATGTTAACAAACTTGCAGAATGGGCGTGTAATTGGCAAATGAATTTCAATATAGATAAGTGTGAGGCGGTGCATTATGGTAGGAGGACTAAGAAGGCCACATACTGTTTGGAAAATAAGAGACCAAATGGGTTAGAGGCGCATAGGGATCTAGGTACAGAGTCATTAAAAGTAGCAAGGCGGGTTAATAAAGCCATAAAAAATGCAAACAAAGCACCAGGGTTAATTTCAAGAGGAATAGAATTCAAAAGCAGAGAAGTTATGTTAAACTTGTATAGAACCTTGGTAGGATACACTTAGAGTACTGCACACAGTTCTGGTCCCCATGTTACAAAAAGGATATAGAGGCACTGGAGATGATAACAGGATGATAACAGAACTGAGAGGGTACCACTATCAGGAAAGACTGAACAGGCTGGGGCTCTTTTCTCTAGAAAAGAGAAGACTGAGAAGGAACCTGATAGAGGTCTTTAAAATTATTAAGGGCTTCTATAGGGTAGACGTAGAGAAGATATTTCCACTTGTGGGGGAGTCCAAAACTAGGGGCTATAAATATAAGATCATCACCAATAAATCCAATAAGGAATTCAGGAGAAACCTCTATACTCAGAGAATGGTGAGAATGTGGTAGTTGAGGTGAATAGCATAGATGCATTTAAGGGGAAGCTAGATAAACACATGAGGGTGAAAGGAATAGAATGATATGCTGTTGGGTGAGATGAAGTAAGATGGGAGGAGGCTCGTGTGGAGCATAAACACCAGCATAGACCAGTTGGGCCGAATGGCCTGTTTCTGTGCTGTACATCCATGTAAAATCGGGCATGGTGTAATCCTCCTCTGGGGTGGGTGACCTTCCCGTGCCTGATTTCAGACAAGGTAAGATGGTGGGGGAGGAAGGGAGTAGGCACAGTCTGAAATACAGTTTTTCCACTTGACAGGATCAATGCTGATGTAACAATAAGAAGAAGATTATCATGGGATCTGACAAATTTGGAACTTTCTGAGCTGGTATCATTATTGCTTAATCATTCCTGTAATGAGAGATGACTGGTTTAATGAGGGACCCTGGTGCTTTATCCTTTAAGAAGGAGTCATTCAATGAAATGATTGCTATCAGATTAATAGTCAAGCAACGTTACATGTTAATGTAGCAGAAAATAAATTCTAATGTGGGTTTAAGTATCAAATAAAGAGACCGTAATCAAAATAAACATTCATTTGATGAAGAATTTCGGCCCCTATTTTAACCTGGGACGAGCGGCAACTGTGGGGCTGGTGGGGCGAACGGGAAGCCCAGGCAATTTTACCTCCCTGGCCTAATTAACATACTCCAGGCCTGACTCCCGCTGAACTCGGCGATAATGCCAGAGCAGGAGGGGGCGGGGCGGGAGGGGCAGGAGGAAGGGGGGCAGCAGGAGGGAGTAGGGCAGGAGGGGCAGGAGTAAGAAGGGCAGCAGGAGGGAGTGGGGCAGGAGGGGCAGGAGTAAGAAGGGCAGCAGGAGGGAGAGGAGCAGGAGTAAGAAGGGCAGCAGGAGGGAGTGGGGCAGGAGGGGCAGAAGTAGGAAGGGCAGCAGGAGGGAGTGGGGCAGGAGGGGCAGGAGTAGGAAGGGCAGCAGGAGGGAGTGGGGCAGGAGGGGCAGGAGTAGGAAGGGCAGCAGGAGGGGGTGCAGCAGGAAGGGCAGGAGTAGGAAGGGCAGCAGGAGGGGGTGCAGCAGGAAGGGCAGGAGGGGGCGGAGCAGGAGGGAGTGGGGCAGGAGGGGCAGGAGTAGGAAGGGCAGCAGGAGGGGGTGCAGCAGGAAGGGCAGGAGGGGGCGGAGCAGGGGGGCAGCAGGAGGGGCAGGAGGGGGCGCGACAGGAGGGAGCACGACAGGAGGGAGCACGACAGGAGGGGTAAGGTGGCACCTCAGGTGGGGCAGGAGGGGGCACATCGGGTGGGGCAGGAGGGTCTGCGTCAGGTGGGGCAGGAGGAGGGGCAGCAGGAGGGAGTGAGGCATGTGGGGGCACGGCAGGTAGGAGTGGGACAGGAGGGGGCACGGTCAGGGATTAAAATAAAGTCGCAGTCTGAATGAAGTGCATGAGACTGCAACTTTTGCAATTTTAATGAGACCCTCGCTTGCCTGGGGTGAGGGCGTTGCACACTGGCCAAAAAGTGCTAGTAAAAATGGTGCATGGCGCGAAGAGGACGTGGATCCAGTGAGTAGGAGGTTTCTCCGATTTTAACTCCCTGCATGCCCTACTCTCATTGGGGGCGGGGGGTTAAAATCAGGCCTACGAGTGTTGCTATATTTTATAAAGATTAATACACAGTATTCTGAATCATTATCAGATATTAGAGTTGAGATATTTTCAATAAATAACAAGTCAGTTTTACTTTTATGTTAAGACTGAACATATTATAAAGCTTTTATTGTGACTCTGGCTATGGCTTAAGTACTATGGGTTGGATGTCAAGTTAATTAGGGAACAATACTGTTCAGTACTCAAGTTTAAAAAATGCTCCTCTCATCCTTCACGCAGTAATTGTAAAAATGATTCATAGAATATTTGCAGTGGCGTTTATCCAAATGGAATCAGAGCGATGCAAAAAACAATACTTAATTCAAGGCTAATGGTAATTTAAAGAGAATTGTAATTGTGCTTTTTGATTTCACTGCTGAAATGTCACCACAGTAATCCTCGAACAGCTAACAGCCCAGCTGAAATAGCACACCAATTTGTTATCCGAAAACAAACTCAGTGAAGGAATGAATAGGAACATTCATTTGGCTGGAAATTGCTCTGAGCGGCGAACACATGTCCCCCGCCGCTGGTAAGTAACTAATTCACCCACAAACTTTTCGCGGGCTTCTGCTCGTCAACTAACTTTAATTGAGCGCTGCAAGAAGTACAGCGATCGTTCCCGGGCTTCTCTGGGCTGTGAGAGGAGGAAAGGATCTCTCTGTCTCCTCCACTAATCAGCTTGAAGCAAACCATCCTGTGAGAACCAGGAAGTGAAGCTTGTTCACGAACCGGCAGACTGAGAACCAGGAAGTGAAGCTTGTTCACAAACCGGTAGACTGAGAATCAGGAAGTGAAGCTTGTTCACGAACCGGCAGACTGAGAACCAGGAAGTGAATCTTGTTCACGAACCGCACAGATTGAGAACCAGGAAGTGAAGCTTGTTCACGAACCGGCAGACTGAGAACCAGGAAGTGAACCTTGTTCACGAACCGGCAGACTGAGAACCAGGAAGTGAAGCTTGTTCATGAACCGCGCAGACTGAGAACCAGGAAGTGAATCTTGTTCACGAACCGCGCAGACTGAGAACCAGGAAGTGAATCTTGTTCATGAACCGCGCAGACTGAGAACCAGGAAGTGAATCTTGTTCACGAACCGGGCAGACTGAGAACCAGGAAGTGAAGCTTGTTCACGAACCGGGCAGACTGAGAACCAGGAAGTGAAGCTTGTTCACGAACCGGCAGACTGAGAACCAGGAAGTGAATCTTGTTCACGAACCGGGCAGACTGAGAACCAGGAAGTGAAGCTTGTTCACGAACCGGGCAGACTGAGAACCAGGAAGTGAAGCTTGTTCACGAACCGGCAGACTGAGAACCAGGAAGTGAATCTTGTTCACGAACCGCGCAGACTGAGAACCAGGAAGTGAAGCTTGTTCACGAACCGCGCAGACTGAGAACCAGGAAGTGAATCTTGTTCATGAACCGCGCAGACTGAGAACCAGGAAGTGAATCTTGTTCACGAACCGCGCAGACTGAGAACCAGGAAGTGAATCTTGTTCACGAACCGCGCAGACTGAGAACCAGGAAGTGAATCTTGTTCATGAACCGCGCAGACTGAGAACCAGGAAGTGAATCTTGTTCACGAACCGGGCAGACTGAGAACCAGGAAGTGAAGCTTGTTCACAAATCGGGCAGACTGAGAACCAGGAAGTGAAGCTTGTTCACGAACCGGGCAGACTGAGAACCAGGAAGTGAATCTTGTTCACGAACCGGGCAGACTGAGAACCAGGAAGTGAAGCTTGTTCACGAACCGGCAGACTGAGAACCAGGAAGTGAATCTTGTTCACGAACCGCGCAGACTGAGAACCAGGAAGTGAAGCTTGTTCACGAACCGCGCAGACTGAGAACCAGGAAGTGAATCTCGTTCATGAACCGCGCAGACTGAGAACCAGGAAGTGAATCTTGTTCACGAACCGCGCAGACTGAGAACCAGGAAGTGAATCTTGTTCACGAACCGCGCAGACTGAGAACCAGGAAGTGAATCTTGTTCACGAACCGCGCAGACTAAGAACCAGGAAGTGAAGCTTGTTCATGAACCGCGCAGATTGAGAACCAGGAAGTGAATCTTGTTCACGAACCACACAGACTGAGAACCAGGAAGTGAATCTTGTTCACGAACCGCACAGACTGAGAACCAGGAAGTGCCAGTTAAGATTAGTAAATGTACTATAACATCAGATAGGGAAAGTGAAATAAAGAGGAGGTAAGATTAAAAGACTGAGATAAAAGAGACAGAAAGAAGTAAAAAAATTAAAAACTATTATAATTGGGAGAAATGAGACTCTACATTTGAAAATTCTGACACCCGTTTCTTTTTAAACAACTCCTCACAGCTAAAAAGCTCCTTCCAGCTGAATACTGGCTTCATTAATTATGTGCGAGATTAACATGCTGGCAGAACAGGCTCCTTGCACCAGTTCAGAGCAGCCCTAACTTTTTCTGTGTATTTTAGTGGGTACTTCCCACGTTCCAGCAGCAAGTTCACGCTCCTCCATTGATTTCAATGGCGATCCAGCCAGCAAGCCGTCAATCCACGGAGCTCTCACATCGTCGGCAAGCCAAGAAGAGCAAATTCCGGATTTCCATTATTTTACGAGCAATCTTCGGCCCTCTGATTATGTCAGGCTTGAGAGGAAGAGAACGGCCTGTGAGTGAGTGAATGAGTCCAATTGCCCTCCCAATGAATACAGTTGTCCTCTATTTTCGCCTTGAGTCTCTCCAGTTCTCCCCTCCCTTTTGAAGAATTGTGCATTGCAAGCACCATTGAGTTCACCTCCATACATCCTCAAGTTGGATAGATGAGAGAACTGCATGCAGCCAACTTCTTTGTGACTGACACTCATGGAACTCCACACAGGTAAAAGATGCTAGTATGGTCAAAGCCTCTTAACAGGAACATACATGCTGAAATCAAATTGTCCCTTTTAACTGATATTCTACATTAACCAAACCCCATTATATGCCCAGATCTCGACTGGTGGTGGTGTATCTGTAATGATCACAAACTGGTCATTAACCCTAATGTTTTTATTAGATGTTAAGTGGGTATGAAACCGAGTTCACATCAAAAGTATGTGGAAAGCCACAATAAGCACACACCTTCGCATTCATTATTGCTTAATTTACCCCACAGCTGTGACACCATGAGATTCTGGTTAGGAATTAAATCTTTCCATGGCCTCGCCCCTCCCTATATCTCTGTAACCTCCTCCAGCCCTACAACCCTCCGAGAATCTGCATTCCTCCGACTCTTGTGCTGCCCCCATTTCCTTCGCCCCACCATTAGTGACCGTACTTTCAGCCATCTAGGCCTTAAGCTCTTGAATTCCCTCCCTAAACCTCCCCGCCTCGCTCTCCTCCTTTAAGACCCTCCTTAAAACGTACATCTTCGACCAAGCTTTTAGTCACCTTTCCTAATGTCTCCTTTTTTGGCTCAGTGTCAATTTTTACCTGATTCTGCTCCTGTGAGGTGCCTTGAGACATTTTCCTACGTTAAAGGCACTATATAAATGTCAGTTGTTGTAGTCAAAGTGCTTTTTTTAATTCATTCGTGGGATGTGGGCGTTGCTGGCAAGGCCAGCATTTATTGCCCATTCCTATTGCCCTTGAGAAGGTGGTGGTGAGCTGCTTTCTTGAACCACTGCAGTCCGTGTGGTGAAGTTTCTCCCACAGTGCTGTTAGGTAGGGAGTTCCAGGATTTTGACCCAGCAACGATGAAGGAACGGCGATATATTTCCAAGTCAGGATGGTGTGTGATTTGGAGGGGAACGTGCAGGTGGTGTTGTTCCCATGCGCCTGCTGCCCTTGTCCTTCTAGGTGGTAGAGGTCACGGGTTTGGGAGGTGCTGTCGAAGAAGCCTTGGCGAGTTGCTGCAGTGCATCCTGTGGATGGTACACACTGCAGCCGCGGTGCGCCGGTGGTGAAGGGAGTGAATGTTTAAGGTGGTAGATGGGGTGCCAATCAAGTGGCCTGCTTTGTCCTGGATGGTGTTGAGCTTCTTGAGTGTTATTGGAGCTGCACTCATCCAGGCAAGTGGAGAGTATTCCATCACACTCCTGACTTGTGCCTTGTAGATGGTGGAAAGGCTTTGGGGAGTCAGGAGGTGAGTCACTCACCGCAGAATACCCAGCCTCTGACCTGCTCTTGTAGCCACAGTATTTATGTAGTCAAGCGTTTGACCACTTGAACTTCTGCCCCTTCATTTACACCGTGATTTTAAATATCTAGGTTATATTTGAATTTGCTGGATTTCTAGTATTTGTTTGCTCATTGCTTTGATCTAGAAGAAGAATTTTTTATGCTTTTATTTTTGATTACACACTAATTCTTTATGGTAGAATAAAAGTCTAGAAAATCCAAGGAGGCTGTATTTGGCCTCAGTACCCCCGGGAGAAAAAAATCAGCCAGCTTTTCTACTCCCGATTGCCATCCAGTGATCCATGCCAGAAATGTGTGTGTCAGGTAAGAACGGGATAAGACCTGGCTGTGATGCTGCCCCTCCCCTATGACTGAATAACCTGCTGGCAATTAGCATCATGCACATGAAGGATGACAATTTGAGTGAGATATTGGAGGGCTGCCAGCCTCACAGAACCATATCCCAGAATGAGTCAATGCCTTCAGGACAAGAAAGGGGAGAAAAGCAGGGAAATAAAAAGGTAATTGATGTGGTACATGGAGTGCTATTTTTCATCATGTTCTCATTAGAGTAAGTTCTTACTACTTTGGCAATGTTTATGCAATAGACGAATCCTAATGAAAGCCCTAATCTTCTCATCACTGTATGTGCATAGCCTAGGCTCAAGACCCTGTTATAAATGAAAAGAAGGTAGTAGGTATGAAAAAAGACAGCGTCACAACATTGAATCTATTAGAAGAAGAGCACTCATGGTGGAATATACAGAATGTGTGACAATTGCCAAATATATTGGGGCAGAAATTTCTTGGAAAAGAACGGTGAACTCAACAGCGCTCACCGTTAGTGGCGAAATCGAGGAGCAAGTTCCGGCGTTCTCACATGCGCAGTGAAACGCGGAAATCCAGAACTTGCTCCTACTGGTTCGTCGGCGATACGATAGCTTCGAATTAAAAGATATATCGTTGGCTGGAATCAGTGAAATCATTGGAAAAGCGCCAACTTGCTCATCTGCCCAGCTGGAAAGTAACTAATATTGCCACAAAACAGGTACGTTTAAAAATATCAGGTCTAAACCCAGTTTTAACTGCGCGGTAAGTCCTAATGACTGCCAAATCTCTAAAAATTAACTTTAAAAAATGTGGAGTCTCATTACTCCTTATTTTAATAGATTTTGGTCATTACATTTTTTTTTAATTAAAAAAATTTAATTTTTAAAAAACTTTTCCCTTCTGTCTCTTTTATTTAATTTGATTATTTCTTATTTCTTGTATCTTTCACTTTCTAGATTAAACATTCCAGCCTGCAGAAACAGTTTCGCAGCCTGTCAAAAATGCTGCAATCTGATTGGTCGAGGGGAGAGATCGCTCCCCCTCGCTTCTCCCAGGGGTCCTGGCTTCGCTTGAACTGACGCTGGGCTCTTCTCCGCTTCCCATTCAAGGAATTGCACCCAGTAAAAGACCGCGGTAAGTTAGTGGGTTAGTATAAATGTTTGGAGCAGCGAGCATTATTTGTTCACCACTTGGAGCAATTTCTGCCCCAGTGTATGCTCAAGTCTACAGCTAATGAAGACAAGGCTGCCTTGTCGAGAAAGGCCAGCAATGTTTGATGTTCAAAGGATGGTAATCCCATTAGACTGACCTAAAGAATACCCCTCACTGGAGGAAGTTGGAATCTTGTCCCTGAGGGGAAGTTACTGTAGAGATGCCTTGCACTATATAGGGAATACAGGATTGTATCAACTGCTTCAAAATCCTGTTAGCAAGGATTCGAAATAGCTTTATGGATAGTTCAGAATCCAAAATCATACATTTTTAATAACTTGCCATGGAGCTCCAAGTACAGCAACATGAATTATTGGCACTCAAAAGATTAGAATAATATAAACCCATTTTATTAAACTGTTGTGGTACATTCAGTAACAGGGATGCATTGCACTGTAACGCTTCCTTTCTATCCTGATCTATTCATTTTAAAGTGCATTTACATTTATAGAGGCACTGAGTTGTGAAGCTAGACATTTAAGCTAGTCTGTGACGTTATTAAAATGTACAATGTTTGGCGGAACACTGACTGAGGCAGCATTGGAAATTGATTGAAGTATACGAATGCCCCTGCAACTGAATTAAGTAATGCAAGTTCGAGATGTCCACTTAAAATAATATTCAGTCATGTGTGTCTCCGCACTCGTGGTTAAACAATGTTTTTAATCACTCTTTTCCCGAAAGCAGTGAAACAGGAAATCACGGTTACATGTGATTCTTCACAGGCAACTGAGTGGAACCTTCTCCAATTCTTCATGTGTAAACATAGACAGTGAGTGCTTATAGGCTATTTGTTCTGGGAGCTATCCCAATTCTGTCAGTTACATTTTGGGAAATTTTTGACCATTTCTTCACTGAAATGATTTACAAAGGGTCGCATTCAAATGTTGGGTTTTTAAAGCAAAGCATATTCATGCAAGATTTTTTTTTTAAAAAAAGCACAAATGAAAGGTGCTCAAAATGCTATGGAGCTGAGCACTGAAGTTGTTTCCTCAAAGACCGAAAACAATAAGGAATTTGTTAGCCTGTCTTGGTAACTTAATTCAATCCGTGAATTTGTCTCTTTGTAATAATGAATATGCTATGCTTCCTCACATCAGTGAGTCATCAGGTGGACACAACAACAACTTGCATTTATATAGCGTCTTTAATGTAGTAAAACGTCCCGAGGCGCTTCACAGGAGAGTTTTCAAACAAAATTTGACACCAAGCAACATAAGTAGATATTAGGACAGGTGACCAAAAGCTTGATCAAAGAGGTAGGTATTCAGGAGCATCTTAAAGGAGGAGAGAGAGGGAGAGAGGCGGAGAGGTGGAGAGGTTTAGGGAAGGTATTCAAGAGTTTAAGGCCTAGGCAGCCGAAGGCAGGGCCGCCAATGATGGAGTGACTAAAATCACGAGGCCAAAATTGGAGGAGTGCAGGGATCTCGGAGGGTTGTAGGGCTGAAGGAGGTTACAGAGGTAGGGAGGGGCAAGGGGAGAGATTTTGAAAACAAGGATGAGAATTTTAAAATTGAAGTCTTACCAGACCAGGAGCCAATGTAGATCAGCGAGCACAGGGGTGATGGGTGAAGGGGACTTGGTATGAATTAGAATATGAGCAGCAGAGTTTTGGATGGGCTGAAGTTTACGGAGGGTTGAAGGTGGGAGGCCTGTCAGGAGAACAACTCTGAAATAACTTCAAGTAGCCAGTTAAGATCAGCATTGTGAAAAAGTTGGCACAGGCATGATGGGCCGAATGGTCATCTTCTGTGCTGAATGATTCTATGAATTAATAAATACCCTCACACCCATTGTCCACGTCACCAGCCGCTTGACAGGGGTTGTCTGGCATAGGTCCTCCCCTCTAGTTGTGAACACAGGAAGATAAAATAGGGGGAGAAACACACACTGAAGCCCCGATTTTAACCTGGAGCGCAATTCAGGCGGGTGGGAGTAGAGGCAGGCGCCAACTCCCACACCCCCCCACCCCCCTCCCCGACCTTGGCAGCATAAAGGCCCTGGTAATTTTAATTCCCAAACCTCATCTGCACAACGCCGGTCAGCTGCCTGACGGGTGGGTGTGGAAATTCGGGTGGCGGTAGGCGCCAAAAGGAGGCTTGCTGGCAAGAAGATAAGTTGCGGCGAGGGGGTTTTGGTAGGGTCTGGCAGTGGGGAGGGGTGGGATCCCAGGGCAGGAGAGGCCTAAAGTTTCCTTGTGGGGCCCAGAGGAGCAGGAAAGTAAAAGAAACTTACCTTAAACGGGCTCTTCTGGGCTCGTCAGATCCACCTCCCGCTGTCTTCACCTGGTGAAAGAGCATCACCGGCTTCCCCGCTCAGGCCACATTTTAAATTGCTCTCGGGCCCAATGACGTTATTCGACCCCAACCTGCATATTTAAAGAAGGACCCCGCCGGTCACAGGCGGGGGTCCTTGCCGCCTGCTCAGAAGAGCTGGTTAAAATTGAAGAAGGCAGGATTCATATGGGATGTCAGAGAGTAAATATTTCTGGCCCCACAAAACTCATTTAAAAAAACTTTTTTTTAATCTTTTTTTTGAGCGGCCTATCCCAGCGGTCCTTCTAAGGGTGGTAAGTGTGCGTTGCCATTTTCAATGCGTTACCGCGCTGTTCCCGCCCAATGAAAAGGATGAAAATCAGCCCCCCAGGTGTTTTGCAGACAGCTTTAATTGTAACTACTGTATTACAATGGTATCACACCGAAGCCTGACCCTATGTCCATCTGATGTCCCTAAATGATCACCTTATAGCAGGGGTCACTGGATAGCAATAAGAAGTGGGCACCCAAGCTAATTTCTACCCTGGTACCAACCCATGGATGCCACAAACAATTGTACAGTTCTGTCATGTGTAAGTTAGTTGGTAGCACTCGCATCTCTGAGTCAGAAGGTTGTGGGTTCAAGTCCCATTCCAGAGACTTGAGCACAAAATCTAGGCTGACACTCCAGTACTGTTGGAGGTGGAGCTTTTTGGATGAGATGTTAAACCAAGGCCACATCTGCCCTCTCAGGTGGACATAAAAGATCCCATGGCACTATTTCGAAGAAGAGCAGGGGAGTTCAGGCCAATATTTATCCCTCAACCAACAACACTAAAACATCTGATCATTATCACGCTGCTGTTTGTGGGAGCTTGCTGTGCGTAACTGACTGCCACATTTCCTACATTACAACAGTGACTACACTTCAAAAGTTTAATTGGCTGTAAAGCACTTTGGGGAGTCCTGAGGTCGTGAAAGGCGCTTTGTTCTTTTTTTCTGTAAATAATTTGGCATTGGGAAACAGTGGGCACAAGTGCCCTGTACAAAAGGATGGACGGCCAGGGGTAGACTGCCACTGGGGGATCTGCCACTGGGACATCTGCCACTGGGGGATCTGCCACTGGGACATCTGCCACTGGGGGATCTGCCACTGGGACATCTGCCACTGGGACATCTGCCACTGGGGGATCTGCCACTGGGGGATCTGCCACTGGGACATCTGCCACTGGGACATCTGCCACTGGGACATCTGCCACTGGGGGATCTGCCACTGGGGGATCTGCCACTGGGGGATCTGCCACTGGGGGATCTGACACTGGGACATCTGCCACTGGGGGATCTGCCACTGGGGGATCTGCCACTGGGGGATCTGCCACTGGGGGATCTGCCACTGGGGGATCTGCCACTGGAACATCTGCCACTGGGGGATCTGCTTGCCCCAAGTCAACATGGGGTTGGATACATGAATGTATTCCACCACTGTGACCCCTTATTGCCTATTTTGTAAATCATCAGCCCTGCTAACCAGCCAGGGTGCTGCTTCCTAACCTCAGATGACATTCTCGGCAGAGTGTGTATGTTCTTGGCCTGACGGGGCTCTGTTTCCATGGCAGCTTTCCTTTGGTTCTGGGGGGCAGCTTATTTTTTTAAATACCTACAATGTTTTTTTTGTCACACCTCCACATTGAGAATGCCTCATCTCAACTTACTCCCACATACCAGAACTGGGTGGGGTGATGCTGCTCAATTCCCTTGAGTGCGTGAGATATTCTCTAAAAGGTCCTCCTTTCACAGATGTATCTACTTATATAGTCCCACCCACTTATTTCGAACCGGTTTATGTTGATATTTCAAATTTTCAAATCTCTCCTCGCCCCTCCCTATCTCTGTAAACTCCCCAGTACCTGCAACCCACTGAGAACTCTGCGTTCCTCCAACTCTGGCCTCTTGTCCATGCCCCCTTCCTTCACACCACCACTGACGGCTGTGTCTTCAGCTGTCTAGGCCCTAAGCTCTGGGATTCCTTCACTAAACCTTTCCGCCTCTGCCTCACTCTTCTTTAAGATGCTGCTTAAAACCTACCTCTTTGACCAAGGTTTTGGTCACCTATCCCAATGTCTCCTTTGACTCAATGTCAATTTTTGTCTGATTACGCTCCGATGTAGCAACTTGGGACATTTTACTATGTTAAAGGTGCTATACAAATGCAAGTTCTTGTTGTTCTTGACGTCCTGCTTATTTTGACAGTGAAGTCCCAGTCCCTTCTCTGCACATTAATACCAAATACTTACTGGTTATGTTGACATCAACATAAACTATGGCACATCGAGTTACATAGAATTTACAGCACTGAAACAGGCAATTCAGCCCAATTGGTCTATGCTAATGTTTATGCTCCACACGAGCCTCCTCCCACCCTACATCATAGAACCCTATCAGCATATCCTTCTATTCCTATCTCCTTCATGTATTTGTCTAGCTTCCCCTTAAGTGCATCTGTGCTATTCACCTCAACAACTCATTGTGGTAGCGGGATCCACATTCTAACCACTCTCTGGGTAAAGAAGTTTCTCCTGAATTCCCTACTAGATTTATTAGTTTAACAT
Organism: Heptranchias perlo; assembly: GCF_035084215.1. Classification (NCBI taxonomy): domain Eukaryota; kingdom Metazoa; phylum Chordata; class Chondrichthyes; order Hexanchiformes; family Hexanchidae; genus Heptranchias; species Heptranchias perlo. Next base: position 67,362,393 of record NC_090333.1, read on the forward strand.
AATTTCTCTGCTTTTCAATTCTATTCCTCCAGAAATGAACCCCAGTGCTTTGTTTGCATTTTTTAATGGGCTTGTTAACCTGCGTTGCTGCTTTTAACGATTTGTGAAACTGTACCCCTAGATCCTTTGCTCCTCTACCTCATGCTTAATTCAACAAATTGTTAAAGTCCCATAAGTATTAAAGGCCTTCTTTTTTCTTACCAATTATGTCGACAAGCCCGCATCTTCATGTTGCGATGAGAGTAAATCTGCCAAAACAGGGACGAGGAGAATCATGAGAAGCTTCATTGGGCGCTCGTTATCGTCACTTTGTCTTTTGGGATTGTAGTCTTTTCACCTTCGGGCATCCTTTGTCATCTCCCAAGAGCCATGGGATTCAAGGGAAAGTGGCTAGTTGGATCTAAAATTGGCTCAGTGGCAGGAAGCAAAGGGTAATGGTTGACGGGTGTTTTTGCGACTGGAAGGCTGTTTTTAGTGGGGTCCCGCAAGGCTCAGTATTAGGTCCCTTGTTTTTTGTGGTATATATTAATGATTTGGACTTGAATGTAGGGGGCTTAATTAAGAAGTTTGCAGACGATACAAAAATTGCCCGTGTGGTTGATAGTGAGGAGGAAAGCTGTAAACTGCAGGAAGATATCAATGGACTGGTCAGATGGGCAGAAAAGTGGCAAATGGAATTCACTCCAGAGAAGTGTGAGGTAATGTATTTGGGGAGGCAAACAAGGCAAGGAAATAGACAATAAATGGGAGGATACTGAGAGGTGTAGAGGAAGTGAGGGACCTTGGAGTGCAAGTCCACAGATCCCTGAAGGTAGCAGGACAGGTAGACAAGATGGTTAAAAACACATACGGGATACTTTATTAGCCGAGGCACAGAGTATAAGAGCAGGGAGGTTATGCTAGAACTGTATAAAACATTGGTTAGGCCACAGCTTGAGTACTGAGTACAGTTCTGGTCACCACATTACAGGAAGGATGTGATTGCACTAGAGAGGGTACAGAGGCGATTTACGAGGATGTTGCCAGGACTGGAGAATTTTAGCTATGAGAAAAGATTGGATAGGCTGGGGTTGATTTCTTTGGAACAGAGGAGGCTGAGGGGAGATTTAATTGAGGTGTACAAAATTATGATGGGACTAGATAGAGTGGATAGGGAGGACATGTTTCCCTTAGCAGAGGGGTCAGTGACCAGGGGGCATAGATTTAAAGTATTTGGTAGAAGGATTAGAGGGCAGCTGAGGAGAATTTTTTTCAACAGAGGGTGGTGGGGGTCTGGAACTCACTGCCTGAAAGGGTGGTAGAGGTAGAAACCCTCAACTCATTTAAAAAGTACTTGGAGGTGCACTTGAAGTGCCGTAACCTACGGGGCTATGGACCAAGTGCTGGAAAGTGGGATTAAGCTGGTTAGCTCTTTTTCAGCCGGCATGGACACGATGGGCCGATTGGCCTCCTTCTGTGCCGTAACTTTCTATGATTCTGTGGAGCTCCGGCGAGCAGTAGTTTGAGCAAAGTGAAAACATTTTGTGTAAATTTTATTTCGACAGTTGGTTTGAGAAGCCACAAAAAGCTGACAAATCGGTCGAGGAGAATCCAGGATAGAGTGCGAGAGAGTGAAAATGAGATGCCAATCATGAATCCCAAGTAGTAAGAGCTGCGTCTGCGGCGAGAAAGCAAAGCCCACAAGTGACTGACTATCCCAACCTTGAAGGTCTGGAGAAGTAAATTAAAGTAACGCTGAATGGGCGGGACATAAATGGAAATCTGCCGACCTATCTCGCTTAGGTCGACAAATTACTTGTGTCAATAAAATTAAAATAGTCCCCAACACGTTGACATAAGTGAGTAGGTCTGTAGTATTATAAGAACAACTGTCATTGGTCACCAATGTGGGGAACTCTTTTTAATCGGAGTTAAATCCAAAGTCTTGCCTGACAGTATTTGCACCCAGGGTGTATCTGCTAGGCCATCATTTTGTCCATCTTGGCCAGGTTAGCTGGTAAACAAAAAGAATAAAGCTGTGCAAGGAGGGATGCCTTCTGACACCGCACGTGCACCATCATAGTGGACGATTGCTCGCTTTGGCCCTGTGTTCATGCTGGGGCTGGGATCAGAATGTTGGCCCCGATATGTATTTCTTTCGGTTAGTTTGTTACAGAACGGTTAGCTCTGCAAAATTAGTACAGGTTAGAAACAAATGTAATGTCTAAATATAAAGTGTAAACACTTGTTGTTAGTCTCAAAACCCCAGTACGTGTAATTCCTTTCGACACCATTAAAAACACCGGGGGTGGGGGGGGGAGGTTCTCTAGCTCGTCTACCGTAACTTCGACGGAAGAGCTGTGGAAACTCTGCGGACATTCACCCCCGTGGACCCTGAAATTCCACACGTTGAATTGCACTGCTGTCATGCCAATGAAAATAGATTTGTGCCCACCTGGTGGTCTAGAGAGATAGTTACACAAGAGTTTCCTGGGCCAGTCATTTGCATGACATTGGAGTGGTCCTTGGTGCTAAATGGGTGGAAACTGCAGTGCAGCTTTTAAGAACACCATTCAGCAGCAGACTGGGAAACAATCAGGTAAGGACTTGGCTCTCTCATTTCACTCTCAGATACCTTCATTGCATGTCTCATCAATCACTTTTTATCGTTCTTTTCAAGAATTATGTTGATGCCAGGATCAGCTGGACAGAGAAGATAGCTGGACTTTGACATTGGTGGAGCCAGAATTACATAGCGTAGAATGCCACAATGACCAACAGTCAGAGGGCTTCTCGGTAACTGCCGCAAGGGGCATCACAGCACATCTCATCACATGTCAGCCGTGGCTCAGTGGTAGCACTCTCATCTCTGAGTCAGAAGGTTGTGGGTCTACGTCCCACTCCCACACAAAACCTAGGCTAACACTTCTTCAGTGCAGTACTGAGGGAGTGCTGCACTGTTGGAGGTGCCGTCTTTCAGATGAGACGTTAAACCGAGGCCCTGTCTGCCCTCTCAGGTGGACGTAAAAGATCCCATGGCACTATTCGAAGTAGAGCAGGGGAGTTCTCCCCGGTGTCCTGGCCAATATTTATCCCTCAACCATCACTAGAAAACAGATTATCTGGTCATTATCTCATTGCTGTTTGTGGGACCTTGCTGTGTGCAAATTGGCTGCTGGGTTTGCCTACATAACAACAGTGACTACACTTTCAAGGTACTTCATTGATTGTAAAGCACTTTGGGACATCCTGAGGTCGTGAAAGGCACGTGAAATGCAAGTCTTTCTTTGTTCTGCGTAACACAGTCTGCCCCACTTGTCAATAAAAGGGCGTTCACTCGACCCGCTACCCATCCTGGAACATGACAACACACCATGATTTGAGTGAGATTTTACATTAATCATGTTGAACACAATCTTTGTTAAAAAGTCTTGATGAGCATAGCGAACAAGTATTTCGAATTACCCAGAGGGCTGCAGCTTAATGTGAACAAATATGAAACAAATGAAGCATGAACAATGAGCAATCCAAATACAGAGATGAAAAGTAAAATGAAGACTCTGTCATGATAAATACTGGATCCAGCTCTTAATAACCTCAAGGAGGTAAAACTGAATTTAGTTTCTGAAGTGATGAGAGGGACAATTACAGTAATCCTTAAACCTTTTGCATTGAATGACATAGAATGTACAGCACCGAAACAGGGCATTCGGCCCAACAAGTCCATGCTGGTGTGTTTATACTCCACGCGAGTCTCCTCCCTCCCTACTTTATCTAACCCCATCAACATATCCTTCTATTCCTTTCTCCCTAATGTACTTGCCTAGCTAGTCGCTTCAACTACTCCAAGTTCCACATTCTAACCACTCTCTGGGTAATGAAGTTTCTCCTGAATCCCCTATTGGATTTATTAGTGACTATCTTATATTTATGGCCCCTAGAACTGGTCTCCCCCACAAGTGGAAACATCTCTACGCCCACCTGATAAAACGCTTTCATAATATTAAAGACCCTCAGTCTTTTTTCTAGAGAAAAGAGCCCTTGCCTGTTCAATCTTTCCTGATAGGTATAACCTCTCAGTTCTGGTATCATCCTAATAAATCTTTTCTCCAATGCCTCTATATCCTTTTTGTAATATGGAGACCAGAACTGTTCACAGCAGTCCAAGTGTGGTCTAACCAAGGTTCTATACAAGTTTAACATAATTTCCATGCTTTTCAATTCTATCCCTCTAGAAATAAATCCCAGTGCTTTGTTTGCCTTTTTTTATGGCCTTATTAATCTGCATCGCTACTTTGTGATTTGTGTATCTGTACCCCCAGATCCCTCTGCTCCTCTACCCCATTTAGGCTCTTACTTTCCAAGGAATTTGTGGCCTCCGTACTCTTCCTACCAAAATGTACCACCTCACACTTATCTGCATTGAAATTCATTTGCCAATTACATGCCCATTCTGCAAGTTTATTAATGTCTTCCTGTATTTTGTCGCAGTCCTCCTCGATATTAACTATACCCCCCCCCCAATTTGGAATCGTCCTCAAATTTTGAAATTGTGCTTCTGATTCCCGAGTCCAAATCGTTTATGTAAATGGTGAACAACAGTGGTCCCAGCACCGATCCTTGTGGAACACCACTTCCCACCTTTTGCCGTCTGATTAACTACCTTTAACCTCTACTCTCTGTTTTCTATCCATTGTAATCAGTTTGCTATCCATTCTGCTACTTGTCCCCTGTCTCCACATGCTCTGACCTCAGTCATGAGTCTACTATGCAGCTGTCACACATCTGCACTGAACCAAAAAAATGTGACAATGTTATAATCTTAAAGTCTATTCAAAGGACGCTCTGCAATATGTATTCTACGATTGTGCACTTGGCTAGAATTAAATTGTAAAACTTAGCTTTAGAAAATTTATAGAAAATTATTTGTATAGATGCTCTACGATAGGAAAATGGATTGGTATTTTAGTAGCTAAATAGAATATTAGAAAATAGAATAGAAAACTCCAAGTCACAGCAAACGTCAAGATATTCAAGAGGTGGTTTTCCGCTAGGTTATGCCATTGGTGAACGGGACGGGGGGTTGGGGAACCCATAAGTTGGCACTTGCCAGATGCACAACAGTTTCTGATTGGGTGGAACCTGGGGGCAGGAAGTTCTCTCCAATAACAGGTGGGAGCTTCAGTACAATATTATAATTATATTTAAATGCGCACTGAATATCCCATTTTTGATGCTGCTATCGCGCTTATGCTTTAATTGCACCCATATAAAACGGGCACCCAGGGTTTCTATGTTCTGTCACGAATGCACTGGAGATTTAAAGCTGTCCTGTCATTTCTTGTTTTTAAATTTTTTTCAGCCTGAAGTATAAGTATATAGCCGTACTTTTGCTTTCTTTTTGGCCTCATTTAGTGGCTAGAATTTTGTCAGTAAGGTTAATGTTTCAGGTCGATGACCTCCCATCGGAACTGTTCTTGACCTGAAACTCTCTTTCTATCTTCGTAGATGCTGCCTGACCTGCCGAGTGTTTCCAGCATTTTCTGTTTTTATTTCGGATTTTCAGCATCTCCAGTATTTTGCTTTTTATTGCTTGTGGAACCTGGAATAGCACACCTGCTCCCCCTCGCCCTGCAAAAATATGTTGTGAATGTACCTTTTTTGATGCCCCTTCCACTGTACCACCTGGTAATAGTGGTTGGAATGTACACAGTGCACCTTCCACCCAGCTCTCTGTCAAAATTGCAACCAGGACCCCAATATATTAAAAGGGCCTACCCCCTGAAACAGGCAGATGCCCCAGCAGCATAGCGTCAGGCCCTTTTAACTATACGACAGTCAATGGAGCACCAGCGTAAGCCATTTTCAGGGCCACTACCTCCCCGTTGACGCTGGGTGACCCAAGTTAAAGTCTACCCCCAGGTACATAAATTACCTGGATTTGGGATAGAGGAGAGTAATCCAAGTTTGCAGGTGGCACTAAGCATAGTGAATTGTGAAGAAGAAAGCAAAAAAATTGCAAAAAGAACAATGGCCGATGCAGTTTAATGTAATCAAGTGTGAGAGAGTATAATTTGGAGGTAAGAATGGCAGATGGGAATGCAGTCTAAATGGCAAAACACCAGAAAAGACCGCCATCTACGTGCTGATTTAATAAAGGGGTGGAGACTTACCTGAATGTGTTATTTGATTGAAGTTATTGCAGCCATTTATCCTGCGCATGGCTACTTCTTTAACTTTCCCTTGTGCTAAAAGTTTTTTTAGACACAACGAGGAATAAGTACTAAAACTCTAGGACTATAGGAGGAATGTTGCTAAAAATGGCTGCTTCGTCTCCGCTTAACTATTCTGACATTATTCTTTCACGGTTGGTTGACCTCAGTGCTGTCTCCCTTCCCAAGTACAGAGGATCCAATTGCCACATGTTTGCATTGTTTGGTTGATTAAGTTAATTTCTTTCATTATCCTACTAATTGTGTTACAGACGTCTCATTAATTCCCAAGGTGAGTGAGTGGCCAAGGTCAGAAACAGAACCAATTTCACAAGTAAATCATAGCTCAAGTTGGCACTGGAGGTAAAGGTTGAATTTGATCCCTTTTCCCCCAGTTTTCTCCCCCCTTCCTCTCCTGAAAGCATTGACCCCTACTGGGGTTCACTTCTGCAAGGCGTGCCACATGCAGGGTAATTGGCTGTAATAACTGCAATCATTACAGGTCAAAGTAAGTCTCCGTCCCTCTATTGATTCAGGAATGTAGAAGGCAGTAAAATAACAATGTAAAAGAACATGTTGGAACATAGGATCGGGAGTAAGCCATTTGGCTCAGTGAGACCTCTTCACCATTTTGTGAACATTGGCAGCACTGTCTTATTAATCCCAATTACCTATCCCTTCTCCACATTCTTTATTTCCCAACTTTTTAAATGCCTCAATTAATTTTGCATCTATGGCCTTCTGGGGCAATGCAGTCCACATTTTCAGCCCCTTATGTGAATTTTTCTTCTGGGGTTTACTTTTAACTGTCTTGCTTCAAATTCCAAGATTATGTCCCCTTTTTAACGTGTTAGCACATGTGGCAGGCTATTCCTTTGCGGAACCAAATTCAATCTGTCCACATAGGAGGGCTGCGGGTTCGCGGCGGGGGAGCGATTTGGCGCGTGGGTAACGCGCCCGGTGAAATCAGTCTGCCCCGTGCGCGATCGCAGCCTAATTGGATCCACTTACCTGGTCTTCTGGGTCCCCCACTGCTGAGCTGCACGTCGGGCAGGCTGCGCATGCGCAGCAAGGTCTGTCAGCTGGAGGAGCTCTATTTAAAGGGGCAGTCCTCCACTGACTGATGCTGCAAGAAATAGGAAAAATTACAGTATGGAGCAGCCCAGGGGGAAGGCTGCTCCCAGGTTTAATGATGCCTCACTCCAGGTATCATTGGATGGGGTGAGGAGGAGGAGGAGGGGGAGGACAGAGATCATCCCCCCCGGCAGGCGGGAGGAAGGGCCTGCCTCTGCCACCAAGAAGGCCTGGCTCGAGGTGGCAGAGGAGGTCATCTGCACCACCAACATATCACGCACCTGCATACAGTGCAGGAGGCGCTGCAATGACCTAAGTAGGTCAGCCAAAGTGAGTACACTTACTCATTCCCCTACACTCCGTCTGCCACATCACCACCCCCACCCCACATCTCCTTCTGCACTGCCAACACTACTCTATCACATCACCCCTCACACCCACTCAAACCTCATCCTCGTCTTACCTGCACTTACTCACCTTGCCAGTACTCATCCCACCACTACCACTCAACCCAATCCTCATACAATCTCACGGATCTATCTCATACTCACCCTCTCATGCATCTCTTTCACGGTCAGCCTCACTCAACCTGCCACTACCTGTGCTGCAGCCATAGGGCATGCATCACATATGTGCAGTAGGAAGCGTAAGGCAAACGTGTCGTGAGCATGAAGGGGATGCACAAGGGTGTTTTAGGGTTTGTCTTGGATTTTACTTATATTTAATTTCTGACCAACTCACATCACATATTATATTGTCACCACTACTGCCACGTCTTTGCGAATCTTGTCTGGTTTGTGCAATAATGACCCACAACTGATGCCACCCATTGTGTCACTGCAGAGTGGGTGTAGGTGTATTTGCAGGGCTCTTTTGTGCAGACGACTGAGAGACGTCGGCGATGTCCCCGGTAGCTCCCTGGAAGGATGCGGAGGAGAAGTTGTTGAGGGCAGTGGTGACTTTGACAGCGACAGGTAAGAAGATGGTGCTCAGGCCAGCCGGGAGCAGCTCGGCATGAAGGAGGCTGCAGATGTCCACGACTACTTGTCGAGTGACTCTGAGCCTCCGTGTGCACTGCTGCTCAGAGAGGTCCAGGAAGCTGAGCCTCGGTCTGTGGAACCTGTGGCGAGGGTAGTGCCCTCTGCGACGCATCTCTCTCTGCGGTTGCCCTCCCTCCTGCTGTGCAGGTGGATGTGTCACAGCACTCTGTTGTGGAGCTCCACGTGTCAGAGGTGGACGGTGTGGCCGGCGAGGCTGGTGATGCTGTTCGCCCTCCGAGGAGGTCATGACTGCAGCTACGGTGGCCCCCATCCGGAAGATGTACATTTGAGGGAGTCTGCAAGGTAGGTACATGTGTCTGGACCCCGGGGTATGTGTGCAAGTTGGTGAATTTTATTGTTAGGAGGAGGGTGGTGGAGGCCAAACTTTGTCCAAAGTGACAGAGTGGCCTCCTGCAATGAGGTTTTGTGGTTTTAAATCAAGGTGGACTATGTTATTTCTGTGCAAGAAAGCAACACCCTCTAATATCTGCCTCATTAGTCGTTTGACGTCTTTTTCTTTGAAGGCCTCGTCCCTCTCAGCTACACATTGGTTGAAAATCTCACCACCAGCAGCATATTCCAAAACTAAGATCATTTCTGATGCGGTCTCCCCCCCACCCACCTGTCAAATGGACCTTTGCAGCTGCCACAGGCTGATAGCTGCAACACGTCCATTTCAACTGGGAGTGTTTCCCCCAGTATGGGAAACAGTCCCAGTAGTTTCTAAAATCCCACCCCTCCTGACATATTCCCTTAATCAGGTCTGTTAACGACCTGAAATAGCAATGTAAATAGTCTTTTAAGTGGCACCCCACCGGCTTTAATTGCCTGCGGGAGTCCCACATGCGGGGGTTGCGCGCGCACGTCAGCGCGTCTGTGGGGAACCCGGAAGTGGGCGGGTTGGAGCCAGGCTCCCGACCCGCTCCAGGATTCCCCGATTTTCGGAGCCCCCCCGCCAGGAACGCACTCGAAAGCGGGTGCTAATATCGGGCCCCTAATGTCCATTTCAACACATTTACAAATGGATAGAGGTCCAGGGTGAGTACTGTGGTTGACTTTCCCTCCTTAGCTCAGGGTGTTGCTAATTTAATGCCCTACTGCTGCCGTGGCTAGGATCACCAACACAGCACTAACTGAGAATCGAAACAGAGATCTCCTGATCTGCATGTGTCAACTAGGAGCTATTTTTATTAACTCAGCCATTGGGGAGCTAGATGTTGATTCCTTAAAGATTTCTCATGGTGGGTGCTGTGCAACATACCTTTCATTGACTTGAAGTGTTGTTTTGGACTATCGAATATATAATAATCAGGCCATTTGTAAATGGTCTGTGTCCCTTGGGCTAGATAGTGGAAAAATCAGCGAGCACTGTTGCTTCTAACTGCGATGCAGTGACTCCTGCTGGAAAGTGTGGATGGCAGGTGAAGGCACGAACAGGCTCAGCAGTGATAATTTTTAGGTGCTATATATATATATATATACACACACTTCACGTTGAAACAACTCAAAGTGCTTGATGCTATTAATTACCCTTTTTTCACTGCAGTGACTGTTGTTATGTGATATATTCCATTACTAATGGCCTGCTGATAACCAAAGGCCAGGCTCCCACATGAAGAATAGCCACTTGGGTGAACCACTGGAGGGAAGTTGGTACCCACGGGAACTCAGCATCAGTCACAGCCTTAAGGAAGTGAGATGGCGGGGGGGGGGGGGGGGGGAGGGGGGAGGGGGGGAAGGGAGAGAAAAAGAAACCCTCGCTTTGAATGTTTCCTCAGGGCTCATGTGCACTATTGTGTCAACTGCAAAAGATCATCAAGGAGGAAATTGACTTGCTGACTGTATCTGAGGTGCTGTGCCCATTTCCTCCATGAGGTAAAAAAATTAAGACTTGTTATAAGCTTTCCAGGTTAGAATGGTACAACTGACAGGGGAGTAGAATTTCCGCAGAGTTTGAACGATCGTCCACCAAAGTTACAGCAGGAGATCAGGAGAAGCCCCATGAAAATTCTACCTGGGACCTTGGTTGAAATTTTGTGCTGCAGACGATGTGTAAATCAAGCGTGCAAGCTCACCTCCACCATGCCACCACTCATTTCTACTATCTGATCTCATTCACTAATGCTGCTAATTGTCCTGGCATACAATCCACCCGCTTTCGCATCATGCCTTCAGCTGTCTAGGCCCTAAGCTCTGGAATTCCCTCACTAAACCTCTCTGCCTCACTCTCCTCCTTTAAGTTGCTGCTTAAAACCTATCTCTTTGACCAATCTTTTAGTCACCTGACCTAATATTTCCTTATGTGGCTCGGTGTCAAATTTTGTCTGATAACACTCCTTTGAAACACCTTGGGACATTTTACTACGTTAAAGGCTGCTAACCTAAAAGGGAACCCAAAAGTCTTTTATAAACATATAAATAGTAGAAGTGTAGTCCAAAGATGGATGGGACCGATTAGGGACAAAAAAGATGAACTTGTGGAGGCAGGGGGCATGGCTGAGGTTGTAAATGAATACTTCACATCAGTCTTCACTAGAGAAGAGGATGCTGCCATTGTAGCAGTAAAGGAGGAGGTAGTAGCGATATTGTTTAGGACAAAAATAGATAAAGAGGAGGTTCTTAAAACATTGGCAGTACTCAAAGTAGAAAAGTTACCCGGTCCAGATGGGATGCATCCTAGGTTACTGAGGGAAGTAAGGGTGGAAATTGCAGAGGCTCTGGCCACAGTCTTCCAATCCTCCTTAGATATGGGGATGGTGCCAGAGGACTGGAGGATTGCAAATGTTACACCCCTGTTCAAAAAAGGGGAGAGGGATAAACTCAGCAATTACTGGCCAGTCAGCCTAACATCGGTGGTGAGGAAACTTTTAGAGACAATAATCCGGGACAAAATGAATTGGTACTTGGAAAAGTATGGGCTAATAAATGAAAGTCAGCACAGATTTGTTAAAGGAAAATCATGTTTGACTAACTTGATTGAGTTCTTTGATGAAGTAACAGAGAAGATTGATGAGGGTAGTACGGTTGATGTTGTGCATATGAACTTCCAAAAGGCATTTGATAAAGTATCACATAATAGACTTGTTAGTAAAATTAAAGCCCAGGGGATTAAAGGGATAGTGGCATCATGGATACAAAATTGGCTAAGGTACAGAAAGCAAAGAGTAGTGGTGAATGGCTGTTTTTACAAACTGAAGGGAAGTATAGAGTGGTGTTGCCCAGGGATTAGTTTTAGGACCACTTTTTTTTAATATATATTAATGACCTGGACTTGGGTATAGAGGGTATAATTTCAAAGTTTGCAGATGACATGAAACTTGGAAATGTAGTTAACAGTGTGGAGGATAGTAACAGACTTCAGGAGAACATAGGCAGGCTGGTGAAATGGGTAGACACATGGCAGATGAAATTTAACACTGAGAAGTGTGAAGTGATACATTTTGGTAGGAAGATTGAGGAGAAGCAATATAAACTAAATGGTACAATTTTAAAGGGGGTGCAGAACAGAGAGACCTGGGGTTATATGTACACAAATCTTTGAAGATGGCAGGACAAGTTGAGAAGGCTGCTAAAAAAAGCATTTGGGATCCTGGGCTTTGTTAATAGAGGCATAGAGTACAAAAGCAAGGAGGTTATGCTAAACCTTTATAAAACACTAGTTCGGCCTCAGCTGGAGTATTGTATTCAATTCTGGGCTCCACACTTTAGAAAGAATGTCAAGGCCTTAGTGAGAGTGCATAAGAGATTTACTAGAATGGTACCAGGGATGAGGGACTTCAGTTATGTGGAGAGATTGGAGAAGCTGGGATTGTTCTCCTTAGAACAGAGAAGGTTAAGGGGGATTTGATAGAAGTGTTCAAAAATCATGAACGGTTCTGAAATACACCACCTGAAAGGGTGATGGAAGCAGATTCAATAGTAACTTTCAAAAGGGAATTAGATAAATACTTGAAGGGAAAAAATTTACAAGGCTATGGGGAAGGAGCAGGGGAATGGGACTAATTGGATAGCTCTTTCGAAGAGCCGGCATAGGCACAATGGGCCAAATGGCCTCCTCCTGTGTGCTGTACCTACCATGATATTATGATACTATAAATACAAGTTGTTGTTATTGTCCCTGCCCAGTCTATGCCTCACTGGGCAGTTGCTCAAGGTCCTTTGGTTCTAATTCCAGGGGCTCTTTACTTTTCTGCTGCAACTAAAGTTTCATAAGTCCAGATATGCAAGATGGCTTTTTCCTGATCTCTTAAAGAGCCCACAGCTGGGCATTGCTGTTCCTGCATGGGAGGTGGCTGGTGCAAGGGATGTTTCAGTGGGAATCTGGAGGCTATTTATGTGCATTCTTGACCTCCATGATGTCACTTGAGATTTTAGGTGACCTGATGCAGAGATGCTGTTCTCTCAACCCAAACCAGGAAGGTCCCTGCATAGTCTGTGCTGGGCTAGCTGATCCCAGCTAGGCCAGAGCTAGTGACACAACATTTGGCCTTGGCAGAACTTGGGTGAAAAATCAGCCAGTGTTCCTGCTTGTGATTGCTACCCATTGACCCAATGTGGGAAGAGTGTGTATGAATAGACTTTTGTGTGAGGCCAAGGTTGGTCTTAACTGTGTTGCCCCCAACACTGAGTAGCCTGCCAACACTCACTATCCAGGCTCACGCATGAAGAATGGCCACTTAGGCAAGGCACCAAAAAGCTGCCAAGCCCATAGAAGCACATCTCACATGAAATGCTGCCTTTGGAAAAGAAAAACATTGAGGAAAAGCAACAGCTGCATTTGGAAGTCCATTTGGAGTTGTTAGCTGCTCGAAGTTTGGATGATTGTGCCATTTGGGCATTTACTATGATGGTGTTACAAGTTTGGGTCTGTCATTGATACTTTCTTGGATTCAGAGGCTTCAGTCATTCCTGTAAGCAATTTGACACTCTCACTTTTATGGGAGTTGACTCACAATTCCTGATATCTACTTGTACATTAGCATAACCCAGGGGTGTAACAATAGCACCCCTTGTGACCTGAACCAGATACTTGCGTCTTTCTCATGTACTTCTTCAATCTCTTCGAAGGTGGAACAAACACTTGGTGAGGCCTGATATGAATCGATAAGCTACTTTATTTCACAGTAAGCTAAACATACAGAATGACAATTATAATTGGACTCATTTAATTCAAACAGTACAACTTATTTTGCATAATGATACAAAATAAAGAGTGCGCCATGCTTCCTGACATCATTGGGTTATCTTACTTGACATCAACACAATATTTTTTGACTATATTCCTGCACTCCAAACTTCTTGCAGCCATTTGATATCTGATTTACCCACAGTATTTTGCTTTAAAACTCTCTGCTTGTCTGCCTGTCCCTGGGTGTTTTGTCTCTCATTATTCACTGCCAGAAATGGAAGGCCTACCAGACTTCATGCGAGTACCCAGGACAAGCAATTTGCAAACATGATGAGTGTGAGGTGTTTATCGATTACCAAGACAAGATAATGGATTGCTTAGTATTAATAGCCTAAAAAACATCAAAGCTGGCTTATTAGCATCTTAACTATCTATTGTCTCAGACCTCTTTTTTTAACTTGAATGAATGCTATAAAACGCATTTAAAGTAATTGTTTATCAATTCCTTTCTGTGGAAAAATGGTCAGAAAATCCTGAAATGTGACACATGTTAAGAGGTCACTTTTAATGCACTTCAGATTTAAGTTTATTATTTATTCCATCAAATTTCTGAAAATCTCAATAGATGTGTCGAACTCTTGGACACCCTATTGCATTGCATCAGAAAAATGTTCACATTTTTATTTGGTGTAAAAATCGTGGATCATGTCGATCTGCATTTCACAGTTTCATTTGCAGAGTTGGCACATGCACAACTACCCACAAAACATGCTGGGACTAGACATTCCCCCGGGAAGCATAACCCCCAATTTTAACCTAACTTGCCTGGCGGGAACGAGACGGGACCGGGTGGGTTGCCCGTTTCACAGCCGTCCGATTTTCCTCTCCGTTGAAGTTCTTGCCGGTTAAAATCGGGTCTTCGGTTTCTATGGCAGCTATTGTTTTAGACAATAGGAATCTTTTTTTTACCCCTCCAGTCCATACCTGCCTGGAGAATCGTTCCTCGTTCATGTCATGTGAAGAATATCTACCCACCTGTCCCCTCTTAATCTGCTGCCTACTTATCACCAATCAGCAACCTCGTCCATTGAGATTCCTAATCTCCTCACTGCAAGGCTCAGAAACCCTGCCACCCTAAAAATCTTTTGTAGTCTTGGCCAGAATGTGTGGAAATCTCAGCGAGGCAAGTAGGATCCAATTGTGAGGATTGGAGGAATCTCATTAGTATAGTCAAGGGAGAGTGTTGCTACAGCAACTAGTTTGCACATATTTGAAAAACATAGATTTGATATTCAGAATTTTTTGATTAATTTTATTTAAGATAAATGGAAAGCCACAGGTGTGGATTCACATTGGAAGTTCTCCCTCTAAACTTACTCCTTTGAAATGCTATGGCATTGAATTACATCTGTAATATAGGTTGAATTTCAACGTTCAAGTCTCTGGGAAATATATGAACTCTGTGAAGTGGTGAAACCAAATTTCCAATACAAATGTAACAATACTTCACCATATGTGTTCAATTGACCTTAAGCTCTGGAATTCCCTTCCTAAACCCTCCGCCTCTCTACCTTTTTCTCCTCCTTTAAGATGCTCCTTAAAACCTACTCTTTGACCAAGCTTTTGGTCATCTGTCCTAATAGCTCTTTCTTTGGCTTGGTGTCAATTTTTGTCTGATTACGCTCCTATGAAGCGTGTTGGGACTTTTTTCCACGTTAAACGTGTTATATAAATGCAAGTTGTTGTTTAGGAATGAAAGAATCACACTCATCCCAAAAGCTCCTGGCGCCTTATTTGGTTAACCAAATACAAATGAAAGCCTCTCTGGTGTTTAAAAAAAATACTTATATCTCCTAATCCAATAATGGATATGCTGCTGTGCTACATCAGCTGGGACTTGCGCCTGTCAAGTCGTAATTGCAATCTAACCTGTTTTCAAAGCAGCGGTTTTCCTCTAAAACATACGAAATAAACAAATGTGCCAGTTTCTGACCTTTTCCCCCCCTGTAATTTTATCCCTTTTCTTGCCTAACAGGGACATAACCGACATTAACCATTAACAATGCCTCAGTAACAATTTTTCTGTTCTAATTTTGTAAACCTAAGTAACACTGTTCAGTCACGACTGCAGAGAAAGTAGTAATTTCCTCTTATTATGAAGGAGGCGGAGAAAACATCTGCTCCCCCGACTGCGCTGTTCTGTAATGGCAAAACACCATGGCGACTGTGGGGTGGCCATGTAGGAACTTGACCCTGGTCAATAACCCTGTCCCCAGCCGTGATATTCCTCTCCAGTTTTTTTGTTCCATCCTTCCCATTTGGGGATTCAGCACCTTCTACCTAACACCATTCTGCTCCTAGTGACTCCGAGTGGGACCCCAGGCAAGATGCAGCAGAACTCAATCCTGCGCCCATCTGTGCTGGGTGACATTGAACACTCTGTGTCACTGCGTTGACCCTAATCATTTTAATAATAATTTTTGACAGATTTTTTTTTCCCACCTTCTTGTTTATGCTTTTTAGAGGTCACATACAAGAACTGAATTATACAGAAAATTCTAAGCAGTAAGGTGCAGCAGCCAGGATCGATAGTGAAACATCAACCTACAGGCTTCTTGGCAGGGATTAGTGAACCATCAGTAGGCGAAGCCCCTGGGGGAAATATCAGCGATGCAGCGTCTCTAACTACAAACTTGCAGAAAAATCTAGTGCGCACCCTCTGTCCTCTTGCTTTAAGAGGAAACATCCAGGCTCTTAATCAACATTTGCAGAACTCATAATTTCATCCACCTTCATGACATGACCCTGCAATGCACTGTCCACACTATTATACATATTAGTCATTAAAACCACAGACATGGGCAACATTGCCCAGCTGAAAATGGCTAAAGAATAAAGAAGAAATGATCCTTATACATGCTGATATTTAAAATAAAGTGCATGTTGAGAATGATATTTCAAATTTAATTTTCATCGTTGTTTGACTAGCCTAACATGGAATGCAACTGAAGGTTGGGGATATGTCAAAAGTATCAAATGTTATAGAAAATGAAATAGAGCTGAAAGGTTCTAATTATTTTTGCAAATGTCTTAGATTATTGGAGGGGAAGGCTTTTCAGCTTCACAGACATCCAGAGCTGACAAGGTTGATTCTGAAAATCAGTGACATTGAAATGTCAGACCATTAAGATGGAGCATTATGCTGTGATACATGGCATTTTTCAAATGAGGGAGAGCACAACCTCACTAGCAGAGCAGACAGGGCATTTATTGTTGAACATGTTACAGACACCATCTGCATATTGAATCAGTGAGAAAGATTGCAAGTAAATGAAATTCAGTATGGTAATAACAAAGCCATATGGCAGCATGTGAAGAATATTATGAGGCTGATGTTTTGTGAGGTATGAATTATAACCCTGGGATGTTGTAATCCTCATATTGTGTGTGTGTGTGTGTGTGTGTGTGAGGAGGGTATTGGTTGTGCATGACAATTACATAGAACTTACAGCATTTGGCCCAACTGTAGTACGCCGGTATTTATGCCCCACACGAACCTACTTCATCTCACCCGATCAGCATATCCTTCTATCCCTTTCTCCCTCATGTACTTATCTAGCTTCCCCTTAAATGCATCTGTGCTATTTGCTTCAACTAATCTGTGTGGTCGCAAGTTCCACATTCTCACCGTTCTCTGAGTAAAGAAGTTTGCACAGTGTTCAGTTCCATTCGCAACCCCTCAAATAATGAAGCAGTCCGTGCCCACATGCAGCAAGACCTGGACAACATCCAGGCTTGGGCTGATAAGTGGCGAGTAACATTCGTGCCAGACAAGTGCTAGGCAATGAGCATCTCCAACAAGAATGAGTCTAACCACCTCCCCTTGACATTCAACGGCATTACCATCACCAATTCCCCCACCATCAACATCCTAGGGGTCAACATTGACCAGAAACTTAACTGGACCAGCCACACAAATACTGTGGCTACAAGAGCAGGTCAGAGGCTGGGTATTTTGCAGTGAGTGACTCACCTCCTGACTCCCCAAAGCCTTTCCACCATCTACAAGGCACAAGTCAGGAGTTTGACGGAATACTCTCCACTTGTCTGGATGAGTGCAGCTCCAACAACACTCAAGAAGCTCGACACCATCCAGGACAAAGCAGCCCGCTTGATTGGTACCCCATCCACCACCCTAAACATTCACTCCCTTCACCACCAGCGCACCATGGCTGCAGTGTGTACCATCTACAGGATGCACTGCAGCAACTCGCCAAGGCTTCTTCGACAGCACCTCCCAAACCCGCGACCTCTACCACCGAGAAGGAGAAGGGCAGAAGGCACATGGGAACAACACCACCTGCACGTTCCCCTCCAAGTCACACACTTGGAAATCCCGACTTGGAAATATATCGCCGTTCCTTCATCGTCGCTGGGTCAAAATCCTGGAACTCCCTACCTAACAGCACTGTGGGCGGCTCACCACCACCTTCTCAAGGGCAATTAGGGATGGGCAATAAATGCTGGCCTTGCCAGTGACGCCCACATCCCATGAACGAATATAAAAAAAAGTTGTGGCCCAATTAGCTATCTTGATGCTGTTAACTGCCAAAATTTAACGGCAGTTAATTTGCCTTTTGACACTATGGCTATGGGTCAATTCTTGTCTATTTTGAGATTTCATTAGCGGGACTAAACATTAGGCTGCAATGGGGCATCCCTGTCTGCCATTGCTGCAGCCTCATGTGTAGTGACTGGTATATGTGTATCATCTGCCCTTATAGTCTGTGCATGGGGAAGCACCCCCAGCTCCATGGATCTTTTAGGTTGCTTTTGCAGTGCCGCTTGGGTCTCTAGAGAGAGGAAGCTTCCTGTTCACCGTTCCTTCATCGTCGCTGGGTCAAAATCCTGGAACTCCCTTCCTAACAGCACAGTGGGAGAACCTTCACCACACGGACTGCAGCAGTTCAAGAAGGCGGCTCACCACCACCTTCTCAAGGGCAATTAGGGATGGGCAATAAATGCTGGCCTTGCCAGCGACACCCACATCCCATGAGTGAATAAAAAAAAAGCTCATTGAGCCACGCTCTGACATTTGCTGTTATAATGTGCAGCCAGTCTCCCGGTGAATCGGCTGCACTGTGTGGCCCAAAAGAAAGACTTTGCATATGTATTGCGCCTTTCATGACCTCAGGATGTCCCAAAGGGCTTTACAGCCAATTAAGTATTTTTGAAGTGTAGTCACTATTGAAACACAGCAGCCAATTTGCACACAGCAAGGTCCCACAAACAGCAATGTGATAATGACCAGATAATCTGTTTTAGTGACGTTGATTGAGGGATAAATATTGGCCAGGACACCCGGGAGTACTTCCCTGCTCTTCTTCGAAATAGTACCATGGGATCTTTTACGTCCAGCTGAGAGGGCAGACGGGGCCTCGGTTTAATGTCTCATCCAAAAGATGGCACCTCCGATGGTGTTGCACTCCCTCAGTACTGCACTGGAGTGTCAGCCGAGATTATTGCTCAAGTATCTGGAGTGGGACTTGAACCGACAACCTTCTGACTCAGAGGTGACAGTGCTACCAACAGTCCCAAAGCTGACACCTTAACGTTGGAATACATGTGCACATTGCCTGTGTTATTTTCACCAGCGTGTGTGCACGGAGTAGTGCCATCATGAGGTTGTGTCATGACGTCACTACAGAGATAGCGGAGATGTTCGTGTCACTCAGCATTGTGACATCACCACGAACATGCTAATATTGTCACCAAGCCTGGAAGATCCAGTATTAAAGAGATTATTTAAGTTTAACAGATTGGAGAGGACCAGGGAACATGAGTTTAAACCATGGAAGAGTAGGAATAGACTGAATGTTAGGCGGTTCTTCTTTTCCCAGAGAGTAGTGAGCCTCTGGAATACATTGCCAGCTGGTGTGATGGGTGCTGATTCTCTGTTTGCCTTCAAGAGGGAGCTGGACAGATTCCTGACTGGAGCAGAGATCGCATCATACAGAAGGTAAGTGTCTTTATAGATAACACTTGGTCCATGTGATCTCCTGGACTGGTTTCAATCGCCTGAGGGGGTCGGAGAGGAATTTTCCAGAGTATTTTTTCCCTTATTGGCCCTGGATTTTTCTCTGTTTTTTTGCCTCTCCCAGGAGATTACATGGCTGCAGGGTGGGTGGGGGAAGTGTCTCATCATGATGCTCCAGCCATCATGAGGTGTGGGGCAGGTTTGATGGACCAGCTGGTCCTTTTCTGCCCGTCAATTTCATATGTTCGTAAAGAAACCCATATCTTCCTCACAGCTGGTCTAAGAAAGTCCGGTAAATTTACTTTGATATGCAGGAGACCTCCGCTATAGGAGCTGTCTGCAGCCACACCATCGGCCAGGTGGAAACTAGATATAAAAAAAATGGAAGAGTAAATCAGAGAAGAATGCGAACAGCACTGCTTCCTAGGAACCCACTTATTGATGGATCTTGTAATGGATGTAAGCTGAGCAGCATCCTGCTACATGTACAATCCTGAAATGGTGGGTCTCCACAGCAGGGGGAAAATAGCACTGAACCTGAAATATCTCCTGCTGGGTATAAGGTTTAAAAAAAAGCTCATTTTGCTCAACATGATTGGTGAGGGTGGCAGGACGAGAAGTACTTTCCCATTCTTCATGCTTATAACGTGCACTTGTGTTTTGGGCTCACTTTCCAATGTGAAATAGTACATATTAGAAGTGGTAAATTCTGGTAGTTTGAAGCATTCCTCTACTTCCTACACACATACAGACACAGACGCACGCACGCACACACATACACACACACACACACAGACACACACATCTTTGCTTTAAGGAATATCAGTTTCCCAAAAAAAAGGACACGAAGGTTGTACATTTGTCAGGCTCTCAGTCTGTATGTACCATAAACACAACATGGGTCACTTTCTCTTGCCAATAGCCTTCTGCACTCACTGAGAAGTACAATTAGTGAGCAAGCCCCTCTGGGTTAAAGTGTTTGAATACAGATCCTGAATGCTAAAATCCTGCATGAAAGCTATTCATTCCAGCAGCAGCAGGCAGCGGCTACAGTAGCTGCGGTAGATGCCCGCTCCATATTAGAGCCCTCCGCAGGGAGCTGTTTGCTCTGTAAGCACACTCAGCAGTGCTATCAATGAGATAGGCAATGCTTCAGGACTCACCTGAACACAAGGGAAGAAGACCTTTCCGGCCTCGCTGCACATTTGGACCGATCCTCCGTGGCATCTTAAAACACAAGAATAAAAATTACTGAACCCATTTGTGCCTAAATCCTGTTAGGTTAAAGAGGTTGAACGTTATATTTTGGTGTTCAGTGGTGGTTTCCTTGCGAATGCTGATATTAAAGAATAATACAGTTTACAGGGAAACAATCTGCATTAAATACAAAAAGGAAGAGCAAAATAAGTAAGGGTAAAATTTCCACATGTATGCTATAGCTTCGGCAGAAGGTCAGGACAATCGCTGTGGAAATTCAACCCTCATACTCTTTAAAGCTGGTGCAAACACAATAGGGGTAGATCTTGACTTTGTGCGAGAGTGTAAAACGGGTGATAGCAAGTAGGCAATCCATTTTACATCCCTCCCCATTTTTATTTCCATTGACTTCCTGGTTTGGGCGCACATTGGAAGCGCACCGTCAGTTAGGTGCCCGATAAAGGGCCATAATGAATTTCTAGCCTAACATTCTCTAATATGTAACCGGTGTCACATGCATTACGATTATGCTGAGACTGGCTAACTTAATGTTATTCCGTGAGCAATTCCACAATATCGAATTTCTCAGAACTTCCAGATTAAATTGAACTTGCACAGTAGGGTAGTCACGTTGATTACCCTCCCTGATATCTCAGCGAACTTATCCAGTTAGTATACTGAGCCAGAGTCTGAGTTCAGCCAGTGTAGTGGTGGAGTGCTAAAATTGGCCTCAGTGCACCTGAGTTAAGAAGAAGAAAGTTGGTTAAATTACCATTCAGTGACCTATGCTGGAAGTGGATGTGATGAGGACAGGATCAGGCTCAGCTCTAATATTCTCACCTGTTCTTCCCTCCCCCCCTCCACCCAGGCAGTAGAATTGCCTTTTGACATTCAAGGTGCACATGAGAAGTACCAGAGGTTGCCTGGCACCAGTGGAATCATACGCAGCAAGGAGCCAGTATCTTCAGCAGAGGAGAGTCAGGGTAACAATTTGGAGAGGCCTGAGAATCCTTTTGGGAATGCGCAGTTCATCCATGACATCATGCTGATCTGCAGGGTGAGGGTTCTTGGTTCAGGTTACTGTTTTCAGGCTCAACGAGGTTAAGAAGTGCAACATTCTGTGAGTTGCGTGTTTTAAGAATAGAGACAACCACATGAGTCGACATTGAGACACTTGACTTGAAGATCCTTTGCTTCTGATGTAGCAGCAGGATTGGAGCAGTGTGGGAGGATTGATTAGGTGGGGAGCCTTTTTACACATTAGAACACAGCTTGTCAGACTGAGCACTGACAGTGGACTATTTGATGAGGCTGGTTTCGTATCACCCGTTGTCAATTTCGTATCACGGCTCCAAAAGTAGTGCAGTTTGTGGCTTGGATTCTATTCAATTTCACGTTCACTCCAACCTCTGCTACAGATCACGGCCATGATGTAAGACCGTATTGTATCTGTGGCAGTTTTTAATGAAACCGGGATTTTAGAATCTGTTCTTAGCAATAAACCAATAGAAAAACAACCTTAGTTTATTTCTGCATAAGGTGACTGAACTAGATTGCATGAGGGGTGATTTTACGATTCTAAAGAGACTAGATAATGTAGATCATAACAAGCTATTTCACCTTCTCCAGAACAGTAGAACCAGAGGACATGGCCTGCGCTTGAAGGGGGGTAAATTCATAACTAATCTGCAGAACTAATATTCCAGTGAGCGAGTGGTCAATCTATAGACCAGACTCCCTAGGGAGATGATGGAAGCAGTTAGTATTGATTCATATAAATGCAAATTGGATAGATTTCTTTCAGAAAATAACATTTTGGGATACAGTTTATGAGTAATTTGAGACATGACATGTGGTAAGTGTAGCATTCTTGGGAGAAAAAGGGTGACTTTGGGCATAGGAACATAGGAACAGGCGTAGGCCATTCAGCCCCTCGTGCCTGCTCCGCCATTTGATAAGATCATGGCTGATCTGTGATCTAACTCCATATACCTGCCTTTGGCCCATATCCTTTAATACCTTTAGTTGGCAAAAAGCTATCTATCTCAGATTTAAAATTAGCAATTGACCGAGCATCAATTGCCATTTGCGGAAGAGAGTTCCAAACTTCTACCACCCCTTGTGTGTAGAAGTGTTTTCTAATCTCGCTCCTGAAAGGTCTGGCTCTAATTTTTAGACTGTGCCCCCTACTCCTAGAATCCCCAACCAGCGGAAATAGTTTCTCTCTATCTACCCCATCTGTTCCCCTTAATATCTTATAAACTTCGATCAGATCACCCCTTAACCTTCTAAACTCCAGAGAATACAACCCCAATTTGTGTAATCTCTCCTCGTAACTTAACCCTTGAAGTCCGGGTATCATTCCAGTAAACCTACGCTGCACTCCCTCCAAGGCCAATATGTCCTTCCGAAGGTGCGGGGCCCAGAACTGCTCACAGTACTTCACCTGTCTAACCAGGGTTTTGTATAGCTGCAGCATAACTTCTGCTCCCTTGTACTCTAGTCCTCTGGATATAAAGGCCAGCTTTCCATTAGCCTTATTGATTATTTTCTGCACCTGTTCATGAAACTTCAATGATCTATGTACCTGAACCTCTACATAGATCATGGGCCTATGATTCCTAAAGCTCTCACCACTGGGGTTTTCCTCGTGTCATTTCTGGGCCCGTTGTAGACTAATTGATAGAGATTGATTGCTATAATTAGTCAACAACTCCATCATGCGACTACCAGGATGGTAGAAGGCGAACTAGATGGGCCTTGTTCTTTTTCTGTCTAGCAATTCCTATGTTCCTATTTATAAACTATAACCTATTCTTAGGACCTCAAGGGAGGAAAAAGAAAGAGATGTTTCATCATGTGAACAATGAGTATATTTCTCATGACCATCAGGTTAGTAAATGACCCCTGCCAGCACGGAAGTTCCCATTCATAGCTATAGCATTCATGTGGTCATTTTATGTGAATTCAATTCCTACTGAATTCAGAAATACCATTAACTCCAATTCAAAACAACACTTACTATTGTGCCAAAAACCTAGTTTCTGTTTTTTTATTAAAAAGGAGCTACCTTTGTGATTGCTACAAGTCTTGAAATAAAGGACATTATTTTAGGGGATAAAGAAAAGTAGATATAGCTCAAACTCAACATCATGGGCCTGGATGTGTTTGTTTGCCTTCATGGCTGGTGCAAAATGTGATTTCCAACCGACTGAATATTTCAATAAAGAATCTTCCAATCAATGTTAGGAAATAGCCCAGGCAGAAAGCCTGAGTAATCTCTGCTACACTAAGGCCTTGGGCTCAATTTTCCTGGGAAATTGCAGGTGCGTTGTTGGGGGGGGGGCTCCAAAAATTGGGGAAATCCCGTTCAGGTTCGGAACCCGGCTCCAAACCCCTGATGTCCGAGTTCCCCACGGACGCACCTGTGTACGCACGGGCGTCCCGAATCCGGAAATCCCGCTGGCAATTAAAGCCAGCGGGATGATAGTTAAAGAACCACATGTACCTCATTGAGATACTTAAGGCACTTGTGACAGATTAAGTAGTTAGAATGTTTTTTTTAAACTTACCAGGGCGGCTTTCCCACGGCTTCTGATTCACGTCTGGTGAAACCAGGCATGAAGGGCCGTATCAGGGAAAAAGAAACAAAATAAATTAAATAAAAAACCATTGTACGAAGTTAAAACACAAAATCAACCTACCTTTCCACCCTGCTCCGATGTCCGATGTCTCCCTCTCCGATCTCCCCCTCTTCACCCGCCCCCCGGATGTCCCCCCGATCTCCTCCTCTTCACCCCCTTGATGTCCCCCCGATCTTCCCTTCTTCACTTCCCTCGATGTCACCCTGATCTGCCCCTCTTCATCCCCCGATTTCCTCTGATCTGCCCTTCTTCACCTCCCCGATGTCCCCCCGATATCCCCTTCTTCACCTCCCCGATTTTCCCCTCTACCCTCCGATCTTCCCCTCTCCCCACTCCGATCTTCCCCTCTCACCCCCCCCCCCCCCCCGATCTTCCGTTCCAGCGGATGATGTCTTGCTCTCTCTCTTTCTCTCTCCCCCCCTTGCGTTGCAGCTCCTGACGACAGGCAGCCTGTCAATCAGTCTGGCTGCCAGGTGCGAAACCCGGAGAGCGATTGCATCGGAAACTGTAAGGTTTGTTAATTCGGGTTTGCCACGCGAATCTTCACCACCCGCCCCCCTCCCACCCCCGACTGCTGCCAACCCGCCACCGTTTCAAAGTTGAGCCCCTTGTGTCTGCTGAATGGGAGATGGGCCCTAGGGCTGTTAAAGGTAATCATAAGAGGGTACCCTGATCATGAAGTAAGTGGAAAAATGGATTTCAAGTTTAAGAAAAACAGACTTTTGACATCATTTAGATTTAGACATTTCTGGACAGCCAACTTATAAATGGATTGTTCAGCCTGATATGGGATAGGTATCCACCCTTGTCCCAAAAGGAAACTTCCTCCTTAAAGCAAGTTTGGTTCCAGTGATGAATCGTCCGTTTTAAAGAGGATCCTAATATTGAGACTTTCTATTTAAGAAAAGATCCTAATGATGGAATTTCCCCTTTAAAGCAGGCCTGCCAATTGTCACGGAGAAGTGAACATTTTCCTCTCCCTTTTGAAGGATGTCACTCCTAAAGAAAAATATATGCATAGTTCCATACCTTGAAATGAGCGTACAGTCTGTGTTAGTGTTGCTGATCATAAATGTCACTCCTAATATTTCCTTAGTGTTGACTAGTGTTGGAGTGAGGACAGGTAGATGCATTAGTGGAGAGTGAGCCAATGCAGGCCAGTGAGGATGGGTGATGAGCAAGCAGGAGCTGGTTTGGGCAGGATGAATGGGGATTCTGATAGTGAAACTCTTTTAAAATCATACGTCTTGAAGGTCCAGATGGTGGCTCTGTGAAGGACTGTTTATCGGGATCAGGTGGAGAAAGAGGGAAAAGGCAAGCAGCAGATTTTCAAACTGTCACTTTCTATTTCTTGTGTTCAGCTCTTTCTCACTGCCTGTTCCTCCTGAACTCCGTTCCTTTATCCCCTCATTCTGTCACTTATCTCCAGCTGTGTTTCCTTCCATCGCTGTCGGCCTCCTTCTCCACAACTGTTTTTCTGCTGCAGGCTGAACCAGACCATTTGCAACCTTGATGTCCTATTTGCCCCTGAGATGAGCTTCCAAATCCACTCCATCGCCAAGACCGCCTATTTCCACCTCCGTAACATCGCCCGCCTCCCCCTCTGCCTCAGCCTATCTGCTGCTGAAACCCTCATCCATGCCTTTGTTACCTCTAGACACGACTATTCCAATGCTCTTCTGGCTGGCCTCCCATCTTCCACCCTCCATAAACTTGAGCTCATCCAAAATTCTGCTGCCCATATCCTAAATTGCACCAAGTCTCGTTTTCCCATCACCCCTGTGCTTGTTAACCTACGTTGGCTCCCAGTCCGGGAACACCTCGATTTTAAAATTCACATCCTTGTTTTCAAATCCCTCCACAGCCTCGCCCCTCCCTATCTCTGTAACCTCCTCCAGCCCGACAACCCTCCGAGATCTCTGCACCCCTCTGATTCTTGCCTCTTGCGCATCCCTGATTTTAATCGCTCCACCATTGGCGGCCGTGCCTTCTCTCCCTAAACCTCTCCGCCTCTCAATCTCTCTCTCCTCCTTTAAGACGCTCCTTTAAACCTACCTCTTTGACCAAGCTTTTGGTAACATCCTAAAATCTCCTTATGTGGCTCGGTGTCAAATTTTGTTTAATAATCGCTCCAGTGAAGCACCTTGGGACGTTTTACTAGGTTGAAGGCGTTATCTAAATGCAAGTTGGACGTTGTTGTTGTTGTTGTTGTTGTTGCATTTCCAGCTCGGTCGCTTGGCTCTTGTCCTCACCTTCTCCCTGACAGAACAAAGCTGTTATAATAAAAAAAAAGCCGCCCTGATGACTTAGTGGGCCAATGCACCATCTGGTGTGGCAGTAGGCCATACAGACAAGAAAATCTCAGATTTAATCTCCAGTCTGTGGGGAGTTAGCTGATCTCAACCAGGGCAACACTGGGAGTGCTGCAATTGGCTAAAGCCTTACACAGCAACAATTCAACCTTTCTTCATGTGCACTTTATCCCTCTGCTAATTCAACCTGTTACCTTTTTTGGCTCGTTTCCTGAAACTAAGCATTGTGCTGACAATTTCACTATTTGCTATTGCCCTTCGAATTCTTTCCTGACCAGTATGCTGTACCACTTTTCTATTTAGCGCATCCCTGTTTTGGTTCCTTGCTCATATACTAATTATTTTATATTTATCTGCATTGATTTGCAACTAGATGAAAGAAAGAACTTGCATTTATATAGCGCCTTTCACAACCTCCCAAAGTGCTTTACAGTCAATTAAGTACTTTTGAAGTGTAGTCACTGTTCTAATGTGGGGAAACGCGACAGCCAATTTGCACACAGCAAGGTCCCACAAACAACAATGAAATAGTGACCAGATAATCTGTTTTTTAGTGATGTAGGTTGAGGGATAAATATTAACCAGGAGAACTCCCCTGATCTTCTTCGAAATAATGCCATGGGATCTTTTACGTCCGCCTGAGAGGGCAGACAGGACCTCGGTTTAATGTCTCATCTGAAAGACGGCACAGCATTGACGGTGCAGCACTCCCTCAGTACTGCACTGAAGTGTCAGCCTGAATTATGTGCTCAAGTCGCTGGACTGGGACTTGAACCCAAGGCCTTCTGACTAAGAAGTGAGAGTGCTCTCATTGATCAAGGCAGACAACTGTAATCTTTCTGAATCTAGTTGCAGTGGGGGTAATTTTGCAACTGTTGTGCATGCATTTTGTCTGATAACGCTCCTGTGAAGCGCCTTGGACGTTTCACTATGTTAAGGACGCTATATAAATGCAAGTTGTTGCTGTTGTTGCATGAAACCAGGGTGATGTGGGACGTGGAATCCTTGGTGCAGGTCTTGTGCTTACTCTATGTAAGGTAGGATCATGCAACCTACCTTTTATGACCATTCTGCGCTAGGATTGCTGAAGAATGCACCTGATAGAGCAGGAGAGCTTCACCAAGCCCTCAAAAATTATTTAAACTGAACTGGCTTGCAGTTTCCTGAGCTTTGTCTGCAAATGCGCAAGCAACAACAACAACAACTTACCTTTGCCACCAATTCCACCCCTCCTCCCTGGTCCTTGTTTCAGGCTGAACCAGACCATTCACAGTTTCAATATTCTATTTGGCCCCAAGCTGAGCTTCCAAACCTATACCCTCTCTATTACTCTATTACCACTTACTTCCACCCCCGTAACATCACCCGCCTCTGCCTCTACCTCATCTCCTGCTGAAACATTCATCCATGTTCATCTCCTGGCCAGCCTCCCATCCTCCACGTGCCGTAAACTTCAGCTCAACCAAAACTCCACCCCACTTCTTCGTTCAGTTTATGTTCCTATAATAGCTGGCGACCCTGCAACGTTAGTTGACATGAATATCAATGTCTTAGGTCTTAGGGTGGATGCAATTTATTTGAGGGTGGAAGAGCTGAGACAGATGTTGGACATGACTGTAAATACGGGGGAGCAGGGAATGTTCAGCTGAAGCACTGTTCAATTCTGCTGAAGAGCTCTGGCTGCAGAGGTGTTGGAGCCCTCCCGCTTCCTCGCCATCCTCCATGTCATCAGTCTCATCACCCTCATCATGCTGAAGGTCCCATCTGATGGCAGCTCCATGTGTTGTCCCCTTTGCAAAGTAAAGTTATGCAGCGTACAACTACCCACTGTCACACAGGGCTCTCTTTTTGGGCTCTATTGCAAGAAGCCACCAGACAAGTCCAGGCATTGGAATCATTGCTTGAGGACTCCACTGGTCTGCTCGCTCTCTAGTTGAGCCATGGATCTGATTGCAGTGTAGTTGGGCTGCTGAACTACACTGCATCAGATGGGACCTTCAGCATGTCCAACATCTGTCTCAGCTCTTCCTCCCTCAAATAAATTGCATCCACCCTAAGGCCTAAGACATTGATATTCATGTCAACTAACGAAGAAGTGGGGCAGAGTTTTGGTTGAGCTGAAGTTTATGGCACGTGATGTGTGTCTGGGTGATGTACCTGTCATGGTTGAATAGCTGCCAGTGTGTGTGGCTTGTGAGTTGTGGGTGAGTGGCTTGCAATAGTGGTAATGTGTAAGGGTAAGAGGAAACATCTGATTGGAAAATTTGAGTGCTGACGGAAAGAGTTTGTTGGTACGTGGGTGATGGGGGGGGTGTAGTGAGTGGACCAGTGGATGCGGCTAGTGGTGCAGTTGGTAGGAGATGCCACTTGACAGTTGACCTCACTCACCTTGACCACTCGTGTCAAAGCATTGAACTTCTTCCTGCACTGCATCCATGTTCATGGTGCTGTGCGACTGGCATTGACTTTGTCCCCCGCTGCCTCCCACTGCCTTTTGGGCATATGCTTGGAGGGCATCTTGCACCCCCTCCCTCCCTCCCCAACGGATATAGGATGTCCCTCCTTCTGTCCATTTTTTGACAGGTACATCACCCAGACACACATCCCGCTTTCTTGCAGGAGACGGTGGCGCACATCAGGAGGCAGCAAGTGGCAGTGCCATTTAGCCCCTCGAGCCTGTTCTGCCATTCAATGAGATCGTGACGGACCTGTGACCTAACTCCATATATCCGCCTTAGCCCCATATCCCTTAATACCCTTGTTTCACATAAATCTATAAATCTCAGATTTAGAATTCACAATTGAGCTAGCATCAGTTGCCGTTTGCAGAACAGCGTTTCGAACTTCTACCACCCTTTGCGTGTAGCAGTGTTTCCTGCTCGTCCTGGCTCTAAATGTTAGTCTAGGTCCCTGCATCCTAGTATTCAAGTATAGGAGACCTCCAAAAACAGTTACAAATGTATCAGCAGCCAGAAGCAATAATCCAGCAACTAACCTGTAAATCCTGCATGGTTCCTTTAAATAGCGCTGGTGGGGGGTCATCCAGGTGCTTTAAGACATGTTCAGGTGGTCGTGGTTAAGACTGTGTGTTGAGTTAAGCGTTAAGATCCAAAATTGGTGTATATCACTTTAAATCAGCATCGCACACTGATTGTATCCATTTTCTCCTTACTTTACATGCTGCCGGCTTTCAGTATTTGCACATGCACTAATACCGATACCAAGGTGGCGTCTTGGCACAACGGGAGTCCGCGTAGTAACGAAACAACGGGTGCTTCACGGCCCAATTTCTCACTCCCTGAGTTTAATTTGTTATAAAAAGTGACACTTTGACAGGATCAAAGCAGTGGATAAGAGTAAAGAATTGTGCTCAAAAGAAGAAGGATGGAAAGATAAAAATGCATATCATCCTATTTTTAAGAAGTGAATCTTACTATCTTATTAAGTTCGGAACATAGGAACAGGAGTAGGCCATTCAGCCTTTGGAGTCTGTTCCACCATTCAATTACATTATGGCTGATTCCATTTTCCTGCCTTTGATCCATATCCCATAATACCCTTACCTAACAAAAATCTATTGACCTTATCTTGAAAGTTTCAATTGACCCAGCATTCACAGCCTTTTGGGGGGGGGGGGGGGGGGGAAGTGCCAGATTTCCACTATCCTTTGTGTGAAAAAGTGTTTCCTGATTTCACTCTGGAATGGCCTAGCTCTAATTTTAAGATTTCGCCTCTCCCATTTCGAGTTCTCCTCTGTAACAGATTGCACCACAGCAGAGAATGGGCAGAAACCTTCTCACAGCCTGTGCCAGTGCAGCTTTGTAACCGGTCATTGGCAGCGGCATGCCTTTGACTGACTTTGCCAGTAGTTTCCCCTCCTTAGAAGGAAGCACATAATAAGCTCAGTGGGCTATGGGCAGCACTTTTTATGACTGAGCTCACATCTGCAGGAAGCTCTACGCAAAAGCTTAATAAAGGCCGATGTTAGTGATGCTGGCTCCTGACACGCAGGCCTTGCACAGCCACTTGTACCCAAGAGTCGTCTTGCCGGAATTCCTTTTAAGCTATTGGCCAGGAAGAGTAATTTTTAACTGGGTATTCCTGGCAGACGGCCTTGGTGAATCACGGCTGTGTGAGACTTGTGCTCTGGGCGCCCGCCAGGAGTCTTGTGCAATATTAAGACAACTAAAAGTCTGCTCCGAAACTGCCTCCAACCATCAGTTTTAAAGCATGTTAACAAGGGCCAATGAGAGACATTAGCAAGGCTGCAGTTATTTTCTTTGAGGGATTATGTTCTAATTTGGTAGCACTTTTAACAATGTTTGCAGTAAGTGCTAGTGTTTTAGCTGGCAGAGGGGGAGCAGTTTCAGAGCTGTGAGTAGCTACAGGACCTAAAGCAGCTGCCGTGGCTCAGTGGGTTGTGGGTTCAAGTCCCACTCCAGAGACTTGAGTGCAAAATCTAGGCTGACACTCCAGTGCAGTACTGAGGGAGTGCTACATTGTCAGTGGTTCCATCTCAGGTGGATGTAAAAGATCACATGGCATTATTTTGAAGAAGACCAGGGGAATTCTCCCTGGTGTTCTGGGCAATATTTATCCCTCAACCAACATCACTAAAACAGATTATCTGGTCATTATTGAATTGCTGTTTGTGGGAGCTTGCTGTGTGCAAATTGGCTGCCATGTTTCCTACATTACAACAGTAATACTTCAAAAGTAGCTGTAAAGTGCTTTGGGACGTTCTGAGGCCGTGAAAGGCGTCATATAAATGCAAGTTCTTTCTTTTTTTCTTTTATAACAAGAACATTAATTCCAGTTTGTAATTGATGGCACTTTGGAGCTCAATACATTGCACCACAGAATTGTGGATGCAGGTTCGCACATGCTAACCGTGGGAATGTACTGAATGGGATACCAGGCATTATCCCCCACACGGTGAGTGGGAGAGTCACCCCACTCAGACTTACATGAACCCTTCACCGGAGCGCGGCAAGGATCTGGATGGATCTTAGGCAACACGGCCTACTCGCTAAAGCCGTGGCTGATGGCACCTTACTGCAGGACCAATAGTGCAGCACAGGAGAGGCCCACGTGTGCACGCACCAAGTAGTGGAGAGGACAATAAGGGTGCTGAAATCACGCTTCTGGTGCTTGGACAGGTCGTGGGTGTGGGGGTGGGGGGTGGTGGGTGGGGAGATCTTCGCTGTACTCAACTATCAAAGTGGCCAGGATTGTGGTGGTTTGCTGCGCATTGCACAACTTTGACCTGAGGGAAGGACTTTAACCAGGCGGACAAGATGTCGGTGGAAATGGACAATCTAGAGGATCCCAACCCGGATGTCTCTGGGGCCATGGGTCGTGGCCTCCCCCGAGGAAAGCACAGCTGCAGAGGGCAGAGTGGCGAGAGAGTAGCTGGTGGCTCAGTCATTGGGACAGTGATGAAAGTGGCAAAATGCCTCCTGCCCGCCCCCTCCCCAAGAAAGCAGACAACAAGGCGGGTAAAATTGAAAGTCAAACAGTGAACTTTCATTGTAGCAGCAGTGTAAACAATAATTGAGATATTTAGTGCAAAACTTTAAATAAACATTGAGGTAATTAGTCATTTTCTAGTTTGGAAACCGTTGTAACATTAACATGATTGATATTAAAATTTTTCAAACAATTCCAAATGACTTCTGACTAAATGATTTAAGGACCGGAACAACAATAATTACAATACAAACTATTATAGGAGCAGTAGAAATATCAATAAATAACACATCAACAATTTAACAAGAACACTGCTTTTTAAAAGCTGTTCATGCATTGCCTTTTCATAAAAAGTTTTTAAAAGTTTCTTTACAATTGAGCAAAGTTTCTACAGTTAAGGTCATTTCAAGACATAGAACTCTTTCCTCACCCCTCTGTAACACTTCTGACTAAATTAGTGAATGTGTCTTCACTGTTTAGTGCCATCTGGTCAGACGTTTTCTTGGTCAACTTCAGACGGCGTTCAGACGCCTGTAGGGGAGGCCACACCGTTACCATCTCGCACTTCCAGCAACTTGCGGCGCAAAATATCATTGTGATTAAATGGGCAAGAGCAAGTCTAACTAACGGCGAATGCTGTTAGTTGCCCTGCTACAGCAAATTCTGGTCCCATCTTAAATTTTATCATTTTCTTGTCACTGTGCCTCTCCAGAGGTACCAATACTCCAATTTCCTGTACATTTTCTGGATCAAGGTGAGCATTACCTCACTGGATCAAGAAACTGTCATGCACTACACTCACCAACTCTAACTCTTGGGTTTCCCCAGTTTATGTTTGGCTGATTTAAAATCACCGATTAAAATAACTCTCCAGTTCTCATATATCTTTCCTATCTCTTCATAGAGCAAATTGTTCTCTTTCTTATGCTGACTTGATCTTCTCTAGCAAACCCCTAGTGTTAGCTTAAACTTTTTTGCATTAGAGATATCTAACCACAGGAGTTCATTTTGCAGCATTTTACTTCCCACAGGACCAACTTCCTTTACCTCCCTGACACACACAGCTACACCATCTCACATTTTGTCCACTCTATCTTTTCTGGCCACTTTAAACCCCTGAATGTTATCTTCATTTCCATTCACTAAATTAAGCTATGTTTCTGATATTGCCACCACATTGTAATTCCTACTAGCAAAACAGCCTCTAGTTCCAGCATCCATTTTCTATTACTTCGAGCGCTTTTTTTATAAACACATCTTATTATAGATTTCCTCCTCTCGCATTCCCCCAGTGTCTGCCTATCCCTTGTTTCTGGTTCATGTGTGTCTCTCTGGGTATCTATATCCATACCTACCCATTGACTGTCTTCTATCTTATGCTCTGTCTTATCTGGGATCCTGTTTCCTCCCTGAACTTCCTGAAAGGCGTTCACCACTGGAAAAATCCACCTGTAGAAGAAGCTGATCTTTTAATGGATCCGTGGGAGTATTTTTTAAAAAATCAGTTGCCATCATTACTGGTTTTGTCAGTAGGAGTGCACTGGATTGACATGCAGCTCCCAGCAGTGCTGCTCTCACGCTCCCTTCAGTCTGGATCTTGACTCCTGAGGCAAAGACCTGGGAGTAGGAGTTCTATGTCAATCGATCCTCTTCCTGCTGATAAAATGGTTGCAATGACTCATATTTTATTTAAAGCATCAGTTGTTTCTGTGAATGGAAGGGTTCAAAATCAGGGCTCCATTTATTGGACACCCCCATCCACAATGGTACAATTCTCAATGACACAGAGAAACAGTGAGATCTAGGGGTCAGCACACACAGATCTTTAAATGTGCATTGTGAGTGGGGAAAGTCACACGGTAAGTGGCAGGCTGGATTTTAGACATAAGAGTACTGAGCACAAAAGTAAGGAAGTGAGGTATATAAAATAGTTAAGGAAATGGAAAAGGTGAATTCAAAATATTTCTTTAAATTAAATTGCAAAAGTGGTTAGTAATAATCTTTAAAGCTCTGTTGATTTGGGAATTGTGCCGTTGGATTGGAAAATTGCAAATATGCCTCCGTTATTTAAGAAGGGTGGGTGGGAGAAACCAGGTAACTACAGACCTGTCAGCTTAATATTAGTTGTGGGGAAATTAGTAGAATCTGTCATTAAGTACAGAGTGAACGAGCAAAAGTATTTAAGAAACATTTTGATGCTGCAATGGGGAGGTGTAGCATCTTTCGGGATGGGTGAATTTAGATGGTCCAAATGGCCTTCATCGTCCATAACTAACTTTTAAAGTAATGATGAATCTCTACAAGGTTCGGCCACACTGGGAGTATTGCATGCAGTTTTAGACATCTGTAACATGGAAAGTACAGTGTTGAATCACTAAGCCGATACCAGAGATGAGAGGATATAATTAAGATGGAAAAAGCATGCCTGCATTCACTGGAGCAGGAAAGGTTAAGGTGGGGGGGTTAATAGAAATGTTCAAAATTATAAAAGAGTTTGGGAGAGTAAATAGTGAAAGTTTATTTCCATGAGTTGATGAATTGGTAACAAGGGGACATAAACTGAGGACTAGTTTTGGAAGCATAAAGAGGGAAAGGTAGAAGGATTTTTTTTATGCAATGGGTTATCAGGATATGGAAAGCTTTACCACAAGTGACTACTGAAGCCCAGTTAATCACAATATTTAAGAGAAATTAGACAAATGCTTGAAGAAAAAGGTTAATGGATGCAGGGAAAGAGCTGGAACATCACATTTTAGTAGGTAGTTTTGGTAGTAGAAAGCTCTGGTGGTGGAGTTAGCACAGGCACGAGGTACTAACATTTCTGTGAACTCAGTTATTTCTGAGGCTTCATTTTCTCCAACTAGAACTCCTGCACTGACCATTGGAGAACGTCTCGTTATAATAAGAGGTTTGTAATAAATGCTGACAATTAAAATAAAATTGCTGGACTATAACTTGGTGTTGTAAAATTGTTTACAATTGTCAACCCCAGTCCATCACCGGCATCTCCACATGATAATTACAAGGGCTGCTTAAGATTTTTTCAAGCAGTATGCATTTGTTTTGAAATGGGGGCAATCTTTTGCAGTAGAGTGAAGGAACAAGTGAAATAAGGCAAGACTGACGAAATTGGAAAACGCTGGCAAAACTTTTTAGTTCTGTGTTCCCACCCCCACCCCCGGTTAATTCAGCGTTCTCCCATCCCATTGGGTCGGCTTCACTTGGTGGGCTCGATTTTCGCACCTGCGATCGGGTGCGTTGGTGGCGGGGGGGCTGCGAAAATCGGGGATTCCCGGGGCGGGTCGGGAGTCCGGCTCCAACCCAACCCATTTCCGGGTTCCCCAGTGATGCGTTCACATGCCCGCGCAGCCCCTGCTTGTGGGACTCCCACCGGCAATTAAAGCCGGCGGGGTGCCACTTAAAGTAATTGAACAGGTAGTTCAGGTTGTTTACAGACCTGATTGACCTGTTATTTTAGCAGGGTTGGGATTTTGCAACTGACTGGGACTGTTTCCCGTACTGGGGGAAACACTCCCAGTTCAAATGGACGTGTTGCAGCCATCAGCCTGTGGCAGCTGCAAAGGTTTATTTGACAGGTGTGGGGGGAGACCCTCACTCATTGCAGGAGGCCACTCTGTCACTTTGGACAAAGTTTGGCCTCCACCACCCTCCTCCTAACAATAAAATTCACCAACTTGCACACTTACCCCAGTGTCCAGACACATGTACCTACCTTGCGGACCCCCTCAGATGTACATCTTCCGGATGGGGGCCGCCGTAGCTGCAGTTATGACCTCCTCGGAGGGCGAACAGCATCACCAGCCTCGCCGGCTACGCCATCCACCTCTGACACATGGAGCTCCACAACACAGTGTTGTGACACATCCACCTGCACAGCAGGAGGGAAGGCAACCGCAGAGAGAGATGTGTCGCAGAGGGCACTACCCTCACCACGAGGTCCACAGACCGAGGCTCAGATTCCTGGACCTCTCTGAGCAGCAGTGCACACGGAGGCTCAGAGTCACTCGACATGTAGTCGTGGACATCTGCAGCCTCCTTCATGCCGAGCTGCTCCTGGCTGGCCCGAGCACCATCTTCTTACTTGTCGCTGTCAAAGTCACCACTGCCCTCAACAACTTCTCCTCCGCATCCTTCCAGGGTGCCACTGGGGACATCGCCGACGTCTCTCAGTCATCTGCACAAAAGAGCCCTGCAAATACACCTACACCCACTCTGCAGTGACACAATGGGTGTCATCAGTTGTGGGTCTTCATTGTGATCCTCAGGAAAGGGCATTATTGCACAAACCAGACAAGATTCGCAAAGACATGGCCGTAGTGGTGCCAATATAATATGTAATGTGAGTTGATCAGAAATTAAATATAAGTAAAAAACATGACAAGTCCTCAAACACCCTTGTGCATCCCCTTCATGCTCACGACACGTTTGCCTTACTCTTCCTACTGCACATATGTGATGCATGCCCTGTGGCTGCAGCACAGGTAGTGGCAGGTTGAGTAAGGCTGGCCGTGAAAGAGATGCATGAGAGGGTGAGTATGAGATAGAGCCATGAGATTGTATGAGGATTGGGTTGAGTGGTAGTGGCGGGATGAGTACTGGCGAGGTGAGTAAGTGCAGGTAAGATGAGGATGAGCTTTGAGTGGGTGTGAGGAGTGATGTGACAGAGTAGTGTTGGCAGTGCAGAAGGAGATGTGGGGTGGGGACGGTGATGTGGCAGACGGAGTGTAGGGGATTGAGTAAGTGTACTCACTTTGGCTGACCTACTTAGGTCATTGCAGCGCCTCCTGCACTGTATGCAGGTGCGTGATATGTTGGTGGTGCTGGTGACCTCCTCTGCCACCTCGAGCCAGGCTTTCTTGGTGTTAGAGGCAGGCCGCTTCCTCCCGCCCGCCGGGGGAAAGATCTCTGTCCTCCCCCTCCTCCTCCTCACCCCATCCAATAAGAGCTGGAGTGAGGCATCATTAAACCTGGGAGCAGCCTTCCCCCTGGGCTGCTCCATGCTGTAATTTTTCCTATTTCTTGCAGCATCTGTCAGTGGAGGACTCCCCCTTTAAATAGAGCTCCTCCAGCTGACAGACCTTACTGCGCATGCGCAGTCCGCCCGCCGCGCAGATCAGCAGTGGGGAACCTGGAAGACCAGGTAAGTGGATCCAATCAGCCTGCGATTGCGCGCGGGGCAGACTGATTTCACCGGGCGCGTTACCCACACGCCCAATAGACCCCCCCCCGCGAACCCGCCACCATGGTAATATCGGGCTCGGTGTCTCTCACAAATAGGGCTGAGGTGGGAGGAGAAGCTCAATTGTGGTTCCTTCTACTGCATGCTGTCGTCTATTAGTGAACCGCAAAAATTACAACAACCCTCTTTTTAACTGGGATCCTGCACAGTGAAAGAAAGAAAGAACTTGCATTTATATAGCGCCCTTAACAACCTCAGGACCTCCCGAAGCGCTTTACAGCCAGTGAAGTACTTTTGAAGTGTAGTCACTTTTGTAATGTAGGAAACGCAGCAGCCAATTTGTGTACAGCAAGGTCCCACAAACAGCAATGAGATAATGACCAGATCATCTCTTTTAGTGATATTCATTGTGGGATAAATATTGTTCCAGAACTCCCCTGCTCTTCTTCAAAATGGTGCCATGGTATTTTTTACGTCGACCTGAGAGGGCAGAAAGGGCCTCGGTTTAACGTCTCATCCGAAAAACGGCGCCTCCGACAGTGCAGCAGTCCTTCAGTACTGCACTGGAGTATCAGCCTAAATTACATGCTCAAAGTCACTGGACTGGGACTTATGGCAGTGTGTCTATACCACAATGTATGACAGTTAAGAGTTAAAAACAAATGGTCATTTCCTCCACAGATTTCCTCTATTGGATACATTTAAGCAGTCTTCACCGTTTATTGACTAAACAATTTGTTACATTCCGTTTTTAGCAGATTGACAGTGGAGAGCATGTACCCTGCTCCAAAGGTTGCAGAGAATAAATATCAGCCGTTGGTTACATGCATAGAACATAACCCCATCTGTAAAGGTACCAGTCTGCCCTGCACTTTGCTCTCAAGCTCATCATCAGCTTTGTGCTGCATAAACTATACTTTAAATCCAATAGCCCTTCCACAGCCAAGCTGCATATTATTTAAAATGTTTATGTGCCTGAATGTTAAACAGCCAAACGAGTAAAATAAAACCAAATTAAACAGGAACGGTTGTGCACTGTTCCTCATTGTTGCAAATTTGTTCCAAACAAATTGAATTAAAAACTGCCACATTTCAAAAATTCTTCTTTGTTTTGCTGAACATAACATTAGAGGGTTTTATAAACGCACATCACTTTCTTCCATGGACTTCCCGTTCCTGAAATCGTAGCCAACATTCTCAGGTTTCCTCTGGCCCATAAAATGGCCTGAGTAAACTAATGTCAGTGGATTGCAGTCTCATTAGTTTGCTGCTTTGTCAGGAAACTAGAGCTATTTACTATTTTCCTCCCAAATAGTGATGCAGAGGAAAGAGACGCCTCCTGGCAGAGCAATTATTTTTATAAGCTCATGCTTTCGTGTATCCTGTCACCTACACTCTATCTTTAGATCATGGCTATTTTAGCTAATTAGTTGGATGAACGTTGCACTGACAGCATACAACAGTGTAAACACGCATTAAGGCAAGGTAAACATAAGGATACTGGCAGACGTGCCCAGATTACATGGTCATATGACATTAGTGTTGAAGGGGTTGGTGCGAGTATCCACACCTTTTAAAGTGTGTGAAGGCATTTCTGTTTTCAGTTTAAGTATGTGTTAGAAGGGTCTTCATGGTGGTGGGAGGGGGATAGATTTAGGTACACAGCTGATTATGATTGTGGTTTCTTTGATGGTTAGAAAGGGAAAAGGAAGAGATTGTTTATTGAGAATGGATTTATTTTTTACTCAGTCACCTCTTTAATTTGCTTTTACATTCAGTACAAAAACCTCTCCTGAATGATTTTTGAGGCCTAAGGAATATTTTTTATATAAGAACTTCGAAACTGCAAAAACAATGAACTTTTGAGCATTTTTATTTGTTTATGGAAATATATGTTTATTAAAGGCTGTATGGGGGGGAATTTTAACCCCCAAGGACGGGTGGGTTGGGGGCAGGTGGGAAGGTAAAAATTTCAAAATTCTCAAACCTGACCCCAACCCGCCTCAAACGCACTCACTTCCAGTTTTCTCGGGGGCGTGTTTGGGTGCATGCGAGTAACCTGCTTGCCGAAAGCAGGTCGCTCATTATCATATGTTAATAAGGCTCATTGGAAGAGATTTCAACAGGAATTTAAAATTATCACCTCCAGCACTGGTTTCCCGGGGCTCGGGAAAGGAGGCGAGAATGAACAGCACTTCATGGGGATGTTTAAACTTCTCATTCCCCGATATGAATAAAGGCTCAGTGCTTACAACTGCTTTCTCAGTTCCTCTGGTAAATGTTTTGCTGAGAGTTCTTGTGGTGAGACACGTGTTGCAGAAGTTTGGAGGTTTTCAAACGGACAAAATCAGGATTGGGGGGGTTGGGTGGTGTGGGGTGGGGGGCGCCACGGGGAGCTTTCGATTGGAATTTGGACGAGGAAGACAATCACCATCCACGGCATTGACATTGTGCTTTGGTGGGAGCTGCGGGTGCACACGAGAGAGGAGAATAGAGTGGAGAGCAGCAGAGAAGAGAACAGAGTGGAGAGCAGCAGAGAAGAGAACAGAGTGGAGAGCAGCAGAGAAGAGAACAGAGTGGAGAGCAGCAGAGAAGAGAACAGAGTGGAGAGCAGCAGAGAAGAGAACAGAGTGGAGAGCAGCAGAGAAGAGAACAGAGTGGAGAGCTGCAGAGAGGAGAACAGAGTGGAGAGCAGCAGAGAAGAGAACAGAATGGAGAGCAGCAGAGAGGAGAACAGAGTGGAGAGCAGCAGAGAAGAGAACAGAATGGAGAGCAGCAGAGAGGAGAACAGAGTGGAGAGCAGCAGAGAAGAGAACAGAATGGAGAGCAGCAGAGAGGAGAACAGAGTGGAGAGCAGCAGAGAAGAGAACAGAATGGAGAGCAGCAGAGAGGAGAATAGAGTGGAGAGCAGCAGAGAGGAGAACAGAATGGAGAGCAGCAGAGGAGAACAGAGTGGAGAGCAGCAGAGAGGAGAATAGAGTGGAGAGCAGTAGAGAGGAGAACAGAGTGAAGAGCAGCAGAGAGGAGAACTGAGTGGAGAGCAGCAGAGAGGAGAACAGAGTGGAGAGCAGCAGAGAGGAGAACAGAGTGGAGAGCAGCAGAGAGGAGAACAGAGTGGAGAGCAGCAGAGAGGAGAACAGAATGGAGAGCAGCAGAGAGGAGAACTGAGTGGAGAGCAGCAGAGAGGAGAACAGAGTGGAGAGCAGCAGAGAGGAGAACAGAGTGGAGAGCAGCAGAGAGGAGAACAGAATGGAGAGCAGCAGAGGAGAACAGAGTGGAGAGCAGCAGAGAGGAGAACAGAGTGAAGAGCAGCAGAGAGGAGAACTGAGTGGAGAGCAGCAGAGAGGAGAACTGAGTGGAGAGCAGCAGAGAGGAGAACAGAGTGGAGAGCAGCAGAGAGGAGAACAGAGTGGAGAGCAGCAGAGAAGAGAACAGAATGGAGAGCAGCAGAGAGGAGAACAGAGTGGAGAGCAGCAGAGAAGAGAACAGAATGGAGAGCAGCAGAGAGGAGAACAGAGTGGAGAGCAGCAGAGAAGAGAACAGAATGGAGAGCAGCAGAGAAGAGAACAGAATGGAGAGCAGCAGAGAGGAGAACAGAGTGGAGAGCAGCAGAGAAGAGAACAGAGTAGAGAGCAGCAGAGAGGAGAACTGAGTGGAGAGCAGCAGAGAGGAGAACAGAGTAGAGAGCAGCAGAGAGGAGAACTGAGTGGAGAGCAGCAGAGAGGAGAACAGAGTAGAGAGCAGCAGAGAGGAGAACAGAGTAGAGAGCAGCAGAGAGGAGAACTGAGTGGAGAGCAGCAGAGAGGAGAACAGAGTAGAGAGCAGCATAGAGGAGAACAGAGTAGAGAGCAGCAGAGAGGAGAACAGAATGGAGAGCAGCAGAGAGGAGAACAGAATGGAGAGCAGTAGAGAGGAGAACTGAGTGGAGAGCAGCAGAGAACAGAGTAGAGAGCAGCAGAGAGGAGAACAGAGTAGAGAGCAGCAGAGAGGAGAACTGAGTGGAGAGCAGCAGAGAGGAGAACAGAGTAGAGAGCAGCAGAGAGGAGAACAGAGTAGAGAGCAGCAGAGAGGAGAACTGAGTGGGGAGCAGCAGAGAGGAGAACAGAGTAGAGAGCAGCATAGAGGAGAACAGAGTAGAGAGCAGCAGAGGAGAACAGAGTGGAGAGCAGCAGAGAGGAGAACAGAATGGAGAGCAGCAGAGAGGAGAACAGAATGGAGAGCAGTAGAGAGGAGAACTGAGTGGAGAGCAGCAGAGGAGAACAGAGTGGAGAGCAGCAGAGAGGAGAACTGAGTGGAGAGCAGCAGAGAGGAGAACAGAGTAGAGAGCAGCAGAGAGGAGAACAGAGTGGAGAGCAGCAGAGAGGAGAACAGAGTAGAGAGCAGCAGAGGAGAACAGAGTGGAGAGCAGCAGAGAGGAGAACAGAGTAGAGAGCAGCAGAGAGGAGAACAGAGTAGAGAGCAGCAGAGGAGAACAGAGTAGAGAGCAGCAGAGAGGAGAACAGAATGGAGAGCAGCAGAGAGGAGAACAGAATGGAGAGCAGCAGAGAGGAGAACAGAGTAGAGAGCAGCAGAGAGGAGAACTGAGTGGAGAGCAGCAGAGAGGAGAACAGAGTAGAGAGCAGCAGAGAGGAGAACAGAGTAGAGAGCAGCAGAGAGGAGAACTGAGTGGAGAGCAGCAGAGAGGAGAACAGAGTAGAGAGCAGCATAGAGGAGAACAGAGTAGAGAGCAGCAGAGGAGAACAGAGTGGAGAGCAGCAGAGAGGAGAACAGAATGGAGAGCAGCAGAGAGGAGAACAGAATGGAGAGCAGCAGAGAGGAGAACAGAATGGAGAGCAGCAGAGAGGAGAACAGAATGGAGAGCAGTAGAGAGGAGAACAGAGTGGAGAGCAGCAGAGAGGAGAACAGAATGGAGAGCAGCAGAGAGGAGAACAGAATGGAGAGCAGTAGAGAGGAGAACAGAGTGGAGAGCAGCAGAGAGGAGAACAGAATGGAGAGCAGCAGAGAGGAGAACAGAGTGGAGAGCAGCAGAGAGGAGAACAGAATGGAGAGCAGCAGAGAGGAGAACAGAATGGAGAGCAGTAGAGAGGAGAACTGAGTGGAGAGCAGCAGAGGAGAACAGAGTGGAGAGCAGCAGAGAGGAGAACAGAGTGGAGAGCAGCAGAGGAGAACAGAGTGGAGAGCAGCAGAGAGGAGAACTGAGTGGAGAGCAGCAGAGGAGAACAGAGTAGAGAGCAGCAGAGAGGAGAACAGAGTAGAGAGCAGCAGAGAGGAGAACAGAGTGGAGAGCAGCAGAGAGGAGAACAGAGTAGAGAGCAGCAGAGGAGAACAGAGTGGAGAGCAGCAGAGAGGAGAACAGAGTAGAGAGCAGCAGAGAGGAGAACAGAGTAGAGAGCAGCAGAGAGGAGATCAGAGTGGAGAGCAGCAGAGAGGAGAACAGAGTAGAGAGCAGCAGAGAGGAGATCAGAGTGGAGAGCAGCAGAGAGGAGAACTGAGTAGAGAGCAGCAGAGAGGAGAACAGAGTGGAGAGCAGCAGAGAGGAGATCAGAGTGGAGAGCATGAACAGCACTTCATGGGGATATTTAAACTTCTCATTCCCCGATATTAATAAAGGCTCAGTGCTTACAACTGCTTTCTCAGTTCCTCTGGTAAATGTTTTGCTGAGAGTTCTTGTGGTGAGACACGTGTTGCAGAAGTTTGGAGGTTTTCAAACGAACAAAATCAGGATTGGGGAGGTTGAGTGGTGTGGGGGGGGGGGGGGGGGTGGGGGGGCGCCACGGGGAGCTTTCGATTGGAATTTGGACGAGGAAGACAATCACCATCCACGGCATTGACATTGTGCTTTGGTGGGAGCTGCCGGTGTGCAAGAGAGAGGAGAATAGAGTGGAGAGCAGCAGAGAGGAGATCAACAGAGGGGCCGAAGTTGCAGGAGGCACTACCCATGTAACAAGGTGTACAGATAGTGGGTCAGCTTCCTTGACCTTGCTGAACAGCAGTGCCTCCGCAGGCTCAGTTTGACATGTCAGGTGGTCACAGACATCTGCAGCCTCCTCGAGGAAGAGCTGCTCCCTGCTGGACCTGGTAGCCACGCATTGCCAGTCACTGTCAAAGTCACCACTGCCCTCAATTTTTTTGCATCTGGTTCCTTACAGTGCACCACCGGAGACATATTGAGGGTCTCCCTGTCATCTGCACATGAATATATAAGGCAGGTCACGGATGGGTTGTTTTCTAGGGCATTGACTTATGTCAACTTCCCCCGTGACTACAATGGCCAGCGTGAGCAGGCACTCGGATTCGCATCTCTGCTGGCTTCCCACAGGTACAGGGTGCCACTGATTGTGCACACCTGGCAATCCGAGGACCACCAGAGCAACCAGGAGTGTTCATCAACCGCAAGGGATTTCATTCTGTCAATGTGCAGCTGGTATGCAACCACAGGAAGAGGATCCTGTAGGTGTGCGCCAAATTCCCTGTGAACTGCCGTGATGCTTTCATTCTGCGACTGTCCAACATCCCCGACCTCTTCGTACCTGGAGGCAGACTTAAGGGGTGGCTCATAGGAGACAAAGGCTACCCCTTCAAACTTGGCTGATGACACCTGTGAGGAACCCCACCAGTGAGGTGCAAGATTGCTATAACCAGAGCCACATGACCAGCAGGCGTGTCATTGAACAAACCATCGGCATGTTGAAAATGCGCTTCGGGTGTCTGAACAGATCTGGAGGCGCCCTTCAGTGAGGGTCTCTAGAATAATTGTGGTGTGCTGTGTCCTGCACAACATTGCGCAGCAGCGAGGATTAGAGGTGGAGGACGACCAAGGCGCACATCGATCAGCTTCTGATGATGAGACCATTGAAGAAGGGGAGGAGGAGGTCGAGGAGCAATATGAAGATGGGGCACCCATCGCCAGACCAGCCGCGTACATTGCTGCTTGGGATGCCAGGGATGCC
This sequence comes from Heptranchias perlo, assembly GCF_035084215.1. NCBI lineage: Eukaryota > Metazoa > Chordata > Chondrichthyes > Hexanchiformes > Hexanchidae > Heptranchias > Heptranchias perlo. The sequence continues at coordinate 67,406,635 of NC_090333.1, forward strand.
CTCATAGCTCGAAGGTTCAGTTAGTTTGGAAACAATAAAAAATGAAATCCTCTGCCACACCCCCACCCCCCCCACAACCCTTTGCACAAAACAGTCCTTCAACCAAACATACACACATTGCACATTCTCCAATGGCTCCCGTCATGTACTCACAGTCATCATGAAACAACTGAAAGGGCGAGTTGGCGCTCGGGATGCAATAATGGGCAAGCTGGGAAGTGTTGAAAATCATTACATTTTATGTGCCACTATAAAAAAAGGAAACTTCACAACATAACATTCTGTCAAACACCCTTGTGCATAGCCTTAGTGAATTACAATAGCTTACTCTTACACTTCCTACTGCTTCTATGTGGTGCATCCCCTGTGGCTTCAGCAGAGGTAGAGGCAGGCTGCTCAGAACTCCTGCTCTGACTGCTGAGATGCTTTTGGCCTACAACCTCTGGGTTTTGGAGCCCGTGAGGGCCCCATTAAAGACTGCTCCACCTGCACCTGTGTAGGAGCAGACTCAGCCATCGGGAGAGGAGGCAGCATGTCAGGTATTGGTTGGGGGGAGGGTGCAATGGGTGAGATGTGGGTGAGCTTTGAGTGGAGCTCCCAATTCCATGTCCCCTTTCGCCATCATCCCTCTCCCGGGCTAGCACCACATCTTTCCTTCCACTCTGCTGGGGAGCAGCTTGGTGCAGATCACTGACGTGGTGTAAGGTCACAGATAAGGTAACTGTCATCCTGTTTAAGGTGGCAGACATCTCCTGCACGGCCGTGGTCATGATCTGCATAGACTCATTTGAGAGCTGTGCTTGAAGCTCCACAGAGGCAGCCACTCTCTCCACGGCAGACATTCTCGTAATTAACTGCGACATCAATCCACTAATGTTGAAGCTGGACTCCACCATCCTCTCCGCGACTGTGGAGAGTGTGCGTGGCACATCTGCCAGTACCTCGCAAATTTGCTGGTGTCCCTCTATAATTCTCATTTTCTATGATGGCTCCCAAGATTCAGCATCTGTCTCCAGCTGAGCAGAGCTTGGAGAGGAGTGCGCCCTCCGACATGGACTCTCCACAGCTGCCCCTGTCACCAGTGTCTGCTTGTGCTCACTTGTGAATTGTGAATCACCAAGCGATAACCCAACTAACTGTCTAACTGGATCCACCGAAATGCGAGTATCTGCGCTGGTGCATGGTAGTACGTCATGTGACGGTGCACCCTCAGAAAGAATCAGGTTCTCTGAGGAATCATCGTCAGGCATATCGACAAACTGTTGCTCTACGTCTGAAGGCCCTGGAAGACAGAAGAAATGGATATGAATTAGTCCTGGCAAAGAACATAAGAAATAGGAGCAGGAGTAGGCCATACGGCCCCTCGTGCCTGCTCCGCCATTCAATAAGACCATGGCTGATCTTCTACCTCAACTCCACACCCCTACACTATCTCCATATGCCTTGATTCCCTTAGTATCCAAAAATCTATCGATCTCAATCTTGACTATACTCAATGACTGAGCATCCACAGCCCTCTGGGGTAGAGAATTCCAAAGATTCACAACTCTCTGAGAGAAGAAATTTTTCCTCATCTCGGTCCTAATAAGAATATAAGTGTAGAAAGTAACAACCTTGCCAATCAGCACACTCGGGCTTCTCATAGTTCAATAATTTATGAAACAAAGTCAACATGTGTGCCAGTGATATTTTTAATTCCGTCACCAGGCACGTGCGAGTTCCCAGTCTCCCCATCTCCAATTATCAGGCACGCAGAGGTGCCACTTATCTCCATGGCGTCCTCCTCTGCATCTGTCAGCTGCACAATTTGTGGCGGGCCATCTCCAGTCCTCTCCCTCTCCCTTGCGTTTTGCGCTCTTTTCTCCTACAAGGGGCGAAAGAAGAGACCTGTGAGTGACTGAAGGTCATGTATTCACCCAATGGATGCAGTGCATTGGGTGAGGTTGACTATCAGACAGATGCATCACATTGCATCAGGATTGGGGTGGGTGGCAGTGGTGGGTGAATAAATGGGGAGGTGAGGAAGTGCATTAAAAGTGAACCATGGGTGCTCTTCAAATATAAGTGTGTGTGAGGAGTAGTGATGAACGGTTGTTTTGTGGACTGGAGGAAGGTGTACAGTGGTGTTCTCCAGGGGTCAGTGTTGGGACCACTGCTTTTCTTGATATATATTAATGACTTGGACTTGGGTGTACAGGGCACAATTTCAAAATTTGCAGATGGCACAAAACTTGGAAGGGTAGTAAACAGTGAGTTGGATAGTGATAGATTTCAAGAGGATATAGACAGGCTGGTGGCATGGGCAGATGAAATTTAACGTAGAAAAATGCAAAGTGATTCATTTCGGTAGGAACAACGAGGAGAGGCGATATAAACTAGAGGGCACAACTCTGAAAGGGGTACAGGAACAGAGAGATCTGGGAGTTTATGTGCACAAATCATTGAAGGTGACAGGGCAGGTTGAGAAAGTGGTTAAAAAAGCATACGGGATCTTGGGCTTTATAAATAGAGGCATAGAGCACAAAACTATGGAAGTCATGAACCTTTATAAAATGTTGGTTTGGCCACGACTGGAGTATTGTTTCCAGTTCTGGGCACCACACTTTAGGAAAGATGTGAAGGCATTAGAGAGGGTGCAGAAGAGATTTGCTAGAATGATTCCATGGATGAGGGACTTTAGTTACGTGGATAGACTGGAGAAGCTGGGGTTGTTCTCCTTGGAACAGAGACGGTTGTGAGGAGATTTGATAGAGGGATTCAAAATCATGAAGGGTCTAGATAGTGTAGATAGAGAGAAACTGTTCTCATTTGTGGAAGGGTCAAGGACCAGAGGACATAGATTTAAAGGGATTGGCAAAAGAAACAAAGGTGACATGAGGAAAAATATTTTTACACAGTGAGTGGAATGCACTGCCCGAGGAGGTGGTGGAGGCAAATTAAATCATGGCCTTTAAAAGGGAACTGGTTAAGTACTTGAAAGGAAAAAAATTGCAGGGCTCTGGGGATAGGACGAGGGAGTGGGACCAGCTGGATTGCTCCTGCAAACAGCCAGCGTGGACTCGATGGGCCGAATGGCCTCCTTCCGTGCTGTAATCTTTCTATGATTCTATGATGCTATGAGTGATGTGATGGAGTATGCTTGGCAAGACATAGTGAGAGGGGGGTTATTGTACATCATTGGATGTATCAGCAACTGTACTTACTTTTTCTGACCTGGTTAGGTCATTAAATCGCTTCCTGCACTGTATCCAAGAATGGGCCACAATGCTCCTGCTGCTTACCTCCTCAGCCACCTCCAACCATGCCTTCTTGGTGAGAGCAACAGGCTTCTTCCTCCCGTTGCTGGGGTAAATTATCTCCCTCCTACTCCTGATTGCACCCAACAGTAGCTCAAGGGAAGCATCATTAAATCTGGGTGCTACCCTTGCTCGTCCTGAATCCATCTTCAATAACTCTCACCATCTCCTTCCAAAACCTCCTGGCTCCTCCAAACGTCATTTTTGCATTGACCCTTTAAATAGTGGCGTGTAGATCGCGTCATGCGGGTGCCCATCACACCTGCTGACGCAGCTTGGAGACGCAAAACTTGGAAGTAAAATTATAAATGGGCAGCCATGTTGAAATTGGACATTCCGACCTGCTAAATTTTCTTCTGGGTTTCGCACACGCTTTGTTTCCCCCCCACCCCCCCCAACTAACTCAGAACCCGCCTCTTCGTTAATATCCAGGCCGATAAGACAGAAAATTCACTAGGGTAAATTTTTGCTTTTGCACATCTGCTGCACACCCAGCCTATTAATTTTAATGGTTGGAAAATCATGTGTGGGAGGTGCTCAATTTCCCAATGTGCAGTCTCAGCATGTGCCAGGAGTGAAGAAGCAGAAAATTCCCTTAAATGTTTTCAGACAGGAACATAGAGACAGGAACTACTGCTGATAGGGAGTTCGGTCATTAGGGAAGGGACTTGAGGGCATGAAAAGGACTGCAGACAGTTTGGGATGGGAGGATGACCAGTGAGAACATAGTGAGAGGGTGTCACCTTATGGTTCGAAAGGGGCCAAGGACAGTTTGCATCCCATTCTCCTGATCACCCCCCACCTTCTCCACAAGGGCCCTGGACCCTGGAGTGGTGCAGTTTCTCAGCAATGCCCGATACTCTGCCGTTTCCCCAGTTCTGATGGACCCCAGGTCCCTCCTCCTCAGACACCCATCTCCGGGTCCAATGTCCCAGGAACTCTTCTGTGCTCCCCAATCCCAGGACTGCCCTCAATGCTCCCAGGCCCTGGGAAACCCTCAAAGCACTGCCAGATCCTGAGACCCCATCCCAGTACTGCCAGGCTGAGGGCAACCCTTCCCAGTTCCCCCAAATCCCAGGGTTGGCCCACTGCCAATAGGTCCATGGGGTAGATTTGAACGTTCACCACCGGGGTTGGTAAACTTGGCCTGGCAGATCGGCAGCCCGTTATACACCCCAGAATGGAAAGGAGAATCGAGTGGGGTGTAGAACTAGTGGCCGATTTGATAATGCCAGTTTATCGCCTGGCGGTGAAAGTTATAATCTACCCCAAGGTCCCTGGTAGCACCATCCAGCATCACACCCCTGCTCTTACAACATCTCTGACTCACCATGAGCAATGCCACAGGAGATTTGCTGGTATAATGTAGTTTTGTAATGTGTCATGGAATTGGCTCTGTCAGCTAATAGCTTTGATATTGTAAAAATATTATTGCAAAAACTAGTTCAGTACTTTCCTACAAAAAACAATTGATGTAGATTCTGTCAACAATCTCATTACTGCCACTTCCAACATTCGCATTTTGAAATGAATTCAAATGAATGCTGTTGAAATAGCTAAAGGGTGAAACTAAAGGCAATCAAGGAGCATTAGTAGACTCGGCGCCTAGCTTGTCCAACCATTGTGGATCAGCAATTATCAAAGTAAATGGAAGGGTGAACCACATAGCTGAAACGCAGAGGAAGTCACACTTAAACTGCACAGTTCTGCGGTCGTATCAAGCCTTGAATATTGCGTTCAGTTGTGGTCACTGAGAAACAAAGCAAACATTCAAGATCTGGGGAGAGTGCTACGAGACCGATCCCTGGCATCGGAGGACTGAGTTACAAGGAAAGAGTGAAAACACTTGCGCTGTTCCTTGTTTTCAAATCCCTCCGTGGTCTCGCCCCTCCCTATCTCTGTAACCTTCTCCAGCCCTACAACCCTCCGAGATCTCTGCACTGCTCCAATTCTGGCCCCTTGCACATCCTCGATTTTAATCGCTCTACCGTTGGCGGCCGTGCCTTCTGCTGCCTAGGCCCTAAGCTCTGGAATTCCCTCCCTAAACCTCTCCACCTCTCTCCCCTCCTTTAAGATGCTCCTTAAAATCTATCTCTTTGACCAAGCTTTTGGTCACCTGTCCGAATATCTCCTTATTTGGCTCGGTGTCAAATTCTGTTTGATAATCGCTCCTGTGAAGTGCCTTGGATTGTTTTACTACATTAAAGGCACTACGTAAATGCAAGTTGTTGTTGTTCAATCATGAGAGGAGATGACTTGGGTGGGATCTTTTTGTGCTATATATAAAATAGCAAACAGCACAGAAAAGGCAAATCTGGAACACTGCTTCAAATTAAATAGGGATAGTAGGACAAGGAGCACAGATTCAAACTAACAAATGACAAATTTAGAACTGATAGCAAGAGTTTCTCCACACAAGGGGGGATAATTTTAACTCTTATCGCTAGGTGGAAAACAGGTGACATCAATTCGGCAGCTCATTTTACACCTCTCCCAATTTTCTTTTCTAGGCTTCAATGTAAATGAAAATCAGGTGAGGTTTAAACTGAGCTGCTGATTCACTATCACTCGTTTTCCGCCTAGCGATAAAAGTTAAAATTACCCCCAAGGAGCGATGAAAACATGGAATAGCATCTCTTAAAATAGTATCAGAGATCAGTGGGTGTTGTTACTGAAAAGTTTGCAGCACGATCTGTTAAATCATAGAAACATAAAATATTTACTGGGTTAGGGAATTCAGCACTGAATCTGTATTGTACAGCATTTGTTTTCTAGTCATTAAATGGATTCATCTAAGCCAGCAATATTTGTGACAGGCAAAATTTCTGCATTAAATGACACTTGATGTCCAGCAAGGTCCCACAAACAGCAAAGAAAGGAAGTCTTACAGAACCCCAATCACTCCTAAGATGCCCTGATCACTGCTTTCATCAGTCAAGATGTTGATGTGTTGACATCTCATCTTTTTGGATTTAGATTTCTGTAACTCTTTATCATGGCACTGACGGATAGGGCTTTAGTTTTGGTTTCCTTGCACATGACCCTTTAGGCAATTTTGGAATCCTTAAATGTGATTAGGAAAAGTTCACTCATTAAATTTGTCGCAGTGCAAGGGAGCTGATGCTCGGCAATAGGTTGTGATCATATTAGTTATGCTCATGGCAACATCAGGGACTTCAGATTCGTGGAAAAAAGCTCAGAACAGATATTTTTAGGCCTCTCAGAAGTTTCATTCTTGTTACTTTTTCACCTTTCCGATGGTCCTGAAGGCCAATCTCTCCTTCTGCTGACCCTTTGGTGTTCTTGTTTCCAGCTGTGGTTGACTCAGTGACGTGCTTTGCTAAGCACATGTTTCAGTGGGGTTTTCAACCCTTTTCTTTAACCCGCATCAGAACTATCCCTCATTCAGAGCCTTTGGGTCAGTGGTAACATTCTTGCCTCTGAGTCAGAAGGTCATGGGTTCAAGTCCCACTCCAAGAGACTTGAGCACAAAATCCAGGCTGACACTTCATTGCTGCACTGTTGGAGATGCTGTCTTTCAGATGCAGACGTTAAACTGAGGTCCTGTCTGCCTGCTCAGGTAGACATAAAATATCCCATACCACTACTTTGAAAAAGAGCAGGGAAGTTCTCCCTGGTGTCCTGGCTAATATTTATTCCTTAACCAACATCACTAAAACAGGTTATCTGGTCATTATCCCATTGCTGTCTGTGGGAGCTTGCTGTGTGCAAATTGGCTAGCATGTGTCCCCAAATTAAAATAGTGACTACACTTCAAAAGTACTTAATTGTCTGTAAAGCACTTTGGGACGAACTGAGGTTGTGAAAGGCACTATATAAATGCAAATTATTTCAAATGTCCTTTTTTTACTAGATCTTCAAGTTCATTAACATGGAATCTGTAACACAGATGTAGGAGAGCAGGGAGACGATACAGAAAAGATGAGCTATTGCATGTGTTCTAGGTGTGACAATCTAATGGCTATGGTATTGGATGAGCAACCCAGTGATTGTGAGTACATATCCCACCATGGTAAGTTGCTAATTTGTGGGTTAGCTCCAGAAAATGACCATTAAATCTGCTGGTTCACAAATGTCCTAACAGGTCTGACTCTTAATGCCCTCTAGGCAGCTAGGAATGGGCAATAAATACTGCTGTGCCAATGTTGCCCACATTCCAAAAATGATTAAAAAAGAAGTTTCAAGCTAGCGGCATTACAGAACCCTCAGACAACCAATCTGTCGGGCCTCTTGCTCTTTGTGAGTCACAGGTGTATCCAACTGAACTAGTACCTCCTGATCAATGACCCAGACAATGAAAACCATGTGCTTCCTTCTCCAGGATTGCACTAAACTCATGTCAATATGATATCTCTTCCCACATTACCCCTGGGGGATAGTGAAAGGGTTGGAATTGGCCGCAGGGACAGTTGACAGAATACAAAGATCAGAAAGAGAATTTAAAACAGGAAAAAGCAAAAGAGCAGCATTTAGGCCACTCCCCCCAACAGGAAATCATTGTGCAGGCAACAACAACATCAACAACTTGCATCTATATAGCACCTTTAACGTAGTAAAACGTCCCAAGGCACTTCACGGGAGCGATTATCAAACAAAATTTGACACCGAGCCACATAAGGAGATATTAGGACAGGTAACCAAAAGCTTGGTCAAAGAGGTAGGTTTTAAGGAGCATCTTAAAGGAGGAGAGAGAGGTAGAGAGGTGGAAAGGTTTAGGCAGGGCATCCCTTTTAATCTTTCTTTGTCCCAATTCGGCCTTTAAAGCCATGAGGGTATATTATTGAATGCTGTTTCATCAGGCAGTTTACACAGTGGCGTGAATGGAAACACTGGGGTAGATTTTGACTTTGAACGATAGTGTAAGACGGGTGATAGCGAATCGGCAGCCCGCTGTACATCTCTCCCGATTGACTTCAATGGAAATGAAAATGGGGAGAGATATAAAATGGGCTGCTGACTCTCTATCACCCGTTTTACACTATGGCACAAAGTCAAAATGACCCCACCCTGTGAATGTCCAATTTCACATACAAGCTTTTGCCACAGATGGATAAATTGCTAGAATTAGCAAAGTTTTGGGCTATTTTATTATTTTGAAACAGAATTTGTAAATAAAGTAACCCACTGCGATTCACCTTTCTGCTTGTTTTTGACTTTTTTGATTTTGAGCATTTTATTTCTTAAAGCTGAATTGTCGTTTGAAATACTCGGTCTGTCAGAGTGTTATATTCCGCCAGGTGGAGAGGTCTAAAGGGTAGATTTTACTCTTTGGGCACTCACTGGGGAAGCTTCTGCCCACATTTCCCCCAACCCCAGCTCCGGGCCATTTGCACAGCCCTGACACACTCCAGACACAGGCCTGCCCCGGCTGGACCTTGCACCTCACCATCAGGAAGGAAACAGGAAAGCAGTCGCAGGCCTGAGGAAAATGAGGGGGGTGGGGGGAGGCTAGGAACACCCTCTCTTGCCTCATTATAATAGGAACACTGGCCTGCGTTTCTACAAGCTCTGTTATGTCCACTGGGGAATCCCCAGGAAATCCCTGGACAGCTCAATGGGGGCAGGGACCATATGAACATACGAAATTGACCGGCAGAAAAAGACCAGCTGGTCCATCAAGCCTGCCCCAATTATAGGTCACCTCCCCTTTTACATCTTCTCTGTGCTAGGGAGTGTTTATAGAATAGAATCACAGAAAGTTACAGCACAGAAGGAGGCCATTCAGCCCATCATGTCCGTGCCGGCCGATAAAGAGCTATCCAGCTTAATCCCACTTTCCAGCATTTGGTCTGTAGCCCTGTAGGTTACAACACTTCAGGTGCACATCCAAGTACTTTTTAAATGAGTTCAGAGTTTCTGCCTCTACCACCCTTTCAGGCAGTGAGTTCCAGACCCCTACCACCCTCTGGGTGAAAATATTTCTCCGCAGCTCCCCTCTAACCCTTCTACCAATTACTTTAAATCTATGCCCCCTGGTCACTGACCCCTCTGCTACGGGAAATAAGTCCTTCCTATCCACTCAATCTAGGCCCCTCATAATTTTATACACCTCAATTAAATCCCCCCTCAGCCTACTCTATTACCATAAAAACAACCCCATCCTATCCAACCTTTCCTCATAGCTAACATTCTCCAGTCCTGGCAATATCCTGGTAAATCTCCGCAGTAATGTGGTGACCAGAACTGTACACAGTACTCAAACTAGTGTTCTATACAGTTCCAGCATAACCTCCCTGCTTTTTTATTCTATGCCTCAGCTAATAAAGGAAAGTATCCACATGCCTTTTCAACCACCTTATCTATCTGTCCTTCTACTTTCAGGGATCTGTGGACTTTTTTTTTTATTCGTTCATGGGAATATTGGCGTCGCTGGCAAGGCCAGCATTTATTGCCCATCCCTAATTGCCCTTGAGAAGGTGGTGGTGAGCCAACTTCTGGAACCGCTGCAGTCTGTGTGGTAAAGGTTCTCCCACAGTGCTGTTAGGAAGGGAGTTCCAGGATTTTGACCCAGTGACGATGAAGGAACGGCGATATATTTCCAAGTCGGGATGGTGTGTGACTTGGAGGGGAACGTGCAGGCAGCGTTGTTCCTGTGTGCCTGCTGCCCTTGTCCTTCTAGGCGGTAGAGGTTGCAGGGTGGGGAGGTGCTGTTGAAGAAGCCTTGGTGAGTTGCTGCAGTGCATCCTTTGGATGGTACACACAGCAGCCACGGTGCGCCGGTGGTGAAGGGAATGAATGTTTAGGGTGGTGGATGGGGTGCCAATCAAGCGGGCTGCTTTGTCCTGGATGGTGTCGAGCTTCTTGAATGTTGTTGGCGCTGCACTCATCCAGGCAAGTGGAGAGTATTCCGTCACACTCCTGACTTGTGCCTTGTAGATGGTGGAAAGGCTTTGGGGAGTCAGGAGGTGAGTCACTTGCCACAGAATACTCGACCTTTGACCTGCTCTTGTAGCCACAGTATTTATGTTGCTGGTCCAGTTAAGTTTCTGGTCAATGATGACCCCCAAGATGTTGATGGCGGGGTATTCGGCGATGGTAATGCCATTGAATGTCAAGGGGAGGTGGTTAGACTCTCTCTTGTTGGAGATGGTCATTGCCTGGCACTTGTCTGGCGCAAATGTTGCTTGCCACTTATGAGCCCAAGCTTGGATGTTGTCCAGGTCTAGCTGCATGCGGGCATGGACTGTTTCATTATCTGAGGGGTTGCGAATGGAACTGAACATATGCAATCATCAGCGAACATGCCCATTTCTGACCTTATGATGGAGGGAAGGTCATTGATGAAGCAGCTGAAGATGGTTGGGCCTAGGACACTGCCCTGAGTAACTCCTGCATCAATGTCCTGGGGCTGAGATGATTGGCCACCAACAACCACTACCATCTTCCTTTGTGCTATGTACGACTCCAGCCACTGGAGAGTTTTCCCCCATGGTCCCTCTGTTCCTCTACAACTCTCAGTATCCTCCCATTTATTGTGTATTCCCTTGCCTTGTTTGCCATCCCCAAATGCATTACCTCACACACCTCTGGATTGAATTCCATTTGCCACTTTTCTGCCCATCTGACTAGTTCATTGATATCTTCCTGCAGTCTACAGCTTTCCTCCTCACTATCAACCACATGGCCAATTTTTGTATCATATGCAAACTTCTGAATCATGCCCCTTACATTTACGTCTAAATCATTAATATATACCACAGAAAGCAAAGGACCTAGTACTGAACCCTGTGGAACCCCGCTGGAAACAGCCTTCCAGTCACAAAAACACCTGTCGATCATTACCCTTTGCTTCCTGCAACTGAGCCAATTTTGGATCGAACTTGCCACTTTCCCTTGGATCCCATGAGCTTTTACTTTTCTGACCAGGCTGCCATGTGGGACCTTGTCAAAAGCCTTGCTAAAATCCATGTAGACTACATCAAATGCACTACCTTCATCGACCCTCCTTGTTACCTCCTCAAAAAATTCAATCAAGTTAGTCAGACATGACCTTCCCTTAACAAATCCATGCTTGATTAATCCATGCCTTTCTAAATAACGATTAATACCGTCCCTCAGAATTGTTTCCAATAATTTGCCCACCACCGAGGTAAGGCTGACTGGCCTGTAATTACTTGGTCTATCCTTGTGTTGTGTTGACAAAGTGCAGAGGAAAAGCTCCCTTACTATTCCCAGTGAGTTCATCAGGAACATAAAAGGACTTTAGATCACCCTGAGCACACTAATTACCAATACTTTGCACATAAGATGACAGTCTTCTCACAGGGAGTGAGGGTTTGTTTAGTAAAGTGGCCTTTTGTGCTGAACACAAGTTAAGAGTTTCTGGTGAGCATCCAAATTGTAACATTGTTAAAAGATGAGACGTGCCTAAGGCAAAGAAAAATTTGCAGTAAACCACTGTCCTGTTGGCCTGTCCAATCCAAGATTGGACCACAGTGAATAGCTTATCCAAACTGCCAATGTAGCTCAGATCTAACGTTGAATCTACCACTAATAAATGACAAAACCTTTTTAAATGCCCCAAAAATGGCAAGAAAGAGAGTCAAATTGTGTAGATATTGTATAACCATGTTGTATGGTATTTTAATACACTTTATGTTTGTAACAAAAGGACTGTGAAAACCTAATCAAAGCATAGAACATAGTATTTTGATGTGCAAATCCTACTGCAGTTTTAAGAGATTCAACGGCATTACCATCGCCGAATCCCCCACAATCAACATCCTGGGGGTCACCATTGACCAGAAACTTAACTGGACCAGCCATATAAATACTGTGGCTACAAGAGCAGGTCAGAGGCTGGGTATTCTGCGGCGAGTGACTCACCTCCTGACTCCCCAAAGCCTTTCCACCATCTACAAGGCACAAGTCAGGAATGTGATGGAATACTCTCCACTTGCCTGGATGAGTGCAGCTCCAACAACACTCAAGAAGCTCGACACCATCCAGGACAAAGCAGCCCGCTTAATTGGCACCTCATCCACCACCCTAAACATTCACTCCCTTCACCACTGGTGCACTGTGGCTGCAGTGTGTACCATCCACAGGATGCACTGCAGCAACTCGCCAAGGCTTCTTCGACAGCACCTCTCAAACCCGCGACCTCTACCACCTAGAAGGACAAGAGCAGCAGGTACATGGGAATAACACGACCTGCACGTTCCCCTCCAAGTCACACGCTATTCCGACTTGGAAATATATCGCCGTTCCTTCATCGTTGCTGGGTCAAAATCCTGGAACTCCCTTCCTAACAGCACTGTGGGAGAACCTTCACCACACGGACTGCAGCAGTTCAAGAAGGCGGCTCACCACCACCTTCTCAAGGGCAATTAGGGATGGGCAATAAATGCCGGCCTCGCCAGCGACGCCCACATCCCATGAACGAATAAAAAAAAAGTTAACCTCCACCCACTAAATATAGAGGTGCAAATCAGCACAATTAATCCATGGATGATGCGCAATATTCAGAATTGACACTGTTTGCAGCTGTGGCTTATCAATGATTCCATTCTTGTATATCAGTCCCAATCAATAGTTACGTAATCCCCATCTGCAATTCTCAGTTTCCTTTGACAATCACTAAACTGATAGGGGGTAATATCTACCATCACCCCCTGGGTGTTAATCTAGTGGAGTGGATCATCTGCCTGTCATTGAACCCGCCCGATTTTCAAACCATTGATTTCAATGGGATGGAAAATCAGATAGGCTCTGCAATGGGCAGGGGATCCGCTCCACCAGATTATCACCCAGGCGGTGACAGTAAATATTACCCCTGCAGTCTCATGGCTCCGTAAGGCATTAAGGCTCAGAGTTCTATCTGTTAGTGTAATGGTGACCCTGAGTTAACTGCTACATCACTTTAGAGAAAAAAAAATCTCCAAAGCAAAAATGTATAGACGTTTCGATAGTCAAAGAAGACAGAGGCTGAATAGAGTAACAGATGCTCAGAAATCCAGCAAAAACAAAACTTAATTGTCATGTGAAAATGGTGAAGCTGGTGTTAACTAGTTCCTAATTCTTGTATTGCTCTTTAGAACGCTTCTACAAGAAAAACTACAAACTTTGTGCAGCCAGTCCAACATGATATGATCGTGGTGTACTGCAGGAAGCAACTGAGGGATGGAACTGCCCAAGGTCAGTGTTACGTTATTGTTTTACACCCTGTTAAAATTAAGGACGCCAGCATAACTGAGATACTTTGATCAACACTGCCTGACGTGGCGGTGCTGTCCCTCCCAAGCCTCCAAAAACTGATGCCACAAAAACTGATGCCAGTTGGAGCACCCCTAATGCTGAGATCAACATTATACAGAGATCAAAGCTGGGACCTTACTGGTCTTCATACTGCATCATGATCCACAGAGCCGGAGGATAAACAAACTTTAGGGAATCCTATTTCTAAAACAGATGCAACGAGGTCCAATTTCTACCCCTTCATATTTTCGCCTGGAACATGGACTACGCATTAAATCGCATATTCTTAATCTGAAATGATTTGCTGTCCAAGTACAATTAGAACCATAGAACCGTAGAACCATAGAAAAGATACAGCACAGAAGGCGGCCATTCGGCCCACCATGTCTGCTCCGGCTCAAAGAACAACCAGGTGCCCATTCTAATCCCATCTTCCAGCACCCGGTCCGTAGCCCTGCAGTTTACAGCACTTTAGGTGCAGGTCCAGGTACTTTTTAAAAGAGTTGAGGGTCCCTGCCTCTACCACCAATTCGGGCAGCGAATTCCATACACCCACCGCCCTCTGGGTAAAAAAGGTTTCCCTCATGTCCCCTCTAATCCTTCCGCCAATCAGCCTAAATCTATGACCTCTAGTTCTTGAACTCTCCGCTAGGGGAAACAGGTACTTCCTGTCTACTCGATCTAGGCCCCTCATAATTTTGTACACCTCAATCAAGTCTCCCCTCAGCCTCCTCTGCTCCAAGGAAAATAACCCCAGCCTATTCAATCTCTCCTCATAGCTGCAATTTTCAAGCCCTGGCAACATTCTTGTAAATCTTCTCTGCACTCTCTCCAGAGCAATTACGTCCTTCCTGTAATGTGGTGACCAGAACTGCGCACAATACTCCAGCTGTGGCCTTACCAGCGTTTTGATACATGGATCATTGCCCACTGTACACATATGGGTGGCAGTGCCATCAGCTGTCAGTGGAACCCTCTGCCACGGGTGGCCTGTGAACTCTTATCTCATCAGCAATGCATAAATAACCTTTCCCGTGACAGAACAAGAATCCGGAAGCACAGAGGTGCAATGCATATTGCAACACTCTGGTATTCAAATGTGGAACTCACAGGATCAAATAACCCTTGTGGGCACAGGGAAATGATTACAATCTTTCAATCAGTGCATCTTCGCCATCAGAGCCTGCAGAGATGCTTCTAGTTCACTGTAGGCATGGACAGACAGGCAAAGCAATGAAGTCTTGCATCTAATTACTTTTTTTCAGCCTTGGCTTATTGGTAGCAATCTCGCCTCTGAGTCAGAGGGTTGTGAATTCAAATCCCACTCCAGAGACATAAGCACAAAATCTAGGCTGACACTCCCAGTGCAGTACTGAGGGAGTGCTGCACAACAGGAGGTGCCGTCTTTTGGATGAGATGTTAAACCGAGGCCCCATCTGCCCTCTCAATTGGATGTAAAAAATCCCATGGCATTATTTTGAACAAGAGCAGGAGAGTTCTCCTTGGTGTCCTGGCCAATATTTATCCCTCAACCAACATCACGAAAACAGATTATCTGGCCATTATCTTATTGCTGTTTGTGGGAGCTTGCTGTGCGCAAATTGGCTGCCACATTTCCTACATTACAGCAGTGATTACACTTCAAAAGTACTTCATTGGCTGTAAAGGGCTTTGGGATGTGCTGAAGTCATGAAAGGTGCTATATAAATGCAAGTCTTTCTTTCTTTAATAAGTGAAGTAAAGACGCTTTGGGTAGTATAGTCCGTTCGGGCGAAATCCCAAGAGGAATAGTGGTGGAAAGGGTTTCAGGCCTGCTGGAAGTAACGTGGGTTGTCCCCACCTCATTTTCCAGGGTCAGTTTCATTTTAATATTGGAGGTAAGCTCCCCTGATAACACCTCTGATCGAGAGCTCACCCTTTTGACGGTGGGGAGTTTGTGGGAAGTTGCATGCTGATGTAGGAATAAAGGGCAGCAGCAACTTAAAGGGACCACGCTGGGGAAAATATTATTGGGATTGGAGATTTGAACGGTATGATTAGGAACATCGGGGGTGAAATTCAGCTTCGGTGGGGGTGCAAAACGGGCGGTAGCAGATCGGCTGCCTGTTATACAGCCTACTTTCCACTAAATGGGAAGGAAAATCAGGCGGGGTGTATAATGGGCAGCCGATCTGCTACTGTCCATTTTGTGCCCTGGCCTGGGTTGAATTCCACCCACATTCGATAACAAGAAGCAATACACAGGGGAAAGTTTCAATATTGGTATTTTGTTTGAGTGAAAGAATCGATAGAAAACAGCTTTTCAGGCAGATCTCTTTCCTGTTTCCTTTCTTTTAAACTTGCATCTACTTACCTCAGGTACGTCGGTAAAGTCTCCAGGAGGGCTGAGAGGTCTCTTGGTCCAACGAGAAAGCAGTGTGTGCCCTTCTTCACCGCACTGGGCAGTGGAGGGCTGCACTGGTCACAGAGATGCTTGTCCTAAAGGACAACATCAGTAGCAGCAGGTGGCCAGAGCAATAAGCACACGCAACAACCTAGTTACACAAAAAGGTTTAATAACCTTACTCGGGTAAGGGAAGAGGAGTCACGCTTCCCATTCCCCCCCGCTCCCACCCTCCTCCTCAATCCCCCACGAGAAGGAGGACAGTAACTGCTAGGGAGGGAGGTACTAAAGGGAGGTGGGGATGAGGGAGTAGGATAGAAGCAGGTTGTATAACTCATTGACGGCTTTTTTGGTTCAGTGCAGCCTCTGCAAGTGCTGGTCCTGTGTCAAGTGGAGGTAGAAGGTGTCTGCCCATATCTTAACTCACACCAAGTCCCGTTCACCCCATCAACCCTGTGCTCGCTGACCTACATTGGATCCCGGTCCCCGAATGCTTCAATTTTAAAATTTAAATTCTCGTGTTCAAATCCCTCCATGGCCTCGCCCCTCCCTATCTCTGTAACCTCCTCCAGCCCTACAACCCTCCGAGATCTCTGCGCTCCTCCAATTTTGGCCTCTTGTGCATCCCCGATTTTCATCGCCCCACCATTGGTGGCCATGCTTTCAGCTGCCTAGGCCCTAAGCTCTGGAATTCACTCCCTAAATCTCTCTGCCTCTCCACTGCTCATTTCTCCTTTAAGGCACTCCTTAAAACCTACCTCTTTGACCAAGCTTTCGGTCACATGGCCTAATATCTCCTTCTTTGGCTCGGTGTCAATTTTTTTGTCTGATTACGCTCCTGTGAAGCACCCTGGGATGCTTTACTATGTTAAAGGCGCTATATAAATGCAAGATGTTGTTGTTATATCCTGACAGATGGGTGCCATGCATCTCCGCTGCTTAGGGTTTCCAACCCTCCCGGAATGACCTGGAATTTCCCAGAATCGGGGGTTCCTCCCCCGAGCTCGGCCTCCAGCAGCCCAGGATATTCAGCGATTTAAATTTCCCATTGCAGTGCAACCTCCCTCCTCCCCCCACCGCCATGGCATCACCAGCTGCTGTTAGAGAAGCCTGTGGCTCAGTGACGTTACCTGGAGGGGGCTGGAGAGTCGGCAATTGGGAGAGTGTCGGCATTCAGGGGAGGGTCTTAAACGGTGGTCTCTGAAATGGGGGTTGGTCTCTGAAATGAGGGTGTTCCTCAGTTTCCTCTCTCCCCCACCCTCGGTTTCCCCTCTTCCCCTTCTCACAGGTGACCTCCTGGTTCTTGGAACTTGTCGCACAACAGCCACTGATACGAAACCAAGAGCAGAAACATTCAGCTACAGGGGACCCAACCCTTTAGAAGGTAAATGCAATAACATTTGTAGAATTCATGTGATCAAATCTCATGTGGTTAGATGTCATGTGATCATGCATCATGTGGTCAGGTGATATGTGGTTAGATGTCACATGATCAAACCTCCAGGCATGCCTCCAACCAGAATTAGCAACCCAACTTGTGCTGCCTCTCTCCATTGCTCCTCCTCCTCTTCCCCCAAGGAGCGAGATACAGGATATTCCCAATGAGAAACCCATTGCGTCCTCTTTAGAATGGATGGCGGGGGGGTGGTGGTGGAGAGATGGGGTAAATAAAAGCCCAACAGCAAAGACACAAAGGTAGATGACAAAACAGTAGTGAGAAGCAACGACTAAACTGGTAATAAAGAAAATCGGTCCACAAATGAGCCTGTTAAAGATATTTAAAAAGTAGCTGGTGGGCCCTTTAAATATATTTCCGTTCTTTTGTCACTGCCTAACAAACACGGGATGCCTGTATTATGTGACTGTTCTTTACGTCAGGTGTCCTGTACACCAGAACAGCGGAAACTGGCTAGCACGCCCGTTTTGAGTGGGTGTTTCCACCCGCCGAATTGCCTTGTGGGCGCGACCCGCAGTAAAAATTAGAAAGGCTAGCCTCTTGTAAATTAGCCTTTTGATTTTGGTTTTGATAGCAACCTCACTCAATCGTTAACTGCATCTCTTTTTGAGAAAAGAAAATGTTCTGACACCATCGTAGCTGTAAATTATCATCGAAGTTCATTGTCAAGGCTGCTGTTTTTTTCAGTTTCTAAAGAAAAACGGATGGAATTGTGGACTGTGACCCCTAAAGTATTGATGGGACTCCCATATCATAAAAACAGAATGTGACATATGGGGTAGAATTTACAATTGGTGAAGTTCAGATCTGACTGCTTAATCATTTGTATTATATTCCTACATTAGCGCTAATGTTACACAGACATTAACCCATTTACAATAAAGCTCCCGGGGCCTTTATTTCACTTACTAAAAGTAAGTAGATGCGAAACTCCACTGTATTGGGTTGTCATCCAGAACAGTCCATGCCTACATTGAACTGAAACTCATTAAGCATTCAAATGCAAAATTCACCTATCAGAAGTTCTACCCTATCCAGTCACTGTAAGCCAATAGCCCTGATTATCCTTTTCAGGACTGTTAATAGTATTTCTGTGCTAAATATAACCCAAGTGTACAGTTTTTGGTTTACTCAAAGCTAACCGGGCTGAAGAAATGTGTGGATTGCAATATCTTTATGACTGTAGTTTTTGTATTAGAATATTGCATTAATTCATTTCTGATGGAAAACTTGCATATTCTGAGAGCAGCAAAAGGTTAAAGATGGATAATCTTACCATAAATCATGGAGTTGTCCAGAAGCATTAACATGCTACACATTGGTTCGTTATGAAGCTACTTGCCAGAGCCCTAATTCATTGCATGCCTCCTGTCAAGATAATCCAGTGTCACCAAGGGACTAGGTACAACTCTGGGAATTAGGTCATGTTGCATCTTTAGTAGAGGATGATTTTTTTTCCTCTGAAGAGCCACTTGTGAATCCAGCAGTAATAATATGCAGAAAATAATGGTTGTCTGGGAGTGATTAGGAACAGTAATCTAATCGAATGGTTCAGATAATATAATAAACCTTGAGAGCAAAGTCTGAAATGCAGCATCTCCTACATTACAGTGACTTTCAACTTTCTGGTTTCTGTTTGATTCCTCCTCGCATAGATCAGAAACGACGCAACATAAGGGATCGAACAGGCGGACCACATCGGACCTACTGCCAACTGTTGGCAGCAGGACCTCAGACATGCTTTGCCTTGAAACCGCTGTGGGGTATCTGCTGTTCATTATAATAGCTGGCATTTTAAAAAAAATGATAGCAGCATTGACCATTGTCCTTCTAGGTGGTAGAGGTCATGGGTTTGGGAGGTGCTGTTGAAGAAGCCTTGGCGAGTTGCTGCAATGCATCCTGTGGATGGTACACACTGAAGCCACTGTGCGCCGGTGGTGAAAGGAGTGAATGTTTAGGGTGGTGGATGGGGTGCCAATCAAGCGGGCTGCTTTGTCCTGGATGGTGTCGAGCTTCTTGAGTGTTATTGGAGCTGCACTCATCCAAGCAAGTGGAGAGTATTCCATCACACTCCTGACTTGTGTCTTGTAGATGGTTGAAAGGCTTTGGGGAGTCAGGAGGTGAGTCATTCGCCGCAGAATACCCAGCCTCTGACCTGCTCTTGTAGCCACAGTATTTATATGGCTGGTCCGGTTAAGTTTCTGGTCAATGGTGACCCCCAGGATGTTGATGGTGGGGAATTCGGCGATGGTAATGCCGTTGAATCTCAAGGGGAGGTGGTTAGACTCTCTCTTGTTGGAGTTGGTCATTGCCTGGCACTTGTCTGGCGCAAATTTTACTTGCCACTTATGAGCCCAAGCCTGGATGTTGTCCAGGTCTTGCTGCATGCGGGCTCAGACTGCTTCATTATTTGAGGGGTTGCTAATGGAACTGAACATTGTGCAATCATCAGCGAACATCCCCATTTCTGACCTTATGATGGAGGGAAGGTCATTGATGAAGCAGCTGAAGATGGTTGGGCCTAGGACACTGCCCTGAGGAACTCCTGCAGCAATGTCCTGGGACTGAGATGATTGGCCTCCAACAACCACTACCATCTTTCTTTGTGCTAGGTATGACTCCATCCACTGGGGAGTTTTCCCCCTGATTCCCATTGACTTCAATTTTACTAGGGCTCCTTGGTGCCACACTCGGTCAAATGCTGCCTTGATGTCAAGGGCAGTCACTCTCACCTCACCTCTGGAATTCAGCTCTTTTGTCCATGTTTGGACCAAGGCTGTAATGAGGTCTGGAGCCGAGTGGTCCTGGTGGAACCCAAACTGAGCATCGGTGAGCAGGTTATTGGTGAGTAAGTGCCACTTGATAGCACTGTCGACGACACCTTCCATCACTTGAGAGTAGACTGATGGGGCGGTAATTGGCCAGATTGGATTTGTCCTGCTTTTTGTGGACAGGACATACCTGGGCAATTTTCCACATTGTCGTGTAGATGCCAGTGTTGTAGCTGTACTGGAACAGCTTGGCTAGAGGCGCGGCTAGTTCTGGAGCACAAGTCTTCAGCACTACAGCCGGGATGTTGTCGGGGCCCATAGCCTTTGCTGTAACTCAGCCGTTTCTTGATATCACATGGAGTGAATCGAATTGGCTGAAGACTGGCTTCTGTGTGGGTGGGGCTATCGGGAGGAGGCCGAGATGGATCATCCACTCGGCACTTCCGGCTGAAGATGGTTGCAAACGCTTCAGCCTTGTCTTTTGCATTCACGTGCTGGACTCCGCCGCCATTGAGGATGAGGATGTTTGCAGAGCCTGCTCTCGTAGATGGTGGAAAGGCTTTGGGGAGTCAGGAGGTGAGTCACTCACTGCAAAATACCCAGCCTCTGACCTGCTCTTGTAGTCACAATATTTATGTGGCTGGTCCAGTTTAGTTTCTGGTCAATAGTGACCTCCAGAATGTTGATGATGGGGGATTTGGCGACGGTAATGCTGTTGAATGTCAAGAGGAGGTGGTTAGACTCTCTCTTGTTGGAAATGGTCATTGCCTGGCATTTGTCTGGGGCAAATGTTACTTGCCACTTATGAGCCCAAGCCTGGATGTTGTCCAGGTCTTGCTGCACGTGGGCACGTTCTGCTTCATTATCTGAGGGGTTGCGAATGGAACTGAACACTGTGCAATCTTCAGCGAACATCCCCATTTCTGACCTTATGATGGAGGGAAGGTCATTGATGAAGCAGCTGAAGGGCCTAGGACACTGCCCTGAGGAACTCCTGCAGTGATGGCTTGGGGCTGAGATGATTGGCCTCCAACAACCACTACCATCATCCTTTGAGCTAGGTATGACTCCAGCCACTGGAGAGTTTTCCCCCTGATTCCCATTGACTTCAATTTTACTAGGGGCTCGTGGATGCCATAATCGGTCAAATGCCTGCCTTGATGTCAAGGGCAGTCACTCTCACCTCACCTCTGGAATTCAGCTCTTTTGTCCATGTTTGGACCAAGGCTGTAATGAGGTCTGGAGCCGAGTGGTCCTGGCGGAACCCAAACTGAGCATCGGTCAGCAGATTATTGGTGAGTAAGTGCCACTTGGTAGCACTGTCAATGTCACCTTCCATCACTTTGCCGATGATTGAGAGTAGACTGATGGGGCGATAATTGGTCGGATTGGATTTATCCTGCTTTTTGTGGACAGGACATACCTGGGCAATTTACCACTTTGTCGGGCAGATGCCACTATTGTAGCTGTACTGGGACAGCTTGGCTGGAGGCGCAGATAGTTCTAGAGCACTACAGTCGGAATGTTGTCGGGGCCCATAGCCTTTGCTGTATCCAGTGCACTCGGCCGTTTCTTGATATCACGTGGAGTGAATCGAATTGGCTGAAGACTGGCTTCTGTGATGTTGGGGATATCGGGTGAAGGCCAAGATGGATCATCCACTCGGCACTTCTGGCTGAAGATGGTTGCAAACGCTTCAGCCTTGTCTTTTGCACTCACGTGCTGGACTCCGCCATCATTGAGGATGGGGATGTTCACAGAACCTCCTCCTCCCGTTAGTTGTTTAATTGTCCACCACTATTCACAACTTGATGTGGCAGGACTTCAGAGCTTTCATCTGATCCGTTGATTGTGGAATCGCTTAGCTCTGTCTATAGCATGCTGCTTCTGCTGTTTAGCATGCATGTAGTCCTCTGTTGTAGCTTCACCAGGTTGGCACCTCATTTTTAGGTACGCCTGGTGCTGCTCCTGGCATGCTCTTCTACACTCCTCATTGAACCAGGGTTGATCCCCTGGCTTGTTGGTAATGGTAGAGTGAGGAATATGCCAGGCCATGGGGTTACAGATTATGGTGGAATACAATTCTGCTGCTGCTGATGGCCCACAGCGCCTCATGGATGCCCAGTTTTGAGCTGCTAGATCTGTTCTGAATCTATCCCATTTAGCATGGTGGTAGTGCCACACAACACGTTGGATGGTATTCTCAGTGTGAAGACGGGACTTCGTCTCCACAAGGACTGTGCGTTGGTCACTCCTACCAATACTGTCATGGACAGATGCATCTGCGACAGGTAGATTGGTGAGGACGAGGTCAAGTAGGTTTTTCCCTCGTGTTGGTTCTCTCACCACCTGCCGCAGGCCCAGTCTGGCAGCTATGTCCTTCAGGACTCGGCCAGCTCAGTCACTCAGCCAGCTACCAAGCCACTCTTGGTGATGGACATTGAAGTCCCCCACCCAAAGTACATTCTGTGCCCTTGCTACCCTCGGTGCTTCCTCCAAGTGCTGCTCAATATGGAGGAGGACTGATTCATCAGCTGAGGGAGGGCGGTAGGTGGTAATCAGCAGGAGGTTTCCTTGCCCATGTTTGACCTGATGCCATGAGATTTCATGGGGTCCGGAGTCAATGTTGAGGACTCCCAGGGCCACTCCCTCCTGACTGTATATCACTGTACCGCCACCTCTGGTGGGTCTGTCCTGCCGGTGGGACAGGACATACCCAGGATGGTGATGGGACGTTGGCTGAAAGGTGTGATTCTGTGAGTATGGCTATGTCAGGCTGTTGCTCAACTAGTCTGTGGGACAGCTCTCCCAATTTTACATAAGAACATAAGAACATAAGAAATAGGAGCAGGAGTAGGCCAATCGGCCCCTCGAGCCTGCTCCGCCATTCAATAAGATCATGGCTGATTTGATCCTAACCTCAAATCTAAATTCATGTCCAGTTTCCTGCCCGCTCCCCGTAACCCCTAATTCCCTTTACTTCTAGGAAACTGTCTATTTCTGTTTTAAATTTATTCAATGATGTAGCTTCCACAGCTTCTTGGGGCAGCAAATTCCACAGACCTACTACCCTCTGAGTGAAGAAGTTTCTCCTCATCTCAGTTTTGAAAGAGCAGCCCCTTATTCTAAGATTATGCCCCCTAGTTCTAGTTTCACCCATCCTTGGGAACATCCTTACCGCATCCACCCGATCAAGCCCCTTCACAATCTTATATGTTTCAATAAGATCGCCTCTCATTCTTCTGAACTCCAATGAGTAGAGTCCCAATCTACTCAACCTCTCCTCATATGTCCACCCCCTCATCCCCGGGATTAACCGAGTGAACCTTCTTTGTACTGCCTCAAGAGCAAGTATGTCTTTTCTTAAGTACGGACACCAAAACTGTATGCAGTATTCCAGGTGCGGTCTCACCAATACCTTATATAACTGCAGCAATACCTCCCTGTTTTTATATTCTATCCCCCTAGCAATAAAAGCCAACATTCCGTTGGCCTTCTTGATCACCTGCTGCACCTGCATACTAACTTTTTGATTTTCATGCACTAGGACCCCCAGATCCCTTTGTACTGCAGTACTTTCCAGTTGCTCGCCATTAAGATGGCACAGGTCCCCAGATGTTAGTGAGGAGGAATTTGCAGGGTCGACTGGGCTTGGTTTGTCTTTGCTTTTGTCGTGTCCCATGCCTAGTGGTCCGTCCGGTTTTATTCTTTTTTTGACTTTTTGTAGCGAGATTGTACAATTGAGTGTGGCTTGCTAGGCCATTTCAGAGGGTGATTAAGAATCAACCTGGCTCTGGATTCACATATAGGCCAGACCGGGTAAGGACAGCAGGTTTCCTTCCCTGAAGGGCATTAATGAACCAGATGGGTTTTTGCGACAATCCGGTAGTTTCATGGTTACCATTACTGATACTAGTTTTTTATTCCAGATTTTATTTAGTTAATTGAATTTAAATTCTCCAGAATTACTAGTCCGGTAACATAACTGCTATGCTACCGTATCTAGAGACTGGAGAAGACTGTGAAGGAAAACACTCATGATAGGTGGGTCAGTTATACTAAATAGAAGAAGATGCTGAGGTTTTAGTCCAGCTCTCCACATACTGCTGACCGTCTCCTCAAGAGACTCTTCTGTAGAATTTTAAATTGCACCTTGTTCCTATTATCAGCACATTCTCAACACTGCACAATATTGATTTACGATCTCTGGTCTAAGCCAGCCTTTCATTTATGCTGAACACCAAATGTACTATTCCTAAAATAGCAAGACAGCTGTTAACGTTTGACAGAACTGATGTTCTTGTGATCTTTTTTAGCAGAATTATGAGGGAGCTTATCCAACCGTAGAAACACTTTAGATACCCCAAATTACAATGTTGACAATATGCTTGGTATATAATACCAGTCCTGTAACTTCCTTTTTGTTTGACTGGAAGGGGAATCTCTTTGGTTATTCCTGATACCTTGTATATATAATAAGATAGTTCACCAAACATAAATGCACCAAAACATCCACATTTCATTTCATTTAAAAATAACCTAAGCAGGGATCCCAAAATGGCCCTTGGGTGTAGTATATTGTGTGGGAATGAAGCTGACAGATCAGAAGGTGCCAGGTTTAGTATGTGATCAATGCTGAGTTAGGCGATTTCAGCGAGGCTGCAGAGGGAGCTTTGGTGCCCCTCGGCCAGGGAGACAAAATCAGTTTAAACTTTTTTCTCTATAGGTAGAATGGACACCTGGGCACAAGGAATAGTGGAAGGCTGCTGACATGAGTAAGCACCTTGTGGAAGAAGGAGGATGGCGGGGGGGAGGAAGTTGAGAAGAAAAGTTGCCTGAATAGTCATAAGGAATCTGCAAAATGATTTTGCCCATCGGCAGAAGGCTAGTTTTTCACTTGAGTGCTAGCCTTTTGACATAATGCCCCACTGGGCTCCATAACTCCTCCAAGACAGTTTCCACTGAGTACAACTAAGTTTAAATGAAAATATTCAGAGTTGAACCAAAAGTTATCTCGAGTTCCTTGTAACTATTTAAAAATATTGATATTCAAAATGGTTTTAGGCAATGACAAAACAGATAAATTGACTTAGTAGAAGCTAGCTACTTCACTTAGCGGCAATTCAGATAAGAGCAGGTTTGATTCATTTTCCTGTTTACCTCTCAAACTGTCTACCTAATCACTTTCTGCAGCTTTTAGAAAGAAATTCCATTGTGCCTTTAAGATTGCTTGACTTAAAGGGCATGATTTTACTGGGGAGCCGGGAAGGGTTCGGGGGGGGTGGAATTCCTGACGGGAAACTTGGAAGTACGGGTTTCCTGGACATCCTTACGATTTTGATGTAAGGAAGTCTTTTTTTTGATGGTTTCCTGCTCGACAGGCCAGCCCGATTGACAGGCTTAGTCATCGGGGATCGTCGGGGGGGTCAGTCATCGGAGGGGAGTCAGTGATTGGAGGGGAGTCAGTCATCCGGGGGGGGGGCAGTCATCAGGGGGGCAGTCATCGGTGGTCATTGGGGAGTCAGTCATTGGGGGTTCAGTCACCGGGGGGCTCAGTCATTGGGAGTCATCGGGGGGGTCAGTCTTCGGGGGTCATTGGGGGCTCAGACATTGGTGGTCATCGGGGGGCTCAGTCATTGGAGGGGATCAGTCATCGGGAGTCATCGGGGGGCTCAGTCATCGGGGGTCATCGGGGGCTCAGTCATTGGTGGTCATCGGGGGGCTCAGTCATTGGAGGGGCTCAGTCATCGGGAGTCATTGGGGGCTCAGTCATCGGTGGTCATCGGGGGCTCAGTCATTGGTGGTCATCGGGGGGTCAGTCATTGGGGGGCTCAGTCATCGGGAGTCATCGGGGGGCTCAGTCATCGGGGGTCATCGGGGGCTCAGTCATTGGTGGTCATCGGGGGGCTCAGTCATTGGAGGGGCTCAGTCATCGGGAGTCATTGGGGGCTCAGTCATCGGTGGTCATCGGGGGCTCAGTCATTGGTGGTCATCGGGGGGTCAGTCATTGGGGGGCTCAGTCATCGGGAGTCATCGGGGGGCTCAGTCATCGGGGGTCATCGGGGGCTCAGTCATTGGTGGTCATCGGGGGGCTCAGTCATTGGAGGGGATCAGTCATCGGGAGTCATCGGGGGGCTCAGTCATCGGGGGTCATCGGGGGCTCAGTCATTGGTGGTCATCGGGGGGCTCAGTCATTGGAGGGGATCAGTCATCGGGAGTCATCGGGGGCTCAGTCATCGGTGGTCATCGGGGGGTCAGTCATCGGGAGTCATCGGGGGGTCAGTCATCGGGGGCTCAGTCATCGGGGGGCTCAGTGATTGGGGGTTCAGGCTTTCACTGACCGACCCGCCTCCTAAGAGTGGGTTGGTCGCCGGCCCCTCGTCCCTTCTCCAATAAAACTGGAAATGGGCGGGTTGGGGGTGGGCTGGGGGTAGATTTAAAATTTTTAAAATTTTTACTGTCCTCCCCCTCCCCTCCCCCAACCTACCCGTTTTTCCGAGTTAAAATCATGCCCAAAGTGTTTGGCTTAGTAGAAACGTATTGTTATGGCTCAGCTAAACAAAGTCATCGATGAAAAATAATCATTCCTGATACAAGCTTTGTCCATTTATCACAAGGTATAACTGTAGGACATTATTAGAATTGTGGATTTTCATGTTTTGAGTTCCTATTAAATAGGATTGTTTTCTACAGAGTTAAATGCTTTTTATAGCATCTAAAGCCCTCAGTATGGAACAGCATCATTAGGTTTCAGAGATATATTGATTTTTCAGGAAAGCAGCACTGCCTTTTCTAATCAGAGTGGCTCAGAGACATGAGAGTGCAACACAATACAAAAATAAATTCTTCATCTTGTTGAAACAGCCCTAAAGGCCAACTAGATATATATCCTAGGAACACTTAGACAGGCCACTTTGCCAGCCAGCACTCTTCCAGGGGAGATCGGGTGT
The DNA here is from genome assembly GCF_035084215.1 of Heptranchias perlo. Lineage (NCBI taxonomy): Eukaryota > Metazoa > Chordata > Chondrichthyes > Hexanchiformes > Hexanchidae > Heptranchias > Heptranchias perlo. The sequence continues at coordinate 67,433,709 of NC_090333.1, forward strand.
GTGAGATCGTGCCCAGAAATTGGTCTCCCTCTACACCCGCTAATTTTTCACCCAAAAAAAAATATTGGACGACCTACTCAGTTGCGTTTGTTGCCAGTTTATGTCCTCGTTACATCCGTGCCGGATTATTTTTCAAGGTGTGCAAACTTATTTCATATTTAATGTTCATTCTGTGAGTGGCTTAAGACTGTCCTCTCACCAACCAGGACATCAACATACTGTGTGACAAGGCCGCAAGGAAAATGGTCGGGCAGGCAGGACATTTTCTCTACCAATAATGGCAGGGTTCAGAGGTTTAAAGAGGTGAACGCGATGCTGTTCAGGAGCTTGCAAGGCACGAGGTGGGGGCACAGAGTGGTGGGAAAGTAGGAAATTTAAAAATCCTGCTTCAGGAACGTAATGCCCAACCAATGTCATTTTGCTTCAGGCCACATCAGTGTTTTCGAGCAAGCAGTTGATTAAGTGTTTTCACAGGTGTCCTCACGTGTGTGAGAGTTCACACAATACAACTGAGTCGTGCAAGCGATGAGCTACAGCAAAATGCCTCGTCTAGACTTGATCTGTGAATAAACAAATATGTCCTTGATGTTGCTGAGGAAGCAGATAGGCACTGACAACATGACAACTAAATCACAGTGTTTGAGCTACAGAGAGAGTGCCTGTACAACAAGCTGGCGTCAAGATCTACACATAGTCATTCTAACTATTTTCAGCCTCATTAAACTATGCCGTGTGCAGTACGTTTTAACTCACTGTTGAAAGCAGTGGGGGGGGGATGTTGGAGCCTGTCGCAACTGTTTTATCGGTGTAAAAGGTAGCATTGGTGGGGGGTACGGGACACGCCAATTTCTGGCCGCTCTCCCCTGGAAGAGCGCTGGCTCACAAATTGGTAGCTGCCAACTTCCAGGTGTCCAAGACGGCCCGTCTGAAACAGGTGTTAGGCCCTTTGAATAGGCAAATCAGGGGCCTAACGCCTGTTTCACGACCCCACTCCCAAATTCAGCATAAACTGGGCGGAGCACGTGTCACGTGTACTCCATTCAGTTGTACTGGGTCTACAGCAGCCTAACCAGGGCTCTTAAAGGAATCCATTGGGGGCCGCTGAGCAAAAGGTAAGTAATTCTTTTTTAACTGAACATTTATGTGGAGCCAGGAGGAGCAGGAATACTGCAGGCCGCAATGCTCACTACAGCTCACCAGTTTCATGCAGATATGGCCTGAGGCCCAGTTTGCAGTGCGCGTACCAGGTGCAAGGCCTGGTTTCTGGTGCCAAAGAAATTTCTTGACCTGTAAGTCAGTTTAACTAAGCAGAGAGAGAATTCAGCAGAGAAATGAAATGACCTTGGCTCTCTCAATTCTTTTCACTTTATTGGTAATTGGTCTGTTAACGCACGGCACATGCTGTATGGATATTCCTTTCTTGTGACCTTGATTCATCTCTTTAAGATCCTGGAAGATCAAGTAGTTCAATGTGTCACTGGAATATTTGAGTCCAGCTTTTCAAAGGGCCCCCCTCGCTGAGAGTGAATGGACGGATTGCAAAACTGGCAGTGTGATCTAATCTTTGACTTGGCCAGACCTTTTTCCACAAAGGGAATGATATGGCAGCCTCTATCTTGTTTCCTTTTTCATTATATATGTGTAAGAGTTTTTCTTTCTTAAAAAGAAACGATATAAAAAACGGTGACAAATGTTTTTTTTTCTGGTTGAAATAGAAAATTACATGTCCGCCAGATGGAAGGACTCTGATTTGAAATGGAAAACAGTCAATGCTTGTGCTACTGATCTCTGCACTCCAGGGAATCTCTCATTGATCCGTCTGCACGCAGGAAACACAGAGCTCAATGTGATGGATTATTCCACGGTGGTGAAATTGGACCATGTAAGACACGAGTGGCAAAGTGACAAACTATTCCACTTTACTAAATATATAAGGAATGGCAGGACATTGTGCTATATTCCCTTTATAGAATGGTTCTGATCAACTGTGATTAAAATGCATTTTTTTTAAATTTAAAGCAGCACTCTCGTTCATGTTTTTTTACTAACACGGTACACCAGAGACAAACATCACAGTGAAACATACTAGCATGTTACTTTTGTGCAGTTTTGCGATGAAAATAATGCACAGCACTTCTTGGAGCTAAAATTCTTGCTGTTGATAATTGTACTGAAAAAGTAGGCTTGAGTACGAAATGGGAACTCCTGTTTTGTACTCGGCAAATTTTATGCTAAAATTATCAACAGGAAGAGGTCCATCCCTCCCTCCCTCTCTCCCTGTTCTTCTCTTTCCCTAAAAAAAATTGTTTTTCTGTCATTTTACTTCCTTTTCCCCCTCCTCTCCTCAAGGTAGGGTCTCTTGCTAGAGTACAGTTCCACTGCTGCAGACATTCTTCTGGGACCTTGCCTAAGAAACATTCTTCAAGTCTTGAGTGTAGACAGAGTGTCGAATGACTATTCAATCAAGTTGGATCATCACAGCCAAGCATATAAGGAGTGGCAGGACATTGTGCTATATCCTCTTTATAGAATGGTTCTGGATGACTGTGATTAAAGTGGATTTTGTTTTTAATTTAAAGGAGCGCTCTCTTGTCCTCATTTAACATTCACACACCGATTAAAAATGCTTTATTTCATTTCATCTTAGCCCAGTGTCCTTGAATCTAATTGTGGCACCCCAGCTGAGATCAGCTAACCTAGCAAGGATCAGGGGTCAAATCTGGAACCTTTCTGGTCTGTACCATATCATATGATAAATTTACCGATTGAGGTAGTGGCAGTAGGGATGCTGCAATGGGCTTCATTGTCCCTGGGTTAAGGATAGAACAAAAATTGGCTAATGTTTTGTATCTACATCACTATCTGCTGGCCACCTACTGGATGTGTGTGTGTATATGGACATCACATGAGGATGGGATCATGGCTGTGATGCTGCAACAGTCAAATAGGCCACTGGCGCCATATGACCAGCCAACACATGAAGAATGAAGGCTTAGATGAGGCACCAGTGGGCTGACGCCATCTGTGCAGATATTCCCCAGCATCAGTCGCTGTGCTATCTTCAGGAGAGAATTAGAGAGGGAAAAAGAAATTTAGTTCTTCTAACCCACCCTCTTCTCCCTCCCTTCACCCTTCTCCCTCATTATGAAAACCACAATTGTACCCAGTAGTCTCAGCATAGGCAATGTTTGATTCACTGCAGAAATCAGGGCCATTTTATTTTTGGTAGGGGTATCAAATGTGAAACGTTTCCTGGTAGTTGTGTGTGTTTAGGTGTCAGCCTTGGTTCAGTGATAGCAATCTTGCCTCTCTGTCAGGTCATGGATTCAAGCCCTACTCCAATTATATGAATACATAATTGAGGCTCACACTTCAGTGCAGTACTGTCGGAGATTCTGTCTTTCAGATGTGATATTAAATCAAGGCCCTATCTACCCTCTCAGGTGGATGTGAAAGATCCCATACTACTATTTGAAGAAGAGTAGGGGAGTTCTCCTAGTTTCTTGGCCAATATTTGTCCCTCAACCAACATCAGTAAAACAGATTATCTGGAATTTTATCTCATTGTTGTTTGTGGGACCTTGCTGTGTGCAAATTGGCTGCTGCATTTCCCTATATTATATTGGTGATTACACTTTAAATAAATGTAACCAACACATAGCCTGATCCAATTGAGTTATGGGTTCAGTTCCATTCAGCCATCTCTAATTAGCAACAAGCTCAAAATCTATTATCGTAGGGATCAACATGATGCAGCTTAATACTATGCCCCTCTGAGGGATCTGTAACTTTCCATTGGCTGTGAAGCACTTTGGAGTATCCTACGGTTGTAAAAGGCACCATATAAATGCAAGTTCTTTCTTTCTATCTTTCTTTCTTTTAGGTTTGAGATGGAGACATGAATTAAGGTTTTAAATTTAGGTAAGGCGGACTTTGGAGGGATGAAGCCGAAATTGACCACAATAGACTGGGCAGAACTATTAACAGATAAAACTACAGACGAACAGTGGGAGGTGATCAAAGAAGTATTTGGTACAATACAAGACCTGCACATACCCCTAAAGGGCAAGACAACCTTGGTCAACAAGAGAAGTGAGAGATAGTATAAAACAAAAAGAAAGGGCTTATACGAATGCAAAGAACAGTAGAGCTCCCGAGGACTGGGTGAGATATAAAGAACAGCAAAGGGATACAATGAAAGTAGTAAGAGCTGCAAAAAAGGAATACGAGAAAAAGCTTGCGAGGGCTATCAAGGACAACACGAAAGGTTTTTACAAGTATATTAAGAAAAAGAGGGTGGCTAAGAATAACGTGGGCCCCTTAAAGACAGACGCAGGTGATACTGTAATTGAAAATGAGGGAAATGGCAGGCTTACTAAATATTTACTTTGTATTGGTCTTCACAGTAGAGGATGAGGATAAAGTACTAGAGATACAAAGAAAAGTAAAAATAAATCAAGGGGAGGAATTTACTAGATTTAATACAAGTACAAAAATGGTAATGGAGAAAATAATAAGACTAAAGGTATACAAATCTTCAGGACCTGATGGTATCCACCCCAGGGTATTAAAAGAAGTAGGTGAAGAAATTGAAGATGCTGTAGTCATGATCGTCCAAAACTCTCTCGAGTCAGGAATTGACCTCTTGGATTGGAAAATTGCCAATGTCGCTCCACTATTTAAGAATTGTAAGAGTGATAAACTAGGAAATTATAGGCCTATTAGTCTAACATCTGCTCTGGGAAAGTTACTAGAATCTATTATTAGGGACAGAGTGGCTGAGCATTTGGACAAACGTGAACTGATCAGAGAGAGCCAGCATGGATTTGTAACGGGTAAGTCCTGTCTAACGAACCTAGTTGAATTTTTTGAGGAGGTAACCAACGTGGTAGCTAAGGGAGTATCTATGGATGTTATTTATGTGGACTTCCAGATACATAAGAAACTGTTAACAAAAATGAGAGCACATGGAATTGGAGGCAACCTATTGACATGGGCAGGGAATTGATTAGGAGGTAGGAGACAGAGAGTAGGGATAATAAGTATGTACTCCAATAGGCAGGATGTGACTAGGGATCTGTACTGGGGCCTCAGCTTTTCACTATATTTATAAATGACTTAGATGAAGGAATAGAGAGCCGTATTTCCAAGTTTGCTGATGACACCAAGTTAAGTGGCACAGCAAATAATGTAGATGGGAGAAAAATGTTGCAAAGAGATTAAGTGAATGGGCAAAACTGTGGCAGATGGTGTTCAATATGGGGAATTGTAAGGTCATCCACTTTGGATTTAAGAAAGATAGATCAGAGTATTTTCTAAATGGCGAGAAGCTAGAAACTGTGGAGGAACAGAGAGATTTATGGATCCAAGTACAGAAATCACTAAAAGCTAGTGAACAGGTACAAAAAATAATTTAAAAGGCTAATGGAATGTTGGCCTTTATCTCAAGAGGACTGGATTACAAAGGGTTGGAAGTTAAGTTACACTTGTGTAAAGCTCTGTTTAGACCCCATCTGGAGTACCACATTCAGTTCTGAGCATCGCACCTTGGGAAGGATATATTGGCCTTAGAGAGGGTTCAGTGCAGATTCATCAGAATGATACCTGGGCTAAAAGGGTTAAATTATAAGGACAGGTTGCATAGACAAGACTTGTATTCCTTTGAGTGGAGAAGATAAAGGGGTAATGTAATTGAGGTGTTTATGATTATTAATGGATTTGATAGGGTAGATAGAGAGAAACTATTTCCTCTGGTGGGGGAGTACAGAACAAGGGGGCATAACCTTAAAATTAAAGCTAGGCCATTCAGGGGTGATGTCAGGAAACACTTCTTCACACAAAGGGTAGTGCAAATCTGGAACTCTCTCCCCCAAAAAGCTGTGAGGTTAGATCAATTGAAAATTTCAAAACTGAGATTGATAGATTTTTGTTAGGCAAGGGCATTAAGGGTTCCGGAACCATGGCAAGTAAATGGAGTTAAGATACAGATCAGCCATGATCTAATTGAATGGCGGAACAGGCTCGTGGGGCTGAATGACCTACTCCTGTTCCCACGTTCCTTTCTTTCTTTCATGCCAGTGCTACAAAGCAAAGCATTACCATTCTCAGGCTGCATTTACACTGCAACCGTAGTGTTGTTGTGAGGCAAAATTGCTGCATTTGTAATGTAAATGCAGCTTTAAAGATTTGTTTTTTGTACACACTCTGATATTTCAATTGCTGACAATCATTAATAATAAATATGATTCACTTTTTCTGCTTAGAAGACAGGTTTACAGTCACTTTAGTTTTCTAAACCCAATAGATTTGCACCAGAGTATCACATTACCAGTCCTTCCCACCAGCTCTGTTCAACCAAATAATTTGATAAACATTTGAAAGAGTCATGAATCCAAGAATCCAAACCTCAATAAGCCACATCTGGTGTTACGTCAACGCTGTTATAGGTACACAGCAAGTTTGTTTTGATGTCAGAAGTCAGTAGATCAGAGGACTGGTTATTGTTCTAAAATCACTCTGAATAAATAAGGATGTAGTAAATACCCTGAAGCACTTTTTTTATTACACCATGAGTACGTACCAATTTGGAATTACATTTTGAATTAGTTTATTTTTGGTTAATGGAGTGCAGGACCAGTCTCTGGACTTTGACTTTTCCTGATGTTATATCCTCTACAAATTTTAGAACAGTACAATATTCTCCATTACTTGAAATTGATCCTCCTCTCCCCCCTGTATGTCATCATTTCTTGGAGAACTTTATAGGTAGTTGTAATTGTGAACGTGCAATGCTAAGATAACCTTCTTGTACAATAACACATAAAATATACATTTACCATTTGCAGAATTGTGATGTTGAAGTATGCAAATTATATTATAACACATCTTCTGTTGCACAGAGATGCCAAATATTGCTGTTTCAACAGCAGCACTGGGAAGGCTTCATACCCTAGACAGGTAGTGGAGAAATTTACTTCTCCCTCTATTATCTTCAAAATGTGACGAGATTAGGTAGTTTCTAGCTGGGCAGGAGAGCAAGTTGGCGCTGGTCTGTTGATTCCATTGTTTGCAGCCGACGATATCCCTTTAAGGCGAGGCTGTCTGATCACCGGCGAACCAGGAAGAGCAAGTTCCAGATTTCTGCATTTAACTGCACATGTGCAGTCACCAGAACAACAACAACAACTTGCATTTATATAGTGCCTTTAACGTACTAAGACGTCCCAAGGCGCTTGATCTTCCATTTCACCACTAATAACGGTGAGCGCTGTTAGGCTCACCATTATTTTTGTGGCAATTTCTGGGCCAATATAAACTGAAATATAAAAATCATAATTTATTTTTATATATTTAATTCTAATTGAGCTTGATTCCACCCAGCAAGTGATCTTAATAAAATTATCTGGGGATTGAATGGCACAACGAGGGAGCACAATGAGGTAGCCTATTGTGCTTACACCTCTGGAATCTGGATTGGAATCTAGCCCCGATTAATGGTATGAAAGTTTTCCCTCTGTTGGCTGTAATTGACCGGAGTGAAACAAGCTTTAGCAATTTCAATCGGGTTCCTAATGGCTGGGTAACCACAGCAAAACTAAACTGTCTATACTTCAAAATCAATTGGCAATCTCATTGAGAGACCACAAGGATGATAACCGTTCAACTGCGTCCAATCTCATTGTTTTTCAACCCTGCATCTTCTCCTCAAAATTCACAGGACTGTTCTGACAGGTGCATTATTTCCTGTCCCTTGTACTCATCTTCTCTTAATTTGACTTCATTGGCTGGCTATTTTTATTCCCCATATCTACACAATTCTACTGATGCTTTCTGCCTCTTTAAATTTCAGGGTCTTTGGCCCCAGTTATCTTCTTCTTCATGGATCTCCAATTCCACTACACTTCCATGTATCAGCAGGGCAGAGAGTGGGAACCCTGCAACAAATGGCTCATCTCCTGACTCCTCAAGATGTCTCTACCATCTACAAGGTTCAAGTCAAGGGGAAGATGGAATACTCACCATTCGCCTAGGTGGGTGCGACAACAACTTGCATTTATTTGTTGCCTTTAACGTAGAAAAACATCCAAGACGCTACGCAGAGGCATAATCAGACAAAAATGGACACCAGGCCAAAGAAGGAGCTGAAATGAGGGGTGACCAAAAGAGGTGGGTTTTAAGGGGGGTCCTAAAGGATCAGAGGTGAAGAGGCTTAGGGAAGGAATTCCAGAGTGTAGAGCGTAGACGGCTGAAGGCACAGCCATCAATGGCGGGATGAAGGGAGTGGGGTTACACAAAAGAAAGTCTGCTTTCTATGTGCTTGGGACAATCTACCATTGTTGGTTGAAATGAGGCCAAGGAGAAGTCATTTTTGTACAACGTATTTCTTTAGTAGTTTTCCATTTTCTAAATAATGACTGCTCCTCAGTCTTACTGCACTTCAGGAAACACTAGTGGTTGGCCCCAGCTATGTAGTGTTCATACCAGGTGGCGATTGTTCCATTGCCCATTTGGCAGTGCCTTGGCTTCAATGGACTTGCTATTTCTCAGTATGCATTCACTGTGTAGTACTTTTATTACAATATCTATAGTTGTACTTGTTTCTAGAGGACCGACTATGTTGTCAGCCAATCCTGTCACCTTTTTGACCTTGGTTTGAAACTAGCCAGAAGAGTCATCACTGAAGGCTGGTAAAAGTCAGCAGATAAATGAAATAATGAAATAGGTTGCGTCAAAAAGGTTTGGTTATATATTTTCGGCTTTGGAATAATTATTCCAGATAGAACTAAAAGACTTGCTTTTTATAAGCAGTCACCCTCAAACACAGATTATGACCATTCTTTCACATTCCAGTATCAAAATAATACTGTATAATCTAATAAAAACCTGATAATATCATACAACAATGATTCATGCCACAAATTATCATTTAGCCTGTGTAAAAAGGGGGAAAAAGTTCATTTTTCATCCCATTTGCTGCAACAATGTTAAAAATACTGAGCGTTGATTCAAGCTGTTTCAATCATCAGTCTCGTCGTGAGTTTTTACCCTGTATTTGAAATCGTCACATTTTCCAGATTCAAATTTGTCAACTATATGCAAAGCAGTTGGAATATAATACAAAATCAATTTGTGCATGCTTAGTTACCCAGAGAGAAATACTAATCTGAAAGGTATGAGAATTCATTGGGTCACATTTTAGCAGTGTTTAGGCCACTAATTGCACCTTATGTCATGAGCTAAGAATAGAGTTAGTTACGACAGGCTCTTTTCTTTTCTTTGCACAAACACCTCCAGGATAATCATTGTATTTCTTATTACTGATTAACATTGTTGCAGAAAATGGGATGAAAATTTAACTTTTTCTCCTTTTTTACACATGCTAAATGGTAATTTGTGGCATGAAGCATTGCAATATATTATCAGGTTTTCATTATGTTATACCATATTATTTTGATACTGGAATGTGTAAGAATGGTCATAATCTGTGTTTGAGAGTGACTGTTTATACAAGGAAGTGTATTTATTAAATCTGTTTTCTCACATAAAAATGAAATTGCACATTGAATGTGTGGGAGACAGCTTAAATATCTTTCATTAATATATATTATATACTACTGAATGATATATGTTGGAAAGACAAATGTCTATATGCTTGCTACATGCCTCATCACTCCATGTTATAGTATTTTAAATGCTATAAAAGTAGTCTGGGTGCAACTATTTTGGGCAAAACACCCCCCTCCCCCTCCCTTAATATTACAAGTGACATTATCATTCTTCACACTGCCCATAACTCCAAAACATTTTGTCAGTGAAACAGAACTTCATATCATATGAGGGGGGAGCTTACACAAAATATCTACTCTCAGAGGTTCTAATGCATAAATCATAATAAGAGAGACTGGCACACACCAGTAAGTGTTCACATAGCTCCCTTTACAGCCTTTAGGAATTGTAGAGTAGTTCAGTCAGATCTACTTCTCCTTTAAACCTTTGGTCTTTACACCAGCTGCCATCACTTTATCTACATATACTACAGGGCTGTCCCAATGAAGCACATATCTCTCGAAGCAAGAGTTCAAAGTTTAAAGCCATATTGTCCCTTTATTAGGTAAGATGAGTAATGCCAGTACTAATATGGTAATGATAAATGGGCCCAACTGCATCTAATCTGAGGTATGCAGAGTGGATCAGGATTTTCATGGTAATAGAACTGAAGCTAGTATAGTTGCTGCTATCAGTGGCAAAAGAGGAGCCGATATGGTTCCAAATTAATTCCTTTTGGCAGCTACATTGAGTGCATCTGAGGCTAGATTCTGATAAGTGCTTTCAGATTGTTTTGTGGACTAATGGGCTATGAATTGGAGCTAATAAGCACAGTGTTTGGGAATCCTATCTCTGCAAGCAGGCTTTCTAATCATGTATGCCTACTTAGTACAATCTACTTGTGCTACACAAGGAAAAGCACAGAAACTGAGGGATTGTGACCCTCTGTAACAGCAACAAAGGCCTGTCCATCATATTTTCCTCTCATATTATCGAGTTTGTTTCACTCTGTTCGCTAATATACTCATGTTGACTTTTTTGTTTACATTAGTAAATAGAGGAAGATGTACCCACCATTTTTTTTAAAAGCATTTGGAATTAACCTTTATAAAGTCCCATTACAAAAAAATTGTTTATATCAGCAATACATGCTTATGTTGAATAACACTCTGTTTTGTATCTAATCAATACAGTTAGTAAGATGATCATGGCTCACTAAAATTAATATTGCTGCCAGATAATGCACACATTAGCTCTGATTATTTTTTATCCAATGGTGCAAACATTAATTTTGGTGCATGCACAATATATCCTACTTTCCACTGGCATGTTTATATTCTCTCTTCTAATCTGTTATTTTCATTAAAGCAGACTGAATTCCTCGTAAATTTCAGCATAATGTACAATAATTACATGTAAATAATACGCATGGTACATTTGCATGTAATTTGCTGAAACTTTTTCTGAAGTATTAATGGAAACAGAGACAACTGTTGAGTACCAAGAAGCAACTTGTTTCTGGTAAATAGAAATGGATCCAAAAAAAATGGACAGAAGGGATTTGGGTCTGGGTGGCTTAATGGATTCAATTTTCTGCTAGTTACTCTTGAGTCCTATATGAATGAGACACACAATTACATAGAATTATATAGAATCTACAGCACAGAAACAGGCCATTCGGCCCAACTGGTCTATGCCAGAGTTTATGCTCCACACAAGCCTCCTCCTACCCCTCTTCATCTAACCCTATCATCATATCCTTCTATTCCTTTCTCTCTCATGTGTTTATCTAGCTTCCCCTTAAATGCATCGATACTATTCGCCTCAACTATTCCTTGTGGTAGTGAGTTCCACATTCTTACCACTCTTTGGGGAAAGAAGTTTCTCTTTAATTCCCTATTGGATTTATTGGTGACCATCTTATATTTATGGCTCCTAGTTTTGGTCTCCCCACAAGTGGAAACATCTTAGCAACAGTTTCAGAACTGATCGGTTTTGCTCTGTCAACAAAAAACTGGGGTTAGGACTGGCAAAGCTGATTTTGGTTGGGGTTTACAGTTTTCAGACTGAGGAAGCTTCCAGCCTACTGATCTGATCTGAATTTAAAATTAGCATATTTACATACACAGATCAGGAAATGGCACACTTGAATACAGTGGAATATGTTATAGAGGGGGTGAAATTGGTCTTGGGCGGTTGTGCGAAGCAGGCGACAGCGAATCGGCAGCCCGCCACATTTTCTTTATGAGCGCGTGCATAGCACCCGCCATATTGGACCCTTGGGCGTCCACTTTACGCCTGTGCATTGGGTGCAGTGCAATCCAATTTCTAGGCCCGTATCTTTATGGTCCCTCTGCAATATTGCCTAATTAGACCCAATTAGTGTTGCCCCTGGGTTTGCTATGGTTTGTGAATCATAGGCCGGGAATTTCCTCAGACCTGGTCCCACTCCGCCACTACAACTTTGCTAGAAGTGCGGGGAAAACCCTGTTAATATGCATCAACGGGGTTTTCGCATAATTCCGGCGAAGTTATGGGGGCAGAGCGGGAACAGCTCCAAGGAAATTCTGGCCCGTACAATCATATCATGTCACAGCACAGAAACATTTGCTCACCAAGTCTGCCGCAGTGTTTTTTTCTCCACGAGTCACCTAATCTAATTCCGATCTCCTGCTTGTTCTCCAGGCCACAGGAAGCAAATCTGGACTGAGCTGGTGAAACTAATTTCGGCCAAGACTTGTTTCAGGCATCAGAAAGAAGGACCTCCCTTTGCTCGGTCTCTTCAAAATGAAAAATGTAATTGAGAAACATCAATAAAGTACCTGACCCCAGAGTGCAAGATGTTACCAGCTGAAAAGAGTAGGATAAAAGATTAAATAAATCAAGAAGCTGTGATGAGCTTGCACCAAGATAAATGTTGTAAAGGGGGAAAGCCAAGGAATTGCACAGTTTTGAGGCCCTGGGAAAGAATGAGTTACAGTCAAAGACGGTGCAATTAATCTTGGTTTCAACACAGCGAGGATACTGGCCTGGATGTAAGTGAAAAGATAGTGTTTCAATGTGCTGTGCCACCAGGCCTTTTAAAATCAATCCTTGTCAGCTGAGTGAGCAGATCAGAAGGGAAACTCTTTAATAATACTGCAAAATATGCAGTGTATATAAACCCGTGAATGAAAATGTTAAAGGGAGGAGAGTTTTGAACATTTGCTGTTGTATTGCTCCAGCCGATTTTGTACATTTTCTCAATACCATCCAACTTCAATCAACCACAAAGCAATTTCTGTAATTGATTTTAAAGAATATTATATTTCAGCAGATGTCTGGGTGTATCCCTCTTTGTAAAATAAAATCTGAAATTCATTTCTAGACATTTTAGAACCCAAGAGACCAGGGAGAGATGTTTTGAAAATATTTTGTACTATATAAGATGTTGCTTTGAGATTAAAAATCTCAATATTATTAGAATGGAAAGAACAGATCATAATGCAATGTTTGCCATTCCTGTAGTCTAGCTTGTCTTTATATAATATCCTTTGGGGAAATGCAGCTTAAGTTATCTAATATATAATTTTCTACATATGTTTGTTTCTGAAGACCACTTTATTGTACCAGATGCTTATGTGTGAATCTGCATCTCGAATTAATTCTTGGGTATTTCTCAGCTGAACGAGTAGAGCACGAGGAGTGTTATTTTATTATCAATGCAATGTTCCAAATGCTGCAATAATGTCAAGACTAATTGCAGGGGAAGGAGAGAATAAAATCTTTCTTACTTCAGCATCTCTGGAGGTAATATGCTCTGCTATTATACAGCATTAGTCATTTACTGTGTACAATGTGGTACTCAGCATAGAGTGAATTAGTTTGTAATGTTGGAGGAAGGGGTCCATTTACTTCCAAATTCACTCTAGGCTATTTCTGTCACTTCTAGACAAGGGTACAATAAGCGACTAGTTAGAGCACCTTTTTTAATTTTCTTATGGGCTGATTTTAACTCGGTCCGCCCGGCAGAGTTAAAATTGCTATATACCGCTTAGTGCCCCATTGCTGAGATACTGAGATATGTAGAGGAAGTGAGGGGCCTTGGAGTGCATGGCCACAGATCCCTGAAGGTATCAGGACAGCTAGATAAGATGGTTAAAAAGGCATACGGGATACTTTCCTTTATTAGCCGAGGCATAGAATATAAGAGCAGGGAGGTTATGCTCGAACTGTATAAAATATTGGTGAGGCCACAGCTTGTGTTCTGCATACAGGTCTGGTCACAACATTACAGGAAGGATGTGATTGCACTAGTGAGGATACAAAGGAGATTTACGAGAATGTTGCCAGGGCTGGAGAATTTTAGCTATGAGAAAAGATTGGATAGGCTGGGGTTGTTTTCTTTGGAACAAAGGAGGCTGAGGGGAAATTTAATTGAGGTATATAATATTATGATGGGACTAGGTAGAGTGGATAGGAAGGACCTATTTCCTTTAGCAGTCAGCATCCAGGGGGCATAGATTTAAAGTAATTGGTAGAAAGATTGGACGGGAACTGAGGAGAAATTTTTTCACACAGAGAGCGGTGGGGGTCTGGAACTCACTGCCTGAAAGGATGGTAGAGGCAGAAACCCTGAGCTCATTTAAAAAGTACTTGGATGTGTACTTGAAGTACCGTAACCTCCAGGGCTAAGGACCAAATGCTGGAAAGTGGGATTAAGCTGGATAGTTCCTTTTCGGCCGGCACAGACATGATGGGCTGAATGGCCTCCTTCTGTGCAGTAACTTTCTATGATTCTATGAATCTATGCTGCTCCACCACTGGGGCCTTCCACTGGGTGTCCCAGGTGCCTGTCTGAATTGGGGGGATCCTCATTATTATATTCAGGTCGGGATCCTAGGATGTGCGTAGGACCCCAAATAAATTTCGAGGGACAGCTGGGCTGAGCGTGCACACTCCACCCAGGTAAACTAGACGGTGAAGGGGAGGAGGCCCCAAAAGATGTTAAATAAATAATTATTTTTTAGGGGCTAGGAGGAGCAGGAGTGCTCCTCCGGGCTCCACAACAATAATGTGGGCCACTGACGCACCGGGCTCTCCCCCACCCCCACCTCCGTGATCGCCCCCGCCCCCACACCCCTCCCCTGGACCTACCTGCCTGCTAGATGGGTCGATCTCCAGACTGCCTATAATTATGCCAGCCGGTGAGATGCAGCGGGATGCCTGTTTGGGGCATGGACCGGGCATCGAAATGGACCCGGCCTCTCGCCGGCAGAAACGGGCAGGCATTCCGCATGCCACCCACCCATTCTATGCCCAGAGTTGGAGGTCTATCGTTTACAGACAAAAGTCCTAATAGACTCCCATATTTAAAGTCACTCTACTAAATGTTCCTAGACATTCAACCAAAATGGACCTTAATCAGTAGAAAGCAAATGTGATTAGTACACCTGAATGTAAAAATTACAATTTTGTTTTTGAACGAACTGCTCTTAGTAATCTGTTTCTTCATGGGGAATATTTTATAAAGCATTTAAAAAAGAGGTTTATACCAGAATTGTAGATTTTGTACATAGTTGTATATGTGTAGAGTGCTTCAGGATCAGAGTATTTTATTGATTGGAGTGATGGGGCTTGGGAAAGAAGGGGTAGCTGATAAAGGAACAAAGGAAGATGGTAGCGGTTGTTGGAGGCCAATCATCTCAGCCCCAGGACATTGCTGCAGGAGTTCCTCAGGGCAGTGTCCTAGGCCCAACCATCTTCAGCTGCTTCATCAATGACCTTCCCTCCATCATAAGGTCAGAAATGGGGATGTTCGCTGATGATTGTACAGTGTTCAGTTCCAATTGCAACCCCTCAGATAATGAAGGAGTCCATGCCCGAATGCAGCAAGACCTGGACAACATCCAGGCTTGGGCTGATAAGTGGCAAGTAACATTCGCGCCAGACAAGTGCCAGGCAATGACCATCTCCAACAAGAGAGAGTCTAACCACCTCCCCTTGACATTCAACGGCATTACCATCGCCGAATCCCCCACCATCAACATCATGGGTCACCATTGACCAGAAACTTAACTGGACCAGCCACATAAATACTGTGGCTACAAGAGCAGGTCAGAGGCTGGGTATTCTGCGGCGAGTAACTCACCTCTTGACTCCCCAAAGCCTTTCCACCATTTACAATGCACAAGTCAGGAGTGTGATGGAATACTCTCCACTTGCCAGGATGAGTGCAGCTTCCACAACACTCAAGAAGCTCAACACCATCCAGGACAAAGCAGCCCGCTCGATTGGCACACATCCACCACCCTAAACATTCACTCCCTTCACCACCGGCGCACAGTGGCTGCAGTGTGTACCATCCACAGGATGCACTGCAGCAACTCGCCAAGGCTTCTTCAACAGCACCTCCCAAACCCGCGACCTCTACCACCTAGAAGGACAAGGGCAGTAGGCACATGGGAACAACACCACCTGCACGTTCCCCTCCAAGTCACACACCATCCTGACTTGGAAATATATCGCCGTTCCTTCATCGTCACTGGGTCAAAATCCTGGAACTCCCTTCCTAACAGCACTATGGGAGAACCTTCACCACACGGACTGCAGCGGTTCAAGAAGGCGGCTCACCACCACCTTCTCAAGGGCAATTAGGGATGGGCAATAAATGCGGCCTCGCCAGAGACGCCCACATCCCATGAACGAATAAAAAAAAGAATAAACAATGACAATCATATCTTTCTAGGTGTGCCATTGGGTTCAGTCATTGTTCTTATGGTGCTGTGGGGCAATTGCAAAGCACGTCCTGATTTTCCATGTTTGAAATGCCAGTGGAGATAAGGTGAATTGGATGTTGGTCTCAACTGCGAATTGTTGCTCAGAAAAAAATTGTCAGCGTCCCCCAGATCTTCCCTTCAATGTAACTGGAGTCTTTCCTTAGTGGGGCCTGCCTCCAGTTATATGTTCAAAGAGCAGTTTGTTTGGGGGGAAGGCAGAAAGACCTTGATAAGAAATATGTAATGGAACACTACAGAGGTTTTGTAATTGCGTATCAACAGCTTGCAACTCATTTAAGAAATTTGTCGGATAGTGATGCACTATCTCGCAGTAGAATCCCTGCCTCCCATTATGTACAAGCTTCAAATTCAGTCCTTTCACTCTTGACCTTCACAACAACATCAGCGACTTGCATTTATATAGCACCTTTAATGTAGTAAAACATCCCAAGTGGCTTCACAGAGTGTAATCAGACAACATTTGACACCGAACCACATAAGGAAATATATAAGACAGGTGACCAAAAGCTTGGTCAAAGAGGTGGGTTTTAAGAAGCATCATAAAGGAGGAGAGAGAGGTAGAGAGGCGGAGAGGTTTAGGGAAGGAATCCCAGAGTTTAGGGCCTAGGCAGCTGAAGGCACGGCTGGCAATGGGGGAGCGATGAAAATTGTGGGATGCCCATGAGGCCAGAATTGGAGGAATGCAGAGATGGGATCTGGTGCCATTGTTTCACCAGCTGAAGACTTGGCTACTATATTATTACCAAAACGTTAGCTGCTTATGAGCAATATTACAGACAGTTGACTGATGCTCGAATAAAGTCAGGTGTGCAGAACTGTGCCAGCAGCAAAGCAATGCAACGCAGAAAGCACCTGAAGTGAATCTGGATGTCTGTCATAGAGGCTCAAAACCATTCTGTATTGGTGCATAAAATACCTCTCAAATAACTGAAAGTAGCCCAGATACACTGCTTAGGAAAAGATGTTAGCAGCTTCTTAAAATCATAGAATCATAGAATGGTTACAGCATGGGAGGAGGCCATTCGGCCCATTGAGTCCGTGCCTGCTCTCTGCAATAGCAATCCAGTTATCCCATTCCCCCGCCCTATCACCGTGGTCCTGCAAATTTTTTCCCTTCATGTTCTTATCCAATTCCCTTTGAAAGCCATGATTGAATCTGTCTCCACCACCCCCTCAGGCAATGCATTCCAGAACACAACCATTCCTTGTGTAAAAAAGTTTTTTCTCATGTCACCTTTAGGAACATAGGAACAGGAGTAGGCCATTCAGCCCCTCGTGCCTGCTCCGCCATTTGATAAGATCATGGCTGATCTGTGATCTAGCTCCATGTACCTGCCTTTGGCCCATATCCCACAATACCTTTGGTTGCCAAAAAGCTATCTATCTCACATTTAAATTTAGCAATTGAGCTAGTATCAATTGCCATTTGCGGAAGAGTGTTCCAAACTTCTACCACCCTTTGTGTGTAGAAATGTTTTCTAATCTCACTCCTGAAAGGTCTGGCTCTAATTTTTAGACTGTGCCCCCTACTCCTAGAATCCCCAACCAGCGGAAATAGTTTCTCTCTATCCACCCTATCTGTCCCCCTTAATATCTTATAAACTTCGATCAGATCACCCCTTAACCTTCTAAACTCTAGAGAATACAACCCCAATTTGTGTAATCTCTCCGTTGGTTTACCTCTTTTGAATACCTCTATCAAATCTCCTCTCAACCTTCTCTGCTCTAAGGAGAACAACCCCAGCTTCTCCAGTCTATCTACATAACTGAAATCTCTCATCCCTGGAATCATTCTAGTAAATCTCTTCTGCACTCTCTCTAAGGCCTTCACATCCTTCCTAAAGTGCGGTGCCCAGAACTGGACACAACACTCCAGTTGTGGCCGAACCAGTGTTTTATAAAGGTTCATCATAACCTCCTTGCTTTTGTAGTCTATGCCTCTATTTATAAAGCCCAGGATCCCGTATGCTTTTTTAAACACTTTGCCATGCCACCTTCAACGATTTGTGCACATACACCTCCAGATCTCTCTGTTCTCGCACCCCTTTTAGAATTGTAGCCTTTAGTTTATATTGTCTCTCCTCGTTCTTCCTACCAAAGTGTATCACTTCACACTTTTCTGCGTTGAAATTCATCTGCCACGTGTCGGCCCATTCCACCAGCCTGTCTATGTCGTCTTGAAGTCTATCACTATCCTCCTCGCTGTTCACTACCCTTCCAAGTTTTGTGCCCTGTACACTCAAGTCCAAGTCATTAATATATATCAAAAAAAAGCAATGGTCCTAGTACCGACTCCTGGGGAACACCACTTTACACCTCCCTCCAGTCTGAAAAGCCACCGTTCACCACTACTCTCTGTTTCCTGTCTCTTAGCCAATTTCATATCCATGCTGCCACTGCCCCCTTTATTCCATGAGCTTCAACTTTGATGACAAGCCTGTAATGCGGTACTTTATCAAATGCCTTTTGAAAGTTTATATACACCACATCAACTGCATTGCCCTCATCGACCCTCTGTTACCTCATCAGAAAACTCAATTAAGTTGGTTAAACACGATTTGCCTTTAACAAATCCGTGTTGGCTTTCCTTTGTTAACCCACACTTGTGCAAGTGACTGTTAATTTTGTCCTAGATTATTGTTTCTAAAAGTTTCCCCACTACCGCGGTTAAACTGACTGACCTGTAGTTGCTGGGTTTAACCTTACACCCTTTTTTGAACAAGGGCATGACATTTGCAATTCTCCAGTTCTCTGGCACCACCCCCGTATCTAAGGAGGATCAGAAGATTATGGCCAGTACCTCTGCAATTTCCACCCTTCTTCCCTCAGCAACCTCAGATGCATTCCACCTGGACCGGGTGATTTATCTACTTTAAATACAGCCAGCCTTTCTAGTACCTCCTCTTTATCAATTTTTAGCCCATCCAGCATCCCAACTACCTCTTCATTTACTGTGATTTTGGCAGCACCTTCTTCCTTGGTAAAGACAGATGCAAAGTACTCATTTAGTACCTCATGCAAAAGTACTGCTCGTCTCAAGAGTTCCTAGAATTAACAACTCCAGCTTCTTTTGCCTGCAGTGTACTGGGTTAGTGCAGTTCTACACTTATAGTGAGCCTGAACCTCAAAACAGCTGCAGGTCTGTGAATGTTATTCTCAATTGAGTGGTATTAAAATACAAGCAAATTAAACTCACAAATCATCTACTACTTAATAACCCGAATAGATTGAAAGTGAGGAATGGGCAACAAAACAAATTTTCTGACTAGAATTACGTTCAAAAAAACATTTATTGTTCACTTGTGTACACGAATTAATATATCGTAGCGTACACTTAAAAGGTGTAGACATAGGCCAAGAAGCGATTGATCGGGGGGGAGAAAGCTGTATTGTCTTTAAAATAACGTTACTGGTTTAAGTTTGCTTAAAGGGACATTGTTGTTCAGAGTTTTTGTGAAAGGGAATAGATGCTGCTGCACAGAAATTAATTTGTAGAGAATTAAGGGGAGACAATCTTGTGATTCAGTGAAGTCTGCCATAAGCTTAACAATGTTTTGAATAGTTTCAGATGAGGAAAGCCATTTGACCCACCTTAGTTCATACGTCCAGAATAACCCCAAAATACCCCCCAATGCAGTATCCAATTAGTTCCCAACAGATTAGCATTTCCGATAGTTAATTGTGAGAATTGCATTTTAAAATATTCATATTGCACATAATACTAGAGTATCACATTTAAATGAATGGGGATTTGAGACTTAAGATCAAAGCAGTGCACTTAAATGGGACAGACAGTGCATGAAACAAAATCAATGCAATGCACAGTTAACCTTTATTTCTGCCACTTTGCTCTGAGTTGTCCAGCCTTCTTCTTGAAAAATTCTTAAGGGAGAAAAATATTTTATAAATAAAAAGTTAACCATGGCAATGTAACATATTAGTGCCATTTATTTTCAAGCAGATTAAGCATCAAATCAACTGAAAAGTAGGTTTTGATTTTTATTTATTCTTATCTAGGATTAGGAGTGCCAGTGCTGAAGAACAGAGTATTTTTATCCCCATCTTTTAGCATTCAATGTCAGTTTTGAGCACTCCTATGGCCAGATGCAGAGTAAGGGTTTAGCTAGCAATTTGAAGTTTGTACACACACCCAATGATACATTACTTTCCCATGCCTGTCCTCTCCCCCCAACTTGTCCGTTCCCCCCACCTGTCCACTCCCCTCACCTGCCCCCTCCCCCACCACCTGTCACTCCCCCCCCCCGACCTGTTCCCTCCCACAATCTCCCACGGCCAACACTGTGGCAAATGGATTGCAACGGTAACAGGTAAGTGCAAGGTCATCCATTTTGGACAAAAAAGAATAGAGAGCCGAGTATTTTTTAAATGGTGAAAAGATAGGAAAAAAGGAGGGCCAAAGAGATTTAGGGCTTCGTGTACATAGATCACTAAAATGTAAGGTACAAAAGATAATCAAAAAGGCTAATGGAATAGACCACATCTGGAGTACTGTGTACAGTTCTAGGCACTGCACCTTAGAAAGGATATATTGGCCTTGGAAGGAGTGCAGCGCAGATTCACCAGAATGTTATCAGGGC
Organism: Heptranchias perlo; assembly: GCF_035084215.1. Classification (NCBI taxonomy): domain Eukaryota; kingdom Metazoa; phylum Chordata; class Chondrichthyes; order Hexanchiformes; family Hexanchidae; genus Heptranchias; species Heptranchias perlo. The sequence goes on from NC_090333.1 coordinate 67,454,632, forward strand.
TCCAAGGATTAAATTATGAGGAGAGATTACATAAATCAGGCTTGTATTCCCTGGAATATAGAAGGTTAAGGGTGATTTGATTGATGTTTTTAGGATTTTGAAAGGAATTGATAGGGCAGACAGCGAGAAACTTTTTCCACTGATGGAGGAGTCTAGGACAAGGGAACATCACTTTAAAATCAGAACCAGGCCATTCAGGAGAGAAGTTAGGAAACACTTCTTAGAACATAAGGACATAAGAAATAGGAGCAGGAGTAGGTCATACGGCCCCTCGAGCCTGCTCCGCCATTCAATCAGATCATGGCGGATCTCCGACCTCAACTCCACTTTCCTGCCCGATCCCCATATCCCTTGATTCCCTAGAGTCCAAAAATCTATCAATCTCAGCCTTGAATATACTCAACGTCTCAGCATCCACAGCCCTCTGGGATAGAGAATTCCAAAGATTCACAACCCTCTGAGTGAAGAAATTCCTCCTCATCTCAGTCTTATATCTTATTGAAACATACAAGATTCTGAGGGGACGCGATAGGGTAGATGCTGAGGGGATGCTACCCCTCATGGGGGAATCTAAAACTAGGGGGCATAGTCTCAGAATAAGGGGTTGCCCATTTAAGATGGAAACAAGAAGGAATTTCTTCTCCCAGAGGGTCGTGAATCTTTGGAATTCTTTACCCCAAAAAGCTGTGGAGACTGAGTCATTGAATACATTCAAGGCTGAGTTAGACAAATTTTTGATCAGCAAGGGAGTCAGAGGATATGGGGAAAGGGCGGGAAAGTGAGTTGAGGTAAAAATCAGATCAGCATTGATCTCATTAAATGGCGGAGCAGGCTCGAGGGGCCGAATGGCCTACTCCTGCTCCTATCTCTTATGGTCCTATGGTCTTAAATGGCCAACCTCTTTACCTGCGACTATGCCTCCTCCCCACCACCCCACCGCCCTGGTGTTCTAGACTCTCCAGCCTCAGCATCTACCCTGTCAAGCCCCTCAGAATCTTATATGTTTCAATGAGGTCACCTTTCAGTCTTCTAAACTCCAGAGAGTATAGGCCCATTCTACTCAATCTCTCCTCAAAGGACAACCCTCTCATCCCAGGAATTAATCTAGCGAACTTTGTTGCACCGCCACTAAGGCAAATATACCCTTCCTTAGATAAGGAGATCAAAACTGTACGCAGTACACCAGGTGAGGTCTCACCAAAGCCCTGTACAATTGTAGTAAGACTTCCTTACTCTTGTACTCCAACCCCCTTGCAATAAAGGCCAACATGCCATTTGCTTTCCTAATTGCTTGCTGTATCTGCATGCCAACTTTTTGTGTTTCTTGTACGAGGGCTTCTTCGACAGCACCTCCCAAACCCACATCCTCTACCACCTAGAAGGACAAGGGCAGCAGGCACATGGGAACAACACCACCTGCACGTTCCCCTCCAAGTCACACACCATCCCGACTTGGAAATATATCGCCGTTCCTTCATCGTCGCTGGGTCAAAATCCTGGAACTCCCTTCCTAACAGCACTGTGGGAGAACCTTCACCACACGGACTGCAACGGTTCAAGAAGGCGGCTCACCACCACCATCTCAATGGCAATTAGGGATGGGCAATAAATGCTGGCCTTGCCAGCGACGCCCACATCCCATGAACGAATTTTTTAAAATCTCTCTGAACATCAACATTTAATAGTTTCTCACCATTTAAAAAATATTCTGTTTTCTATTTTTCCTACCAAAGTGAATAACTTCACATTTCCCCACATTATACTTCATCTGCCACCTTCCTGCCCACTCACTTAACCTGTCTATATCCCTTTGCAGACTCTTTGGGCTCGATTTTACACGTAAATTACGCATGTGTTGGGGGCGGGGGGACTGTGAAAATTGCAGAAATGCAGAGCGGGTTCAGAAGCCGGCTCCAACCCGCCAACTTCCAAGTTCCCCACAGAGGCACCTGTGTGAGCACGGGCGTCCTGAATCCGGAAGTCCCGCCAGCAATTAAAGCCGGCAGGATGATTGTTAAAGAGCCAAATATACCTCATTGAGGTACTTAAGGCACTTTACTTGTGACATATTAGGTAGTTAGAACGATTTTTATCTTGCCTGGGCAGCTTTCCCACGGCTTCTGATTCACGCCTGGTAAAACCAGGCATGAAGGGCCGGATCAGGGAAAAAGAAACAAAATAAATGAAATAAAAAAACATTGCACGCAGTTAAAACACAAAATCAACCTACCTTTCCGACCTGCTCCGATGTCCGATGTCTCCCTACCTGATCTCCCCCCACAATGTCCGCCCGATTTCTCCTCCTTCACCCCCCCCGATGTCCCCCTGATGTCCCCTCCTTCACCTCTCCGATGTCTCCCCCCGATCTCCCCCTCTTCATCCCTCTGATCTCCCCCTCTTTACCCCCCCAATGTCCCCCCCGATCTCCTCTTCTTCATCCCCCCGATCTTACCCTCTCCCCCCGATCTGCTCCTCTCCCTCCGATCTTTCCCTTTCTCCACCAATCTTCCCCTCTTCCCCCCGATCTTCCACTCCCCCCCACACTTGATCTTCCGTTCCAGCGTCGGATGACGTCTCACTCTCTCTCTTTCTCTTCCCCCCTCCCCCTACATCGTGTTGCAGCTCCTGACATCAGCCAGTCTGTCAATCAGGCTGGCTGCCGGGTGCGAAACCCTGAGAGCACGGTAATCACCATCAATTACATTGCAATTGCGTCGGAAACGGAAAGTTTTGTTTATTTGGGTTTGCCACACGTACCTTCAACCCCCACCCGCTGCCAACCCGCCACCATTTCAAAATTGAGCCCTTTCTGTCCTCCTCACAGCTTACTTTCCCACCTAATTTTGTATCATCCACAAACTTGGATACATTACACTCGGTCCCTTCATCTAAGTCATTAATGTAGATTGTAAATAGCTGAGGCCCCAGCAGCAATCCTTGGGCATCCCACTAGTTACAGCCTGCCAACCTGAAAATGACTCATTTATCCCTACTCTCTGTTTTCTGTCTGTTAACCAATCCTCTATCCATGCTAATATGTTACCCCCCACCCCATGACCCGTTATCTTACGTAACAATCTTTTGTGTGGCACCTTATCGAATGCCTTTTGAAAATCCAAATATACTACATCCACTGGTTCCCCTTTATCTACCCTGCTGGTTACATCCTCAAAAAGCTCTAATAAATAAACGCGATTTCCCTTTCATAAAACCATGTTGATTCTGCCTAATTATATTATGATGTTCTAAGTGCCCTGTTACCACTTCCTTAATAGTGGATTCCAGCATTTTCCCAATGACTGATGTCAGGCTAACTAGCCTGTAGTTCCTGTTTTCTCCCTCCCTCCTTTCTTGAATAGCAGGGTCACATTTGCTACCTTCCAATCTGCTGGGACCGTTCTAGAATCTAGGGAATTTTGGAAGATCGTAATCAATGCATCCACTATCTCTGCAACCACCTCTTTTAGAACCCTCGGATGTTGGCCATCAAGTCCAGGGGATTTATCGGCTTTTAGTCCCATTAGTTTCCCAAGTACTTTTTCTCTTCTGATATTAATTACTTTAAGTTCCTCACTCTCATCAGCCCCTTGGTTCTCTATTATTTCTGGTATGCTTTTTGTGTCTTCTACTGTGAAGACAGATACAAAATATTTGTTTAACGCATCTGCCATTTCCTGATTGCCCTTTATAATTTCTCCTGTCTCAGTCTCTAAGGGACCAATATTTACTTCTGCTAATCTCTTCCTTTTTACATACTTGTAGAAGCTCTTACAATCTGTTTATATATTTCTTTCTAGTTTACTTTTATATTCTATTTTCTCCCTTTTTATCAATTTTTTGGCTGTCCTTTGCTGGTTTCTAAAACTCTCCCAATCCTTAGGCTTACTACTCTTCTTGGCAACATTATAGGCCTCTTCTTTTAACCTAATACCATCCTTAACTTCTTTTAATTAGCCACGGATGGATCACTTTTCCCGGGGAGTTTTTATTTCCCAAAGGAATGTGTATTTGTTGAGAATATTGAAATATTTCTTTGAATGTTTGCCATTGCTTATCAACCGTTATACAATTTAATCTAATTTCCCAATCTACCGTAGCCAACTTGCCCCTCATACCTATGTAATTGGCTTTATTTAAGTTTAAGATTCTAGTTTCTGACTTAATTACGTCACTCTCAAACTCAATGTGAAATTCTATCGTATTATGACCACTCTTCCCCAGAGGATCCTTTACTATGAGATTACCAATTAACCCTGTCACATTACACAATACAAGATCTAAAAACGCCTGCTCCCTGATTGGTTCCATGACGTATTGTTCTAGGAAATAGTCTCGAATGCATTCCATGAACTCGTCCTCCAGACTACCTTTGCCAATTTGATTTGCCCAGTCTATATGAAGATTAAAGTTCCCCCATGATGACTGCGTTTCCTTGTTACAAGCTCCTATTATTTCATGATTAATATTCTGTCCAATGGTATAACTACTATTGGGGGGCCTAGAAACTACTCCCACCAGAGTTTTCTGCCCCTTGTTATTTCTTATTTCCACCCATATTGATTCTATTTCCTGATCTTCTGAGCCAAGATCCTTTCTCACCACTGTCCTTATGTCATCCTTTATTATTAGGGCTACACCCCCTCCCTTTTCATTCTGCCAGTCTTTTCTAAACGTCATGTACCTGGAATATTTAGTTCTCAACCTTGGTCACTTTGCAACCATCTCTCTGTAATGGCTATTAGATCAAACCCTTTTATCTCTATTGTGCAACTAGTTTGTCTATCTTGTTACGAATGCTCTGTGCATTCAGACAAAGAGCCTTTAGTTTTGACTTTTTAACATTTTTTTCTGCTTTGACCTTACTTGCTGTTGCACTATTATTGGTAAGCTCTCTGTCCCTTGCTACAACACTCTGATTATCTTTACCCACATCATTACACTGCTCTGTTGCCTTGACTTTTCTCATTAGATTTCTAAATTTCCCCTACCCCTCCCCCCTTTTTTAGTTTAAAGCCCTATCTACAGCTCTAGTTATTCAATTTGCCAGAATGCTGGTCCCAGCCGGTTTAAGTGGAGCCCGTCCCAACGGAACAACTCCCTCTTTCCCCAGTACTGGTGCCAGTGCCCCATGAATTGAAAGCCCTGTCTCCCACACCACTCTTTGAGCCATGCATTTAACTCTCTGATCTGTTTGACCTTATGCCACTTTGCGCATGGCTCTGGTAGTAATCCGGAAATTATTACCTTTGAGGTTCTGCTTATTAATTTGGACCCTAGCTCCTCCAACTGCCTTAGCAAAACCTCATTCCTAGTTCTACCTATGTCATTGGTTCCTACGTGAACCACGACAACTGGATCCTCCCCCTCCAAGTTATTTTCCACCCGTGAGGAGATATCCTTAACCCTGGCACCAGGCAGGCAACACAGCCTTCGGGACTCCCGGTCATGGCTACAGAGAACAGTACCTATCCCCCTGACTATACCAACCCCTACCACTACCACATTCCTTTTCACTCCCCCCACTTGACTGGCCTCCTGTACCACAGTGCCGTGGTCAGTTTGCCCATCCTCTCTGCAGCCCTTGTTGCTATCCACATAGATAGCAAGTACCTCATACCTTTTGGACAAGGTCAAGGGCTGAGGCTCCTCTATCACTGGATCCTGGGTCCCCATACCTGCCTGACTCGCAGTCACATCCTCCTGTCCCTGACCATTGAACGAATCTAAACTACTACCTAACCTAAGGGGTGTGACTGCCTCCTGGATAAAAGTGTCCGGATAACTCTCACCCCTCCCTGATTTATCGCAATGTCTGCAGCTCCGACTCCAGCTCAACAACTCTGAGCCGAAGTTCCTCGAGTTGCAGACACTTACTGCGGATGTGGCCTCTCGGGATCTCGCTGATCGCCACCAACTCCCACGTGCTGCAGTTACGGCACCACCTGCACTGCCATCCTTATCTCACCTTGTTTTTAATTAATTAAAGTTTCTATTCAATCGATTATTTTTAGTTTGAATAATTAGTTAATACGGATTAAATTATTAATTTAATAAACTAATAACAGGTATATTTTCTCAGCTCTTAATTTAACCCCCTGCCCTAAGTCAGAGAGTAAATAAAACAGTAAAAGAACATTACAACTCACCAATCAATCACCTACCTGCTCTCCTGTGACGGCACTCTTTGAAATGTCTGCCTGTGACAGAGAAACAGAAAAAGTGGCGGGGCCTCCCTCCACTCACCTCATGGACTCTCCTCTCAGCGCCTCCCTCCACTCACCTCATGGACTCTCCTCTCAGGGCCTCCCTCCACTCACCTCATGGACTCTCCTCTCTGCCTCCCTCCACTCACCTCTCGGACTCTCCTCTCAGGGCCTCCCTCCACTCACCTCTTGGACTCTCCTCTCTGCCTCCCTCCACTCACCTCTTGGACTCTCCTCTCTGCCTCCCTCCACTCACCTCTCTGACTCTCCTCTCTGCCTCCCTCCACTTACCTCTCGGACTCTCCTCTCTGCCTCCCTCCACTTACCTCTCGGACTCTCCTCTCTGCCTCCCTCCACTCACCTCATGGACTCTCCTCTCTGCCTCCCTCCACTCACCTCTCGGACTCTCCTCTCTGCCTCCCTCCACGCACCTCTCGGACTCTACTCTCTGCCTCCCTCCACTCACCTCTCGGACTCTCCTCTCTGCCTCCCTCCACTCACCTCTCGGACTCTCCTCTCTGCCTCCCTCCACTCACCTCTCGGACTCTCCTCTCTGCCTCCCTCCACTCACCTCTCGGACTCTCCTCTCTGCCTCCCTCCACTCACCTCTCGGACTCTCCTCTCTGCCTCGCTCCACTCACCTCTCGGACTCTCCTCTCTGCCTCCCTCCACTCACCTCTCGGACTCTCCTCTCTGCCTCCCTCCACTCACCTCTCGGACTCTCCTCTCTGCCTCCCTCCACTCACCTCTCGGACTCTCCTCTCTGCCTCCCTCCACTCACCTCTCGGACTCTCCTCTCTGCCTCCCTCCACTCACCTCTCTGACTCTCCTCTCTGCCTCCCTCCACTCACCTCTCGGACTCTCCTCTCTGCCTCCCTCCACTCACCTCATGGACTCTCCTCTCTGCCTCCCTCCACTCACCTCTCGGACTCTCCTCTCAGGGCCTCCCTCCACTCACCTCTCGGACTCTCCTCTCAGGGCCTCCCTCCACTCACCTCTCGGACTCTCCTCTCAGGGCCTCCCTCCACTCACCTCATGGACTCTCCTCTCTGCCTCCCTCCACTCACCTCTCGGACTCTCCTCTCAGGGCCTCCCTCCACTCACCTCTCGGACTCTCCTCTCTGCCTCCCTCCGCTCACCTCTCGGACTCTCCACTCTGCCTCCCTCCACTCACCTCTCGGACTCTCCTCTCTGCCTCCCTCCACTCACCTCTCGGACTCTCCTCTCTGCCTCCCTTCACTCACCTCTTGGACTCTCCTCTCTGCCTCCCTCCACTCACCTCTCGGACTCTCCTCTCTGCCTCCCTCCACTCACCTCTCGGACTCTCCTCTCTGCCTCCCTCCACTCACCTCTCGGACTCTCCTCTCTGCCTCCCTCCACTCACCTCTCGGACTCTCCTCTCTGCCTCCCTCCACTCACCTCTTGGACTCTCCTCTCTGCCTCCCTCCACTCACCTCTCGGACTCTCCTCTCTGCCTCCCTCCACTCACCTCTAGGACTCTTCTCTCTGCCTCCCTCCACTCACCTCTCGGACTCTCCTCTCTGCCTCCCTCCACTCACCTCTCGGACTCTCCTCTCTGCCTGCCTCCACTCACCTCTCGGACTCTCCTCTCTGCCTCCCTCCACTCACCTCATGGACTCTCCTCTCTGCCTCCCTCCACTCACCTCTCGGACTCTCCTCTGCCTCCCTCCACTCACCTCTCTGACTCTCCTCTCTGCCTCCCTCCACTCACCTCTCGGACTCTCCTCTCTGCCTCCCTCCACTCACCTCTCGGACTCTCCGCTCAGGGCCTCCCTCCACTCACCTCTCGGACTCTCCTCTCTGCCTCCCTCCACTCACCTCTCGGACTCTCCTCTCTGCCTCCCTCCACTCACCTCTCAGACTCTCCTCTCTGCCTCCCTCCGCTCACCTCTCGGACTCTCCTCTCTGCCTCCCTCCACTCACCTCTCGGACTCTCCTCTCTGCCTCCCTCCACTCACCTCTCTGACTCTCCTCTCTGCCTCCCTCCACTCACCTCTCGGACTCTCCTCTCTGCCTCCCTCCACTCACCTCTCAGACTCTCCTCTCTGCCTCCCTCCACTCATCTCTCGGCCTCTCCTCTCTGCCTCCCTCCACTCACCTCTCAGACTTGCCACTTGGGGCCTCCCTCCACTCACCTCTCTGACTCTCCTCTCGGGGCCTCCCTCCGCTCACCTCTCGGACTCTCCTCTCGGGGCCTCCCTCTGCTTACCTCTCGGACTCTCCTCTCTGCCTCCCTCCGCTCACCTCTCGGACTCTCCTCTCGGGGCCTCCCTCCGCTCACCTCTCGGACTCTCCTCTCTGCCTCCCTCCACTCACCTCTCGGACTCTCCTCTCGGGGCCTCCCTCCGCTCACCTCTCGGACTCTCCTCTCGGGGCCTCCCTCCACTCACCTCTCGGACTCTCCTCTCTGCCTCCCTCCACTCACCTCTCGGACTCTCCTCTCTGCCTCCCTCCACTCACCTCTCAGACTCTCCTCTCTGCCTCCCTCCACTCACCTCTCTGACTCTCCTCTCTGCCTCCCTCCACTCACCTCTCGGACTCTCCTCTCTGCCTCCCTCCACTCACCTCTCTGACTCTCCTCTCTGCCTCCCTCCACTCACCTCTCGGACTCTCCTCTCTGCCTCCCTCCACTCACCTCTCAGACTCTCCTCTCTGCCTCCCTCCACTCATCTCTCGGACTCTCCTCTCTGCCTCCCTCCACTCACCTCTCAGACTTGCCACTTGGGGCCTCCCTCCACTCACCTCTCTGACTCTCCTCTCGGGGCCTCCCTCCGCTCACCTCTCGGACTCTCCTCTCGGGGCCTCCCTCTGCTTACCTCTCGGACTCTCCTCTCTGCCTCCCTCCGCTCACCTCTCGGACTCTCCTCTCGGGGCCTCCCTCCGCTCACCTCTCGGACTCTCCTCTCTGCCTCCCTCCACTCACCTCTCGGACTCTCCTCTCGGGGCCTCCCTCCGCTCACCTCTCGGACTCTCCTCTCGGGGCCTCCCTCCACTCACCTCTCGGACTCTCCTCTCGGGGCCTCCCTCCGCTCACCTCTCTGACTCTCCTCTCGGGGCCTCCCTCCGCTCACCTCTCGGGCTCTCCTCTCGGGGCCTCCCTCTGCTTACCTCTCGGGCTCTCCTCTCGCTCTCGGGGCCTCCCTTTATGCTCATGCAAAGGGCGGTAGAAGTGTGGAAACTCTCTCCCACAAAAAGCAGTAGATGTTAACTCAATAATTTAAAATCTAAGATCGATAAATTTTTGCTAGCCAAGTGTATTATGGGATATTGAGTCAAGGCAGGTGGATGAAGTTTGGGTACAGATCAGCCATGATCTCATGAATGGCGGAACAGGCTCGAGGGGCTGAATGGCTTACTCCTGTTCCTATGTTCCTATGACCTGTCCCCTTCCCCCGGCCTGTCCCCTCCCCCTGGCCTAGCATTGATGGGACTTGAGCACAGACACCAACATCTTCCTATCCTCTGGACTGACATAAATACAATGGCAAGCAATAAGCAACACTCTGAATCCCTTCCCAACACTGTTGAGACAACACTGAAAAGAGTTAGCATACACGGCATAATTCTCTGATGTAGATCAGGAGAAAAATACTGAGAAACTGGATTCCATTCATTCTGGGTCAAACTAGGTCCTAAGGGGTGAAGCACTGCATTAAGTCATTACATCCTTGTTCCATTTCCCCTTGTTATGATGCCATCTTGTTTAGTTATATGTGGGATGACTTGCAAATGTGGAGATCTGTACCCTGGGGAGGATTGAATACCGACTGTCATAGTCTGTCATGGCAACAGCACTATCTACCCATTTTCTAACTTTATGCCTCTTCCCCCCACCCGCACCAGGAAAAGAATTCTGTTATTTCTTGATTCCTGTGATATTGCTAAGAAGTCTTTTTTGATGGTTTCTTGAATTTTTAAATAATATTCCTTAAATTTAATCAATTTTATATTTGTATACAGATAAGACAAATCCCTTACTGGCCTTACCTCTTCCATGGCCAATTGCTTAGCAGGTGCATAACAGTATCTAGTGGCCTCCTGCACTCTGTCAACCAACCTGTCGCTTCTACTTTTACTGGAGCACAACCTCTGTTCCACCAGCACCGGTGAAGGCAGGGGACAGAATGTCAGATCAAATTCAGTGGGCCTGCACTCCTGGGGAACAGCCTTGCTAGATCAGATTATAGCCCTGATTCTCTGACTCACAATCCTGTCTAGTGAGGCAACCAAAGGAACAATTGTTGAAGTTGGGGAGAGATTCAGCAAGTTGTAGAGGTTTAGGCAGGGAATTCCATTGTGTAAAGCTGGCAGAGCAGATGGAAGGAGAAATACACAGAGTTCTAGACACAGAAGAGTGGAGGGTATAATCTGAGACTTAAAGCTGGAGGAGATTGTTTCGATATCATGGAGCAAGGCCATGGAGGGATTTATAAATGAGGATGACTATTTTGAATTCAATGCATTCTGGAATAGAGGCCGGTGAGGAATTGGGTGGTGATGATCAGGACTTAGTATGAGTTAGGATACAGACAGCAGAGATACCCCCCCACCATGTTCATTGACTGTTCAAGGGTTTCCCTGTTGGGTCATCACCCATGGCTGCTGTTCACTCTATGTTTGCCTTGCAGGAACCATGGACTGCTGCATAATGAAGGTGTAATAGATACTTCCTGGATAATGGAAATTCACTTACATTCTGATGATCAGACATGACCTAAACATGAATTAAACAGAAGCCCCTTCTGTTGATGTAAGCTGCGTGGTTAACATGAGGAGTCTATTGCCCATATGGGTGCCACTTGTATGCCCTGGATTCTTAGCAACCCAGTGAAAGTTCTGCGCCCTATACAGCTATTGCCTCCTTTGCACAAGGAAGGTATTAACGGTGTTTCCCCTGCAAATATAGCACCTGTCACTTGCTTGAAGCATCTAATGAGTCCAGATTGGTTGATCTGACGGATGTCCCCCGTGGTCGCTTGGAAGAATCCAGTGATATGCTTAATGCTATGGTAACCTTCCATGGGAAGATACTGAGGTAATTTTAGCTCTGTTTCAGATTTAAAGCTGGCCAGCTGGGTTTCCCAGGCCTTGGGAAACCCGGCAGCTGAAGGGAGGCGAGAACGGCCAGATCTAGCAGGTAAATACCTTTCCAGCGCTGCTTGTGGCCCGGAGAAGCAGAAGTGCTTCGCTCCGGCCCACCAAATTAACCGCCCCACGATTGGACCCCGTGATCTCGCCAAGTCCTCCCCAATGTCTCCGTCCCCACCCTGAACTATTCACGCCCCCCCCCCCAATCAGTCCACAGCCTCCCCCGATCTATTCCCGGTCCACTTCGGATCTATTTACGCCTTCCCTCCCAATCTATTCCCATCCCCCCTGATCTATGCACGGTCCCCCCAGCCCCGATCATTCCATGGCCCACCCCTGATCTATTCCTGGCCCTCCCTATCTATTCCCGACCCCCCCCCCACCGATCTATTCCTGGCCCTCCCTATCTATTCCTGAACCCCCCCCCCCCGATCTATTCCTGGCCCCCTGATCTATTCCCGGCCCCCCCCAAACTATTCACTGACCACCCCCCCCCCTGATCTATTCCCGGCCGCTCCCAAACTATTCACTGACCACCCCCCCCCCCCGATCTATTCCCGCCCCCCTCCGATCTATTCCTGGCCCCCCTGATCTATTCACTGCCCTCCTCCGATCTATTCCCAGCCCCCGAACTATTCACGGTTCCTCTCCGATCTATCCACCCCGATCCACAATCTCTCCCTCCCTGCTCTCCGGTTGCAGCCTGGATCTGCAGGCCTTCCCACCTGACAGGCAGCCAGCCTCTCAATCTGACTGGCTGCAGCTAAGGAGTCCAAAAATTAGTTCAGGTCCTGCCGTTAAATTCGGCAGGACCTCTGGGAAACCTGTACTTCCGGGTTTTCCTGGCGCTGCACCTCCCCCCGCTCCCTCCTAGCCTCCCCGTAAATATCGGGGCCTTAGCGTCAGAGTCCATAAATGGGTACTTTGTCACCTTCAGACTTGACTATTCCAATTCTTTCCTGGCTAGCCTCCCATCCTTCATACTCTGTAAACTTCAACTCATACAAAACTCTGCTGCCTGTATCCCAACCCACTCCAAGTCCTGCTCACCAGAACTCCTAGCCTGGCTGACCTATATTGTCTCCCGATCCCCCAGTGCCTCCAATTCTCATTCTCGTGTTTAAATCCTTTCATGGCCTTGTCCCTCCTCATCTCTCCAGCCCTACAACACTCCTAGAACTTTCCATTCCTCTGGCTATGGCCTCTTGTGCATCCCACCTCCCTGTGTTTTCTGCAGTCTAGGCCCCACATTTTGGAATTCCCTCCCCAAGCCCCTCCACCTCTCCACCTCCCTCTCCTCTTTTAAGATGTCTGTTAAAACCCACTTCCTGTCACTCCTCCTACAATCTCCTTTTTTTGGCTTGGCATCCATCTTTGTCTGATTACGACCTCTGTGAAACATGTTGTGATGTTTTTCTACTTTAAAGGCGCAACATCAATGCAAGTTGTTCTTGCTCACGTATTATTGCACCTGCATTTGGTGACTTCCTCATCTAAATCATGAAGTGCTATGGGAACTTACGAACCCACGAACAATGACGGACAGGTTTGTCTGGTTCATCCAGCGTGTCCCACACAATTGTGATGCCTTGTGTATGACAATATATACACTCCCCACCCTACCCAAAACCACGTGATCTCCTGGGAGAGGGTAAAAACCCAGGCCAATTTAGCAAAAAAAATATCTGGGAAATTCCTCTCCAACCCCCTTAGGCGATCGAAACTAGTCCAGGAGATAGTCTGGCCCTGAATTCTAAGCATTACCTACCTTTTCTATAAGGTGATCTCCGCCCCTGCCAGAAACAGATCCAGCTGTCGCTTGAAGGTATTCAGTGAATCGGCGTCCACCGTACGAGCCGCAGCCTGTTCCAGAGGTCCACTCTCAAAGGAATTCTTATCATCCGCAGTTTGTTTGTTGCAACTTCAATTGCAGCAGCAAGTAATAAAATACGGAGAAGTCTTGTCAAAAAAAACATGTAAAAATGGCATCCCCCACAGTAATAGAAACAAATGAAGGGAACAAAATGCAGCTATACAATATCCTTTCAAAAGAAAAAACACACAAGTTTAATATCAACTTTTGCAACAGAAACCTAGCTTTAGGAAGCAAACTGCAGGAGGCCGGGCTGGTCAATACATTAATTTAAATGGACGAGGCTCTGTGTTGCCAGTTAAGCTAAGGTGTCTGGTCTCTCTGCTTTCCCAGGCATTTCTTTTCCGTCGCTCCCTGTGGTCAACAGAAAGTTCGGTGGCAACCATCTTTTCTTTTGTTGACAATCAACTTTGTTTCTTGAAATCGAATAGGATCAAAATGTTCTGTAACTTTGGCTGGCCTCAAAATAGAAGTGACCACTGCATGAGAAATTCATGGCCCAGCCGAAAGCAAGACTAAAAGTCACTGCCTTTTTGTCAAAAAAAAAACACCGGTACGTTTCATGGGCCAGACACTGTCTACATTTTACTTGCTTGATAAAAAGGAGCCCAAAGAAAGCTACTGTGGTAAGCAATTGTATTATTGCTAATAAGCTGACAGTAATATATTGTTGTTTTTAATGTAAAGGGCATTTAATGCAAGTGGGGATGGCAGTACTAATGCGGCCCACCATTCAGTTGTGTTGCCTCAGTAATAAGAAATCCTCACCCATGCGCAATTTTTTTAGATCTCATTAAGAGATCACAATGCACAATGCAGCTTTCTTAAAACAAGTACACATTCTCACAAATATTGCCTTGCTAAAACTTGAAATGCTGGTTAATAGGTGCTCATTGGCTTTGCTTCATTCGTATGTATGAATCAGTGAGCCATTGCATAACATGACTGCTCTCGGCACTACCCCTTCATTAGCATGCCTTGTTAGTAAAGTCTATGCATTTAGAATACTTAATGAGATCAGAAAGCGAAGTATATCTCCAATGTTTATATTATACCTTCTTTAGGTGGATAGAATATCTTTTTCAGCAACTGCTAAGGGGTAATCTCAAAAGTTCTCATTCCCATTCCAATGGTATATGTTTCATTTGGGTAGTTGTGATCCTTCCTTTCGTTTTGAGTCTTCCATTTTTAAATAATGCATAATTTATATTTTCTCTGCAGGTTTCCATATTAAAGTAATGCAAAATCCCACACTCATAAAAATTTAAAACACAATGATGCAAAAGTAAACCACAGTACACATTTTCTCACAACACAGAAGGAATGTGCTCATCTGCCACATGGTATTCAACATAACTTTAAAAAATTTCATTAGGGAAGGGAAGGTGATCAAAACTCATATTAAACTCTGCACTTTTAGTGTGGGAGTGAGAAATTTTGAGATGATTCGTAACGGATTTCTCCTTTTGTTCCGTGAAATTGCAGTGAAATTATGTGTAATTGGGCTAAACCAACACAATCTTACTTAAGTACTGAGGAAGTGCTGCACTGTCAGACGGGCTGTCTTTTTCATGAGACGTTAAACCGAGGCCCCATCTGCCTTCTCAGGTGGACGTAAACGATCCCATGGCACTATTTGAAGAAGAGCAGGGGAATTCTCCTTGGTGTCCTTGCCAATATTTATTCCTTAACCAAACGCCTAGAATAGATGATCTAGTCATTTATATCATTACTGTTTGTGGGAGCTTATTGTGCACAAATTGGTTGCCACGTTGCCTACATTACAACAGTGACTACACTTCAAAAGTACTTCAATTGTTGTAAAGCGCTTTGGGATGTCCTGAAGTCATGAAAGACGCTATATAAATGCAAGTCTTTCTTTTTAATGAAAAAGATATTCTACTCAGCTGGTAATTGCGTTGCAGATCACATCAGAAAGGTCCCAGGTTCTATCCCCAGTAGATGCTGAGTTAGCTGATTTGTGGTGGCAGTAAGGTGCTACAATTGGCCTAAGAATCCCTGCGAGACCACAGGCAAGCCTAACCCCTTTGGGATTCTTTCCAGCACTTCTCCTTAAAGGGGAGCAATATCACTAACATTCACAGAGGAATTGGCTATTCCAAACTCATTTAAATAAGAAACTAAATTGAAACAGTGTAATTGTTGGAAATTCCCAATGAATGCATGCCCAGGCTAGGAATTGTGGGATTAGGAATATTAAGTGCACTGGAATGCAAACAGGTGCCTCCTCTTAAGGCATCATTGGGGACCACAATTGAAATTAATCAGGGGAAGCCTGCACCACATCTTGGACGTAGGCTAGTGGATGGGTTATGATGAATTTGGAAAATGTAAAAAGATTTTGCTTGTGATTTATTAACCATTCACGAATAGTATCCAATCAATTAGAAGTTATAGCAAGGCTAATCAAATGCTGAGATGTGTCTCAAAGCATTAAAAGGCAAAATGGACTGTTTTGACCCTTTATAACTCAGCACGTTTAGAACAATGTTAGAAATTTTAGGCACCTTACCTCCAAAATGGCATTGGAGAAAGTTCGGAGAAGAGCAACAAGGATGATTCTTGGCTTTAGATCTCTAAGTTATGAAGATAAAATCACAATACTGATCTTGCTTTCACTGGAGAGAAGATAACAGCAAAGGGGCATGATCTAGGCATTTGAAGAAGAAGTGACATAAATGTAAGCAGGTTAGTTAACTTGACCTATGAATATATTTTCCTTGCTACTGAGACTATGGATGTGTCATCTGTGGAATGCAATTAGTCAAAGCTGAATCATGCCTATTGTAAGGTTGAATTGAATCCTGCAGTTAGATGAAGTAGGATGGGAGGAGGCTCGTGTGGAGCATAATCACTGGCATAGACCAGTTGGGCCGATTGGAGAGTTTCTATGCTGTATCATAATATCATAGTAGGTACAGCACAGGAGGAGGCTATTCGGCCCATCACACCTGTGCCAGCTCTTTGAAAGAGCTATCCACTTAGTCCCATTCTCCTACTTTTTCTCCATAGCCCTGTAAATTTTTTCCCTTCGAATGTTTATCTAGTTATCTTTTGAAAGTTACTATTGAATCTGCTTCCATCACCCTCTCGGGCAGTGCATTCCAGATCATTACAACTCACTGCGTAAAAAAATGTTTCTTCATGTCGCCTCTAGCTATTTTGCGATCACCTTAAATCTGTGTGCCCTGGTTACCGACACCTTTCTGCCACTGGAAACAGTTTCTCCTTATTTTCTCTATCAAAACCATTCATGATTTTAACACTTCTATGAAATCTCTCCTTAACTTTCTCTGTTCTAAAGAGAACAACCCCAGCTTTTCCAGTCTCTCTACATAACTGAAGTCCGTCATCCCTGATACCATTCTAGTAAATCTCTTCTCCACCCTCTCTAAGGCCTTGACATCCTTCCTAAAGTGTGGTGCCCAGAATTGAACACAATACTCCAGCTGAGGCCTAAGCAGTGTTTTATAAAGGTTTAGCATAACTTCCTTGCTTTTGTACTCAATGCCTCTATTAATAAAGCCCAGGACCCCAAATGCTTTTTTAACAGACTTCTCAACTTGTCTTGCCACCTTCAAAGATTTGTCTGTGTGCACCACAAGGTCTCTCTGTTCCTGCACCCCCTTTAAAATTATACCATTTAGTTTATATTGGGTCTCCTCGTTCTTCCTACCAAAATGTATCACTTCACACTTCACTGCGTTAAATTTCACCTGCCATGTGTCTGCCCATTTCACCAGTCTATCTATGTCCTCCTGAAGTCTGTTACTATCCTCCAAATTGTTTACTACATTTAATGTCATCTGCAAACTTTGAAATTATACCTCTATACCTAAGTCCAGGTCATTAATATATATCAAAAAGAACATTGGTCCCAATATTGACCCCTGGGAAGCACCACGGTATACTTCCCTCCAGTTTGAAAAACAACCATTCACCACTACTCTCTGCTTTCTATCCCTTAGTCAATTTTGTATCCAAGCTGCCACTGTCCCTTTAATCCCATGGGCTTTAATTTTGCTAACAAGTCTAATATGTGGTACTTTATCAAATGCCTTTTGAAAGTCCATATACACAACATCCACCGCACTGCCCTCATCAATCCTCTCCATTATTATGTAAATCTATGCAGTTTCACTCCATTACCTTTTGAAGGCAATTTCACAGACCTTATTTTCTGGGAGGTGTTGGTTGTTTGATCTCTTCCTGCAGGAGATGGAATGGGTTGGATAGGCTTCATGGTAGAGCAAGTTTTACATGGCCAATGGAGGAATCGTGTTTTGTGGTCCAAATAATCTTTTCTCAAGTTCCATTTACTTATGCTATCTATGGTGATTCTCACAGAATGGAGAATTCCACCTTCTCCCACCTGTGATAAATAGAGTTGATAGGAGAGACCAACTTGGGGAGGTCCAAAAAAATTATTGCAATTGTTGCAACTATTCAAGACTCTGCTGGGTAAGCACTCAGTGGATCTGACATGGGAGATAAAATACATATTTGAAGAATCAGAGCAAAATGGGAAAAGGCCATTTTGCCCATCAACTTTTACAGATTATGTACAATATGCTCTGTCATGGTCTGTACTCCACTTATTTTAATTATTTAAGGGGAAAATATGTAAAATTTCCTCCTGACCCAAAGAAAGTCAAGCAGAACTCCAAAATATTTATCTACATCTTTACTTCCATTCTTCAAATGTTTTCAACAAGTGACATTTCCATGGACCCAGCAGCACAGGAACCATTGTGTTCCATAGACTTTTCATCATTTCTATCCACACTTAGCCATATAACCTTCAATCTTGTTCATAACCAGATACTGACCAAGCTATTTTTGAATAAATTAATTCAAACAACATGAAGTGCTTATGTTGGGAGGTTCTTCAATATATCCACTATCGTGTGTGGGAGGGGGTTGGGAGGGGCAGAGGAGGGAGAAATCTTCTAATCACATTTACCCACCCTGTTCATATTCTTTTACCCCTTTTCCTTCATCCACCTATCCAATCTAATCTTGATATAGTTTCTGCTTCAACCACTAACATTGGAAATAAATTCCACACCCTCACAACTCTGTAGAAGGAAGTTTCCCTTGCTCTCTGATCTAAATTTCTTACATTTAATCTTGTAATCTAAGGACCTTCACCCTTGATCCCTCAACTAGTGGAACAGTCTGCGCCATCTACCCTGTCCCATTCTTTCATAATTTTAAACACTTCCATCATTTTGCCCCATAACCTGCTTTGTTCTAATGAAAAAAGCCCAAATTTTTCAAGTCTTTCTTCATATTTGTATTTCCTCATACCAGGCAGCATCCTAGTGAATCTGTGTTCCACCTTTTCTCAATCCTCAATATCCATCCTATAGTGTGGAGCCTAATACTGTACATAGTGTGCTAAGTGAAGTCTTATTAAGGTTTTATATAGGATCGTCATTCCCTCTTTGATTTTATATTCTATATCTTTTATGATAAAACCTATAATATCATTAGCTTTTTTATGGTCGTATCAACATGAGGTGCTGCCTTTAATGTCCTGTGAGCCTGTACCCCCAAATCCCTCTGTTCTTCTACGGCAAAATGTATCACCTCACACTTACTGACATTGAATTCCATCTGGTACTTTTTAGCTCATTCCCCCATTTTGTCAATATCTCTTTGCAGCTTCCTTTGGTCTCCTAAAGAATTAATTATACTTCCTATTTTGGTATAATCGCCAAGTTGCAACACCACAACCTATAGGCCTATATCATAAGAACATAAGAACATAAGAAATAGGAGCAGGAGTAAGCCATATGGCCCCTCGAGCCTCCTCCGCCATTCAATAAGATCATGGCTGATCTTTGACCTCATCTCCACTTTCCCGCCCGATCCTCATATCCCTCAATTCCCTTAGAGTCCAATAATCTATCGATCTCAGTCTTGAATGTACTCAACAACTCAGCATCCACAGCCCTCTGGGGTAGAGAAGTTAAAGATTCACATCCCTCTGAGTGAAGAAATTTCTCCTCATCTCAGTCCTAAATGACCAACCCCTTATCCTAAAACTATGTCCCCTAGTTCTAGACTCTCCAACCAGGGGAAACAGTCTCTCAGCATCTACCCTGTCAAACCCATATCCAAATCTGAATATGCCCAGTGAACAGAAGTGGCCGCAGAGCTGAACCCTGTGGGACATCACTACCCACTTCCAACCACCCTGAAAAACTGTCCTTAGCATTTACTCTCTGTATTCTCCTTTCTAACCAATGTTTAATCCAGTTTGCTATCCTTCCCCTAATTCCATACCCCTTAATTTTCTCTAATTAAAGGCTTTTGTTAAGTCGATGTACACTGCATTTCCCCCATGTATAATAAGAAAGAAAGAAAGAAAGACTTATAGAGTCATAGAATCATAGAATCATAGAAGTTACAACATGGAAACAGGCCCTTCGGCCCAACATGTCCATGTCGCCCAGTTTATACCACTAAGCTAGTCCCAATTGCCTGCACTTGGCCCATATCCCTCTATACCCATCTTACCCATGTAACTGTCCAAATGCTTTTTAAAAGACAAAATTGTACCCGCCTCTACTACTGCCTCTGGCAGCTCGTTCCAGACACTCACCACCCTTTGAGTGAAAAAATTGTCCCTCTGGACCCTTTTGTATCTCTCCCCTCTCACCTTAAATCTATGCCCCCTCGTTATAGACTCCCCTACCTTTGGGAAAAGATTTTGACTATCGACCTTATCTATGCCCCTCATTATTTTATAGACTTCTATAAGATCACCCCTTAACCTCCTACTCTCCAGGGAAAAAAGTCCCAGTCTGTCTAACCTCTCCCTATAAGTCAAACCATCAAGTCCTGGTAGCATCCTAGTAAATCTTTTCTGCACTCTTTCTAGTTTAATAATATCCTTTCTATAATAGGGTGACCAGAACTGTACACAGTACTCCAAGTGTGGCCTCACCAATGCCCTGTACAACTTCAACAAGACATCCCAACTCCTGCATTCAATGTTCTGACCAATGAAACCAAGCATGCCGAATGCCTTCTTCACCACCCTATCCACCTGTGACTCCACTTTCAAGGAGCTATGAACCTGTACTCCTAGATCTCTTTGTTCTATAACTCTCCCCAACGCCCTACCATTAACGGAGTAGGTCCTGGCCCGATTCGATCTACCAAAATGCATCACCTCACATTTATCTAAATTAAACTCCATCTGCCATTCATCGGCCTACTGGCCCAATTTATCAAGATCCCGTTGCAATCCTAGATAACCTTCTTCACTGTCCACAATGCCACCAATCTTGGTGTCATCTGCAAACTTACTAACCATGCCTCCTAAATTCTCATCCAAATCATTAATATAAATAACAAATAACAGCGGACCCAGCACCGATCCCTGAGGCACACCGCTGGACACAGGCATCCAGTTTGAAAAACAACCCTCTACAACCACCCTCTGTCTTCTGTCGTCAAGCCAATTTTGTATCCAATTGGCTACCTCACCTTGGATCCCATGAGATTTAACCTTATGTAACAACCTACCATGCGGTACCTTGTCAAAGGCTTTGCATTTATATAGTGCCTTTCACAACCTCAAGACGTCCCAAAGTGCTTTACAGCCCTTGAAGCATTTTTGAAGTGTAGTCACTACTGTTATGTAGGAAATGCCTGTTACCTCCTCAAAGAATTCTATGAGGTTTGTCAATCGTGATCGTCCCTTTTAAAATCCATGCTGGCGACTTCTATTTTCTCTTTATCTAGATTTGTGCCAATTTCTTCCTTAATTAGAGACTCCAAAATTTTCCCTACCACAGAGGTTGAACTAACTGGCCTGTAATTAACCGAATTGACTCTGCCTCCCTGGGCATTACATTGGTCACTCTCCAGTCCTCTGTCACATTCAATTACAACATTGAAATATAATTTCTAGGGTCTCAGCAATTTCTACCCTCAGGATCCTAGGACTAACTAATACCATTAGCGTATTTTAATAGTTCATCACAAACTGGCTATTTTTTCTGAGGGAACATTTTGAATAGAATATTATCTGATACATTAACATAGTGCCTTGACAACTTCCTGTGTTTTTTGTAAATGTTCTTTCTGCATTGACAATCTCCATTACAATTGCCACTCTGTACTCTAAACTAAATCATCACTGTTAAAATGAAACAAAATCCTTAAGAAATCATGCATATCATGAACTGGAGTAAAAGAGCAATATTCCCTGTTAATTGGATCCATGTTAAAATGTTATCTGGAATCTCTGTAATCATTACAACTCAAACAAAATTATATGTGGAGCATTAATTTTCCAATATTTGTGCAGTCAGCATACCTCAAAATATTGTATTAATATACAGCAGATCTCTCATGCAATATCTTTAAACCTCCTTTTTCTGTAGTTTAAAGTTTGGAGCTGAAACATTTATGCTCACCTATTCAGCAAGTCGCAGCTGTTAAAATCATATGTAGTAGTGAAATGCACTGAGGCACTGACATACACATAACCAGGTCTAAGCTGCATAGGTCCCGAGTTGTGTTGAATCTTTGGGCACATAACCTCCCCTAATCTTAAAGTTGTCCATTTAAACAAATCCAAAATCTACAAACAATGATCTATGTGACATAGAATTGTTTGAGAAGTGAGTTGTCAGTTAATTGATTTATTCAGAGGACAGCTGGCTGGTGAAGTGAATTACAATCTGTCTCTATACTCTAGGGGCCTGGTGGAGGATCCAGTGCAGACGGTTGAGAGGAAAATATCTTCTCTCTGATGGCAATTAAGGGACCTAAAAAAAAATTGAGTTCCGATTATCTTAATCCAGCTCCCAGAGGAGCCCATCTATCTGTAATTTGCCAACAACTGGCTTTAGTTGGGAAACTTCACTCAAAGAACTATTAACAATGGCTGCTAAAGAAAAGGAAAATGTCGTGCTAGTGCATTAAGAGTTTTATTCCGAGATTGCTTTAAATCAGACTGAAATAGCTAAACATCTGAATTGTGGGTCTGCAATGTAAACCTTCTTTTACATGTAAATTGGATATATGCCTCTTTTGTGCTATTCAAAAGATTTTGAATTGAGTACAAAATGTTTGTATCGATTTTATTTAGATTTTCTCCCTAATTTTCTTTGCCAATTTTCCTCCCTCCTCTCCTCTCCTGAAGATATCAACTTGCTGGGGTATACTTCCATGGAAGCCAGTCACCCTCCCATACCTCACCCAGTGGCCATTATTTAATTGTTGAGCCTGACAGCAAGTGTCAGCAGTTACTGAACCATGAGGGAGCCGCTACAGTTGAACCCCATCCTGTCCTCACCCAATATCACACTCATATCCACTTCTAACAAAGGTCCCTAAATAGCATTTAGGCACTGAGGCCAATTGGCATTTTCTCACCACTACCTCAGCTAATCCAGCACACAATCAGGATTAAACCCAGGATCTTCCTAGTTGGCTATGTTATGCTTTGCCTTGGGGGAAGCCTACATCAATTTGTTACTCCCTTTTATCATGTTTGCATTCACTTTATTTTCCAAAATTATAATGTAACCAATTTAGATATTTTTGCAACTGCCAGAGTTTTAGTTAATTTTAATAGTTAAATAGGCTTAATCCCTCTGTTAGCAACAACAACATACATTATATAGCACCTTTAATGTAGTGAAACGTCCCATGGCACTTCACAGGAGTATAATCAGACAAAAGTTGACACCGAGCCATAGGAGACATTAGGACAGGTGACCTAAAGCTTGGTCAAAGAGATAGATTTTAAGGAGCATCTTAAAGGAGGAGAAAGACGTGAAAAGGCGGAGGGGTTTAGGGTGAGAACTCCAGAGATTAGGGCCTAGACAGCACGGCCGCCAATGATGGGCCGAAGGAAGTGGGGGAGGCACAAGATGCCGGAGTTGGAGGAATGCAGAGTTCTTTGAGGGTTGGAGGGTTGGAGGAGGTTACAGACATAGTGAGGGGTGGGGTCATGGATGAATTTGAACATGAGGATGAGAATTTTCAAATCCCTCTGTTAAAAAAAGTAAACAAAGTATTCTCTTATGAAAGCATTTAATGTTCATATAGTAATATTGCACAGTGTGGTTTCCAAGCTATAGAGTTCAAGTGCAAATGACAGCCACACAGGCAGAACCCCTTGTGGATTGGCACTAATCCAACTTATTTCTCTCAATCATGTTTATTTTCACTTTGGTGCATTTTAAAACATTCGAGGTAGCACTTTTGGTTTGATAAAGATCCAAGCACACTATTTGCATTTCTGTCACATATCATACCTAATTGGGATCTTGGCACCAAAACAGTTTTTTCACTGCAGTCCAAGTATAGTACAGCACTAACCAATTGAGATATAAAACTGTACTAATCCCATCGGACTCTGAAAATTGTGCACTTAGTTTGGACTGTGTATGGGGAGCTCTAAACTGCAGCTAACAAAAACGAAATACTGCGGATGGTGGAAATCTGAAATAAAAACTGGAAACACTCAGACAACATTTGTGGAGAGGGAAACAGAACTCTGATGAAAGTTCATCGACCTGAAATGTTAACTCTTTCCCTCTCCACAGATGTGTATTTTCTATTTTTATTGCAGCTACTGTAATCTGCACTGTATACCTGACTGGGGACTGTTTTGTTCTGAAACTGCATGTAAGCAGAAAGTATGTTTCATTCCCCCTCGCTGATAATAGTCACTCTGATGAGTACAGATTTCACAAAATAAAGCTCTTCCCACACCCAAATAATTAAACAAATTGCATATGGCCTATGCAATAGTTTTATTGGGATGCATATGAAGCTTGACGAGGCTGATATCCCTTTAGTTTTTATGTTCATTCCATGTAGATCTGCCCTTAGATTCACAACACAGAGGGATTCTGTCGCATTTCAGACAAACCCAGGCCTCTTTGAATGAAAGGAGGTGTAAATTAACATAATTCATTCCACTTAGAAAAAAAATTGCATTTTTATTCCATTGTTTTCCAGCAATGAAAGTGACATGTCATATTCCAGTATAAATGAACAAAATCAAAGTGCAAATTTCTCAGTTACAGAAAATGCATGCAATCTACCAACCAACAGCTTGTCACCTTTCAATCTCCAAGTCACAGATCAGTGAGCCAAACATCTGGGAGATCTCACTAGTTTATAAGGCACGCTGCAAAGCCAAGCTTCTTAGCAACACAACAAATCGGTTCATATTTTTCCAGGTTAATACTTATTATCCGTGTCCTCCCATTTGACTTCAACATCATGGACTCAATTTTCAGTTTAAACAAAAGCATGTTTTAAAAATGGTGCGACTTATAAATAATGAAACACAATTTGTATAATGTTCAGATGGCAAATACAATTTTGACAGTATTCAGATGGGAAATTAAAGTAGGAGTTTTTTAATACAATGGTTTTGATTCCTGGATTCATGTTGAACCAATCACAGAGATAGAATCATAGAATCATACAGCACAGAAGGAGGCCATTCGGCCCATCGTGCCTGTGCCTGCTCTCTGAACGAGCTACCAATTAGCCCCACTCCCCTGCTCTTTCTGCATAGTCCTGCAATTTTTTTCCTTTTCAAGTATATATCTAATTCCCTTGAGATCTGTAACCAAAGCCAAGGATCAGACTGAGGTGACAGATGTTATTTATGACACATCGTCACTGAGCTCATCCGGGCACTCACTTATGCTTTGAGAAAGACTGTTTACATATACGAAAAGTCCATTCTTATGCATGCTCATCACTACTTCTCATTGCCCAGTCTGAATACAGCCCGTAGCACCGCTTATTAATACTTGTCTGCACCAACCAGTAAACTACATGTACTGCAACTGACAAAGCATTAGTTAACAGAGCATTGCCATTTAATCAAAATGCCAAAGGAACAATGTTGGACCATATCAAATAACGTTCAAATACAAATATCTCATGATTAAAGAGCTTGTGTCTTGAACACTCATGAGCTAGTATGTATGCTGAAAACTCTTATTCTGCCCAAATTAAGTTGGAAAACATCAGAACCATTGTATTACCTAGCAGAACAACTAACCAAACATCTGTCTTCGGTATTGTGACAACGCATACTAACAAAAAATGTTAAATTAATATAAAATGGTTCTATTTTTCCCAAAGAGCATCGTTGTTTGTGCCGAGATAAAAGGCATGAGTATTCTGAAGAAATCTTCGGTTAAAATCACTGAAACCGATGGCACAATGCTTTAAAGTCCCAACCACTTTGGCACCTAAAGTTTGAAAAATGACCACAGCAAAATAAATGCAGAGCGTCAAATGGGAGGATTTTTTCTCTCGTCTTTAAGGTTCCGATGCAGACTCAGGAAAAACATTCCAAATAAATGCTGCGACTTTAATATAAAAAGTCATTCAATTGACTGCAACACTTGTGATATAGGCTCGAAATTACTCACAACACACAAAAACCGAATGCACATGGATATTCCCAACCATAAATCTTCTTAACACGAGATGCATGCAAAAAAGTTATCAATCAATCCGTCGAATAAATAGACAAGTAACAAGAGTAGGAAGCATCGTCTGACAGAAGCCTGCCCTGCGGAGCAACACAAGCCCCCAGGCAATTATAAAATAGTGGTACCTTATTCCTGTCACATTTCAGCACCACGGCCAGTTCATCTGGACTGAGAACTTTGCCTTATCAAAAAAAAAGAACACAAAAAGAATCAAGTGTTACCAGAACGGTTGTACAGTCGAATGACGTTTGTAAACAGCCACGCGAAATCCCGTGATATACATTTGAACCAAGGCTTCATTCACCTCCTTCAAACAAGTGCATAATCTACATATCAAAAAAAACCAAAATCCAACCTTGTTCATTTCTTGCTGCTGAATGAAATAGGAGGTGTATAAAAATTCACGTCCTTATAAGATTTACTTAGACGGCTGCAGCCTCTGTTACTATTTTGGAGGTATGACAACTAGAGGTAGACCACGTTTGGGTCTCCACATTAAAACCTGGGCATCGTTTGCGTTGGGCTTCACCAAGGCATTTGGAGGTATGGGCTCCATCCTGGTTAATATCCGAGGCTGTTCCTGCTGTGTCCTTCCAACAAGTTTAGAGCGATAGCCCAACGGGTTCAATGGGTCAACTTCTATGTCAACGCGCATTCTCCATTTGATTGTCTGAAGTATAATCTTCTCTTTGCTGATTGTGTTCATGGCTACCAGCCAGGTAGTGAAACTTTGGTCTCTTTTAATCCTGGTTAGTTGTGACACGTTGCTCTCGCTCACAGGTACCGCCCATGTCACACTCGGGTAAAAATTGTCATTCATGCTCACTGAGAACCGAGACACCTTGTTTATTGGACCGACTAGTGTCACTGTTTCTGTGGTATTACCATACCAAGGATAGCTCACTCCATCAGAATCACTGATAGCTTTAACCCTGCCTTCTCGCAAATCAGGAAGTTCCCAGCTAGACCTGGATAAAGATAAATATATGTAAGCATTATTTGCAGGCAGCCGCAGTTAACTCCGAAAATATTCGTTCAGTTGATTTTGCCAACCAAATAAATAAAGTAAATAATTCAATAGGCAGCTGGATACTATAATGGAAGAGTTAGGGTGCTGGATAGATGAACTTCAATGGGCTGAATGGCCTTTGCTGATCTTTGACATTTTGTGTTATTAAATTAATTTTGTTTGCATTAATGAAAGATCATGAGGTGGAATTTATAGATAGGTTTATATTTATAGTTAGGAATAAATGTTTTGTGCAAAGATTGTGGTGAGGGT
Source organism: Heptranchias perlo (assembly GCF_035084215.1). Classification (NCBI taxonomy): domain Eukaryota; kingdom Metazoa; phylum Chordata; class Chondrichthyes; order Hexanchiformes; family Hexanchidae; genus Heptranchias; species Heptranchias perlo. The sequence goes on from NC_090333.1 coordinate 67,481,617, forward strand.
ATTTTTGAAGGTGCTGTATAATCCAGGTTTATAATTGTTACCAGTAAAAAGGAAGGATCTCATTCTAACACCGCAGGTTTAATCAACCCCACCTTTCTCCGCATTACTTATTTGGTTGTATTTGAATTTCGAGGAAGTGATTACAATGACCGAACTGTTTTATAACATGTTGCATTTTAACGACAGTACTGCCGTCGAGCAGTGTGACGTTGTCAGTAATATATACTTACGTCTGATTTGTGATAGAGCTGAGTGCAGATTAGTTCTTTTATGTTTAGAAAGTACCGTTGATGAATCAAGTTGTGCTTGTTCAACAACATTCTCTTCTTTACTTTTAAACATGCTGAAGAGAAAGGGAAATTGTTTCATAAAAAATACAGTACTGCCTATGGCTGTATGCGTTCACTGCTTCTGAGAAATATATAATTCATTACTAAATCTGTCAATGGATTTAGGTTACAGCACTTGTTTGCTCTGCTCCTCGTGTGAGACAGTTTGAAAGCAAAGATAAGTTAATTCTACCAGTCATCTGTCTGCATCTTAATTGTTCAAGCTGCCTTCCAAAGGAAAATCTTACGATTCACCCTATCTCAGTAACCTCCTCCAGCCATACAACCCTCCGAGAACTCTGCATTCCTCAAATTCTTGCCTCTTGTGCATCCCCCCACTTCCTTCGCCCCAACATGGGCAACCGTGCCTCCAGCCGTCTGGGCCCTAAGTTCTGGAATTCTCTCTCTAAACCTCTCTCCCTCTCTCCTTTAAGATGCTCCTTAAAACCTATCTCTTTGACCAAGCTTTTGGTCGCCTGTCCTTCTTTGGCTCTGGGTCAATTTTTGTCAGATTACACTCCCGTGAAGTGCCTTGGGAGGTTTTACTACCTTAAGGGCGCTATATAAATGCAAGTTGTTGTTGTGCCAAAGTAACACCTCCAGGGTAGGCCATGGTTTTAAAAGAGCCTTGTACTAATGTATTTCCCTGGAGTGGCACTCATATCAGAAATTGTATAATTAATTGTGGTAGAACAAATCCAAATGAGTTTGTCAAGTACTATCATATTGGCACTTCATTAGCGAGAACAGTCCAATCCAATATGTCTTAGGGAAACGAGGAGGGAAAATGTAAAATGTAGTCAGTATCTGTATCTCGAGATTGCGTGAGATGAATGCAATTATTTCCCTAGGTAATATAAAGTTTACCCAATTGATCAATGATGGAATGAATCTTACATGGTAACTGACGTCGTTATAGAAACCAAACAACATTTTACACTATTCTAATAGATCCATCCCTTCTCTGTTTCTGATAAGGAAGGAGTTGCAGTTTACCTGCTGTCCCAGAGATCTCTATTGAAAACTTAAACCATAATGCTACACAAAGGCGGTTTGAAGAGGCGAAATGAAAACCGTTTTTAGAATATTTAAGGTTTTAAAGCAGATCATTCTTAGGAAAATAATTTGAGAAGGAGTCCCTAATTTTAAAAAAATAATATTGGAGGGATTATTTTGTGAAGCAAACTCGCCCTCTGGGGCTTGAATTTCAAACTTCCTATTGGTTGTAACGGTTTTACAAATCTGGAGCGTTTCAACCGTAATAAGTATAAGTCCACAAAACCGCTCATGATTAGCACCAGTTGACTACATTGACAATAAAGACGGCAAGCAGAGTAAAGGTGGGAAATGGAACGACTTCCACTGGTGCACTTGGGCTGCCTTTTTTGAGTGGGAGATCTTAAAAATACATTGCTGGGTAGTATTTATGTGCTTCTGCTTGCACTATATGTGAAGTGAGAGTGTCTGATGCTAACAAGGGATGTCAAAGTGGAAAGTTTGTTGTTCCCCAGCATTAGCATCTTTCATAATACAAACTGCCGATAAATCTAAAGTTTAAATCCTAACTTATTGCAAAATGTATATCGCTGATTATTGTAAAACTGTACAAAGCTGACAAACCCCAAAGAGACTAAAGATTTCAAGACATGATTTTGCAAGAAGAATATATATATATATAGAGAGAGGGCGTATATGAGTATATGCATGTGTGTGTTGGGGGGGGGGGAATATAAGGGTAAATTGTACAACTTTGCGCTCCTGGTGTAGAATTTCCCGTGATGGCAGCGCATATGGGGAATTTGGTCATATAGGTCAGTGTTCTCCATTTGTAACCAGCACCATTTTCCAGTTATTACCTTTAATGGATAGGAAATCATGTGAGCCAGGAGCAGAAGCGCTGACCTCTGCGCCCAAATTTCCGCTGTTCGCTCCCATTTCGTGTCAAAGTCATATCACTGACCCCGTAATCTTATCAAAGAAAGTTAACTGCCATGACAGTTAACTGCTTTAAAATGGATTGTGAAAGATTGATCCACTAGTTGGACTTTAGACCTGCTGGGCCTCTGATTAGTAGGACGGAGGTCGATTCCCGCTAGCTGTTTTCCACACAGTGAGTTCCTAAAATCAGCTGTGCCATCGAGACATTGCACGGAGGAGAAGCTGGGCACCTCCCCATAGAAAGGGAGGGAGATTTACTCTGGAGGGAAAGTGCGGCACTGGCGGAGATGCGGGAGCAGGTCACCTCCTCACCCCCGCAGCCAGAGGAAAAGAGAGAGAAATAGAATCCATTATGAGAAAAGGGCGAGGTTTATAAAATGTGCATTGTAAAGTTTAAACGCTAGGCTGATATCCTGTTTTGCTGGTCTTGGAATGTCATCAAGTTTTCTCTTTTTCGACGTTTTACCTGTGGCGAGAGTCACTGGCAGTACAAAGGGAATATAAATCTACTGGATGCTCTAATTAACTGTTGTCCCTCAATATTTTCTGATGTTCTTATATAAAAGTTTAATTTTACAAGGAAAACGGCTAGGGCGAAATTGGCTGCATGGTGTAACTATTAATGTGAAACAATAGGTTCATCATTAAACCTTTGTTTAATAATTTAATTGTTCCAAAAGACGGGGAATCGAAAATAACTGAATACTGTTTTAACTTCTAAGAACATCAAAAAAACTTCATAATATCTTATCTTGACCATGCATTTCACATACTGAAGAAGAAGGTAGCTTTATACAGAGCTTGCTGCAATAAATAGGACGGATCACACAAAGCTCAATACAATAGACAACCGATAGGAAAAGTTAAATTACAGCAGGGGCACTTAGACACTATTTATTTCATTTTTTTTTCATTCATGACTTAGATCAATACAAGAAAATTAACAGTTCACATTGAATGGGGTTACTTTCGAAGTAATTATTATTTTCTAGTTGCTGTTCCCTTCAGTGTGGCGCTTTTTATTTGATTAAAGCTACCCTTTATTGATGCTGCTATAGTGGAAACTTTTTTATGAAGTCTTTCAATTTGCCAACCATCTCCACCCAAAAAATGACAATAAGCTGAGCAAAAATTGTAGCAAGGCTTCACTCCAATAAAATGTGCTGTTCTTCATAGAAGTGGTTCTAATAAATCACCGTGCAATAAAAAAAATACCATCATGATATAGTAAGGTCGCTCCCCTAAGCAACTGACAATGGTCTTGCGGAGATTTTGAATACATGGTCAGTTGGAGAAATTGCATGTGACTGGTGTGAAAGCAAATGAAAATGATATGGCTGTGTACAAAGATCTAGTGTGAAGAGGCGAAACGTGCGGAAACTGGTTCTAAAAAGTTCCATTTCAAGATGAATAGGGTATTGGTGATTTATTGAACTGGAGCTTTGCTGGTGGGGAGTGGGGTGAAGAACAGGCAGCAAACCTCGGTAACATATTAAAGTAAGATTCGTTGTATTAGATTGGAGATGAAGTCTTTATTTAATCATCCAGAAATATTATCTTGATGAGAAAACCACAGTCGCCAGCAAAATATTTTAGTCCCTAGGCGCCCATCCCACTCCCAATAGATGCCATTTTTAAAAAGGGCTTATGAATTGACTAATGCCTGGCCAAATGTATAATTTAAGCAAACGATTGTTGTCGTTAATTGGGTGATGCGACATTTTACTAAGGGAAGGATAAATATAAAGTCGTTCTGGAAGGTTGTTGATGTACTTAATATCCATGGATATATATTTACTACAGAACTACTAGCAGTTATCTGTTGTGACTGTAAGGGCGCTGATAATATAACTAACGGGAGGGGGAGTCCGGTCTAAGCATGCAGGACTGTTTCCCCATAGATTACAAACAGCACACTAGCTGAATAGGGCAGTAAAAATAGTTAATATTCAACACCGCAAATGCACCTGTCTCTCTGTAAAAAGCTTAGTTGCTCAGGAAGGACAATCTGATCTTTAGGACAGATGAGCCAAGCATGATTCGGAATCAAGGATAGAAGTGTAATGTACCAAGTGGCTTACTGCTTACTCCCTGTATATTGAACCCTTGAGCCAGATACTGTCCTTAAATGCATCATCCCGATCTACAACTTCCGAATTACTCAGATTTCCAATGGTTATAATAATTTTATTAACCGATTATTTAATATTTTCTATGTACGCACGGAAGCAGGTTTGGCGAATTATTATAATGCTAGTATATATGGAGAGAGACAAAATAGTTTGTTCTTTTAAACTGGAGTTTACTGTAGAATCAATTAATTAGGTAAATTGAGTCATTTTAATATACTACACTCTGTAGAAACATTAACCTAAATCTAATCCCCATCCCTATGAAAATAATTAGGCAAAAAGTGCACTATGAGCTGTAATGACATTGGCAATTATACCCTTCCCCCAAACACGTGTTCTGTAAAAAAGTGTTCTGTAAAAAGTGGAACAGTCGGACAAATCGGTCCCACCAAAAGACGACGAAAATGCACGGCAGAATTGTAAGAAGTTAAAAAAAGAACTTTCAGCCACTGGAAAGGATTTTAAAAAGTAGAGTTTTAGGATGGGGTAGGACAGACAAAAGCCAGCAATAATGGGAGAGGGGAGCCTACAATAGATTTATCTATGAGGAATGAAGTCCAGGCTTCACAGGAAAGGTGTTACAATTTAGCTTTTAAAAATTAACAGATTAATTGCTACTCATCCATGTGTTCAAATCCCTCCATGGCCTCCCCCTCTCTATCTCTATAACTTCCTCCAACCCTACAACTCTCCAAGATCTCTGGGCTGGGTGCCTTCTGCTACCTAGGTCCTAAGCTCTGCAATTCCCTCCCTAAACCTCCGCTTCTCTACCTCTCATCCTTCAAACCAACCTCTTTGACCTAATATCTCTTTATGTGGTTCAGTGTCAAATTTTGTTTGATAACGCTCTTGTGAAGCGCATTGGGACGTTTTACTACCTTAAAGTGCTATATAAGTACAAGTGGTTGTTGACAGATAACCGTTATCTACTAACTTTTTGCGCTGTTGAAGTGGTTTGTTATAGTTGGATCTCAGCAACAATACGTTCCCTTTACAGGTTTAAAGATTTGTCATTTTTTTTGCTGAGGAATGTGACAGATACAGTATGATAATATGAAGGACAACGTTTTAAGGCATCTTCGTTGCAAGGACAATGAGATGACAGATAAGATAACAACAATCTATCCATATCACATCACTGGTCTCAGCTATGTAAAGAACTTGGAAATGTTCTATATTTGGCGCCTGCCAGAACTCTTGCTTGTCGGCCAGTATTGATTGGGATTTTCAACACAAAGGAAAAGATTCAGCCTACAGTGTCCCTTTTATGCAGTCTCCTGCACGTGTCCATTTCAGTTCAATTTCACGTATTCTGAAATTAACATTTTGGTGAGTCTGCTCAGTAGCAAGTCTGACATAAAGGCTACTGACGTTTAAAGCAGAGACAGTTTTTAATTGGCTGTCGCTATATCTTAGGATGGGTCCATGGAAAGTGACAGAACTTTAAATTTAAAGGGGGAAAGGGAAACCACTACAAAATGAGGGAAAGGTGTTGCCTTACCGGTTTCAAATTATCGTAAATGATTAGTGTTTAGGCTTTCTACAACGCGATTTTGACATTAAAAATATAATCGATCGCTTGTAAACTATAAGAACGATGTCATAGGTTCCCTGGAGATGTTGTGTGTTAAAGAGTTCAAAAAAAATTCCCAGACTGATTCGGAAAGATGTAATGGTTACCCCGCGACATATAAAAGCAGTATTTTGGAACTTGCAATTTTACTGCCAGCCGGACTGAACCGTTACATCCCGTGCTTCCAGCGTCTAACAAGAGAGCTCCAATCGAAGTCCAACATATTTCACTTTATTTTATTTTGCAGAGTAAAATGTGGCTTTTCATGATCATTAAAGATAATGCAGAAATTCGAGATGCAATATCCCACTTTGTCTGCAGTTTTAATACAAACATGTATTTAATTTCGGTAGCCTTTTCAGTATTATCATTATTTAAAGTTCGGTAGCAGCCGTCAATGACGATGCAACTTCAGATAACAGCCTAACTGCACGTTGATCACGGCCGGCGTGTTAAGTTTAATTTGAATTCGTGGAATTGACTTGAAACGGTGATGTGAATTATAGGGAAACCTGGCATTGTAGATTTAAATATGCACCTTGTTTTTTTTTAAATATATTTTTGATAGCGTGGTAGACAGTCAATTGCAAGACATCTGACACCGCAATTGCATGACTTTCATTCCCTGGAAAAAACGTGGGCGGGCAAGCATGTTTAGTCTGAAAGTGTTGGGCTGCATAGAAATTAACTGTTTAGCTACATAAATAAGCGCACAATTAATGACACTCCCATCACTAAATTTAATCATAAACCTATTAGCCATATACTGTGCAGCAAAGACAGAACAGGGGCGCGTTGAGTGACCATGCATTGATAAATTAATCAAAAACCCGCAGATAAAAATCAAATCTCCACTTTATTTGCACACTATGCTATTGAATGAATGACATACAATCGTCACTAATATACAGTAATAGTAATTAAGGTCGTTAAAGCCACAACACCTATTCACCCCAGCCGAATTGTACAATTGATATTTTTATTACCACTGACGTGCAAGTATATTTAAATAAGATGAGGTGTTATGTAAGTTTATTGGATTGCAATCCATTCTAACCAGTGATGGAAATTGTCTTTTTTGGATTGGTAATGTTGCCATACCCATTGTTGTCTGTTAATTATATATTATCATAGCCCGGTGCATTGCAGAATTAGATGTCAGTGTATTTCATATACTATACCGTGTTACATTCCCTTACATTCCGAGGTCGCTGTAAGTGTTGAAAAATTCCATTTGGTTGCAAGCTTGAATCCATCCAACTACCCACGTTTCGTTCCTGGGAACGGGAGGCATCACCACCCGAGCGGATGCCTTGAAGTATGGTGTCTTGTACCGTAAAACAATAGGAGAATTTTCTTCTATTATAGTTGGGCATTGATCAATCGTAGCAGAAACGTCATACACCACTATATTCTCTCGCCGTATCCTTGATTTACAAGTTATACTCTGAATGCAACCCATCCTTCCAGGGTTAAAATATATATATATATATTTTAAATGCAAAAGGTTGAAAATAGAGGCTGTGCAAAATTCAGCACTGGCACTAGTCGATCTTGCTGATCGTGTCAGTTTTTTGTACTGCCTTTTGTCTTCAGGTTGGGTTTTTTGTTTGAATTCTTCATTCGGGTCCAGACTAGTCCCTTCTTTTTTGTTTTTTTTTCCTCCTCCTTATTGTCATGTCACAAACGGCAGGAAGCAGGAGGAAGGCGAGGCAGCATATTGGCAAAAAGATAAGAGGAGCGAGAGGATATGCGGGTTTCCCGTTGAAATATAGTGGCACTGGAAGCAGAGGAAACGCACTGTAACCACTGATTCCAGCATAGTCTGCATTTGTTTTGGAGCCACATAGAATAACACAGCCTTTCTTCTGCCTTCATAGATAACGGTTAATAAACTGACGGATCCATTCCATGGTTGAAACAGAAATGAATCGACCGTGAGACGTTAAAAAATAAATCCACTCTTTTTTTATTATGCACGGTACATTTACTCGGTAAGTAGAGGGTACCTTCATTGTCTGCCTTACAGCACGCTGTCCATTGCTGTGTTGCTGAAGATGAATGCGATCGGTTGCGAGGGAGAGAAAAAAAAATCCTTTTTGTTCCTCCTGGGACCCCATAGGCTGGAGATCCCCAGTAAAGCAGGATCAAGAGAATGCTCTCCCACTGGCTCAGGATTCCCAGAGATGAGGCTATCGAGCGGCGCCCCCTATGCACGACCAATTCCTCATTCGTCTTAGATTTGTAGAGGGAAGAATCGCATCGTTCCGGTATTAAATCATGAATTATACGTCGACCAGATATGCATACGCTAAACTAAATTGTTCAAACCATTGGAATTAAGCACAAAGGTTTAATACTTTCAAAAACGGAATCTGATGTCGTTACAATGTAAAGGGATGCCTTTACGTCCACGGCTATTGTGTGTGCGCTCGAATGATACAGAATAACCCATATAAATGCAATCCCAGACATTTGCATCGCGGTACAAATCAAATAACTATAAATCTAAAATAAAAACCTAATACACCGCATGTGAAAAGAGAATGGGCAAGTTAAACCTTTCTCAGAACTTGAGATCTTATGAAAGATGTACCTGAAGCGTTAACCTTATCCTTCTCTTTGTGAATGCATCTGCTGTGTTTTTCCAGCATTTTTATTTCATCCGCACAACATACACCGTGAAATGCAGTAAATAATTTGCAGTTCAATGATTGAAATTTTGAATTTAAAATTATTTGTTAAAACTCCAGAATAAACTAACAATTGAATCAATAGAGATTTATATAACAAGATTTGTGTACATATTCAAACAGGTGCTTTGCTTACTAAAATGTATTTTGCAAACTTTCTTGAGAGGAAGAAAATCAGAAGAGCTACCTATCCCTTTACTTATCGTGACGTTGTGCATGAAGTGTTCCGATGACACGGTGTGTTTGTAAACAGGTTTGATAGCTTTTTTCTGAGGAGTGAGAGGGTTTGTGTTTATAGGTGTCAGCTGTGGCTCAGTGGTAGCACTCTTGCCTCTGAGTCAGAAGGTTGTGAATCCCACTCCAGAGGCTTGAACACAAAATCTAGGTGGACACTCTAGTGCAGTACCGAGGGTGTGCTGCACTGTCTTTTGAATAAAACGTTAAATCGAGGCCTGTCTGCGTTCGCAGACACATGTAAAAGATCCCATGGCACCATTTGAAGAAGAGCTGCGGAGTTCTCCCCAGTGTCCTGGCCAATATTTATCCCTCAACAAACATTATTAATTCAGATTATCTCATTGCTGTTTGTAGGACCTTGCTGTGCGCACTTCTCTGCACTTCAAATGTACTTCAATGGCTGTAAAGCGTCCTGAGATTGTGAATGGCACTATATGAATGCAAGTACTTTCTTTCTATGGTAGCAGTAATGCATGCATGTCAGTGTTGCAAGAAAAGTTGGCGAGTGCAAGGTTGATGCAGCAGTGCAACAAAACCTAAACCCATGAAGGTCTGATGTAGCAGTGCAATCAATGCAATGCATGCAGGTCTGATGCAAAAGCGCAACAGTGCCAATACATGCAGGCCTGCTACTGCAGTTCAATCAGTGCTGATATGTGCAGGCCTGATGAAGCAGTACATCCTATGCTAAAACATGCAGGCCTGCAGCTGTAGTTCATTGAATGCTAATAAATGAAGGTCTGTTGCTGCAGTTAATTCAATTTTAATACATGCAGGTCTGCTGCTGCAGTTCATTCAATGCTAAAACATGCAGTTTATTCAATGCTAATAAATGTAGGTCTGCTGCTGCAGTTCAATGCTAATACATGCAGTTCATTCAATGTTAATAAATGTACATCTTCTGCCGCAGTTCATCCAATGCTAATAGATGCAGGTCTGCTGCTGCAGTTCATTCAATGCTAATAGATGCAGGTCTGCTGCTGCAGTTCATTCAATGCTAATACATGCAGGTCTGCTGGTGAAGTTCATTCAATGCTAATAGATGCTGGTCTGCTGCTGCAGTTCATTCAATGCTAAAACATGCAGGTTTGCTGCAGTTCATTCAATGCTAATACATGCAGGTCTGCTGCTGCAGTTCATTCAATGCTAATAGATGCTGGTCTGCTGCTGCAGTTCATTCAATGCTAAAACATGCAGGTTTGCTGCAGTTCATTCAATGCTAATACATGCAGGTCTGCTGCTGCAGTTCATTCAACGCTAATACATGCAGGTCTGCTGCTGCAGTTCATTCAATGCTAAAACATGCAGGTCTGCTGCTGCAGTTCATTCAATGCTAAAACATACAGGTCTGCTGCAGTTCATTCAATGCTAAAACATGCAGGCCTGCTGCTGCAGTTCAATCAATGCTAATACATGCAGTTCACTCATTGTTAATAAATGTACGTCTTCTGCCGCAGTTCATTCACTGCTAATAGATGCAGGTCTGCTGCTGCAGTTTATTCAATGTTAATACATGCAGTTCTGCTGCTGCAGTTCATTCAATGCTAAAACATGCAGGTCTGCTGCAGTTCATTCAATGCTAAAACATGCAGGTCTGTTACTGCAGTTCATTCAATGCTAATACATGCAGGTCTGCTGTTGCAGTTCATTCAATGCTAAAACATGCAGGTCTGCTGCAGTTCATTCAATGCTAAAACATGCAGGTCTGCTGCTGCAGTTCATTCAATGCTAAAACATGCAGGTCTGCTGCTGCAGTTTATTCAATGCTAATACATGCAGTTCTGCTGCTGCAGTTCATTCAATGCTAAAACATGCAGGTCTGCTGCAGTTCATTCAATGCTAAAACATGCAGGTCTGCTACTGCAGTTCATTCAATGCTAATACATGCAGGTCTGCTGCTGCAGTTCATTCAATGCTAAAACATGCAGGTCTGCTGCAGTTCATTCAATGCTAAAACATGCAGGTCTGCTGCTGCAGTTCATTCAATGCTAAAACATGCAGGTCTGCTGCTGCAGTTCATTCAATGCTAATACATGCAGGTCTGCTGCTACAGTTCATTCAATGCTAAAACATACAGGTCTGCTGCAGTTCATTCAATGCTAAAACATGCAGGTCTGCTGCTACTGTTCATTCAATGCTAAAACATGCAGGTCTGCTGCTACAGTTCATTCAATGCTAAAACATGCAGGTCTGCTGCTGCAGTTCATTCAATGCTAATACATGCAGGTCTGCTGCAGTTCATTCAATGCTAAAACATGCGGGTCTGCTGCTACTGTTCATTCAATGCTAAAACATGCAGGTCTGCTGCTGCAGTTCATTCAATGCTAAAACATGCAGGTCTGCTGCAGTTCATTCAATGCTAAAACATGCAGGTCTGCTGCAGTTCATTCAATGCTAAAACATGCAGGTCTGCTGCTGTTCATTCAATGCTAAAACATGCAGGTCTTCATTCAATGCTAAAACATGCAGGTCTGCTGCAGTTCATTCAATGCTAAAACATGCAGGTCTTCATTCAATGCTAAAACATGCAGGTCTTCATTCAATGCTAAAACATGCAGGTCTGCTGCAGTTCATTCAATGCTAAAACATGCAGGTCTTCATTCAATGCTAAAACATGCAGGTCTGCTGCTGTTCATTCAATGCTAAAACATGCAGGTCTTCATTCAATGCTAAAACATGCAGGTCTGCTGCAGTTCATTCAATGCTAAAACATGCAGGTCTTCATTCAATGCTAAAACATGCAGGTCTGCTGCAGTTCATTCAATGCTAATACACGCAGGTCTGCTGCTGCAGTTCATTCAATGCTAAAACATGCAGGTCTTCATTCAATGCTAAAACATGCAGGTCTGCTGCTGTTCATTCAATGCTAACACATGCAGGTGTGTTCTCGCTGTTGAATCAATACTAACGCATGCAGGTCTGATGTGAACAGCCGCGAGCCGGTTTGAGTGACAGTTGGCGCGACGTTCCCGTGACGCCCTTGGAGCTGGAAGATGGCGCAATGGTGGCTGTGCCGCGTCCCATAGAGGAGTCGAACGGCCCAGCAGCGCTCCTCACTCTGACCCGGTGCCCCCTGAAACCATTGGCCTTCTGTTGGGGTAAGATGCCCGCTCACTCTCCCAAATCCAGGAGCCGAGACCTCAAAGGCGGCGGCGGCGGGGGGAGGCTGGAGTTCCTGGCGATGACCAGGCCGCCTGCCCTGCTCCAGAGACCGGGCTCGGAGCCGTCCTCACCCCGGCACCGAGCGGCGCAGCTCGACGGCCACGGCCTGTGCCGGGACTCGGGGGGTTCCTCTTCTTCCTCCTCCTCCTCCTCCTCTTCCGCCGCCGCCGCCGCCGCCGGTTGCCTGCAGTCCCAGCTGCCCGATGAAGACTGCATGAAGCTGAACCCGTCGCTGCTCGGCATCGCCCTGCGCTCGCTGCTGGCCATCGACCTGTGGCTGTCCAAGCAGCTGGGGGTGTGCGCGACCGAGGGCTCGTCCTGGGGCAGCGCCCGGCCCATCATGAAACTGATCGAGGTGTCCGGCCACGGAATCCCCTGGATAGGAGGCACCTTGTACTGTCTTTACAAGAGCGACAGCACCGCCGGCCGGGAAGTGCTGCTCAACCTGCTGCTGGGTGAGTCAAGGAAAGGAGTGGAGGATTTAATCGCCATCACAACTCCCCCCATCTGGCAGGAGGGTCGGTGACCTGAGGGCACACATTTAAGATAATTGGCAAAAGAACCAGGGGGGAGATGAGATTTTTTTTTACACAGCGAGTTGTTATGATCTGGAATGCACTGCCTGAAAAAGTGGTAGAAGCAGATTCTGTAGTAACTTTCAAAAGGGAATTGGATATATACATGAAAAGGGAAAATGTGCAGGGCTATGAGGAAAGAGTGGGGGAGTGGGACTAACTGCATAGCTCTTCCAAAGAGCAGGCACCAGCAGGATGAGTTAAATGACATCCTCTGTGCTGTATGATTCAATGACCTAAAATAAAAATATAGTCACCTCACAGAGGACTTGTCACTTGCCTTTAACCTCTCTCCACCTGAATTGTTGAACCCTAACCTCCTTCACTGTCAAACTTTACCCTGATTCAATTCCTTCAAGTATCTTGTTTCATTGACTCTACAAACGATTTTTGTTCCAATATACACAGTGCATTTCACTGTATAGTGCCTCTTAATTGATTCCTGTTCCTTATAGTAAAATAATTTTGTATTTTATGTTATTAGTGTGTATTTTGAAATCATTATTCTCTTCCAAGACTCAGTACTTGCTTAGCTCATGCATTTGGAACTTGATGCTAGTGGTCGCTGCTTTGTAGAGTGTAACTTTTGGTGCTGGTGATTTTGGACCAGTGTAGATTTAGTTACCACAAACTTTTACATTTTAAAAGTATATAAGTTATAATTCCATTCTGGTTTCCGATAAAGTGAATTTGAAACAGAAACAATGTGATAACCTTATGGTAACGCTACTATTCTTGTTCTTGCCTCCCAAGTAGAACAAATTTAGTAAATCTAATGACATGTATGGTGATTTTTGTCTAACCCTATTGGACGTCTTGGTACTCCTAGACTTCAGGACTGGTTCTTGTGACTTTTTTAAATCTCGGGGCTGCCCGCTAATAAACTCCCCTACTGCAGGTGGAACGACAGCTGTTTCTCTTTTTGAACTGATCGCACAAATAGAGGGTGTCTGTTAGCAAAGCCTACAGCCTGGGAAAAGGATATGCAGACGTTATTCTCATTCCATTCCAATTGCATGGTCTGGCAGCTGACCGCGCAGTAAAACCCAGTACCTTGACTGCACCAACCCAAGATGGAATTTCCTTCAAGATTACATTTATAGTGCGAGAAAATGAAACGCAGATATGCTGCTGGTGCAACAATTGAAAAGTCACAATTCACAAGTACTGTATGAAATGAGACATAGATAATTAATGTAAATATTTTTCTGCCTGTCAGGGTGATTGAAGCAGATTCAACAGTAACTTTTAAAAGGGAATTGGATATATACTTGAAAAAGAAAAACTTGCTGGGCTGTGGAGAAGGAGTGGGACTAATATTGGATAGCTTTCAAAGAGCCAGCACAGGCACAAAGGGCCAAATGGCCTCCTTCTGTGCTGTATGATTCAAAAGGAGCAAATTCATTTGTTTTTAGATTTAATTAACCCAAGGGGGAAAAAAGCATGATTAAAAACAACTGTCCACCTTTTCTGAAAACTAAACATTACTGTGAAGAAAAGTTGGGATAGAATTTGCAGAATACTACAAAGGCCTGTTTAAAATACTGAATTCAGTATTTTAAAAAAGTTTATTTTGAGTCATTTTATTAGGGTTGGTGCTGACATTGAACCATTGCACTTGTAGGTAATTCTCAAAAGTGCCTTAAGAAAGCTGATTACCAAAATATTGACAGTTACATTTTTTGGAATGTTTCCATTTTGATTAAAGGCAAACAAGGATATTGTTTTCCAGGTGATACTTCAGCCAGATTATAGTTCAGTGCTATGAAGAAAACTCCTTAATAAACATTTTGCACGCTCATCTGGTAAAAGGTATTTTAAAAACTAGATAATTAGTTATTTTGGATGCACAAAATATTTTAAAATCTATTATTGTGCTGGGAAGAAAATAAGAGAAAAGGCTACACATCACTCTAAATTTAGCTGAAGGACTCTGAACCAAATTTAAAATGATTTAAAAATATTTTTTAAAATTGTCACAGTTATCAGTTTTCAGGAGAAAATATCTAATAGCAAATCAGGCATATAACGTGGACATTTATCAGCAAAGAAATTAAGAACTTTACATAAAATGCATCAGAGAATATTAATTTGACGAAACAGTTTTAATTGAGTATTAAGGAGCCTTCCAAACTTTATCCAGCAGTTTCCAAAAGTTGAAGTTTTGATTTTAACACATTCCATCCTTTCACAATTTATATCTACCCTCTTGTATCCCAATATAGGGCAGCTACAATACCTTTGCACTGCTTCAGACAGAAGATTTAAATGTAATAAGCCCTATGTAGGTAGGAAAGCAAACTATATATGACACCAGTGTTTCCTAAAGTGGAAGTTTAAAGTAAATCATCTTTAAAATACTGTTACATGCTAACTCTAGGATGCAGGCTTCTTTACTGTGCTTAATTGATAGCCATTTCTGTAGAAACTCAAATGTTTTCTAGTTCCTTGGAAATGTGAAGGATTGGGCAGTGGAGATTTTGCTAGACTCTCATTAAATTTAGATTTCCTAATTTTTAAGTTCCACACCACAAAGGGTTAGAAACCGCTAGATGGTACTTCAACATTTTCATAAAGGACCTTCTAAATCAGATGTTTAAAAATCAAAACACTTGCAAAATATCGCTTTTCACTTTTAAAGAGTCCAATTAAGTAATGAGTGTTTAAATATACCTCAGTGATTGTGAAGTGAACTGCTTCTGATACAGAAAGAACTGGCATGATAACCTTTTAATTAGCTGATTGCACACAGACAGGGAGTTAACTGTTCGAAACCGCACTTTCGTTTACAAAAGCATGCTAGACCTGTTCTACTTGATGATCTGAACTGATTAAAGTGCTCTTGCTTTGCAAAAGTACGTGCTTCATAGCTATTTATATACGTACTCTGTATTTAAAATGAATATGCACATCAGTGATTGGACGTTTAATTCCACCGCAACTCTCAGCCCATGAGGAGCTAATTGCAAGCCTTATTTCAACAGTGTGAATTCTATTTACTGTGCATCAGTTTTTGTATAGTATATTAGTTTTATTAAACTATTAGTGAGTATATTTGAACTTGCTCCTTTGGAAAATGTCTCTCCTGAAGGTGCTGACTGTTGCTGGGGTACAGTTCAATGGGCATCAGCACTTCTCTGGGATTGTAGGCATTTTTTATGGGTAAATTTAAACCATGAATATCAGCAGGCTGTTTTGACTGTGAAGGGCTTTGTAATAAGGCCTGATCATGTCCTTGCCTAATGTTCACATTTTCCAGCAGGGGTCACTAAATGGTGAACAAGGGAGGGAACACTGGCATTGATTTTTTTTTTCTCTCTCCTTCCCTAACTGAAGGTGCTGAGGCCAATTGCGGCACCCTAATTGCTGACCTGGATGACATCAACTAACTCAGCGCAGGTCAGGAATTGAACATGGGGTATTCTGCTGTATATGGCTTAGTACTAACTGGTTATTGAGAGAGCATTTGAACATTTCTATATTAACTGAGTTACATTGGGCCATTTATAGTGCTAAATTGAACATACTGTGTTTATCCTTCACTTTATGTTGGTTTCAAATTATGCCAAAAGGGCAATATAAGTGGCATTAATCCATTTGATACCAGAACTGAGAGGGTACAACTATCTGGAAAGACTGAACAGGCTGGGGCTCTTTTCTCTAGCAAAAAAGAAGGCTGAGGGGTGACCTAATAGAGGTCTTTAAAATTATGAAGAGATTTGATAGGGTAGACATAGAGATGTTTCCACTTGTGTGGGAATCCAAAACCAGGGGTCATAAATATAAAATAAATCCAATAAGGAATTCAGGAGAAACCACTTTACCCAGAGAGTGGTTAGAATGTGGAACACTGGAACAGATGTAGGTCATTCAGCCCCTCTAACCTGTTCCGCCATTCAATGAGATCACAACGGATCTGTATCCTAGCTCCATTGTCACCACATGGAGTAGTTCAGGTGAATAGCATAGATGCATTTAAGGGGGAACTAGATAAGAATATAAGGGAGCAAGGAATAGAAGGATATGTTGATAGGGTTAGATGAAGTAGGGTGGGAGGAGGCTCATGTGGAGCATAAACACCGGCATAGACCTGTTGGGCCAAATGGCCTGTTTCTGTGCTACAAATTCCATGTAATCCACACCCCCTTGAAATTGACACTGAGGCTGCTGGACTAAGTGATCTTGGACTTCTTTTGCTGTTCGTTGGCTGTAATGCACGTGCAGGCAGCGTTGCATTGGGTGTAAATCGCCCAACACTTGGGACAGGAAAATGGGTTGCATTTCTGATACTGGGAAGAAATAGCATTAGCCTTATGTGCCTTATCTGGCAAGCTTAATGATGCAGATAATTTGGCAGAAGAAGTTAAAAGCCCAATGTACTGACTGGTCTTTTGGTATTCAAATGAGGGTGAAGTAGAATAAGAAATAGCTCTGTGGTTTTCAGCTCCAGTTTAAACAATTACTTGTGCAGAACTCTGATGTCAAATCTTCCTGCTCTCACCCTCCCCAAAAGTCACACATTGATACTCTCTGTTTGCACGTTGTCCATTTGTACAGCTCTGCCAACATCATAAATGCAACGAGTGGGATTGAAATTCATCTTTCTCATTGTCCTATTTCGGGATTTTTGATCATACCATTTTCCTTCACAGAAAGGATTTTGAGATTGAGTTTTGCTTTAAGTATTGTTTTGAAACAAAATGAATTTGTTTAAGTTTAAAACAAGAGGCCACGGGCTGCAGGCATAGAGAATATTTAGTGGTTATGTTACTGGACAAGTAATCCAGAAGCCTGGATTAATAATGTAAGTTCAAGTCCTCCCATTGTAGTTTGAGAATTTGAATTCAGTTTTACAAAAAAAAGGGCGCATTAAGCCATTGGATTGTCGTAAATATGACGGCTGGTTCACTAATGTTCTTTAGGGAGGGAAGCCTACCGTCCTTATTTGATCTGGCCTATATGTGACTCGAATCCCATACCAAGGTAGTTGATGCTTAAGTGCCCTTTGAAGCGTCCTAGCAAGCCACACAGTTCAGGACAATCAGATGGCCAGTGATTCCCACATCCCAAGAATGAATTTTTTTTTAAAAAAGAGCCAGGTGAGCCAGTTTGTGGAATGTCATTAGCTTACCTGGTTGATCCTGCCAGTTGCATGTGCTTGTCTCAAAGATTAAGCCATGCATGTCTGTGGACATAGCTCATACAGTGAACCTGCAAGTGGCTCATTAAATCAGTTGTGGTTCCTTTGGTCACTCCAAATGAATAACACTGGCAATTCTGGAGCTAATACATGCTGATGCACACATTCTCCAAGGTCAGTGCTCATTTATGAGACCAAAACCCAGTCTATTCCTAGCTGATTCAGTGATAGTCAATTATCTGATCCTAGGCCCATTAGCCAGATGATCTCTATTCAGTTTGAGAGGAGCTGATGTTTTTTCTTATACCCATGTCCCACGTGGGAAGGAAAGATAGCCAGCTTTGTTGACAGACCTACTGACTAATGACTAACTGGGAGAAAGTTAGCATCTCAGCTCTTTGCCTGGCTACTCATACTCTCAACAAGAGACAGCGAGGTGTAGGCCTGAGATCCGGGGCTGAAAGCTAAAAATGTGGGTCAGTTTTAGTAATTATTAGTCTGAAAGAAAGATAATGCCAATAACCAGTAATGATAACGGTTATTGGCATTATGATGACCAGTAACGGGTAAGCGTACTCCAAGGCGGCCTTCGAGACACACGACAACGCAAAATCGTCGAGCAGAAATTGATAGCCAAGTTCCGCACCCATGAGGACGGCCTCAACCGGGATCTTGGGTTCATGTCACGCTACACGTTACCCCACTAGCGAACAAATGTTATCTGTTTTTAATATAACGGGTCAGTTGCTGTCTTTTCTATGTTTCTACCTCTCTATCTCTTTTTTTTTGTTTGTTGTTTTTTTTGGTGATTTGTATATTCTGAGACCTGGCAGGTAACACCTGTCTGTCTGCACACTGATTGCCTTGGCAACGGGCAGTTGAAAAAACTGTCTATAATCACCAAGCATTGTTCTGTGAATTATAAATGCGATTTCATTTCGAGGATTTCATTTTCACATCGTTCACCTGAGGAAGGAGGTAGCCTCCGAAAGCTTGTGAATTTAAAATAAAATTGCTGGACTATAACTTGGTGTTGTAAAATTGTTTACAATAACCAGTAAGTCATCCCACGAGAGGGATAGAGCGCGTGGTTTATTATTTTTCCCCACGTTTTGGAGGAGAGAAGCGAGATTGAGATATGTAAATAGAATTTATTTTGACTGCTACTCTGTGAAATAAAGCAGTTTAATGGTTCATTATCTGGTCTTGTCTTACCTAATATTTCTCAGTCCATTTTCTAAAAGATTGGAGAAACACATACGAGGGCATGTGAAGAGGATCACAATTATTGTTAAACCCCAGGGTTACGCTATTGTACAAACTAGATATTGAGTAGTACGGCCACACTCTGGAATATGAAAAGCTCCGACTGTTTACTAGACTGACCAGCATTGCTGTACCTGAGAAAATATTTATGGTGAATAACACCCATAGCAGTTTCTTTCCTACCCCTAATGTGAAAAATCATTGACAAAACCAATTTGGGTCTTGGTTTGTTAATATGACCATGGATTTTGTTGCATCTTGAATCTCAATGAGCATTGCAACCTTCCGTGAAGTCCTATTCGACTTTGTGGATACCCAGGTGAAAAGGATTGTGCAATTCTTTCTGCATGGAAAATATTTCTCTTGGTAACATTTTGTACTCAATTAGATTTTGCTTGTAGAGCATTTTTAAAAAAATGTGTATTGAAACAAAAATAAAATTCTCTCAGGGTTAATTGGAAAGGCACGTTAGCCACTAAGTGGTTTTAAGTTCAAGTTCCAGAGCTGCCTTGTGTCTTTGCTGATATTTATTAGTCCTTGGCCAGACAAAACTGAGGCATTCACCATCAGAGGAGGAAGTTATTTTGTTTTCTCTTTTGCACCTTTTCTTCCTCTTTCCCTCCCCAAGGATAGCTTCCGTTGACTAGTTGCAGAATGGCACTACCTGTGTTGTTGTATAAAAATGGGACATCCCTCCCCTGACCACCTGCCTGAAGAAGGCTGAACAGAGGTAACCAACTCCTCAATGCATGGAAACAGGATTTTTTTAAAAGGCTGTAGAAGGGGAGTAAGCTACCACGAAAGTCAAGTCAGCATCACTTTATTAGTGAACCTCAGTTATGCAGATTCTTCATGCTTTATTTCTGGTCACAGTTTGTGATAAATGGAATATTCTGCTTTTGCTGTGACCTAAGATAAAATTATTTTGCAATTAGGCTCCCTCCACTAGACAGACCCTTAAATGTATTGCATTTGTTTATATGTTAATTAAACTGCTTTTCATTGTGCTGCATGCCCATGACTCTTTGTCAGAGCATATGTGGTCAGTTCAATTAGAGATCAAATGTTGTTGGTGAGGGAAGTTTGCATATTGGCAGGTCCGTGTAAATTTCTGTCTCCATACCTGAAGAAACCAACATGAAATGACTGCCTTTCTTTCTCTTTTTTTTAATACCTTTTGACACTTTGAAGTGTGATGAACTCAAATCATGTATAATTAATATATTACCGTTACATGTTCACAAGAAGGATTGGTAAAGTAGGAGTGCTGAGGAATAGGAAAATAGTTCAACTCGTAGCATCGAGGTGTATATCTATGTCCCAGTTCCTCGTATTCTGTTTGTGACACATTTGCGAATGAATTATAAATGTTGGAAGCAGCTGTGATGACTTGAAGTACAAATGTAGTGCTGTGCAGATTGTGGACTGGTTGTGGTAACATGCTTAACAGTTTGCTTGCAGTGCTACTTGTTTTTAGTTGCAATGCCACCTCTATGAAATACAAAATATTTTATGCCGTTAGCTTCATCGTGAATTGTAAACCAGTAGTCTTAAATCAGTGGACTATGAAGAGAAACTAGATTAGTTCTCATCAGAGAGAAGAAAAAGAGTTGGCATTTTTTAAATGATGATTAGTGGGGTGAAGATGGGGTGGGCAAATTCATGTATGGAACTCCAATAGAACCAGGCGTATCAATCTTGAGCTAATAACCACAAGCTGAATTTAGTCGCCGAATCCCCCACCATCAACATCCTGGGGGTCACCATTGACCAGAAACTTAACTGGACCAGCCATATAAATACTGTGGCTACGAAAGCAGGTCAGAGGCTGGGTATTCTGCGGCGAGTGACTCACCTCCTGACTCCCCAAAGCCTTTCCACCATCTATAAGGCACAAGCCAGGAGTGTGATGGAATACTCTCCACTTGCTTGGATGAGTGCAGCTCCAACAACACTCAAGAAGCTCGACACCATCCAAGATAAAGCAGCCCGCTTGATTGGCACCCCATCCACCACCCTAAACATTCACTCCCTTCACCACCGGCGCACAGTGGCTGCAGTGTGTACCATCCACAAGATGCACTGCAGCAACTCACCAAGGCTTCTTCGACAGCACCTCCCAAACCCACGACCTCTACCACCTAGAAGGACAAGGGCAGCAGGCACATGGGAACAACACCACCTGCACGTTCCCCTCCAAGTCACACACCATCCCAACTTGGAAATATATCGCCGTTCCTTCATCGTCGCTGGGTCAAAATCCTGGAACTCCCTTCCTAACAGCACTGTGGGAGAACCGTCACCACACGGACTGCAGCGGTTTAAGAAGGCGGCTCACCACCACCTTCTCGAGGGCAATTAGGGATGGGCAATAAATGCCGGCCTCGCCAGTGACGCCCACATCCCATGAACAAATTTTTTTTTAAAGTTAAAAGATTAACTAGTTAATATATCAACTAGATTGCTATATCATGCTGTGAATATGGACTTGGTTGAAGCAAATGGCATACTGTATATGTGAACAGACTTTTGATTCAACAGGAAGTACAGCAGATAACGTCTTGGCACTAAAGCAGGAGGAAGATGAAGGTGGTTTTAGCAAGTCCGTATCATGGATCTAAAGAATGGAGGTTCTGCTAAATAGCCTTCAGTTGGATCTACAGTCTTCCGTTGTTTTGTATTCGTGTGGGAAATATTTGACTTCTACCATAGATTTAAATATGTATCTGTGTAAGCACTTCAAAGATATTTGTTTCTGGAAATTAATCACCTATCACGAAGTGTTCTGTTTTGAAGAACTAAACGTGATTTTGCAGATTGATTAATAACATTTGAATTCTGAGCAATGGGGAGAACTTGGTGGAGCATCTTTGTTTTAACCTTTACTAAAACCAGTTAGCTAATGCCAGTTGGTTTTGCTATTTGTAACCGAATAACATTGAAGATTTGTGCTCTGGGATGGTCCAGTGTTACAGTTTTGGACATTTTTATTCTTATAAATCCTTGTATTCCTGGCTGGATTACAGTTTCAATAAACAGAGCAAGTCTTTATTCTCTGCTTGTCATAGTTCAAGTTTGTGCGTGTGTCAAAATAAAGCTCCTTCTACTCGGCCCCAACCTCAGAGGAGCACCAGTTACTGAACCAGTGTGATTGTTCTACAAAAAAAAATCATAATTTTGCACACCAGCGATCCTGTGGCCTCTGTGAGTAATTGGTACTGAATTAGTCCCAAATTCATAGTACCCTTGCAAACTGAGGAGACTTTTATTCCATTAGTCTAGGCTGGATTTGAACCCTGGTCCTAGAGATCAAAGGCTAGTGTGTAACCCACTGCACCAAGTTTAACAATTATTGCCAAATTGTGGTAAATTGATTACTGGAGAATATGTGGAATGTCCACCATATTTTCCAGTTCAGCCGGCAAAAAAAAAACATACCACTAGACCACTGCATACAGACTAAACTCTGTGGTGCATCAGTACAGCTGGGAAAAGGATCATTCTTGGGGGAGGAGAATACGCAGTGATGGTGCAAAAGCACCAGAATCAGTGTTAAGCTATAAAAAGACAGGTAAATCTTGGATGCAAACTCAACACTGCAAGCATGTAGTGTAAAAACTTGCTCTTCCACCGATTTAGAGATTCCACGAGATGAGGAAGTTGCACAATTTCTTTGGAGTGGGGGCAAAGGTGACTGTAGACATGAGGTAGTTAACAGTCCAGCAGCTGATTTGTTCCTCTATTTCAATAGCAGTACGGGTGTCAAGAGACTATATTCCAGATGTCGTGGAGACATTTTCCTATATAAACATTTATTCTGTATTGCCACACTGTGCATTTATAATGCAGCTGCATGCTTACACATGTTGACTTTAAGGGTGAAAATACAGTTCCAGGGATGGGCTTTGAGCTAGTATTATGTGACATCTTCTAATATAAGTGCCTATTGGTGTAATAGCTACCACAGGTAAATGTCGATGCTTTTGAAATAGGTTTTCCTATTGACAAAGCCTGACAGGAGTTTTCAATGTATTTTAAGACCGAATGTTGCAGCCCAGCATTTTTAATATATAACAGATTTATACATTCTTGAGACTACCTGTTTGTCACGCCTGTTACCTATTGTAATGATTTAATAACATCTCCAGTCCATTGAAATCTATGGGTAATGCTGTGATGTCCCCAGTGTAATGGTGCAGTGGTAACTAATACATACCTGTCCATACATGGTGCTGTCAGGCTCCTACTATCTTAACAGTTGTTCCAGAGGTGTTGCTGTGACATCTCAGCCTGCGACAACAAAGACAGCTAAAAGACATACCATTGGAGATCAGCTAGTGTGCATGTAAAATAAAAGACACAAATTACATTTTTGTCAGTCCTAGCAGGGCAGTTGAATGTTTGAGCATCTCTTTAGATAATATCTCAAACAGCATGTTTTGTAGTCCCACTGTGTTGCTTAATGTCTGAAATGGTTTTAGTAAGTTATTTTCTTACATCTACAACACCTGTGCTTACAGATTGTTATTGCACATATAAATGATTTGGTCCAAGTAGCTCCCTTTATATTTTCAGAATCCTGGTATTTCTGTACAGTCACGTGATGCAGATTTATTCCTACCCTGCTAACTTTTTTTAAATACAAATCTTGTGCATTGTTTGTAAAAAAAAAATACGGCCATTCTAACTTTTGCCCTGCTCTGATTGGAGACTTCATACTGACCTAACACTGGAGTTCCTTAGCTACCCATGTATCATTAAGTCACCATGGCTTCTTTGCAGAAGACAATCCTACAATGAATGGATTCTAAAATAAATATTGTCCATCAATATTTCTGCTCCTATACCTTTGTTTACAAATGCATGGGAATAGAGAGTTCAGTATTCTGTATAGTCATGGAATAGGGGTTTGTTCTGTGATTGAAGAATGCATTAACATGTGCATCTCCTAAGGAAGCTGTGCCCTACTGTGCGGCACCATCTGTACAGTGAAGTTATGGTTTAATTACAACAGTCTTTCTCACAAATGGAATTAAAACTCCTATTCGAAATTGCACATAATGGAGAGTCAAAAGTATAAAATGACCACTGCTTCCTGTCTGTAGCCCAGGAGGTCATTAATTCATGCCCGTCAAGCAGTTAGATGATATGGGGAACCATGGTATTGTACAGCTTGGTTTACAAAGTATATTAATCAGTTTGTTTCCTTGTTTAGCTTTGATCTTAGATCTGGTCCTGGTAGGCATTGTCAAGTCGCTGGTCCGCAGGCGTCGTCCCACACACAACAAGATGGACATGTTTGCTACGTTCTCCGTGGACAGATACTCCTTCCCGTCGGGCCATGCGACCAGAGCAGCAATGGGAGGCCGATTCTTCCTCAATCACTTGGTTTTAGCTGTTCCCCTGCGTATTCTGGTTGTGCTGTGGGTGTTCATCGTGGGACTCTCGCGAGTGATGCTGGGAAGGCACAATGTGACTGACGTTGCTTGTGGATTTATCATGGGGTATCTGCAGTATAGCCTGGTGGAGTATATGTGGCTGTCATCCAATAACCTGCAGATATTTCTGAGATTGTGGGGGCTTAAATAATTATAAAGTAGTGCAGAAAAAATGTTTTTAAGTATATGTGTTCCAACTTATAAGCATATTATACCGGTAATTATATGTAACTTGGTAGGGTTGAAGTGCACAATTATTTGACATTATATATGTTGTGACCTTTCACTTTGAGACAATATCCTATTTTAGTCAACCTTGGTTAATGTTCAAAACTGCCAAAACAACCTGTACTAAAACATTCTTGCTGCTTATTTCCCATTTCTTGCACATTTGTCTGTTTAGGGGAGAGGAGACGGGTTGAGATGAGTGTTTTCCATTCTTTGTCCAGTGACTGTGATGTACCACTCCGTTATATATGGTGTAGGTCAGATATACTTTCCATGCTTTTGTTTTGTGAGCCTCAAAACTAATATTAGACAAGCACCCTTACGACTAGCCCAGTGTGACATTACATAGCCTCCCAGGTTATAAATGGTAAATCAGTGATGTATTTCAGGACAGTTTTCCTAATGTGGACTCTTTGCCATTGGAACATGGGTAATCCTTCCTGAATTAATTTCAGTCCCGTTGGAGGAAGGAGACCTTCTGTCCCATCTATTTGAGCTAGATTTTGCCAGGTCCCAGAGGTAAAAGCAGTCTTAGCATAATGTTCTTTCTGATTCCTTTAATTTCTGCCAGGTACATTGTGTGCTAACCAGGAGCTTATATAACATGCAAATCTGTAGTTTTTTTTTTGTAATTCATGAATAACAAAAAGGGAAAGTTCAATAAAATGCAAACCCTTAACTGCCTTTATAGTTTTAATATATTTTTAAAGAGATCCTTTTTAATTCCTTTGCCGACTTAAGTGTGTGAGAATTTTTCCATTTTAAGTATGGTTCAGATAGAGCCGAAAAACAACAAGTCTTTGTTTTGGACAGATGCACATTCTGGATCAGTCAGAGCTATCAACCAACCTTAAGATTTTCCCACAGGGCACTGCTGCCATATCCTGATCATATTTTTACTGAAGGTAACACTTTTTCCCCTGTAGCTCTGCCTGTTCTTCCTGTGTTTACTTGAAAGTCAACCCACCAAAGAGAGAAATGTCTGTACTTCTGATGTACATACAGTATTTTTTAATGTATAAATACTCTGCTAGCCCAGCTGTTTCTCCAGCTCTTGCTTGTGTTTTCTCATCCCCTTTTGCTCTGTGTGTGTCTGTGTGTGTTCGCTTTTCTTTCCTCCTTCACTCTCGGTCCGGTTTTACTAGACAAACTTATCACAGGATGCGCTCAGGGCCCCGTGCAATTGCGCGGTCCTAACACTATCTCCCTCTTGCCCCACTCCATCTCTCGCACCCATGCTGATCCCTCCCTCTCTCGCATGCACTCTCTCTTTTGATCGTTTTCTCTCACCGGCCATCGGGGAACGCAGCTGGAGGGTGAGGCTGCTGCAGCGTCCTCTGCAATGATTAAGCAGACTATTTAAGGAATAGACTGTGCTCACATCAGTGAGCCTGGGATAATCCCACCTCCTGGTGGGACACTGACTGAAAATGGAAACCCCAGCAGATATTGCTTTGGTTCCCAAAGCTCTCTACCACTGGGGTTTTCCTCGTGTCCTTGCTGGGTCTGTAGTAGACTAATTGATAGAGATTGATTGCTATGATAAGTCAACAACTCCATTTTCGTTGTATTATGTAACTACCAAGGTGGTAGACGGCGAACTAGATGGACCTTGGTCTTTTCTCAGAGGCAGGTGAGGTGGGAGAGGGAAGCACATTGGCTCAGAATCGCATATATCTTTTTATCTTTTCCCTTCTCCCTCTTCCCCGAGCCCCTCGTTTCCATTCTGTATCTGAGATGCAATTGAGATGTACAAACAAAATTTATGCTATTACCATCACAGTGAAGCTTACTGTCTGCAGAATGACTTGACTGCACAATTTATCGAGCTATCTATTGTGGGGAAAAAACAGCAATATAATATGTAGTAATTTTGTAAAAATGAATTCCATTTTTTTTTCTATTTCCCTTTTGTTCCTGTTTCCTTCTTCCTATTATTTTCCCCGCCCCCGAAAAAGAAAAATCATTCCACTCAGGTTTGTCTGTATGTATTTGATTTTTTTTTTAACATTTTGTTGTAGGCTTTTCTTTCTCCCACCCAATGGAGTTATCAAGTCTCTATCCAGTGCCTTTTCCCCTGGCAGCTACTGGCATGACATTATGAATGGGGAATGCTGAACACAACCTACTGTTCCTATCTGGAGTAGGGAATGCTATAAAAATGTCTGCTCCAAAGCTGCCTCTGACCAGTTTCAAAGCATGCAGCAGAAATGCACTGATAAGTACAGGTATCTCCATGTACAATATTTAGGTTTGTATAGCTATTCCACAAAATGCACTTCTTCCAGAATTTTTTTTAACTATCAACTGGGAGCAATTCCTATACTTTGTAACTTTCTGTGCCATTCCAGAACCCATATCCTCCATACTCAAGATCCAGCTCCCTCCTGTCATTGTATATATATGTGTGTAAAATAGATGTTTTTAGATGTGACTATTGATCTATGACTTGTACAGCTGGTGTGTTGTCCATTCTGCGCTGTGTTACAACATGTCGTACTGGCCTGTGTATTATATGGGAGTTGTATAATGCTTCTGCAAAACATATGCACAGCTTGTACAGAAGTCCCATACCACTTTTACATGGGTCCCATCTGTGGCAGCAGTCTAATTGATATTCCCCAAAATCGCAAACACTGCTTGCTATGATCTTAGATATTAGTTTCTATTGTGGGTTTACAACATGCATGTACCATGTAGACTTACCAGATATTAAGGAAGTTGTTGCCTTTAATCAGCATGCAATGTGTGTGTGTGTTAAAATTAAACAAATTGCACAATTAAAATATTTTTTGCCAATAATTATTTAGACCAGTTTTGCTATTAAAGCCAACTGGTTTTTACATCCATATTTAATTCAAAATGTGGATTGTACCAGCTGTATACAGATGCAAATATGTCCAACATCAATTGCTGTAGACACTGTCTTGTAGTGTCCTACTGGAGTAAAGACTCCTTTCACATGCTGTTAGACTCATGGTTGTATTTCATCATATTCAAGACAAGACTTTGCATCTTTTAAAATGCATTTATTTACAAAATTATAAGAATATGTTGGCATCCTTTTGTAATTATGATCTTCAGTATGGCAGCTAAGGTGTCCAAATATTTGCTTGAATAGTATGATCTGTGATAGAACTGTGCAACTGAGAGAAAGAAGTTGTGCCATATAACTTGAATAAATCCTTCACTTTCCAAAGTGTAGAGCTACAGCATTATGAACCTGGTATTTGTGGTGTGTAATAATATTTAAATGTGTTTGTGCACAAATATAATCAAATAACTGAAATATATTTGTGGCTAATGTGTATGATTAGTTTGGGAATTATGATGAAAATGTGTTTTTTTTGGGAACACTGATTACCATAATAAATGTTTGTAATCGAGAGAATAATGTTCTATGAAAAGTTACACCTGTGTTGCAATGCAAGTTAGTTCAGGCTTTCTTAACAAACTTCCTTCACATAACAATTGCAAGTCTTAGGATTGGAATGCTATTAAAGAGTGATCCCTCCTAACCCAATTAGCAGCAGAATTGTTCATCACCAATTCTATTGCTAGCTATAAATAAAATCTGACTGTATAATTGTGTTTGCCATTTTTCCAAAAATAAAATGCACAGAGAAGCAGTAATTCTTCTTGCTTACTGGGCCTGTCACGTTTAATCAATGCCTGAGGGAGTTGGACTCGACCACTGCACTTTCCCATCTCTACCCCCTGCTCCTCCCCCCCCCAATATAGTCTGGCCACAATTCTGAATAGCCACGTTTTAATGCTTAGATTAGTAGTAGACTCTGGAATATTTTAGGCTCCCTGGGCTGGCCAGTCAGTTTTCACACACAATACTGGAACAAATACAAATATTAAGGTACTATAGCTACCCAGAGGTCAAGACAATGGCAGTATAGAGTGGAGTAATAACTAGACTACAGAAATACTTTAAAATTTAGTAATAAAGTTAAACACTTAGGCTGACCTTATCTTCTCTTCCCTATTTGTGTTTTTCTTTTAGCTTTTGATTCTATTCTGGACCTCGCTCATTTCATAAAATTGGTTTAAAAATACTTTCCTGTTGTCTTCGCTTCCTACTTCCCACTATAAATTTAGGAGGTGGGCGCCAAATCATAAAGTGGGACCTTTTATTGCCCAAAAAACAGCTTCATGGGGCAGTTTTTCAGGACTGGGTTGCTTTGGATCACATCCAATATGGAATTTGTAATTTGAGTGGTATGCATGCTTTTTAACTTTACGCTGAGGGAAGACTATGCTTTGCAAAATAACCCATTCCAGATGAGAGTCGGGCAAGCTTTTGGGGGAGTTAGGAAAGGAGGATGGGTTCCTGGTTAGCTTTCATTGAAATCGTTTTCTATCGTACTCATTGATTAGAAAGGATCCCGAGTGATATTGTCTGAGTACATTTGAAGATCAGATCAGAACAGAAAGTGCTTTACAATGTAATTTAATAAATGCAAAGCGTCGTGAAATTATACATTTCTCTGAAGAAGAGGTAATTGTTCAGAATGCAATAGCAATGAACTGTAATAATCCATCTTTTCAGATCTTTTGTAGGATTGTTCTGAATTTGGGAATTACATTATTTTTTGCTGGATTACCATGTAACAAGTAGTCTGTCACAAATATCTGTTCATCAGCACTTCTAATTAATATGCACTGTCGCAGCTATTCAGGAGATGTATCTAGTTTGAAAAGCTGCCATAAATTACTGTTTCTTTGTGATAAATTTAAACGGATGTTGGAAAGAGTATTACAATAATTAAGGATAAATCAGAGAGCTATTTTATGTTTGCTTTTTACAAATGTTTGTTCCACCTCTTGCTTGTTAAAGATTATTCCCGACATTGACGTCTATATTCTATCTTCAAAAATAATGAAGTGATATGTTAAAGTAACTTACTGCGTGTATATAAAAAAAATTGGTGAACAGACCTGGTTACAACTGTGCAATTGTGCTTAAATTATTTTGTGACTCCTAAATTATTTTCTACAATAAAAATCGTGTGTGTGAACTTTGCTTATTTTGTTCCTTTTACACATTTCACTTTCAGTATATAAACTGAGCTTTGGTATTTGGGCAAAATACTCTCCGATTAATGATCCCGGCGTATGCCTATTGTATCAATGTACTTCTATGACCCGTATGTTGCTCATCATGTTTCCAACTGTAACTCAAGACCCACGCTGTTCAGTTCCACATGTATATCTTGTTCACAAAATTGTCTAGCAACCCACCATCTACAACATTAAAAGCCTTAGCTACTATAATGTAAAGCCTCCAATTAATCAAAGCACAGCTAGCCTTGTATCTGTGAAATGTAAAGATGGAGATTGTATCAGGTTTCATGTATTAAAATTATTTAATGTGCATAAAAAGAAATATTGAAAAGGTTACCACTTCCTATTGGCTCATGCACTCTCCACTACAAAAATACTTCATTTAAAATGTTGTAATAAAGTTAAACACCTCTACTCACCTTCTCTTCTCTTTTCTATTTGTGTTTTTCTTCTAGCTTTTGCACTGATCTAGGGTAGTGTGGAGTCATACAGGTCAGAAAGATCTCTAGTTTGATTCATGGTACGCACTGGGTTATCCAGCTAGAGCTAGAGCTAGAGCAAGAGTGAGGATGCTGAAAATTGTCTTCATTGTCCCTGGACTAGGAAGGTGAAAATTAACAAGGATTGCAATTTCTGATCACTATCCCATGACTGTCCAGTCTGTATGTGTCCTTTTGAGGATAGGGCAAGGCACTACTATAACTTCCTCTCTTTTTTTTCCCGCCCTTTCTTTTTAAAAGATGCATTGCTTGTCAACACTTGCTTCCAAGCTCGCATGTCAAGAATGACCATTTGGCTGAGGTAGTAGAGGATTGTTGGCACATGTGAAGCCATATTCGAGCACAACTCATCACCTTTGCTTACATGATGTGGTTCTTGTTGTATGTATAATGCTTTGGGAGTTTTGAGAGATGTGATATGGTGCTATATAAATGCAAATTCTTTTCAGGAGAGGAAGAATAAGACAAAAAAAAATAAAAGGACTAAAGCAACATTAGGATTCTCAGTTTTTGTTGGATTATCTTTTGTTGGCGGGGGGGGGGGTGGTGGGATAGTGCGGGGGAAACAAATTGTTCTTTCACTGAAATAAGCAATCTGACTTTGAGAAGCACAGTGGTGCCCTTGGTCACTGCTGCTACTCCAGGTATCCTGTTGGTTTCCAAATAAGCATCTTCCTGCGCTGGCTTTGATGTTGTGGTTTACAGTTGACGTTGTTATCTTAAGAGCTGATTCTCCTTTGTGATACTTTGGCATCCACTCTTACTTTTGAGAGCTCCTGTGCCAGCTTTCACAGTGCCTCCATCTGCATTCTCAGCTTAAGCCTAGTCTGAAACCTCCCTCTTTGGTCTGTTGGCAACTGCATAAGCCCTGGAGTCTCATGCACCCCATCCATATGCATTAATATCAAACCTCCCACATACACATCACCGAAAATCATTTTCCACAATAAAAACTCCAAACTTACAAATAAACTGGGACTTCTACCACTGTCTGTCTCCAAAGAAAACAAAACGTAACCATATCTTTTCCTTTATATATTGGAGAGACTCTGCTTAATCCTCAAGTGTAGTATGTTTTTAAAGTTTTATGAAACTAATGAATAATAAGCCAGCTTGACTTTAATAACTATCTTTTCTGTATAGGATTGACAACTGTATAAATGCAGGTTTAAAAATAAAAGATGTGTAATAAAATTGAAGTATGCAGATAAAGCTAAATTAACAGTCAACATGGAAAATTCCCATTCTTGCATGCAAAATTACTTTGCATTGGGTGCCAAAATAAAGTTAACAAAGTTTGACCAGAAGGGGAGAGTTTCAGCTACAGTCGTGGAGTTTAAATTATCTGAGATAATAAGCCTCAAACTGCTTTAAAATTCTACTTACATTTCTTGTTCACTGAAGTGAAAACCCATGTTTTGATTGCTGTATTATGTAAGAATGTAACACCTGTTGAAGGCAGAAATTATCAGAAATAAAAATCCTATTTGAGCTAGTCAGTTTGCAATGATATTAGCAACAATTTTATTTGCTTAATAAATTTATTAAAATTATTTTGTTTGTAAACAAAACACACAACATAGATTGTCAGGTTTTCAAAATTTCATCAATGTAATCAAAGAGATTTAAGGATTCATTTATACTATGATGTTGCTATGAAAATAAATTTGGGTTCATAAAGGGTTAGCTCTCAAACACACAAGTTATCTAGGATTAGGTCCATTAGCTGGGGTACCACATGAAGTAGTTAACAGAATTGTAGATACTCCATAGTACTATTATCAGTTTGAGATAATTGGAGGGGAGGGATGGTTGTTACTAAATGGCAGAGGGGTTTGTGCCTGTAATAAACTTGCACAACAAACTCTGTACTCTTGCCACTGATTCCATCCCCCTCCTAAATCATCTTGCAGAACCAAGCCATTTGCATCCAGGACTGCCTAATTGGCCCTGAGCTCAGCTTCTGCCCCCGTATTGTCTCCATCACAAAGACCGGCCACTTCCATTTCTATAACATCACCTGCCTCTACCCCTACCTCAGTCCCTATGAAACCCTCATCCGTGCCTTTGTCATCTTCAGACTCGACTATTCCAATGTTCCCCCAGCTGGTCTCCCATTCTCCACCCTCCATAAACTTCAATTCATCCAAAAATCTGCTGCCTGTATCCCGTGCCAAGTCTCACTTAGCTGACTTACAAGGACTGCATTCCTTCAGAATAGGAATATAAAGAACAAAAAGAACTGTTGGATATAAAAATTACCCACAAAAAGGTGATGGATGGGCAACGTATACTAAAGGAGAGCATAGCACAGAGTCCTGATATACACCAAAATAAAATGTTAAAGGAGGTGGCAAATGGAATCGGGCACATTTTGACAGATTTCTTAACATCAATAAATATGGGAGTTGTGTCAAGGAGCTGGAGAGAGGCAAATGTGATGCCAATTTATAAAAAGGGACAGAAGGATAACAGAGGGAACTATTTGCCTGTAAGGTTGACATTGGAAAATTAATAGAAAGAATTCTGAAAAGTAATAGTAATCAGAACAAACAGAATAATTAATAAACTTGTGGTAGATCTTGCTTGACAAGTTTACTAAAATTCTTTGAGGATATAACAAGGGAACTCAGATGAAATGTACCAAGACTTCAGCATGGTGAAATTGTTTTATAAAGTAGAAAAGCATGTAATAGGAGGAAAGCTTTTAAAGTAGATAACTAACTGGTGGAGTTAGAATGTGCAAAGGACAGTTGTTAAGGGTGCAGCATTTACATGAAAAGGGGTGACTAGCAGGAACAATTCTAGGACCATTGTTATTTTCAATACATGAGTTGGAGGAAGGGGCAGTGGTAAAGTTTTCCCAGGACAATATCAGGTTGGGAGGGGTTGTAAACATCAGGGACAAGACCAGTTGCAGAGAGATCTGGGCAGATGGAAGGAATTAGACCAAAGAGTGAGAGATGTCTTTTAATATTTAGAAATGCAAAGCCGTGGAGCTGTGTAAGGGAAACAAACAGTGGGAATACAAAATAAATGGAGAAAAGTGTACGAGAAATGACACTGATGGGGTCCTGAGGATTTAAGTGGAAAACACACTTTAACTGTCATCACAATATGCAACTATGGTGAAAAAGGGCAATTGAGATCTTAGGGTGTACAACTCAAATAGAGCACAAATCTCAGGAAGAGATAGTTAGTTTCTACAAAGCACTGGCCTGCCCCCACCTTGGGGTACCATTCTGTGCACCCTACTTCAGAAGTAGGGGGGTTACATTCTGGTCTTGCAGAGAGTACTAAACAGGACAACTAAGCTGATAAATGGGAATGGACACCTGAGCTATGAGGAAAAACTAAAGATTCTAAGGATATTTATATTGGAGGGTAGACATTGCCTAGTGGTGACCTTTAAAGGTCTTTAAAAGAGTAGATAAGCTGGATCTCAGAATAATGATCAATATCTCTAGGGCAAGAAGACATTGAAGCAAACTTAGACAAGTTAAGATTAAAGCAGTTAAGATATAACTTCACAGAGTGGATTGTAAACCTGTGGAGTAGCCTACCTGTGGAGGATGTTTTAAATTTTAAAAATGCTATACATAGATTTTTGTCAGATAGAGCTATTGAAGAGTATCAGATGTTAAAAAGCCTGTGACCTTTGGCAGAAGATGGTCATTTCTGGTCCTCTATGGAAATTGGAATATGGGGAAAGGGATGGTTTAAGCATACTTAGTGATGGGTCACGAGTAGGCATGGCCTTCTGGAGCTTGATTGATTGCTCTTTGCAGAACGTTTCCTGAAATTGGCCTCAGGTGTTTTTACTTCCTTTTTCTGGCTCCCCCAAGATTTAGTATTACTAACTTGGGAGAGGGTGGTGCATGAGCTTGTACTGTCTAATGGATAGATTGAGCATTCATGGGCTCGATGGTCTATTTTCAGCTTCATTTTTATTGTATGAATTCTGAACTATGATGCTATAATCAGTGGTCTTATGTGCTTCTAAATATTTTAGTATCAGGAGTCCTCTGCTTTGGCAGTTTTATGACGAACGTGAATAGTTAATGGACCAAAACTGATCATGAACAACACTAGAATATGACTCTTTATTTCTGCATATTGTACACCACATCATCGCCACCAGCCAATCAGAGCATCACGTCTGTGGTGTGAGGAGACATATCATTTGGCACAAAGATGAACATCAGCTGTTCACTTTGCACTGTCCTTCCAAAAACATGAACCTAGCAATTTAACCAGCTGGTAGCTCAGCAGTTCGAGTATCCCAGCTTTCTTATTAATGCGGCATTGGATTTAAATACCATTATTATTGCAGTGTTACAGCATTAATATTCCTGTCTGTGTCTATGTGTGTGACGATACCGGATTCTTTACTCTTAGTCTGGTTCAGCAAAAACTGAAAGCGAATACACTTGAAAGTTTTAACACAAATTTATTAGCTGCAGCTGACCCTATCTATAGAATTGAGCATTTCATTAGAGGGGCACCTCGTAGGTATTCTCATGTGTGTCGGGCACAAAAAAGTATTAAGAGTGTGTGACTTATATCTAAGAGTGCTTCTACCTCTTGTTTAAGTAAGAGGGTTCGATCTAGCGCTGATTTGTGTGAACAATATAGGTTTACTTACTTTTTCTCCTGTTCAAGTCCGGGCTCTCTCCATTCACACTGTAAGCCACAGAGCTGCGAACATTGGGCAAATCCAATGATTTTTCAACGGTGAATCATCCACATACCTGAGGCATTGACTTGCACCCAAAGCACAAACAAGATTGAAAATGACAAGCTGCATGTGTTGCACAGATCAGTGGAGAGGCTACGTCCGAGCTTTAGTCGAAGTTTTTTGTTCCATCACTGCTAATGCAGCTGCTCTAACTCACTGACACTCTTCAATCCTCATTTGAGCAACTGAGTTATGTCCCCTAGAAGCTAGAGGAAGAAGCGCTTTCAGCCTATCAGAAATCACCCGCATGAAGTGGTCTCGCACCATGAAGGATGGGCATTGGCTGTAGTTTAAAAGCAGCTGGTGTGAAGCCTCGTCAAAAAAGGTAAGTTCTGACAAAGACCTGAAACAATGGCCCAGAAATTACTCACCCGAGGACGCCGTTCCTCAATGGCATCCTTTCTCTCTGCTGGCAAATCAATAGAGTAAGTTCATGAATGCGCACTAAAACCCGGAAATTGTGAACTTGCTCCCATTGGTTCACCGGCGGTTTGACAGTTCTGAATTAAAGGGCCACACTACTGTACAATCAATAAACATTTATAAACGTACCCATCTGCCCAGCTGGAACGAAGATACGTACGCCACCAAAAGGTACGCTGGAAAATACCAGCTCCACACTACTTTTTAAAAGCGCGATGACTATTAATGACTGCGAAACAACAAAAAATTTAATTTTAAAAATGTGGAATGTCATGTTATTCTTAATATTTTTTGATCATTAAAAAAAAATTTAAAATTAAAAGTTAAAAAAATTTTTTTTTTTACTTTTAACATCTGTAAGTTTCATTACATTAAATCATTTGCTTGGCTTTTTATAATAAGATTTGTTAAATTTTTATTTAACATACAGAAGTTTACTTTAAAAAATGAATGATTTCTCTTCTTGACAGATTCTGTGGGCGTGGCTACCATTCCCACAGTCTCTATCGGTTCCGAATAAATCTGCGCTGAATTCACTGCAAGGATGTGCGGACAGCCTTGACATGCCGGTCAGAGCAAGTTCCAGCCCGTTAACCAATTTACCTCTCTCCACAGATGCTGCCTGACCTGCTGAGAGTTTCCAGTAATTTTTTTTCTTTCAGATTTGCAACATCTGCAGCATTCTGCTTTTAGCAAACCACCCCTTATGTTTTAGCGGTTGATTAGAACCGACTCTCTTGTTAATTGTTATCAATCACTAAAAACTGCACTGATGGTGAGAAGCTGCCAACTAGCACTCTTTGAGTCCTGTACGTGAACCCCTGCCTTCCCCAACTTCACAATGATGCAAGTGGGCAGTGAAAATGTGCTCCTGGCTACATCGCTGTGAAAATACATCCTTTGATGCAGTACAAATATGGCATTAATATATTTTCTGTCTTGACTAGAGTAGCTGGGATTGTTCGCCTTGGAGAAGAGAAGGTTAAGGGGAGATTTAATAGAGGTGTTCAAAATTATGAGGGGTTTTGACAGAGTAAATGAGGAGAAACTGTTTCCACTGGCAGGAGGGTCAGTAACCAGAGGACACAAATTTAAGATAGTTGGCAAAAGAGCCAGGGGGGAGATGAGAATTTTTTTTACGCAGCAAGTTGTTATGATCTGGAATGCACTGCCTGAAAGGGCGGTGGAAGCAGATTCAATAGTAACTTTCAAAAAGGAATTGGATATATATTTGAAAAGGAAAAATTTGCAGGGCTATGGGGAAAGAGCAGGGGAGTGGGACTAATTGGAGTGCTCTGTCAAAGAGACGGCACAGGCACGATGGGCTGAACGGCCTCCTTCTGAGCTGTAAGATTCTATGATTCTGTCCAATTCTGTCTTCTCTTGCCTTTATCTGCACAGTTCACTGAAATGCAAGTGCTACCATCTTTCTCTTGTGCCTTCTCTCACAGCGCAGTAAGAGAGAGCAAGAGAACCCTATGGAGGTGAACTGTTCCAACATCCATAATGGTAGTGAAAATGCTTCGTTAAGATTATGGGCCCATCTCCAAAGCATTTTCTTGATATTTAACAAGAGGAGTACTGACAGTCATCAACAGTGTCAAAACAGGAGTGAAATCTTAAACCTGATCTAGGAGGTTGGAAGATCACAAAGTCATATACAAGACTCCTGCCAAATATGGAAGAGTCGGTAGGACTCTACTACTGGAGGTGCAAATGAAGCATCTGGAACGTGAGCTGTTCTACTATCTCTGATAGTAAGTGTCCAGAACCTGACTGGAATAGAAAACCAGATTGTTGATGCACACAGTCACATATTCAGAGGGAATTCTACACAAAACAGCGACCGGGAGTATATTGAGCAATGAGGAAGTCTAGTAGTGGACTTATTTGTTTTGTGGGGATAATGCATGAATCTCTTTTGCTTGCCGCCCAGACAGCCCTGAGTCATCAGATGGTTGGCCACCTCCCTGGTACATTTAGGAAAGGGTCACTGCCTGATAATCCCCTATTAAACCCCTCATCTGAATCATGTGCTGCAATAATCCCCTATTAAACCCCTCATCTGAATCATGTGCTGCAAAAATGTATACCAGTGAAAACAACACCAGTGACCTTCAGTCCAGGCTTTGGTTGTTCTTGTTCTATGTATCATATGGAGTGAGGATAATGGCCCTGATTTTAACTCTGGACGGGTGAGTAGCAGTGTGAAACTCACCCGCTGTTCCAGAAATGAAATCTGGGCTATTTTAACTCCCAGCCTCATTTAAATCCCGCCAGCCAACGTCCTGCCCAGTCTGGGAAGCAGCGGACGATCACGTGGCCCAGAGGCTGCCCACTGGCACAAGGTAGGTGGTGGGACCGGGTTCCAGGGGTGTCTCATGAGAGGGGGAGGGGGGAGTCTGAGCAGGGGAGG
This sequence comes from Heptranchias perlo, assembly GCF_035084215.1. Lineage (NCBI taxonomy): Eukaryota > Metazoa > Chordata > Chondrichthyes > Hexanchiformes > Hexanchidae > Heptranchias > Heptranchias perlo. The sequence goes on from NC_090333.1 coordinate 67,519,478, forward strand.
CCTAAGCTTTTCTTTCATCTTTAAAGTAGGGGTTAGTCGCAGATCACCTTGACGTCAAAATCAACATTGCTACCTGGTTCTTGGTTCTGTGAGTGAATGAACAAGAGATTACAAGATTAAAGTTGACAAGGCTCTAGGCAGTTTGTAAGCTAAGATGCTTATAACAATTATCGATTCCTGCTAGATACATTTAAAATACCCCAAGTTATTACAGTTGTCACATGCTATACTTTAAGTTAAATTCCTTGTTTATGGAGCAAAGAAGCTGTAATGTTGGCATTCAGAGGAATGACGTAGTTGCTTCTTGTCTGCAGAGCAAAAGATTCTAAAGCCAGGTTAGGGATGAAGAAAATGTACTGTTCATATAAAATATTTAGTACTTCGTTTATGGCTATTTATGATTTGAAAGTAAATTGCAAGTATAAGGATAAACATCATACTTCAGTGCTGAATTGACAAAGATCAGCTCTGACAATGACCGAATTCAGCCTAAGGCACTGCCAACCTAGATCTGAACATGCAAATGGTGAAAAAAATGCCTATTCATATATTGATCTGCATTCCCCAAGCATTTTTGCAGGTCAATCATGGTAAAAATGGAAGAATGTAATGGGAGTATTGCAAACATGAATGCCAAAACTATTACTGAATACAGTAGCTGAACTTTAAAAAAACATTTTAGGACTGACTGAGCTGTGTTTGCAGATGCTGTAGCGGCTGTGCTGGAATAGTTTGCATCAATCTACACATACCGGCACTTTTACAGCTGAGTTGTGTCAATATGGTGCTTACTACAAATCTAACCACCCTCGCAATAACCCTACAGGTAAAACGAGTACGGTGAGTCTCACTGAGTTTTGAGGAGCCTCAATTTCATTGCACTGTTTTTTCAATCCTTGAAATTTTAAATATTTTGACTTTCATTTTAATTGGTAAATTATGCCCTTTTTTCGCTAAGAGCGGGATGCGACCATGTGTTATAACTTCGTATGTTTTATACTATTTTGTTTAATTTTTTTTTAAAAAGAGATGTGAAATTCAGCATTGTTGCTGCTGAAATCTCTCCCATAAATGGAAATTGATACTGGTAAACAATTTGGATGCCTGTGAATCAAAGTGACTGGAGAAGATTATGTTGAAATGATTTAGATCAGGATCTGGAGAGCAGTGAGCAGAGAGCTAGCTGACAGCCTGAGCAGCTATGTATATAGATATGGATTTAACGCAGATATCAGAGGATAAATGTAAAGGATGGAAGCAATTCAACCCTCTTAGTTCATTCATCCAGGAAAAGCTGCTTGCATCATATAACTAGACCTTGAATAAATTCAAAGCCTTTACTTCCACTACTCTGCCCAGAAGACCGTTTTAAATAATGCTCAGTCTTTGTGTGAAGAAATTTTTCTTTACCTCTGTGCTAAATTGACATTTCACCAGCCTTGGCTACACGCCTTGTTCTACTGTTTAGGTTCAGTCATGGCTCCGTGGTAGCGCTCTCGCCTCTGAGTCAGAAGGTTGTGGATTCAAGTTCCACTCTAGCGACTTGAGCACATAATCTAGGCTAACACTTCAGTGCAGTGCCGAGGGAGTGCACAAACAGACCAGCTGGTCCATGAAGCCTGTCCCACACCTCATGATTGCTGGAGCATCATAACCCGCACTCCACCCACCCCCACCCCCACCCCCCAGCCCCCAGCCCCACCCCTGCTGCCATGTAATCTCCGAGAAAATTCCTCTCCGTCCCCCTCAGGCAACTGAAACCAGTCCAGGAGATCACATGGACCAAGTATTATCTATAAAGGCACTTACCTTCTATATGATGCGACCTCTGCCCCAGTCAAGAACCAGTCCAGCTCCCTCTTGAAGGCATATAGAGAGTCAGCACCCACCACACCAAAACTTCACAACGCCGATTTTTAATGAGAGACTCTTTGGCTGTCATAAATTGAAAAGCACATTGTTAGAACATGTATTTACGTTTCTAATTAAAGGATAGATTTTAGAATATTAATGTTCATAATTTGTACAAAATACAGCAAAATTCTCCACGAGTTGTTTCTTCTTTTGTTCAAGAAAAAGCAAGAGATGGCAGACCCAGCATCTATAAATCATTGATCACCAACACCTCCAAAGAGATGATGATCTACAGCAATGGTCCAATTCCTGCAAATTATCCAAGCTACTTGTATAACTCTAGGATTCTGGAGTATTTCCGCCTTTATGCCAAGCACTTCAATCTGGTGAAGTACATACAGTTAAAGGTAAGATTTAGAGTATTGGCAAAAGAATTATTCAACTTGTTCCTTTAAAAATAAGTTTCTATTGACCATTAAACATGATCTGCCCTGGGATGGCCCAGTAACTCTAACAGTACATTGTTAGATTCCTGTCCTGCAGAGATTTCCCCTGTTTGTATCTCCTCGTAAAATTGTAAATGCTTTCTTTATAAACATGTTTATGACTTTTCTACAAGTAGCACGGAGAGGAAATCCTCCCTCAGCACGAGTTCCAGCCCGAGCCTCAGTTAACATTTGAACCTGTCCAACTGGAGCTGAAATTTCCTCCAACTAACCGTTGGGAATACCAAAGCCAACATCATCAGCTCCCACTGCAAACTCTGTACCCTTGCCACCGATTCCGTTCCCCTCCTCAGCCACTCTTGGACTGAATCAGATATTTGCAACCACATCATCCCATTTGACCACAGGCTGAGCTTACAACTCCATATCCTCTCCATCACAAACAAGGCTTATTATATCTATGAACCAATCAGGTCACATACCAGCAAGATGAGGCTCCAAACATGCATTATTGTTTCATGAAGAAGCAAAACAGCCATGTGTTTGCATTATCTAGTGTCTTGAACCTTATGGTGACAATGGCTCTATCTCATAGAGTCCATGACTATACCTCATAGTGTCCATGAATGTATTATTGTCTGAAACTCAGAACGGTCTTTAATTCAGCAGCTAGAACAAATAATTGGAGAATGAGTGGATTTATATTTATGTGCATATAACATCACTACATGCTTACATATGTCTGTACCAGATCTTAATGAATCTTGCATGTGAATGCTGGTTGTGGCCAAGATCAGAGGTGGAAATAATAGATATTTGCTTCCCAAATATAGGAGGAGCTGCTGTGCTTTTTTGGCAACAATTTCTGTATGTAGAAAAGAGTAACTGGAAAAACTTGGATTGATGCCCATAATATATAATGAAATTTATTGTTTTATGTGCAGGATTTAATTGGATGGCCAGTTTAGTTCACTTTGAACTGCCCCACATGAATTGATGTAATAATAATTAAGCCACCATATTGGACAGCATGATTAAAATGCGATATTGGCTGAAAACCTTTTAATATCTATCTTGCCGGAGGCATCAAGAACTGAATAGACCACAAATACATATCACTGACAGCTACTTTAGTCACTATTTCTATGTATGCAAAAGTAATATAAGCATAAATATAATCACAAACAAAACAATTCATTTGTTTCAGATTTACCCCAGCTGCACATTAGCTGCAATTGGCTTGCTACAAAATTTTGCAGTTAGTTTCAGAGTCAGTTTTATCTGTTAATATTGCTACACTTAATGCATCAAAAATAAAATACTGCAGATGCTGGAAATCTGACATAAAAACAGAAAATGCTGGAAACACTCAACAAGTCAGGCAGCATCTGTGGAGAGAGAGTTAACTTTTCAGGTCGATGACCTTTCATCACACTGCAATACTTAATGCAGTATTTGAGTGTCACAGGTTCAGTTGATACAAGCTCATTATAACATAACTCAGTTCACCATACTGTTTCGAGGATTTCAATACATGCATCATGAAGAAACAGGCATCATTTTTTACGCTGCCCATCACTATTTATGAATTGGAGGATTACAATAAAATATGGTCCCTTCTCCAATCGGGCAGCTATGAAGGTGGACCAATAACATCTTAAAACTGGCTTGGTTCTTCTTTTCTCTGTGATGTGATGAGTTGGCTCTGCCATCCCGTTTATGCAATCGGTGACTTAAGCCGCACTCTTGTACTCAGCAGCTGTAAAGAACTGAGATGTAAAGTTGCAACAATTTATTCATGATAAATGACTCAATAATTAGTTTCTGGGTTAAAGTCCAGCCTCTAAAGATTGTAATCTTTCACCATTGAAGTTGATCAAAGTACAGTTACAACTTGAGATTGTTAACCTAGGTAACTATAGGGTGCAGTTGTACCACCCGTATTTACAGACTAAGGCTATTTTAGTGCAGCACCAAAGAAACATGTCAAATTACTAATAGATCCCCCATGATGTTACTCACACTGAGTCCTCTCCTCGCCTGATCATTATGTTATCTCATTCTATCACCATGACCTTTGTCTCTGTATCTTCCCCCAATCTCACTCTTTTCTCTCAGTGATCTCTGCCTTCAGCAATGTCTCTATCACCCCTCTTTCTTACTTTCTTTCTTTTGTTCTGTGTGTGTGCATGTGCTCGTGACCTGATCCCTCTCCCTGACCCCTTCCCTCCCCCTGCCCTCTTTTGATCCAGTTCATCCTGTCTCTTGCTGTCTGTCTCTCTCTCACTGTTGTTCCCTTTTCCCTCTCTCTCATCTTTCCTCTCTTCTCTTTCATACTCTCTCTTGCTGTGTCTCTTCCCCCTCCTTTCCCATCCCCATGATCTCTGTCTATCTCTCTCTTTCTGCATGTCTCTCATCTCTCCTTCCCTGTCCTGCTCTTGCTCTTTCTTGCTCTCTGCTCCCCCAGTCCCTCCGATTTCATTCACTCTCTCTCTTTTTCTCTCTTACCTTCTTCCCCGCCTCTGATTCTTTTATCCACCTTCTCCCCTTGTCCCCCTGGGTTTTAATGCACCTCTTACACATCCTGGGGAGGCAGGCTATCAGTGGTGTTGGAGATGGTGAAGTAGGAGAGCGTGTGCCAGCTGAGGGCTCGTCAGGGCACTCTGTTTCTCCTATGATTGTTCCCTTTATTAATTGGCTGAGAAGCACATCATGAAACCCTCGTGCTGTTCCTTTGACTGATGGTGACATGAGCACCAATCCTCAGGAATCCATTCTATCTTTGCTTCCAATAGATGTTCCACTGCATAAGAGAGACAGAGGCCACTCACCATCCTGTGACACAGCAATTAGCAGCATCCCCAGGGGATTAGACGGTGAGGAACAGAGGAGTGCAGTGGGTGGCACTCATAGCTCTGGGTGAGCAGGAACAGCTGATTTTGGCACATGATAAGGAAGAGGTTGCTGGTGGAGGAGAATCAGGGTCACCTCGGCGATGTAGGGTCTGGGGAGCTTACGGATCCAGCATTTAAAAGACACCAGTCCCATGACCTCGCCCCTCCCTATCTCTGTAGACTCCTCCAGCCCTACAATCCTCCGAGATCTCTGCGCTCCTCCAATTCTGGCCTCTTGCGCATCCCCGATTTCCATCACTCCACCATTGTCAGTCGTGCCTTTAGCTGCCTCAGTTACTACTGCTTGCTATTGTTTCCTTGGCTGAAGGAGACACAGAGCTCAGGCAGGTAACGAGGCTTTTGTATCCCTGTATGGACCTTCCTCCAACATCATCAAGGAAGTTCTGCGATCGGAAACTTGCAATCACAAATATGACTTTTGAACAATTGCACACAGAAGCGGACAGCTGTGTTTCAGTGCTTTCTGCTGGAGCTCTGAATTCTGGTTTCCAGCGTACATTGTGAAACCTGGTTCCGCAATATAAATATTACATTAATGAAAACCAGTGCCTATCTGTGCTTGGTATTGTAAGACGTGAATATTATACCATCTTTGCTGATTATTAATCTTAAGGCTTTTAAGCACAGTTTAATAGTGAAAGAGTGGTCAATTTCTTGAATGTGAATTTTCTGCCTTTGTATTCCGGATATTTGACTCCTTCCCAATGATGAAAGAATGTCCATGCCATATAGATAGTATAGATGGACTAGAGATTAAAAGTTGCTCCAGCTCAGCTGTTGCCTGGAGCAGCCGCTTTAATAAAGAATGGGTACCACCCTTACTGGCAGAATCCCCGAGTCTAAATTTAGCCATCTAATCATTTTCTGTCTAATACTTTCAAAGTGATGTACGACCGCAGAGTTCTTTAAGCATTGCCGATTGGTCACATGGTCAGCTTGGATCAATCCAGTTAAGCATAAAAACAAAGCAACCACATTTGTTCCAATACCAGCCTCTCTGCTCCCTCGTCTGCAGCCAATCTCTCCTGCCTGTTCCTCACCCCAACTCTGCATGGAGCTTTCTACTGCCTGCTCAGGGTCCAAACTGCTGCTCCCGGCCAGACCACAACCCGAGGCCCAGAACATTGTCCACCATCAGGAGTGGGAACCTTGGCAGATTTTCCCCTCTATCATTCAGGGACTGTGAGGCCAACTGTAGTACCTTGTTGGTATCCTGCTGAGACCAGCTTAGACTGGAGACTGAACATGGAAAGCATCCCTGTCGCAGTACCACACTGATCCATCAAATTCATTATTTTTAACAGTGGCCGACACAGTTATTTGATCTATCATGAACAGTACAAATATGCTGCAAACCTAAGTATTGTGCTTTTTTTTCCAAGTCTCACTTAAAATCGTTCTCTGATTTTAACACATCAGTATAATGGCTGTTGACAGTTTTTGGACTACAGTGAGCCAAGAATTGCAGGTTAGCATTCTGGTCATTGTTGCCTATAAATAGATTGGAACACTTAAGCACAGCTGCTGATATTAAATGTCAGTAAATTGATGCTACACAAAGCAGTCCTGGTTCATGTGTGCTTGTTGCTATGGAGATGTGCCTAAGTATTTACTTTTCATCTGTGGTGCAGTTACCCTTTTGACTGTTGTGCATCCTTTGCAAATTTACAAGTCCACATTTTTTTTTAACACGGGCATATTTCCCAGCATGCTAATGGCGAGAAGAGGAAGTAATGTTTTCCTGACAGTATTGTCTATTTTTTAATCTATTGTGAAGTAGCTAGGGGCAGTAATGAACTTCTGTTTACAGCTAAACAATTGGATTGTGTGGCAGTATGGGCTCCAAAGGGTATGTAGAAATGAGCTTTAATTTAGTAACATTGAAATAACATTTAGATTAGTGTTTGAAGTGGTAATAAATTAAGTCAATTTAAACATGAAAATATTAATGAAGGCTTAAGTATAAGTGCTTTTTTTATAAAGAGAGAAATTACTGGGTTTCCCAGCAAAGATTGAGGGAGGCACTGGGATTGGTATGGGGAACAGGGCAGGGTGGGAACAGCGCCTATAAGTGCTTTTAAAAGAAGAAATTACCAGTTCCTGGCAGAGATATGGGGCAGTAGGTGAGGGAAGCTGGTGACTGAAGGTGAGAAGCCAGAGCCCTAATGTGAAATGGGCAGATGGCACTGGAGGTAATGTTAACTGTCTATGTAAACTTGTCATGCTGTGATTACACCATCCTCCACCATAATGCTGCAGTGACTCCACGGGCAGGAGAGGGACATTAAAGTGTGACAAGTTTACATGGGCAGTTAATGTCATAAATGCGGAGCTAGGAACATATCATGGAAAACATTGACAGGAAGTGTGTGTAGTTGTAAGATTTGTATTACTAGTGAATCTTCTATGGCATTGCTCCCAGTGAGACAGAGGAGTCTCATTCCTGCGTTACTGATCTTAGCTGGGAAATCAGGGAGTCACTGAGCAGTTGAGGGAAGGATGAAAAATGTCTCGTTAGCCCATACTGCTCTCTCACATCATCAGCTTCTGGACCCAGATTGGGCTGGGAGAGGGGCCAGTCCTGATGTTCACTTTGCTGCTGATGGAAACTGATTGAAAACTTTAATAGCCTCAATAAGTAAAGTCTCCACATCAAAACTAATGTGAAGCAATTTATAGAAGATGGCACAGTGGAAGACATCAATGTTGTTTTTGCAACAGGATACACCTTCTCTTTCCCATTTCTGGATGAGTTTTTTGTTAAAAGTTCACAAAAACCATGTTTCTCTCCACAAGCATGTCTTTCTGCCTCAGCTGGAGCAGACAATTCTAGCCATCATTGGTCTTTTCCAGCCAGTGGGAGCCACTGTGACAGTATCTGAACTTCAGGCACATTGGGCCATGAGAGATTTTAACGGTAGAAGGACACTTAAAATAAAAGTGAAGGGTATAAAGCATTGTATGTAATTTCCATAGACCCGAACAAGGTAGTCCAATTTGTAGGGTGTATTGCTGAGGCAATGTCATTATGTGGATTTCTTCTTGCTAAGGTGAAGGTGCCTTAATAGAGCTTCTTGGATGGCCTGAAAGGTAAATGGATCACACAGTGTGGTACTGAGCCATACAGACCAGAAGATCCCAGGTTCAGTTCCCAGCATGTATTGTGTTAGGTCTAATTTATTTCCTCCTTTTTTTCTCCTTCTCGGTTGGACAGCTATTGGGGTAGCACAATTGACCCTGAACTGGAAGGGGAATAATTAGCCTGGTTTCACATTCCTGATCGCTGGGTAGTAGAAATCACTGGAAACAGTTTGTATGAACGTTGGAAGAGAACAGGATCAGGGTGACTGTGAGGTTGCCACAGTTGAATAGCCCACCAAAACTCACTATCTAGACTCACATATGAAGAACTGCCATGAGGATGCTGGTGCCCAGCAGTTGTCAGTAACTTCAGGAAGAAATTGGAAAAATAAAGATGATTTGTTAGATCATTGCCTGTACTCATTGGTACTGCTTATAAATTTACCTCATTCTCTTTTTTTATTCCTTTCAACCTTGGTGTTGTCCTGCACCTTGGGCTTTGGCCATTTATGTTGGTTTCTTAATTTTAAAAAAACCTCACAATTGGTGCAGTGATTTTAAAGCAGGTCCTCATGACACAATTATCCCCCTCCTTTGTATAAATCCCTGCCAATTCAATCACTGGTAAAACAGCATGATAAAACATATTAATTTCTGTCAAATACAGCACTCTGATACTGCAAGTTGGATGTGCATTTGCCTTTACAATATTGATGAGGTAAACCCGATTCCCTAGGTTTGGCTAAATTGCCTTCTGTCAGCACCACGATGGCAGACATATTGGAGGAGAAAGAAAAAATGTCCAAAAGGTCTGTATATTACACATCAATACTGAAGATAATTAATTTGACATCTCACATTAATCCACTGTCTTGATTAGGTTTTACTAACTATTGTTGAAAGCTCCATTTCTCCTCACACCATTTGTTTTTCATTAATGTCAGTAGAACTTAATGAGTACCTTAAAAGAGAAGAAAGAAACCTAGCAGTTGCACGTAAGACCTGTCAAACTGTTGAGCAGTAACACAAGACCGGCTGAACACCTTAGGGGTGGTGCACAAGAGTATTAAACGCGTCAGCATGGACTTGGGAGACCCATTAAGCTCGTGAATATTGAACAGTGATTCATAAGAGTCACTAAATCCTCAAGCATTGACCCACAGGATCCATTCATTTCATGAGCAGTGGCACGCAGGACCCATTAAATGACTAAGCAGTTGCCCGTTAATGGGGACCCATTAAATCCCCAAGTGGTAGTCTGTTGGACCCATTTAAACCCCTCCCATCCTATAGTATCAAGCAGGAACCATTAAATCCACAACTGGTAGACTGTGGGACCCATTTAAACCCTTCCCATCCTATAGTGGCATGCACAGTGCACTATTGAACATATGTTGGTATGGAAATAGACGTGGTCATCCCGCAGCTAGAGATAAATACTGAGGCAGAGGAAAGAAAATGGGTGACCATCTCTTGGGGAAGAAGGTGGGGAAGGATTTTGGTAAAGGCAGCGCAGGGAACCCCGTGGGGATCTGAAGTTGCCAAATAGGGATATAGGGAAGGACAATCACGAGCAACATATAGCACTGTGGAGAAAGTAGTTATTTGGTGGGAAGAGGGGGAGAAATAATGTTGAGAAAAGGAAAGTGGTAGCTCTAGAAAATGCTATCCTTAAATGGATAGATAACCTTTTCTACCGCCACAATTGAAAGTCTCAAATTGTCTGGTCATCCAGTTGCCAGGATAATGGATCACATTTTGGAAAGAGAGTTGGAGCAGCCTGAAGTTCTAGTTCACACTGAAACCAATGACATTGGGAAGAACAGGATGGAAATCTTGCAAAGGGAGTTTGAGCAGTTAAGTGTCAAATTTCAGAAAGAGGGCCTCCAGGGTTGTTATCTCAAGATTACTCCCAGTGAAACATGCTAGGCCAGTTAGGGAGAAACACATCGACACACAATAGGTGGTGTAGTATGGAGGTTTTCAGATTTCTATGGCACTGGGATGAGCTTTGAAGTAGGGAATGTCGAAGGGCATGATGGACTTTGCCTAAACTGTACCAGTAACAATGTCCTTGCACTAAGGATAAATAGAGCAGTGGGGAAGGATTTAAACTAGCAAGACTGCGAGAAGGGACAAATCTTGGGGCACGTGCAGGATGGGTAAGAATAAGTAGAGTAAAGGGAAACCATACTTCGGGAAAATAGGAGAAAGATAGTGAATAGAAAAACAGAAGGGAAAAGGAAACTAAGGAACATAAATGTGTCAGGGTTATATTGCTTACTGGAAATAAGCAAAGCATGAGAAATAAAGTCAGGGAACAAGAAACCCTTATTAGAATGGAGGGACATGATGTTCTAGGACAAGAAGCCAATTTAGGTCAACGAGAACATAGGAACATAGGAACAGGAGTGGGCGTAGGCCATTCAGCCTCTTGAGCCTGTTCCGCCATTCAATTAGATCATGGCTGTTCTATACCTTAACACCATCTACAGATTAAGAGTTAAGGTTCCATAACTCTTAATATCCTTGCCTAACAAAAATCTATCAATTTCAGTTTTGAAATTTTCAATTGACCTAGTCTCAGCAGCTTTTTGGGGGAGAGAGTTCCAGATTTCCACTACCCTTTGTGTGAAGAAATGCTTCCTGACATCACCCCTGATGAGGAGGGGGAGACATAATAAGATTGGGGTGATGGGTGAACAAGACTTAATATGGGACAAAATATGGACAATTTAGTTTTGGAAAAATTTGAGTTTATGTAGGATGAGAGGCCAACAAAGTGGGCATTGGAAAAATTGCGTCTGGAGGTGACAAAAGTGAAGATAAGGATTTTGGTGGCGGTGGGACTGAGGTAGAGGTGGAAGCAGGCAAGGTTGCAGAGCTGGAAGTAAACAGTCTTAGTGATGGACAGGATGTGGAGTTTGAAGCTCTCCTATAGGTCGAACACAATTCCAAGGTTTTGCATGGCTGGTTTGGCCCGTGTGAGTGGCCAGTGAAGTGAGTGGCCAATGGTGTCAGTGGCAAAGGTATGAAGTTTATAGCACAAGCCAAAACCAATGATTTTGGTCTTCATGTTCGGTTGGAGCAGATTTTGACTTAATCATGACTTGATGTCAAGCAGGTTGTTTGGCAATACAGAGCAGGTCATGAGATTGGTGGAGAGGTTGAGCTGGGTGTCCCCAGCATATATATGGAAGCTAAACCCTTGGCTTTGGATAATATCACCAAGGGGCAACATGTAAATGAGAAAAGGGAGGGGTCAAGAATAGAACCTTGGGATGTTCAGTAGATGACCTTATGGGGGCAGGAAGAGAAGTCACTGCTAGAATGAACTAACTGTGTTCAGACAGGTGGGAGTCATGATCATAGCCACAGAGGATACAATTTTTAACTTTGGTCTGATTAATGTTAGAGCTGTGAGTAAGTTTAATCCGGATTGAAGTGATTCAAACAAGAAGTTTTTGGAGAGATGGACACAGAGCTGGGTGGCGATGACATGTTAAAGGACCTTAAGAGAAGAAAGGGGGCAGTAACTGGAGACTATGGACAGGTCAAGAGTGGGCTTTTTTTCAGGGATGATAATTATTGTTTTAAAAGAGAGAGGGACAGTGCTTGAGCAAAGTGAGCATTAACAATGTTGGTTAGCATGTGGTTGAATGGTCAGAAGTTGAGTGAAGAGGGATTGAGGGAGCAGAAAGTGACTTTCATGGATGATATAAGCATAGACAGGGTGGGAGGAAATGGGTGAGAAGCTGCAGTGTGACGAAGGATTGGAGCTAGAGTGGGTGGGAGACTGGGGTTTGGTTGGGAGAATGGGTCGGGGAGGGGCAGAAGAGGGAAGACAGGCAGAGGCAGAGGTAGCTGCATGGGTGGCCTTGATCTTAGAGACGGTAGAGGTCCATGAGCTCCTCAAACTTGATATTAAAGAGGAGGGGCAGGGGAAGGTGGTTTAAGGGGGTGATTGGTCGTGGAGAAAAAGAGCTTGGGTTGTTCGTGACTTCCAGGGTGACCTTGGGGTACATGGAGGATTTGGCTGAGGGGAGAGAGGCTCGGTAATGCTTGGCGTGGTCAAGCTAAATCTGGCAGTAAATGACTCAGCCAGTTTTGCGCTAAGTGCGCTCAAGTTGGCAGCCCTCTGACTTACATGAACAAAGATGAGAACTGTACCAGGAGGAGTGACAGGGGTGAGAGATGGTGAGTGATTTCAAAGGAACGAGGGCATCAAAGGCAGAGGCAAGGGAGCAGTTCAGCAGATCAACAGTAACAGAGATGTGATGACAGGCGGAGAGCTAGAGAAGAGGCAGTTAGGAATTTGAGTGAATTATTGAGGGAGCTTGTAAGATTTTGGCTTGTGCTTTATCTTATTAATTAATAGGCCCAGGAGTCTAATATAGTCAGCAACTTTAATACTTTATTAAGAAATATAAAATTAGCAGCTTTTCTGTCCTCTACCTTATCTTGATACATCAATCATAGTAAACACGCATGTGACACGCATCTGCATACCTACATGTAGACAGCCTGCTGGATGAAACCTTGGATGCCTTGAACTTGATCACTGGTATCTTCAGTTCCAACTGCCCATTGGCTACCAGGGTACCATAACCTTTGTATCTCTTTGATTACACACCTACTTTTGGTCATAGGATATGATGTAACCATAGCACCGTGTGCTATTCTCCTGGAAAAATGGTAGAAACCAGTTTTGTCGAGTTCTGCAGTGCAGACATTCAGCCTCCTCTCCTATCTCTTCAAGATTTCTCTGTTCAGTAGCTTTTCCATTAGGCCACACCTGGAGCCTGTCTTTCCAGGACACTGCTTCAATCGTTTGATTTCAACCCTTTCACCATCAAAATCTCAGTTAAGCATTCTACTTATCTATAGTTATCTTTCCTTTTGTTAATTATGTTAGTTCTTGTACTCTTAAGATCATATAATACTCTGATTTTATTCTATTATTCATTCTTGATTTAGGTTACATTGTGATTAACCATAGACAGTCACATCTTCTCCTGTTTCTACCTCCTCACATGCTGTCTTTGCTTCTCTTGTTCTTTTTCAGATGGTTACAGTTTCTTGCCTCAAGGTGTCTCTCTCTCTCTCTCTCTCGCTTGTTTTCTCCCTGAACTCATTGTTGTACCTTCAAGCTAGACTGGCCCATAGTAACCTTAGCCACCCTCAAGACATTCAACCGTAATGCTTTCTGCTCATGTCAAGTTATCCTAACTTAGCCATTTTCAATGTACAGATTCCAACAGAGTTGTGGGAATTTTTTTTCCCCCTACAACAACAGTTAAGGAAAGGTTTTATTGGTGGTGGCATTTAGAGTTTCATATGAAGTACAGGAATGAAGAGAAGTTTTATGTATTTCATATTGCACCTCATATCAAAAATAATAAATTATGCAAACTCTGTCCTTTATATTGGCCTACTTCACTTTTTCAAGTCAGTATCACTGAACTTAAGAGAGTTTTCTTCCTTTCTCACTCTGACTGTCCTAACCCAAACCTTCTGCAGACTCTCCTTTTCCAGTGAGGAAATCGAAAACTTGATCCCTGTTTCTGTGTCACTCAATATGAATTTTACCTCAATAAAGCATTTGAAGTTTGTCCTCTAGCCTTTCCTCAAGTCATTTTGAAAAACATTTGAACAGAAACTGCTAGAAACTGAAGAAAAATATATTCCTCAGTACAGCTGACCGATACTGATCCATCCTGAGAAATTAGGTACGCTGCACATGCTCAGACTCCTCAATCCAAATTCAGCTCGCAGCATCACAGTTCTGAGCAAAAATATCAAATCCAAGCCCAGGCTTTTGGCAGAGGTCGAGGCCTTCAAGTAAAAACTTTATTGAAGACATTAAAGACACTAAAGACAATTCAATGGATAATTTTAATCCCACAAGCTACATTTTGGAGATCTATTCTAGCCCACCCCCTACACTGAGCAGCATTTTGAACCCTTGCCAGCTCTGGTTGGGTGTATTCCTGGAGGTTTCATCACATGACCGCCCGCCTCCAATCACCCTCCCCTGTCAAACAGCCTTTTCTCCCATCTCCAATATTTTTATAACAAATAAGTGAAGGTGCACAAAGAAAATGAAAAGAAACCCATTTTTTTTAATGCCCCCCCCCCCACCCATGATTTTTCTTCTGGGTGTTGCTCGCAGCAGTGTCCAAGAGATCAATCTTTAACTCCTGGAGACTCCAGGACAATCCTGGAGGGTTGGCAACCCTACCCTCCACCGAACAGTATTTCCATGTTTCAATCACTCCCTATCCCATTGTGCACCCCAAACAAGTTGATCCTCATCATGGCAATGCACCCAGATCCTCCTGCATGCCGTCACCTCTCACACGGCAAAGTATAATGCAGCTGGGCCAACCCTGAGAGGGGGAGGTGAGGAGAAGGGGTAGTAGAGGAGGGGGAAGGTGAGGGAAGAGGGCGAGACAGGGGGAAAAAGGAATATTAAAATGACCCTGACTCTTCTTCTCCTTTTTGGACTACCAACTCAATCCCTGTATCCTTCACTGCCCACTCTTCCTTCTGACCCCTTGCCTTTCTCTTCCCCTCCTTTCTTCCCTAATTACACTACAGGAGTGTGTAACTGTTTGTGACAGTCATTCTTAGTGAATAGTGTGAAAATTCAAAACAGTACCATTAAAGGTTGTGTGTCAGCTCCCCCAATGGTCAATAGTGGATGGTTGGATGTAGCACTGAGTCACATAAACCCTGTTTCAAACCCCCCAGTCTGTGCTGAGTTAGCTGGTTTCAGCTTGAGGAGCAGTAGAAAAAAGCTAGGGAAGAAAAGTTCAGGTTCCTATTCTTGATCAGGGTCCAGTGACAATGTACATTTGTGGACATCAGGTGAGGACAGAGTTGGGATCAGCGGCGATGCTTCTCATGGATGAATAACCTTCTGACATTCACTGTCTAGGCTTACACAATAAGACTAGGGTAGGGCGCTGCCAGCAGTTCCTCCTCAGAGATCCACAGTTGGCGTTTCATGTTTTCTTCAGCCCCAGCTCACCTGACCAGTTACCACTGACTGGGCCTAGAAAATGGCCGAAAGCTCGGGAAACCATCCTCAAACCGACCAAACCGCGTGTGATCACTGGTAATCAGAAAGGAACCTCTTTGCCAGTGCTGCAGAAACTGCTTGGTTGCTCTTGGTGATGTTTATCTGTTTCTCTAATTAATTGAAAGGCTTTCCTGAGAAGTTTCTCTCAGATCTCCCAGCCTTTGTGTCAGCCAAATATTCATAAGATGCAGATTCTGATTGTTTTTAATAATAATATTGATTACCTTTCATGTGATGTATTTTGATTCCTGTGGATTTTGTTCCTAAAGACCCAGTGCCTTGATCGAATCAGGTTCTACGTCTGGCTCAGCTGTTGTTTTTAATGGGAGGAACATTTCACCAAGAAGCAGCCTGCCAACTGTGGGTGCTTATTTAATGAGCCAAATGTTCCATGTGGTGTTAATAATTACTCATTTACAAACTGCGTATCCTTTTTTATTCATGAGCTATTAGCATTCCATTAATTAGAGTCAGGTGATTTACAAAAATAGAAATGAATTTTTTTATAAAAGTATGCTATGAAAACTATATGTGTTGATGTAAGGTGTCGCTGATGGAATTTTCTAATAGCGGATGAAATCCATTCCAGCTAGTTGCCAATCATAATGACTGCAGGACCGTTCAGATGTGCTTACACTTGATGAGTCTAATTGTGGAGTGTAAGATAACTAATATTGCTGGAATGATTGCTGAATGCCTTTGAAATGCTGCAACACGTGTTGATTATAAGTGCAATACGATAGCTTCTGACAGAAACACTGACCTCCAGTCACTGCAGAGTTGAGAGGAGTTAGTATCGTGCACCACCAAGTGGCAAATGTTAGGAACCATTGCGGCCCTGGATGCTCCGCACATTGCGGCCCTGGATACTCCGCACATTGCGGCCCTGGATACTCGTCACATTGCGGCCCTGGATGGTCCCCACATTGCGGCCCTGGATGGTCCACACATTGCGGTCCTGGATACTCGTCACATTGCGGCCCTGGATGGTCCCCACATTGCGGCCCCGGATGCTCCGCACATTGCGGCCCGGGATGCTCCGCACATTGCGGCCCGGGATGCTCCGCACATTGCGGCCCCGGATGGTCCGCACATTGCGGCCCTGGATACTCGTCACATTGCGGCCCGGGATGCTCCGCACATTGCGGCCCTGGATGCTCCGCACATTGCGGCCCTGGATATTCGTCACATTGCGGCCCGGGATGCTCCGCACATTGCGGCCCTGGATGCTCCGCACATTGCGGCCCCGGATGCTCCTCACATTGCGGCCCCGGATGCTCGTCACATTGCGGCCCCGGATGCTCTGCACATTGCGGCCCCGGATGCTCCGCACATTGCGGCCCCGGATGCTCCTCACATTACGGCCCCGGATTCTCCACACATTGCGGCCCCGGATGCTCGTCACATTGCGGCCCCGGATGCTCCGCACATTGCGGCCCCGGATGCTCCGCACATTGCGGCCCTGGATGCTCGTCACATTGCGGCCCTGGATGCTCCACACATTGCGGCCCTGGATGCTCCACACATTGCGGCCCTGGATGCTCCACACATTGCGGCCCTGGATACTCGTCACATTGCGGCCCGGGATGCTCCGCACATTGCGGCCCGGGATGCTCCGCACATTGCGGCCCCGGATACTCGTCACATTGCGGCCCCGGATACTCGTCACATTGCGGCCCCGGATGCTCCGCACATTGCGGCCCCGGATGCTCCGCACATTGCGGCCCCGGATGCTCCGCACATTGCGGCCCCGGATGCTCCGCACATTGCGGCCCCGGATGCTCCGCACATTTCGGCCCCGGATGCTCCTCACATTGCGGCCCCGGATTCTCCACACATTGCGGCCCCGGATGCTCGTCACTTTGCGGCCCCGGATGCTCCGCTGATTGCGGCCCCGGATGCTCCGCACATTGCGGCCCTGGATGCTCGTCACATTGCGGCCCTGGATGCTCCACACATTGCGGCCCTGGATGGTCCACACATTGCGGCCCTGGATACTCGTCACATTGCGGCCCGGGATGCTCCGCACATTGCGGCCCTGGATGCTCCGCACATTGCGGCCCTGGATACTCGTCACATTGCGGCCCGGGATGCTCCGCACATTGCGGCCCCGGATACTCGTCACATTGCGGCCCCGGATACTCGTCACATTGCGGCCCCGGATGCTCCGCACATTGCGGCCCCGGATGCTCCGCACATTGCGGCCCCGGATGCTCCGCACATTGCGGCCCCGGATGCTCCTCACATTGCGGCCCCGGATTCTCCACACATTGCGGCCCCGGATGCTCGTCACATTGCGGCCCCGGATGCTCCGCTGATTGCGGCCCCGGATGCTCCACACATTGCGGCCCTGGATGCTCGTCACATTGCGGCCCTGGATGCTCCACACATTGCGGCCCTGGATGCTCCACACATTGCGGCCCTGGATGCTCCACACATTGCGGCCCTGGATGCTCCACACATTGCGGCCCTGGATGCTCCACACATTGCGGCCCTGGATGGTCCACACATTGCGGCCCTGGATGGTCCACACATTGCGGCCCTGGATGCTCCGCACATTGCGGCCCTGGATGCTCCACACATTGCCAGATGAAAGCAGTTGACTTAATTTTAGGAAAAATTGAACCCGAAATGCCGCTGATGTGTTTGAAGCAGATCTTATAAAAAAGGGTGTCAGCAATCCCAGTAGTTAAACTATTTTCACCTGTGGCATTTACAAAGTTACAGAATAGATGCTGACTACGGGAGTTAAAAATGAAATCCAGGGGGTGCTTTGTGGTGGCCTCTGTGATGGGGCTTTATTTCCATGAAATCAGCGACCCACTGACAAAAGTTTGTTGAGTTCCCCCAATGATTCAGTTGATGAAGGCGCTGCACTTTGGAACTGAACCAAGAAATTCCCAGGCTTAGTCCACGGACTGTGCTGCTGTGCTGTGTAGCTGATCTCAGCTAGGGTAGTAATAGAGGCACACAATTTTTATGTGTGTTTGGCTTTTGGGTGAGGATGGGGTTACTATTGACTGTGGTATCTTCCTCCTGCCCAGATGCTCAACAATAACAACTTGCATTTATATAGTGCCTTTAACATAGGAAAATGTCCCCACGACGCTTCACAGAAGCGTGATCAGACAAAAATTGACTCCAAGCCAAAGAAGGAGATATTAAGAAGGATGACTAAAAGCTTGGTCAAGGAGTTAGGTTTGACTCACTGTCTGGACTCACATGAAGAATAGTCACTTGACTAAGTTGGCGCAGAGTGCTTGTAGGCCTGTGATCCAGCAGGAGTTAGCAACTTCAGAAATGGATGGAGAAAAAAAAACAATTTTCAAAAACTGTATGACTGATATTTCAAAAAGTTACATAGTCTGACCAACAAGTGGAAATAAAACCCACAGACCCTCGAACTGGCTGAGTTGGTAGCACTCTTGCTCCAAATCATATGTTTCTGGTTTAAATTTCACATCAAGCACACTGAATGCCCCAGTGCAGGACTTAGGGAGTTCATCCCCGATCCAGTGATTCAGGTGAACGTTAATAATTCTGCTGCTGTATTCGAAAAAGAGCAGTGAGTTCTCGCGATGTCCTGGCCAGCATTCTTCCCTGAACCAACATTACCAAAACGGATTCACTATTCTTTCATCTCTTTGCTGCTTGTGGCGTCCTGCTTTGCACAAAATGGCTGTGCATTTGCCAACATAATAACATTGTGTGTGAAGTGTTGAGGCAATTTTGAAAGATTTGATAGTGCACTGTATAATTGGTTTATAACATTCTGACATCCAATTATGTAAAAGCTGCAACTTTTTAGTTTTAAGATTGGAGTAAATCATTGGGTGATGCTTCATTTTGTGTAGGATACAACTTACTTTTTCTATTCATGTACTTATGGTACATTGAGGCTATTATAAGTACCAATATATGACAGATGCCAGGTTGATAACACAAGTGAGAACCAGGCAGAATATAGAAAGTTTAGAGGGGAAGTGAAAAAGGAAATAAGAGGGGCAAAGAGAGAGTATGAGAATAGACTGGCGGCCAACATAAAAGGGAATCCAAAAGTCTTCTAGAGACATGTAAACAGTAAACGGGCAGTAAGAGGAGGGGTCGGGCCGATTAGGGACCATAAAGGAGATCTACTCATGGAGGCAGAGGGGATGGCCGAGGTACTAAATGAGTACTTTGCATCTGTCTTTACCAGGAAAGAAGATGCTGCCAGAGTCTCAGTAAAAGAAGATGTAGTTGAGATACTGGATGGGCTAAAAATTGATAAAGAGGTAGTAGAAAGGCTGGCTGTACTTAATGTAGATAAGTCACACGGTCCAGATGGGATGCATCCTAGGTTGCTGAGGGAAGTTAATGGTGGAAATTGCGGAGGTACTGACCATAATCTTCCAAACATCTGTGGATACAGGTGTGGTGCCAGGAAGAATTGGAGATGTCACACCCTTGTTCAAAAAAGGGTGTAAGGATAAACCCAGCAACTATAGGCCAGTCAGTTTAACGTCAATGGTAGGGAAACTTTTAGAAACGATAATCCGGGACAGAATTAACAGTCACTTGGACGAGGGTGGATTGATTAGGGAAAGCCAGCACGGATTTGTTAAAGGAAAATCATGTTTAACTAATCTGATAATTTTTTGATGAGGTAACAGAGAGGGTAGATGAGGGCAATGTAGTTGATGTGGTGTATATGGACTTTCAAAAGGCATTTGATAAAGTGCCGCACGAAAGGCTTATCATCAAGATTGCGGCCCATGGAATAAAGGGGGCAGTAGCAACATGGATACAGAATTGGCTAAGGGACAGGAAACAGAGAATAGTGGTGAACGGTTGTTTTTCAGACTGGAGAAGGTGTACAGTGGTGTTCCCCTGGGGTCAGTGCTGGGACCACTGCTTTTCTTGATATATATTAATGACTTGGACTTGGGTATACAGGGCACAATTTCAAAATTTGCAGATGACACAAAACTTAGAAGGGTAGTGAAGAGTGAGGAGGATAGTGATAGACTTCAAGAGGATGTAGACTGGCTGGTGGTATGGACGGACACGTGGCAAATGAAATTTAACGCAGAAAAATGCGAAGTGATACTTTTCAGTAGGAAGAACGAGGAGAGGCAATATAAACTAGAGGGCACAACTCTAAAAGGAGTACAGGAACAGAGAGATCTGGGGTATATTTGCACAAATCGTTGAAGTTTGCAGGGTAGATTGAGAAAGCGGTTAAAAAAGTATACAGGACCCTGGGCTTTATAAATAGAGGCATAGAGCACAAAAGTATGGAAGTCATGATGAACATTTATAAAACACTGGTTCAGCCACAACTGGAGTATTGTGTCCAGTTCTGGGCACCGCACTTCAGGAAAGATGTGAAGGCCTTAGAGAGGGTGCAGAAGAGATTTACTAGAATGATTCCAGGGATGAGGAACTTTAGTTACGTGGATAGACTGGAGAAGCTGGGGTTGTTTTCCTTGGAACAGAGATGGTTGCGAGGAGATTTGATAGAGGTGTTCAAAATCATGAAGGGTCTAGATGGAGTAGATAGAGAGAAATTGTTCCCATTGGTGGAAGGGTCCAGAACCAGAGGACATAGATTTAAGGTGATTGGCAAAAGAACCAGAGGTGACATGAGGAAAAACTTTTTTATACAACGAGTGGTTAGGATTTGGAATGCACTGCCCGAGGGGGTGGTGGAGGCAGATTCAATCGTGGACTTCAAAAGGGAACTGGATAAGTATTTGAAAGGAAAAAAATTGCAGGGCTACGGGGAAAGGGCCGGGGAGTGGGACCAGCTGGATTGCTCTTGCATAGAGCCAACGCGGACTCGATGGGCTGAATGGCCTCCTTCCGTGCTGTAACCTTTCTATGATTCTATGATTCCAATTAGTAAACTGCTCCAGTACCACTGTAACTGGGATGTGGGCTGTCCAGATTCAGGCTGTTGTTTGCTGTTTTGGTTTCACGGTGTGATTGACTAGAATGTAGTTTCCTGGCAGAGGCGTTCCAATGATCACGAAAGTCGGGCAAGTAGAATCAGGTATAACCATTCGGAACTTTGCTGACGTAGAGGTGGATCCTAATGCTGGCTGGAGACTGGTTTTACACCTTTTTCCAGTAGGGTGAAAACTATTTTTTTGCAGAGGACATGGCGGTCAGAGCTTCCCGAGCTCCTGGGCACGGGGTGCGCAACACTGTCAGGCTGACCCCAAGGACGGGTGAAGGAGCCTCGCTGTAGCAGTGGGACATATTCACGAGGAGGTTCTTCTCGGAGCCTGTGGATTCAAGGTCGCGGGCATCTTCTGCCTGCAGGACTTTATGAGGAGCGGATACTTCGACGTGACCTTCAGGGATGTCGCAGGATGCCTAAAGATGCTCCAGGCCTTTGAGGAGAAGGGAAGGAAGTGCCTTTGTCACTCCTCACCGTGAAGCTGCTCTTCGGGCTACTGCAGGAGCTGGAACAGACGCTGATGATTCACATGTTCGACCCACATGTGCCCGTCATGGATGTGTTGATGTTCCTCAAGAGATACATGGACAGAGCGGATCAGAGCATTGACATTGTGGACATGTTCAGGATCTGGACCAGCAAGAGGAGAATTAAGGAGTTGCTGTGGGAGGATGATGAGGGCAACATCATTCACCTCCCTTCAAGTTTCGCGATTGGGACGAGTCGTAGGTACGTGGTGTACCTGGGGCAGCCCAGAGTGTGTCGATCCTGCAGCAAATCCAGGAATGGGACGATCTCCTGCAAGGCGGTGATCTGCAGGAAGGAGGGCCACCAGACACTGGACTGTCAGGAGGCCAAGTGCCGCAATCTGTGTGGAGAGGCCGGTTACCTGTACAAGACCTGCCCAAACCGCAGACACAGCTACGCACAGGGAGCGAGAGTCAGGAGAAGAGAGCAGCAGTCGTGGCTGCCCCAAAGGAGGCCAGACAAACCCCCCCCACCGCCGTGGCCCCCCATGAAAGAACCAACGACCAGGAAGAGGATAAAGAGCAGGAAGGGAAAGTCGAGAAAAGCAATCAAACCCCGACACTCAGCCCCAAGACTACCCCTGAGCACGTAGAGCCAATGGAAAGTGACTCAGGGATGGAAGAAGGATGGATGACACAGGAAAAGAAAAAGAGGAAGTCTCGTTGTACCAGAGGAACAAACGTCAAATTGTAAGTCTGATCGTTTACTTACAAAAGGGATTCCCACTGGGGGTCCGAGATATCCGTAACCAGGCATGTGGAAACGCTGCTCTGCTGAGAACCGTACTCAATACAGGCTCCTGGAAAAGGGAATTCACAACCCCTTGGACACCCCCCCCCCCCCCCACCATATTTATAGTTAGTACAGAAATACATACGTTATTCATTAGCTCCACAGACTGGTACTTTCTTTGTATAAACCGGACTTTTCTAGTTCTTATCTCACTCTGGAGTTGGATTTCTGCTTCTTTTGCTGGGTCAGCACTTTCTCTCCTGCCCATCGTCACACCTCCACCCCTGTAACATTCAGTATTCTGCACACATCCTCATTGTAGTAGATAAGAGTTAACTGTTTCTACTCCAAACTGCAGCTACAGACCTCTGGTCTCCTTTCCATCCTGTATCGAGTGCAAGCGCAGCATATGTTGTCCCCTGGGAAACCTCCCTGTGATCATATCGTTATTACATCCTACAGTGTGCAACACATGGAATAGTCCTCTGTGTAGCTCTGATGCAATTGAGGCTGCTTATTTCATGCTGGTCTACCAGGATGGTTTTCCAGACACCGCAGTGCTGGCCCTGGGGCTACTGAATGGCTAAAGCATGTAAGCCCCTTGACATTTTTGACTTATACTTTCTCTCTCTATCTTTGTATTTTGATATTTTTGTTTCAATCTTTATTGTACCACCTGTGCATTTGCAAATAATAATAACAATTAGTGGCTTTCTTTCCCCATCTTTGATTTCATTAAGGGTTTGACTGATGGTGCAAAAGTTGACTCACTGAAATCCACAGCTGTGGGATGAACTCAACTGATTACCAGGAAGGTGATGCAGCCAATCATTGGATGTAGGTATGGAAACAGTAAATATTCAAGAAAACTCAAACTGCTAAAACAACACTAATTAAATTCAGGTTTGATCCCAAATTGTACATGTCTCAAAAGCTCAGTTCTGGTCTTCTAAAACAATTGAAAAAGTGAGAAATTAAATCAATTGCACCTCCTGTTGAGTTACTATTTTTTTTCCAAATGTGCTCTCAAAGGATTTGTAACATAAGCTGAGATTCTGAGTGACTGTGGAACTGTTTAATGTTAATGATGTGAGTGTTGTAAGGCTACAGCATCCAAATCCAAAAAGGATGCAGCCAGCCTTGAACTGATTGTTGATTTACAGATGTATCATTTCACTGGTGCCCCAGGAAACCAGAAAAAGACCAGCGTGAGAATTTATTACCCCACATACTGAAGTTTACTGTTGGAAATGCCTTGAGACTTTCCTCATGACTACTTCCAGGGCATGGGACTGCAGTCACATCCGAGCTGAAAGTATTTTATTGTGCTACAGTTCAACCAGGAGAAACCTCAGGACCTAAACTCTCAAAATGTGCGGTAAATGCTCTTGTGGAGTGGAAGCCAATTTTGAAATTTGATCTCAGATTTTCTAAAGTAACAACATCTGAGGTGATTTCTTGGTTTGGTGGTATACTTTGCCCATCCTGCACACTCTAAGTATAAATAGTAACAACAACAAAAAATTAGTTGCCTTAAAAGGATTGTTGCTATTTTATTACCAAGTCCAAAACTGGACAAAACAACAGAGTGTAGCAGGGCCGCGATATCATGGCGCACCAAATTAAATGGTTAGTAAATAATAAAACAGAAGTGAAACAAGCAAGAGCAAATCTACAGGATGCACTGCAACAACTCACCAAGGTTTCTTTGACAGTACCTCCCAACCCCGCGACCTCCACCACCTAGAGGAACAGGGGCAGCAGGTGCATGGGAACACCATCACCTGCACGTTCCCCTCCAAGTCACACACCATCCTGACTTGGACATATATCGTCATTCCTTTATCGTCGCTGGGTCAAAATCCTGGAACTCCCTACCTAACATTATGGGAGTACCTTCACCACACGGACTGTAGCGGTTCAAGATGAAGGCTCACCACCATCTTCTCAAGGGAAACTAGGGATGGGCAATAGATGCTGGCCTTGCCAGCAATGCCCACATCCCAAGAATGATTTTAAAAATATAGGGATGAAGAGCAAGTGTGGAAACTTGAATTGAAAAGTTAAAAACATAGGTTAACATTTTGGATGGAAAACTTAATCAGATTGGAGTTCTGAAGAAAGGTCCTTTCACAATGTCACTATATGTTTTTCCCCTTTCAGATGCTTACCAACTTTCTGTTGCAGTTCTAGCCATTTGGAAGGGGCTGGAAGGCTATACATGCAGCAGTTGCTTATTGAGTTAGTAGGCCCTGGGTTAGGTGTGGTTCTGAAGAAGTAAAAGAATTAACTTGTGCTGCATCAGCTGAAGTTGCAAACTACCATCTGGCACTGGCCTAAATGTAGTAAAGGGAGTACCTAGAAAGAGGTGGACTTATTGATACTTAAGGTGGAAACAGCTGTGTCACTGAACCCAGTTAGGTAATAGCAGGACTGTCACCTCATGTTTTGTAATAAAACTATGACTGGATAAATCCGTAAATCATGTAAGGAATATTTATCAAAGGGTATGAGTCAAATCCCCTCTACCTCAATTCAACATCAGAGAATTTACTACCATGTTTTTTTTTTTATTCGTTCGCGGGATGTGGGCGTCGCTGGTGAGGCCAGCATTTATTGCCCATCCCTAATTGCCCTCGAGAAGGTGGTGGTGAGCCACCTTCTTGAACCGCTGCAGTCCGTGTGGTGACGGTTCTCCCACAGTGCTGTTAGGAAGGGAGTTCCAGGATTTTGACCCAGCGACGATGAAGGAACGGCGATATATTTCCAAGTCGGGATGGTGTGTGACTTAGAGGGGAACGTGCAGGTGGTGTTGTTCCCATGCGCCTGCTGCTCTTGTCCTTCTAGGTGGTAGAGGTCGCGGGTTTGGGAGGTGCTAGAATTCTGGCTCACCTCTGAGCTGTATTACCCAGCTCAAAGTAGATTATCAGTTACACTAACCAAACACCCCCCTTCCCACACACACACACACACACACACACACACACACACATACACACACACACACACACATATACACACTATTGTGTGAATGAGTTATCCTCATGCCAGAGTCATGAAAAATGGAGTCAGATACAGAAACTGATGCATTAACATAACTTTACTAATTCACCTATGACAACACAATTAATACCATTTTAAGATTAAGCATTAAGGAGTACATAAAGTACCTGGTAGATATGGTTAAGTGACAGGATCTAAATCATTACAGACCCAAGCGTAGTTTAAATATATCACAATAACTTTACATTAGCTGGGCTCTACTTAATACCAGATAAAGTGACACTCAATATCCAGGCTACCAGCTTTGACTAACCAGAATGTCCAGGTATGTTTCAAGTCTATTTCAGTGTATTGCCTATAAGCTGCTGGCTTCAACAATATTATCTCTTCCTTTCGTACATCCTCATCCGTCTGAGTCAATGATGGTAGATTTGGGCAGATTTGCCTCCCTTTAGAACACTCATATTCAGCTCTGGGGATATGTGCAGGGTTAAGGAACATCCATAGCTATGGTACTCCTGCTTTCTTGGATCATTATCTTCCATCCTGGTATAATCCAACCTTGTATGTATGTTATTAAATTCATTTCTAATTTCTATGTCTCTCTTCTCAGAGACTTGAGCTATTACATATCAGTGATATACTTTAACATTTGACTTTGAACCTTCTAAGCACAACCTTTTCAAACCTTTTTCTGGTTTTATTCCCAATAACTCTCTCCTTTGGGTGTCCAAAGTACAATATTTTATACTTTTGACTACAAAAGGTAAAACCCCCTTTCCTAACTGTTAGGTGACCAACCAAGATGACCCACTTTGTCAGATGGATAAATATTTAAGTGCTATTTACTCTTAATAGACAGGTCAGGAACCCATCATGGCCAGATTCCAATTAGTTGAGAAGGTCAGGCCGTTGGAAAGACATTTACTCCCTTTTTATCCTGTCAGCCCTGTATCACTATATTATCTGTCTCTTCTATGCCATATGCACTCGCAGCCTTTCCATTCCACTTTCTCTTCTATTTCATGTTCTCCCTCTCTCTCCTTTTCTACATATTATCTCTGCTTTCTGGTTCACAGTGTCTCTCTCCTCTCCCCATCCTACCCTACTGTATGTCTCCTGGTTCACATTCTCTCTGCCCACTTCCTATTTTTATTCAGGCACCAGAAAAATAGAAATGGGAAGAATGTGGCCAATTGTGCTACCAAACATTAGAAGTATGAGGGATAGGAACATAGGGATTGCTCGATGAAAAAAGACCATGGTCCATCAAGTTTGCCTTCCACCATCCTAGTAGTCACACGATACAACGATAATGGAGTTGTTGACTAATCATAGCAATCAATCTCTATCAATTAGTCTAGTCCATGTTTCACATTTTTGTTGCATGTGTTAGACTCGAATTTTTGGAGCAAAACCAGACGGAGACAGAACTGCTGACCAAGTTAAAGTTTATTAGAAAACCTTGTGCACAAAGGGAGAGTGGCAAGCTTCCTCAAGCTCATGACTAACTCTCAAAGGAACACCAGCACTACAAGCATGTTTATACCTTTCAATAAGCAACACCCACCTGCTGTGGAAGGTGGTACATGTCTACATAACTACAGTGGGTTTCATTGGGTGGTACAGCCTGCCACTCACTTGTCAGGGCTACCTTGGGTCGTCCCATGACATTAAACAGCTCACATTCCTGAGGAGGACCTTTATCAATAAACACATAAGTCCCAGACATTGAAACTACACAAAGGATCTTCACAAAGTCCTGAGCAGCTGCTTCTATCTGACTCCCTTTTGAGCTGGGGTAACCTTGGAGACATCCACCGCTCCTCCCTTTATCATCCGAAGTGAGCGAGTTAGGATAAACAATGTCGGCTTCGGCCTTGGATAAACTTTCCCTAGTGTGTTCTGGAGATAAGCGAGGTGGTAGCCACAAATCCAACAAACCTGCCTTTGTCAGCTTTTACAGTGTGGGTTAAAAGCTGCTCCCATAATGGTCAAGTATCCCATCATGCTTTGCTGCTATCTAGATGCTACATGTGCGATTTAACTACTTATGTGTGTGAGGATAAGAGTGGCTAATCATTCTTTAATAAATATATATATATATATAGGTAAGGGGAGGCTGGAGGTTTTAGATTTCTGTTCACAAGCCTATTTTTCCAGCCCAACAGTCCCCCCCTCCAACCCCCCGAAAAACACCTATACAGTGGGGTTGGAAATTGTATTATTCAGGGAAAAGCAAGAGTGCAAGTGACTGAGGTTTTGTATAATAATCAACCAAATTTTCCACCCCTCTTCCCTCCCCAGCCCACTGGCTATTACAGGGGGATCCTCTATTGATCACATATGATCCAGCATGCGTCCTGTCGAGGCGGCCGCCCGTCGAGGCACTGGGTATGCATCAAAAGAGGGTAATTAGTCATTTACATTAAAACTATTCCCGATTCGATCTCCTGCTGCTCTCGTCACCTACACACTTGATTTTTCCCACAAGCGGCTGAAATCGTCTGAAACACGGGTGGGGGAGGGGGCGCATACGCCAACTGCTTAAACCACCTGTTTAGCGAGATGTTTTGCCTTAGCCCGCTTACATTTCTTACATGCCATACATAGCAGAATAAAGACCAGTATTAACTGCACCATGACCAAAACATGGGAAATTAGTCGGATCCATGGGTGAATCTGTACATTTAGTCCCCAGTCCCATAAGTCATCCCACCACGTGGTCACCTTGATCGCCTCGATGTCTTTCCTCAACTCCTTGCTCCGCTGTTGCATGGTATAATACACCTGCTGGGAATGTTGAACCTTTTCTCGTAACTGTCTCAGGTGTTCGGGCAATGGAGGTATTGGATATCCAAACGTGTTGATGTAGTTCCATACATCATTCCTCGTGTCTTCGGACACTTGAAGAAAGGTAGTGTTGTACTGATGTATGTCCACCAGCTCCTCATGTCCAATTCGTACGGGAATTTCCGGGGTGAAGCAAAACTCTGGACTGGGGATGGCACACGTTAAGTAGGCATACTCGAACGAGTTTAAATGAGTCGTCACACAATAGTTGCCTTTTCCGGCGTAAGCCACTTGAGTGGGTTTTGTGGCGGCGTCCAGTGCCTCTATGGTGCAGTTAATTTCCAAGTCAGTGTTGTTAAATCCGCATTGGGCTTGCGGGCTTCGGCTGATCGTATGTGGACAGACTATGATGGCATGTCGAGTGACACATCCTTCCAATTTGGTTCCTACCAAATTTTCGTTTATTATCACTGCAAAAGGTAACACATTGTGATGAGATACATGCATGCCGTCTTTTATTACGCCAATATTCTGCACCCGATACACCTCTCGCCCCCGAGTCTCCGGGGTCAGGACTGGGATGACCAAAACCAGACCCAGGAGCCCTCCCCCATCCGGTTTGCACTCCACTTGGGTGGGGTAGGACCGTTAAGCTCCTCTATTTTTCAGTATTGTAAACACTCAACCCTGGTGGGGGTACAGGAGGGATGCTAAATCCCTTGGTTGTTCTGGCAGCACATGGCCCTCCGCTCCCCGGTATCGCAACTAACGCATACCCCCCCCTTGGTTAGCATCCATATAGCATGTGTGTGTACCAAACTCGTCCCCACACCATCCCAACTTCGAGTTAGCAGATGCCTGCCTATAAACCAGCAGTCCCAACAATCCTATCGTCCCTGATACAGACCATTTCATAGTGTTCAAGTCGCTACTGTCTCAGGTTCAGGGACCAGTGCTGGGCCGGGGTAGGCGGAGAGGGGTCCAATAGACCTGGGAAAAAGGGGAAAGAAATAGAGAGGAGGAGAAGGTGGAGGAAGAAAAAGAAAAAAATGATGTGAGCTCAAAATTTAAGAGGCGTGTCCCGGGACGAGGTGGGTTTATATTCCAGTCTGGATAACCAATAGCACGGAGCGTTGGAGAG
This sequence comes from Heptranchias perlo, assembly GCF_035084215.1. NCBI lineage: Eukaryota > Metazoa > Chordata > Chondrichthyes > Hexanchiformes > Hexanchidae > Heptranchias > Heptranchias perlo. Next base: position 67,548,999 of record NC_090333.1, read on the forward strand.
TCGATATATCCGGTAGCGGTGACAGTACTGGGACCGGCCCGTGTACCTGTAAGGGAGAGAGAGAGATACATAACATCCTAAACAATTGACTCGATCTTCTGACCTTGGTCCTGGAAAAACAAGAGAGCTGAAAGGTTTTCTTATAGGGATTAGGGGAACTCCCTTCCCCGGGTGCCATCACCGGCTTAGTTTGGCTCCAGTGTCTCCACCTTACATCCAATTTCTCTTGCAAGCACACCGAGGTTCCCGTACTGAGGAGGACCTGGTACCGCCCATCCCATCGTGGCTCAAAAGTACCTCGAACCGGTCGCTGAACCATCACCCATTGTCCCACACAGGGGGGTGCTTTCCAAACCCCTTCCAATTTCTTAGCATCCTGTGCCTCCTGTAAATGCTGAACCCGGAAATGATTAGCCTGGTTGGTCTCACTGAGCAGACGCAGGTATGTCAGGAGGGTGTTTTGGAACTGGGAAGTGTCCCCAATGTTCATACCGTTCAATTACCAGGTCAATATACGCAATGGGGTCTTCCCCTGGGTTTTGTCGTAGGGCTGTGAGTCCCGTCCAGGTGGCAGTGCCGTTACCCAATCCATCTTGAACCCAGGTCTTTAGAGCTTCAAATTGGGTGTCATACTCGACCATAGTGGCTGGGATCTGCAAATTCCAAGGGGGCAACGCCCCATAGACAGCGGAGGGGCACTTAACCTCAATGATATCTTTTATGCCCTGTATAGACAGATTAAAATGTCGGGCGGCGCTTTGTATCTTTGCCCATACCTCGACATTGGGGTTATGTTGCTTCAGGTCGGGAATGAGAAGGATCACGCTGGATCTCTCCTGTGGTGTAAAAGACTGAGATTCCCCCAGTGTGCCCCTGCCTCCCATTTCCCCATTTGCTGCCACTCCGGCTGGGTTTACTCGGACAGGGGCAATGGATTTCGGCTCCCCATTTCCAGGTTGTACCGGTGCCGAAGGGCCGATACGGTTGTATTCAGGCAGGCACTCAGGCTGCGGCGTTTTGTGCTGCTGAGCCTCCATTGTCTTAACAATTCCCCCCCAATCCTGTAAATCGTCTAACTCCTCCGTTGCTGGCGCTTCCAGATCCAAAAGACTGCTAACTCGAACTTTAGCCTCTTGTACAGGTCTCAAAAAGTCCTGTAGATGATACAATCTCCCCCATTTGTCCACGATTAAAGGTCCTGTCTGATCTGCCCAACAAGCGAGCAGAACAGTACCATAATTAGCTTGTTTAGCAGCCTTTTGCCTCACCCACCACTCTATTTGATCGACGACTGGACTGGTTTCCTTCCATCTGTTCCTAATCATTTCACTTTGATATTTTAAATTAGCCTCTTGGACTCGTTTTACAACAGAGACACAGGTGGGCATAGCCGGGACGTCTGGAGAAAGGGGTTTCCCCTCGTTACTCACGTCAATCGTTACGTATATCCTTATGCTCTATCTTATACTTTAATTTATTTTACTCTAATCTTATACTTTAATTGGCACAAACGTATCACCTCATACTCTAATTTATAGACACTCACTGGTCACGGGATCACAATCCTGTGGTGGTTGTAGTTCCCCACACCTACTTAATCCTGGCCGTCACGTGGGACTACGTTCTCTTAATTCAGGCTCAGGCTAGGTGTTTGAGATAAACCACCACCCTTGTCCGTGTCGATCACCTCGTGACTCTCAAAATCCAACCTTATACTGTATCAGAATAGCGGCATAAACTTATACTCTAAGCAAACAAACACTTATATACTATATCTTATATACCTACAGGTCTAGTCAATTCCGTCAATCCGTGGTCTCCGTGAGGAATTTTACTGCGTGGATAATTTTAATACTGCGGCAAGTGCCACTGCCAATCCTGTCTCCAATGATGAGACGAGCCCCTACCATAGGCTACCAGCCTCACCCTCGAGGGCTTTATACAGGGGAACCCCCTGTCTCGAGCACAAGTTTAACCTGTCTCACTATACTACCACGTACGCTCCAATACAGGATCCGTTAGCCTACCTGCAGCCCAGTATCCCACTTCTGACACCAACTGTTAGACTCGAATTTTTGGAGCAAAACCAGACGGAGACGGAACTGCTGACCAAGTTAAAGTTTATTAGAAAACCTTGTGCACAAAGGGAGAGTGGCAAGCTTCCTCAAGCTCCTGACTAACTCTCAAAGGAACATCAGCACTACAAGCATGTTTATACCTTTCAATAAGCAACACCCACCTGCTGTGGAAGGTGGTACATGTCTACATAACTACAGTGGGTTTCATTGGGTGGTACAGCCTGCCACTCACTTGTCAGGGCTACCTTGGGTCGTCCCATGACATTAAACAGCTCACATTCCTGAGGAGGACCCTTATCAATAAACACACAAGTCCCAGACATTGAAACTACACAAAGGGCCTTCACAACGTCCTGAGCAGCTGCTTCTATCTGACTCCATTTTGAGCTGGGGTAACCTTGGAGACATCCACCGCTCCTCCCTTAATCATCCGAAGTGAGCTAGTTAGGATAAACAATGTCGGCTTCAGCCTTGGATAAACTTTCCCTTGTGTGTTCTGGAGATAAGCGAGGTGGTAGCCACAAATCCAACAAACCTGCCTTTGTCAGCTTTTACAGTGTGGGTTAAAAGCTGCTCCCATAATGGTCAAGTATCCCATCATGCTTTGCTGCTATCTAGATGCTACATGTGCGATTTAACTACTTATGTGTGTGAGGATAAGAGTGGCTAATCATTCTTTAATAAATATATATATACATATCAGGTTAGGTAAGGGGAGGCTGGAGGTTTTGGATTTCTGTTCACAAGCCTATTTTTCCAGCCCAACACATCTGAGAGGTTGCAGCCCCCCTTCCACTACATGAGGGGGCTACTCCTCAACTTCTGGCTCCACTTAAGTACCACGCACTTGATCTTTGGTCACCTGGCGAGGGGTGGGCAAGTCAGAGGACCTCCTCGTGGGTCTGCTCCTGGGCCTGGCAAAGGTGGCCATCCCCAGGTGCAGGTTGGATGTGGCCCGTAGGGGTGGTCACTCTGGCTGCCTGCTTCTCTTCTGTGGCCTTATCCACTCCCGGGGTGGCCCTGGAGAAGGAGCCTGCAGCGTCCGCTGGTTCACTCAAGCCTTCAGAGACCGGCTTAAGTCCGGGACTTAAGTTCATAGGTTTCCTTTGTTTTTGCTTAAGTTCTTTATTAGTTGTGCCCCTTTAAAAAGGGGGCACTTTTGTTTGGTCACTGCACAAAAACCTATGTCTCCTTATAGGTTCATTAGAAAAGGCAAGAGAAACACTTTTACACAGAGGTTGTGAGGCTGTGAAATTCACTTCCAAGGTTAGTGGTTGAGGCAGAAACTATGTCAGCATTCGAGGTTAGACTGGATCGCTGGAGGAAGGATCAAGGGATAGCAGAGTAGGATGAGTAAATGTAATTAGGACTATCTGCTTGTGTGGGGAGTGAAGGGAACGTTTGGGCCCATTTGCTTGTATGGATTTTATTTAAAATTTTGCTGCTGCGGGGAAGAATGCAGGTGATGCCACTTGTAATACCTGCTCTGCCTGTAGTGGAGAGCGGAAAATTCATGGGGGAGAGGAAAGTGGGAACAAAGGCTCCTTGGGGTTTATCGGATGAATGGCTGTGAGGGCAGTTTTCAATGGTGACAGTGCAGAAGTTTGCCCTTGATTGAATGACCCCGTTTCGCAATTGTACCGGTTGCTCAAACAACTGCTGTGAATCAGGGTGGGTGGGGGGGGGGGGGTCTAAACATCTACTGCGCGTGCGCTAAACGGAGGGCTCCGATCGCGGGATCTGCGGCGTTTGCGCAGGCGCCGCTAATTGCCTGCTGCGCACGCGCGGACCGATGCCTCCCGTTTGCGGGGCCCTGCAGCGGGTGCGCATGCGTAGCGGCGCAGTTTTAGGCCGGTGGCCCTAATTACAGCGCAGGTTTTACTGGTAACGGCTGACGTTTTATGTCTTTCTCTTAAGAAGGTAAAGCTTAAGTTTGAATGGTGTGTTAAAACAGATTCCTGAATCCAGATTAAAAGGGACGGTCGCCCCGATGGCCATTTGTTTTGTTTTTTTAAGCACTGTGAACTTTTCTTTTGTCCTTGTGTGTGTGTTTTTTTCCCCCCTCGGCAGTGCGCCGCAACTTCCGGGAGAGCGGCCCAAGCTCTTATGATGGTGCCGATCGGTCTGGAGTTCTGAGGACAAACTAATTGTTTTTACTAATTTATAAAGAAGTCGATCAGCTCCGCTTCCCGGTGGGAAACTTTGGCGGCGGCGGCGGCGGACTCGCTGGGAGTTGTGCATCTCGGCGGGTGAGAGCAGATCTCCGCCGACACCCACGGCCGCCGGGAGGCAAAAGTGTCCCGGCTGGAGATTTGTAAACAATTTTACAACACCAAGTTATAGTCCAGCAATTTTATTTTAAATTCACAAGCTTTCGGAGGCTTCCTCCTTCCTCAGGTAAATGTTTTCATTCTGTTCCAATAGTCCGAACATTCGTAGTTGCATTTGGGAACCTCTTCAAACCCACCCAAGGGTTGGCTTATGAGGAAAGATTGAACAGGTTGCGTCTATACTCATTGGCATTTAGAAGAGTGGTCGCTCACTCTCCGGCTGGAGAGTGAGCGACCACTCGGTGATACACCCCGGCCAAGACCAGTCCGGACCCCCCCCCCCTCCCCGGCCAATGCCTCCGGAGTGGAATAGTGCACGATTCCCTGCCCTTTCCCCATACCCTTTGACTTCTTAGCTGATCATAAATTTGTCTAACTCAGCCTTGAATGTATTCAGTGACTCAGTCTCCACAGCTTTTTGGGGTAAAGAATTCCAAAGATTCGCAACCCTCTGGGAGAAGAAATTCCTCCTAATTTCAGTCTTAAACGGGCGACCCCTTATTCTGAGACTATGCCCCCTAGTTTTAGATTCCCCCATGAGGGGTAACATCCTCTCAGCATCTACCGTCCCCTCAGAATCTTGTATGTTTCAATAAGATCTCCTCTCAATCTTCTAAATGCCAATGAGTATAGACCCAACCTGTTCAATCTTTCCTCATAAGCCAACCCTTGGGTGGGTTTGAAGAGGTTCCCAAATGCAACTACGAATGTTCGGACTATTGGAACAGAATGAAATCATTGGACGTTATCATCTGAGCCATTCAAGGTCATCTTCATCATTGTACCAAGTGTGGCTCTAATGGTTTGCTGTGTACTTGTAAGGCTACTGTTATCATTTAGCAACCATCACTTTTCAAATAGCTAGATGTGTGCAGGGTTGAGAGCTGAATTTTTAAAACTCATTTAAAAATGGTGTGCATCAAATTGGAATGCTTGTGTTTTGTGCTTCAGTGGTGGGAAATGGGTTTCTGGGGTGTTCCATTGACTTCTCAATGTTATGGGGAAGGAGGTAACAAATGGAGGCCATGCACTCTCCTAGAGTATTTCAGATGAGACGTTAAACCAAGGACTGTCTGTCCTTTCAGGTGGACGTAAAAGATCCCCTGACACTATTTGAAGAAGTGCAGGGGTGTTCTTCTGGCCAATATTTATTCCTTTGCTGAATTCTAAACTGCTCCCAATCCTCAGGCTTGCTACTTTTTCTGGCAACTTTATATGACTCCTCTTTGGATCTAATATTATCCTTAATTTCTCTTGTTAGCCATGGTTCAGCCGCTTAGTACCATTTAGTTTATATTGCCTCTCCTCATCCTTCCAAAATGCCTCACTTCACACTTCTCTGCATTAAAATTCTCCTGTGTTTGTGCCCATTTCACCAGTCTATGTCCTCCTGAAGTTTGTTACCATCCTCCTCACTGTTTACGACATTTGAGTCTTACATCATGATTTCTGAGCCCTTTCATTGCATAAATGTCCTTCCTAATTTTTACCGGAGTGAACTGAGCACTAAAATGTACACTTTGGACCTTAGTATCATGTACTGCTGGAACATATTAAAACCTGCCTGGATTACAACAGCTATACTTTTTTCTTTGATTTCCCTGTAAATTCTGGTTAGATCCGACTGCTTACTGCACTGGGTGGAATAACCTTGTGGTCTCCTCTCAGTTTTGTTATTTAGATACTTAAATTTTCCAAGGGAGCAAATTCACCGTAACTCGTCGTCTTTTACAAAGTTTTCCAGCAACAAACTGCAGTATTTACTCCACTTATAGCGAGATTCATTGCTGTTCCCAACTTCTAGATCAATCATTAAGTGGCTTCTTTCCAAGTCACTTTCAAAGTAAATTGTAAAACATCTTTAAACTTTGGACTTAGGTCAACAATTTGGAAGGATAAGCTCTAGATAACAATGATAATTTAGCAGCCACCAAACTTAACTGCAGCTGCAGAATTGCTGCCCTGACATGGAATTGGCCTTCCCTGGTGATCTTTTTTAAAAAAAATTCATTCTCTGGATGTGGGTGTCACTAGCAAGGCGGCATTTATTTCACTGTAATTACACGGACAGTGCAGTGGGACAAGGGCTTGTAAGTTAAACTATAGGCATACTCAACATTCCTTCACTATTGGAGGAAATGAAACCAAGTACATGAATGCCTGAGTGGAAAGGAGTGTGCAAGGCCTAAGATTTATTTTCTAGGGGGGCCTCTGCCCCAGAAAATATTGATTTTGTAACACTTTATTGATGCGTTTTCTAGTATTTTGAAGTTTACAATGAATTTGGGAAATAGCATTTTTTAATTTAAAAAGGAAGGACCAATAGCTCAATTTATTGAAAACTACTCTCTTTGCTATTTAGAAATTAATTTGCTTAATTTTTAAAAATTTCTTTCACAAAAATCACTTAATAGTAAATAGGGGGTTCAAACCTGATCTTGACAAGTGTAACCAAAATGGAGCATTTTGGTCTGAGACTATTCCATTTTTTTTTTACTCAGCATGACAGGGAAGGTTAAAAATCAATCTTTTATACACAGACAATATCCAGCCCTTTCAATGTATGTTCATCTCAGAACCCACACAAGTCATCTGTATGAGTATCAGTGGAACAATTCTATAGCTGGTTCCTATTGGAGAAAATAAAATTTTATATATTAATTGTTCAAATGGCATATGCTGTACATTTCAAATCAACTCACAGGAGCTTTAGGCTTGTTCCACAAGCAATGTCTGTGTTTGAATACAGTGAGCACAGATCAATGAATCAAGCCATCCTGGGAGGGGGAGGGATGCAGGGGTTACTGGTTTCGATTGAGTGCTGTGGAGAAGTGGGCGCAACCTATTAGAAGGGACAGGGTCAGTGATTGTCTGTAGTCTTCTGATGGACAGCTCTGTGGCCAGAAGTTTCTATTCTGGGTTTGTAACGATGGACTTTTGCTTGCACTGAATTTTGTAACTTGTATTTTTGTATTGCTAGAATCAGCTGTAAGGTATCTGCTGCAAGGTCCTGGAAAGTAATCAGCCCTTACTGGTGACAGAAATTATGTGGTTTTATCTTAAGCTTTGGTATGGTAGTTGTCTATTAACAATAATGACAAGCTTTCCTGCTCAAAAGAAGAGTTGGCAGCCAAAAAACTTCAAAGCAGCTAGGTTGATACCCCTGAAAGAAGAGAGAAATATAGTGCACATTTAAGAATTGTCTACTAAGCTTTAGCTCAGTGCAGGAGTTGTGATTTTTAAAAAATGAATTGTCTAATTGAGGAGTTAGATAACAGATCGTCCACTGTAGATATATAACTATTATTTTTCTATTAGATTATTCATTTATGAATAATTTGCTCTTAGTATTTGTCCAATAAATGTTTAACTTTATAGAAGATCTATTGTGATCCTCTACCATGCTCAGAGACTCAAGCGGGATCTCATAGAGGTTATAGATTGTTCAGTACCTAAGAGGTTCACTGTTCGACAACCTGGACACATTATCAGGAGCTTGTTTAGATCTCACGACAAGGATAAACACACCCAAAGAGGAGGAGAGTTAGAACTCACCCATGAGAGTGAGCTAAGAAATGACACCCGGAATAATCTAGGGTAAAAAGGTTAAGACCGACCCAAAACTGTAACGTGCCCAGAGTTACCGAGCAAACCATTCTGACAAATTGCCCAAATTGACTCAATACCTCAAATTGACTCAATAGCCCTGTCACGGTTGGGAACACTTTGGCCATTTTTTCACAGAATGGACTTGGACACGAGTTATGTCGAGTTGTGCTTTTTTTTAAGTAAAAGTGTGCCTAAGACAGCTAATGTTGGGTTATGGATCGGTAGGCAGATGAGTGCTACGGCAATTATAAAGTGAAATGGAAAGTTGTTTCTCTGAGATCCAAACAATGGCCAATCCGTCAGCTATATCTGGTTATTCAGAAGGATACTTCGCACCTCGTTGATGGAAACTTTTTTTGATCTCTCTGGGGACTGAGAGGCTTTTAAAAATCAAAACACAGCCACGAAGATTCAGTGGAGCAGCAAAAGGCTGCCCTGGCCAGTAGGACAGGGTACAAAGAAATTGTGCTTTTAAGTTGAGTTAGACGACCCATTGAAGAGGGCTAGCACTCATACAACACAGAAGGAGGACATTTGGCCCATCGTGCTTGTGCTGGCTCTCTGAAAGAGCTGTCAATTAGTACCACTCCCCTGCTCTTTCCCCTTAGCCCTACAAATTTTTCGCTTTCGAGTATATATCAGCAACAACATCAACAACTTGCATTTCTATAGCGCTGTTAACGTAAAACGTCCTGAGGCACTTCATAGGAGTGATTATCAAAAAAAATTTGACACCAAGCCACATGAGATATTAGGACAGATGACCAAAAGCTTGGTCAAAGAGGTAGGTCTTAAAAAAGGAGAGGTAGAGAAACAGAGAGGTTTAGGGAGGGAATTCCAGAGCTTAGGGCCTAAGCAGCTGGAGTCATGGCCGCCAATGGTGGAGCGATTAAAATCGGGGATGCGCAAGAGGCAAGAATTGGAGGAACGCATAGATCTCTGAGGGTTGTAGGGCTGGAGGAGGTTACAGAGATAGGGAGGGGCAAGGCTATGGAGGGATTTGAAAACAAAGATGAGAATTTTAAAATCGAGGCATTCCCAGACCGGGAATTACCTTTTGAAAGTTAGTATTGAATCTGCTTCCGCCACCCTTTCAGGCAGTGCATTCCAAATCATAACTCGCTGAGTTAAAGAAAAATGTCTCCTCATCTCCCCTTGGTTTTTTTGTGAATTACCGTAAATCTGTGTCCTCTGATTACCGACCCTCCTGCCAGTGCAAACAGTTTCTCTCTATCTACTTTATCAAAACCCTTCATAATCTTGAACACCTCTATTAAATCTCCCCTTAGCTTCTCTGCTCTAAGAACAATCCCAGCTTCTCTCTTCTCTCCACATTCCTGGTACTTGTGTGTTGTGTAATTTCGTAACAGTACGTGAACAGAATTCGTGCCAGTTGTAGCAAGCGACTCTTATCAATATCATTCTTCCGTGTGTTTTATCTACTGTGGAAAAAGCAGCTTACAACTTGAACCAATCTTTGCCTCATCAAGTGTTAACTTGGTCCGCCTTTGGAGAGATGGAAGAAGCACGTGTATAAAACACAGAAATCCAGTCCAGATAATGAGTTTCGTTGTTACCCTCTTGGGTCCTGCTGCCGTACCAGTAGATGTAGTGCAGTAAGAGACACCTTCTATAAATAAAGTAAGTGCTCAGACCGATTTAAAGGAGTGACTGACACCACTGAGTCCCAGAAGATACCTGCAGTAGTCCCGAATTTGTGACCAGCCCAACTGGCGAAGTCTCAGGAGTGAGTAAAATGTTCCAAACATACACCGTACTCAAGAACACCTCCGAATCTGAAGCTGCCATAGGATGAAGTGCTGTCAAAACATCCCAAGTTAGTCCAGCACCCCAACCTGAAACAGTGCCCAAAACATGTACTGTATAATGCTTCCGTCCCTGTCACAAATGACATCCTATGTGACTGTGGTAAATTATCCCTCCTCAACCTGTCTGCAGATTTTGACATGGTTGACCACACCATCCTCCTCCAACACCTCTCCTCCGTCGTCCAGCTGGGTGGGACTGCGCTCACCTGGTTCCGTTATCTATCTGGAGTCCCCCATGGATCTATCCTTTGCCCCCTCCTATTTCTGATCTACATGCTGCCCCTCGGCGGCGACATCGGAAGACACGACGTCAGATTCCACATGTATGCTGACAACACCCAGTTTTACCTAATAACCACTTCCTTCACATGAGACCCCACTGTCTCTCATTTGTGACATTGCTTGTCCAACATTTAGTACTGGATTAGCAAAAATTTCCTCCAACTAAATATTGGGAAGGCCGAAGCCATTGTCTTTGGTCCCTGCTGAAAACTCTGTTTCCTGGTCACTATCTGAGGCTGAACCAGACCGTTCGCAACCTTGAAGTCCTATTTGACCCTGAGTTGAGCTTCCAACCACATATCCGCTCCATCACCAAGACTGCCTGCTTCCACCTCCGTAACATCGCTTGTCTCCGCCCCGCCTCAGCTCATCTGCTGCTGAAACTCTCATCCATGCCTTTGTTACCTCTAGACTGGACTATTCTAGTGCTCTCCTGGCTGGCCTCCCATCTTCCACCCTCCATAAACTTGAGCTCATCCAAAACTCTGCTGCCCGTATCCTAACTCGCATCAACTTCCGTTCTCCCATCATCCCTGTGCTCGCTGACCTACATTGGCTCCCGGTCTGGGAATGCCTCGATTTTAAAATTCTCATCCTTGTATTCAAATCCCTCCATGGCTTCGTCCCTCCCTATCTCTGTAAGACCCTCCAGCCTTACAACCCTCCGAGATCTCTGCGTTCCTCCAATTCTTGCCTCTAGCGCATCCGCGATTTTAATCACTCCACCATTGGCGGCGTGCCTTCAGCTGCCTAGGCCTTAAGCTCTGGAATTCCCTCCTTAAACCTCGCCGCCTCTTTACCTCTCTCACCTCCTTTAAGATGCTTCTTAAAACCTACCTCTTTTGACCAAGCTTTTGGTCATCTGTCTTAATACCTCATTATGTTTGATAACGCTCCTGTGAAGTGCCTTGGGTCGTTTTACTATGTTTAAGGCACTAAATAAATGCAAGTTGTTGTAACAATGACAAGGCACCAAAATCTGAAATATAGTCCGTGCACAGAGGAAATGAGGCACAATGGACTGTGGGCGATTTAAAATATCCCGGAATATGTGAACATTGGGGCCCCTGTTCAAGTAGCATGAACGGAGGTCAGAAACGCTGATCACGCACTGTAAAAGTGGACAGTTGTTACCAAAGCACGAGTGTCTGGCAACCTGACAAGTAGAGCAAGTGAACTGGTGTGCCAGGCCATCCCATTAATCTATACATTTTCTGGATGTCGTGTTTTGCTATCCCAGTACTTTGAATTTGTGTAAAGAGCATTGGAGGCAATGAGAATGCTGGTTCCTGAATGGATCTGATGCCCTTCAAAAGTCGTATGCACCCAAAAAATATCCATTGCCCTCTGTCAATTTGCAACATCCTGTGCTTCCAATGCGTCTCTGTATGAACCTTTTTTTTTATTTGTTCATGGGATGTGGGCATCGCTGGCAAGGCCAGCATTTATTGCCCATTTCTAATTGACCTTGAGAAGGTGGTGGTGAGCCACTTGCACCGCTGCAGTCCAAGTGGTGAAGGTTCTCCCACAGTGCTGTTAGGAAGGGAGTTCCAGGATTTTGACCCAGCGACGATGAAGGAACGGCGATATATTTCCAAGTCAGGATGGTGTGTGACTTGGAGGGGAACGTGCAGGTCGTGTTGTTCCCATGTGCCTGCTGCCCTTGTCCTTCTAGGTGGTAGAGGTTGCGGGTTTGGGAGATGCTGTCGAAGAAGCTTTGGCGAGTTGCTGCTGTGGATCCTGTAGATGGTACACGCTGCAGGCACTGTGTGCTGGTGGTGAAGGGAGTGAATGTTTAGGGTGGTGGATGGGGTGTCAATCAAGCGGGCTGCTTTGTTCTGGATGGTGTCGAGCTTCTTGAGTGTTGTTGGAGGTGCACTTATCCTGGCAAGTGGAGAGCATTCCATCACACTCCTGACTTGTGCCTTGTAGATGGTGGAAAGGTTTGGGGGGGTCAGGAGGTGAGTCACTCGCCGCAGAATACCCAGCCTCTGACCTGCTCTTGTAGCCACAATATTTATGTGGCTGATCCAGTTAAGTTTCTGGTCAATGGTGACTCCCAGGATGTTGATGGTGGGGGATTCGGTGATGGTAAGTGGAGGTGGTTAGACTCTCTCTTGTTGGAGATGGTCATTGCCTGGCACTTGTCTGGCGCGAATGTTACTTGCCACTTATCAGCCCAAGCCTGGATGTTGTCCAGGTCTTGCTGCATTCGGGCTTGGCTGCTTCATTATCTGAGGGGTTGCGAATGGAACTGAACACTGTGCAATCATCAGCGAACATCCCCATTTCTGACCTTAGGATGGAGGGAAGGTCATTGATGAAGCAGCTGAAGATGGTTGGGCCTAGTACATTGCCCTGAGGAACTCCTGCAGCAGTGTCCTATGGCTGAGATGATTGGCCTCCAACAACCACTACCATCTTCCTTTGTGCTAGGTATAACTCCAGCCACTGGAGAGTTTTCCCCCTGATTCCCATTGACTTCAATTTTATTAGGGCTCCTTGGTGCCACACTTGGTCAAATGCTGCCTTGATGTCAAGGGCAGTGACTCTCACCTCACCTCTGGAATTCAGCTCTTTTGTCCATGTTTGGACCAAGGTTGTAATGAGGTCTGGAGCCGAGTGGTTCTGGCGGAACCCAAACTGAGCATCGGTGAGCAGGTTATTGGTGAGTAAGTGCCGCTTGCTAGCACTGTTGACGACACCTTCCATCACTTTGCTGATGATTGAGAGTAGACTGATGGGGCGGTAATTGGCCGGATTGGATTTGTCCTGCTTTTTGTGGACAGGACATACCTGGGCAATTTTCCACATTGTCGGGTAGATGCCGGTGTTGCAGCTGTGCTGGAACAGCTTGGCTCGAGGCGCGGCTAGTTCTGGAGCACAAATCTTCAGCACTGTAGCCGGGATGTTGTCGGGGCCCAAAGCCTTTGCTGTATCCAGTGCACTCAGCCATTTCTTGATATCGTGTGGAGTGAATCGAATTGGCTTAAGGTTGGCATCTGTGATGTTGGGGATATCACTGACCCTTTTCCTCAGATAATATTGAACATCTCTTAGAGCTTTGGGTTATTTATTTTCTTGAAAACCTCAATGAGATCACTTCTAAGCCAAGCACAATATATCATTCAAATCCATGTAGAGCGGTTGGTGGAGGGGTAACAAGGTAAATATAGTAACAGTTGTGGAAGGAGATTATAGACAAAGGAGGCCAAGTGACCCTGTATGCGTGAGCTTTCCAAGTGTGTTTGATAAGAGTGGTGTGGAAGAGGTTTGCTGTGAGGATCAAGGCCCCATAGCTTTGAGTGGCTTCCTCACCATGGCTCGATGTAATTGATGGTATTTCCCCCTGGGTCCCTGTCTTGTTATTCACATATGAATTAATGATTTAGACATGCATTCAGAGAGACTACCAAAATTTGGTGACAGTGTACACTAAGGGGCCATGAAAAATGATGCAGAAGGCAGGTGGCCGTGGACAGATTGGAGGAGCTTGCAGATCTGTGGCAAATGCAGTTCCCAGTCAGTTGTGGTGTTGTGCAGTTAAGGGGGAAAAAGGGATGGCGAATGGAAAAGTATCTGGAACAGTTGAAGGTGCTATGGGTTTAGGCTACACGTATCTTGGTGTACAGATACAGAGCCCTTTAAAACTAGCCATTGGCGAAATGCGGCTTATATAATTCAGTGATCTGTGTAGGGCATTGGATGTATCACACTTATGGAACCATAAAAGTTTACAACACAGAAGGAAGCCATTCAGCTCACTGAGTCTGTGCCAGCTCTTTGCTAGAGCAATCCAGAACTAATCCCACTGCTAATATTTATCCAGTTTATCACTTAAAGGATGAAATGGTCTCTGCCTCAACGACACCTTGTAGCAAAGCATTCCGTGCTCCAGCAATGCTTTGTAAAGAATTTCTCCTTGCTTCTCTCTTCGTGACAATTTTAAATTAACTACTCGTTCCAGATTCCCCCAACCAAAGGAAATAGTCTTTCCCTGTTCACTCTATCAAAACCCTTCATAGTTTGAAAAGCCTCGATTAAATCTGCTCCTAGCTTTCCCAGCTGCGGTGGAAGTATTCCTAGCATCTTGAATCTTTTTTCATAACTATCGTTTCCCATTCTTGGCATCATCCTGTTGAATCTACACCGTACACTCCCTATGGCTTTAATGTCCTTTCCATAATGGAACTGCCAAAGTTCCACACAGCACTCTTAACTGTGGCCTAATCAGTGTTTTGTATAAATTCATCATTACGTCTTGAGCTCTATGCCCCTATTTACCTCTGCGCTGCCCTGCACATAGAAAGGATATTGCTGGAATTTATAAGGTGCAACTTGCATGTCCTTGGACCATACTGGGGATCTGGGGGAGGGAGGAGGGAAGAGGGAAGGTGGAATTCAATGGAACAGAGAGGTTTTAAAGGGACTAGAAATGTTCACATTTTGGAAAAAGAGTTTCAAGGTCAAGATTGTACATGTACAATTAATGTGTGTGAGTCACTAACGGAACATAAAATTCACAACTGTTTTAGGAGTGTAAGAGGGATAGCTGGATTTTATTTTCTCACAAAAGGGTTAATAACGTGTGGAACCCATGGCCTGAAGCAGCTCGTGTGGGAGCCAGGCCAATCTGCACATTCCAGAATAGGAGAAACACTTGAAAAGAAAAACAATATTGCAGAGATGGGAGAAGACCAGGGTTAGAGGACTGGCGTACGGAGCCCTGCTGTGCAGGGAGTTTGATGATGAGCTAAATGGGTCGACTCCTTCTGCATCCACATTTCTGTGATTGATCATAAGCTGAACCAGAAGTATCCCGGCTCTTGCAGACATTCTCAATTCGTGGTCATTCTTTTTATTTCCCCATGTGCTGTTTTTGTTTTCATTCTCCCCTTTCAATACACTACTTTGCCTCAATAGTTTCACCTCGCTTCTGGCTGCTATTGCATGACATGGTGGGCGGAGCTGCAGGTGGCAGATTTATTGTGCAACCTGTTGCAACGGTTCTCTCAAGACATAGCCTGATTGAATATAAATGGTAGCGTCTCAAGATTCTCGACACATTGTGCAATTCATGACTCACCAGCAAAAACATATGCACAGCACAGATGGCGCAATTACGTATTATTACAGGAGTTCCGAAATATTGCCTTGTGCATGTCTTGTGGAGAGAAACAAATGGTGCTTTGGTACCGGTGCATAATGTTGTATAGTGTCAGGGCTCTATACATTGCTTCGTTCACCCCTCAGTGAGAGGCACACATCCTGTTAGTTAAATGACATGGATGACAGTGTTGCAGACTTCTAGGTAAATGCCATGTATTTTTATTTCAGAGAGGCAGCAGCCACCATCCCGATCACAATTAATACATTATAGGGCTAACTATGCATTGCATGATCTGCAGCGTACTGACATATAAAGGCACCGATAATAGCTGCAGCATTTCCTTGTGCTGTTGTAGGAAACACTATCCATTAAACAGAAACATCCTTGGATAATACCCTCACCAATCACTAGTTGTATTAACTCATTGGGGGAGCTTAATTTTGACAGACTTCCTACCCTGTGTAACTTCAGAAACCCCTCAATGTCTACCCCAAAATTGACCCATTGGCCTCAGTAACTTGGTGACATTGCATACTTGCACTGCCACCAAATATAGATTATTGCACATTTCTCATCACTGCGCTTTTCCCTGTCCTCATTCACACTTCAATTTATCTCCCCTTGGCCCGTTGTGTTGATATGTAAGTTGTTAACATCTCAAGACCATGCTCAACCTTTGCACAGTTCCTTGATATCAACCAAATCCTTGTTTGTTGCTCCCTTACCACGGAGCAGATGGTAAAGAGGCAAGGGTTAAGTATAATGGGTAAAATTAGGACTGAATAAAAGAGAAGGGTGCTATGGAGTGACAATTGGAGATTACGTAAGCAACCATGTCACTAAGGCATGATATATTTGGACATCCCCAAAAGTTTGCAGCACAGGGGCAGTTGGACACATTTTTGTTCGAAACAAAGTGGTGCCGCATTAAAGGGATGGCTAAAGGGTAGAAGGCAGAATGAAACTAGGTAGGTGTTCCTGTGGTTGTAGACATAGAATTATAGAAAATTTACAGCACAGAAGGAGGCCATTCGGCCCATCGTGTCCGCGCTGGCCAAAAATGAGCCACCCAGCCTAATCCCACTTTCCAGCAATTGGTCCGTAGCCTTGTAGGTTATGGCACTTCAGGTGCATATCACATTTTTAAATGTGATGAGGGTTTCTGCCTCTACCACTCTTTCAGGAATCAGTTCCAGACCCCCACCACCCTCTGCACGTTAAAGATTTTCCTCAGCTCCCTTCTACCAATCACTTTAAATCTGTGTCCCCTGGTTATTGACCTCTCTGCTAAGGGAAATAGGTCCTCCCTATCCACTCTATCTAGGCCCCTCATAATTTTGTACACCTCAATTAAATCACCCCTCAGCCTCCTCTGTTGCAAAGAAAACAACCCCAACCTGTCCAATCTTTCCTCATAGCTAAAATTCTCCAGTCCTGGCAATATCCTCATAAATCTCCTCTGTACCCTCTCTAGTGCAATTACATCCTTCCTGTAATGTGGTGACCAAAACTGTACACAGTACTCAAGCTGTGGCCTAACTAGTGTTTTATACGGTTCTTATATTCTGTGCCTCGGCTAATGAAGGAAAGTATTCCATATGCCTTCTTAACCACCTTATCTACCTGTCCTGCTACCTTCAGGGATCTGTGGATATGCACTCCAAGGTCCCTCACTTTTTCTACACCTCTCAGTATCCTTCCATTTATTGTGTGTTCCTTTGCCTTGTTTGCCCTCCCCAAATGCATTACCTCACACTTCTTCGGATTGAATTCCATTTGCCACTTTTCTGCCCGCCTGACCAATCCATTGATATCTTCCTGCAGTCTACAGCTTTCCTCCTCACTATCAACCACACGGCCAATTTTTGTATCATCTGCAAACTTCAGAATCATGCCCCCCCACATTTAAGCCCAAATCATTAATTTTTTTAATTCATTCATGGGATGTGGGCGTCGCTGGCAAGGCCAGCATTTATTGCCCATCCCTAATTGCCCTTGAGGAGGTGATGGTGAGCCGCCTTCTTGAACCGCTGCAATCCGTGTGGTGACGGTTCTCCCACAGTGCTGTTAGGAAGGCAGTTCCAGGATTTTGACCCAGCGACGATGAAGGAACGGCGATATATTTCCAAGTCGGGATGGTGTGTGAGTTGGAGGGGAACGTGCGGGTGGTGGTGTTCCCATGTGCCTGCTGCCCTTGTCCTTCTAGGTGGTAGAGGTCGTGGGTTTGGGAAGTGCTGTCGAAGAAGCCTTGGTGAGTTGCTGCAGTGTATCCTGTGGATGGTACACACTGCAGCCACTGTGCGCCGGTGGTGGGGGGAGTGAATGTTTAGGGTGGTGGATGGGGTGCCAATCAAGCGGGCTGCTTTGTCCTGGATGGTGTTGAGCTTCTTGAGTGTTGTTGGAGCTGCACTCATCCAGGCAAGTGGAGAGTATTCCAACACACTCCTGACTTGTGCCTTGTAGATGGTGGAAAGGTTTGGGGGAGTCAGGAGGAGAGTCACTCGCCACAGAATACCCAGTCTCTGACCTGCTCTTGTACCTATAGTATTTATGTTGCTGGTCCAGTTAAGTTTCTGGTCAATGGTGACCCCCAGGATGTTGATGGTGGGGGATTCGGCGATGGTAATGCCATTGAATGTCAAGGGGAGGTGGTTAGACTCTCTCTTGCTGGAGATGGTCATTGCTTGGCACTTGTCTGGTGCGAATGTTACTTGCCACTTATCAGCCCAAGCCTGGATGTTGTCCAGGTCTTGCTGCATGCGGGCCCAGACTCCTTCATTATCTGAGGGGTTGCGATATATACCAAAAAGCAAGAAACTTAATACTGAGCCCTGCGAAGCCCCACTGGAAACAGCCTTCCAGTCACAAAAACATCCATGTACCTGGTGACGCGGCCTGGGGCCCAGCATTGATCCCTCTAAGATTCTGCTTCTTCAACTGAGAAGCTTAAGGGTTGACCTGTGAGAAAGACACAACAACAGGTAGTCTTAGTTCAACTATTTTACTTGATTAGTCAACAATAAGCAAACAATACATACACTTCCTTGGTACCAGTCCAAACGATTGATTAGTTCAGTTGAGCTCTTGTAGATCTTTGTGTGGGGATTCAACCCACCCGACTAAAGTGCAGCTGCTTAGTCTCACAAACCTTAATATCCCCTGGGTCAGTCAAATGACCAGGCTGATATCCATCTGTCCTTTACATGATGTCTTGCTATTTGTCCACCCTTGGTGTGTCATGCCGTACCGGCCGTTTCGCCCCCCTGGGTTCCTTGCAAGTACAATTTTGACCAAGTCTCAACAAGACATTCCACTCTTATCTCAAGGTCCAGCACATACTCATGGATTCAGTGTTGGCAAACTCAATCAATGGCATTGATTAAATGTAAGAGACATAATCAAAGACACTTTGGAGTGCCATAGCTTTCTGATTGAAGAGTCTATGAATTGAATAGGTCTTTGTGCTTCCTAGGCACTTATCACAAAGAGGAGTATGAGATAGAATCATATGCTAAAGCCTTCAAGGGCAAGCTTTTCTCTTTGTTAGCTACACTAACAAGCGATCCACAAGGTTTACTAGGTAGTTTTTTGTCAGGTAAACCATACATTTAAATTGAGTCCACACCCTTATTACAAATACATGATTGTATACGGTTTCTTCACTCACTGCACCTTCAGAAAAGAGTGCAAATTATACATACAATCCTCCGGTCCACCCTTAAGTGGATATGTTAAGTCGTTACACACAAACACTTTGAATACGATATGTGACAGGCAGGTTAACTGTCATAGAAAAGTATATATAACTTTTATACAATGTTAGTCTTGGTGTTTTGTACATTGCAGTAGCATTGAACACCTGCACTCCATGCTAAAGCCCTTGGTCTTACAGTGCAGTGTCCACTCATCCTCGAATAAGGGCTGCAAGCTCATATCGATTTACTCTCCAGTGGAGCGATCTCAGTACACATATACAGTTTCTTCACTCACTGCACCTCCAGAAAACGGTACAAGTTATGCATACAATCCTTCACCTGTCTTGTCATCCATTTGCAACAATGTCTACTTTTTGCTGCGACAAACGAACCAATCATCCGATAAAACCAGGTAACCTTTGTTCGCACTTTCCTCTCCCCATGAATTTTCCACTCTCCACTTTTCAAAGTCACCTTCATTTCATCCTTTTCGGAGAAGCCAGTCAGAACCATAGCAGCGTCATCAGTGATTCGCCATACATCAGCCTTTCTGCCTTATCTAAGTTGCTCAGAGAAACTCCAAACAGCAGCTCTTGGTTAAGTCTTTCGGGATCATTGATCCCCAGCTTGGGCTGTGTTATGTTGATTCTAAGGTCTAAGGTCTTATAGTTTTGGACACCAACTAACCAAGCTCACAATAACAAATCATCTTTAATGGCTTCTCATTAACAGCGCTGCAAAATCAAAGTACAAAAGCAACATATTTACCCAGTATCCGGAGAACAGAGATAATACATTGGCTTTGGCGCTCCATCCCAGGTCTGTTCTCACAATTGGTGCTATCCGCGCTAGATTTATGCTTGGCTGCAATTATTCCATTAGTCTAATCTTGCTCGAGGATACCCCTGTAGCCATTCCTGCATTCCTCTGCTCAGATATGGGGCACAATTTTAACAGTAAAAAACAAGTGGGATGAGGGTGGGTGGGTGGGGCATTCAAAATTGCAACCATTTCAGACCTGTCCACTTCCAGTTTTCACGGAGGCGGGATGAGGAGCAGGCGGCCAGCCCGCTCCCAGGAGGCAGGTTGGTGATTAAAAACTTTCAAGTAGGCTGCGAGCCTCCATTTTTGCAGAGTTTCCGATGTCAACCCCTGGGGGCCGGGATTCCCAGGTCTTTTCTTTCACACCACGTGAAAGAAGGAGAGAAGGCCGGAAACTAACAGCTTGTGGGAGGAGCAGGAGCGCTTCCCCCAGGCCCAACAAACCTACCTGCAGCAATCCCACAACGATCGCGGACCCCCCCCCCCAAAACGATTGCGGACCCCCATGATGACACCCGTCCCAACATCCAACAATCGCGGACTCCGTGATGATCCCCGATCCTGACACCACCACCACCCCCATGACTGACTCTTCTCCCCCACCAGTGCCCCCATGCCCCCCCCTCCCCAATCCATATAATCAAAGACTTACCTGAACATGGCCTCTCCCTGGCTGCTCTCCATCCCCTTCCCGGCAAGTGATCAAAATCATGGCCATGATCGTCTTGGACAAAAAGAATCTGTTTTTGTGCTGTTGTTTGTTACCGCAAATTCAGCTACGATTTTCCCAAGAAAGAACTCCTGTTTCACATCCCATCTCTACACAATTAAGGCATATCCTGAGGTAGGTAGTTGGCTCACACGGCATAACCTAATTGAGGACGCTGGTGCCTGCAGTTGTAGCAAAGGTCACCTTTAGTTCAAAAGTTCGGTAGCCTCCACCTTGAGCAGGCATGTATAAGAATAAAGCAGCATTACTTGTCCGGTTACCAATATCTCTACCTGTTTACAATTATATAAGTTATATTGTTACAGTAATCTTGATACATAGCATCAATAAGCATTCACACTATTCTGGGGCCAGTTTATGGCTGGTGTTGCTACACAACATTCCACATTTTACATCTCACTTGACAAAACCCAACCTTAGTTTCTGGCTTTCTCGCCTTCTTTCACGTGGCGTGAAAGAAAAGACCTGGGAATCCCAGCCCCCAGGGGCTGAGTGGCCGGTCCTGCTCCTACTTCTTGTGCTCTTTAGATTTGAGGTTAGGATCAGATCAGCCATGATCTTATTGAATGGCGGAGCAGGCTCGAGGGGCCGATTGGCCTACTCCTGCTCCTATTTCTTATGTTCTTACTCTGGTGTCAGTCGTACAATGGAACTTCTGCTGGTCTGCATACATTACGTGTTTAATCTTACTGAGAGACACATACGCAAGTACTCTGGTACTATTAAATACATGGTGGTATTGCACAACTCAATACGTTGCATGATTAACAACTGAATGTGAGAAAGACATTACTACGGTACCAGTACATGCATGGCATTGCTAAAGGACTTGACACTGAAGGATTTTATTCTGGCTGGGAAACGTTCACACTACTGTGGTATATTACATGCATGATTCATTCTGTTGCATGATCTAGATCTCACTCAAAGAAACATGCATGCCACTCTCATCCCAGTATTATTACACATCTGTAGTTAACTTTCAAAAAAGGACCACGTCCAGTCCCATCAGTGCCCACCTCTTCCACTAGCTGGTGTGACCTTTTGCACCACAGTCATCAACTCCTAATAATATTCACGCCTGGTCCTGCAGTAATGTGGTTGGCCTCTGATTTTCATGTTTAAAAAAAATGTTGATTGATTATTTGCAGAACTTGTTAAATGTTGTTGTCTCAATGTATCCTTACAATATGAAATGATGTCGAGCTGGTGACTTTTTGCTTTGTTAGGTGAAAATGACAAAGCGAGTCGCCATTATTGGGGCTGGTGCCAGTGGCCTAACTTGTATCAAATGCTGTTTGGATGAAGACTTGGAGCCTGTCTGCTTTGAGAGGACTGATGACATTGGAGGGCTCTGGAATTTTCAGGTTTGTTTTATAGGGGTTTCATTTGGTGTGATCAAAAGTCACAATGTTAGCATCCCATCCCCTGTTGTCCTCACCATGGTGCATCATTCAATTCAAAGTGGGCCTGACACACAAATAATAATAATACTTTATTGATAATATGTATATAACATTATCCCCCACCCCACCCAACCATGGTGTTTCAATCAGTTGAAGCGGTAGAATCCTGGGATTCTGTTGCACAGTCACTTTCACATTGCAAAAGTATAACTCCTGATTCCGATAATGACCTAACTCTAAAGATCAGTCGTACAAGACCCCCTTGGGGAGGCTTTCTCACACTGTTTGGGCTTGCCACTGCATGGAGTATAAACCAGTCACGTGTTGAGCAGGGTTTATATAGTGCTCAGAGGGGTCTGTAAGGCTCCTAGGCACTTTGTAAACCGAAGCAGAGTTTTCTAAATGTTTCAAATGTTGGGTACTCCTATCTCTGCACCCCAAGATATGTAAAAAAAAAAGTACTGAATGCAGAACCTGCATATTTGTGCAAGCAGAGCTCTCGTGGGTTGAGAATCTGCAGTATAAATCTGCTGCTGCAACCTGTGAATCACTCAGACCAGTAGTGTAGTATAACCCCAGCCTCAAACAGAGACATCTCAGTGATTACAGTTACATTGAGTCTACTGCACAGAAGCAGGCCATTCGGCCCAACTGGTCTATGCCGGCGTTTATGCTCCACATGAGCCTTCTCCCTACCTACTTCATCTAACTCAATCAGCATACCCTTCTATTCCATTCTCCCTCAAATGCTTATCTTAGCTTCCCTTTAAATGCATCTATGCTATTTGCGTCGACTACTCCTTGTGGTAGCGAGTTCCACATTCTTACCAATCTTTGGGTAAAGGAGTTTCTCCTAAATTGCCTATTGGATTTATTAGTGATGATCTTATATTTATGACCTCTAGTTTTGGACTCCCACACAATTTTTCTTTTGTCATTTTTGTGTCTGTAGAATACTTTACTATTTCTTTTTATCTAATTTAATTTTGTATTTCCTCTTGGCTTCCCTAATTGTTTTTACTTCTTTCCTAACCTCTTTGTATTCCCTTTTGCCATCCTCTCCTTTATTGTCTATGTTCTTATAGTGTGTCTTTTTCTTTAGTTTCAATTTTACCCTTATTCCTTTATTCATCCATGGTGTTTCATTATTGGCTAATTTGTTCTTGGTTTTTAGAGGAATATATTTGTCCTGAACTCTCCTGATCATCGTTTTAAATATCTCCCACTGCTGTTCTATCTCTCTGTCTGTCAAAATTTTTTTCTAGTTTACCATCCCTAGTTCCATTCTCATCCCCTCAAAATTAGCTTTTTTCCAATCTATTACCTTGGTCTTTGTCTTACTCATGTCTTTCTCAATCATTCTCAAGCAACTCGACTAGTCTTCTTCGATAGCACTTCCCAAACTCGCGACCTCTACCACCCAGAAAGACAAGGGCAGCAGGCGCGTGGGAACAACACCACCTGCACGTTCCCCTCCAAGTCACACACCGTCCTGACTTGGAAATATATCGCCATTCCTTCATCGTCGCTGGGTCAAAATCCTGGAACTCCGTACCTAACAGCACTGTGGGAGTACCTTTGCCACACGGACTGCAGCGGTTCAAGAAGGTGGCTCACCACCATCTTCTCATGGGCAATTAGGGATGGGCAACAAATGCTGGCCTTGCCAGCGATGCCCACATCCCACGAATGAATTAAAAAAATTGTTTTAGACCGTATTATGTTATGATCGCTATTGCCTAGATGTTCCCCTGTGCTTACTTCTGATCTGATCTGGTTAATTTCCCATTACGAGATCCAGCAGTATTCCTCTCTTGTGGGCTTCTCACATACTGGGTAAGAAAGGAGTACACACTGTAAAAACTCCATTCCCCTTTCCCTACCTCTTGCCAGTTTATTTGGGGGCAATTAAAATCTCCCATGATTAGTCTTTGATTTTTTAACTCATTTCATAGATTTGCCAACATATTTCTTCCACTATTAGGTGGTCTGTAGAATATACCTATTAACGGGATCGATCCCTTATCCTTTGTCTCAATCAAAATGGATTCTGTTTCTATCTTAATATTACTTTTGCCCCTTTTTTCTATTGCCATTATATTGTCTCTAATTAGTACAGCTATCCACCCCCCCACTTCTTCTTTCCCTTTCCTTTCTAAAAACGTTATATCCTGCAACATTTAACTGCCAGTCCTGTTCTTTGTGTAACCATGTTTCAGTTACCCCTACTACATCTGGCTCCTCGCTACGAATTATTGCCTTCAGTTTCCCAATTTTGTTTCGGATGCTGTGCAGGCAATTTAATTTGTTTTTAATAATTGTTCCCCTCACTTTGTTTTTAATAGTCAGCTTGTACTTAGTTCTATAATTGTATTTGTTCCCTGACCGTTTATGTTACCGTCATTCCTTAACTTGGTCTGACCTTTACTCTCATCTCGTATTTCTTTTATCTTCGGACTTTTGTTATTTTCACCAGATTCTTTCCCCCCACGCCACCCCATCTTACTAGTTTAAAATCCTATCCACAGCCCTGTTTAACCTTTCCGCTCGGATACTGGGCCCGTTGTGGTTCAGGTGGAGCCCGTCCCAATGGTACAGCTCCTTCCTGTCCTAGTACTGGTGCCAGTATCCCATGAAATGGAACCCCTCCTTCCCATACCACGCTTTCAGCCATGCATTCACCTTCCTGATCTGTCTATTCCTATACCAATTAGCATGTGGCTTGGGTAGTAATCTCGGGATTACCACCTACGAGGTCCTATTTTTTAATTTAGTTCCTAACTTCTGCTATTCTCTTAGCAGGATCTCCTCCCTTTTCTTCCTAATGTCATTGGTTCCAACATGGACCACAACAACTGGATTTTCCCCCTCCCTTTCCAAGTTCCTCTCCAGTTGCTCCAAGATATCCTTTACCCTTGCACCAGGTAGGCAACACGGTCTTGGTCGTGACTGCGGAGGACGCCATCTATCCCTCTAATTATCGAATCTCCTATGACTACAACCTTTCTATTCTGCTCCTCCTCCACCCCCTCCCCCCACCAATGGACTGCCTCCTGCTCCACAGTGCCATGGTCAGCATTCTGGCTGTCCACCCCACAGCCTGCATCCTTATCCTCACAGGTAGCAAGTACATTGTACCTGTTGGATTGGACCAGTGTTTGGGGGACGACCTCCTCTACCTCTCCTAGGTTCCCCATACCCTGCTAACTAACAGTCACACTCTCCCCTTACTGTACCTGTGCTTTCCTCTGAGGTGTGACTGCTGTACTCTGGAGAAAACTATCCAAAAATCCCTCCCCCCCCCCCCCCCCCCCTTATGTGTCGGAGTGTCTCTAACTTGCACTCCAGCTCAAGAACTCTGAGACATTTCCTGCAGATGTGGCAATCCGGGACAGTCTTGCTGTCCACAAGCTCCCACATATTAAAGTCCTGACACGTAGCCTGTACAGCCATTTCTAGTTTTTATTTATTAGTAATTTAATTCTAGATATAATAGAATTACTTGAGATCTAGATTATATTTAGTAAATGGATTTAGCTTGATTTCAGTTTAATTTGTAACTAATTAGTCTTGTTTTTTATGTTTATTGACTTCTTTATTTTAGTATCCCCTTAACTTCCATTTATTATTTATGTATGCCAGATTTTTATTTAATGCAATTCGGATCCCTTTAATGTTGGTATCATCTACTTAGTTAATTTTATCTGCTTAGATCTAATTAATTAATCTTGTTATTTATTTATATATTTACCTACAGGTGACACCATTCTTTGAGCAGCCAATAGGTCATGTCTCACTAGCACGGCAACATGGGCATTGTCAGGAATTTCTTCTTTCTCCCCAACCCAAAAGTGGTACACTCCACAATTGCGTAGTCTGATTTAAAGCCCAGCCAAGAACTAGCAAAAGTCAACATAACTGTGCCATGCAATTGGAAGAACAATAGAAGATGCTTTTTCCTTCCATACAAAGAATTTTAGACACCAAATGGATCCCCTCTGGAAATTCTTCTTTCAGTGCTTTCAAATTCTGATTGTTCATTTTTCAAATATCAGCCATGTTGCTTCAATTATGTGTTCAGCTCTCGACGAGGGTAAATCTTGGGTATGGATAAGAAATTGCCTGAAGGGTAGAGAATGGTGGGTACTTGTTAGAGGAGTTGCTCCGGGGTGGGGTAAAGTACTGAGTGGGATGCCCCAGGGATTGGTGCTGAGACTGCCGCTGTTTCTTATTTACATCAATGACTGGACTTGGAACCCACATTTACAGATGATACCAATTTATGAGGACACTGGAATCGGAGTCAGGTCAGAATTAGAGGAAATATTGAGTGGAGAGAACAATGGCAGATGAAGTTTAATAAGACAAACGTAAAGGTACTGCATGTAGGAAGAAATGATGGGCAATACACGTACTCAATAAATGGTGTTGAACTAGCTAAGGATGAAGTTGAAAAAGACATTGGAGTCTCAGTAGACAAAATTCCATAGAATGTACAATACAGAAAGAGGCCATTCGGCCCAGCTGGTCCATGTCGGCTTTATGCTCCACACAATCCTCCTCCCTCCTCATCTAACTCTATCAACATATATTTCTATTCCTTTCTCCCTCATGTGTTTATCTAGCTTCCCCTTAAATGCATCTATGCTAGTTGACACAACTGCTCCTTGTGGTAACGAGTTCCACATTCTCTGGGTAAAGAAGTTTCTTCTGAGTTCCTTATTGGATTTATTAGTGACAATCTTTTATTTATGGCTGTAGTTTTGGTCTCCCCCACAAGTGGAAACATCCTCTCTACATCTACCCCATCAAACCCCTTCACAATCCCAAAGACCTCTATCAGGTCACACCTCAGCCTTCCCTTTTCTAGACATGCTCAACATGTCCACCTACTGCTGAGCAGCAATCAATAAAGCCAATAGAATGTTGAACTATAAACCCAAAACAGTACAGTACAAGTCAGAGGAAGTTATGATTTAAACTGTATATAGTATTCGGCGCAGACCACATGTTGAATACTCTGGTCACAGAGATATAAGGGAGTCATTCAAGCATTGGAGGCAGAATAGAGAAGATCTAGAAGACCATCTCTGGTGTTAGAGGTCTGAGTTATGAGGAAAGTCTGTAGAAATTTGGATATTTCACCCTTGAATGGAGGCATCTCTGAGGTGACCTTATTGAGGTATGTAAGACTGTAAACAGTTTGGGGTGGGGAGGGCAAATCTGGAAAATTACTTCAAATTAAATTGCAAGTAAGATATAGGGCAACAGGTTCAGACTAGTAATCGGCAAATTTAGGACTGATAGCGGGAAGTTCTTCTTACAAATTCAGATTAAGGGGGAGATTTTAGAATATTGATGTTCGTGCTTTGTACAAAATGCAGCAAAAACCTCCTAAAGAATTAATTGTTTATTTTTTGTTCAGGAAAAAATAACGGATGGCAGTCCCGGCATCTATAAATCATTGATTATCAACACCTCCAAGGAGATGATGTGCTACAGCGATTGTCCAATTCCTGATGATTACCCGAGCTACATGCATAACTCTAGGATTCTGGAGTATTTCCGCCTTTATGCCAAGCACTTCAATCTGGTGAAGTACATACGGTTCAAGGTAAGATTTAGATCTGCTTTCCTAAAATTGCAGTGTGAATTATGTTGGGGCTGGTTCTCCTTGGAGACACTGATGAAATTGCTCGCTCTGAGAGCAGTGCATCAATGACTCGATTTATGCATCTGTGCACAGTTGTTTGACTACAGATGGTCCCAGTGGCAGTCTGGAATCACCGTGTGGCATTGAAGTTAAAGGTGGTGGTGGGCAAGCAGAGCAGTAATGTGATGAAGGTAAGCTTCAGGTCTGCTTGCAGCATGCGGCTTAATGCTGCAACAGCTTCCTTTGAGAAATGAAGCCTCCACAGGCACTGCTGCTCAACCAGATGCAAGTAGCAGAGTTTCTGCTTGTGTACTTCTGGTGTGGGATATCAGCAGATGGGTGACACGTACTTGTGCTGCAACATTACCGGTCTGGCCTCCCTTTTCCTGCACATAGACAGGCATAAAATAGAGGAAACCCTGAGGGGGATAAAAGTATATTTAATGTCTATATATTTATGAAGATCGATATGTCCTGTCACCTGTAAACATTTCCTATTAATTCAATATTAATTGTGTCCATTTCATTGTTACATTTCTAGCTACCCTTACCATTCTCAGGCTGAACCAGACTGTTGCAACCTTGGCATCCCATTTAACCCTGAGCTGAGCTTTCGACCCCATATCTTCTGCATCATAAAGAGCGCCTACTTCCACCTCTATAACATCACTTGTTTCCGCTCCACCTCAGCCTGTCTGCTGCTGAAACCCTCATCCGTGCCTTTGTCATCTTTGTCACTATTCATGCTCTCCTGGCTGACTCCCCATCCTCCAGTTTCTGCAAGCTTCAGGTCATCTGAAACTCTGCTGCTAATATCTGTCCTGCACCATGTCCCACTCGCCCATCGCCCATGTCCTTGCTGACCTACGTTGGCTCCCGGTCCCTCAACACCTCAGGATTTAAAATTCATCATCCTTGTATTTAAATCCCTTCATGGCCTTGCCCCCTCCCTATCTCTTTAATCTGCTGTAATCAAAGAGAATAGTTGTGAGGAGTTTATTGAAGAGAGGGATGTTATGGAGATGTAATGGTAGGGTGTTCTATAGAAACAGATGAGATGGTATGATGAGGATAAGCAGTGGCAAACATTTAAAAAGATATTTTATGACTCGCAACAAAAATATATCCCTGTTAGGAGGAAAGACTCCACAAAAAGGCTGAACCAATCATGGCTAACTAAGGAAGTCAAGGATGGTATTAGGTTAAAAGAAAAGGCATACAACATGGCAAAGATTACTGGTAAGCCCGAAGATTGGGAAAAGTTTAAAAACCAGCAAAGGATGACTAAAAGAATAATAAAGAGGGAGAAAATAAATTATGAGAGTAAGCTAGCAAGGAATATAAAAACTGACAGTAAAAGCTTCGACAAGTATATAAAACGGAAGAAGGTAGCTAAAGTAAACATTGGTCCCTTAGAGGATGAGACTGGGGAAATAATAATGGAAAACCAGGAAATGGCAGAGGAATTGAACAGATATTTTGTATCTGTCTTCACAGTAGAAGACACTAATAACATACCAATAATAGCAGAAAATCAAGGGGCAAAGGGGAGGGAAAAACTAAAAACAATCACTATTACTAGAGAAAAAGTACTTGGTAAACTAATGGGTCTAAAGGCTGACAAGTCCCCTGGACCTGATGGCTTGCATCCGAGGGCCTTAAAGGAAGTGGCTAGAGAGATAGTGGATGCATTGGTTGTAATCTTCCAGAATTCACTAGATTCTGGAAAGGTCCCAGCGGATTGGAAAACCGCAAATGTAACACTCCTATTCAAGAAGGGAGTGAGACAGAAAGCAGGTAACTATAGACCAGTTAGCCTAACATCTGTCAATGGGAAAATGCTAGAATCCATTATTAAGGAAGTATTAAGACAGGACATTTGGAGACTCATAACACAATCAAGGAGAGTCAACATGGTTTTATGAAGGGGAAATTGTGTTGGACAAATTTATTAGAGTTCTTTGAAGAAGTAACGGGCAGGGTGGATAAAGGGGAACCAATGGATGCAGTATATTTGGATTTCCAAAAGGCATTCGACAAGGTGCCACATAAAAGATTACTGCACAAGATAAGAGCTTGTTGTGTTGGGGGTAATATACTGGCATGGATAGAGGATTGGCTAACTAACAGAAAACAAAGAGTCGGGATAAAAGGGTCATTTTCAAAATGGCAATCTGTAACTAGTGGGGTGCCGCAGGGCTCAGTGCTGGGGCCTCAACTATTTACAATATATATCAATGACTTGGATGAAGGAATAGAGTGTCTTGTGGCCAAATTTGCTGATGATACAAAGATAGGTAGAAAAGCAAGTTGCGATGAGAACACAAATTGTCTGTAAAGGGATATTGACAGGTTAAGCGAATGGGCAAAAATTTGGTAGATGGAATATAATGTGGGAAAATATGAAGTCATCCACTTTGGGAGGAAAAATAAAAAATCAAAATATTATTTGAATGGAGAAATACTACAAAATGCTGTGGTACAGAGGGATCTGGGTGTCCTCGTACGTGAAACACAAGAAGTCAACATACAGGTGCAGCAGGTAATCCGGAAGGCAAACGGAATATTGGCCTTTATTTCTAGGGATATGGAGTATAAAAGCAGGGAAGTCATGCTACAACTGTACAGGGTGCTGGTGAGACCACACCTGGAGTACTGCGTACAGTTCTGGTGCCCTTATTTAAAGAAGGACATACTTGCATTGGAGGCAGTTCAGAGAAGGTTCACTAGGTTGATTCCGGGTATGGAAGGGCTGTCTTATGAGGAAAGATTGAACAGGTTGGGTCTATACTCATTGGAGTTTAGAAGAATGAGAGGAGATATTATTGAAACGTACAAGATTCTGAGGGGTCTCAATAGGTTAGAAGCTGAGAGGATGTTACCCCTCATGGAGGGGATCTAAAACTAGGGGGCATAGTCTCAGAATAAGGGGTCGCCCGTTTAAGATGGAAATGAGGAGGAATTTCTTCTCCCAGAGGGTTGTGAATCTTTGGAATTCTTCACCCCAAAAAGCTGTGGAGGCTGAGTCATTGAATACATTCAAGGCTGAGTTAGACAAATTTTTGATCAGCAAGGGAGTCAAAGGATATGGGGAAAAGGCGGGAAAGTGGAGTTGAGGTAAAAATCTGATCAGCCACGACCTCATTAAATGGCGGAGCAGGCTCGAGGGGCCAAATGGCCTACTCCTGTTCCTATCTCTTATGGTCTTATAGAGTTGGGGCAATGTGGCTGAAGGAGAGCCACTGATGGTGTAATGGAGGGAGTGGGAAATCCTGAGTAGGCTGGTGTTGGAGGACTGGAGACTGCATGAATAACACAAGCCTAGAGGAGATCACGGAGATTGGGAGGGGCAAGGATATGGCGGGATTTGAAGGTGAGGACCAAAATCTTTAATTCACTTTTCTGGGGCACAGGAAACCAGTGGACTTAACAAGGAGAGGAATAATAGGGCGGGGGTACGGGTGAGAACATAAAGGCTGTGGCATTTTGATGACAGATGTGTGGTTGAGCCTCTATTTATTGTTTCATCATAAAATAAAAGATGTTAAAACTCTTTTCGGTTGCTGCCTTTTCAGCTCCACACCCTGCAGCTAGATACTATCTCTGTATTGTTGGATTTGCCACAGCTTTTCCTACAGGTTGAGAATCATAGAATCATAGAAGTTACAACATGGAAACAGGCCCTTCGGCCCAACATGTCCATGTCGCCCAGTTTATACCACTAAGCTAGTCCCAATTGCCTGCACTTGGCCCATATCCCTCTATACCCATCTTACCCATGTAACTGTCCAAATGCTTTTTAAAAGACAAAATTGTACCCGCCTCTACTACTGCCTCTGGCAGCTCGTTCCAGACACTCACCACCCTTTGAGTGAAAAAATTGCCCCTCTGGACCCTTTTGTATCTCTCCCCTCTCACCTTAAATCTATGCCCCCTCGTTATAGACTCCCCTACCTTTGGGAAAAGATTTTGACTATCGACCTTATCTATGCCCCTCATTATTTTATAGACTTCTATAAGATCACCCCTTAACCTCCTACTCTCCAGGGAAAAAAGTCCCAGTTTGTCTAACCTCTCCCTGTAAGTCAAACCATCAAGTCCCGGTAGCATCCTAGTAAATCTTTTCTGCACTCTTTCTAGTTTAATAATATCCTTTCTATAATAGAGAATGCTCAAAGTATGGAAAGATTTAAAATGTTGAGCTGCCTAGATCCAATATGAATATAATCAGGCAGAGAACGTTTTAAATATACCATATAGAACTAGCTTTGCTTTTCTCACTCCACTCTAACCTGGTCTCTGTATAAAATATAAGCTTTTTGTTCCTTTTGCCTTATTTGCGACCCATTGTGATGACAGCACGCTTGCTGCCAGCTCTGGCTTCAATACCAGACGGAGAGTAAATCCTGTCTTTGCAGAATCTTGGTTATTTTGAAAAGAAGAATAAAGTTAGCAAGATGTTTGCTGATGAATGGGATTTTCCCTTTTGCTGTCAATCAAGATTCAAATTCCTTGTTGTTACATATGGGAATTCCCAAAGATTGTGAATGCTGCATTCCTGAGTTACTGATCTTAGCTGGGAAATCAGGGAGTCACTGGGCAGTTGCTGGAAGGATGAAAAATATCTAGTCAGCCCACGTTGCTGTCTCACATCTTCAGCTTGGGGCCTAGAATTGTCCAGGTGGAGGTTGTCACTGGAAACAGGTCTGCGGTGGCCATCTGTTCCCAAGTACAAAATGGGGTAGGGAGCGAGATTGGGCTGGGACTGTGCTGAGTCATGATGTTCGCTTTGTTGCTGATGGAAGCTCATTGAAAATATTAATAGCCTCAGTAAGAAAGGCCTCTACATTGCAAAGCCTGGAAACAAAATGGGAAAGAAATGGACTTCTGTTTTAAAACAAAACGCCTTTTCTTCAAACACCCATAAGGAGACACTAGGTTGCCCCAGTGTCATCAACTCAAAAAAAATCTAACAAAAGTGTCCCCCTTTTAAAGGGGCACAACTAATAAAACCCAAATCATAAAAAGACAAAGGAAACTTAAATAATTAAATAATGTTATTACTATTATCCACTACACAGTCCCTGCGGTGCCCACTGGTCGCAGAAGGCCTCAAGCATACCGACAGACACTGCATGCTTCTTCTCCAGGGCCACTTGGGCGCGGACAAAGCCCAGGAAGAGAGGCAGGCAGAGTGACCGCCCCCACAGGCTTCGTCCAACCTAGACCTGTGGATGGTCTAAAAGAAAATGACTTGAGATGTCTAGTGTACATTCTAAAAAGTCGAGCATCCAACTCAAAAGGTGGATTGTGTGTAGTCAAACCCAGACATCTGAGCAGCCTAAGCAGGTCACTTATTCAGGAAACGAGGCATGCTATGGGGCATCCAAAGAATGCAGGAGACTGAAAGGATGATGTCTATAAAGGTAAATTCAATAAACCATGTTGAAGTTCCCATTTGTCCAAATGTTGTTCCGATCTTTGAAAATCCTAGAGGAAGCTACGGGGTAAATTTATCAATGACATTCCTAAACTGTTCCATCTCCATTCCGTTTCTGTAGACCAACGTGTGCAGCATAGCAAAGAGGGCAGATTTCTCCTCCACTGGACAGTGGGATGTTGTGACGAGAGACGCTGAGGACAACCGGGAATCGGCTATTTTCGATGCTATTCTGATCTGTACTGGTCACCATGCCAACCCCCATTTGCCTCTGGATTCTTTTCCTGGTGAGCCAATAATTAGTATATTCATCAATTAAATCACACGTTGAGGGTATTCAGTTGAAAAAAATTAACGTTAGTCACACAGTATAACATAGTCCACAACATGTTACAGGGCAGTAAGGCACTGACTGTTCTCAAGGTTTGTTAACACCTCAACACAAAGATGAGAGCTACCTCACTTCTAAAAACACTGGTGTATGTTATTCCATATATAAAAACTTGGTGATTTCTTATTGGTTGTCCCACCACTTGGCTGCTTTGTGAATTTAACCCCTTGTGTTTGCTGCTTCGATTTTTTTTTTCCTCAGTGGTGAAGGTCTTGTAATTCTGGCTACCCATGTTCTCAAACTGCTCTGTGTCTCTATTTGACAACGCATTGGACCCAGGCGGAGGAGGGCTAGCAGCCCTGGGCACCCGATGATCACGTGCTGAATTAAATTGAAACAATGGTCGAATGCTGACTTCGGCAGCAATTCGCACTCGAATTATCCAAAAATTCGAATTATGCAACAGATTTACAATGGGAGACATTTTTTTGGTGCTATCTTGATTCGTATTAATAAACCATTTGAATTAAACAGATTTGAACTCTAAAAGCAATAGGCTGTATAAAGATTCAGTGCAGAAGAGCGCAGTGCCAGACTTGGTTATGGGTAAAGAATATGTAAACAACCTAAAGGTAATGGAATATTAGGGTCGATTTTCAACCTGCTGCCTGGTTGTAAGACTGCCATTGCAGACAGCGTCATGGATGAATAAAAACATTAGATCAAAAATAAAGTCTAATAGAGAGGTGTATGATAAAATGAAAGCTGGTAACACAAAAGAAAACCAGGAGAAACACCAAAAGCAGGGAAGAGACGCAAATCAGGGAGATTAGAAGTGCTAATGGAGAGTTTAAAAAAAATAGATTGACAACCTACGTAAAGGTTAATAGCAACGCTTTTGAAAGCGGGGTGGGGTGGTTTAAAAAGGGGTGGGGTGAGAAAAGACAATTTTATAGTAGAAAATGCAGAATGTCAGAGATACTTGACATGTTTTGCATCTGTATTTTGAGAGGTGGGGGAAGGAAGGAAGGCAGGAATACTGGAGGAGGATGTGGGGGAACCATAGACTGATGTCAAAAAGGAAACTACAAAAAGCACCTTAAATGGGATTTACGGTCGATAAGTTGCCAGGTGGCTAGTGAAGTTGATCAATCTCGGCACTCGAAAGGGAATTAGATAAAGAGCAAAAATATTAAAGGGAATGGGAAAACAGCAGGGATTTGAAATTCGAGAAGATAGATTAGATGCGGCAGCCAGCGCCTGCAGACACAATGGGCCAAATGACCTCTTCCTGTGCTGGAATAACAAGATTCTATGACTATTCCCTGCACAGACTAAAACACAAATGTACAAATTTTTTAAGCCCGTCTATATCAAGCTTTTTATAACAAGATACAGAAATGTGTATTGAGAAAGTAACATTCTTCTTGCTTTGTCTCTCTTGTTTTTGCTAGGCATTGAAAAGTTCAACGGTCAATACATGCACAGTAAGGAATATAAAGAGCCCCTAAGGTTTGAAGGAAAGAGAGTGGTAGTAATTGGAATTGGAAACTCTGGGAGTGACCTCGCAGTTGAAATCAGTCGACATGCTAAACAGGTAAGGACCAATGCAAAAAAAAAAAGTATCCGAGAACTGCTGAAAATAGTTACCATCGCTGTGTCTGTAAAAGGCAGCACCTCGTCTTCCATCCTTTATCTGCACAACCTATCTGCTTGCCTATGGACAACAATCAGTGGAAGAGAGGCTTCTGTGATTCCGGCAGAGGTATGTACCTCTCAGCACTAACCCATCATTGCCACTGTTGATAGTGGAAGAAGGACAGAACACACCCCGGTCCATTTGTAACACAGCACTGTCTGTAGCCCTGCAGTAGGTGGGAGACCTTAGCAACATTCAATCATAGCGAGCATTATGGCGCAGGGGTCAACTGAGTGGCACTGGAATCCATAAACAGGTCAGAATTGACTGCTACAAATTTCAGAATATCTGATATAAAAAAGGATGTGAAAAGAGCAACAATCCATGGACCGTCCTTAGCAACCTCCCAGTGTTACTAGTGAGTAAAGTCAAAATCAGTTTTGCGCACGAAGCTGGACAGAACCGGCGGGGCCTTCACGGGCCGAAGGAAAGAAGCTTGGGTCTTTTTGCCCCCCTCAATGTAGGACTTACCTTTGACTCCACTCGCTGTCAGTGCACTTTCCGGCCAAGAGTAAGGCCAGAAACTAAGGTCAGTTGCAGTACATTACCATCCTGGCTGAGATCAGCAAACTGAGCACATTGTAAGGATTGGACCTGAATCTTCTTGGTCTCTATGACTCAGTATCGCATTGATTAGTGCATCACTGGGGAGAACTCATAGTGTGGTTTCTAAAATTTCAATAATGTGGGTGACTCCCCCCCCCCCCCCCCCCACCACTTCATTTCCTTCAGTAGAGAAATCTTTGTTTATTATTACAGAGCTGACATCAATTTCAGCCCATGATTAGAACCCTATCCAAAGAATCTGAACAGTAAAAAAAAACATTCTCCCTGATTGACAAGTCCTACTAGATCTTTTCTTTCCAAGTGTATTGTGCAGAATCTGTCTCCCTGCCCTAGTGAAACTTGCGTTGTCCAGAATTAGATGCACATATTTGGTTCCATTGGAGCAAATAGGATGCAGTATTGGTGTGTACCTGTACACGTACTTGGGGCAGATTTTAAAACTTACTGTTGTCACATTTCTTGTAGGTGTTTCTGAGTACGAGAAGAGGCGCCTGGATCGTAAACCGTGTTGCAGCAAAAGGATTCCCTGCGGACATGCTGTTTAACTGTCGCATTAATTGCCTGCTCCCTTCATCTCTAAAAACCTGGTTTGCTGAAAGAGCCGTGAACAGTCGATTAGATCATGCAAACTACGGTCTGCAGCCTAGCCACAGGTCTGTAATACCTGGCAATGTTCTGTTCTAGGAGACTGAAGTTTTGTGATGCAGCTATCTCTCTCTCTCCTCCTTTAAGACACTCCTTAACACTTATCTCTTTGACCAAGCATTTGGTCATCTGTCTTAATATCATTTTATATGGCTCGGTGTCAGATTTTGTCTGATTACGCTCCTGTGAAGTGCCTTGGGATGTTTTACAATACTAAAGAGGTTCTTATAAATGCAAGTTGTTGGGACAGAATTTTTTTTTAGCAATTAATGGACAGAATTTTAAGCTGCATTTTGTGGTCTCTCAGCCTCCAGCTCATTCTCCCAATTACTTTCTTAGTTACTTATTTTTCTCACCTATTTTCTCCATCTCTTCTCTTGAAGACATTAACCCCTTGCTGGGGTAGAGTTCTGTAGATCCTGAATGCCCTTCGGTACCTCATCCCATGGACCAAGGGGACATCGTAGCCAAGGCCAGTCCTATCCTCACACACCATATTTCCATCAGGAACGGGAATCCAGGCCAATTTTTCCTCTTCCCTAGCCCAGGGCCATTGTTGCCAATCGTAGCGCACTCTGGCTCAGATTAGCTAACTCAACACAGACCACGGATTGAATCAGGGAACTTTCATTTTCTGTATAGATCAGGTACTGGCCAGATAAACTTGCTAACCTTATATCTATAGTTACTTCTTTTTAAATTAGGTTTGTGATGGTTTTGTCTTTCACCAAAGCTGGTGCATTTGATTTCCCTACTCAAGTTGTGTCTCTGCTTCAACGTTGACTTCCCCAGTGCTGGTCATCAGTGAGAGTAGGACATGTGTCATCTAGTACCTCGCCATACGCTCCTTCCAAATGCCACCTCAGTCTCAGATCTATCCTACTCCAATTTCCGTCCTTCCTGATGTGGAAGCATTAAGTTTGTGCTCTTCACACCACCTGGGTTTTCACTATTTTAGGAGAATCACATGAAGGGGACCTCCACCTCGAGGACCTGCAAACTAAATTCCTTTGCATTTTTGTAATTGCCCACCACCTACCTGGCAATATTTGTGCATTCACTGGTCTTGACACTTAAGTTATTTTGTCACCTTCCACTGTAATTTCTTAAATGTTGTTGACACTAACATACTCCAGTGATTATTGTTGGGGTGTTATCTCTGTTGCAGTTTTTTCAGCCAACATCCAACGGTCAATGATGATTTGCCAAATCGCATTATATCAGGAACTGTTCTTGTGAAACCTAATGTCAAGCAATTTACTGAAACTGCGGCCATCTTTGAAGATGGCACAGTGGAAGACATCGATGTTGTTGTTTTTGCAACAGGATACACCTTCTCTTTCCCATTTCTGGATGAGTCTATTATTAAAGTTCACAAAAACCATGTTTCTCTCCACAAATATGTCTTTCTGCCTCAGTTGGAGCAACCAACTCTGGCCATCATTGGTCTTATCCAGCCATTGGGAGCCATTATGCCAATATCAGAACTTCAGGCACGTTGGGCCACGAGAGTCTTTAAAGGTACGAGAACACTTAAAATAAAAGTGAAGGCTATTAAGTATTGTATGTAATTTCCATTGACCTGAACAAGGTAGTCTAGTTTATAGTGAGTTGGGAATAATTAGTGGAGAGTTCAGGAAAGAGTGTGTGTGGATGCTGGATGAGAACAAGATTGAGATGATTGTGATGGCCTACCAAGTAGCCCACTGACTATCGCTGTCTAGAATCACACATGAAGAATCCCCTCCTGTTTGAAGTTCCAGAGGGCTGCTGATGCCCAACCATAGCCAGCAACTTCTGGAGAGAAATTGTGGAGGAAAAGAAATGTGTATGATTTGACAGAGCAGTGCCAGCAGCCATTGCTATAAACTTATTCTTTCCAAGCTGTTCCAAACTTTAGAATGGCTTAGCTTCTTCCTAGGATTGTCAGGCTTTTAAAATTCAAGTTCCATGTCACCTAATCACTACTTTCCAATTTACCTCATCCTGTCTTTCACTTTTCAACCTTAGCATGGGCTTTGGCCATTCACGTTGGTTTCTTAATTTAAAAAAAACTCCCAGTTGATGCAGCAATTTCAAAGTGGGTCCTCATGACATTATTTGCCTCCTTTGTATAAATCCCTGCTGATTCAATCACTGGTGAAGCAGCAAGTTAAAATGTACTAATTTCTGTCATATACAGCACTATGTTGCTGCAAGTGGGAAGTGCGTTTGCTTTTACAATATTGATTAGATAAAGCTGAAACAATGTTCATTTAATTTTGTGTTTCATTTTATAGGTTTGGCTAAACTGCCTTCTGTCAGCACCATGATGGCAGAGATATTGGAGAAGAAAGAAAAAATGGCCAAAAGGTATTTATTTTACACACCAATACTGAAGATAATTAATTTGACATCCCGCATTAATTCACCATCATGATTAGGTTTTACTAACTATTATTAAAAGTTCTGTTTCCCCTCACTCTTATCTGTTTTTTGTTAATGTCAGTAGAACCTAATGAGTACCTTGGGGGAATAAAATCACAAAAGAAACCTAGCATATAGGACCCGTCAAACCCCTGTGTGGTAACACGAGACCTATTTCTCTCCTGAGGGGTGTTGCGTAAGATTATTGAATTCCTCAGCATGGAGATGGGAGATCCACCTTCCCATTAACTTGCTCTCCCTAGTTGGTGACCCGCAGAACCCATTAAAGCCCCAGATGTGTGTTATGAGATAAGCTCAATAGCAAACCATTTGATCAGCAAAATATGAAGAAAAGGCAATATCTGGAAATGAAGACTGCAGATTTTATCTGATTGTTGCATTTTAAGTTGGGAATATACAATAAAGCAATTAATAATCAGATGCATTATATTTCGTGGAACAAGGTGTTACCTTGACAGTTGTGCAAAACAAGGTTTTTAGTTAGTTGCCAGTGTGTGTATGTAGAGCCAAAATATTTTGGCACAGCTTGGCATTAATTAAATATTTGCATCAGCTGAACAGTGCACTATTGATTATATCTCTGTGTGTCATCAGAATATGGGGTGGTGATCCTGCAGCTAGAAGGGAATAGTAAGGCAGGGGAAAAGAAGTGGATGACCTTCTGTGAGAGATGGACACCGGTTGAGGCAGTGCAGGAAACTCCTGGGGATCTGAAGTTATCTGGCAGGTATATAAGGGAGGAAAAGCACCAGCAACACCATGGCACTGTGGAGACAGTTGTCCAAAATCCCAAAGTACGCCCCTCTGGGTGAGGTCCCTTGCGTATTACTCATGAAGATTGTGTGCCCTACCCTAGGTCTGACACCACAGCTGATAGAATCATAGAATGGTTACGGCACAGAAGGAGGCCATTCAGCCCATCGAGCCTGCTCTGGCTCCTCCTAGATCCCAGAACTCCACAGGCTGCATGGAAATCTGCCCAAGAGATGGGCTGCTCCTGTGTCTGGTGCCTTTGATCATCCCTCCCCCCACCTGCTCCAACCACATTTCCATGCCACATGGCTAGCCCCAAATAACAATGGTCAAATCAGTCTGAAATAGTATCGTCTTGAGGGGGGAAAATTTGGAGGGACATACTTTTGGGCAGATAAGTGAAGGAAAGAATAAGAAAAAAGAAGCAAAAGGGTGGAGTATGCACGTGTTCATGTGTTTTACCTGCTCGGGGGGCAGGGCGAGGGTGGGGTGGGGGAGAGAGATGGGAGGTCATGTGATGCGCCGCCACTTTAGCTAGGCGCTGGGTGAATCGGCAGGGACCAGACATAGCAGAACCTGTGGAAAGCACTCAGCCGCTGTCTCGGAACAAAACTGATGGTATCTATTCCGTGAGTCGGTTGGGCCATCACGGTGATATGTCACGGCTCAGGACTTTCGACTATTTGACACACTGATACCCAAAAAAAACGATTTTATTCTTTACCATTTTTAAAGCCGAGCGAACGCAGCTCTCTGATACCCACCTCTAATTTGTGCACCTTGTGTATCATCTTGCTGCGTTTGCTCGGCTTTAAAAATGGTAAAGAATAAAATTGTTTTTTTTAAATTGGTAAAGGAGTAAAAGGCCACTGTTAGCGGATTTTTCCATTACAGTATTTAACAAATTTATTTTAAAATAAATTTGTTGGACTATAACCTGGTGTTGTAAGATTCCTTACATTTGTCCACCCCAGTCCATCACCGGCATCTCCACAGTATTTAACAAAGCGTTGATTAATCCTTCAACAATAACTTCCGCTTGATTCTGGCCCGAGTGGTTATTAAACAACAAGCTTTTAATAGATTGACTCACAACAGTCATTGTAGTCATAATACAACTGTCTCCAGATTACATTAAATGACAAGCAATTAATACAATCTGGTTTCCCAGATTTAGACTGATCAGTTCTGACCTCCTAGGCTGCCTTAGGCTGGACTTCCGACTGTCCTCTTGAGAGCTCTAACCTTTGGGAGGGAGCATGCCCTATCTTTATACTATTTGGTTGTGTTGTTCTGCACATAAGCATCTCTGGTCTTATCTCTTAGTCGTAAGTCATCCCATCGTGCTGACGCCAGGTTAGCAACTCAAGATAAGCTGTTTCACGTAACGTAACTAATGACCTCAACCTTCATCTCTGATTACAAGTTGTTTGTTCCTCTGAGGAATGCGTAGGTCCTTCTTATCTGAGCACCCCCCCCTCCACCCCAAATTCAGCCTTGCACGGCCTCAGCAATGTCGGTTTCTTAGCAACCACATCTCTAATCTAGAAACGGGCCACCTCTTGACCTTAGGGTGTTTTATAGTTCTGAAGTTTCAACATTCTCTGTCTTTTACAAACTGTCTTTGTTCACACACCGAAACACGACTCCAACCGCCTCCAACATCTGCCCTCTTGCTAAGATGCTTGGGAACTCTATGCGAGATGGGCTACTTGACTGTTCTTAGTTTTAAACCATATTCTTACAGCCATTTCTCTTGAACCTGAGTGAAACTACTCTGATTCAATTTTTACTTTATCCCTTAACTTTCTTCTTGGTCTTGCCTAAGATCATCTTGAGTTTACATTTTATCATCATTAGGTTTACATAAGCACACATGTACATATTGCAAGAAATCATGGACTTAAAAGATTCTCCAGCTCTCCATTTACTAATATCCATCTTGTGGATATTTTTGCGAAGTATTATTTCTCTCTAGCCCAATTTCATTGTTAACTCAAAGGAACCTAACCATGCATTTTGGAAATCCAAATTACTATGTTCCTCTTTACTTCAATTTCAATCCCTCTGATAGGTACCAGTGTTTCCTGATTGTTTCATTGATTAGTTGGTTTCTCTATGGAGCATGTGTCAGTGCCTTGCTTAAAAGGTTTTTTCACCCTCCTGATCCACATTAACCATTTCATATTGTGCTGTTGTCAAGTAACTGAGCATGTCTGAGACCCGTTCTTCAGTGCATCTTCACCATACGTTTCCACATACTAGTTGCCTCAAGCAACATATCACA
Source organism: Heptranchias perlo (assembly GCF_035084215.1). NCBI lineage: Eukaryota > Metazoa > Chordata > Chondrichthyes > Hexanchiformes > Hexanchidae > Heptranchias > Heptranchias perlo. The sequence continues at coordinate 67,590,692 of NC_090333.1, forward strand.
GTATTAACTTTCTGCTGGCCAGTTTATTCTGGTATTGGCGAATGCGTTTTCCATGGCACATTTCATATGTCCAGTAAGATTCAATCCTGTAAGAGCAACTGCTCTGTTTAAAAAGTGGTTCCAATAGCTCACCAGGCTGTAGGCATTTGTAATCATGTTCTTCATCCTGGTTTCCAAATCCAGTTGATGGCAACATACATTTGTATCGTTCATGTCCACTGTAGCCATTCTTGGGCTTTCAGGTTATCTTATTAAAAGATTGGGGGGTGTCTGGAAGTCTTTGCTTATCTCCCCCTGCATGGTCCCGATATCTCGGGTAGTGGCCGGGCTATCAAATGCATTTTTCTCATTGTTTAGTATAGGCAAGGACACAAACATCTCCAAGAGAAAGCTATCAATTAACTATTCTCAACTACACTTTCCTGACTTTCAATAGATAATACATTTATACCAGATTGATATCTTTTGGTAAATCATGCCCAGGTGATTTATTTACCCAAAATCACCCAGGGCGACGACTTTAGAGAAATTCCCATTTGGTGGTGTAATTTACCTGTTTCTATCTTATATCCTCAATCACTTCCTCTCATCCAATTTTACACATCCCATTATATTACCATTCATGAGCCCTGGAGGAACTTTACTGTCTAATACAATATTTACAGTCTGGTCCAATATCCCAATACATTTTTGTTTATTTTACTTAAATTCTTCTTGGACCGCTTTTCATTATCCCAATTCAAGAGCTGGCTTTCTCTGCCTTCTGGATGTTTCTGCCTCTCTTTTTTTTTTTCCTGTTTGTTTTTTTGTTGAATGTGTATTCGGGGGTTCTGTAGGTGACACCTCTCTGTCTGAACACGGTGATTGCCTTGGCAACGGGCAGTTGCAGGGGCATTCTGTAAACACCATGTATTGTTCTATATGTATAAATGCGTAGGCTTCGAGGAGCTCCTGAACATTTACCTGACGAAGGAGGAAGCCTCCGAAAGCTTGTAGATTTCAAATAAAAATTGTTGGACTATAACTTGGTGTTGTAAAATTGTTTCCAATTCAAGAGCAGTGTTGTTGGACTGACAGGACTTGTCAATGTACAATTTTATTTCTCCGCCGCCGCCCCCCCCCCCTTCAAAATACTTTCTTCCTTGATACACAGCATTGGGCAGAAACCATTTAGACTGGAATCCTTTTATTTTAAAATATCATTTGATTATCCCCTTAAACTACAGGTAAATTTTCCCTTTGTGAGCTTGAACAGCAACTGATCAATTTATCTTATCAATTCCAATTTCAGAAACAAATTATGTCCAGGCTTTGTGGTTTTACAGAAGAAACAGAAGTCCTTGTAATTACTTTTGGCAAAATGTTTTCAAAGGAGGAAAAGCAACTTGGTTAAGGCTGATGATTGCTTTTCCTTCTCTATTTAATTTTGAATTTTCAACAGGGCTTAAGTCTTAATTCAAAACATCACCATGCTGTGACATTTGATATCTGCTGATGTCTGCAGATCAGGTCTTAAATTCTTAACACCACTGGATCGTTTCCTGCACCAACACTTTTACAATCCCAAAAACCATGGTCCCCTGTATATAAAGAAACACAAAATCCATTGTGGCTCTTCTTGAGAGCCCAGGGGGTTAAAAACAACAAACAATTCTTCAATTTTCTTCTGTCACGCTTTATCCTGGGACCAGAGAGGACTCCACACATGTTTCCATGAATTAATCTAATTAAGGAGGAATAGTCAGCAAAGGGAGTACAAAAATGATGCTCAGTATTTCCTTCCATCATATCCAAGTAAATTAAGAAACTTACTTTAAATAAATGCAAAGATTGTTGCTTGGTAAATTAAAAACAGATGTCAGTGTCCTTGCAGAAAAATGAACAACTCACGCAGTGTGCGTCAACGCAGCTGTTACATTAATTTTTTAAGAACTTTTGTGTCAGGGAAGATAATATTTTAGTTCATTCATCTTAGTTTTAGTTAGTCCAATATTTCCAGATTATTGTCATAGAGACAGGACGAGTTAGCGTTCACACCTAAACAAACTCTTTATACATATTGCACAAAAGAGAACACAAAGCAAACATTGAAAAGGGGGCGTAGCCCGCAACAGCGAAAAGAAAGCACTAACACAGGCTTTTAAAACAAAGAACAAGTTCTGTAGCCAGTAACACTATACTGATTTTTACATAATTCCTTAACAGCCTCTGTCTGCTGTGAAAGGACTCATTTTAACTCCTTGTCCTCCTACACAAATTTTCTCTTTTTTGCTTAGAACATTTTAACTCCTTGTCCTCCTGCATAATTTCTTTCCCTCTTCTCTTTTGCTTAGAACATAAACTATCCAGTGCACTTGTCATGGTTTATTCTTTTAATTGCTGGAGGTGGGGGGGAATGGCTACCTTTAGCTCACTCGGTCACAACCACTTATCCGGCTTCCCCGTCTCGTCGGAATTACTCAGTCAATCTCTTAACTCGGATGCCATTTGTTAGCGGATATTTCCGTTACTGTATTCAACAGAGGGTTGTTAATCCTTCAACAATAACTTCCACTTGATTCTGGCCCAAGTGGTTATGAAACAATAAGCTTTTAATAGATTGACTCACAACAGTATTATAGTCATAATATGACTGTCTTCAGATTACATTAAATGACAAGCAATTAATACAACCTGGTCTCCTGGATTCAGACTGATCAGGTCTGACCTCCTAGGCTGCCTTGCGCTGGACTTCCAACTGTCCTCTCGAGTGCCCTAACCTTTGGGAGGGAGCATGCCCTATCTTCATCCTATTCAGCTGCATTGTTCTGCACGTAAGCATCTCTGGTCTTATTTCCTAGTCGTAAGTCATCCCATCGTGCTGACGCCACGTTAGCAACTAAAGATAAGCCGTTTTATGTAACGTAACTAATGACCTCAACCTTCATCTCTGATTACAAGCTGTTTGTTCCTCTAAGGAATTTGTAGGTCCTCCTTATCTGAGTAAACCCCCCACCTCAAAATTCGGCTTGCACGGCCCCAGCAATGTCGGTTTCTTAGCAACCACATCTCTTATCTAGATACGGGCCACCCTTGGACCTTTGGGTGTTTTATAGTTCTGAAGTTTCAGCCTTCTCTGTCTTTTACAAACTGTCTTTGTTCACACACCGAGACATGACTCCAACTCCCTCCAACATCCGGCCTCTTGCTAAGATGCTTGGGAGCTCTATGCGAGATGGGATACTTGATTATTCCTAGTTTGAAACCATATTCTTACAGCCACTCCTTTAAAGTTTTCACAGAATAATGGACATTTATGGCATTCAATCCCCAAAACATCAGGAAAAATCACAGTAGAATTAAATAAAAATGGATGGCGACTTAATTCAGTTGCTGTAAATAAGTGGCTCCTACATGACATAAACCCCCCCCCACCGATTGCAATAAAACAGGAAATCCTCTAGTTCATCACCAGTAAGACCATGGGAAATCTACTAGTATTAATATAAAATCAGGAGAGAATATAGGACTTTAAAATGGGGATTGACTTTTCGTCTGGGTGCCCTCGTCTAATTATCCCCCACCCTTCTTACCTCCCTTCAAAATGCCTTGGAATGTTTTACCACATTAAAGGCACTATATAAATGTAAGTTGTTGATGCTTCACCTGAAGACCACTAGGTCATAACTCCACATGTGCAATGCCATGGGACCTCAATTTGTATTTAATGTTTTTCATATCTGCAAAAATATTGTTCTTGCATTGAAAATGTACATTTTTTTTAAACTTTCATAATTACAGGAGTTTGTTGCTGTTGGTGTCCGAGGTCATACCTTGTCAATATTGAGAACTGTACCGTTAAGGTTTGTATGCGGAGCTCCGACAATGGCCAACAGTGGGTAAATGCATTGCTGGATGTTGTGCAAAGCCACACAGGCAAGAATATTCCCTTGTTTGATCCCCAGTCTGCACTGAGTTAGTTGATCTCAAGCAGAGCAGCAGTGGGGGAAAAAAGCTAGTGGAATATGTCATGTTGCGGCTCTTGCTCACTCTCTAGTGACGCTTGCTGTAGAATGTTTGTCTGTGTGTACTTTGAGTGAGGACAGGGGTTGGGCTCGCCAGTGATATTTAGGTAGCATGCCTGAAATTCACTGTCAAAGCTCACACAGTAAGAATGTCCATTGCATTGAAGGCTGCCACCACCTCTGGAACAGTACCCCAGCATGAGGCTGTGGCCTACAGGAAAGTGGGGGTTGCAAATTAGAAGCAAAATCAGATTTCTTTTAAGTTTTATGTCTCTCTCTCTCTCACTCTCTCTATAAGGTATGTCGGCTCCCAAAGACACACTATTCAAGTTGATTACGTACTCTACATGGATGAATTAGCTGAGCTGATCGGTGTGAAACCCAACATAAAGCAGCTCCTCCTCAGTGATCCATTGTTGGCATTTCACGTTTTCTTTGGTCCCTGCTCACCTTACCAGTTTCGACTGACTGGGCCTGGAAAATGGCCGAAAGCTCGGGAAACCATCCTCACACAGTGGGAACGCACCATCAAACCGACCAAAACGCGTGTGGTCACTGATAATCAGAAAGGAACCTCTTTGCCAGTGCTGCTGAAACTGTTGGCTCTGTTGGTTGCCCTTGGTGCTGTTTATCTGTTTCTCTAATTAGATGTTAGGTTTTCCTGAGGAGTTTCTCTCAACCTTTGTTTCAGCCAAATAATGAAAGAAATGCAGATTGTTTTTAATAATAGCATTGATTACCTTTCACGTGATGTATTTTGATTCCTGTGGATTTTGTTCCTAAATACTCAGTGCCTTGATTGAATCAGGTTCTACATCTGGCTCAGCTGTTTTTAATGGGAGGAACATTTTGCCAAGAAGCAGCCTACCAACTGTGGGTGCTTATTTAATGAGCAAAATGTTCCATGTGGGATTAATACTTACTAATTTACAAACTGCGTATCCTTTTTTATTCAAGTTGATCACGTACCTATATGCAGTGTATTAGGATCAGGTGTTTTAAGAAATGGGAATGAAAAATTGTTTTTTAAAATGCTATGACAACTATATTTTACTATTCCAACACTCATTGTCTCGGCTCATACATGAGGAATAGCCACTTGGCTGAGATACCGCAGGGTGCTTGTGGATCTGTGCCCCAGTTGGAGCTAGCAATTTTAGGAGTGGAAGGGGGAAAAAACAAAAACAATTTTCACATACTGTATGACAAATATTTACATATTTGTTTTAAAAAAATTATATTCTGTCCCAGAAGTGGAAATAAAACACACCTCACACGGATCCTCAACCTGGTTCAGTTGGTAACCCTCTCAACTCTGAGTCATAAAGTTTTGAATCCTGCTCCAAGACTGGGACACATAATCGACACTGATACCCTAATATAGTACCGATGGAGATCCACTCACTGTTCTGGTTACTCAGGTGGATGTTGACGATACCAGAGCAGTACTGGAAGAGTCCTTCCGTGCCCTGTCCAGCATTCCTCCCTCAACTATCACCCAACAAAACAGTTTTAACCCTGGTCATCTATCTCATTGCTCTTTGTGGGATCTTGCTGTGTGCAAAATGGCTGTGTTTGCCTACAAAACAACATACTAATTTGTTGTATGTGAAGTGTTGAGACAGTTCTGAGATGTTTAGCTTATAATAAGATATCCAATTATCTAAAACCTGCAACTCTTTTGGTTTCATTTTAAAGATAAAATCACTGGGTGTTGTTTGTGCCAGATACAATTGACTTTTGTATTTGTATAATTATAGTGCTTACACACTGTTATAAATAATAATTAGTGGCTTTCTTCCTCTGTCTTTGATTTCACTGAGGATTTGACTGATGGTGCAAAAGTTGACCCACTGAAATCCACAGCTGTGGGAGGAACATGATGCAGCAAATCATTGGATGTGGGTATGGAAACACTAAATATTCAAGAAAACTCAGAATAACGCTAATTAAATCCAGGTTCAATCCCAAATTGTACATGTCTCAAAAGCTCAGTTCTGGACTTTAGAATGTGAGAAATTAAATCAGTTGCACCTCATGTTGAGTTATGATTGTTTTCAAGTGTTATTTTCTCATAGGGTTTGTAACATAAACTCACATTCTGAATCACTGTGGACCAGTTTAATATTAAAGATGTGTGTGTTGTAAGGCTACAGCATCCAAGCCCCAAAGAATTGTTCATTTACAGATGGAAAAATGTGTTGTTTCACTGACGTCTCAGGAACAAAAAAGGGCAAGTGCGGGAATTTTCTTTTCATCTTTAGCTTGGTGTCAGTTTTTGTCCGATTACACTCTGGTGAAGCACCTTGGGACATTTTATTACGTTAAAGGCACTATATAAATGCAAGTTGTTGTTGTTTTTGTGGCCTTCAGGTCCCTGCTGCCAGTACCTGTCAGCTCCTCTGATCTGAGTGGGGTTGGGCGCAAGGCGTACTTCTTCTGGGCACAAAGGGAGAGAAGACTTGTATTAGGGGTCTCTGCCCTTTTTTTCTCTGCCATGCCCCCAGCAAATATGGATTCCCCGGTAACCAACCCTTCATTCAGTCAATGTCGGCAAACAGTGGAGACACAGCGGACCATCTCAAAGTGAGAGCATTGTGTATGCTGCCAGAGATCATGGCATTGACCTGCATGATCTTATGGCAGGAGTTGTGCACAATGCTGCACACTGACACAGTAAAAGTCCTTCCCTATTCGTATGAGGCTCACTCCTGTGCTAAAGAGATTGAAGGGCAATGTGCGGCCCAGTGATTAGGGAAGTCGGCCAGGTGGAATCAGCCAAGTCGCATGACACCTCTGTAGTAGAATCGTACAATGATACAGCACAAAAGGCAGCCATTCGGCCCGTTGTGCCTGTGCCAGCTCTTTGCAAGAGCTGTCCAATTAGTCCCACTCCCCTGTTCTTCCTCCATACCCCTGAAAATTATTCCTTTCCAAGTATATATCCAATTCCCTTTTGAAAGTTACTATTGAATCTGCTTCCACCCTTCACGCAGTGCATTCCAGATCATCACAACTCCCTGCATTAAAAAAAATCTCCTCATCTCCCTTCTGGTTCTTTTGCCAATATCGCAGGATACCAGTTGAACACCGGTAAAATGAGATGCCAGTCATCATTGAGCACTCCATTGCAATCTTGAAGCGGTACTTCAGGTGCCAGCATAACTCTAGGGGCATCCTATAATACAGTCCAGCTAAAGTTTAGGAACTGCTGGATGCTGCAAACCTCAACATGGGGACATGAAGGCACACACAGGAGGGCAGAACCCAAAGGGTTGGTTTGCGAGAACATTCGGTAAGTTCTAATACAGGACACTTTCTCTGAACTTGCAAATGCATTTGCTTTTGATTTTGCTTTTCTGCCAGTAAGCAAATGAGAGAATAAGATGAAAAGTAGCAGAAGGTTATGACAAGCCCTGAGCTGGTGACAATCCTCCTACTTCTCTAGCACCCTATGTAGGCCTTTAGGGAGTATAGCTCTGCTGAGAATATCTCTGGAGTTGCCACACTCTCCATAGTGGATGGCAGTAACATGAAATCATCATGCAAGGCTGCGCATATGTGACTAGTGGAGACCTCCACCTGAGCCACCATCTACAGCACATTGCTTGGCATAGTCCCCATTGACTGCACTGGCGTCGTTCCTTTAAAAAGGATATCTCATCAAGCCCAGATCCCCAAGCTCCTCTACCAGGGTAAGATGCCAATTGACCCTCCAGCCAGTGGATTCCTCTGCCACCACCAGCTGCTCCTGCTGTATATGATACTCAGTGCACTCCACTCCGCTCTCACTCAATGTCTAAATACCCTGGGATGGATATTTCTGTGCTAGTCCTTTAGAGTGACGGTATGTGTTGTAAGGTGATAGCATGCCCGGAAGTACTGGGGCCTGGCTCTGCTTCCTGTGCCACAGCTAGAGAAAGAGATGAGGAAGGAGGGTACAATGGTGATCTTCTGAGCTGCTGTTTTTGTAGAAAGAGCAACATGATAAGAGCTTTAGATTTTGCTTTGCTGCCGGTGAGCAAATGAGAGAATAGGATGACAAGGAAAAGTAGCAGAAGGTTATGACAAACCCTGAGCTGGTGACAATCCTCTTACTTCTCTAACACCCTCTGTAGCCTCCCTTCCAAGGATTTTCAGGGTATCCTCCTCATTTGAGGTTAGTGCATGAAGGTCAGGAGGTCCCCCTCCAATTGTATGTTCTTTCTCTGTTGTTATGGGTGGTCTCTTTTCTAAAATTAACTTTTTTTAAAAGTAAGTTTTAGTGCAGCGTCTGAGAGTCCACTGATGTGACCCACCCATGCATTTGCAAAATGTTTGTCTTCCCTGTGAGATGCAGTATGACACCAACAGGGTGGGTCATCTATGGTATAATCCATCAGGTAGGTGTACAGGCTTTGTTCCCCATGGCCTAGCCCTAAACTTGCATCTCTCTGTATTCTTTCCACTCTTCCCCCACCCCCCCCCCCCCCCACCCCGCCGCCCCCATGCCCTCTCCAAGTTCATCTTGACCCATGTGATCCATCCCTCTGCTCCCTCCACCCCATTCCCACAAATCTGCCGACCACCTCACCTCCCTTCCTGGGCCCCTTGCTAGCTGACGTAAATATTTGCCCCTCCTCAGGCACTGTCCTACCCTAATGTCTTGGTCGGAAAATGAATAAACAGGTTTATCCAGATTTGGAAGTTTTGTATTTTTATCATTTCTGAACAGAGTTCGGAGTGAAAAGGTTTTTCCATTGATTTTAGCGTTGAACGTGAGCTGGAAAGTAACCAATTGATGATTGGAGGGAAAGTGGGACGACGAGATCTGCTGTAGGTGAAATACACAGAAATAAGTGTTCTCATCTTCAGAGGTTGGCAATACTTTTTACTACGAATCTTAAAGAGAAACAAATGTTAGAGAAGTTACATTATTTCTCTCAAATTTAGGTTTTCATTTGACTCCGTACCTGCTTGTAGAGGCAAAGTGCACTGAAGGGAGCTTTTTTTCTCTCCCTCTCACTACTTGACAGTCTATGATTTAATTCTAAAAGTTACTGTGTAAAAGTTGAGATGTTAAAAGAAGATTTGCTCCCCATGAAAATGTCATCATCTGAACAACAAACTGAGAAGTGTGAAGTGAGGTATTTTGGTACAAAGGATGAGGAATATAAACTAAATGGTACAATTTTAAAGGGGGTGCAGGAACAGAGAGACCTGGGGGTGCATATTACAAGACTTTGAAGGTAGCAAGACAAGTTGAGAAGGCTGTTTATAAAGCCCAGGATCCCATGTGCTTTTTTAATAGAGTATAAAAGCAGGCAAGTTATACTAAACCTTCATAGAGGTTGGGCCTCAGCTGGAGTATTGGGCCTGATGATAACGGGGAGGTGGAAGGGAGGTGTAGCAGCCAGGAAACCCAGAAATACAGGCTTCCCGGAGGTCCTGCTGAATTTAATGGCCAGCCAAATTGAGAGGCAGGTTGGCTGTTGGGCGGGTAGGTCTGTGGCACCGGGTCACAGCCAGGGAGCAGAGGGAGGTGAGTCTGACATCGGGGACTGAGGGGGGAGCAGAGAACGGGGGTCGGGCATTGGGGGGAGTCAGACATGGGGGATCCGATTGCTGGGGGAAGCGGGGTCAGATGATCAGGGGGATCCGATCGTGGGGTGGTTTACATGTTAGCTTGGTGGACCCAGGGGAAGCACTCCTGCTCCTGGCCCTGGGACACAGTGCTGGTCCCCATTGTTCCATCCAGCTGTTCTCGCCTCCCTTCAGTTGCCTGGTTTCCCGAGGCCCGGGAAACCCCGCCGGCCAGTGTTAAATCTGGAACAGAGATTAAAATCTTACGCATGCAGCCGCATTAAAATATTTGAATGACGGGCCCGCCTCTGGAGAGCAGGCTAATCGCCCGCCCCCCAACCCGCCTCCATTAAAACCGGAAGTGGGTGTGTTGGAGGCGATTTGGGATCGGGTTTCTCATTTGAAAATTTTTAACCCACCGCCCCCCCCCCCTTTTCCTGGGGGGTTAAACTTACCCCCATTGTGTTCAATTCTGGGCAAAACACTTTAGGAGGTATTTCAAGGCCTTGGAGAGGGTGCAGATGAGATTTACTAGAATGGTACCAGGGATGAGGTACTTCAATTGTGTGGAGAGACTGGAGAAGCTGGGATTGTTCTCCTTAAAGCAGAGAAGGTTAAAGGGAGATTTGATAGAGGTGTTCAAAATTATGAGGGGTTTTGATAGAGTAGATAAGGAGAAACTGTTTCCACTGGCAGGAGGGCCGGTAACCAGAGGGCGCAGATTTAAGGTAATTGGCAAAAGAACCAGAGGAGAGACGAAGCAACGTTTTTTTTACGCAGCGAGTTATTATGATTTAGAATGTATTGTCTGAAAGGGTGGTGGAAGCAGATTCAATAGTAACTTTCAAAAGGGAATTGGATAAATACTTGAAGGGGAAAAAATTGCTGGGCTATGGGGAAAGAGTGGGGGAACTGGACTAATTGGATAGCTCTTTCAAAGAGCTGGCATAGGCACGATAGGCCAAATGGCCTCCTTCTGTGCTGTAAGAGTCCAGAGAGACCGGAGGTAGACCAACTGCTTATTGCACCTAGTGCAGTAAGTAAAGTCATATCTGACCAGGATTTACCCAGAAATATGAGAGAAAAGAATAGTTATTGGTAGTTCATTGTCAACTTTCACATGTTCCACTGCTATGCAATACTATCCTTGCCTAAAGTGTTCATGACATTAATGGAATTTGCATTAGTAGAAACCAGGAATGATGTTTGTACAGTGAAAGGTTTGAGAAAAGCATTTTAATGGCATGAAAGAGTTTTTTCTAAACTTAATTTTTTTTAAAGGAAGTAAGTTTTAGTGAAGCGCCTGAGAGTCGACTGATGTGACCCACCCGTGCATTTTCAATCTGTTTTCCTCCACTGTGAGATGTGGCATGACATCCACATGGTGGAACATCTGTTGTATGATCCATTAGGCAGGTGTACAGGCTTTGCATCTTTTGTTGGATGGGAGCATCTGTTACTTGAATAGGAATCAGTAGCATGAACCCTCCCAATGCACAATGCAGAATCAGTAAAATGTACACCAGCTGAGAAAACTAGCAACAGTTGACCAACAGCTTTCAAAAAATGTTGACACAACTTCCACCTCACCCCAAACATTGACAGCTCCAAAAGAAAGTCATTACACTGAAATACAATGAGACAGGGGTTTGTAAACATAACTGTATGCTAGGGTTGTCAACTCTCCAGGATTGTCCTGGAGTCTCCAGGAATTAAACATTTATCTCCTGGACACTGCTGTGAGCAACTCAAGGGAAAAATCATTGGCGGGGGGGGGTTTAAAATACAATTGTGTGGGGTTTTTTTTTCATTTTCTTTGAACACTTTTGTTTCTTAGTTATAAAAATATCGGTGGTTGGGGGGTGAGGTTTGACTGGGTAGGGTAGCAACCCTACTGTATGCTGACCAACATTCCTTCACTGTTGAAGTGATAAAAAACATAAGTACTTGAAAGCCTGAAGAGGGTGCAAGTGTGATCAAGATTTATCTTCACGGGAAGGGGGGTCCTTCCTTTAAGTGGAAACATCAAGTCTGTGCTTTACAGAGTGACATCCTTGCTTGGGAAATCACTCCATATTGCCCATCAAATTAAATTCATTTGTTTTTTTGTAATTGCCCACCATCTACTTGGTAATATTGGGGACAATAATCTGGGACAAAATTAATTGGCACTTGGAAAAGTATGGACTAATAAATGAAAGTCAGCATGGATTTATTAAAGGAAAATCATGTTTGACTAATTTGATTCAGTTCTTTGATGAAGTAACAGAGAGGGTTGATGAGGGTAGTGCGGTTGATGTGTATATGGACTTTCAAAAGGCATTTGATAAAGTACAACATAATAGACTTGTAAGCAAAATTGATGCCCTTGGGATAAAAGGGACAGTGGCAGCGTGGATACAGAATTGGCTAAGAGACAGAAATTAGAGAGGAGTGGTGAAGAATTGTTTTACAGTCTGGAGGGAAGTATACAGTAGTGTTCCCCAGTGGTCAGTATTAGGACCCCACTACTCTTTGATATTTATTAATGACTTGGACTTGGGTATAAAGGGTATAATTTCAAAGTTTGCTGATGACACGAAACTCGGAAATGTAGTAAACAATGCGAAGGATAGTAATAGACTTCAGGAGGTCATAGACAGACTGGTGAAATCGGCAGACACGTGGCAGATGAAGTGTGAAGTGATAGGTTTTAGTAGGAAGAATGAAAGGCAATATAAACTAAATGGTACAATTTTAAAGGGGGTGCAGGAACAGAGACCCGGGGGTACACAAACACAAATCTTTGAAGGTGGCAGAACAAGTTGAGAAGGTTGTTAAAGCATACAGGATCCTGGGCTTTATTAATAGAGGCATAGAGTGCAAAAGCAAAGAAGTTATGCTAAACCTTTATAAAACACTGGTTAGGCCTCAGCTGGAGTATTGTGTTCAATTCTGGGCATCACACTTTAGGAAGGATGTCAAAGCCTTAGACAGCGTGCAGAAGAGATTTACTAGAATGGTACCAAGGATGAGGGTCTTCAGTTATGTGGAGACACTGGAGAAGCTGGGGTTGTTCTCCTTAGAGCAAAGAAGGTTAAGAGGAGATTTGATACAGGTGTTCAAAATCATGAACAGTTTTTTACATAGAATTACATAGAATGTGCAGCACAGAAACGGGCCATTCAGCCCAACAGGTCCATGCCAGTGTTTATGCTCCATACCAGCCTCCTCTCTCCCTATCAGCATAACCTTCTATTCCTTTCTCCCTCATGTGTTTATCGAGCTTCCCCTTGAATGTTAGTCATCTCAACTACCCCTTGTGACAGAGAGTTCCACATTCTAACCACTCTCTGGGTAAAGAAGTTTCTCCTGAATTCCCTATTGGATTTATTAATGACTATCTTATTTTTATGGCCCCTAGTTCTGGCCTCCCCCGCTAGTGGAAACATCTCTATGTCTACCCTATCAAACCCTATCATAATCTTAAAGACCTCTATCTGAGGCCACCCTTCAGTTTTTTTTTCTGGAGAAAAGAGCCCTAGCCTGCTCAATCTTTCCCAATAGTATAACCTATCCTTAAAGGAGGAGAGGGAGGTGGAGAGGTAGAAGGGTTTAGGGCTTGGGGACTAAGCAGCTGAAGGCACTGCCGCCAGTGGTGGCTTGAAAGGAGATGGGGAGAAATGCAAAAGGCCCGAGTCAGAGGAGCAGAGTGTAGGGCTTGAGGAAGTTACTGAGATAAGGAGGGGCAAAGCCATGAAGGGATTTAAACACAAAGATGAGAATTTTAAATTTGAAGTATTGGGGTACTGGGAGCCATTGTAGGTCAACAGGACAGGGATGATGGTTGAGTGAGACTTGATTTGGGATAGGACACGGGCAGCACAGTTTTGGATGAGCTGAAATTTATGGAGCATGGGAGACCAGCCAAGAGACCATTGGCATAGTTAAGTCTGGGGGTGACATGGATGAGGGATTCAGCAGCAGCTGGGCTGAGAAAAGGGTGGGGGGGGGTGGTGGGGTGACGTTACGGAGTTGAAAGTCAGCAGTCCTCAGTTCGTAGGAGTTGCAGATCTGCTTATTACTGTGCCTTTTTTTACTATGAACTTGACCTTAAAAGTGTGGGAGAGAGCCCGAACTGTTAACAATGGGATTCTGATAACATTATACGCAGAACACAGAGGAAATCAGGCCCCTCGGTGTCACAAGTGTCATATTCTCGAGCTTTTGTCATTTGCCAGGTTTTAGTGCCATCGAGTAGGGTGAGCAAGATACTGTTATTGTACAGTCTGACCTTTTGTTTTGAGGGAATGTAGTGATTCTCCAAATGTTATCTCGTTTGTTAAAAGCACCAACTGCTTTGCCAACTTTAGCTGATAACTCTTCCAATATTAGCACTGCTGTATATTATATTTCCACGATAGGGGAAGTGGCTGATGTTCTGTAGTGTCTCTCCCCTTGGCTGGGTGTCATCACCGCTGCCGTCCATTCCAACCTTCGTGCTCTTTGTTTTGTTCTGAGATTTTCACTTTGACTCATTGCTTTGTTTTGTTGTTGATGCCCTTTTTTCTTTTGTTTTTGCCAACAGTGCTATAGCAAGCGTGAAATCTAGACATCCAAGTGTCTTCAGTTTCAGCCAATGGTTCTCTGTGTTTTGACCCATGCATTATTAGTCCATATAACATAGAGGTGGCGAGACATGTCCGCTGCCCGACGGTCTTTATTTTGTTATATCCTCCCTCTAATACAACTTTCCGTTACATCAGAGAATTTCTTAGTGATGTTTAATGTACTTTCTGGGGAAATCCACAACACAGTGCAAAATTTGTCAGTGTGTAAACCTAACAATTCTATCAAAGGTCTTTTCAAAATCGCTTCAGTTAATGATTAACCCGACACCTTAATACATTTCGCTAGGATATTGCGGAGTACAAAGATTCGATCATTGCACAATCTTCCATTTCTAAAGTCAGCTCGTCTCCGCAAGTCTTTTCCATCTAGAGCCGAGCTAATCCTGTTTAGCAGCGTGATGTTAAATACCTTTCATTGGACCTGTAGTGAAGTCAGCCCATAATACCCTGGAACAGGTCTCCCTTCTTTAAGCTACCTTTTTATTTGATCTCTCTTCCAGTCCATGCGATTCTTTTCTTGCACTTGTACATTATTTGACAGTTTACCATTACACCCCTACGTTCTTGACCATTTCTGCTGCTACTTTGTAAGCTGGTAAATGGCTCTCCGATCTTCATCTTTATGGCTTCCTTGACTTCTTTTAAGTTCACATTCATACCTTGGGTTCTATTACGTTCTCTCTGGAATATTTAGCTTTACTTGTGGTTGAGGTGTGCTAAGAGATGAACTATCCTGAAGAGATTGAACGGTTCTAAAGTATCTCTCCTTTTAATTGCAAGCATATTTAAAAATAAAACTACCAGCTTATCAAACTGTAAACAATTAAAGGTTCCATTTTACAATTTGTTCAGAACGCCCTTCAGACAAAGGGGAGTGAGAGAGAATCATTATGCTGCAAGAAAGTACAATTACAGCCCAAGTAAAGAGAATTTTCCCAACTGTGTTCGCCCAGCTCTTTGCTTTGACATCCTAATAGAAATCAGTAGTTACAAATGGATTTGTTAATGTTATGATAAAGGCACCAGAGACTGGCTGTACTATCACTACCATCGCTGTCTGAACACTCTCCTGCCTTGAGGTCATTCATGTTCTCTTGTCAGGAGTGCATCCAATTAATGTTCCCAGCAGTATGAATTGATAACCAACAGTCGTCACATTCCTAGAAATTTCCACGCCCATGGAAAAGATAAACATCTCGATGTTCTCTTGTTCCTGTGCTAGATCAAAACAGAGCAACAAAGCTTTTTGTAAATAAGGAGGAAAACAGAAATGAAATGTCAGACTATGACAGAAAAACTGTTAAGCATAACTACGAAACTACACAAAAATAAAAAGCCCCATCTGTACTTTACAATCGCGGGACACAATCTAATCTAATAAATTTCAGAGCAGGGATGCAAAAATCATTACAAAAGGGAGATCAGGCCTGCTTAAAACTGCTTTGGTACCAAACTAAAGGAAGTGCTTGATAAGAGTAAATAAGGAGAAACTGTTTCCAATGCCAGAAGGGTCGGTAACCAGAGGACACAGATTTAAGGTGATTTGCAAAAGAACCAGAGGAAACATTTTTTACACAGTGAGTTGTAATGATCTGGAATGCACTGCCCGAAATGGTGGTGGAAACAGATTCAATAATAACTTACAAAAGGGAATTGGATAAATACTGGAAGGGAAAAAAATTACAGGGCTATGGGGAAAGACCAGGGAGTGGGATTAATTGGATAGCTCTACCAAAGAGCTGGCACAGACACGATGGGCCGAATAGCCTCCGTCTGTGCTGTATCATACTAATATTTGTACATTTATGGCCCTGACACTTAAAAACCTATACTACTATTCTGAAATGTTATTGGTATTAATGTACTCCAATGATTATTGTTACGGTGATATCTCATCTACAGCTTTTTCAGCCAAACTCCAACGGTCAATGATGATTTGCCAGTTCGTATTATATCAGGAACTGTTCTTGTGAAACCTAATGTCAAGCAATTTACTGAAACTGCGGCCATCTTTGAAGATGGCACAGTGAAAGACATCGATGTTGTTGTTTTTGCAACAAGATACACCTCTTTCCCATTTCTGGATGAGTCTGTTGTTAAAGTTCACAAAAACCATGTTTCCACAAATATGTCTTTCCACCTCAGTTGGAGCAGACGACTTTGGCTGATCCAGCCATCAGGAACCATTATGCCAGTAACTGAACTTCAGGCACATTGGGCCACAAGAGTTTCTAAAGGTATGAGGACACTTTAAAGTGAAAGGTACAAAAATACAAACGCCAGTAATTTCTGGCCGCCATATCTTTGGAAACCCCAGGAGAAAACGTCCGTTTACACCGTTTCTCCAAGGCCTACGCCAATCTTCCACTAAAGCGGGGGATCAGGGTTTCCTTGTGGAAATTCTATCCCTGAGTATTGTATGTAACCTCCAAAGTGCCTACGCAAGATCGTGTAATTTGTAGTGAGGTGTGCTATTATGTGATGTTATTATGTGGATATAGGTGAAGATGACTTGCTGCAGATCTTCAGATGGCCTGGTGGCTCAAGGTACCATGTGGTGTGGTATAAAAAGCCAAACAGACCAGAAGGTCCAAGGATCAATCCCCAGTATGCGCTGTGTTATTCCTTCTTATCCTTTCTTCGTCGGACTTCTTTCTTACTTTTTCCCCTTCTTCTCAATTGAGCAGCAATTGGGGCAAAACATTTGGCTCTGAACTGGAGGGGAATCATTATCCAGGGTTCCTGCTCCTATTTGCTGCCTACTGAAAAGAATATGTATGGGCATCGAATGAGAACAGGATTCAGGTGACTGTGATAGTCTCTGCAGTTGAATAGCCCACTGATACTATCTGCCACCCCCTCACACACACAAAATATGGTCAGCTGGTTGAGATCCTGTAAGGCTGCCGGTTCCCATGGAAGAGTACCCCAGCAAGAGCCAGCAACCTCAGGAGGAAATTGAAAAATAAAGATAACTTGATAAGGGAATTGCCTGCACTCATTCTGTCCTGCTCTAACTCATTCTTTCCCAGGTCTTCAAAATTATGGAATAGTTCAACTTCTTCCCACTAAAGTTTTTAAGAAGCAGGTTCAATGTCATCCTCTCTCTTACTTTTTTGAACCCCGGTGTTGTCCTGCACCATGGCCCTTCACGCTGGTTTCTTAATTTAAAAAGAACGCAATTGACGCAGCAAATTGAAAGGGTATTTAAGATATAATTATTCCGCTCACCAGTGATTCAATCACTAGTACATCCAGCTCTATCTCACCACCACCTCTCTCGACTCCTCCACTGCCTCTGTATTGTCACACTGCTTGTCCGATATGCAATCCTGGATGAGCCAAAATTTCCTCCAGTTAAACATTGGGAAGACCGAAGCCATTGTCTTCGGCCCCCGCCACAAACTTCCTTCCCTAGCCACTGATTTCATCCCCCTCCCTGGCCACTGTCTCAGGTTGAACCAGACTCTTTTCAACCTCGGCGTCCTATTTGACCCTAAGCTGAGCTTGTGATCCCATATCCTCTCCATCAGAGAAACTGCCTACTTCCACCTCTAATATCGCCCACCTCTGCTCCTGCCTCAGCCCATCTGCTGCCGAAATCCTCATCCATGCCTTTGTTACCTCCAGACTCAACTATTCCAACGCTCTCCTGGCTGGCCTCCCATTTTCCAAACTCCATAAACTTGAGATCCAAAACTCTACTGCTTGTATTCTAACTTGCACAAAATCTTGTTCACCCATCACCCCTGTGCTCATTGACTTACACTGCCTCCTAATCCACCAAAATTCTCATCTTCGTCTTCAAATCCCTCTAAGGTCTCATCCCTCCCTATCTCTGTAACCTTCTCCAGCACTACAACACTCCGAACACACTGCATTTCTCCAACTCTGGCCTCTTGTGCATTCCCCACTTTCTACACCCCAGCATTGGCGTCCCTGCCTTCAGCTGTCAAGGCCCTAAGCTCTGGAATTCCTTCCCTAAACCCCTCTGCCTCTCCTCCTTTAAGATGCTCTTTAAAACCACCTCTTTAACCAATCTTTTGGTCACCTGTCCTAATGTCAAATTGGTATCAAATTGGTGTCAAATTTTGTCTAATTGCGCTCCTGTGAAGTGCTTTGGGATGTTTTACTATGTTAAAGGTGCTATATATATATATATATATGTGCAAGTTGTTGTTGTAGTAGAATAACAAGTTAAAAATGAATTATTTTCTGTGAAATACAGCATTGTGTTTTTGTACATTGGATGTGTGTTTTTTTTACAATATTGATCCGGTAAACCTAGTTCCCTGTGTGGAACAATATTCTTTTAATTTTCTGTTTCATTTTACAGGTTTGGCTAAACGGCCTTCCAGCAGCAAAATGATTGCAGAGATATTGGAGAAGAAAGAACAAATGGCCAGAAGGTATGTATTTTACACATCAGTACTGAAGATTTTGACATCTCACATTAATCCACCGTCTTGATTGAGTTTTACTAACCACTGGTAAAACTGTGCCGAAAGCTCCAATTCCCCTCGCAGTACTTGTTTTTTTGTCAGTAGTACTTAATCAGTACCTTGAGGGGGAAAGAAATCATTTAAAAAAAACCTTGCAGTTAAGTATAGGACTCATCAAATTGCTGAACGGTAATTGTTAAAACTCCTCAAGATTGGGGCACAAGCGTATTGAGCTCCTCAGTGTATACATCGTAGATCCATTGATCTCTGGAGCATTGATATACAGGGCCATTGAATGCCTCAGCGGAGCCTTACAGAACCTATCGAACATCTGGGAACCTATTAAATCCTCAAGTGATGAGCCGCAGAGCCCATTAAATGCCTGAATGGTGACCTGTTGGACCCATTAACGTTTGCCCTCCACCCTCAACTGCAGCACACTTAAATCCGAGAGGGAGAAAGGAATAGAAGGGTATGCTGATAGGGTTAGATGAAGTAGGGTGGGAGGAGGAGCGTGTGAAGCATAAACACCAGCATAGACCAGTTGGACCAAATGGCCTGTTTCTGTGCTGTCCATTCTGTGTAATTCTATGTAAGGTGGTATACAGAATCCATTTTACCCCCTTGTTATAAACCCCACCTGTTTTGTATGAGTTAAACAAAATAGCTAACCAAAAACAGCATAATATAAGGGAATATCTGAGAATGAAGGCTGTAAACTTTATCTGCATCGTGTATGTTAAATTTACAGTAAAACAGTAAATCAGTTTTTTATTTTATTCTCAAGATATGTTGCTTATTCCTTGTTTAGGCCACCTCAGAGGGCTTTAAGAGTCAACTTCATTATGTGGGACTGGAGTCACATGGAGGTCAGACCAGGGACGAGTGGCAAATTCTCTTCCCATGAAGGACATTAGTGAACCAGTTGGGTTTTTAACACAATCTGGCAGCTTTCATGATTAATTTTTCCGATGCTAGCCCACAAATTAACAGATTTATTAAATTAAATTTCACAACTTGCCGTGGTGGCATTTAAACATCTGGGTTACTAGTCCATTACTATGAACAAGTTGCACTCCAGAGACATTAGCACAAAATCTAGGCTGACACTCCAGTGCAATACTGGAAAGGTCCCAGCGGATTGGAAATCCGCAAACGTAACAATTCTATTCAAGAAGGGAGTGAGAAAGCAGGAAACCAGTTAGCCTAACATCTGCCATTGGGAAAATGCTAGAATCCAATATTAAGGAAGTAGTAACAGGACATTTGGAGACTCATAATACAATCAAGGAGAGTCAACATGGTTTTATGAAGGGGAAATCGTGTCTGACAAATTTATTAGAGTTCTTTGAACGGGCAGGGTGGATAAAGGGGAACCAATGGATGCAGTATATTTGGATATCCAAAAGGCATTCGACAAGGTACCACATAAAATGTTACTGCACAAGATAAGAGCTCATGGGGGTGATATACTGATATGGATAGAGGATTGGCTAACTGACAGAAAACAAAGAGTCGGGATAAAAGGGTCATTTTAAAAATGGCATTCTAACCAGTGGGGTGCCGCAGGGGTTAGTGCTGGGGCCTCAACTATTTACAATATATATCAATGACTTGGACGAAGAATCAGAATGTATTGTGGCCAAATTTGCTGATGATACAAAGATGGGTGGAAAAGCAAGTTGCAAGGAGGACACAAAGCATCTGCAAAGGTTAAGCAAATGGGCAAAAATTTGGCAGATGGAATATAATGTGGGAAAATGTGAAGTCATCCACTTTGGGAGGAAAAATTAAAAAATCAAAATATTATTTGAATGGAGAAATACTACAAAATGCTGTGGTACAGAGGGATCTGGATGTCCTCGTACGTGAAACACAAAAAATCAACATACGGGTGCAGCAGGTAATCCGGAAGGCAAACGGAATATTGGCCTTTATTTCTAGGGGTATGGAGTATAAAAGCAGGGAAGTCATGCTACAACTGTACAGGGTGCTGGTGAGACCATACCTGGAGTATTGCATACAGTTCTGGTGCCCTTATTTAAGGAAGGACATGCTTGCATTGGAGGTAGTTCAGAGAAGGTTCACTAGGTTGATCCCGGGTATGGAAGGGTTGTCTTATGAGGAAAGATTGAACAGGTTGGGTCTATACTCATTGGAGTTTAGAAGATTGAGAGGAGATCTTATTGAAACATACAAGATTCTGAGGGGACTCGATAGGGTAGATGCTGAGAGGATGTTACCCCTCAAGGGGGAATCTAAAACTAGTGGGCATAGTCTCAGAATAAGGGGTCGCCCGTTTAAGACGGAAATGAGGAGGAATTTCTTCTCCCAGACGGTCATGAATCTTTGGAATTCTTTACCCCAAAAAGCTGTGGAGGCTGAGTCATTGAATACATTCAAGGCTGAGTTAGACAATTTTTTGATCAGCAAGGGAGTCAAAGGATATGGGGAAAAGGCGGGAAAGTGGAGTTGAGGTAAAAATCAGATCATCCATGATCTCATTAAATGGCGGAGCAGGCTCGAAGGGCCAAATGGCCTACTCCTGCTTCTATCTCTTATGGTCTTATGCACTATCGGAGGTGACATCTTTTGGATGAGATGTTAAACCGAGACCCTGCCTGTCCTCTCAGATGGATGTAAAAGATCCCATGGCACTATATCCCCTGGTATCCTGGCCAATATTTATCCCACAATCAATATCACTAAAAACAGATTATCAGGTCACTATCACATTTGTGGTTGTGGGACCTTGCTGCGCCCAAATTGGCTATCGTGTTACCTACAGTAAACAGTGACTACACCTCAAAGGTACTTCATTGGCTGTAAAGCACTTTGGGACGTCCTGAGGTCGTGAAAGACGCTATATAAATGCAAGTTCTTTCTTTGTTTCTTCTTATCCCTCATAACCTCTCTTGTCATTTTTTCATATTCTCTTACCTCGATCATGCCTATCGGCCTCATATGCCCTCTTCTTCAATTTTAGTTTGTTTTAACCCCTTTATTTTCCCACCGAATCCTAAAACTTGAAGTAGTCTCCTTACTTGTAATGATATATATTTATTTTTTACCTTTGAAATCTCCTTTTTAAAAATGTCCCATTGTTAATCTATAGTCTCGTGTGCCAATTTTTCTTTCCATCTGTCCTTCACCAGCTCACTCCTCAACTGTCAAAAATCTGCCTATTTCAATCTGGTGCTTTTGTTTTTGTACTAAATTTTTCTCTTTCTATTTATTTGTTTATTTTTTTGTTCGTATATTAATGCTACTCATTTTCCTTTTTTGTTTGGCCAAGCTAATACCACATTCCCTTATCTGTTTTTTCTGCTTATAACTGATCAATTTGATTTCCCTCCTCCACATTATTCCTTCCGCATTTTATCCATTTTCTAAATTCTTTTTTATTTGTATATTTACCCTTTCAAATTCTACCTTCTCTACTTGCTCTTTCATAGAATCATAGAAATTTACGGCACAGAAGAAGGCCATTCGGTCCATCGTGTCTGTGCTGGCTGAAAAAGAGCTATCCAGCCTTGTAGGTTACAGCACTTCAAGTGCACATCCAAGTACTTTTTAAATGCGATGAGGGTTTCTGTCTCTACTACCCTTTCAGGCAGTGAGTTCCGGACCCCCATCGCCCCCGGGTGAAAAAATTTCTCCTCAACTCCCCTCTAATCCTTCTACCAATTACTTTAAATCTATGCCCCCTGGTTATTGCGTCTCTGCTAAGGGAAATAGATCCATCCGATTCACTCTATCTAGGCCTCTCATAATTTTATCCACCTTAATTAAATTTCTCCTCAACCTCCTTTGTCCCAAAGAAAATACCATTAGTCTATCCAATCTTTCCTCATAGCTAAAATTCTCCAGTCCTGGCAACATCCTCATAAATCTCCTCTGTACCCTCTCTAGTGCGATCACACCTTTCCTGTAATGTGGTGACCAGAACTGTATGCAGTACTCAAGCTGTGGCCTAACTAGTATTTTACATGGTTCTAGTTTAACCTCCCTGCTCTTATATTCTATGCCTTGGCTAATAAAAGAAAATATCCTGTAAATATATAAAAATTAGAGCCAGACCTTTCAGGAGCGAGATCAGAAAACATTTCTACACACAAAGGGTGGCAGAAGATTGGAACTCTCTTCCGCAAATGGCAATTGATATTAGCTCAATTGCTAAATTTAAATCTGAGATAGATAGCTTTTTGGCAACCAAAGGTATTAAGGGATATGGGCCAAAGGCAGGTATATGGAGTTAGATCACAGATCAGCCATGATCTTATCAAATGGCGGAGCAGGCTCGAGGGGCTGAATGGCCTATTCCTGTTCCTATACCTTCTTAACCACCTTATCTACCTGTCCTGCTACCTTCAGGGATCTGTGGACATGCACTCCAAGGTCTCTCTGTTCCTCTACACTTCTCTGTATCCTCCCATTTATTGTGTATTCCCTTGCCTTATTTGCCCTCCCCAATCATGTTTACCTCACACTTCTCCGGATTGAATTCCATTTGCCACTTTTCTGCCCACCTGACCAGTCCATTGATATCTTCCTGCAGTCTACAGCTTTCTTCCTCACTATCCACCA
Organism: Heptranchias perlo; assembly: GCF_035084215.1. Classification (NCBI taxonomy): domain Eukaryota; kingdom Metazoa; phylum Chordata; class Chondrichthyes; order Hexanchiformes; family Hexanchidae; genus Heptranchias; species Heptranchias perlo. The sequence goes on from NC_090333.1 coordinate 67,613,897, forward strand.
CACAGCCAATTTTTGTACCATCTGCAAAATTCTTAATCATGCCCCCTATGTTTAAGTCTAAATCATTGACATATACCACAAAAAGCAAGGGACCTAGTACTGAGCCCTGTGGAACCCCACTGGAAACAGCCTTCCAGTCACAAAAACACCCGTCAACCATTACCCTTTGTTTCCTGCCACTGAGCCAATTTTGGATCCAACTTGCCACTTTCCCTTGGATCCCATTTGCTTTTACTTTTCTGACCACTCTGATTGCTTTTATTTTCCCTCCCTTCCCCACTTCTTAGTTTGCTTTTCTATAAAGCAGCCTGCTTGATTGGCACCCCATCCACCACCCTAAACATTCACTCCCTTCACCACCGGCGCACTGTGGCTGCAGTGTGTACCATCCACAGGATGCACTTAAGCAACTCGCCAAGGCTTCTTCGACAGCACCTCCCAAACCCACGACCTCTACTACCTAGAAGGACAAGAGCAGCAGGCACATGGGAACAACACCACCTGCACGTTCCCCTCCAAGTCACACACCATCCCGACTTGGAAATATATTGCCGTTCCTTCATCGTCGCTGGGTCAAAATCCTGGAACTCCCTTTCTAACAGCACTGTGGGAGAACCGTCACCACACGGACTGCAGCGGTTCAAGAAGGCGGCTCACCACCACCTTCTCAAGGGCAATTAGGGATGGGCAATAAATGCCGGCCTCGCCAGCGATGCCCACATCCCGTGAACGAATAAAAAAAAATCTGTTTTGCCAGTACATTAGCTCCCTGTACAGAATTAGCTCTGATCTTCCCCAGAATTGTTGCCAATGCCCCATAAAATATAAAGCCGTCTTCCTGATACCATCCCATTAGCCAAGCTTGATCCCTAATCTTCCCTATTCTAGCACGTGGTTGGGGGAGCAATCCGGAGATTGCCAACCTTGAAGCCCTGCTCTTAAGGCTGCTTACTAATCTCCTACACTCCTTTTGCAGGATTTGAGGCCTTTCCTTTTCTATATCATTGGCTCCCAAATGAACCATGATGACTGGCCCTCTTTTTCAGTCTTTTTGAATTGCCCGTTACTCTAGCACCTGAGAGACAACAAAGCATCCAAGACTCTTGGTTTAGTTTGCAAAAGAAAGTCTCCACCCCTTTAACTATCTAGTTTCCTATTACTACTGCATTCCTAACCATTGCTAATCTTCAACCCCACCCCTCCCCGGAACCATCTGATGCTTTTTGATGCCATTGTAATCCATTTGATGGTCTTGCCCAGATTCTTAGTCTCCCCGTAGTAAACCAGGGCTTAAAACTTGTTGAAGAGGGCAATTTGCTGTGTGTATTCCTGCTGTCGCCTGCCCCTCCTCACTTTCCCTGACCTATGAATAGTCAGGACTCCTTCCTCTACCACTTCCAGCTCTCTGTCTCTTAGCAGGGTGACTACCCTCTGAAACTCTTGCTCCAAAAACCTCTTTGATGTGTCAGGTTGTCTCCAACTCTGCCTCACGTTCTGAGACCTTAATCTCAGTGGGAGACAAACTCCAACTTGTCTAAAACTTCCATTCATATAGCAGCTTTAACATAGAAAATGCCCCAAAGGTGCTTTACAGAGTCGAGGCAAAATAAATTAAAAAAAGATAAAGGAACAGACACTGAGCCATGGTGGAAGTGTTGAGAGAGGTTTATGGAGGGAATTCCACAGAGTACAACTGTTAGCTCAAGGCTCTGCCACCAATTGAGGGCAAAAGGAGGGGGGGATGCACTTAAAGGCAGAGGAGCAAAGGGCACGGGAGCCTCAAGCAGGCCCTTTAAAGACCATGGTTTGGATGCTTTACACCCGAGACTGCAGCAAGCATGGTGCTTGAAAAACAGGCGCTGCGCGATCCAATTTCTAGGCCAGTCTGTCTGTTTTGAGTTAAAGCATAATTGCATCTGTTACCATAATGGGAGGTTTTCCTGACTGTGGGAATGAAATTGAGGATGAGATTTGTAGAGAAGTTTAGGAGCGATTGAGTTTAACTATCGTGATGTAGACTGGGATAAAATAAACATTTATGGTCAAAATGGGGAGTGGTTCTTAGAGTGAGTCTAGAACTGATTCTTTAATCAGTATGTTGCATTTCCAAGAAGGAGGACACGGTACGAGATCTGGTTCTGAATAACAGAGCAGGAACAATAAGTGACCTGAAGGTATGAAAAAGTAACCATAACCTAATTAGGTTCACATTTAAAGTAGATAAATAATTAAAGATAAAGGCATTGGATTGGAATTCTGTGCTATGTATATGAGCCCTGGGAAGACTGGTAAGACCAGGGAAATGCCATCTCCCTGAGTTGGGGATCCATCAGTGTAATACGATTTTTTGTGTTTGTATTGTCTGAATGTATCAATGTAGTGTTCCAACTTGCTTTCTGATTAATGGGAGTGAGAGGGATTGGTACCAAGGGGAGGTGGTAGTGGAAAGATGAAGGGCTAGGGTATACAAAGGAAGTAAGTAAAAGCATGAATCATGGGTGAGGGGATGGGAAGGAAACTGCTGAGGACCAGAAGCCACACTCCCCTTATGTTACAGGTAAGTGTGGACATTTCAACATTAGAATTTCCATAGAAAATATTTACATAGCAGTTTTCAATGGAGCCTGTGACCTATGCAAGAATTTCAATATTAGAAATGTAATACTTTTCATTTATGTGACAATGTTGATAGTGTTCATGTTGCAAATGTTAGGAGAATGTAGAAAATTAGGCACTTCTTTTAAATGTGTGTGTTACTCTTTCTCTGTATAGAATCATAGAATGGTTACAGCACAGAAGGAGGCCATTCAGCCCATCAAGCCCGTGCTGGCTCTTAGTAAGAGCAATCCTGTTAGTCCCATTCGCCCACTTTTTCCCCATAGCCCTGCAAATTTTTTCCCTTCAAGCATTTATTCAATTCCTTTTTGAAAGCCATGATTGAATCTGCTTCCACCACCCTTTCAGGCAGTGCATTCCAGATCATAACTACTCGCTGCGTAAAAAAGTTTTTCCTCATGTCGCCTTTGATTCTTTTGCCAATCACCTTAAATTTGTGTCCTCTGGATCTCGACCCTTCGGTCAATGGGAACAATTTCTCTTCATTTACTTTAACTAAACCCTTCATGATTTTGAACATTTCTAACAAATCTCCTCTTAACCTTCTCTGCTCTAAGGAGAACAACCCCAGCTTCTCCAATCTATCCACATAACTGAAGTCCCTCATCCCTGGAACCGTTCTAGTAAATCTCTTCTGCACCCTCTCAAAGGCATTCACATCCTTCCTAAAGTGCGGTGCCCAGAACTGGACACAATACTCCCGTCGTGGCCGAACCAGTGTTTTATAAAGGTTCAACATAACTTCCTTGCTTTTGTACTCTATGCCTCTATTTATAAAGCCCAGGATCCCGTATGCTTTTTTAACCGCTTTCTCAACCCGTTCTGCCACCTTCAAAGATTTGTGCACATATACATCCCTCTGTTCCAGCACCCCCTTAGAATTGTACCATTTAGTTTATATTGCCTCGCCTCATTCTTCCTGCCAAAATGTATCACTTTGCACTTCTCTGCATTAAATTTCATCTGCCATGTGTCCGCCCATTCCACCAGCCTGTCTATGTCCTCTTGAAGTCTATTACTATCCCCCTCACTGTTTACTGCACTTCCAAGTTTTGGGTCACTCTGCAAATTTTGAAATTGTGCCCTGTACACCCAAGTCCAAGTCATTAATATATATCAAAAAAAGCAGTGGTCCTAGTACCGACCCCTGGGGAACACCACGATATACCTTCCTTCAGTCCGAAAAATAACCGTTCACCACTACTCTCTGTTTCCTGTCACTTAGCCAATTTTGTATCCATGCTGCCACTGCCCCTTTTATTCCATGGGCTTCAATTTTGCTGAGAAGCCTATTATGTGGCACTTTATCAAACGCCTTTTGATAGTCCATATACACATCAACCGCATTGCCCTCATCAACTCTCTGTTACTTCATCAAAAAACTCAATCAAGTCAGTTAAACACGATTTGCCTTTAACAAATCCGTGCTGGCTTTCCTTTATTAATCTACACTTGTCCAAGTTACTATTAATTTTGTGCTGGCTTATCGTTTCTAAAAGCTTTCCCACCACCGAGATTAAACTGACTGGCCTGTAGTTGCTGGGTTTATCCTTACACCCTTTTTTGAACAAGGGTGTAACATTTATAATTCTCCAGTCCCCATATGTAAGGAGGATTGAAAGATTATGGCCAGCACCTCTGCAATTTCCACCCTTACTTCCCTTAGCAACCTAGGACACATGCCATCTGGATCGGGTGACTTACCTACTTTAAGTACAGCCAGCCTTTCTAGTACCTCCCCTTTAACAATTTTTATCCCATCCAGCATCTCAACTATCTCCGCTTTTACTGTGACTTTGGCAGCATCTTCTTCCTTGGTAAAGGCAGATGCAAAGTACTCATTTAGTATCTCAGCCATGCCCTCTGCCTCCTTGGGTAGATCTCCTTTTTTGTCCCTAGTCAGCCCCACCCCTCATCTTTTTTTATTCGTTCATGGGATGTGGGCATCGCTGGCAAGGCTGTCTTATTACCTGTTTACTATTTATGTGCCTATAGAAGACTTCTGGATTTCCTTTTATGTTAGCAGCCAGTCTGTTCTCATACTCTCTCTTTGCCCCTCTTATTTCCCTTTTCACTTTCCTCAGTACTTTCCATATTCAGTCTGGTTCTCATTTGTATTATCAATCTGACATCTGTCATACACCCCCTTTTCCTGCTTCAGCTTACTCTCTATCTCTTTCGTCATCCAGGGAGTTCTGGCTTTGCTTACCCTACCTTACCCCCTCGCGGGAATGTACCTAGACTATACCCAAACCATCTCCTCTTTAAAGGCCGCCCATTGTTCAATTACAGTTTTGCCTGCCAATCTTTGATTCCAATTTATCCGGGTCAGATCCATTCTCAACCCACTGAAATTGGCCCTCCTCCAATTAAGTATTTTTACTCTAGATTGCTCCTTGTCTTTTTCCATAACTAATCTAAACCTTACGAGACTATGATCACTGTTCCCTGAATGTTCCCCCACTGACACTTGCTCCATTTGACCCACCTCATTCCCCAAAACTAGATCCAGCAATGCCTCCTTCCTCGTATAAGATACGTCGGCTCCCAAAGACACACTATTCAAGTTGATTACGTACCCTATGTGGATGAATTAGCTGAGCTGATCGGCATGAAACCCAACATAAAGCAGCTCCTCCTCAGTGATCCATTGTTGGCATTCCAGGTTTTCTTCGGTCCGTGCTCACCTTACCAGTTTCGACTGACTGGGCCTGGAAAATGGCCGAAAGTTTGGGACACCATCCTCACGCAGTGGGAACGCACCATCAAACCGACCAAAACGCTTGTCAATACTGTTAGTCAGAAAGGAATCGCTTTGCCAGTGCTGCTGAAACTCTTGGCTTTGTTGGTTGCACTTGGTGCTATTTGTGTTTCTCTAATTAGTCAGAAGGTTTTCCTGAGGGGTTTCTCTCAGCCTTTCTGTCAGCCAAATAATGAAAGAGATTCAGATTCTGATTGTTTTTAATACTGGCATTGGTAACCTTTCACGTGATGTATTTTGATCCCTGTGAATTATTTTGCAAAGTGCATTGATTGAATCAGGTTCTCTGCCTGGTTTAGTTGTTGCTATGAAAGAACGTTTCACCAAGAAACAGCCTGCCAACAGAGGTTGCTTACTTAATGAGTGAAATGTTCGTTGTGCTTTTATTAATTATTAACTTACAAACCATTCAGTTGTTCATGAGTTAGTAACATGCCATGTGATTAAAGGGATCAGGTGATTAAAGGGAATGGGAAGGAAAAATTGTCACTAGAAAAGAGCCAGAAGCGACATGAGAGAACATTTTTTTTACACAGCGAGTTGTTCTGATCTGGATTGCACTGCCTGAAAGGGTGCAGGAAGCAAATTCAATCATAACTTTCAAAAGGGAATTAGATAAATATTTGAAGGAGAGAAAATTGCAGGGCTATGGGGAAAGAGCAAGGGAGTGGGACTAATTGGATAGCTCTTTCAAAGAGCCAGCAAAGGCATGATGGGGCGAACGGCCTCCTTCTGTACTGTAAGATTCTATGTTTCTAAAATGTTGCTGTTGGAATTTTCTAATAGTGAAAAAGTATATTCCAGCTAATTGCTGCTAACAACTATGGCTGCAGTACCATGCGGATATGCTTGGACTTGAGTGCAATTGTGTGGTGTGGTCCAATTAATGTTGTTGGAATGGTATTGAATATCTTTGAAATGCTGCAACAGGTGTTTGTACTAATGTGCAATTTGATAGCTTCTAACGCAGATTCACCTTAATGATACTGGAGCTTAAAGGGTTAAATTATGAGGACCAGTTGCAAAGACTTGGCATTTATTCCCTTTAGTATATTAGATTGAGGGGTAATCTGATCGAGGTATTTAATATGATAAAAGGATTCGATAGGGTATATACAGAGAAACTATTTCCTCTGGTGGGGGAATCCAAAATGAGGGGACATAACATGCAAATTAGGGCTAGGCCGTTTAGGTGCGAAATCAGGAATTCTTCACAAAAATCATAGTAGAAACAGGGTAGATGCTGAGAGATTGTTCCCCCGGCTGGAGAGTCTAGAACTAGAGATCATAGTCTCAGGATAAGGGGTCGGCCATTTAAGACTGAGATGAGGAGGAATTTCTTCACTCAGGGTTGTGAATCTTTGGAATTCTGCAGAGGCTGAGATAGATAGATTTTTGGACTCCCCTGCTCTTCAAGTAGTGCCATAGGATCTTTTATGTCAATCTGAAAGGGTAGATAGGGCCTTAGTTTAACTTCTCATTCGAAAGGTAGCATGTCCCTCAGTACTGAGCTCAAGTCCCCGGAGTGGGACTTGAACCCACAACTTTCTGAATCAGAGGTGAGAATGCCATCACTGAGCCACAGTTGATACTAGGTGAGTAATATTGTTATTAGGTAAGGGTATCAAGGGATATGGAGCAAACGTACATAAGTAGAGTTGAGGTACAGATCAACCATGACTTAGTTGAATGGTGGATCAGGTTCAAGGGGCTGAATGGCCAACTCCTGTTTCTATGTTCCTAAAGCAGAGTTGTGCAATGGCTCTCATTGCTAAATACTTGAAAGGCTGTAGTATAGTGCACCACCATATGGCAAATATCAGTACTGCAGGCTTGGGGAACCATTGCAGCCGTGGCATACTCCACACATTGGTAGGTGAAAGCAGTTCATTTGATTTTTATGAATTAATTCACGGAAATTTTAGGAAAAGTTTGCCAATGGCATTTTGAAACAGATCTGTTTTAAAAAGTGCACCAGCAATCCCAACGGTCAAATCACTTTCAATAGTGCAATTTAAAAAGTTGCAGAATAGATGCTGACTACAGGAGTTAAAAATGAAATCCAGGGGGTGCTTTGTGGAGGCCTCTGTGATGGGCCTTTATTTCTATGAGATTAGCGACCACATGACTGATCAATGACATGTTTGAGTTCACCCCCCACAACGATTTAGTTATGAAGGTCCTGCACAGTGTAGAATTGGACCAAGAAACTCTCAGGTACAGTTCACAGACTGTGCTCCTGTGTTGTGTAGCTAATCTCAGGCAGGGTAGTAGTAGGGAATCTACAATTCCAGCTGGAAAATTTGTGTGCGTGTGAATTTGGGATGAGGGTAGCATTACGACTAACTGTTTTGCCTTTCTCACCGTCTGGTCTCATGTGTGACGAATTGCCACTTGGTTGAAGTACCATCGGGTTCTTGTGGTTCTGTGTGCAGGGGAAAGGAACCACAATTTTTACAAACTGTACGACTATGATATTTATATATTTTTCTAAAAAAAAACCTGAGCTGCCTCCTCCAATTCCACCTCTCTTCCTAGTTCGGTATCATCTTCAAATTTAACCAATTTGCATTAGGTTTCTGAGTTCAAGTCATGTGAATGAGAAACAGTAGTGGTCCCGAGCCCATTCCCTGGGGCACCCCACTTATTAGGTGTCAGCCGTAGCTCAGTGATAGCACTCTCGCCTTTGAGTCAGAATGTTATGGGTTTAAGTCCCACTCCAGAGACTTCAGCACATAATCTAGGCTGACACTCCAGTGCAGCAAAGAGGGAGTGCAGCAAAGAGGGAGTGCAGCACTGTTGGAGGTGCCGTCATTCAGATGAGATGTTAAACTGAGGCCCTGTCTGCAGTCTCAGGTGGACGCAAAAGGTCCCCTGGCACTTTTTGAAGAAGAGCAGGGGAGTTCTCCCTGGTGTCCTGGCCAATAATCGCTCAACCAACAGATTACCTGGTCATTATCACACTGTTATTTCTTGAACCTGGCTGCCGCGTTTCCTACATTACAATCAAGACTACACTTCAAAAGTACTTAATTGGCTGTAAAGCCCCTTGGGATGTCCTGAGGGCATGAAATGTTATATAAATGAAAGTCTTCTTTCTTTCTCCCTCCAATAACCTGACATAACTCTTCTAACAAGTACCTGTTGCTTTCTATCCTTCTGTCAATTTTTATCCATAACAAAGATTTGCCAAGTCCTCACAGCTTAACTAATAGCCTTTCATATGGAATTTTGTCAAATGCCTTTTGGAAATATAGGGAGGACATGTCCTAATGCTTACTACAATCCATTTGGATGACAATTCCTCAAAGAGGTTGGTTTTCCCCTTTTGAATCCATTTTTACTTTAGCTTACAAAGATTATTAATGTATAGTAGTCCTCACATTTACACCTGACAATCAGTTCCATTATTTTGCAAGGTGTTGAAGTAAGATTAAAGAATCTGTAGTTGCCTGTATCAGTTTTGCCTCTCTTTCTTGAATCGACTGGTACCACCCCAGTGCGCAGTGACTCCCTCGTGATTTTTTAAAATTCATTCTCGGGATGTGGGCGTCGCTAGCCAGGTTGGCATTTATTGCCCATCCCTAGTTGCCCTCGAGAAGGTGGTGGTGAGTCGCCTTCTTGAACCGATGCAGTCCACATGGTGAAGGTACTCCCACAGTGCTGTCAGTTTTAGAGTTCCAGGATTTTGACCCAGCAACGATGAAGGAACGGTAATATATGTCCAAGTTGGGATGGTATGAGACTTGGAGAGGAACGTGCAGATGGTGTTGTTCCCATGCATCTGCTGCCCTTGTCCTTCTAGGCATGGAGGACGCGGGTTTAGGAGTGCTGCCGAAGAAGCCTTGGCGAGTTGCTACAGTTTTCCTTCCTCACCACCTGACTGCCGTCAGTTCCTGCTCCCTCCCACCATCCAAGGGTAATACAAGTCGGGAGTCAGCCATTTGGAGTGATATTTAAAGGGATCCTCAGCTGCTCTGAGGTAAAGCTGTCTAGAGCTTTGGAGACATTCTTCTCAGAACGGATTGCAGGTTTTTTCACCTTAAAGGATTTGAAAGTGCTTTTTGTTGATGCTGTGGGTTCTCAACTTGTATTGGTTGCTGCTCCACAGTGTTGTTTCTCCCCGTGCCACACAAAAAATGCACCTCCCCTGTAAGATGCCATTGCAGGCCCATGATAAGCGGCCACACTGCCTGATTTCCCACTTCAAAAATCAGTAAGCTGCCTATGGGGATGCTTTCTACACTGGCAGCTCACCTACCACATACTAATGAGGGGTGACTGGGAAATTGCACAGGCTTCCCCCCCCCCGCCACCCCACCACCATTGAATCCTTGGCTGGCCCCTAGTCTAGCCCTGCAACTGCTTACCCAGACACAAATATTGCCCCACCCCCACACCCAGTAATATTGTTGATGTCACAGAAACATGTAATTTGATTTCAGAGAAGTGAATACTGATCTGGTCACAAATGAAATAAGACTGAAGATCAGTCAAAAAAATGAGAACTTTGATTCCTTATTACGGTTGCTCCGTGTTGGCCAGCTGATTGTCCTTTTGAGGTTTAACTTTATCTAATGATGTCATTCACTGTATAAGGCTGAAGACAAGTCTTTTGAAAAAAAATCTGAAATGTACTGAGACAGTCCCCGTTCACTCTCTTCTATAGAATTCTGAATCCAAGAATTCAGAATTTTGATCCTAACGTAAAGTAATCTCCAATTATCTATTTTTATCATGTCTCCACTCTGATAGACAAATTTAGATGCTATCCTTATACTAGTTTGACCAAGCTTTTGGTCACCTGTCCTAATATCTCCTTAGGTAGTTTGGTGTCAAATTTTGTTTGATAACGCTCCTGTGATGCGCCTCGGGATGTTTTACTACGTAATGCGAGTTGTTGTTGTTGAAGTTTGCCCAGTGTAAACCTAATTTACACAACTATTATTGACACAAAAGATAGATTAACTACCTAGTAGGGCCCTGCTCATTCTTAGAGTGTATGCATTGTCCACACAACTTGTGCATTAAAAGTAGTTATTAATTTAGGAGGGGGAGGACCTTGATGTTAATATTGGATAGCCATGTGGTGAAGGATAGGAATATAGGAACATAGGAACAGGAGTAGGCCATTCAGCCCCTCATGCCTACTCCGCCATTTCATAAGATCATGGCTGATCTGTGATCTAACTCCATATACCTGCCTTTGGCCCATATCCCTTAATACCTTTGGTTGCCAAAAAGCTATCTATCTCAGATTTAAATTTAGCAATTGAGCTAGTATCAATTGCTGTCTGCGGAAGAGAGTTCCAAACTTCTACCACCCTATGTGTGTAGAAATGTTTTCTAATCTCACTCCTGAAAGGTCTGGCTCTAATTTTTAGACTGTGCCCCTACTCCTAGAATCCCCAACCAGCAGAAATAGTTTCTCTCTATCCACCCTATCTGTCCCCCTTAATATCTTATAAACTTCGATCAGATCACCCCATAACCTTCGAAACTCTAGAGAATACAACTCCAATTTGTGTAATCTCTCCTCGTAGCTTAACCCTTGAAGTCCGGGTATCATTCTAGTAAACCTACGCTGCTTTCAAGGCCAATATGTCCTTCCGAAGGTGCGGTGCCCAGAACTGTTCACAGTACTCCAGGTGCGGTCTAACCAGGGTTTTGTATAGCTGCAGCATAACTTCTGCCCCCTTGTACTCTAGATATAAAGGCCAGCATTCCATTAGCCTTATTTATTATTTTCTGCACCTGTTCATGACACTTCAATGATCTATGTACCTGAACACCCTAAGTCCCTTTGAACATCCACTGTTTTGAACTTTGTACCATTTAGAAAGTACCCTGTTCTATCCTTTTTTGATCCAAAGTGGATGACCTCACATTTGTCTACATTGAATTCTATTTGCCACAGTTTTGCCCATTCACCTAATCTATCAATATCCCTTTGTAATTTTGTGTTTTCATCGACACTGCTTACAATGTCACCAATCTTTGTGTCATCAGCAAACTTAGATATGAGACTTTCTATGCCTTCATCTAAGTTGTTAATAAATATTGTGAATAATTGAGGCCCCAAGACAGATGCCTGTGGGACTCCACTAGTCACATCCTGCCAATGTGAGTACTTACCCATTATCCCTACTCTGTCGCCTTTCGCTCAGCCAATTTCCGAACCAAGTCTGTACTTTTCCCTCGATTCCATGGGCTTCCATCTTAGCTAACAGTCTCTTATGTGGGACCTTATCAAATGCCTTCTGGAAGTCCATATAAATAACATCCACTGACATTCCCCTGTCCACTACTTTAGTCACCTCTTCAAAAAATTCAATCAGGTTTGTCAGGCATGACCTACCTTTCACAAATCCATGCTGGCTCTCTGATTAACTGAAAATTCTCGAGGTGTTCAGTCACCCTATCCTTAATTATAGACTCCAGCAATTTCCCCACAACAGATGTTAGGCTAACTGGTCTATAATTCCCCGGGTTCCCGCTCCTTTCTTAAAAAGCGGAGTGACATGTGCAATTTTCCAATCTAGAGGGACAGTTCCTGAATCTAGAGAACTTAGAAAGATTATAGTTAGGGCATCTGCAATCTGCTCACCTACTTCCTTTAAAACCCTGGGATGGAAGCCATCTGGTCCTGGGGATTTGTCACTCTTTAGTGCTCTTATTTTCTTCATTACTGTTGCTTTACTTATGTTAATTTTATCGAGTCCCTGTCCCCGATTCAATATTAGTTTTCTTGGGATTTCCGGCATGCTATCCTCTTTCTACTGTAAATACTGATGCAAAGTAATTGTTCAACATGTCCGCCATTTCCCCATTGTCAATGACAATATCCCCACTTTCAGTTTTTAAGGGGCCAACACTGCTCCTGACCACCCTCTTTTTCCTAATATAACTATAAAAGTTCTTCGTATTGGTTTTGATATCTCTTGCAAGTTTCTTTTCATACTCTCTTTTTGTAGCTCTTACTATCTGTTTTGTGACCCTTTGTTGATCTTTGTATCTTTCCCCATTTGCCAGGATCTGTGCCTTTTTTTGCCTTTCTGTATGCCCTTTCCTTATGTCTTATACTGTCCCTTACCTCTTTAGTTGTCCATGGCTGTTTTTTTTGGCAAGTAGAGTTCTTGCCCCTCAGGGGTATAAACCGGTTCTGTATCTCGTTAAATGTTTCTTTAAACATTTCCCACTGATCATCAGTCGTTTTACCCATTAACAGATTTGCCCAGTTTACTGCGGACAGTCTCTGTCTCATCCCATTGAAGTCGGCCTTATCCAAGTCTAGAATCTTAGCAGCATTGAACTCGATCATGTTATGATCATTATTGGATAGATGTTCACACACAGTTAAGCTGTTAACTAAATCTGGTTCATTACTCATTACTAAATCTAGTATGGCTTGCCCCCTTGTTGCCTCTAGGACATACTGCTGTAGAAAACTATCCCGGACACACTCAAGAAATTCACTACCTTTCTGACAGTTGCTAGTCTGCTTTTCCCAATCTATGTGAAGGTTAAAGTCCCCCATTAAGACCACTATGCCTTTGTTACACGCTTGTCTAATCTCTGCATTTATACAATCTAGCACTTCAGAGCTGCTGCCAGGGGTCCTATACACAACTCCCACTATAGTCTGAGATCCTTTCCTATTTCTCAATTCAACCCGTAAGGTCTCTGTTGGCAGCTTACCTCTCGTTATATCCTCCTTTATCATTGAATTGATTTCATCTCTAATCACTAAGGCTACTCCTCCCCTCTTTCATTTTCCGTATCTCTCCTGTAGACCTTATAACCCGGTATATTTAGTTCCCAATCCTGACCATCCTGCAGCCATGTCTCAGTAATAGCTATCATGTCATACCCTCCAATTTGAATTTGAACCTGTAGTTCATTTAATTTATTCCTTATACTCTGTGCATTTGTATATAGAACTCTTAGTTGGGCCACACACCCTAGCCTGACCTTCAGCTTTGATGCTGGGTTAATTGCCTTACACCTTCTAGTTTTCACTTTATCTGTAGTGTCTAAAGTACACTTTCTTTCTGCTGCTCTACGCTTTTCCCTTTCACTTGTTCTTGAATAACTGTTTGTACTATTTGTATTGTAAATTTCCCCTGGGTCTTCCCCTCTCTTGCTGCTCTCAACTTTACTCCCTTCTGACTCCCCGCTAAGGTTCCCATCCCCCTGCCACTCTAGTTTAAACCTTCCCCAACAGCACTAGCAAACACTCCCGCGAGGACATTGGTCCCGGTCCTGCTCGGGTGTAACCCGTCCCACTTGTGCAGGTCCCACCTTCTCCAGAACTGGTCCCAATGTCCCAGGAATCTAAATCCCTCCCTCCTACACCATCCCTGCAGCCACACATTCATCTTGTCTATTATCCTGTTCCTATACTCACTAGCACGTGGCACTGGTAGTAATCCTGAGATCACTACCTTTGAGGTCCTGCTTTTTAATTTATCTCCTCACTCTTTGAATTCACCTTGCAGGACCTCATCCTTTTTTTAAACCTATGTCGTTGGTACCAATATGGACCACGACTACTGGCTGTTCACCCTCCCCCTCCAGAATGCCCTGCAGCCGTTCCGTGACATCCTTGACCCTAGCACCAGGGAGGCAACAGACCATCCTGGAGTCACGTTTACGGCTGCAGAAACGCCTATCTGTTCCCCTTACAATTGAATCCCCTATCAAAATAGCCCTGCCACTCTTCTTCCTCCCCTCCTGTGCAGCAGAGCCACCCGTGGTGCCCCGAACTTGGCTCTTGCTGCTTTCCCCTGATAAGCCATCTCCCCCAACAGTATCCAAAGCGGTATATCTGTTTGAGAGGGAGATGGCCCCAGGGGACTCCTGCTGTACCTGCCTAGTCCTTTTACTCTGCCTGGCGGTCACCCATTTCCTTTCTGCCTGTGTAATCTTTACCTGTGGTGTGACCACCTCACTGAACGTGCTATCCACGATAATCTCAGCATCGCGCATGCTCCACAGTGAATCCACCCGCAGCTCCAGCTCCAGCTCCGAAATGCGGTTAGCCAGTAGCTGCAGCTGGACACGCTTCCCGCACACATGGTCGCCAGGGACACTGGTAGTGTCCATGACTTCCCACATAGTACAGGAGGAGCATATCACAGGTGCAAGCTCTGCTGCCATGACTTGCCTTAGAGTTACACTGCGTTCACCTCTCAGACTCTCCTCCCGCTCTCAGTCTCTACTTTTATACTGTGATCACCTCTCGGACTCACCTGCGACATCGCACAGTAGTTTTCTCTTGTTGCAGGTATGCTGCTGCTTTTATCCCCACTCTCAGTCTTCTACTCAGGTCCGCTGCCGCTCTGTGGAAAAAGTTAGGAAAAGCAAGGCAAAGCAGCGCCTCCTTCCCCCACTTCACCAAACTCTCAGCTGTCTCACTCTGTGCTCCACTGCAGTCCATGCTTGGTTTGCACTAACAGGCCCCTGTTTTTCTACTGTTTGTGACTCACATGAGTCAGGCCTGCTCCACCTTCAGGAACCAGTTTAATCTAGCTAACCAATTAAGTAACTACAGCAGCTCTCTCTGCTGAAGCCTGACAGAAACTTAAAAATTTAAACTTTAAAATTGAACTTAAACAGCTGATAGCAATTTACACTAGATTTTTAGAATACTGGAGCCTGGTCTTTAGTTGCTTCCAAGCCTTTATTCACAGAGACTCCCCTTTTTTTACATACACACACACACCCCGCTGGATAAGCTCTCCTATAAAAAGGATACAAGAAACTCCCCAATTGATACCCACCACCTGAATACAATTAACACTCATTGATATAAAGGTTTGCAGAGTGGATGGATGAATGTCAAATGAAATTCAATATAGCCAAGTGTGAGGTGTTTCATTTTGTTAGGAGGAAAAAGGAGGCCACTTATTCCTTGGAAGGTAAACTAAATAGGGTAGAGCAGCAAAGAGATCTGGGAATACAGGTACTTAAATTGCTAAAAGTAGCAATGCAAGTTGATATGGCCGTAAAGAGTGTAAACAAAGTACTAGGGTTCATTTCTAGAGGAATAGAATACAAAAGCAGGGAGGTAATATTACATTTATATAGAGTCATAGTTAGACCACACTTGGAGTACTGTGCACAGTTCTGGTCTCTCTGCTACAAAAAGGATCCTGAAGCACTGAAGAAAGTGCAGAAAAGATTTCCAAGGATGCTACCAGAATTGAAAGGATGCAACTAATATATCTGGGAAGAATAAGCAGGCTAAGAGGAGACCAGATGGAGGTCATTAAAGTCTTGAAGGGATTTGATAGGGTGGACACAGAGAAACTGTTTTCATTTGTGGATGAGTCCAGAACAAGGGGGCAAAAATATAAAATAGCCACAAAGATCAAATAAATAATTTAGGACAAATTTGTTTACATAGAGAATGGTGAGAATGGAGAACTGACTGCCATGTGGAGTGGTTGAAGCAGATAGCTTTGATGTATTTCAGAGGAGGCTTGATGCACACAAGAGGGATGAGGAGAAGGGTGGGAAGAGGTAATTAGAATGGGAGGAGCTCGGATGGTGTACAAACACCAGCTGTCAACTGAAACTTGTTTGACAGAGAGTCTGGAAGCAGCCGTTGAGTGACTCTCAACCTATCCCCTGCTCTTCCTCCTTGCAAAATAGTAGCAGTGTAGGAGGCACTCAACCATGTATTTAACTGTTTGCTGCTTAGTCACCAGCTTCCCTCGGGTCCTTGCATCACAGAAACCAATAACTGGTAAGTCTGCATAAATTGGACTGTGCAAGAGACACAATAATTTGAAGGTCTGCAAGCTTCTACGTAGTGGAAATGACATTCCAGTTCTAACTTGTGTGCAGCAGATTAAAAAAAAGTTATTTATTTATCCAAATGAAACTAGGATGGATGTAGTCCTGGAGGTTTCATCAGTGACCTCCTATCTACAACCACCCCACCCAGTCAAACAGCCCTTTTTTCCCATCTCCAATATTTTTATAACTAATAGCTAACTATAAACAAAAGTGTTCAAAAAAAAACCACACTTTCCTTTAATGCCTCTATGATTTTTCTCCCAGGTTGCTCGCAGGACAATCCTGGAGGGTTGGCAACCCTACTAGGATGTTGACTTGGGCAAAAAAACTCCAGATGAAGCAGTTCCTGATCAAGGAGAACATACCCAAAATGTCATAACCTGCCTATTCTCTTTGCAGATGCTGACTGACCTGCTGTGTATTTCCAGCATTTTCTGTTTTTATTTACTGAACCTGGTTCTTTATTAGAGAGCAGATTAATGCTATTGACTCAACCGTCTATTTAAAGAGGCAGGTTTTTACAGTGTTTTTTTTGGAATCAGTGATTTGAAGAAGCCTCCTGGATTTGGTCTTTCCAGTAGGAATTTTCAGTTTAGAATGGGCTCTGTGTCGGTAATGTTGAAAAAGAGGAGCATTGTGTGGAAATGACACCGATGTCGGGGTGTAATTATGTCTGAATTACATCATGATTTGACAGTTATTGTACTATAATCTTTTCAAGCAGATTAGTATATGATAATTGAAAATACCAGTTAGGTAACACTACTTAAGATTTGATAAAGGCATACAAATACAATAGCAATTTTATTCTGACTTTCTTACTTATCTCCATGAAGAAGCTATTCCCAGTCAAGGAGCATGGTTCAGCTGTAAGGATAAGATATTGCAGACCACCTCACAAAGCCTACTTCTCAAAACCTTAATGTTTGCCCTTTTTTTGTTTTTAAAACACTACAATAATGGAGGGTGACCAAGTTGCACATGCAGTATATACCTGCCTTTCAACTGGAGAACTGCAGGGTTAAGCAGTAAGGTTGACTATTTGCTCGGCTACTGCTTGTCCAGGATACTAGTCACAACAACTCTGACGTGGTTGCTCATTGTGCACTTGTGGATAACTACATACAGATCACATGGCTATTTTGGGTGATGCCAATTGAGGATTAGTGTCTTCTATGCTATCTCAGTCAACTAACATTAATATGAAATCACAATTGTTAGTAGTAGAAAACATTGGACCACATGTTTTCTACTTTTTAATCCAAAGCATAATTAAATAAATGAGTTTAAAATAGTTTTTTAATTACACTCTGTTGAAATACCCCACCCTACTTCAGTTATTTTCCATCCTCTGCTATGTTCTCCCAGTTGTGCGCCATCTTAACAACTCCAATTTCCAAGGCCAAATGTACAGGTCTCAGTGGTACTGCAGCTGCGACCAGCTGACTCAGCACAGACCAGGGAATGGAACCTGGCCTGTGGGGCTCAGTGCAACATCATGCGGCACATTTATCCACTCAGTCATTATTGGGAAAAGGGTGCCGAGGTTATTTTTAAAAGAGATGTAGAGGTCCTGGAAAAAGTTCAGAGGCGGCCCATTAGATCGATACCTAGTTTCAGAGCCCTTAGTTACCAGTCCAGGCTTAGAGAACTGGAACTTTTCACTTTGAAAAAGCGTAGACTTTGAGGAGTTACGATTAAGGCCTTTAAAATAATGAAAGACGTGGAGTCAGTCCAATTAGATAGGTTATTTGAGCTAAATAGGTTAGGGAGTACTGGGGCTATAAGCATGAGATATAAGCACAGAAGTTACGAATGTGTAGAACTAGGTTAGAAACTAAGAAATACTTCTCTTCACAGAGACATCAACGTCGGAAACAAGTTGTTGGCATGAGCAGAGTGTAGATTCGCTGCAAGCAATCGGAAAGGATTTGGATGAGTTCCTGAGAGTGACACATATTTATCTACAGAAGGTAGGTGGGTTATTTGGGGAAGGGTGTGACCCAGTTACCATGATCTTCTGGAGCTTGCATTCAGGGGTCGTAGAGGAATTTCTCCAAGTTTTTTCCTGAATTGGCGTATGTTTTTTAAATCTCTCCTAGGAGATTGTCTTAGCTCCTTTGGTGGGGGAAGGGTAATGGGGGTGATAGTGTGCAGAAGTTAAACCATGCTGGGATGGGACAGGTTCGATGGACTGGCTGATCTTTTCCTGCCCTCTTTCATATGTATGTTCATAATTAATACTTTGATAAACGGACGATACTCAATATCTGCCTGTTAAATTAAGAGAGGGGCTGACTGTATAACTCATAAGTTGTGAGTAGCAAGTCACGGCCAATTTCAGAAATTAAAATAAAAAATGTATTTTATGGGAGTTTTTAAGCATTCTGTTTATCTGAACTGCTATCTTTGCGGAGATTTTAAAAATAGAGTTCTATTCATTTGGGGGAAGATTTTCTTTTTGTGTTCAAGTCTGAGGGGCGTCAACATGGTTAGAGATCCAAGATTTTAAAAAAGGGATTGTTACATTAGTAGAGTTGTACTACAAAGTCCTTAATTGTGGGAGGAAAATGGAAGACGAAATCTGTAGACAGATCAGGGAGATGAATAGGAATGACAAAATTATTGTTCTAGGAGATTTTAATTACCCACTCATTGATTGGGACAGGGGAGGGAGCAATAGGAGACAAAGGAATGGAATTCCTAGAATGTGTGCAGGACTTCTTCCTCAAACAGTATGTTTGTTTGCCTACAAAGGGAGAGAAATTGCTAGATCTAGTTATGAGTGATGAAAGAGATCAGGCAGATGAGTTAAACGTGAATAAGCACTACGAGCATGGTGACCATATCTCGCGGCCAGCCAGGAGCCTTTGTTAACCACAGTGGCTTCCACTCAATAAATGTACAACTAGTGTGCAATCGCAAGAGGTTCATGCCATCCAGGGAGTTGTCATGATGCCTTCATTTTAAAGCAATCCAATATCCCACCAATGTTCCAATCTGGAGCCAATCTTAGAGGATGGCTGCTTGGGGCAAGGGATACCCCCTTCTACCATGGCTGACGAAATCCTACAACTCCACAACAGAACACTTACAACAGCAGCCACGTCACCACAAGGTGTGTCATTGAGCAGGCCATCGGGATGCTCAAGTTAAGGTTCAGGTGTCTTGATAGTTCAGGAGGCTCCCTGCAATATTCGACAGCCAGAGTCTCCAGAATCAATTTGGCTGCGTTTCCTACATTACAACTGTGACTACATTTTTTAAAAAGTATTTAACTGGCTGTAAAGCGCTTTGCAACATCCTGGGGTTGTGAAAGGTGCTATATCAATGCAAATCTTTCATTCTTTTAACAGAGAGGACTGGCGGTGCAAAGGAAGAAGGCCTGCAGGACTCATCATCTGATGAGGAAGAGGATGGTGAAGAGAACGCTGGAGGACATGAGGAACATGTTGCAGCCCGAGATGCAAGGGATGCACTCGTAGCTCAGCGGTTCACTTAGACTCCTCTTTCTCTTCCCACTCTTCTGTGACCAGACCCCCTAGCACTAATAGTCCTGGAACCTTCACTCTGTTGTTTTTGAATCCTGCATTTTGTCACCTTAAGATCATTAAACCAATTTCTAAATGAAGGACATAATGACAAGGCTAACACAGAACATGCCTTGAAAGGACAGTGCACATAAAAGTGAAAAAGATTTTTAATCTGCACAAGAAAACAAATGGTTCCATATGAAGTAATGAAACACTCAAATGTCAACCCTCAGTGCTCTTTTTAACCAATGACTTCCTAGGTCCACCACATCTATGAGGTGCAACCCCAATTGCTTGAACAGAGCTGGTGGTAGGCTACTTAGCATCTTCCTGGGACTGTTGAGATGCTCGTGGCTGATGATCTCTGAGTGCTGGAGCCCATGAGGGCCATGCTGCAGTCTGCTGCTCCTGGACTTCTGCCGGGACAGTGTGGGGCAGCTGGAGTTCAGGCACCATGTCAGGTATTGGTTGAGGGAGTGGCGAGGGATGAGTCATGCTGATGTCCTGAGAGAGGTCTCCACGTACTGCACCCGTACCACCGACCCTCCCTCCCTTGGGGTAACGGCACATCAGTCCTACTGTTCTGCGGGAGAGCAGACTGGAGAAGATGAGTTACACCTTAGAAGCCCCGATCTACATTGTCCACCAACTTCTCTAAGGTGGAGCAGATGTGTTGGAGCCCAGAGTCTAGTCTGTATTGCATCTGCCTGAGCCTCTATCAAGTCTGCTAACACTGACTCCTGCTGTGAGGGCCAAGCTGCATTGTCCCTGGAGATGGCCGCACACTCCACGGTAGATTGCAGAATGGAGAACCCCTGCGAAAGTACCCTACAGATGGTGGAAGTGGACTCCCCATCCTCCCTGTCATAGTAGACAGAGTGCCTGGCAGGACTGCCATCACCTCACACATTTGTTCATGTTCCTCCAATATTCTCCTTTTCATGGCTGGATCCCGGAGTTCTACATCTCTGCCCTGCTGAGCAGAGTTTGGAGAGAATGGCATCCTTCGGAGTGTATTCTCCTCGGCTGTCCCTACCACCACTTCCACTGGTTAGGATGGTGGAAATGGAGAGTGGAAGTTAAGGGCAGTATCTCAGAGTGTATGGAAGTGGGTAGTGGAGTCCCACAGGGTTCTGTCCTGGGACTACTTCTATTCACTGTGTATATCACAGGCATGGATAGAAGACCAGAGGGAGTGGTATCTAAATTTGCAAATGATACTAACATAGAAGACATAGTAAATAATTCCACGGAGCAATGGAAGCTCCACGGGAATATGGTGGAATGGGCAAAAAAGTGGTAAATGGAATCCAATGTCAGTAAATATAAGGTGGTACATTTTGGTTAAAAAATTAAAAGTAATACTTTGACTGGGGGAAAGCCAAGTGATGGGGAAGAGCAGAGGGATTTGGGGGTTCAGGTTCACAAGGCACTAAAAGCAGCACCTCAAGTGGCTAAGGTCATAAAAAGACAACTGAAACACTAGGGCCCCAAACGGTTAAAATTGGGGAAATCCGCTTATCGCCCCGTTCACATCCTGAATTCACTGGTCCCAATTTTAACAGACCAATTGATTCCGTTTCAAAACGAACCTGCTGGAAACCGGCAGGTGCTTGATGAATATATATTAAAGCGGAGTCCCATTACATAATTGGGACCCTGACACAATTTTAACTGGGTGGGACGGAAGTCCCGCCTAGCAGCCAACCCGTTCAACGATACCTCGTAGGATTGGATTGGCCTCAGAAACTGACTGACATGACTTGCAGCAAAGGGGCACTTACCTCTGTTTGTTTGGATTTCACAGGCCAGGAAACTTGGAAAAGCCTCTGCCGAATGCAGTTCCCTCGTTGGTGGATAAATCCTGAATCCAACTATCAAGGCCTGTCAGAAATGCCATCTTGACATATGGGATAAATAACAAGAACATTCATTTAAAAAAATAAAGTATGGGACAGCTATATAGCCCAAGAAAACATGAGGTCGCTCTTTATAAGTAATAGCACTTGGGGATGTAGTGAAAGGCTGTCGGCACCCAATGAGCCATACCTCTAGGGAGAAATAAAAACAGAAATTGCTGGAAATACTCAGCAAGTCAGGCAGCATCTGTGGAGAAAGAAACAAGAGTTAACGTTTCCGGCGGATGGCCCTTTGTCCGAATTTCTGAGCAAGGGTCATCGACCTGAAACGCTGACTCTGCACCTTCCTCCACAGATGCCGGCTGACTTGCTGAGCACTTCCAGCATTTTCTGTTTTTATTTCAGATTTCCAGCATCAGCAGTATTTTGCTTTTCCCTCCAGAGGGGAAGTCGTCCATCACTCCCCACCTTCCCAACCCTTTCAAATGGAGTACAATGGGATGCAATGACGTATTTCGTGAGGACGCGCAGGCGCGGACCGGCCGGTAGCGCGCTGACGTCGGCGCGCCGGCTGCTGGCGGGCGGCCATCTTTGCGATTCTTGGGGGGAGGGGGGGGAAAAGCAGCGACTGGTAAGAAAGAAAGAGAGAGAGAGAGAGTTGAGCGCGGCCGACCGACCGACCGATCGATCGACAGCTTCTTCATCGCCGGTTCGGGCCTTCGAACTCCACCCGGCTCATTTCACCGGCACCTTCTCACAGGGTCGGAAAAAAAAAGAGAGAGAGAAAAAAAAAAACACGGAACGACACAACAGCGGACGCCGAGGTAGGGCGAATAAGGCAGAGCTGGAGCTGGGGCTGGGGCTGGGACCAGGCCACGCCACAAGCCTCTGACACCCGGGGCTGGCGGCTCGCTATACGCGCCCTGCGTGTCCCGGGCTTCCGTTAGTGCGCGGCGTGGCGCGGCGCGGCCCGGCCCGGCCCGGCCCTACTGCCCCTCTTCTTTTGTCTCCATTACTTGCCCCGGGTAACGATACAGAAACCGTGTTATTTATCGTGGGGCAACACTAGCAGTTGACGCACTGCAGCTTTGTCTCGAGGCCTCTTCCTCCTTCCCACCCCCCCTCCCCCCCACACACACACATCCCCGGTTTTTTAAAACTTTACGCCGAGGCCTACTTTGCTTTCCAAAGGGATATACCTTTCATTCGAATATGTGTTTTATATATAGTGTGTGTGTGTGTTTTTTTTAAAATGCACTAGATATCAAATAAAAAGCGCATATTAGGTTATATAATCTGAGGAGATAAAATAAAATTGAGAAAAGAGGAAGACAGCACCCCCCCCCCCCTCCTCCCCACTGCATCAGAGTTTTAGATTGATTTTTGTTTCGAGCTTTTTAATACATATCTGGATGAAAGATCGACAGTTGTAATTTAGTAAACTGGTTAGTTTGAATGTTCTCTTTCTTTTGAGGATGTCTTTTTATCCCAGAAGAAAGGGAGAGAGTTTGTTATGGAAGAGGAAGCGTATACTGGGGCCTTCTCAGCAGGATGTAGCACACACATGTATATTAATTTTAGTGTTAGTTGAAAAGGCCACAGTATTGTAGTGACTAGATGAACAAAATGTGCTGTGTAACTAGAGGATATGACCTAGTGGTCGTTTAAAGGCTGTTCTCCAGCAGGCATTAATATGTAATTTTGCATATATTGGCGCTATTTGTGCCAGTGGCCATCTTTTTATCTTCTGAAAAGTATTTAATGCTAGTATTGTGTAGAATCTTATAGTGATCATCTAATATCCACTGTGATTCAGAAAAGCATTAAAACCTGCTAGTGAGTGGATGCACTAAACATTTAAACAATTTAAATCATAACCCTTTGAAACACTGGGAAAAATATTTTAAGCTTTGGTGCTTAGGAACAGCCATTAAAAGATTGCAAACATTGTTCACAATATATTGGCTTCAGAATTTTGTTTTGTAGAGCTCTGTATATTTTTTTGACACTTAAATGGATAAAATAATGAGATTAAGATGGTCCCAGGGTTGATCCCCAGATAAACTCCAGTCTGTGCTTAAAAAGATGTTCTCACTGGGTCTGTTCATAGTTGACCTAAACTCTCGGGCTAAGCAAGAGGAAAATAGGCCATAATTTCCTTCTGACTTCTGTCCAATTACTATTGCTGAAAAGTGTGTGTAAATGGATTTCGGACGAGTACAGAATCAGACTTGGCTGTGATGCTTTCTTGGTTGAATGGCATCACCGTCCAGGCTAACGTGAAGAAGGCAGCTATTTGTCACATTGAGTCTTGGCTGGAACTTCTACTGGAGCTATCAACTCTTAATTCCATTTCTCTGCTCCTTGCCAGTAGTCTTTAATATCTTTCAAGGGTTTAATTCCTCCTTTGATGTGGTGCCTTGGCTTCAATAGCCACTTACGATAAAGTATTCCCTATCCTAATAATTCTCCCTAGAGACATTCATAATCTCCTTTATGCTTGTAGAACTAATCTTGAGCTTATTCATTTGATGACCACAGAAATCTGTTCACTAGTCTCTTAAACCCAGTTATAATTTTAAACATTTCTGTTAGATCTCTTGCACTTATGTCCAGTGAACACAATTCTAGTTTCCCACATTTTTCACGATCTAGTATTGTCCTAGTGAATCTTATGCTGCACCCTTTCAATCATTCCCAGTATTATTTCTATAATGGGTTGTCTAAAACTGCAACCTAGCCAGTGCGTTCATTGTCACTTAGACCATAAGAGATAGGAGCAGGAGTAGGCCGTTTGGCCCTTCGAGCCTGCTCCGCCATTTAATGAGATCATGGCTGATCTGATTTTTACCTCAACTCCACTTTCCCGCCTTTTTCCCTTGCTTTTGTACAACTGAAGCATCACTTCCTTGCTTTTGTATTCACTCTTGAATATATAAACCCAGAATCCCTTTTGCCCATTTTATACCTTTCTATCTGTGATCTTGTTTTAAAGATCATATCTGTATCTTTAGATCTCTGTTCTTTTACTCCATATATTTCAGTTTTGTTCTTTTCCCTGACACATACTTCCCATTAATCTGCATTTGCCATTTATCTGCCCATGCTCCTAACACGACAGTCCTGTAACTTTTTGCATTCCTCCTCAGTTTACCATGTAATCCAATTTGGTATCACCAGCAACTTTCATATCATTTTCTATGTCCATGCCCTAATCACTCATATGGAGGACAGTTCCAACACAGCCTTGGGGGATGCCACTGGCTACATCTTCCCAATTAGAGAAACATTCATTTACTCCAACTTTGCCCTTTAGCTGACACTTTGCATTTAATACCATGGGCATTATCTTAGCAATAACTCTACTGTGGCACTTTATTAGATGCTTTTTGGAAGTTCATATATACCATGTCTACTGCGTTCATTTTGACTATAGAAACAGGAATAGGCCATTCAGTTCATTCCGCCGTTCAATTAGATTATGGATGATCTGTACCTCAACTCCATTTACCCGCCATTGTTCCATAACCCTTGATACCCTTGCCTAATTGATCTCAGCCTTCACAATTTCAATTGACCCAGCATCCACGGCCTTCTGGCGGGGGTGGGGAGAGACAAGTTCAGATTTCCGCTACCCTTTTTGTGGAAAAAATGCTTTCTGATTTCACTCCTAAATGTCCTAGCTGTAATTTTAAGATTATGCCCCCTTATTTTCGATTGCCCACCAAGGAAATAGTTTCTCTGTATCTACCCTATCGAAACTCATTATCATTTTAAACACCTCAATTAGATCACCCTTTAAACTCATGGGAATACAAGCCATGTTTATGCAACCTAGCCTCATAATTTAACTCTTTAAGCTCTGGTATCATTATGGTGAATCTGTGCTGTACCCCTTCCAAGACCAATTTATCTTTACTGAAGTTCAGTGCCCAAAACTGAACACTACTCCAGATAGAGTCTGACCAAGGCCCTGTACAACTGAAGCATCACTTCCTTACTTTTGAATTCCAACTCCCTAGATAAACACGAGGGGGAAAGGAATAGAAAGATATGTTGATAAGGTTAGATAAAGTGGGGTGGAAGGAGACTTGTGTGGAACATAAACACCGGCATGGACCAGTTGGGCAGAATGGCCTGTTACTATGCTGTACGTTCTTTGTAATTCTATGAAATAAAGTCCAACATTCCACTAGCCGTACTTTTTTAGATTACTTTTTATACCCATGCGTACTAACTTTGTGATTTATGTAAATGGACACCTAAATCCCTTTGCTTCTCCACAGCTTATAGTCTCTCACCATTAAGCAAATATTCAGATTTGTCTTTTCATAATTTCTAAGTCCTTTATTGCCTACTACTGATTTATGGCTAACTGATCTATCGTTAAACTTGGCTGATCATTGTCCCCTTTTATGGTGCAATTCTGGTTTCCAAAGGCTATTGGAAAGTTGTGGTTAGTAACTCATATTTTATCACTATCCTTTCTTTGTATTTTTGGGTAGAACATCCAAACCTGGTGGCTTCTCAACTTTTGAGTACTATTAACCTTGTATTACATTTTCTATTGCTCTTCATGCTGTCCTCTAGTATATTGTTAGACTTTCACCCATCTCTAAATTAAGTAAAATGTTTGAGCTTTTTTGCCATTAATTTATTCTGATTGTTTTCTTTGTTCTGTAGCAGCTCCAGCCCTCATTTGATTATCCTCTTGCTCCTGATGATTTTATAAAAGCTTTTGCTTATTAACCTTTATGTTGACTACCGGTCTCTCTCCATAACTTCTCTAACTCTTTTAATTTCACTTTTTGCTTCTATTCTTTGGATATTTCTCCCGGATTTCTTCTGTATTACCAACATTAACTTGATCATGTGCCCTCATTTTAGATTTTATTCTTTTAATATTATGGAACTTTAGCCCTTGATGCAAACTCTTTAATCCTGCTTGGAATGTTTTTAGTCTGCACTCTATCCATTTCTCAGTATTTCTCAGTGCTGGTCTGCCGTTTCTTTTAACTTTGCTTTCTTCCAGTCTAACAGCTTTGTTTTTGATTTTTTTAATTGTTACGCTCGCTGGCCCCTCCGTGTTTTACTTTCAGGTTGCTTACTTGCTCTGGTTTGTTTATCTAATCAAAAAAGAGCATTATATTTACTCATTCACTCCCTGGCTATATAGATCTCTGATCTGAAATTCCCCCATTTCCTGTCTTGTTTACTAATATGTTTTACTACTTCGATTTTGTTCTATTCCTGTTTCGCTATTTCACTTTGTTTCACTGGATTGTTGTTTACTAATTTTGGCCACAAGTGAGTGTTGTGCCATATAAATTCGAAACAATTTTTTTTGAGACATGCTCTACTTCCCTAAGTCCACAGAGCCAAGGTTTATAGTGTGCAGGAGTACTACTGAAGTTTAACCAAATACTAGCACAACTACTTGCATTTATATAACACCTTTTAATGTAAGAAATGTCGCAAGGTATTTTACAGAGGAGAGCGATAAAATAGATAATAGAATGAACACTGAGTAATATTGGCATAGTTAGGAGAGGTGACTGAAAGTTTTTAAAAGTGGCGAGAGAAGTGGTGAAAGAGGGATTTGGGGATGGAGTTCGAGTGTAAAGCTGAGGTGGCTGAAAGATCTGCCAGCAGTGGTGGGATGAAGGGAGGGCAGGATGCACAAAAGACCAGAGTTGGAGGTCTAAAAAGTGCAGGAGGAGTTTGCAGTGATAGTGTGGTGAGGCCATGGAGGGATTTGGAGAAGAGAATTAGGATTTTAAATATAAGTTGTTGGGGAATCAGTACATGGGGTGATGGGTGAGCTGGGCGTGGTCTGGAACAGGAAACGAGTCAGAGTTGTGGACAAGTTGGAGCTTATGAAAAGTCGGAGGCCAGTAAGGAGAATATTGGAGAAGTCAAACTTTGAGGTGGCAAAAGCATGGTTAAAGGTTTCAGCGCTGGTGGGGCAGAAGCAGGCAGTGTTGTGGAGATGGGACGGGACTAAGTGGTGTTGGTGATAGAATGTGGTATCAAGCATAACTGTGGATCAAACAGGACACCCAAGATCTTGCACAGTCCAGTGTAGCTTGAGGAAGTACCTGGGGAGAGAGGTGGAGTGAGTTGCAAAGGAACAGAGTTTATGGGATCAGAAAGCTATGGTTAGTTTCCGCCACCTTGTCCAGCAAGGAGAATGCTGTAGTTGCTTCAGTTTAGTGTTATCTGGAGGAAAATGCAAATGTTCTTACTGATACTGATGGGTATACTCTTCCAGATTCCACTAATGATATCTGCAGATCTGTCTAGGTCATGCATTTGATTGTCTACATGATAACAGTGACTACATTTCAAAAGTAATTAATTAGTTCTGAAGTGCTTTGGGCCATCCTGAGGGCATGAAAGGAGCTATATAAATACATGTTTATTTTTTTCTTTACTGTGTCTGCCAGAGATTGGACTCTGTTCCAATCTTTCAACATCAGGATTGTCAACTTAGAGTGAAAGAGACAGGACTTACCATTTTCTTCTTCCCCTGCCCCCTCAGTATCCTGAGAAGTCACTAGTTTGTCAATAGACACTTGATATGTGGGTTTGAGCCAGTACTGGCCAGACAAAAGTATCAGAAAGTCCTCATAAAGGGGGCAAGGTGTGTGATAGTGGACCATAAAATGAGTGCATTGCTACCATCTTTCAGACCACATCGTGAACACATAACATGCTACACGAGATGACAATTTCATCAGTTGGGGATGCAGAGCTTCAGCAACAACTGCTTTCCCCTCTGGAACTCATCCATGGTATGTGATATGTCCCTGGATATGTGAACGTGTTATTATCCACACCTTGCAAGTAATGCCTTACAGTAGCTGTCATCCCAAGACTTGAATTCCCACATCAGCCATATGATGCACGTCAGCCTTTAGCTTAATTAAAGGAGCTATGCAGGACAGATACAACACTCCTTGGTGTTCTATAGATTCTGGGAAATCATTAAATTGATAATTTTAAAAAGCTCATTTTATAATGTTCAGCACTGCAAACTTCAGTATTTGTATAAATCATATTTTTATCACCTCTGACCCACATACTTCTAATTAGAATTATGCCAGTCAGGTACAGGTAGCATCATAAAAGATTCACATTAATGTGACTACCTTATTCTGCAAACTGGAATGAAAGTTCAGGCATGTATTAAGTTACATGATATGATTTTTGATTAGACCCTAAATCTTTTTTCCTATAGATTTTTTAGGAGTTTTAAAATAAAATCTCGATGAGCGTTACAGTAGTCAATGAAAAATTACTGTTGAAAGTGTAAAATCATTTTGTTCATAATCTTGTCGCAACTTCATAAAGGATTATTAAATTTGAGCAATTTGAAATATTTGTTATTGAAACAGAAAGCTTTATAGCATTCTTAATTAATTAAATCATTTTGCAATTGCTGATGACTTCAAGCATTAAAATTGCACAGCCTTCATTGTTTTCCAAAGCTTTTTTGAACAATACAATGGCATATGATGATGCAGAACTCTAGTTTCTGGAAGGAAATTATTGCATTAAAGTGCAGATGGCCAAAAAGTCAAATTGAGTGCTGTCACTTATGCCACTATCAATAGTTTGAGCATGTATTAAAAAATCAATTTTTTCCCCCTAAATCTTAGGCACTGAAATGTTTGTTCCTCATTCAAGCTGGTCATCTTTTTCTGCATTACCCTCTTTAGTGTAAATTAGGGAAGACATTCTAAAATTGAATTGTGTTTCTCCTTTGATGTTTTTTTGTTTACAGCTCCTCAGACCCATAGTGTTGCACATCAAATGCTTTAAAGTCTTTTGCAAGGAACTTCTTTCTTTCTCCTATGTTGTGAATTGGTTAAATAAA
The DNA here is from genome assembly GCF_035084215.1 of Heptranchias perlo. Taxonomy (NCBI): domain Eukaryota; kingdom Metazoa; phylum Chordata; class Chondrichthyes; order Hexanchiformes; family Hexanchidae; genus Heptranchias; species Heptranchias perlo. Next base: position 67,643,348 of record NC_090333.1, read on the forward strand.
GAAGCTGGCTCTCCGAGGTAGTTTTGGCTTGACAAGCTTTCCCCAGTTTCGCCTCAGTTTTTCTTAACTATTTGGAAAGTAAAAAAACAAAAAATAGCATGTTAAAGAACTCTACAACTTAAAGGTATGTAAAGCTTTTACATTAAAAAAAATTCTATTACCCCATCTAATGTTGAAACCCATTGTCTTTCTCAACTCTTGGATTGGTTTTCACTAATAGTCTAGTCTTTAATTAAACTGAATAGATACATCGAGGAAAGAAAACAAACTGATAAAAATAAACTAAATCTTCATAACTTTGACATTGAAGTACTGATGGTTGACAAAAGTTGTTAGTTGGCCAAGAAAATAGAAACTGATATTGTACACTTATCTTTGAAGTCCATTTTCTAAAAAAGCTACACAATGCTTCCTGTATATGGGAAAAAGAAAGAAAGACTTTCATTTATATAGCACCTTTCACGACCTCAGGATGTCCCAAAGTACTTTTTGAAGTCACTGTTGTCATGTGGGGACACACAAAACTAGGCTGTTGCATGCAGGAGGCTTATTGTGTTAGTGTTGGAATGAGTTCCCAACGTATTGAACCAGTCAAATGTATTGGACCAGTTACCGGTTGTAACTAAATCCTTGCTAAAGATGTAGCAGAGCAAAATACTCTTCTTTCTCTCTTTCTTCTCCCGCCCCATTTGTTTTATGATCTGAACTAACTGTCAATATCTGGCAGTTGGTAGTTCATATCATAACCCCAAATCTGGCCTATTTGTCTTTTCACCTCCTTTTGCTACAAGAAATGATTTGGTGTAGCAAATAGTTGTACTGGGAAGGTATCGCAGAAATTATTCTATAGATTGAAAAGAAACTTCAGTGTAGATAACAAGAGTTTCAATGGCATTACCATCGTCGAATCCCCCACTATCATTCTGTGGGTGGGTTGCCATTAACCAGAAACTCAACTGGACTTGCCACATAAATGCCATGGCTACTAGAGCAGGTGAGAGGCTGGGTATTCTGCTGTGAGTGGCTCACCTTCTGACTCCCCATAGTGCTGCCCCCAGTTTGAGTGAAACCGCACCAGCAAAGCCAAATTGATAAATTTGACCAAAAGCACCGTGCAGGTTATAATGACTTAACAAAATGTGTACTGTGACAATATAAACATCCAGCCTGTTTCAAGTTTTTGCTTGTGTGTAGGAAATTGTGCATGTGTCAGATAGTAACTGATCTACACGAATGTATTGTTTCAGGATATAGTTGCCATGTAAGTTTTTTTGTTTTAAGAGCATGTCTACGTTATTAGATGTACGTGTATGCGGCAAGTTGTAACAGGTGATTTGTGATGGAGGTTTTCTTCAAAATACTTAATATCTTTGTACTTGCTATCTAAAAGATATTCTGAAGCCGAATTGAAGGTAAAGATGGTGGATTTTTTTTTGTCATAGCCAAGGCAGTAATCAGCTGGGCACATTTCCAAAGAATTACTCCTTTAAAGCATATAGTTACCCAGTATTTCCTTCCCTTTGTATTCTGAAGGATAACATCTTGTTGGCTTGAGTTTATTCTGGTTGCAAATTTGTACTTTGTGATATGGTTCAGTTCACTGGAATGGTTGTAGACTTTGGTTATACAGAAGACATAAATAACCAGATCATGTGAACACTAATAGCTAGCTTTTGGCATAACTTGTGTTCAGGTATCTGATTGTTGATATGGTGTGGAAAAGATCACTATAACTGCCATTACAGATTGCAACCAAATCTTTCCACGTGAGGTCGAGAGTAAAGAATAACTGCCTTTTCTGCAGCTAGCTTATAAAGAATTTACATAAGTGGGAGATTGTGTTCCTAAATATCTCATCAGCTAGGTATTGCATAATCTGCTTTTGTTTTAGGTAGGCAGTCTTAACATGTAGTTTAATATATGCCTATATTTTGCATATCTACACATCTCTTGTATATCACAGTTTAAAACCGCTAACTTCCTATTTTTGACATTATGGAGATGCCTGACTTTTGGAAAAGCACTGCTGGCTTTGTATGTAGCAGTACATAGCCAGTAATGGCATTTGCTGTTTTGAAAAGCTCCTACTGTAATTAGTGAGTTCCATCATAATACATGGACTTGAGGAGAGCAGAGACCCAAAATGACATTTCTAGAAACCTAAAAATATTTTGTGCGTACGGTAGGAGACTGTGGTGGTTTTGGTTTTAGAAAGGGAGACATGGGGAAGTGCTTTCTACAAAGTACCTGGTTAGCCTTTCCTTCTTTAAAGAGCAGGCTGCGGCAAAATACCAGAGAAATATCCTTTTAATACAGATTGCATTTCATAATTTATTATGTAAACAGTTTCCAGCAGCTTCTGAAGTGGCTCGATTCTGATACTCATTAAAGGTTCTTGATAATGTCATTCAGTGCTAACTTGCCATGCTGCCAACATGAATTTGGACATTGAGAAAATCTCAGTATCGTTTCATGCCTGCATCATTAAACATGCTCTCGAGTACTAATTTGAATAGCAGCGCGGATTGCAGTGCATTCCATTCATGCTTTAGATCTAGTGAAACACTAGGTGATGGCATTTGCCATTGCTGTAACCCTTACTGTGAAATAACATGTAAATATCGTTGGCACAGTGTGGGGAAGTAATAAAGTCTGTGTAACACATTGTGGTAGAATGTTGCTGTTTCACAGTTTTTTTTTGTGACAGATGTTGAGGATTATGAAGTAAAATTGAATTTGGATAGTCTCAATGGAATCTCTTGTAAACACAAGTTCCCAATAGAAAAGTGCTTTCGTATGTTAGCATTAAAACGGTATGCTCAAATATTCCAGTGACACATCCAAGAACACCCAGATATTCATACTTGTTGCACATATATTACCTGAAGGTTTTTTTCTTTGTTTGGCCTGAACACACTTGACAGCACACAATTTTTTTTGTGCCAGTTTGCTTCTGTCACCTCCTCCTCTCCTGTAATCATTACTTCTGCTTAGGTACACCTCCACAGTTTCCAGTTGCCGTCCAGTATGTCCTCCAAGAGATTATTCTTAGGGTGAGCCTAGTCAATGAGTTGGCCAACTGTTCGCCATGGAGACATCACAGCTGACTCCAATTGAGCTCTCGTCTACACTTTATAGCTGGTACCAATGAATGAGGATCAAGAACCTTGGGTGATCTGCTCTCCTTTCTCCCCCCCCCCCCCCCAGCCAATTGTAACACGCCTACTGCCATCCTCGCTGACTTCAGGCACTCAGCACAGGTGGTATTCCAAGACTTTCTACTTTGTCTGGCTCAGCTATATAATGGCTTTATTAGTTGAACCATTGGGCAGCTAAGTATACCCATTTCTCATACAAGTGAGAAAATAAAGGCAATGCGTGCTCATATATACAGTTGTTTAGGTTCCAGCCAACATTTGGAAGTTCTAATTTCATTGAAAGCTGAACCCTCTTTAAAGGTGATACTATAAAAAAAGCTCCAAGCAAGCCCCTCTTTGTAATACAGAAGCTCACTTTGTGTCCTCAACTGACATCACTAATTTCAGTCTTTGTTTTATGTTCTGCTGTTTACACTTGGTAGTGAATTTCTGGATACGAAAGAAGTATTTTGTTTGTTTCATTTATTTATTGGTTTGTTTTGATCATCAAAGTGGTTTGCTCCCAAATGTTTTCCAAATTTGGTTCACTGACATGCAAGAGCTGGCATTGGCAACAAATGTTAAAACATAACTGATAATGGCTGCCAACAAGGATGTTCATGTGGAACAGGAAAGATTGTACTGTTTCAGAAATATGAAACAGCTTGCATTCCCAAATAGTTACTGAAGAAATAACTGTTCCTTAAATGATCTGGCATTTTTTATTCTGCCTACATTCAAGTTTTTAGCACAACTTTTGAATTTAGTAATCAGTTCCCCTGCCCCCCCCCCCCCCCCCCCCCACAATTTTTTTGCCCTTTTCGTCTCTTAAACCCACTGCCCCCCTTCTCTGCTCACCCCAAAGGCAGTGACTCATGCGGGTATATGTTTGTCCAGGAACCAGCAGCCCTCTATGGTGTTCACCCAAGTGGCCATGTGTGAGTTTACAATACCTGTGAGTGACTTCAAAGCAAAGTGTGATTCTGCATACAAACTTTGCAGCAAGATCATTTGGATAGCAATCATTAATTGGATCTCTGGCTTTCTTCCACCCAAGCACGAGGCCAATTGTATTGCTCTAGCTAGCTAAGATATACCAAACGAAGCTCTGAACCATTTGGAACCACTTTTGTTATTGTGATTCAAACTTTCGTAAAATCTAATGCTTTGGTGGTGCAATTTTAAAATTTCACTAAATTTTCAATGACCACCTGCAAAAGATTGTCTGCACTAGTACATATGTACCCCAGGTTTACAAATAATATAAACAGCATATGGTATAAGCTTTAGGTTTTATAGTAACATTTACATTTTCTAGTCAGCCTTCTAATATAAAGCTGCTTTATTTAAGTAGATATAAAAATAGTGTTGCATACAGACCAGGGCGATCCCAATATTACCCCCAATCTCATAGTGGAAGAGATGCTGCAGCTGAGCTCAGATTTCCACTCCTGATCTTTATCTGGCAACTCCTAGTGAAGTCCATGTGTGGCTGTCTGGTGAGGACAGGATTGGACTTGACTGTGATTCATCCTGCAGTTGAATAACCTAATGTTTGATGCCAAATCACACACATGAAGAATAGCCATTTGGGTGAGGAGGCCTGTGGAACTGTACCCCAGCAAGAGTAAGCATCTGCAAGAAAGGTGGGATATAGAAAAAGTTGGCAGTAAACCTCATTAATGAACCAATGCTGCTGCAGTATCCCTCCAAATTATCGCAGAATTTGCTTTGTATCCAAGCAAAAGACAAATAACTCCTTAAGTACTATAGAAGCCTTTTTATTTAATTGCACCCATACCTTATCAACTCTCAGAATCGTCAGCCTTTCTGAGTGTACTATATATGGAAGTATGTGTCTTATACTTTATTTTGTGTCCTGTTAAAAGGAGAGAGAAATGGTTTCCTCGGAAATTAAGACAGTTCTCAATCCTTGTATTTCCATTCTTGTTAGTTCTAGGCTGTAGCACAAAAGTGTTCTAATACTATCCAAGATTGGTACCTACAAATAATATAAAGCATTCTGTAGATAATTTCTTAGTAATTTGTGCTGTTCTTTTAGAGTAACTCTAAATAGCAGTCAATTAATGAATAGCTTCCTTAGATGAGCAATTAAAGCACTTTATTTGGTTTAATTTGCTGTGCTGGAACTGTAGCAACCCATGTGTTGACTGGAGTGATGTTTCTCATTTGCAGTAGGGCTTGTAGTGTCAAATTTAATTTCCTATTAAATCTGTAAAGAATAAACTAACTTTGGAAGTTTCTGTCCTTGTGTTACCTTACAGGAGGCAGCTGGTTCTGAAGGGTGAGCCAGGTGTTACCAGACTCGATGAATTTCCATCGAAATGTCCGAGAGGTCAGGCCAGAGCACAAAGGCAAAGGATGGGAAAACAAAGTACGCAACACTCAACCTGTTTAACACGTACAAGGGTAAATCAATAGAGACTCAGAAAAATGCAGGTGAGCCTATTCTAGTTTGTGTGTGTAATTTTGCTTTAATAGCAATATTTTTGTCGTCTCTTTCCCCATCCTTTTCCTTGGGCCTTTGAGAGGACAGGTTGGTGAGCTGCTCCCTTGCCCTCTTAATGCTGGCCATTGGGACTATGTTGATCCACCTTTTCATTCTTCCTATCCTTCTGTGGAGGAGCACTTTTCTTCTGCTCAGCACCTCTCCCGGTGCCACGGCAGAAATTGAGAATATACACACCATATGATGATCTTGTTACGTGGATTAGCGCATTGGAGCAGCAGTGGCTTATTTTTCTAATTGGTAATTTAAGGCTTTTCATATAATTTTATGAAGATTGAAAAGTAACTGAAAACATTGGACTGCTGTTGTAATTTTTGGTTTATTCCGGTTTTATGCCTGTTATAAATGAAAATGTGCAAGTTAAATTGTGCTTGAAGATTTTTCTCAGGAGTAAATCTCGCACATGCAGATGGCCAGGATTTAATTGCTCTGACCTAGACAACAACAAAAGCCTACAGTAGAAATAAAAAGTTTAATTTACTGCCTAAGAGGTTTTTAAATGAACAAACACATTGAAATTGTAAAATGTGTCATACCTTTAATCTGTTTTATCTTAACCTTTTCAAAACTGAAGAATATATTTTTCAAGCACAGAATGTTTTATTGTTTTAGCAAGCACATTTTAGTAAAGTCAATGAATTCTATAATTTTCAGCTGCTACAAGTTTAATTTAGTTTCCTTTTTTTCCCATCTGTTTTATGGTTCAGTTCTTCAACATTGTTAACATTACACTTCTGTAACTAATATATCCTAGATTCTCCTTTGTTTCTAGTTTGCTGAAAATGTGTTTTTGTGGCAGTTCTGGTTTAAAGCATATTGTAACTTTTGATTTTTTTTTTGTCTAAGATTTTCTTTTCTCGCTAGTTTTCTCTCTTCTGAAGGTTTTGACTGACCCCTGCTGGGGTGTGGTTCCACAGGCACTGGTTGCTTTCCAGTACACTAAAGTACTCATTTTTGTGAGTTTAGACAGGGATTGGTGGCAAGTTATTTAGCACCAGTCCTGACCATCTTTCTATCTAGAGTCCACACATGCAGTTCTGGCAGGTCATCAGGAGTAGGGACACTGGCCAAATATTTTGCCCCTCTAACCCTGAGAGTGCTGAAGCCAACTATAGAATTCCAATTGATACTCAGCTAAGATCAACTATCTCAGCACAGGTCATGAATTCATACTGGGATCTTTCTGCACTGTATGGTTCAGCTACTCATTGAGCCATCTGGCAAGGCCCTGTTTTAGTTCTTTAGAATTTTTTTTCATAGTTGCCTCAGTTTCTGAAGAAACATTTTGAACAGTTTTCATGCTGAATTATTAGAGCTTAGTAACGCATTTAAGAATGAAAAACTTGTAAGTGGCTGTTCTATTTCGAGAGATGCTGAACTTATTAAAGCAGGTTAGCAACAAAGTTACATGTACCCTGTAGACAACTGAGTATGGCTTAACTCAAATACATGCACTAAAGGTATGGCTGTTTAATTGTAATAATTTTCACAAGTGCTTAATATTGAATGTACCTTACAATACATATAAATACAAATTTCATACTGAACCCTGGAGAGAGTAAGCAAATGAGCACACTTATGAAAATGTCAATTATAGACCAAAAATAAATGTTTTTTTTACATACCCTATAAGCCTGCAGTTTAGTATTTAGATTGTTGATTTAGAACTGGAGGCCTAAAGAATTAAAAATTGTTACAGGACCTGACCTATGTTCAGGTATTACCAAAAAACGCATCAATTAAAATTCTTAAGGTCACATAGTGCTCGCAGTTATAGGCCAGTTCTGAGCAGAAGTCTGCACCCATTTTAACAGTAATTTAGTTGTGACGCTGAGAGAAATTCTGTATTGTAGAAGGAAATTGGTGTTATATTGAGTACATGGTTGAAAATGTAAAGGAAATCAGTAGTGCAAAATAAAGTCCCACGTGCTTTGAATCGTCATAGTTATACTCTCATCCCTAACCTTTATTTGGTCACTATCTACAGTTGCAGCACGCCACGGATTGCAAAGCCTGGGCAAAGTCGCCAGCTCACGGCGCATACCACCACCTACCAATCTTCCGAGCCTCAAAGCAGAGAACAAAGGAAATGATCCCAATGTGAATATCATACCAAAGGATGGATCAGGATGGGTCACCAAATCAGAACAGCAAGAAGAGGAGAGGTACAGACTAGAGTGAAGTTGTCTTCATAGAACTTTATTGCACCAAACGTGCAAACTGTAGAAACTAGTGAGTGCATACTTTTCATTGCAGCTCCCAAAGTATGCTAACCTATTATCTACAAAAATGAAACTTTTTCTAATGCTGTCTATTTTACATGCAGATGTGTAGGCAACTAAAGAGTAAGCATAATTGGCTTAGCATCCACCTCCTTTAGGGTAGACCATTGTCACCTGTGAAGAGGAAATACCACTCAAGTCCACTATTTTCTCCCTCCACTGAGGAAAAGTTGGAGGGAATGACATTTTAAAAAAAAACACTATGAACAATATGGGTGGCAGTAAGCAAGAACTTTGCAATACGATGAAATGGCAGCATTGTGACGGCCTCAATCTAGAAATATGAACCTAGAGATTTTATATTAAGAATAAAATGGTTGAGAAATTTTGATTTGTTTACAATTGATATTGACATTTTAAACTTGGTGCTCTGAAAGGGGGTTTTAAGTAAGATAGATAAAGAAGATGACTGCATATTTGATGAGCTAATACAGTAATTGTCCAAATTAGTACAGTTTCTGTTAAAGTATTTGTCAAGATTTTGGTGGAATAGACTGATATTTTTATCCTGTCATCTGTTTTATATAAAAGCAAGAGACCTAATACCAAAATTATGATTTAAATAACAGTACCACTGCAGCCCAAGTACAAGAACCCCAGCAGCCCAGTTCAGATTCCCCAGCTCCAAGCACACCGGAGGTACCAAGTACAGTTGTGAAATCCTGGGCCCAGACCAATAACCACTCTGGACAAGGAGATGGTAAGCATCTATAAACCAGAATGAGCCATTCGCTGGTTTGGTTAATGTGTGCTACATTTGTTGATGTGTACAGTGTGTTCAGTAATATGAGCTTGATAATGAATGAATATTTGTCCATGATGAACTTTCAAAGCAGTTGCAATACTACAATATTGTCATTTGTGACGGGGGTCACATCTTTTTCTCCTGCCCCCAACCAATTGACCAATCCATCCTTGGTCACAGGCCTCTATCAGCATCACTCTTCAGTCAGTCAATGGGAGATGTACAGCAGAAACCTGTGACAGCTCTTCTAATTTTCCTTTGTTGCCTCCCTGACACCCCAGTTGGAAGTGCCAGATCTTCACTTGCAGGACAAATGCATCATGCCATAAAATGGAGGGTCACAGATTCAAGCTTTTCAGCTGAGTTCCTGTCCTCGTCCACATTGCTGTGTGGAACGTCCCACGTGGATCACCCCATTGATCCTTCATCGAGCTGTACCACTTACAATCCTTATCATCCATTTGCCTGTGTAATATTGAAACAGATGTCTTGTATGAAGTGGTGATGAAAATAAAACTAACTAATTGACCTCCTGTTGCTCATGGACAAAAACGCAAAAGATATCTCTGTTCCTCTGTCTCTGCTCGTCTCACACTATTACGTTGACTATATCTTTGTCTTCAATTCTCTTTTTTTTCCTCTATATACGAATTAAGAACAGGAGTAGGCCATTCGGCCCCTTGAGCCTGCTCTGCCATTTGATAAGATCATGGCTGATCTGATTGTGACCTCAACTCTACTTTCCCGTCTACCTAATATAACCTTTGACTCCCTTGTTAATCAGGAATCTATCTAACTCAGCTTTAAAAATATTCAATGATCCTGCTTCCAACGCTCTCTGGGGAAGGGAATTCCACAGACTCACGACCCTCTGAGAGAAAACATTTCTCCTCATCTCCATTTTAAATGGGAGACCCCTTATTTTTAAACTGTGGCCCCTAGTTCTAGTCTCTCCCAGAAGGGGAAACATCCTCTCAGCATCTACCCCTTCTAGTCCCCACAGGATCTTATGTTTCAATAAGATCACCGCTCAGTCTTCTAAACTCCAGTGTATACAGGCCCAAGTTGTCCAACTATATGCCTCGCTCTTCATCATTGATGTTTATTTCTTTGGCTCTTGTTTTCATTCTTTCTCTCCTCTCTTTCCTCCTCTTTCTCCACCCCCCCCCCCCTAATTTGGCACCACTCCCTTGTTGACCTCCACTCCTGCCAGGGTTGGATCCCTCCTGGAGATGCCACAGCCATGGTGCCTACCACTTTCTCTCAGATCTGCAATCCCAAATACTTCATCCTCCTTTGCAGGCCAACATCGTGCCCAGTTCATTCACAGATGATTGTCTTCTCAAATCTCCCCACCCTCATCTCTTCTTACTTCCATCCTTGAAGGCCCAACTCCCCACCCAACAGGTTCCCAATCTGTGAATCCCAACACATTGATAACCCTCTGAATGAAAAAATTCCTCCTCATTTCAGTCCTAAATGTCCAATCCCTTATCCTAAGATCATGCCCCCCAGGTCTAGACTCTCCAGCCAGGAGAAATAGCCTCTCAGCATCTACCCTGTCAAGCCCTCTCAGAATCTTATATGTTTCAATGAGATCACTTTTCATTCTTCTAAACTCCAGAGTATAGGCCTATTCTACTCAATCTCTCCTCATAGGACAACCCTTTCATCCCAGGAATCAATCTAGTGAACCTTTGTTGCACCGCCTCTAAGGCAAGTATAGTAAGGAGACCAAAACTGTAGAGAAAACAGAGAGTAGGAATAAACTGGACATTTTCAGATTGGCAGGCTGTAACTAGTGGGGTACTGCAAGGACCAGTGCTTGGGCCTCGGCTATTTACAATCCATTAATGATTTAGATGAAGGGACCGAGTGTAATGTATCCAAGTTTGCTGACGATACAAAGCTAGGTGGGAAAGTAAGGACTCCAGGTGTGGTCTCACCAAAGCCCTGTAGAACTGCAGCAAGACTTTGTTACTCTTGTACTCCAACCCCCTTGCAATAAAGACCAACGTACCTTCCTAATTGCTTGCTGTACCTGCATGTTAACTTTCTGTGTTAACCATGTATGACACCTAAATCCCTCTGAACACCAACATTTAATAGTTTCTGACCATTTAAAAAAAAAATTCTGTTTTTCTATTCTTCCTTCCAAAGTGAATAACCTCACATTTCCCCACATCATACTTCATCTGCCACCTTCTTGCCCACTCACTTAACCTGTCTATATCCCTTTGCAGACTCTGTGTCCTCCTCACAACTTACTTTCCCACCTACCTTTGTATCATCAGCAAACTTGGATACATTACACTCAGTCCCTTCATCTCAGTCATTAATATAGATTGTAAATAGCTGTGGCCCAGCACCGATCCTTGCGGCACCCCACTAGTTACAGCCTGCCATCCTGAAAATGACCTGTTTATTCCTACTGTCTGTCTTCTGTCCGTTAACGAATCCTCTATCCATGCTAATACATTTCCCCAATCCCATGAGCCCCTATCTTGTGTAACAACCTTTTGTGTGGCACCTTAGCAAATGCCTTTTGAAAATCCAAATATACTACATCTCCTTTATTGACCTTGCTAGTTACATCCTCAAAAAATAACTCTAGTAGATTTGTCACACGATTTCCCTTTCATAAAACCATGTTGACTCTGCCTAATCATATTATGATTTCTTAAGTGCCTTGTTACCACTTCCTTAATAATGGATTCCAGCATTTTCCAGACTACTGATGTCAAGTTAACTGGCCTGTAGTTCCCTGTTTTCTCTCACCCTTCTTTCTTGAATAGCGATGTTACATTTGGTACCTTCCAATCCACTGGGACCGTTCTAGAATCTAGGGAATTTTGGAAAATCGCAACCAATACATCCCCTATTTCTGCAGCCACCTCTTTTAGAACCCTAGGATGTCAGCCATCTGGTCCAGGGATTTGTCGGCTTTTAGTCCTTTTAATTTCTCCAATACTTTTTCTTTACTAGTATTAACTACTTTAAATTCCTCACTCTCATTAGACCCTTGGTTCCCCACTATTTCTGGTATGTTTTTTGTGTCTCCTGTGAAGACATACAAAATATTTGTTTAACGTCTCTGCCATTTCCCTATTCCCCATTATATTTTTTCCTGTCTCAGCCTCTAAAGGACCCACGTTTGCTTTCACTACAGTTTTCCTTTTTACACACTTGTAGAAGCTCTTGCAATCTGGTTTTATATTTTTTGCTAGTTTATTATCATTCTATTTTCTCCCTCTTTAGCAATTTTTTGGTCATCCTTTGCTAGTTTCCAAAACCCTCCCAATCCTCAGGCTTACTACTCTTGGCAATATTACAAGCCTCTTTTAATCTAATACTATTCCTAACTTCTTTAGCCGTGGGTGGATCACTTTTCCTGTGGCATTTTTATTCCTCAATGGAATGTGTATTTGAGAATCATTAAATATTTCTTTAAATGTTCGCCATGGCTTATCTACAGTCATACCTTTTTAATTTAATTTCACAATCAACCTTAGCCAACTCCTCCATACCTATGTAATTGGCTTTGTTTAAGACTCTAGTTTCGGACTTAAGTACATCACTCTTGAACTCAATATGAAATTCTGTCATATTATGATCACTTTCCCCAGAGGATCCTTTACTATGAGATTACTAATTAACCCTGTTTCATTACACAAGATAAGGTCTAAAATGGCCAGTTCCTTGATTGGTTCCACGACGTATTGTTCTAGGAAACTGTCTCGAATGCATTTCATAAACTTGTCCTCCAAACTACATTTGCCCATTTGATTTGCCCAGTCTATATGAAGATTAAAATCCTCCATGATTATTGCTTTACCTTTATTACAAGCTCCTCTTATTTCTTGATTAATACTCTGTCAACATTGTAACTACTGTCAGGTGACCTGTAAAATACTCCCACCAGTGATTTCTGCCCCTTGTTATTTCTTATCTTCACCCATACTGCTACTTCCTGATCTTACGAGCCAACATCCTTTCTCGCTACTGGCTTTATGTCATCCTTTATTATCAGGGCTACCCCCTCCCTCCACCTCCTTTTCCATTTTGTCTGTGTTTTCGAAAAGTCAATTACCCTGGAATATTTAGTTCCCAACTGCGGTCACCTTGTGGCTATGTCTCCGTAATGGCTACTTGATCAAACCCAATTACGTCTTTGTGCCATTAATTCATCTATCTTGTTACGAATGCTTCTTGTAAGGAGATAAAGTGCCTTTAATTTTAACTTCTTACTATTTTTCCCATCTTTGACCTTATTCACTGATGCACTATTACTGTTAAACTCTCTGTCCCTTCCTGACACACTGTTTATCTTTACCCAAATAGCTACACTGCTCAATGGTTTTGACTTCCCTCTTTACATTTATAAATTTACCCTTACCTGAACCCTTCCCTGCTTTTTTAGTTTAAATCCCTATCTAGTACCCTAGTTATTCGATTCGCCAGGACACTGGTCCCAGCCCGGGTTAAGTGGAGCCCATTCCAGCGGAACAGCTCTCTTCCTAGTACTGGTGCCAGTGCCCATGAATCGAAACCCCTGTCTCCCACAACACTTTAAGCCATGCATTTAACACTCTGTTCTGTTTGACCCTATGCCAATTTGCGTGTGGCTCAGGTAGTAATCCAGAGATGATTACCTTTTGAGGTTCTGCTTATTAATTTGGACCCTCACGCCTCAAACTCCCTTAGCAGAACCTCATTCTTAGTTCTACGTCGTTGGTTCCTACGTGGACCACGACAACTGGATCCTTCCCCTTATGCTCCAAGTTGTTCTCCAGCCGTGAGGAGGTATCCTTAACCCGGGATAGGGCAGGCAACACAGCCTTCAGGATTCCCGGTCATGGCTACAGAGAACAATATCGATCCCCCTGACTATACTATCCACTACCGCATTCCTTTTCGCTTACCCCACTTGAATAGCCTCTGGTACCAGTGTTGTGGTCAAATTACCCATGCTCCCTGCAGTCTTTGTTCTCATCCATACAGGAGTATGGGACTTGAACCCACATCCTTCTGACTCAGATGTGAGAGTGCTACCCACTGAGCCACAGCTGACACTGTACAGTTGTGCCAATTTAAGCCCTCCATTAACCAATTTAAAATAAACAGATGAACAAATGCATTAATGAATTTCATACGAACACGCTAGCATCTTCATTACAATACCTCTGAGCAATTACACTCTCATAAGTGGCTTGCAAGACACTTTACTGAAGGATAATGCCCCTTTAAATGCTCTCAACCTCATACCTGTTGGACAAGGTCATAGGCTGAGGCTCCTCCATCACTGCATCCTGGGTCCCCATACCTGCCTGACTTGCAGTCACATCCTCCTGTCCCTGACCACAGACCTAAACTAGTACCTAACCTAAGGGGTGTGACTGCCTCCTGGATCAAAGTGTCCGGATAACACTTCCCCCCCCCCCCCCCCCCCCCCACCCGATTTATCTCAATGTCTGCAACTCTGACTCCAGCTCAACAACTGAGCCAAAGTTCCTCAAGTTGCAGACACTTACTGCGGATGTGGCCTCTCGGGATCTCGCTGATCGCCACCAACTCCCACGTGCTGCAGTTACGACACCACCTGCACTGCTGTATCTATCTAACCTTATTTTATATATTTAATTAGCTCAAGTTTTTATTCAGTCGATATTTTTAATTTTAGTAACTAATTAGTTTATCTAGTTTGTTATTTCAATGAAATACTAGTTATAGTTTCCCAGCTCTTAGTTTAAACCATTGCCGTAGTTTAGAGAGCATAAAAATGGTAATCATAGAAGTTACAACATGGAAACAGGCCCTTCGGCCCAACATGTCCATGTCGCCCAGTTTATACCACTAAGCTAGTCCCAATTTCCTGCACTTGGCCCATATCCCTCTATACCCATCTGACCCATGTAACTGTCCAAATGCTTTTTAAAAGACAAAATTGTACCCGCCTCTACTACTGCCTCTGGCAGCTCGTTCCAGACACTCACCACCCTTTGAGTGAAAAAATTGCCCCTCTGGACCCTTTTGTATCTCTCCCCTCTCACCTTAAATCTATGCCCCCTCGTTATAGACTCCCCTACCTTTGGGAAAAGATTTTGACTATCGACCTTATCTATGCCCCTCATTATTTTATAGACTTCTATAAGATCACCCCTTAACCTCCTACTCTCCAGGGAAAAAAGTCTCAGTCTGTCTAACCTCTCCCTATAAGTCAAACCATCAAGTCCCAGTAGCATCCTAGTAAATCTTTTCTGCACTCTTTCTAGTTTAATAATATCCTTTCTATAATAGGGTGACCAGAACTGTACACAGTACTCCAAGTGTGGCCTCACCAATGCCCTGTACAACTTCAACAAGACATCCCAACTCCTGCATTCAATGTTCTGACCAATGAAACCAAGCATGCCGAATGCCTTCTTCACCACCCTATCCACCTGTGACTCCACTTTCAAGGAGCTATGAACCTGTACTCCTAGATCTCTTTGTTCTATAACTCTCCCCAACGCCCTACCATTAACGGAGTAGGTCCTGGCCCGATTCGATCTACCAAAATGCATTACCTCACATTTATCTAAATTAAACTCCATCTGCCATTCATCGGCCCACTGGCCCAATTTATCAAGATCCCGTTGCAATCCTAGATAACCTTCTTCACTGTCCACAATGCCACCAATCTTGGTGTCATCTGCAAACTTACTAACCATGCCTCCTAAATTCTCATCCAAATCATTAATATAAATAACAAATAACAGCGGACCCAGCACCGATCCCTGAGGCACACCGCTGGACACAGGCATCCAGTTTGAAAAACAACCCTCTACAACCACCTTCTGTCATCAAGCCAATTTTGTATCCAATTAGCTACCTCACCTTGGATCCCATGAGATTTAACCTTATGTAACAACCTACCATGCGGTACCTTGTCAAAGGCTTTGCTAAAGTCCATGTAGACCACGTCTACTGCACAGCCCTCATCTATCTTCTTGGTTACCCCTTCAAAAAACTCAATCAAATTCGTGAGACATGATTTTCCTCTCACAAAACCATGCTGACTGTTCCTAATTAGTCCCTGCCTCTCCAAATGCCTGTAGATCCTGTCCCTCAGAATACCCTCTAACAACTTACCCACTACAGATGTCTGTAGTACCCAGGCTTTTCCCTGCCGCCCTTCTTAAACAAAGGCACAACATTTGCTACCCTCCAATCTTCAGGCACCTCACCTGCAGTGGTGGATGATTCAAATATCTCTGCTAGGGGACCCGCAATTTCCTCCCTAACCTCCCATAACGTCCTGGGATACATTTCATCAGGTCCCGGAGATTTATCTACCTTGATGCGCGTTAAGACTTCCAGCACTTCCCTCTCTGTAATATGTACACTCCTCAAGACATCACTATTTATTTCCCCAAGTTCCCTAACATCCATGCCTTTCTCAACCGTAAATACCGATGTGAAATATTCATTCAGGATCTCACCCATCTCTTGTGGTTCCGCACATAGATGACCTTGTTGATCCTTAAGAGGCCCTCCTCTCTCCCTAGTTACCCTTTTGCCCTTTATGTATTTGTAGAAGCTCTTTGGATTCTCCTTTGCCTTATCTGCCAAAGCAATCTCATGTCCCCTTTTTGCCCTCCTGATTTCTCTCTTAACTCTACTCCGGCAATCTCTATACTCTTCAAGGGATCCACTTGATCCCAGCTGCCTATGCATGTCATATGCCTCCTTCTTCTTTTTGACTAGGGCCTCAATCTCCCGAGTCATCCAAGGTTCCCTACTTCTACCAGCCTTGCCCTTCACTTTATAAGGAATGTGCTTACCCTGAACCCTGGTTAACACACTTTTGAAAGCCTCCCACTTACCAGATGTCCCTTTGCCTGCCAACAGACTCTCCCAATCAACTTCTGAAAGTTCCTGTCTGATACCATCAAAATTGGCCTTTCCCCAATTTAGAATTTTAACTTTTGGGCCAGACCTATCCTTCTCCATAGCTATCTTAAAACTAATGGAATTATGATCACTGGTCCCAAAGTGATCCCTCACTTCTGTCACCTGCCCGCCCTTATTTCCCAAGAGGAGGTCAAGTTTTGCCCCCTCTCTAGTCGGGCCATCCACATACTGAATGAGAAATTCCTCCTGAATACACTCACCAACCAAACACCTACCTGCCGTTCTGTGACGTCACTCCTTGATTTTTTTGTTTTTGATTTCACCTTTTTGTAGGGAGCAGATTCTGCTGCTTTTTACATCTTCTCAGCCTCTCATGGTGCTCTGTGCCACCGATTCTGCTGTGGCCGCTTTTTAAATCTTCTCCTCAGCCTCTCCTGTGGTGATCTGATGTTCCTTCTGCAGAAGTTGTTGTCAACTAATTAAAGCTCTCTGATTTCAATTAGGTTTATTGTCTGAACTGACCATTGCTTTAAGATCAGTCTTAATTCAGCAGTTCAATGGGCACTGCATCTATATTAAACATGCATGTGTACAAAATAAAGCAAGCCTATCTTATGATTATAACATTAGCAGACTTCAAGACAGTCTGATTAACCCTTTCCTTGCATTACCTACCACCCTTTTAAGGATTTAAATAATCTCCATGGTTTTCCTTGCCCCATTGATCACTGATCTGTAAGCAGCTCCTTTAGTTCAGGCACTGCCTCACTCCTTCAAAACTGCTGTCGTAACCCCACTCAAAAAACCTACTCTTGATCGCTATGCCCTCTTCAATTATTGTCTTGTAGCTAACTTCCTTTTCTCTCTTCATGGTCATCCAAATGTGTTGTTGCTGCACATCTCCATGCTCAGCTATCCCAAAGCTCCTTTTTCAAATCTTGAATTCAGCTTCCACCCCGTCAACACCATTGAGACCACCTTAGTTAAAATTGCTAATGACATCCTCTGTGACTACCACCATGCTACACCTACAGGAGACCATTCTTGCTTGTTTCCATTCCCACTGCGTTAGAATATCTCCAGCAATGGCATCTCATCCCACCTCCAACCCTGAATTAATCTCTGAAGTACTCAGATTCCATCATTAGCAGCTCTCCTTTTCTTTTACATGCTACCTATTGGCGGTCTTATCTGCCAACATGGGGTTAGTTTGCATGTATATGCTGACCACTGATTTTATCAGCATCATCCTCAATTCCATAACCATCTCTTCACTGTCAGACTGCCTATCTGACAGCAAGTATTTGGGGGAAATAGAATCCATCCTTTTCAGATCCTGCCATAAACCGGGTACCCTTGCCCGACTCCACTGACCCTGCCTGCTCACTCTGTCCAGCTAAGCCAGACAGTTCGTAATCTAGATCTCCTGTTCAACCCTGAGCAGAGCTTCAAACTCTATATCCTTCCTTCCACTTCCACAGCTTGCCTGCCTCTGCCTACCTAGCCCCTGCTGCAACTAAAATCCTTATCCATGCTATTCTTACCAAGCCTTTTCCTCCACTGCCCTCCTCACAGTCCACCTAAACTCCACCTACACAAACTCTAGGTTGTCCAGAATTCCCTTGCCTGTATCCTGTCTCTCTGCAACTAGTTTCTGCCCTCAGTACCATCTAGTATTCTTTGGTTCTCTAGCTCTGGCCCCCTGTGCATCTCCTTCCTGCCTTAACTCCTCACACACTCAGGAGAGCATTCAGCCACCTCAGCCCTACTGTCCAGAACTCCCTCCCCAACTATCTTTTCTTTGCTACTTCTCACCCCATTCTTCAAAGCTTCCTCAAAACCTATCCTTTTGTGACAGTGCTGTCTCATTTCTCCTAACTAGTCTTTCTGTTCGGCATCCATGCTTTCCTATGCCAAGTACCATGGGACATTTTACCACATTAAAGGCTGTATGAAAATACTGTTGTAACTTTTGCTCAGTACTTATCTTTTGAGCTACCTGCTAGATCATGGCAGATAAAGGAAAATGTACAAAAATGTTTGTGTCTGAGGAAAGGCTCTAGAATCATAGAAAGTTACGACACAGAGGGCAGCCATTTGGCCCATCATGTCCGTGCTGGCCGAAAAAGAGCTATCCAGCTTAATCCCACTTTCCAGCATTTGGCCCGTAGTCCTGTAGGTTATGGCACTTCAAGTGCACATCCAAGTACTTTTTAAATGAGTTGAGGGTTTCTGCCTCTACCACCCTTTCAGGCAGTGAGTTCAAAACCCCCACCACCCTCTGAGTGAAAAAATTTCTCCTCTGCTCCCGTCTAGTCCTACCAATTACTTTAAATCTATGCTCCCTGGTCACTGACCCCTCTGCAAAGGGAAATAGGTCCTCCGTTTCCACTCTATCTAGTCCTGTCATAACTTTATATATCTCAATTAAATTTTCCCTCAGCTTCCTTTGTTCCAAAGAAAACAACCCCAGCCTATCCAATCTTTACTCATAGCTAAAATTCTCCAGCCCTGGCAACATCCTCATAAATCTCCTCTGTACTCTCTAGTGCAATCGCATCTTTCCTGTAATGTAGTGACCAGAACTGTACTCAGTACTGAAGCTGTGGCCTAACCAATGTTTTATACAGTTCTAGCATAACCTCCCTGCTCTTATATTCTATGCCTTGGCTAATAAAGGAAAGTATCCCGTATGCCTTTTTTAACCACCTTATGTACCTGTCCTGCTACCTTCAGGGATCTGTGGACATGCACTCCAAGGTACCTCTCCGTATCCTCCCATTTATTGTGGGCTCCCTTGCCCTCCCCAAATGCATTACCTCTCACTTTTCTGTGTTGCATTCCATTTGCTGCTTTTCTGCCCACCTGACCAGTCCATTGATTGCCTCTAATTGCCTTCTGTGTTTTTTTTAATCCATTCAGGAATCCAAGTTTTAAACACTCACTTCCAGCATGAGTTCCCCAGCCTGCAGGCAGCCGGTGATCAAGATAAAATCATAAAAGAGTTACCAGATGATGCTTATGGACCTGGACCTAGCTTACGTCCACAAAGTAGGTGTTCGGTTTACATTTTTTTTAAACTACGTTGCCCTTTTCTTAAGTCACTCACTGCTTCCCATCATCACAATGCTACCTTCAGCCAGTTGGAGCAGTATAGTCATGGATACCATAGTACCCTGTGCCCATTATCAATGTTACTGTTGTAAAATAGATGGGAAGCTTAAATTTAGAGGGATGGCATTTATCTTACTAGGATTTTTCCTGTGCTAGAATTCCTGCAGCAGTTAGCCGAATATATATCTAACTGTTGAGAGTTGGATTAAATTTTTAGTACTGGGGTTAGATCAAAATGAAAGTAAATTGTAGTCAGTAAGAACATAGTAACGGGAATAGGCCATTCAGCCCCTCATGCCGATTCCGCCATTCAATTAGATCATAGCTGATCTGTACCGTAATTCCATTTACATGCCGTTGATCCATATTCCTTGATGCCCTTACCTAATAAAAATCCATTGATCTCAGTCTTGAAAATTTTAATTGACCCACCATCCCCACAGCCTTTTTGGGGAGAGAGTTCCAGTTTTCTAGGACCCTTTGTATGAAAAAGTGCTTTCTGATTTCACTCCTGAATGGCCTAACTCTAAATTTAAGATTGTGGCCCCTTGTTTTTTAGTCCCCCACCAGAGGAAATAGATTCTCTCTATCTACCCTGTCGAATCCTTTTATCATTTTAAAGCGCCCCTCACCCATCTAAACTCGAGGGAATACAAGCCAAGTTAATTCAAACGGTTTTCATAATTTAACCCTTTAAGCCATGGTATCATTCTGGGTGAATCTGCACTTTATCCTCTCCAAGGCCAATATATCCTTCCTGTGGTGTGGTGTTCAAAACTAAACGCAGTACTCCAGATGGAGTCTGACCAAGTACAAGTGAAGCATAACTTCCTCCCCTTTGTGTTCCAGTTAATCGGAGTACGTTCCCTTTATCCCTATTCTCGGTTTCCTCCCTCCCAAGGTTATAGTCCAACTGTTTTATTTAAAAATCACAAGCTTTCGGAGGCTTTCTCCTTCGTCAGGTGAGCGAGTCGCTCACCTGACGAAGGAGAAAGCCTCCGAAAGCTTGTGATTTTTAAATAAAACAGTTGGACTATAACCTGGTGTTGTAAGATTCCTTACATTTGTCAACCCCAGTCCATCACCGGCATCTCCACATCCTCCCTCCCAACCATTCACCAATAGCCCTATTAATGAGTAACTGCTACATTCCCATTCTGCAGTGTGAGAATTAAGCACACTGCTTGACCAGGTTTGTCTTAGTTGAATAAGACCTCATTTAATTACCAAATAAAGCAGAAAATCCTCTGCTTCAGTAATGAGAAAAAACATTGCCCATGTGCTGAAATTGATGATGGTGATGGGGCAGGTGTGGGTGGTGCTATAGGCAACCAAAGACAATTGATTTCTAGAGCTGCTGCACGCAATGTCAGGCACCCTCTCACGGGTATTACTGGCACAAGTTGCACATCACAAATGGCTTAGAGAGCAAAACATTAATTTATAAACAATATTGAAACAAGGGCTTGTTTCTCCATATGCATTAAAGCTAAAGGTCTATTGTTTGTATTGTATTTATTACTGCATCTAAAGGTACTTTCCTATGTCCCTTGCTGGGTATTCCCATCCTACCACTGTCCGTTGCCAAGAGAGAAAGTAGATGTGTGCGTAACCTGCTCCTGTGTTTCCGCTGCTCTCAAATTGGCACTGGAATTGGACAGATCAGGGAGGGTCCCATGTTTGATTGCTGCTCTGTGCTGTCAGCTAACCTTGATTGGAATGATCCAGCTGGTCTTTCAGTGCTCGTGACTTGGGGAGGTTAAAAATGATCTAGCGTTCTGCTCCTGATTGTTATCTAACGAGTATTGCTAGAAAGTGTGGATGTATGGACATCAATTTTGGGTACAATTGCTCAACAAACAGCTGAGATGAAAATGCGAGCTTTATGGCATAGTGCTAAATAGAAGGTCTCCATTTCTTCCCACCCTGCCCTCTACTTACTGTAACCAGCACCACCATGTTTTAAATTTTGTTTGGGGAAGTCGGGGGGGCGGTGATGGTGGTGGGAATGGTTAGACACCAAGGCAGAATAAGGGGAAGCAGGGTTGCATCTTAAAGGAAAAACAGTTAGGAGGAGCGGGTGGGAAAAGCATGGCACAGAAATGGAAAGGGAAATGTGGTACCGGAGCAGTTAACAGACACAGGAGCACTGCGCTGAAGTGCAGTGAGGGAGCACAGCATGGGAGAAGATGGGGAATCATGCCGCAGGTATAGGAGCACGGCACCAGGCCGTAAGGACAAAGATTTGAACTGGGAAGGAGTAGGACCATATTCATTTATAAACTGAGTGGGGAAATGCTAATTTACATTGAAGAATTTTTTTTGAGCTGGGTAGATTAGGAGTAAATGGGTAGCATGGCAGTTTTAAAATTTATGTTTGCTTCTTACAATTTACGACGTGATTTCCAGGTTCGGAGCCCAGTAAAGAATTTTTGGGTTGGCGAGTTGGAGATTACCAGAATAATCCCACCTAGTGGCCAAAGGTTTGAACTATAGCGCGACAGCACATTAACAAAGCATTTTTCCATTCTAAATGTTGACTTGAAAAGCGCTACAGAACACATATCTACATAACAAAACTGACTGATCTTTAAAAGGGATCCATTGAAAGTGTCATCCTTTTTCAGAAAAGGATGACAGATTTGCTGAAATATTGAAATACTAAAGGTCACATGGAAAAGCTACAATACCCAGAATGTAACATGAAAGCCTGTTGCAAACGAATCTCAACTGAGCCAGGACTTTACAGCTCCTGTTGATATATTCTGTGGGAGAGATGCATCATGGTCATTGACTTCGCCCTGTTCTTGCGAAACTGTAGTCACCAGTGTCCCATAACAACCAGACAAAATTTATGAATAACAGACAAAGATGGCAGCAAAAAACATAGCTTTAAAGTATATATTTTCAGTATTTTACCCAGCTATGAAATAAAAATTCAGAGTTAAGAGTATTATTTAGGGTGATTTTTTTGTGGTTGAGGGGAACTAATGTTTGCACTGGGATTGTTTGAGGCACTTGATGCAAAGCCCAGACACTCTGGCCAGAGGCAGCCAGACAGACTTGGACTGTAGTGAATAAGCATCACCAAAAGCTTTATCAAGAACTACAAATGTACTGTGGGTAGTAAGAGGAAGAAAAAAAAACTTCCCCATCATGTTCTCACTGGAAAAGAGATCGTTGAAAGATAAGACTGCTGTTTTTAGGGTTCTAATGGTACTAGATAATGTAGACCATGACAAGCTGTTTCACCCTGTCCAGAACAGTAAAACCAGAGAACATGGCCTGTACTTGAAAGGGGGTAAATTCAAAACTAATCTACAGGAACATTATTTCAGTAAGCGAGTGGTCAATTTTTGGAACAGGCTTTCTAGTGAGACGGTGGAAGCAGATAGTATTGATTCATTCAAATGCAAATTAGATAGATTTCTTTCAGAAAATAACATTTTTGGATACAGTTTATGAGCAGTTTGAGACATAATGTTGTTAAGTGTAGCATACTGAGAGGAGCAGGTGACTTTGGACTGATGGTTCCCAAAGCTCTCCACCACTAGGGTTTCCCTTGCCTCATGTCTGGGTCTGTTGTGGACTAATTGATAGAGATTGATTGTTATGGTTAGTCAACAACTCCATTATCATTGTATCATGCGACTACCAGGATGGTGGAAGGTGAACTAGACGGACCTTGGTCTTTTCTCGTCTAGCAATTCTTATGTTCCTAAATGGTTTTGGAGAGGGCAAAAATAACAAAAGTATTTATTTAATTTTATAGATTGAGGCATCAAAAAAAAAAGAGATATTGGGGAGGCAAGAACCAAGTTACCTGTATCAAGTTTTCAAAAGTGGTGGGCAATTACTATTGCAAATTTTATAACTAAGGCCTGCAGTATCAGCAACGTGTAGCATTTCTACCTTATCAGTCATGTTTCAGTAAGTTCATAACTGCCGCAATGGGCAAGCCGCAATTACATTTGGGATGCCATGGGACTGCAGTAGGGATCAGAAATTGTGCTTCAGGTCCTGGACTATGAGTGATTCATCAGGAAATCATCTAATGTATAAATGTATTTTAAAAAAAAAATCTTTGTTGAACTATACAGATGTTGCTAGTTGGCGAGAAGGTGGAGGGAAAACTCTTACCACAGTACCTGTTGGATCCCTAGATCAAGATGGTAAGCCCGCTAATATAGAAGATGGAGGGACTGCCACGCTAGAACCGAATGACAGCCACAAAGGTCTTGATAAGCGGGATGGACGGGAAAAGATTGCATCATTGCTTCAGTCTAAGATGAATGGACAGCAAGTTATCGCACCTGCGCCACAATTTAGAGGAATAATGCCGCCGTATGTAAGTATTAATCTTTTTTCTGGAAAGACGTGAATACATGCAGAAAAGAAAGAAACTTGCATTTATATAACGCCTTTCATATCCTCAGGAAGTCCCAAACCACTTTACAGCTAATTAATTGCTTTTGAAGCTTTGTCACTGTTGTAATGTAAGCAAATATGGCAGCCAATTTGTGCACAGCAAGGTCCCACAAACAGCAGTGAGCTAAATGTTCAGTTAATCTGTTTTGGTGGTTGAGGGATAAATATTGGCCAGGACACCAGGAGAATTCTCCTGCTTTCTGAATGGGGCCGTGGTATTTTTTCTTCATTCACCTAAATAGGCAGGTGGGGCCTCTGTTAAACATCTCATCCAAAAGATGGCACCCCTGACTGTGTAGAGCTTGGGGCTTGAACCCATGATTTTCTAACTCAGAGGCAAGACTGTTACCTCTGAGCCAATGTTGACACTAGGTAGGCTTGTCATTTTTAGAAAAAAACATTTGGGAAATGAACACAAATGATAATGCAAGTAATAATGCAGAAAGTTTTGATCTGTCATCTGATCGTTGATTTATAGTGCCACATTAAATCAACTAGAGTAAGATGGGGTTGCATCTTGATTAGAAGGTTACAGGAATTTCTAATAATCTTAAATCATTAGAATTTTGCTTCAACACATGGACAGATTAAGAAAATTTTAACTATTTAAAAATTGTCCCCATTCCTGTTTCTCTCCAAATAAGCATTTTGTGCCCTTTAGGTTTTGTTTTGAAAATTTTATTTAATGAATGCTTCTATAGTTTTCCTCTCTTTACTAATTAGAAAAGACCTGATTAAAACTTTAAACAGCAACGATTCCACCCTCTATAGAGTGGCTATGACAAATTGCTGTAAGCAAATGTATGCCAAGTTGGACAGCAGGTTAGCCAGGCAATGGATTTTACTGAGACTCTAGCCGAAGGTGAGGCAGGGAGCGAACCGCACATAATTTGCCCTTACTGTTATCTGGCACTCGTCTCAATTGTGCATTTCCCTCCCCATTGCATTTGTATGTTCAGTAACCCACAGCATACTGGCCACGTGCCCTCACTGAGTTTTTTTTTCTGTGCTGGCAG
Source organism: Heptranchias perlo (assembly GCF_035084215.1). Taxonomy (NCBI): domain Eukaryota; kingdom Metazoa; phylum Chordata; class Chondrichthyes; order Hexanchiformes; family Hexanchidae; genus Heptranchias; species Heptranchias perlo. Next base: position 67,668,493 of record NC_090333.1, read on the forward strand.
TATCCCTTTTCTGCTGGATTGGGCCTCACGGAATGAACAGTACGTCACTAAGATTTTTTTAAGATTGTGGGCACTGGGTTTATGCAAATCAAACTTAGAAATTGTTTGATATTGTATAGAAAATTGCAATAACTTCTTCGCACTGAACATAATGTCCCTGTGGACAAAAGGAAGTATGTTGGTGCACAAACACCTGGTGGATGTGTGTGGAAACTTAAGCGGCATTATGAAATCACTAGTACTGGTTTCTTGAAACTATAGATACTTGGCGGGTCTTTTAAATGTTATAAAAAGGCCTTACAATCGTAAGTGGAACTATATCAAAATGCTAACACTTAAAATGGATTTTGCCACAGAGACAGCCTGACATCGTAGTTTTCATTGCATTTTTAAATGGAATGTTGCAACACACTGGTATAAAATATTGCTATAGAGCTAATTTCATGACTTAAGTAACTGCTTAAAGGTATTTCTTGCCCTGCTCCAGCCCCCTCCCTGGCCATTATCTTGAGCTGAACTAAACTGTTGCCAACCTTGCAGTCCTATTTAACCCTGAGCTGAGCTTTCAACCCCATATACTCTCCATCACAAAGACCGCCTACATCCACCTCCATAATATCGCCCGTCTCCGTCCCTGCCTCAGCTCACCTGCTGAAACCCTCATCCGTGCTTTTGTTCCCTTCGGACTCAACTATTCCAATGCTCTCTTGGCTGGCCCCTTATCTTCCACCCTCCGTAAACCTGAGCTCATCCAAAACTCTGCCCGTGTCCTAATTCACACCAAGTGCCGTTCACCCATCATCCTGTGCTCGCTGACCTAGATTGGTTCTTGGTCTACCAGCGCCTTGATTTTTAAAATTCTCATCCTCATGTTCAAATCCCTCCATGGCCTAGCCCCGCCCTATCTCTGTAATCTCCTCCAGCCCTACAACACTCCGAGAACTCTGCGTTCTTCCAGTTCTGGCCTTTTGTGCATCCCCCCACTTCCTTCACCCCACCATTGTCAGCCGTGCCTTCAGCCACCTTGGCCCTAAGCTCTGGAATTACCTCTCCACCTCCTCCTTTTAAGACTCTCCTTAAACTCTACCTCTTCAACCAAGCTTTTGGTCCCCTGTCCTAATGTCATTGTCTTTGTCTTTATTAATTTTTTGTCTGATTTACATTCCTATGAAGCGCCTTGGGACATTTTACCAAGTTCAAGGCGCTACATAAATGCAGCTTGTTGTTGAAATCCACACTTCAAAGCTCTGTTGCATCGTACACCATCAATGTCCTACTCAGCAAGTGCACCTAAAGCAATAACATAGCAATTTATAAAGGCAAGCGCAGATGAATACCATAGGAATTTAAAATTCAAATAAAAGAATTTATGATAAAAAAGCAATTTTCCTATCTAGTCTATTAATTTATAAATCAAACCAGTGGATCAATTACTGAGTGATTTTTCTTCTGCCAACTTTCAGATGTCTCACGCATCTTCTAAATTACCACATCTTCAAATACAACGACTGCAGTATCCAGCACTAAATACCAAGTAAGTATACTATAAGTTCTGAACATTTACACTCAAGTGACGTAACCACAGTTTATTCAGATGCCTGCCATTGTTTGAGGCATCTTGCTTCATTCTTCCAAGGATTGATGTATGTTTTTGCCTCTTCTCATAACTAGTCTCTTTAGTACAGACAACTGCATTGTCTCTTTATATCACAGTTCAGTGACATAAAGCACATCTGCTTTATCAGAAATAAAACAAAATGCTGGAATTGAAGTTCTGATGAAGGCTTCTACTGGAAACATTGTCATTCTTTCAGATCCTGATGTGCTTTGCATTTTTAGCATTTTGATTTCAGATTTCCAGCACGCAATGCTTTTTTTTCTTTTAGCTAGCTTTATCTTATCTTTTTAAGTTAAAGCAATATTCCAGTTTTACTACCAGATGTCCTCTCCCCTCAAAAAATGCAAAAAAAAAAGCTCCTGCTCTGTTTAGGGGCACCATTTGAACTGTGAGCAAACTGAAGCTGCACAGTGGTATGCACTTAAAGGTGTACCCATTTCACAGACAGCTCATGGTATTAAAACTTTGCTGTCATGTTTGTTCAAACTGAGACCAGCTGTATTATGTATGCTGCAGCTATTAAATATGGATATTATCCAGAAATATGTTTTTTGAAAAAAGTAGTAATTTAACTAAAATGGCATGCATTATTTTAACAATTTTAAATTAAACCTGAATAAGTTTGCTACACTTAATGAACATTCCTTCATCCGATGAGTTATTCTTTTAATCTCTGGGTTACACACAACTGAATGCCATATAGCTCTTTATAGAGGGCTCTTTACAGCTCCTTAAGTTATTCTTACTTGCTTTTCTTCGTATATAAAACATTTCTGCAGCTTTTGTCTCTTGCTCTTTCCCTTCTCGTGCTTTTGAGTTTTCAGTGCTGTGTTCTATTTTTATGCTTTGTCGAGATTACTACAACACTCCTAAATGTTATGTCTCCCTAATTAATTATATTTCTTTCTTGACATTTTTTTCAATTAGCCTGGATTTTCTATTAACTGTTTCTTTCTCCCAAACCTTTCCCATACTGGTTAGGAACCAAAGTAGTACCGGAAGGCAACAGCATTCTCAATGGTCTCTTGACCTTCTTGAAAGACCCTCCATTATTAGCGCTAATGAATTGAAGGAGCTCGATAACCTGGACACAGAAACTGATGACGGCTGGGCAGGTAAAATGGAAAAATGTTAGATCATTTTTCAGCAGAAGCCCAATTTGAGGTGTTGAGTTCTATGTCTCTTGCATTTCAGGAGCACAGTCTGAGGTGGATTATACAGAGAAACTAAATTTCAGTGATGATGATGAGGGAGCATCCATGCAGAAGGAAAGAAATGAAAGCTGGTATGGTTTAATTTGTAAAACTTTCCAGGTTTTGGGTTGTGCAACCTTCAAAGCTACAAAATCTGTTTGCAAGACATTGGCTTATTATATGAAAAATTTCAGCATTTTTAAAAAGTTATTGGCCTGGAGTTTCCGCTTAGGGCGCAATCAGCATTTGGGCGCAAGTTGCACCCAAAAATTACGCTGGTGCAAATTAGGCCATGAATCGCTGAGTTTCTGCTAAAATGCATTAACAAAATTACATATGTAAAATCTGCCATGTATCATTGCAATTCAGCAGCTTTAACATAGCGTAATAGTCTATTTTTCAATTAAAAATGTTCATTGATGTATTTAAGAGTGGTAACCTGGTGCAGTTTTATTAATACAGCTGAAAATGGGTTTATCACTAAAAATTAACATTTTTAATAAAGCTGACCAGTCCTCTGCCTCTGAGTAACTGGAATAAAAATCACTGAAAATGACAAAAAAAAACCATACTGAAGCATTTTATTGGTGTAGACTAGTTAGTTTCTTAGTAAATTAATATTTTTTAATATTTTAAAACGTTTAAACCATGCCTACTAGTGCCTTTGCACCCAAGAAAGCTAACTTAATTTTAAAAGCCTCCTCGAACAGCCACAGGCTGGCGCAAACGGCAGAAACTGACCATTCTCGTTTCTAGCCGGGGGGCATGGACAATTTTGTGAATTTTTTTTTAAGCCGGCACAAAAGATCGCAGAAACTCAAATTTCGCTGTGTGTAAATTGCGTTCGGTGTAAATCGAAATTCCTCTGCTCTGCACTGATCTGGCTCTATTGTGCTGAAAAAGCCAATGCAATCAAGTGGAAACTCTGGGCCATTGTCTCTTCCTAGTATTCAATGTAGCCATGAACTTCCAAAGTTCTAATGCTATTCTTGATTAACGTTTATACTTGGCTTCTTTTGTAGGCATTTTCCCGCTTCTTAGAAGCGCTAGATTGGTCACTACTAGTAGCAATTCAATCCCACTGTACAGAAGTGTGCAGATCTACCTATCCGTTAATTACAGTTAAAGCTTTCTTCCAACAGTTTTACTCGCGTAAACGACTAGATGACTGTTTCCATGAGCAGGCTTCTTATAAATTGAAACCTGTGTCTTTATTCTTTGCTTTGTTCAGCTTAGCATAGTCCAGGTCTAACAGTTGACACCAATCAAGTGTATTGCTTACTGGAAATATCACCCATAATGATGGAATATAGCATCACATCACAACACTGCTTGTACATGTCCTTCAGAACTGTATGATGTATCCCATACTGCCCAGGAGATTTGTTAGCCTCAAGTCTCCGTACCTTCTCAAATAACTCTGCCATGTTGACTTCAAAATCCTTCATCATACTGGTTATACTACAGAAACTGGATAGTGAGTTAATACCCTAAAGAAATATTCGCTACAAAATCATTTAATATATATCAACCATTTTATCTTTAACTTCACTGTCAGCTTCTTAAATGCCTATTAAAAACTTGCTATTTCCCTTTATGTTGGCCACCCATCTTTTATATGTCCTCTTGGCCTCCCTAATGTTCCTTTTTCCCTCCCTTTTCTACCTTTCATAGTTTTCTACTGTATTACTTCCCCAATATTTATCACATGCTTTTTAAAACTTAGTTTTGCATTAGCCTCTCTGTTTTTCCATGATAACATTGTTTTTCATGTCATCCTTCACTCCTAGTTAGAATGTAGTTAATTTGTACCGTATCAATCTTATACTTAACTATCTCCCACTGTTGGTCTGCTGTTTGACACCCCCCTTTCCTCCATTTTTTCCAACCAGTTAATCTGGGTTGCGTCTCGTTTTATCCCACTGAAATTGGCTAGTTTTCAGTTCAGTGCTTCATTTTGGAATTATTTTTTTCTTTCTCTATTTTCGTTGTGGAATGGTACAGATGAGCTTCATGGGGTAAACTCCTTTACTTTCAAAATTCATTATGGTTTAAATTCAAAATACTGTGACCAATAACTGGAATTGCAATAGATGCACAATTGGAGGGGAATGTATGGATATGGCAACAGCCATGTGGCTTAGTTTGTTGGGATGCAATGTTTTGGAGCGTGGTGAAGTTTACTGTTTTTATTTCTTTGGGTGGTGACAGGGATGAGCAGATCATCAGAGCAGAACGCCTTGGGTCAAGAACTTCAGAGAGTTCTGATGGTCGGAAAGAAACTGACGAGTGCCCCAGCACCAGTAAAGGTTCATCGGGTGAGAGTGCAGCAGTGCAGGCAGCTCCGCAGTCACCGAACAGCAAGAGCTCTTTCAACAGAAGTCCACAGACTGATCGTCAGGTAGACTCAAGTTCAGATCTCATTGAGATTAGTGTGACACTTTTGATACGTTGACAATAGAACTATCCTTAGGCATAACAATACATTGAAGTAAGTAGCTACCAGTTACCTATCCTTGACTTGTACAATTTTTCTTTAGTCATATGTGTTTTCTCATATTTCCACACTTCTGATGCCATAAAACATAAATTTGAAAATCATATTAAATGTTGCAAAAACTGAAGTGCTGATGGTTAATGATAGAATGTATCTCCACTTATAAACCTAGCCGTTACACAATTTTGACTTCACTGCTTTAGCTATTTTGTTAGCCTCACTTGAACACATATTTTATATCACTGCTCATAATGGTAAATGTATCTTCTACTGTGAAAATCTAATTGGGAGCGCTATTATGAATCAATAGGAATTTTATTCTATCCAGCCTCCCCAAAGTTCCCCTGAATTTGGATGGTAAATTTCACTAAAGACCTCAAGGCAGGTCTAAGGACTTTTTTTGATGAATCAGAATAGATCTCTAATTTTCCCTTCAAGTTGGAAGGATTGTGGAAAAAATGTAACTGGCATGCCTTACTCCACTTATAATCGTTCAGTACCTGTCTAATGCAAATGCTTAGATTCCTGTTACAGTCTTTGCCCTAAAAGTCATTGCAATTCTGCTGGTGTCCTGGGAAGACACCTGACTTAGTGGTGGTTCCTTTCAGATATACATATGTATAAATGGCCATGTGTTGATACTTGCATAGTTGACTAGATTTAATTGCAATTGTTTTTGGATGTAAAATTTAGAATAAAATGCTGATATCTGTTTGCACTTTAGGATTTAGGACGGACATCAGTGCAAGCTGCAACACGTGAACTGCGTGGACTAGGAAATGCTTCTGTCAATCAGAAACAAGCTTCCCAGGTAATTTAGACAAAAAAAAATCACAGTGAGCGTTTAGGAAAGAGCAGTGAGGTGTTTCATATTAAAATTAAGTTAATGCTGTGTCACACTTTAGTATAATCATATATTTTGGTAATTAGGTCAATTTTAAGCACTGGGACAGTAAATTAATTGAGCAATTTTTGCTTCCTATTTCTTTCCAATTAAATCATAGCACCCACCTCCAAATCGTCAAATTGGGCCCGTAAAGCATCCCACTACCAAACATGTATTACCTAGTGAAGGTGATGAAGCTTGGAGGCAAAGAAGAAAGCCATCAACATCTGATGTTTCAGCAGCAGTTGAAAGAGCTAGAAAACGGCGTGAGGAAGAGGAGCGACGAATGGAGGAGCAACGGTTGGCGGCCTGTGCAGCAAAGCTCAAGAAACTTGATGAAAAGTTTGGAACTATGGAAAAACAATCAAAAGAAAAAAAAGAGAAGGAGAAAGAAAAGGAAAAAGAAAAAGAGAAGGAGAAGGAGAAAGAAAAGGAAAAGAAGGAAAAGGAGAAAGAGAAAGAACTAGAACTGGAAAAGGAAAAGGAGAAGGAACGGGAAAAGGAGAAAGAAAAGGAGAAAGAACGGGAAAAGGAAAAGGAGAAGGAACAAGAACAGGAAAAGGAGAAAGAACAGGAAAAGGAGCAAGAAAAGGAGAACGAACAGGAACAGGAAAATGAGCAAGAAAAGGAGAACGAACAGGAGCAAGAAAAGGAGAACGAACAGGAGCAAGAAAAGGAGAACGAACAGGAGCAAGAAAAGGAGAACGAACAGGAGCAAGAAAAGGAGAACAAACAGGAGCAGGAAAAGGACCAAGAAAAGGAAAATGAAAAGGAGCAGGAAAAGGAGCAAGAAAAGGAGAATGAAAAGGAGCAAGAAAAGGAGAATGAACAGGAGCAAGAGAAGGAAAATGAAAACGAAAAAGAGAGGGAGACTGAGAAGAGCAGGGAGGAGCCATGGAGTGAGTCTGACGTTTTCAAAGACCAACAGACAGAAAATGAGAGCAGCATTAAAACTGATGCAGGTACTTCATTTTGTGGGTGGCCTGGTTATTCTTGGAGTGTTTGGTTTCCAGCTTCAGGTTTTATTTCAGCCATGGTTCAATTTTAGTTCATTGCCTAAGTATCAATAGCTTTTTAATCAGGTATGTGCTGTACAAGAGAAGCCTGAAGCCTAACAGTACTGGAAACCTAAAAGTAAGGAAAAAGCTTGTAAACAATTGAAATTTAAAACCTTATCTTAAATCACTCTTGCATTTAGAGAGCTATTTTATTATATAATGTGTATGTAGATTTTTTTTTCACAATGTTGTGTGGATTATGCATTTTCTGGTCCAGTCATAAATTTCATTGACATAATATTTGGAGGGACAAACGTTGACACATTTAGTTTCATGATAGTTACACATGTGTTGGTGGGATTGTGTATTGGAGAAATCAAGACAGTTTATTGACTTTGAGAGGAGAGTAAACAGTTCATAGGGGTGGGGAAGGGGGGTGCTTGTAGGGTTCTTCTGGAATGATGCTGGGTTTAGTCATCACCCATTACCAAAAATTTAGCTGGAATTATGTTATTTATCTCCCCTCTGTCTCCTTTCTCCTCCACCCCTTTTACTTGGGGTTTATTGAGGTATTCATTTGTGTAGGGACAGGATGAAAGTGTGTTCTGTCTTCGAACTCCAGGAAGGGGGGAGATTGGAGTTTCCATGTATAATCTAATTGGAATATATCCTACAGATGTACCTGGCCTAATATCTCTGCAACTGAAAGGAGAGTGTGTGGCCTGCTGCTAGACCATCGCCAGTGCCCCTTGCACCTGGCTACCAAAGGATGCATCTCCAGTTTACTTTCCTGCTGAGAGGTCCTCAGGATGTAAATCAGATCAGGAACAGAGTGAGGAGGTCTCCAACTTGCACCCATTCCCACTTTGTAGCAGTGAGTGCTAATGAGCTGATGGTTAACATCACTGCTCCTCCTGCAGCCAATAGTGACAGTTATGATGGCATGTATGCTTTGGGGCCTTTGTTAGCTGCTGCATGAGAACCTGTCAGGGTTCCTTTGCATTTTGTATAGAAGTATCTTTTTCTTTGTGTATATAAGAATAAGATGCATTCAAGAAGGGGAAGAAAGCAAAAAGACCGCTTGCTCTTGTGAAAAAGGGGTAGTTTTGGCCTTGTATGAATAGAGCAACATAGAGTACAGTATTCTAAACACCATCTGCTAATCAGCATTTCACTTCATTTTGTTTGCTGTTTCAAAGTTAACCTGTAGATATGGTATCTGTTTTATCATATAAAGATTGTTATATCTAGCCTAGTATGGTTTCTATGCAGAAATGAGCAACAATATTGAATTTCTAAATTGATAGATAGTTCTTCTCAGCCTGTTGATCAACAAGACAGTACTCCCAACGAGAAGGAGGTCACTCAAACGCCAAATGATATAGATGGTGATTTGGGGTCCCAAACACGGCCTGCTGCTCCCACCGGTTACTCAAAGCAGTTTCAGAAGTCACTGCCACCTCGATTCCAGCGACAGCAGGTAGGAAGTAGACTGACATCTCGAGTAACTAAGATCTCTGAATTCGGCTCTTCTGTTGTTTTGGTTCAAAGGTGCACCCATGCACCAGACAGCATTGATGTTGTAATTTGTGGACTTCAGTCTGGTGCTACGATAGTTAATCAGCCCTGTAAAATCAAGGGATTAGCTAGCGCCATGTATTAGCTTGCTGACCTTTTGCCCTAGAACCAGAGTTTGAATCTAGCACAACCTGCTGGTTGTAAGGGTCCTACAGCTTTCTTGCATAGCAAGTCCCAACTTGCCTTTGAATTCTGGAGTCTCAACACCGTTCCAAATGCCTGTTTAATGATTTGATAATTTTATGCCAGAGTCTGAGACTTAAAATTGTGCTCATTCATCATGATATAGGCAGTTTCACTCAGCCCATAAAGATGCCTGTCTAGGAAATGGAAAATTTACACTACTGCAGTAGGAGATCCACTTTTGAGTTTGGGGCAGAGCGAATGATGCATTACTCTATGGCTGGCCTAGGAGTTCTTGAGTCAAAGACTGAAAAAAAAAATTGGAAACATTGTACATCTGCCAGCATTTGTAAATAGTGGTCTGTACTGCAACTTTAAGTTTGTTTTTATTTATAAAAAAATATATAATTGTAACCATCTATATCTTGAAATTGCCATAGGACTTAGTACGCATATCTTCAAATGACTGCAGCTGAAATCTTTCGTTGTTAATGAAGTTTGTTCTTTTTAGGAGCAGATGATGAAGCAACAGCAATGGCAGCAGCAGCCACCGGGTGTTCATCAGCAGCAAACACAATCCCAAACTCAGGCCCAGCCTCAAACCCAAACCCAAGCCCAGAACCAGTCTCCGCCTTCTGGAGCTCCTGTGCCTCCGCCACAGCACAGGCCCTTATACCAGACTCCTTTAGGCCCACCTCATCATCAGCACATGGCTCCCATGGGGTTTGATCCACGTTGGATTATGATGCAGTCTTACATGGATCCACGTATGATGTCTGGAAGACCACCAATGGACATGACACAAATGCACCCTGGTTAGTAATTTATAAGCAGCTGTGTTTGGTATAATTACATTTTTAATCTTGAACTTAGTGTGGCCATGTTTTTTTTTCAAGTGGTCTGGGATAGGGAGGTAAAACTCAGCAAGAGTTCCTGCTACTGTTTGCTACCCAGTGAACGTGTGGCCTTGAAGTGGACAAGATTAGACTTAGCTCTGATGGCCTCTCCCTCCCCTGGCCCCCCTCCTTTCTGTGGTCAAGTTGCCTGTTAACACTGACTGTTGGCACTTGTGGAATAGTACCCCTTCAGGAGAGATGGGGAGAAAATATTTTTCTTTCTTCCTCATACGTCATCCTTGAGCTAATGGGAAATGTTAAACTCTTCCATGATTTTAGTTGTTGAGGGATAATGGTTCAATTGGCAGCTAACTTATCACTATTCAACTGCATCAGTCACTAGCAGAAAAATCTGACATGGCAAAATTAAAAGTCAACCAATAAAATCACAACCTCACCCTTTTCAAGAGAACTGTGAGTTTCTCAGTGGTGTGGATAATTGATGCTTGTTAATGCAATATGTACTCTTTTCTGCCTCAATACTTCAATATCAAAGTTTTAAATTTCCAGGTAGATTGCAGGTATTACACATTCAATATATAATGATACATCTTTAGCATGCACATTGTGAATCGAAGACGTTCAGAATAAGACTCAATTACTGTTTCATAGGATTAGATTAATGTTTTTTATGTCATACATAATGTTTTTAAGACCTGTTCCTACATACTTTCCACAAAAAAGTCTGTTTTCTAACCAGTAGAGAGTTTCTAAAGGTCTGACAGTGCCCCTTTTCACAAATCAAGCTGTTGCTCTTAATATTGGCAGAAAATCACTAAGCTAGAGTGCTTTAGTTATTTTCATTTCAGCTTGGATTCACTAATTCCTTCTGGTCAGTTTGCTCTGTTTAATTTTTCCTTTAAAAGTCAGAGGACAAAATGTGATTATTTGCAACAATTTTTTGTTTGAAGAAGTGTACAAGAAAAATTTGCTGTTTAATATTCTGTTACAATAATTCAATTAGATGTCTATTTCCAGCACAATCACCATGGAAATTTGTTTGAAAATAATTTGAAAGTGATGCCTCTGTCTTGTGCATTACAGGTATGATGCCAACAAAACTAATGAGAAGAGATCAAATCGACAATTCTGGTTCAGGGTCTGAACCATTTGACCATCCTTCGCGGCCAACCAGGGATCACACCATTCAGTCCACAGAGCCTCGGTTGGTGTGGAGCTCAGAGCCTTATCCTCATACAGAACCACAGCAAGCTATTACCCCTCCAGTACTAGTGGACGAATCCAAAGATTCAAGGTGGGTTTTGTGGTATGAGTCCCCTAAAGATCAGTGTTTCTAAGAATTATTTTGAAGTTTGTTTCAAAGACATACAAATCTGGTTCATTCTTTGGTCTGTGCTGAATTTATTAATTTTGGGCAAACCGGCAATAAAGGCACTACAGTTAGACCATGTGTCTTTCTCAGGCTAGGGAATGTGGGAGCATAGGAGGTAAAATCCACTTGGCTTTCTGCTCCCGAAAGTTATTCAATAATGGGGGAAAAAAATTACACTGCTACGGGGAAAGAACAGGGGAATGGGACTAATTGGATAGCTGTTTCAAAGAACAGGCACAGGCTTGATGGACCGAATGGCTTCCTTTGCTGTGCCTACTATGATACTATGTCTGCTGGGTATTTTGTTTGGATATTGGATGAAGACAAGATGGGGCCTATCATATTCAAATAGCCTGCCACATGTTGAGCAAGGGCTGCCTGCACTCAACAAGCAGTACCTCAGCGTAAACCATCTCTTTTGGAGAGGATGTGTGAAATGGTGCAGCTTGAAGAAGGAATATTCCAAAATTGAAATCATGAGTTGTTTGTGGTGAATAAGGAATTGAGGCAATACCTCAGTGACACAGATGCGATAGCTGACTTAGTAGTGTGGGGTTACCTGGTGAGTGCGCATGTTCCACTTTTCTGACATTGTGTTGGCACTCCTAAACGCTGCCACCTGCCATACAGCTTTAATAATTTTGTGTTATATTTAGGTCTGAGGTGACTGTAGAACAAGAGAGAAAGACACCTGCTTACTCCACAGAAAAGAGGCAATTATCACCACAATTGGACCAGGAACTCTTCAGGGAAAAGACAGAGGAAGAAAAGGGAAAATTTACAAGCAAATCACTGGAAAATATGCAACCTGTTCAAACTGACAAAGTGGCTGACACTGTGAACTTGGAATCTGCGGATTCGGCTGTGACCCGGAGCTCACAGGAGGAACCAATATTACAGGGAGAAACTCGAACAGTCTTAAAGAGAAATCTATCCCATGGATCAAACCATTCACTGAAGTTGGAGGATCAGAAGAGTGATTCTCTGCCAATTGTAACTAAAATACAGAACAGGTCTATTGAACCCAAAGATCAGCAAGACAAACCAGAGGAAAAATCAAAAAAAGAAAGTAAAGCATTTGAGGGACTGAAGTATGAGAAGCCACCTAGAAAAGAGTCCAGGTATGACACACGTTGGGGTCCTAGAGCAGGTTCTAGTAGGAGAGATGAAGGCAGCATGAGGCCAGTGCGACGTTCTGGTCCAATCAAAAAGCCTGTGCTTAGAGATATGAAAGAAGAACGTGAACAAAGGAAGGAAAAAGAGGAACGGCATTCCATTCCAGCCAAAGGTAATAAAGCTGCAAAAACTGAAAGGAAAGAAACAGCTCAGCCAATCAATAAAATAGTCAATAAAACCGAACCTGAAAAATCTCTTCCAGGCGGTTCTGCGTCAGTGGTTAAAAAGGTATGCCAGGATGTAAAGCCGTTAATAGATAAAATTGAGACATTTCCACCAGTTACTTCAGTTAGTAAAACTCTGAGCAATCAAGCTGCTTCAGTCCAAGCACCAAAAGATGAGAAGCCGGAGAAACCACATGTTAAGAATCAGATCTCAGAAAGGCAGCGTTTTGATAACCGGTTTCCAGCCAGGAGGGACTCTGGTTTACCCCCACGTAACTATCGTAAAGAAGTTAGGGAGCGTGACTGGTTTCCTGACCAGGGATATAGGGGGAGAGGTCGTGGAGAATTTTATTCTCGGGGGCGCAGCTTTCGAGGTTCCTATAATGGCCGCGGACGTGGAGGCAGAGGCCGCAGTCGAGAATATCCTCGTTACAGGGAGCCACGGCCGAGGTCAGAACATGTAACTAGTGCTCCTTCGTTTAGGCAAAGGGAAGAGAGTGAAACACGTAGTGAAAGCTCTGATTTTGAAGAGGTTCCTAAACGCCGTAGACAACATGGTTCTGAAACAGACTCTGATACAGAAGCTCATGAAAGTGCAAGTGATACAATTTCTGACAAAGAAAATCCAACTAAAGGGAAGCGCCTTAAGAAAGAAGGAAGGCCCGACAGTAAACCCGTTCAAAAGTCTTTTAGATCTGAAAGCAACTTTAAGGTTGATAATAGATCATCAGAAAAGCCACCCTTAAAAGAGGATGACCCAAAGCCAAAGCCTGGCTTTCTTCCCAGAGGTGAACCTTCAAGACGTGGAAGGGGGGGAATGTTTAGAGGAGGTGGTAGGGGTGCTGGAGGCCGTGGTGGCTCAAGATCTGCACCGTTCAGGAAGCAAGGACCATCTAATTCAATATGGCCTCCTAGGTTAGAGACTTCCAGAAGAGATGATGGGGAAGCAAAAAAAGTAGATCATTTTGAAAGTCTTCCTTTTGATAGGAGACCTGTTAAATCGGAACGTAAATTTGACCATAGCAGAGAGCGACTTCGTAAGCAAAGACCCACACGGCCACCAAGGCAAGATAAGCCACCAAGATTCAGGCGTTTGAAAGAGAGAGAAGCTGCAGCTAAAGTGAATGAGACCACTGCAACTGTAGTGACAAATGCAACCCCCAATAGTAATGTGCAAGAACACACAAACTCCTTAGATGTGGCTGGGAGCAAGTCACCAGATTTATCCAATCAGAACTCCTCAGATCAGGCTAACGAAGAGTGGGAGACTGCTTCTGAAAGCAGCGACTTCAACGAGAGGCGTGAAAGAGACGAAAAGAAAACAGTGGATGTCAACTTACAGGTTGCAACAAAGTCTGGAGAAAGCAGCCTCCTTCCGAAGAGGGAAGCTGCAAAGAGAAGTTTTTCCAGCCAACGTCCAGGTGCAGATCGACAGAATCGTAGAAGCAACAGTGGAGCAAACAAGCCTAACAGAAATTATTCTGGGAGCAAGAATGAAAGACGCAGTGGACTGTCGTCAAAACCTGGTAGAAGAGGGTAGGTGAAAAGGCACATCATTTTCCTACAAGTAGTGTTAAGGCTATTTCTCTAACCCTCTTGGAAATCACTGCTCACACCAAATCTCGACTGTTCCATACTTCAGCTTGATTTTAGTTGTAATTTTTTGAGGTAACTGCTGTGTGTGAATGCTTAGCATTTCCATTTCAATTTTTTGGCAATCTGTTCAATTCCATTTAAAACCAAGGTACACTTGTTAAACCAGATAACCTTTTGGGTGGTTTCTGATACCTTGAAGCACTTAAACCACAATTCATATCTAAGTTGAAATCTGATCGGCGATTTTTTTTCAAGGTACTCTTTGGCGAATAATTGTAACTTGCCTAAATTAACTTTTTGGTTGCCAAAAATATTGACTAAAATTTAATCAGCGGAAACTGGTAGCAAGCTGGTGAGTTTTCCTTTTAGCTTGCCAAAGTTATAATAGCAGGTATGGTTGCACCATATTTTTTGCTGTAATGGTGCAAGGAGACTGACCACCCTAGCTGAGATGCTCATTTTTCCTTTGCGCCTCACATTTTTGCCACTATCAGCAATTGCAGCATGTTCCACAAGTAGAATTAGAAATAGAGATTACTTGGGGGAATTTGCAAGACACAGAAACACAGTTTTTCCTCCTCTGGTTTTAAATTCAGACAAAATTGACTTCTGCAAACTGTGTATATAAGACCATAGAGAAAGGGGCAGGAGTAGGCCATTCGGCCCCTCGAACCTGCTCCGCCATTTAATGAGATCATGGCTGATCTGATTTTTACCTCGACTCCACTTTCCTGCTCTTTCCCCATATCATTTGACTCCCCTGCTGATCAAAAATTTGTCTAACTCAGCCTCCACAGCTTTTTGGGGTAAAAAATTGCAAAGATTCACGACCCTCTGGGAGAAGAAATTCTTAAACGGGTGACCCCTTATTCTGAGACTATGTCCCCTAGTTTTAGGTCCCCTAGTTTTAGATCCCCCCCATGAGGGGTAACATCCTCTCAGCATCTACCCTATCGAGTCCCCTCAGAATCTTGTATGTTTCAATAAGATCACCTCTCATTCTTCTAAACTCCAATGAGTATAGATCCAAGCTGTTCAATCTTTCCTCATACCCGGAATCAACCTAGTGAACCTTCTCTGAACTGCCTCCAATGCAAGCATGTCCTTCCTTAAATAAGGGCACCAGAACTGTACGCAGTACTCCAGGGGTGGTCTCACCAGCACACTGTACAGTTGTAGCATGACTTCCCTGCTTTTATGCTCCATACCCCTAGAAATGAAGGCCAATATTCTGTTTTCCTTCCGGATTACCTGCTGCACATGTATGTTGACTTTTTGTGTTTCATGTACGAGGACATCCAGATCCCTCTGTACCAAGCATTTTGTAGTATTTCTCCATTCAAATAATATTTTGCTTTTTTATTTTTCCTCCCAAAGTGGATGACTGCACATTGTCCCACATTATATTCCATCTGCCAAATTTTTGCCCATTTGCTTAACCTGTCAATATCCCTTTGCAGACACTTGTGTCCTCATCGCAACTTGCTTTTCCACCCATCTTTGTATCATCAGCAAATTTGGCACAAGACATCCAAGTCATTGATATACATTGTAAATAGTTGAGGCCCCAGCTCTGATCCCTGCGGCACCCCATTAGTTACAGATTGCCATTTTGAAAATGACCCTTTTATCCCGACTCTGTTTTCTGTTAGTTAGCCAATCCTCAATCCATGCCAGCATATTACCCCCAACACAACGAGCTCTTATCTTGTGCAGTAATCTTTTATGTGGCACCTTATCGAATGCCTTTTGGAAATCCAAATATACTGCATCCATTGGTTCCCCTTTATCCACCCTGCCCGTTACTTCCTCAAAGAACTCTAATAAATTTGTCAGACATGATTTCCCCTTCATAAAGCCATGTTGACTCTCCTTGATTATATCATAAGTCTCCAAATGTCCTGCTACTACTTCCTTAATAATGGATTCTAGCATTTTCCCAATGACAGATGTTAGGCTAACTGGTCTATAGTTACCTGCTTTCTGTCTCACTCCCTTCTTGAATAGGGGTGTTACATTTGCGGTTTTCCAATCCACTGGGACCTTTCCAGAATCTAGTGAATTCTGGAAGATTACAACCAATGCATCCACTATCTCTGTAGCCACTTCCTTTAAGATCCTCGGATGCAAGCCATCAGGTCCAGGGGACTTTTCAGCCTTTAGACCCATTAGTTTACCTTGTACTTTTTCTCTAGTGATAGTGATTGTTTTTAGTTCCTCCCTCCCCTTTGCCCCTTGATTATCTACTATTATTGGTATGTTGTTAGTATCTTCTACTGTGAAGACAGATACAAAATATCTGTTCAATTCCTCTGCCATTTCCTTGTTTTCCATTATTACTTCCCCAGTCTCACCCTCTAAGGGATGAATGTTTACTTTAGCTACCCTCTTCCTTTTTATATATTTGTAGAAGCTTTTACTGTCAGTTTTTATAATGCTTGCTAGTTTACTCTAATAATTTATTTTCTCCCTCTTTATTATTCTTTTAGTCATCCTTTGCTGGTTTTTAAAGTTTTCCCAATCTTTGGTCTTACCAGTAATCTTTGCCATGTTGTATGCTTTTTCTTTTAACCTGATACCATCCTTGACTTCCTTAGTTAGCCATGGTTGGTTCACCCTTTTTGTGGAGTCTTTCCTCTTCACAGGGATATATTTTTGTTGCGAGTCATAAAATATCTTTTTAAATGTTTGCCACTGCTTATCCACCATCATACCATCTAATCTGTTTACCCAGTCCACTTCGACCAATTCCGCCCACATTCCTTTATAATTACCCTTATTTAAGTTTAATACAGTAGTTTCAGACCCAAGATCCTCGCTCTCAAACTGGATGTGAAATTCATCATGTTATGATCACTGCTTCCCAAGGGATCCTTTACTTTGAGATCATTAATTAATCCTGTTTTGTTACCCATTACCAGATCCAAAATGGCCTGTTCCCTGGTTGGTTCCCCGATGTATTTGTCTAAGAAACAGTTCTTAATAGTCTTTATGAACTCCTCCTCAGGGCTATTTTTGCCAATTTGATTTGTCCAATCTATGTGAAAGTTAAAATCGCCCATAATTATTGCATTTCCTTTTTTACAAGCCCTCCTGATTTATATTTTGCCCTACAGTGTAGCTACTGTTAGGGGGCCTATATACTACTCCCACCAGTGATTTCTTTCCCTTGCTATGTCTTGCCTCCACCCAAATTGATTTGACATCTTGATCTTTTGAGCCAAGATCATTCTCACTATTATACCAATTTCATATATGAAGCAAATATGCATGTTCACCACCCAGTTCCAAGTGTATGGACAGCAACAGCAACTTATAGTTATATAGCACCATAAACATAGAAAAACATCCCATAGTGTTTGGGGCATTATCACAAAATGGACACTGAGCCAAAGAAGGAGCTATTATGAAAGGTGACAAAAATCTTGATCAAAGAGGTGGGTTTTAAGGGGGAGAGGGAGGTAGCAAGGCAGAGGGGTTTAGGGAGGGAATTCCAGAGTGTGGGGCCTAGGCAGCTGAAGGCACAGCTGCGAATGGTGGGGTGAAAGGAGAGGGAGGATGCACAAGTGGCTAAAGTTAAAAGAATTGAAAGTTATGGGTTGGGATTTACGGCTGGAGTTGGTTATAGAGATAGGGAGGATCAAGGTCATGAAGACTTAAACACAAGGGTGAGAATTTTAAATCTGAGGTATTGGGGGGGGATGGGGAGCCAACGTATGTCAATGAGGACAGGGTTTTTGGGTGAGCAGGACTTCTTTGTAATAGGATACAGGCAGCAGAGATTTCGGTGAGCTGAAGCTTAGAGGGTGGAGGATGGGTGGCTGGCCAGGAGAACATTGGAATAGTGAAGCCTAGAGGTGACAAACATATGGATGAGTGTTTCAGCAGCAAGATTGGCTGAGGTAGGGGTGGAGGCAGGTAATGTTACCAAAGTGAAAATGGGCAGTCTTTATAATGGAGAGAATGTGGGGTTGGAAGCTCAACTCAGAGTTGACTATCACCAACGATGTTGCAAGCGGTCTGGTTCAGCCTGACATTATGACCAGGGAGGGCAGTGGAATTGGTGGCAAGGATGCAGAGTTTATCGCAGGGGCTGAAGGTGATGGCTTTGGTCTTCCCAGTTTTGAGCTGGAAGAAAATACAGCTCATCCAAGGCTGGATGTCGGACAAATAGTCGGACAACATCAAGACAGTGCAGGAGTTGAGAGAGTTGGTGGAGAGGTAGATCTGGGTGTCGTTACCATACATGTGGAATCTGACCCACTGTTTTTGGTTGATGTCGCTATGGGGCAGCATGTAGATGAGAGGGTCAAGGATAGATCCTTGGGGCGAAGAGAATGAGTTGCTGGGGCTATGATCGATTAAGTTTAAAAATAGGTAAAACTAAATAAGGGCAGTCCCAACGAGCTGTACAACGGAGGAGAGGCATTGGAAGAGGATGGTATGGTCACCATATCGGAGGCTGCAGAGCAGACGAGGAGAGAACACAATCTACCACCATAATGTGGTGGTAAATTGACGATTGCTCTCAAGGTCAAAATATTCAGTGTAGGAAATGTTTATTGTGCAGTCGTGGTATTCTCCTGAGGTTAGGATAAAGGCATATTGTTAGAGTGGAGTAGAAGGAGCTCTACTCTGCTTACCTTACTGTGTGTCACTTGGGACTGCTTATTACTGGCACCTAGAGACCAAATTGAGAAGTGCTCCATTCTTCAGCACAGCTATCCCTTGAGCTTAAAATTCAATTTTTTTTAAAGTGCACATTGGGGTAGCATTGGATGTTTGTATCCAGTAAGTACTCAACCAGATGTAGGAGCAACACTGCCACAGGTGTGCTTCAGTTAATATTATGTCCACTGTGACTAATGTTTTCTTCATGTGGCTCCTCTTGTTTTTATGGGGAAATTTACTAAAGTTCTAAATTTTAATTAAAATTTATCAGGTGGGTTTGTAATCAAGTTTTGGAGATGAGGTCCAATGTATGTTGGATGGAAATGGCATCTGGTTGTATTTATCCAGAAAGAAAGGAGCCTGAATGTGCTTCAATTACTTGTTGCCTCTGGGTCACTCTTAACCAGCTTTTACAATGTATTTTGCCACTGACAGCATTACTGAAGTCAGCCGCACTAATTGGCAATTTCATAGCATGGGTGGTGTGTCAAATGAACAAGTCTACACTGGGGCAATGGGGGCTGAGGCTAAAGCTCATTGTTCCAGCTGAGTACACAGAGCTTTGCTATACCTCTAATTTGAGCTGGGAGTGCTTGATGCTGACACTTAAGTGCATATCCTGGAAAAACATTTGACTTCCTATTTCCTATCACTAACATCACTCTCTTTGTTTAGCACAAAGTACCAGAAAAGATGCTTTGACTGTTCCCTGGGGAAGAAGAAATGCAAGACCCGCCTTTATTTTTGAACAAGGGGTTTTTGTATTTTTAAAGGATGTAGCTTTTACGAATCAGAAATAATTTAAGAAAGCTTGTAGTGTTTTAGCAATCAGGGACCTTAACTTTGAACGGTGGAACTTGTGATGTGGGGGCGGGGGGGAACAGATTTTCAGAATTAATTGGTACATCTTCAGCTTAGGTAATGATGTAGAGTTGTTTGTGTATCCAATGTATTTTTCCATGCTGTTTTACCTGTTTGGGGGGGAGGGGGGGAGGAATAGACTGTCTTCTCTTTAGGGGATAGTGGTTAGTTTCTTGTGTTTGTATGGTTTGTGTGATGTAGGCCTTTTGAAGAGAGAACAGCAATGATTGGTATTGATCCCACCAGCAGTAACATGGCTCACCATCCAGAGAGTAGCAACACAGGCACAGCTCAGAAGTCTACTAAAGATGCAGCTGGCAAGAAAAGAGAAGAGTCCAAATCAGCTAAGAAACCAAAAGAGAAGCCTGATGCTCTGTCGCAGTTTGACCTGAATAACTATGCTAGTGAGTACTACTTCATTGCCAACATTATTGTACAATGGATTATGTCTCAACAGTATGTCTGAAAAGAAACTCAATTCTGACTCATTCTTAAATATAAAATTTTAAAGTTTAAAATATTTTTCCATTGTAATGAGCTTATTATTCAGGTGAAGGACTCTAATATTCCCTCTTAGTGTGCATTGCCTTTTATCTTTTAAGGATGACTACTATCAAATACTTTTAAGTGGGAAGCAAAGTTAGAAACTGTTTGGTGTCATAGTTGGGGTGTATGGGTTTATGATCTCTCGCATTGCTGAATTTCTAGTCTAAGTTGTGCCACCATGGAAGAGTGTCAATTTAAGGCCAGTGATTTCTTCTCTGGGGGAAAGTTATCCCTGGGCAACTGTGTCTCAGTGGCTGGTTTAGAGTGAAGTGGAGGCCTGATAGCAGGTTACTCAGCTTTACCCTGCCTGTGGCTTCATTATTTCATCATATGGACTGGACTCCCTCTAGTTTTCAGTACAAAAAGATCTCCCTCCTGCTCGTATGTAAAATGTTTTGTCTTGTTCATTACTCCTACACCATGTATTTTCTCCTGTTTGCATAGCAAATTCTTTCCCCTTGATGTTGGTAAGCTATCACAGTTTTATCCTCACGTTATGGAGAGTAACGCCTGCTGTTACAAATGCAAATCAAGATGGTTACTGTTGCCAATTCAATTTATTATTGTAGGTGTGGTGATCATTGATGATCACCCAGAGGTGACGACAGTTGAAGACTCTCAGTGTAACACAACTGATGATGGATTTACTGAAGTTGTGTCGAAGAAACAACAGAAACGTCTGCAGGATGAAGAACGCAGAAAAAAGGAGGAACAAGTTGTCCAGGTGACAGACTTAATGAGTAGTCAGCTTTGTTGTGACAAGCATTTGCTTATTTGAGTACAATAGGAGGAACTGGTACTGTCTTTTTATCTATATGCGGGCATTATGAAATTCACTGGAAATGCTAATTCCTAGTTCTTTTCTGATTTATGTATTTGACATCAATTTCAGAGTAGTTATAACAAGTGTTAAGTACCATATTCTTTCATTCAAAATGCTTTGAAATTTTCTGTGCAATTATTCTGTGTAAATTATAATTTTCACAGCAAAGCCAAGTAATGAAAATTTAATATTTCTAAGTTGCTGTTTAGTGAATTAACAAATGCAAGTGCTTTCTTAATTTTATCCAAGGCCAACTTTGTGGAAGTGTGCCTCGACTCCTTCAAAAATCTTAGTCTTTTGAACAAAACCGTTCACTCCACACATGTCAGCACAGTAGTTAGAATACTTACTATTTATAAAAAAGGACCTACATCAGATGCTGCGCTTTTGCATCTTAATAAATTGCATTCCAAAGTAATACCTTGCTGTGATGCATTGACAGCAACAACGCTGTAGACCAGTTTGTTGGATTTTGCAGGATTCAGTAGTGATGATTTTTCCGAATCATAATGAGATGTAAAATAGAAACTACAACTGCTAAAACCTTTTTAGTGAGGTAATGCGTTTTAAAATTTAGTATCAGCAAAAAAAAGCCATAGTTCTATGCTTAAACATTGTTTAGCTAGTTTTTCAGCATGCAACATCGAAGCTTGTTGAGTAATCTAGTGTCTTGTGTGGAATGTCAAATCAAAAATTGTATATGCATAATTATAGCTCTGAAACATTGATATGAATTATCACTGTCTTTATATAAATTTTACCCAAAATTTTACCTAAGAATTCCATGCACTGATAGAATAGTATCTTGCCTGCATGTCTCTGTTTTGATATCTTGTAAGCAGTGTTATTGATTGAATTTTTACATGTTGATAAGTGTTATTTATAATGCATTTGTTTATTCTAACAGAACTGGAACAAAAAGAATGTGAATGAGAAGGGGCGAGGCCAGAATTCTAAACTGCCTCCACGATTTGCAAAAAAGCAGCAACAGGCAGCCCAACAAGCTCAGGCGCAGACTCCAACTTCAGTCCAGTCACAAGTTCAGCCTCAGCAACAGGCCGTGACTCTGGTGTCAGCTACAGTTCCGGCAGTAGATCCAGCTCCAGCTCCAGCTCCAGCTCCAACGGTATCTCAACCTGAGACTCCGGTATCAGTTCAGGAACAATCCAAGTTGCAGGGAGGAAGCAGTACTTCCGGAAATAACGCAGAGTATTCAGTTTCAAGCAAGGAAATGGCCCCTACACCAACACAAGGCACGTTAGAAGCAGAGCTGTGGGACAAAAAGATGAGTTCATCTACTGTCCTTTCTGATATCACCAAAAAATGTTAGTATGAGCTTTTTTTTTTAACATTTTGTTTTTTTTGTTTCTTTCTTATTACGTCCTCCTTTTGGCATGTGCCACTTAGAATCACAAAAGACCATACAGTCCACTGCACCTGTGCTGGCTTTCTCAAAGAGCTATTGATATAGTCCCATTCTCATGCTCTTTCTCCATAGCCTTTTAATTTTTTTTCTTTTTCAAAACTTCCCTGTTAATAACTATTATGAATTATGCTTCCACCACTGTTTCTGGTGGAGCATTCCATGCCCTGATAACCCTCTGTGTATATTAAAAAAAAATGCCCCCTAACCTTGCCCTTTGTTCTTTTGGTGGCGGTCTTAAATTTATGCCCACTAGTTACTGATTCACTGACCAATGGAAGTAGTTTTTCCCAATTTACTTCATTAAAAGTTCTCAGTGGACAAGTTAATGGGCATGGTAAAGGATGACCTAGATTCTTTTCTCTATCCTGACTGGCTTCCTAAGATGAAAACGTGCCTTTCAGGTTGTCACGGTAGGATATGGACTGGCATGCCTCTGCGACACAACTGGTTGGTGCTTCAACGTGTCTGACTTAAGCAGATACCCTTTCTTTTGGCTTTCGTATTCACCAATTCATAATCATGCTTTATGCAAATGTGTATATTCAATGTCATTCGTTAGCCCATGTGACGACCTGGCTGTAAAAGAAGTTTATCTGCCAACCACTTGCAATAATTTATTCTGCACCCAACTCACATCACATCTACCACATGCTCTTGTTTTAAGCAAAGGTTATTTTAATGAATATATGAGACAGAGAAGCTCTGTCATTGGTTAATAATGACTAATACTAGAAATGAATTCAAAAGTAAAAATTTCAGTTATTTTTGTATATATGATCAAAGTTGCTGGCATCCCAATAGCTCTGGTAGTGGAGGCTTACTCCAATCGCAATGTTTGGGTTTGCATCCCAAGGATTTTCTATCACTTGAGTTTGACTGCCACAATTGGAGCAAGTTCTAACAGCTGTTAGCTAGGCTGCTACATTGAGTATCATGCTTTGGGAAGGATACTGCAACTCAAGGGCAAAACTAATTGCAATGATGAAGTCAGTTATGCATTTCCAGATGAAGGAAGGCAAATTGTGAAATAAACTGTTCCATAGAAAATAAGAGGAATGGAGTATTAAAAAAAAATTACTATATTCCACTTTTCTTTTTGTAGTGGGACCCATTAGTCCTCCACAGCCTCCATCTGTCAGTGCATGGAATAAGCCCTTGACTTCTTTTGCATCTTCCCTAACACCTGAGGTAAGTGTAAATATTTGCACAGTTATGAGTAGGATTTTTAAAATTTTTTAAATGCTTGCAGTTATACTGCAGCTACCAGCCTCAGACTGGTTGAGCAGCATCATTTCTGGACAGGAATACCTCATTTTTACTGGCTGGCTCAAACCGCCATTCACATGCCTGAAACACGCACAGTCTTGTATGGTTGCACTTATGAGCAGGGCTCTTCTCTCTCTGCAGTTAAAATTTAAACGTTTAACAAGCGCAGGCAGGAACATCCGTACTCAACATTTAAATCAACTCCAGATATCCCCAAACCCTTTATTAGAGCATTTAACACTGTATTGGAGTTATACTCCATGCCATGCTGCACACAAACAATGCAAAGCTACTCGGTCAGGGGTCTTGCACCACTTGTCGCCAAAGTCCAATTAACATCATCTTTGCGATGACACTGAAGTTGCAGTATAAGCATCTCCCCTGATATAGAGATTTGCTAGATTTTATTATCTTGTAAGAATTGTGTGGTGATTTGAAAGTGTTCAAAGTGAAGTAACAATAAGGTTTGCATCAAATTTTCCCCATGGTTGAGATGGGTTCTTCAAAAGACTTGAATTCTTTCACATATGTTCATTCTGAGAATCTACTCAGCTTGTTGGTGTTCAGCAAGAGAGTTTGAGATTTTTTAACCATTTTTCCACAAAAAGGATTTGGGCAATAAAGTTACTTTAAATGTGTTTTAAAAGCATAGTTTATTCTTGCAAATTAAAAAAAATGGGGTTCTGAGACAGTTAGTTTAAGGTGCTAGCTTTAATGTTTTCTCATATTCGATAAATAAGCATTTCTATAGCTTACCTCTGTAATTGATACACAGCTCACCCATTTTATGGGAAGATTTTTGATTTCTTTCTGACTTTTTTATTCATTCATGGGTTGTGGACGTCGCTGGCGAGGCCAGCATTTATTGCCCATCCCTAATTGCCCTTGAGAAGGTGGTGGTGAGCCGCCGCCTTGAACCGCTGCAGTCCGTGTGGTGAAGGTTCTCCCACAGTGCTGTTAGGTAGGGAGTTCCAGGATTTTGACCCAGCGACGATGAAGGAACGGCGATATATTTCCAAGTCAGGATGGTGTGTGACTTGGAGGGGAACGTGCAGGTGGTGTTCCCATGTACCTGCTGCTCTTGTCCTTCTAGGTGGTAGAGGTTTGGGAGGTGCTGTCGAAGAAGCCTTGGCGAGTTGCTGCAGTGCATCCTGTGGATGGTACACACTGAAGCCACTGTGTGCCGGTGGTGAAGGGAGTGAATGTTTAGGGTGGTGGATAGGGTGCCAATCAAGCGGGCTGCTTTGTCCTGGATGGTGTCGAGCTTCTCGAGTGTTGTTGGAGCTGCACTCATCCAGGCAAGTGGAGAGTATTCCATCACACTCCTGACTTGTGCCTTGTAGATGGTGGAAAGGAGGTGAGTCATTTGCTGCAGAATACCCAGCCTCTGACCTGCTCTTGTAGCCACAGTATTTATATGGCTGGTCCAGTTAAGTTTCTTGTTCATGGTGACCCCCAGGATGTTGATGGTGGGGGATTTGGCGATGGTAATGCCGTTGAATGTCAAGGGGAGGTGGTTAGACTCTCTCTTGTTGGAGATGTTCATTGCCAGGCACTTGTCTGGCACGAATGTTACTTGCCACTTATGAGCCCAAGCCTGGATGTTGTCCAGGTCTTGCTGCAAGCAGGCTCGGACTGCTTCATTATTTGAGGGGTTGCGAATGGAACTGAACACTGCAATCATCAGCGAACATCCCCATTTCTGACCTTATGGAGGGAAGGTCATTGATGAAGCAGCTGAAGATGGTTGGGCCGAGGACATGCCCTGGGGCTGAGATGATTGGCCTCCAATAATCACTACCATCTTCCTTTGTGCTAGGTATGACTCCAGCCACTGGAGAGTTTTCCCCCAGATTCCCATTGACGTCAGTTTTACTAGGGCTCCTTGGTGCCACACTCGGTCAAATGCTGCCTTGATGTCAAGGGCAGTCACTCTCACCTCACCTCTGGAATTCAGCTCTTTTGTCCATGTTTGGACCAAGGCTGTAATGAGGTCTGGAGCCGAGTGGTCCCGGCGGAACCCAAACTGAGCATCGGTGAGCAGGTTAATGGTGAGTAAGTGCCACTTGATAGCACTGTTGAGGACACCTTCCATCGCTTTGATGATTGAGAGTAGACTGATGGGGCGGTAATTGGCCAGATTGGATTTGTCCTGCTTTTTGTGGACAGGACATAACTGGGCAATTTTCCACATTGTCGGACTGAACAGGCCGGAATTAAGCAGAACGTCAGACATCTAATAAGTAGTCAAACTTTTGCAACAGATAAGTTGCTGAGGCATAAAGGCCCAGAAAAGATATTCTAAACAAGTCAGAATGCAGAAGGATTAGTCTTTTTAAGTCAAACATGATGGCTTACTGAAATGGGGTAGTGTTAATTATTTTTGTTTTGTGGAGATAAGTTCCTATGTTCCTAAGCTGTGTTGATTGAACCAAGTGAATCTGATCGTAACTTAATTGCTCTGTACATTCGGCGGCTTAATGACTCATCTAGTGACTGCTTAGTCTACTGTCAGAGATTGGAGAAATGCATGTGCAAAAGACTCTGGTATCTGGTTCTGGTCACATGGGGGTTCCACTGCTACACCACTAGGTCATGGTATCATATAGTTAGTGTAGGCAAGCTGTAAGGAGTGTGTTGCAAACAAGCCTGTCTCATCCCCGCATACACATGCACTCTTTTCAGAAGGGGTCACCGATAGCAATCAGAAGTGGGATCTTCAGCTGATTCTCTCATCTTACCCCTTCTCCTTTGGCCACAATCCTAGGAGATAATTACATCGCCCTAGTAACCATCCTAGCTGAATCAGCTAGCTCAACACAGGCCAGGGATCAGTATTTGTACCTTGCTGGTCTGTAATGCTCAATACCATACTCAAAAGGTACACTTACCACTGAAGACTAAGACATTGGGAAACTGTTTTAATGCACGTTATACAACCTTACCCTGCTCTGTAACATCAAGCATTCCAGGGTTGAAAGTGGGAGAACATTCCATTCTCCAGTACTGAAATCATAAACCTTCAAAAAAAATTATTTCAGAATTGCACCATTTCTTACTAATTCATATCAATTACCGTTCTAAATCTGGTCAGGGGCGTTTCATCTTAATACACAAGAATAAATATTGTACCTGCTAAAGATTACTATCCTTTCTGGTTGTGGTGCTAAAACACTAGCAAATGTTCCTAGATATGCTCTTAGAAACATTACCAAAACTTACTTTCTGTGGTGCCAAGAGTTATGTTTCAAAATATTGGTGCATATTTCTTCTAATGTTGCATTTGTGAGCACTCAGCTAAAGGTTACAAAGTTAGCAAAGCCAAAGATTTTCTTAATTTATTTAGACTCTAAAATGGTCTCCACTCCCAGGTTGGACTTAGTGAGCCTCTTGTTAACAGAAAATAATCCAATTATCTGCCTTGTTCTGGTCTTTAATTGAAACAAGAAATTTGAATACTTGGCATTTAAAGTCTGATGTCTTAAATCTAAATTCAGATCATTGAAATGGCAGCAGCCCATAGTGTTATATGATTCATTAATATTCATCAATGTGATTTAAAATCCATATTGGATTTGCTGATTGTTTAATATATTTTAAGTTGATTGACAAAAGAACCAAAGGCAACACGAGGAAAAACTTTTATGCGGCGAGTAGCTATGATCTGGAATGTGCTGCCTGAAAGGGTGATGGAAGCAGATTTAATCGTGGCTTTCAAAAAGGAATTAGATAAATACTTGAAGGGAAAAGATTTGTAGGGCTTCAGGGGAATAGGACTAACTGGATCGCTCTTACAAAGAGCCGGCACAGGCTCAATGGGCCGAATGGCCTCCTTCTGTGCTGTAACCATTCTATGATTCTGTAATTGCATAAATAATGTTTTCTATTTTCTTGTAGGGAACAGCTTCTGGTCAGGAGGATGGAATTGAGCCTGGAGTTGAGTCGGGTCAGCTAGTTGCACCAAAAAGTAGCACCACCACCAGCAGCACCACAACAGCCGCAACCACTGCCACTACTGATACAGCTGCAACAGAGAGTGAAGTGAACCTAACAGAAAAGGCTGCTGAGAATAAATTACCAGAGCCAAAAGAACAGCGACAGAAGCAGCCTCGTGCAGGTCCGATCAAAGCTCAAAAGGTAAACCACTTTCATCAGAAATCTGTCCATTTGTATTTGGTTGCTGGCCACAAGATGTTATAAATCCTGAGATTGTGCTGTAGAAGATTAATTTATAGGTTTTTTTTTTCCCTACCAAAACTGCACGCACAAGCTCAGT
Organism: Heptranchias perlo; assembly: GCF_035084215.1. NCBI lineage: Eukaryota > Metazoa > Chordata > Chondrichthyes > Hexanchiformes > Hexanchidae > Heptranchias > Heptranchias perlo. The sequence continues at coordinate 67,696,420 of NC_090333.1, forward strand.
GGAATCATGCAATGCAATAGGTGGGTATAGACCAAAAAAACTGTATACCCAGACTTAAATGGACTCTTACATAGTCATATTTAGGAATTGCAATATTCACTTCAGAAATTTGTTCCTAAGTGGATTGCATACAAGTGGATTTGACTGTGTAAATCCCTAGCGTTGGTCACCGAACTTGCTGGAACTTTATGTTAAAAAGAACTTGCGTTTACAGTACGTCTGTTGCTAAGCAGGTTGAAGCTTCCATTTATGACTTGGTGATTTTTAACAGGCCAGTCCTATGAATGATTTGAGGTTGTATTTGCAGCCGTTTAAGTCGCCATTTCTGATTCTGTATCTGATTCGTAGCTTCCAGACTTGAGCCCAGTGGAGAGCCAAGAACATAGACCTGGTCCCATTGGTAAGGAGCGGTCATTGAAAAACAGGAAGGCCAAAGACGTACAGCAGACCGATACAGAAGGAAAAGACGAGTCTCCAGCTGTTACCGTCAGAAGCCCAGAGCCTGTAGTAACACAGGAGCCTACAGTGGTGACTGAACTGAGCACTGAGGTAAAGACAATGATCTCTGTGCCAACACCAGAATTTGGAGAAAATTCAAAGGTAATATCAACAAAATAAATTGCTTTTGACGACTGATCTTAATGTGCGTTACCTTGATACCTAAGTTTAAAAACACAGCTGTTAGCCATATGTGCCTAAATACTTTTCATTTTATTCTACAGCTAAACCCACCTATTAATGGAGTTAACATTACAGGCCAACAGTTATTTCACATTTTTAAGCCAGCATTTTCTCCCATTCATTTCTGCAGATATTTGTCTACTAATTATGTAAAACCATGAGTTTTTCTAGACATTCAGATTTGCATGCACGTGGTATGTGTCCGATTAATGGTTGCCATTCCCACTTTAACAAATACCAATTTCATTTAGATAAGCAATAAGCATCCCTATTTGTCAGGCACTATAGTCTTATCAGTGTACATGTCATCTGTCCAAGTCCTCCAATACAGTCCAATTATTGCAAAGATGAAATGCTCGTCTGATTTTTTCATTACAATTAACTTGATGTATACTCATCTATGCAGAATTAAGGGAAATCAGTATATATTTAAATCAACTGCTATGAAAACTCGGTATTAAAAAAAACAGCAACAGATCACAGTGGTTTCGTTTTTCGAAATGTTATATAAATAGCAGTTGAAGCCTATAATGAGTGCCAGATAATGCAGTGCTTGTGGACTGGCTGTTAATTTTTTATTCGTTCATGGGAGGTGGGCATTGCTGGCCAGGCCAGCATTTATTGCCCATCCCTAATTGCCCTGGAGAACGTGGTGGTGAGCCGCCGCCTTGAACTGCTGCAGTCCGTGTGATGAAGGATCTCCCACAGTGCTGTTAGGTAGGGAGTTCCAGGATTTTGACCCAGCTACGATGAAGGAGCGGCGATATATTTCCAAATCGGGATGGTGTGTGACTTGGAGGGGAACGTGAGGTGGTGGTGTTCCCATGTGCCTGCTGCCCTTGTCCTTCTAGGTGGTAGAGGTCATGAGTTTGGGAGGTGCTGTCGAAGAAGCCGTGGCAAGTTGCTGCAGTGCATCTTATGAATGGTACACACTGCGGCTATGGTGCGCCGGTGGTGAAGGGAGTGAATGTTTAGGGTGGTGGATGGGGTGCCAATCAAGCGGGCTGCTTTGTCCTGAATGGTGTCGTGCTTCTTGAGTGTTGTTGGAGCTGCACTCATCCAGGCAAGTGGAGAGTATTCCATCACACTCCTGACTTGTGCCTTGTAGAAGGTGGAAAGGCTTTGGGGGGTCAGGAGGTGAGTCACTCGCCACAGAATACCCAGCCTCTGACCTGCTCTTGTAGCCACAGTATTTATGTGGCTGATCCAGTTAAGTTTCTGGTCAGTGGTGACCCCGAGGATGTTGATGGTGGGGGATTCGGTGATGGTAATGCCATTGAATGTCAAGGGGAGGTGGTTAGACTCTCTCTCTTGTTGGAGATGGTCATTGCCTGGCACTTGTCTGGCGTGAATGTTAACTTGCCACTTATCAGCCCAAGCCTGGATGTTCCGAAAGTCTTGCTGCATGAAGGCACAGACTGCTTCATTATCTAAGATTAAATTGATTATTTAATCCAATTATTTCCTCTTCAGTTTTCTTAATGATTTTCTCTCAGCACACTCATTAATGTAGAATTTAGAATTCTCTCATGCTGGGGTGTAGTTCCACAGGCACCAATAGATCTCTGGTACAATTTTTCATGTAAGGAATCTTAAAACACCAGGTTATAGTCCAACAGTTTTATTTGAAAATCACAAGCTTTCGGAGGCTTTCTCCTTCGTCAGGTGAGTGACGAAGGAGAAAGCCTCCGAAAGCTTGTGATTTTCAAATAAAACTGTTGGACTATAACCTGGTGTTGTAAGATTCCTTACATTTGTCCACCCCAGTCCATCACTGGCATCTCCACATCACAATTTTTCATGTGAGTTTAGACAGTGTGTGTCATTCTATTTTTGTCCTTGGCTGAGGTTTGTACATGCTCATTTGTTGCTGTGGTCACTAGGTAGTGATTAGGAATGAGAAGTCTTCTCCCCTTTTCACCCTGGGATTTTGGGATAGCATAGCCTCTGCTGTCGCAACTTGAGAATGTCTAACTTTGTACAGATCGGGACCATCATGATCTGTGAGTCAGCACCATGTGATGCAGTACATTTATCCACTGACTCATTGATAATCTTCAATTTATTAATTCACAGATTAGAACTTAATCTGAAAAAATGTGAAAGTTGCTGGCAGCACATTAAATTGAAAAGTTACATCATGAGTAGTTTCCAGATATTCTGTTGTGAAGAAAAGGCATTCCCAGTGCTGTAGTCAATGACTGAAGATGATTGCATGTGCTGATTTGCTGATGTTGGGTTACTGTGCTCTTGAGGTTTACTTCAGTTAACATTTCTGCAACAATAAAAAAAAAATCAAATATTTTCTGAGTGATCTGGCAATTCTGAGGCTAGCTAGTCATAGAATTCCCAAACGGGGAATAACCATTCCCAGTTCCTTGAAAAACAGTTTTGTGTTTTCACTATTGTGTAATTCCTGTGAACGTTTAGAGATGGAGGAGTTAGAGATATTCATCTGCCCTCGGTGGATTCTGTCTAGTGGGGGAATAATTTTCTAAAATTTTTACAATGCTCGTCAGATAGCTTGCTGAGTTTTTCCAGCGAGTACCTGAGCCATAGTAGAAAAATCCCAGGTTTGGTCTCTGCTGATTTAGCTGACCTCCACCTGAGACTATTGTAGGGATGCTATAGTTGCCCTTAAGAGTTTCTGGGTTAAGAAGGGGAATATCCATCAGGGTTGCTGCCTGTAATTACTATCCAGTGAATGCTAATAGAAATGGATGTAAATAAATGTTCAGGACATGATGGGGCTCTGCTGTGATACCCCCTCTTCATGGCCACATAGCCTGCTAACATTCACTGTCAGCGGACACAAAAATGTAGCCACACATCAGCAAGGATGCGGAGGAAAGAGGAGAAAATTGGTAAGAAAAAGGGGGTAACCATTTTATCGTGCATTTTTAAAATGTTGAGTCAATTTAGTTGATAGCTAGTATATCTCCAAATGCTACTAGGATTGTCTGATCAGAAAGTTGGCTTGCCCACTGAAATTTCTGAGATGGGAACGAGAAGATGGAATAAATGTTATGATGCAAGTAACAGGCAATAGTACTGATGTCTGAAGTCTTGTTTGGCTGCAAATGTGCCTTCTCAACTCCTAGGATAAATCACTAGCTCTTCTGCATTATGGAAAATTTTAATTTTCCAGTTCTATTGAAATAAAAATGGGGATTGATTTTTCAAGCAAATTTAAATTCTAAAGTTTAAAAATTGCTACCACTTTCAAAGGCCGTTTTTGTTAATTACATAACTACGATACAAGTATCCAAAAGATGAATGAATGTAAAGATATAAAATCATTATAAAGGAGAGTGTAAATAAGTTTCTTCACCAAAAGTTGAAAATTGCCATCTAATGTCAGAGCAATTAACAATTACATCTTAACCTTTCACTCGCAATTATGATTTGACTTTTTATTCAAATATATGTTGAAATGTGCACCTTTAAGAGGTATAGTAGTTAACGGAACTGAGTATTTTTACTGTAAGATCAGATTCAAAATAATGCAATGCTCTACATGTAGGTTTTGGTCATGCGGCTAATTTTTTTTTAAAAACACACTATCTTGTAAATATATATGATTATCTTGGCCCACTTGCCATGTGGGTTGCCATTTGTACAGATGCAGTGCCCCCAAAAGGTTGATCTCTTGAATGAGCTTCTAAAATATTGTAAATAACCAAACTTTCAGTTATTTCACTACTGTAACCTGATTTTAATATTAGATTAAAAACTATTTATGCTGTAGTTCAAGGGTGTCCAGACTGCAGATTGTAGGCCGCATGTGGAGCTTTGGAAAGGGCTATAACCTAATTTGTGGATGAATCTTAAATCTGTACACCAAGATCTGGTAGTATCAGCAACATGAAATGCATGCAAGCTAATAGGAACATTGATTTTAAACTTTATCTGTGGCCCCTGGAGCTCTAATATATGCAGCCCACAAAGACTAGAAAGTTGGACACTCCAACTCTAGTTAAAGTGAAATAAGCTGTCATGATTCTGAAATTAGCATGGTCATTCAAACTTTAAAATCTGATTATATGCAAATTTAAATTTTAGGAATCCATGACTGATTACACAGCCCCTTCCTCGTCACTGTCCGATTCTGTGTCAACTGGCAGTAGCAAAATAGAGGATACCCTGGTCAGCAATGTAAGTAAACCAACACAAGAGAACATTTTTACTTTCTTGTGTGCGTTTTGATGTACAGTTCCACTTCACAAACATTTATGACCTGTTGAACATTGTTTGAGTAATGGGCTTTATGCTGCAATTACTGAAGCTTAAAGGTGTCATTTGGATAATCTCGTCACCAGGTTAAGAATATGATGGCTGTATAGCTCTTAATATGGGAATGCCAGAAATGTTTATGCACACTGTGGTAACGGCTGCTTGTATTTGCACATAATTTTAAATTTAAAATAGTCACTTATTTTAAAGTTTTGTTTATCTTGAACTAAAGCAGCCTGAATGCAATTTAAATCTTCCTACACCCTAAGTACTTTTCAGACTTAAAACATATATAGTTCTCAGGATTTTCATAGTTATTAGAAATTATTCCTGAAACCTGCTTTGTTTAGTACCACCACTATCCTCTTGTGTAAATGGAAAAAAGGATAATACTTGTAGTAATACGTTAAATGTAATTATTAATTCTTGGGATTTTTCTGAACATTTTTGGATACTGTAGTTTTTCTAGTTCTAGTGAGAGTGTGATGTGTGTTGCCTGCATTTCAGGTGCCCCTGCCCCACACCCTTCCCATCCCCAGGAGGGAGACTCTACAACAGAGCTCCAGCCTGACACCAGTCTCTCCCGCCACTGTCGACTTCACCCTCAAGGTATGTACTTGATCCCTCTAGGGGTATTTTGATGTGCAGGGAGAGAGCTGGGTGTGATGCATTTTATACATCGTTTTACCCTACATTTTACCTTCCATCACCTCTTTACCTAAATATCCCATGTCCATTAAACTTGTCATAGTCTGTAATAGTGGCTACTCAATATTTCTACTTGCCTGGTGTATGCATTATAGCTGAAGAACAGAAATATACATGGCAACTGCATTTTATCCGAAGCAAAGCTACTTTTTGTTCCTTCAAGGTCAGGAGTACTCTGAGCTATTTCAATTTAAACTGCAATTAAAAGTGTTGTACAGTCATCTATGAAGTCCTTTGTAAGTTTGCTTCTGTGTTGTCTTCGACAATGACCTCATAGGCGCACCACTTGTATAACACCTCTATTGGGTGGCCTTATTTGTTCTGTCTTATGAGTTATCTTTCTCAAGAATACCAGATGACATTAAGTGGCTTGCTATCATTTCCCCAGCAGTTGGAAGTGATTCCAAGCTGGAAAGTGACTTTGGGATCCTACAAAATTCCTATTGATTGTGAGAGGAGGTGTGAGAATGAGGTGAAATGTGGAGAGGAAAAGGGAATAGGCATAAAATTGAATTATTACTGTCCTTTTTCACAATAATTGCAGAAGGATAAATAAGAATAGAAAATAATTAAAACAAAATAGAGAAGTATAATAAATGAACAGAAAACAGTACTCAAGGGGTGGTCTGATATAACGTAACAAATTTAGTAAAATAACATCTCATTTATACTTGATTATTAACTTGATTAGTTAAGTATTGCTGCACAGTGATTTGACATGTTACAAAATTACTTGTGTTCATAGTTCTGTAGTATTTCAGAATTGTTGGTGCTATGGAATACTTCACATATACATTTTTGACAGATTCCACATGAATGGTAACAAATGTGCAAATGATAATTTATGCATGTATAATCTGTTTTAAAACTTGCAAATTAATATTTTTGTTCCTGGCCCTAGATCTTCCCCTGTATCTGGAGAAAGTCAATTCTAAATCACCGTCCTGTATAGTCAAGATTAAACACTCCATTCACCATCAAACAAATGGCCTGCTGCTGACTGTATTGCTTTCTGTGGCGATGCACTAATCTCATTCACAGCACTATAGTCAAAGTTGGAGTTGCTGGTAGCATTCTAATGTAATGGGGGGCAGGGGGGAGGGTGGGTGGTGCGCATGAGATTCATTTGAATCTTAAAGGGGTGCAGTAGTTAACTTAAGTTTTCAGACGCCTGTGTAATGTTAAATGGTAAAATGTCAGTCCTTTTTTGATGGGTAAGGGGGATATTATGACAGATTTGCTTGGTTGTGCATACTGTTAATGGAGAATCGTGAAGCACATGGTGTGCAAGGAAGACTATAAGCATCATTAACCTCCAAGCTAAAAAGAAGTGCACCAAACAATCTAGAAAGCACAATTGAACACATACTTTTCAGTATTGGTTCCTCTGAAGCTTGTGACTCTTAGTACACTGTGATGTTGATCATTCAGAATTTATTGAGATTACAAGTAACTACAAGGCAAAGGTGGATTCCAAAGCTGCTTTTTTCCCCACCCTTTCTAAATATAAAATGACTTGCATTTACATAGCAGCTTGCGCATAGAACATCTAGTGGTGCTTCACAGAGACGAAAGAAGAAAAAGAACACTGAGCCAAAGGTGGAGATATTAGAAGGGGTGACGAAAAACCTGGATGAAGAGGGTGGGTTTATAGGAGAGGGGCGGCGATTGAGAGCACAGTCTAGGAAGGATTTCCAGAGCATTGGGCCTGTGGCTGAAGGCATGGCTGCCAATAGTAGGGCAAAGGGAGAGAAATACCCAAGATGCCAACGTCAGAGGAATGGAGAATCGGGCGGGGTTTAGGGCTGGAGGAGGTTAGAGATGGAAAGATTTGAGGCCATGATGGGATTTAAGCACAAGGATGGGAATTTTAAATTTGAAGCATTGGGTGACCAGGAGCCGTTGTAGGTCAGTGAGGACATGGGTAATGGGTGAATGGAACTTGGTACGGGATAGGAAACAGGCAGTAGTGTTGTGGGTGAGTTGAAGTTTATGGAGGGTGGCGGATGGGAAGCCAGCCAGGAGAATATTGGAATAGTCGAGTTTGGAGGTGAGAAAGGCGTGGGGTGAATGCTTCAGCAGTATTTAAGCTGAGGCAGTGGTGGAAGTTAGAGGTGGATGGCAATCTTTGTGATGGAGCGAATATGGGTTCGGAAACTCAGCCCGGAGTCTAATAGAATGCCGAGGTTGCGAACAGTCTGGTTCAGACTGAAATATTCGCAAGGGTGCAGAGTTTGTGCCGGGGACTGAAGACAATGGCTTTGGTCTTCCCAATGTTTAGCTGGAGGAAATTGCAGCTCATCCAAGACCATATGTCGGACAAGCAATCTGACAAAGGCAGTGAAGGGGTTGAGTAGCGGAGAGGTAGACCTGGATGTCATCAGCATACATGTGGAAGCTGCCCCCATGTTTGCGGATGATGTCGAGGGGGTGCATGTAGGCGGGGAAAGGGTGGGGGATGGGGAAAAGGATAGATCCTTAGGGGATTCTGGAAGTAACATTGTAGAGGTGGAAAGAGAAGCCATTGCGGGAGATGGTCTAACTACAGTCGGATAGGTTAGAGTGGAACCATGCAAGTGTAGTCCAATCGACCTGAACAACGGAGGAGAGGCGTTCAAGGAGTACGGTGGTTCATCGTGTCAAATGTTGTAGAGAGGTTGAGAAAATGAGGAGGGATAATTCATCACCACAGTGACAAGAGGATGTCATTTGTCACTTTGGATGGGGTCGTTTTGGTGCTGTCGCAGGGTCAGGAACCTGATTGGAGAGATTCAAGCAGGGAGTTGTGGGAAAGATAGGCATAGATTTTGGAGGCAACAACACTTTCAAGGACTGTCAGTTGTGGCTCAGTTGGTAGCACTCTCACCTCTGAGTCAGAAGGTTGTGGGTTCAGGTATCACTCCAGAGACTTGAGCACAAAATCTAGGCTGACACTCCGGTGCAGTACTGAGGGAGTGCTGCATTGTTGGAGGTGCCATCTTTCAGATGAGACGCTAAACTGAGGCCCCGACTGCCCTCTGAGGTGGACGTAAAAGGTCCCATGGCACTATTTTGAAGAAGAGATGGGGAGTTATCCCTGGTGTCCTGGCTAATATTTATCCCTCAACCAACATCACTTTTTTTTAAAAAAAGATTATCTGGTCATTATCAAATTGCTGTTTGTGGGAGCTTGCTGTGTGCAAATTGGCTGCCATGTTTCCTACATTACAACAGTGGCTACACTTCAAAAGTACTTCATTTGCTATATAACTGCAAGTCTTTCTCTTTTGGAGAGTAAAAGGAGACTGGAGATAGGGGCAGTAGTTTGCAAGGACAGAGGACCCAAGGATAGGTTTTTTGAGGAGGGACGGGTAATGGCTGTTTTTGAAAGGGAGTGGGACAGTACTTACGAGGGAGTCATTTACAATGTCAGCTAGCATGGGGCCAGGAAGGGAAGTTGGAAAGTCAATTTAGTAGGAATAGGGTGAAGGGAGCAGGAGATTGGTCTCGTGGACAAGATAAGCCCAGTGAGAGAATTTGAGAGAGAAACTAGAAGAACAATGTCGCAATTACACAAAGTAACAGTTTTTGTGCTGAATTTGTTCTCTATCTAGTTCATGATGGTCCAGCCTTATATATCCACTAATTCCCACTACTTTTAAAAGGAATGTCTTTTCAGCAAGAAATCATTTGGAGGACATTAGGACTAAGGGGCAATTGCTGGTGGTCCTGTGCTTTTCTCATTTGACTGAAAAACCTTTCACTTACTTGTTCTTGCGATGTGGATGACGCATTTATTTATTGCCCACCTCTAGATGCTCCAGGGGACTGGAGTGGAGTTGTGTGTTGGTCAGACCGGATAGAGATGGCAGGGTCTTTTCCCTGAAGGAGATTAGTAACCAATTTGGTTTTTACAACAATCCAGCTACTTTCCTGATCACTTCTGGTGTCAGCCCACAAATTACTAAATTTATTGAGCTCTTTCACAATTTATCGTGTTGGGATTTGAGCGCTCGTGCTCTGGGTTGGTAATCCAGTTCCATAACCACTGGACTATCATACCTTCTCTTTTGAGACTGGGTGTTGCATACTATAGGAAATGGAAGAGCTTAACAAATGGAGATGGCAGCAATAAGAGAGCTACATAATAGCCAGAAAGTATGATAAAGTTAATGTTATGGTGCATCACAGACTTTTAACAATGGTTCTTCGTGTTGTTTGTTGCAAACCTCGAATTTCTGTGCCTCCACTCATTTGGTAGTGTTAAGAATTCTGCAGTCCTAAGAGTCAAATGTTAATCATTTCTGTACATTCCTCCTCATTTGCTTAACCTCCACATATAAACGAATAAGCCATTACCCAAATGGGAAGCATGACTGGACAAACCTTTTACATTTTATACCTGCACTTGATCTTGCCTAGCTGGTGCTGTATTTAATGCGTTCTCAATGTAAACATTTCTTTTCCTTTTGATGGCCTCCCTGTTCTGTACCAGGAAAAAATTTTAAGCTTACCCATTCACTGAGTCAATTCCACAATTTGTTCAATGCAGTTATTGATTTAGTCTTTGAAAGTATATACTTTATATAATTTTTTAAAAAATCCTCTGTTCGCAGCCAAGGCAGTAAAAAGGTGCTACATTTACATACGAATTAAGAGCAGGAGTAGGCCATTTGGCCCCTAGAGCCTGCTTCGCCATTTGATAAGATCATGGCTGATCTGATTGTGACCTCAACCCTACTTTCCCATCTACTGACTATAACCTTTGACTCCCTTGTAAATCAGGAATCTATCTAACTCAGCCTTAAAAATATTCAGTGACCCTGCCTCCACTGCTCTCTGGGGAAGGGAGTTCCACAGACTCACGACCCTCTGAGAAAAAATTTCTCCTCATCTCCGTCTTAAATGGGAGACCCCTTATTTTTAAACTGTGGCCCCTAGTTCTAGTCTCTCCTACAAGGGGAAACATCCTCTCAGCATCTACCCCTTCTAGTCCCTTCAGGATCTTAATGATTAAATAAGATCACCTCTCATTCTTCTAAACTCCAGTGTATACAGGCCCAACTTGTCCAATCTTTCCTCATAAGATAACCCCCTCATCCCAAGAATCAGTTGAGTGAACCTTCTCTGAACTGCCTCCAAAGCAATTATGTCCTTTCTTAAATAAGGAGACCAAAACTACACACAGTATTCTAGATGCAGTCTCACCAATGCCCTGTACAACTGTAGCAAAACATCTCTACTTTTATATTCCATTCCCCTTGAAATAAATGACAACATTCCCTTTGCCTTCCTAATCACTTGCTGTACCTGCATACTAACTTCTGGAGATTCATGTACTAGGACACCCTCTGTACCTCAGAGTTCTGCAATCCCTTTCCATTAAAATAATATACTGCTTTTCTATTCCTCCTGCCAAAGTGGACAAGTTCACATTTTCCCACATTATACTCCCATCTGCCAAATTTTTGCCCACTCACTTAACCTATCCATTTCCCTTTGCAGACTCCTTGTGTCCTCTTCACAACTTACTTTCCTACCTACCTTTGTGTCATCAGCAAATTTAGCAACCATACATTCGGTCCCTTCATCCAAGTCATTGATATAGATTGTAAATAGTTGAGGCCCAAGCACCGAACCGTGTCACTCCACTCGTTACATCTTGCCAACCTGAAAATGACCCATTTATGCCTACTCTCTGTTTCCTGTTAGCTAACCAATCCTTTATCCATGCTAATATGTTACCCCCTACACCATGAGCTTTTATTTTGTGCAGTAGCCTTTTGATGTGGTACCTTGTCAAAAGCCTTCTGGAAATCCAAGTACACCATATCCACAGGATCCCCTTTATCCACGTTGCTTGTTACTTCCTCAAAGAACTCTAATAAATTAGTCAAACACAATTTCCCTTTCACAAAGCCGTGTTGACTCTGCCTGATTGCATTGAGATTTTCGAAGTGCCCTGCTATAACTACCTTAATAATAGATTCTAGCATTTTCCCTATGACAGATGTTAAGCTAACTGGCCTGTAGTTTCCTACTTTCTGTCTCCCTCCTTTCTTGACTAGAGGAGTTACATTTGCTATTTTCCAATCTGATGGGACCCTTCCAGAATCTAGGGAATTTTGGAAAATTAATACCAATGCATCTACTATCTCTGCAGCCACTTCTTTTAAGACCCTAGGATGAAGTCAGTCAGGACCTGGGGACTTGTCAGCTTTCAGTTCTAATGTTTTTTTCAGCACCCTTTCCCTGGTGATTGTAAATGTTTTAAGTTCCTCCCTCCCTTTCACTTCTTGATTCACAATTATTTCTGGCATGTTATTTGTATCCTCTACAGTGAAGACAGACGCAAAATATCTGTTCAATTCATTCGCCATTTCCTTATTCTCCATTATTAATTCCCCAGACACTCTAAAGGACCAACGTTCACTTTACTTACTCTTTTCCTTTTTAAATACCTGTTCAAACTCTTACTATCTTTTTATATTTCTAGCTAGCTTTCTCTCGTACTCTAATTTCTCCCTTATCATTCTTTTAGCTATTCTTTGCTGTTTTTTATATTCCGTCCAATTTGGCCGCAATGCCTTTGGTTTCAGGAAGGAAAAGAAGCTACCGGAGTCCTGCTTCTTACTATGTAGTGACTCATACTTTATAGTATAAGTACGAGTGGATATTGGGTTTGCACAAGATCGGGCTGGGCTGTGATGTCCTTCACAGCCAGTTAGCCTGCCAGTGCTCACTGTCGCGGCATACATGTGTATAATCACCATATGGGTGAGGTACCAGAGGGTGACTGTCAGCCATAGAACCATACACTAGTGAGGAAGCTACTGCCTTTTTTAAAGAGCAAAAAAAATTCCTACAAATTGTGGACCTTTGATTTGCTGTTTTGTTTTCCTTTTGTGTTGACACTCAGCCCTCAAAGCGCTTTTTTGTATTAAATCCTTTAATCAAGTTGTCAAGTACCAGCAGCTAGATTTAATGGTTGCAAAGCCTGCCAACAGGCCAACAATGGTGAACATGATAAGTAATTGTGTCATCTCCTTGCATGGCATTGCTTTTTTTTGTTCAGCTAATTATAGGCTTTCAGGAATGACTGGAATGTTAGATAATCCTAAAAGAAGGAGAAATGTCATTAAACCTCTGTGTCCGGCTTGTAAATTCTCACAGTCTTGGTAGTCAAAAGCAAAGATTGCCCTATCACCCTTACCAACTAAGTTGTGCTTTCCATTGACTCAGGCCAGGTGGGGGAAGTGGGTGGTTTTCTTGTGTACATAACCACCTCCACTTATGAAAAATTAAGTAACGGTGTCCCATGATGGGGGGTGATCTGTTCAGTTTTGTGGAGATTGAGTTACATTAAGAGAATGGGGAGAATCTTATTGAAAAGGTAGGTAATATTTTTTCTAATTTGACTTTTTAGAAAATGCAGCAAGCTCAATTTTTGCAGGCATTTTGAGAGAAAATACTTGGTTGGAAGTACAAGCCTTTTAGTTTTGAACAGTACTTTAAAAATAACTCTAGTCATTTAACTTAAAATGTTGAACTTTTGAACATGTAATTAACATAGTTCTATTTAATCGAATGCAATAATCCAGCATTTAAAGTGCCACATTTAATATCTCTCTTGCTTTTTTGAGAATATCAAGTGTTTTCCGTGTAGGTTATAGCGGTGTGGATTAACATTGCCAGGGTTTGCTTACAGCTAGTTGCTGCTCCAAGTTACTCCCTAACACTGAACATATGAAATGAGGTTAAAGGTCAGGAAAAAATTATGATTGAGGTTTTGAATATAAAGTAAGCTTCTGCATTTTTTGCTATAACCTACACGGAAAACACTTTATATTCTCAAAAAAGCAAGAGAGATATTAAATGTGGCACTTTAAATGCTGGATTATTGCATTCGATTAAATAGAACTATGTTAATTACATGTTCAAAAGTTCAACATTTTAAGTTAAATGACTAGAGTTATTTTTAAAGATATCCTATTCCGTTGTGTTGCATCTCAGTACCTGTTATCATCCACCTATTTACTTTAAATGTAAATCATTTTGTCTAGTCTTTTGTATTTTTATTTATGAACTGTGATTATGATTTAGGATGCTAAATGTTAAAACAAGAGATTGTGAAGCTAAATGAAGCTATCTAAATAATAGGAAAGCTGAATTTGAACGTATGGCAAAAAAAGGTAAACACTTCTTTTCTTTAAGATGGAATGCGCACGGAAGGCATGGGAGAATTCACCAAATGTAGGAGAAAAAACCTCTCCGGTGACCTCTACAGCATCACCAATCAGCAGTGGTAGTGGAGGCAGCAGTAGCACTTACAGTTCCTTCTCCAGTGCTTCCATGGCTCCTATTCCAGTAGCCTCAGTCACGCCCACTACATCCCTGTCAGGTAACTGCAGACTAGCAGCTCTGTTCTGTATGGTGTTTCCTTGGCTGCTTTTTATATTGTGATTAATGAGTGACGTGCTAATCATTTCCATTTCCTATATTGATTTAGTTTTATTTGAATGCGGATTTATCTGTGAAACTGCAAAGTGAAGCTGTAATTTAAGTGTTCAGCCTCAGCAAATCCAGTACGTTTACTCTAAGGTTGCTGCTGGCTGTGCGAGACTAACTTGTTGGGAGCTGGCAACACCACTGTTCTACTAAACCCAATACAAAAGCAGCTTTACTCTACTGATGGTTTGCCAGCAGTTACATTGTCAAAACATTTACATCTATCTTAAACCAAAAAGAAGTCCAACAACTGCTTAGGTTGGAAATTTGGAATTTTTTTTGTGCTGCTCTTTTTGTAATTAATTTTGAATTAGCAAATCCATAAATATTTTCATACCGTAATTATTAGCATTTTTTGTGTTTTGAAAATACTTAGAATCCCGTTCTGTTACAGGTATAACTGGACAAAACACATTTCTGATCAGATTTGCGTTTTACAAGATTTCTTTACTACTGCTTTCCATCTTGCTATTGATTTGCATAAATGTAGATCATTGCTAAAAATGTGCATCTATATGAATTGGATTGAAATTGTATAAACTTTCATTTTTTTTTGTTCTCATCAGGAACAGGGACATATACTACCTCCTCGCTGAGTACAAAAACAACCACCACCTCAGACCCACCCAATATTTGTAAAGTAAAACCTCAGCAACTGCAAACCAGTAACATAGCCACAGCCAGCCATTTCTCGCAGCTGGGCTGTGTAACATCACTCATCCCCCAGCAACAACAAAGCCCACAGGTGTTTGTCTCCCAATCTGCAGCAGGTATGCAATAACAAATCTAGGTCAGCAGAATCTGAAGCTCCTAAAGACTGCTTTGGTACAATTAAGTTTTTTTTTCTAATGGCACGTGTATTGTTTCAGTTGAAGAGCAGTTTTATACTACCAGCATGCACTAATGACCAGTGAACTTCGCCAGAAAATGCAGCATAGTTTAAAATAAATATGGTAATAGACAGGGTAAACCTAATTTAAAATATGCATGAATTTGCTCAAAATCCTAGCCCAGAAAATCAGAGACTCTTGTAGTTTGTTGAGAATCCATGTTACTGATATTTATTTACCTGCTTCTGGCAGGAATGGCAGTTTGAGGAACACTGGCATGGCATCCTGTTTCATGAAATGCACCATATTGTTCATTTAGTTGTGCATACATGTTGTATATGAATTTGGGCCTGGGCAAATTAATTTCTGAACCCATCGAGCCTTGGCAGCTTGGGTTTATTTCACTTAAAACAATTACTTATCTTGGCATTGTCTCTATATGGAGGTTAATGAAGTGCCAACAAATATGGGCAGTACTAAAACATCACCTTTTTTATGTCAAAAATTGTATGAGTTTTTCAGGAAATTGTAGTAGCAACGTTTTATCTATCACAGTTCCTTTCAATGGAAGAAACTTATCATTTATTTAATATGTACAAGAGCTTTTACTTTACATGTAGATGAGACAAAAAAGTCAATCTGTAGTTATCTGCTGCTTTTATGTTATACTTTATCACTAAACAATAAATTGGATTACCTGGGATAGTTACAGCTCAGTTATACCCATGTACAGGCCACTTCTTGGATCAACGTGCAAAGATTCATTTTTAGGTCATCTCCAAAGTAACAGCTTGGAGCAATGTGCTTGTTTTCACCAAGCAGGTGTATCTTGTCTTATTTTGAAAATGCACAGCAGTGATTGAAGTCACTTTTATGGTTAGATACAGTAATTGTAAATAATAAGGCCTTTTTCAATTTTATTTATAGGGCCTGCGGGTCAGATCCCGACCTTCTATATGGATACCAGCCATTTGTTCGGCGCACAGCATCCCCGCTTGGCTCCCCCAACTCTGGCACAGCAGCAAGGTTTCCAGACAGGACCTTCGCAAGTAGGACATGTCTCTTTCTTTCAGAATCTTTGAGCGTTTGTGTGGCTGTTGTGGAATTTTTGTGGAATACTAAATTTCCTTTCTGCCAAAGAAAAACAGCTTAAGGACGCTTTGTAAACTGAGCATTGAAATTTCCAGTTTATTAATAGTTTTTTTCATTCAATGCTGCTGTTGGGTTTGTGCTTCAAGGCCATTTTACGAAGATCTTCACTAGGCCTGAAGTGAATGGATGGCAAGGTTTGGGAGACGCTGCTTTGTGACTCTCTAATAGCCAGTGGTCCGCTGCCTTGCTGGGTCAGTCTCTAGGGTAGTGTTTATAATTGCTTTGAGCTAATTTATAATTGGCTCACTCTGGTACAACCTCTCAGGCAAGATGTCCATTGGGTCTCTAAACCAAAACATTGAGAAATCCACAAAATAGTTTCTGTTTGCCTGAGCAGGAGTGAAAACACACTCCCTAGAGGAACTAATCCCACTTACTTAAGCCCAGAGAACTTGGGTGCAAGTTGGAAAGAATTGAGGCTTAGGGAGTCCCGTGTGTGTACAGGGGTCCGCCATGGAATTTAACCAGCTAACACTGTACAACTTAGCTGTATGGAGCACTGGTAAGCTTCCCGATGTTTGTGCAGCAGGAACCATCCTATCTGTTGAGGCATTGGCTTGCAGAGATATATGGAGTGTAGTGTGATGAAGCCCAGGTCCCATCAGTGAGGTAGGTTGGTAGGTGAAAAATCAACAGCACCTGGCCTCAAATATCAGATCGCCAAGTTTTTCACAGAAGATCGACTCTATTTTAATCTCCTATCATTAGGTATATCGTATTGGAGCCAGGGACTTAAAAAGGATAGTAACTTGAGAACACACACTACTGTCATTGGAGGGCATAGTGACTGGGCAATGCAAGCTGTGGATTTATTTATTGCAATTGTGCTGAAGGTTACTCCTTGTGCAACCTCTGTTTTCTTGCAGAAAAATTTGTGTTGCAACGATGTGATGTTTCATGAACTTACTCTTTTCCTATATTTTTTGCTCTAGCCAACTGCAGTTCAACAGATCTCGATACCTATATATGCACCAATTCCAAGTCAACCACAGGCCCAGTTGAGCTTAGGAGGGGCCCCTTCTGTATCACAGGCCCAGGAAATGTTCAACACATCCTTGCAACCTTTTAGGTAAAGCTGCTGCCTATCTTTTTTAATCCGTTACTGTATTATGGCAGTCACACATTCAACCATCTGTTTCTCTTTATTATTAAGAGCGTTAGTTCGTCTTCATGGGTACAAATCCCAACCGAGACCTAGCACAATCCAGTTACATGTCTGTCAAAGTTCAAAGTATTATGGCTCCCACTGATCAACATTGTTGACCTGTGTGTTTCAGCAGCTGACGTCTCAGGTTACTTTCTGCAGCCCCTGGCCAACAACATATGTTACGATTCCAACACATGAATCAACCTATGTTGATTCGCATTGACAATGCTGCTGTTTAAACTTGTATAATAACTGGTTGCTCTTTCCGTTGAAGTTTTCTGCTGTGGATATTTAAATATCTGATATGATCTGTGTTTAAAGATTTTTTTTAAATGATTTCCCTAAAAGATTTATTTTGTAAATCAAAAGAACAAATATTATGATTTAATTTCTTGTTTTACAGATCTTGGATCCATTCCCAAGAGTTTCTAATATTTTAGTAAATTGAATCTTTGAAGATTATTTGGGAAATAACTTGAAAATGTCATTAAAGATATCTTCTTGCATTTCTCTGTAGAAGTATTGTTGACTTTCTCCTTCATTGTTTCATCCTATAGGTCCCAACAGGCTTTCATGCAAAACAATCTCTCTCAACCATCCCCTGTAGTTCTCTCGGGTACAGCTTTACACAACTTTTCAGCTGTTCAAGCCCAAGACCTAGCTAAGGCCCAATCTGGTCTGGCATTTCAACAGACTGCCAACACACAACATATTCCTATCCTTTATGAGCATTCATTAAGTCAGGCTTCAGGCCTTGGTGGTTCTCAACTTATTGATACCCATCTAATACAGGTATGTACAAATAATTTTTCACATTAGTTAAGGTTACTATGGGCAATTTTGTTTGCATTGAAACATTTTCCGTCTGCATTTATGATCAAAAGTGTTGCATGGGTCTGCTTTTAAAGGGGAACTCTAATCAGTGGCATGTGCAGGGTCTGAGAACAGGAGAAGCCGAGACAGGCAACTACAATATATGCTACCATACCTTTCAACATTTTCATAGGAAAGTAAGTACCCCCTCTAAAGAAATATTTTAAAAAGTAAGTGATGTGTACATTTTCTGCATTGCTGGTAATTAGTTTAATTAGAAAGCTTTTAAAAATCATAATTTAATTTGTGTGTTTGTTTTTTTAACCCTGTATGAAAACGCAGGATAATGTAAATTAGGCTGAATATATCTTTGGGGGCAGGGATGCCACCCTTTTTGCATGCTTACGACTCTACTCTACTCAAAAATTATACATTCCAATACGCTATTCACCAATACATGCACTTATCCTGCTTCTCTTAGTGCAGGCTTCTTTATTTTTGAGCTATTCAGCTTGTAACAATGCGGCTTTTTACTACAAGGAAAGTTATATTTCTTTTGGCTTTTGTAGCTTGACATGACCAGCTTTTCCAGAAAGAATGCACTTTTCCGCATTTGCAAAGTACTGTCCTGTGATTTGCAGAAACAATTTTGAAGGGTTTATTTTTGCTGCACTTTTTTTCATCTCCATTTGCTGGGAAACCTGGTTACTATTGAGTCACAAAAATGTTGCTTAATTTGCGCTGTAATACAAGCTGAATTTCTCCAGGACACAGGATTGTGGTGGTGAGTAGCCTATCAGAAGCTTCTCAGTTTTTAAATAGAGTAGAGTTCCCTTTTAACTACTTAATCTTAGAATATGTACCATTTAAAGCTATTGTTACTTCTGCCAATGTACTTAACATTAACTTTAACTTGAACAACGTGTTTCCGTATAGGCGAGGCAGGGTCTTACTCAGCCATCCAACCTCTACACAGGACAGGTTCAACAGCCTGGCCAAAGTAACTACTACAGCACAGCTCAGTCACCTAATGCTGCTCTTCAACAGGTAAAAAGCTTCAAGTGCCTTTTATTTGTGACTAAAGTATCAATATTTTAAAAGGAGGCTATGTTTAAAATTAATTTTAAGAAAATTGAGTGCAGCCTCTCTGATCTCTAATGCACCCGCTATATATCCTGGTAATCAACTGTTGACTAGTTCTTCCTTCATTTTTCTAGTAATTTATTTGCTTCTCAGCTCAGGGCCCTGTGCATCCCCTTAGCTGAGAGGACTGGTTGGAGACCATCTCCCAGGTCTTTGCCAGTCATGCTCTATAGTTGACTGTGAGGAGATGCACAAGTGGAGCCACAGAGCTGATCCTCTGAATTTTCATCCTTACTTTTGAGAAGTGCCTGAGCTAAAGGAATTTTGCTAATGTCACTGTTCAAGTGAAGCAGTAAATTGATGTAATGATCTTTGGGACTGTCAAAGAAAACCTATTGTTTCCAGTGTTAACTATTTTCATTTTTCCCCAGGTGACTGTACCTCTTCCAGGTTCACAGCTTTCCATACCCAACTTTGGATCCGCAGGACAGCCCTTGATTGCTTTACCCCAATCCCTGCAACCTCTACAGCACACTCCAGCACAGGTCCAGCCTCAGAACTTGAGTAGGCCAACACAGATCAACCAACCCTTTAGGGGCCTAATTGCAACAGGGGCTCAGGCTGGCATGATTTCTGCAGCAGGCAAGGTAGAGATATGAAAGGAGTTGATCAGCAAATTAATTGAAATTGTATGTTTTTTAAAGTTTGTCAAATTTGATCTAGGAGAATGTGCTTAATTAGTAATTGTCTAAGAATTGTGTTTACATTAATTTTAGAAAGCATTTTTGTAAAGAATATTAGGCTCACAATAATTGTGGTTAGAATATGTGGGGTAAAAGTGTGAAATATTTGCTTATTTCAGATGACTGAGATGGATCTGAAGCCTTATGGAAGTAGTGTAGATGTAAAACCAGGTACACCACCAATCAGTGTACGAAGTATTACACCAACCTCAAGTCCATTCAGGTAAATTCTGGACAATCGAAAGATAATGGTGATGACGTGATGTCAGGTTCCCCATGTACACTGACAACGCAGCTCTACCTCACCACCATGTCTCTCAACCCCTCCACTGCCTCTGTGTTGTCAGACTGCTTGTCCCACACTCAATCCTGGATGAGCTGTAATTTCCTCCAATTAAACATTGGGAAGTCTCGAGCATTGTCTTTAGCCCCGGCACAAACTCCGTTCCCACGCTACTGATTCCATCTCCCTCCCTAGCCACTGTCTCAGGCTGAACCAGACCGCACATATCCTCGGAATCCTATTTGATCCTGAGCTGAGCTTCCGACGCCATATCCTCTCGATTACACAGACCGCCTACTTCCACCTCCGTAACTTTGCCCGTCACTGCCCCGCCTCAGCTCATCTGCTGCTGAAACCCTCGTCCTATGCTTTTGTTACCTCCGGAATTGACTCTTCCAATGCTCTCCTGGCCGGCCTCCCATCTTCCAACCTCCTTAAACTTGATCTCATCTAAAACTCTGCTGCCTGTATTCTAGCCCGCACCAAGTCTGACCTACATTGGCTCCCAACCCACGAATGCTTCAATTTTAAAATTATCATCCTTGTTTTCAAATCCCTCCGTGGCCTCGCCCCTCCCTACCTCTTTAACCACCTGTAGCCATACAACCCTCCAAGAACTCTGTGCTCCTCCAATTCTGGACTCTTGCGCATCCCCCACTTCCTTCGTTCCACTATTGACTGCCATGCCTTCAGCCACCTAGGCCATAAACTGTGGCATTCTCTCCCTAAGCTTCTCTGTGTCTCCGCCTCTCTCTTTTCTCCTTTAAGACTCTCCTTAACTCTTTAACCATGCCTTTAGTCACCTGACTTAATATCTCCTTGGCTTGATATCAATTTTTGTTTTAGTACACTCCTGTGAAGTGTTTTGCTATGTTAAAGGTGCTATATAAATGGGAGTTGTTGTGTTGCTGGCACTCGATGAGAACAGTGATAGACTTGGATGTGGTATCCCTGATGGTCGATTTGCCTGCTGTTACTGTTGAGTCCAGTTGCTTAGCATGCCAGAGAGTCACTGTCATCTATGCAACTTTACCTCACAGAAATTAGTTCCCTGGGATGTATTACACATGGTACATTTTAATATGTCAGAAATCTGGTAGACAAGTGGGCATTGGTCTGCATTGTAGCTATTTGATTTTCAAAAAGCAGTACTGTGTAAGGGACTGTTCTTAATCACCTGTTAAATTACGTCACTATGTAGTGCCTCATTTCATCATGTAACTGCAGACAAATACAGATGTGTTTTGTTAATTTGCGGTATATTTTGTGATTGATTTTTTTAGAGCTAGCTCTACAAGTCCAAACAGCCAATCTAGCAAGATAAACAATATGGTCTATCAGAAACAGTTTTCCTCCGCAGCAGGAGTTCGGATAGCGCAGCCATTCCCAGCACAATTCCCACCACAGGTATGTATTTAAAGCACAGACCAAAGATCCTTTGGCTGTTAACCTTTTGTAGCATTTTCCTGTTGGCTTACACGTTTTCAGATTACAGCAACGCTTAGCATTTTTGAAGTACATGTAAAAGTAGTTTTTAACTTTTTATACATCATGACCTTTGTTTCATAGTGTTTCTGTAAGAATGTGTGTCTTTTTTTCCTCTCCCCCCCCCCCCCCCCCCCCCCCACCCAATGAGAAAACAGTTTGTTAAAGTCAAATTTCTAATTACTGAAATTAACAATCAAGATTAACCCTTAAAAACTGCCAGCAGGTCCACAAAATGACTGCCTGTCTGGGATAGAGATATTTAACTGTTTCAGCTCGCACCCTATGATGCCGAAACATAATTCTGCTTGCTTATTCTTATTTCCCTCTTCTTCTATGAGCTATTTTACTTTATCTTTAATTTTACTATTTTTCTACCTAATCCATGTTGTGTATCGCTTTCTCTTAAAAGCTAAAACTCTTAAACTTGTTTCTTTCTTCTGGGAGCAAATTGTGCATTCATTCACTGAAAAGCTGCTTCACAAGTCCAAACACTACAGATTGCCATTGTCACATTGTAAACACAACCTATAATGTCTGGTGCATAAATATACATTAAACAGGGAGGACAAGTATATGAGAAGGCAGTCCTCAAAAGAATAGCATACCCAGATGAATAAACTAATTTGCAGCACTCTTAAGAGTGAACACTGTTCCTTCCATTTCTGTTTTTTGAACTGTCTCCTGAAACATTAAAACCACCCCCAATACAATGTGATCGTTTAAGTTTCTCATATTTATGAAGTTACATTTAGTGGTTCTGCTGAGTAGTTTCGGGAGGTAAGTGATAGCACTGTAATCAAACAGCTGTGATTGGTTGATACCACCCAAAATCAGAAAAATATGTTGTATACCTAAATTGTGAGACGTCTCCAATGTTCACAGGAATGTGCATTCATTATCCACCTGCTGGGTTACCTTAGCAAAACGTTTTATGCTTCTTTCACACAAAACTTTTCCACTGAAAGTTCTGCCACCTATTATGAGATTGGAGACCTAGTGTATATTTATATTCAGACTGTCAAATCATCAGATTAGCTACTAGGTTAACCAATTAGAAATCTACTTTTGACTCCCACTTCTTTCCTGACTCAAGCTGGAATATGGGCCTCACCAGCTTTCTGGCATTTTGCCAACGTGGCCATTCTTCATGTGTGAGCCTGAACGGTAAATGTTGGCAGGTTATTTGACTGAGGGGAGCATCCCAATTCTGAAGCCAGTTCCATATTCATTTGACATCCACAGACTGACTCTTACTGTAAAGTCTATGGGCGATGTTCAGGAGCAAAGGCCCTAGCTGATTCGCCGCCTCTGCTCCTGCTTTTTCCCAGTTAGGGAACATAGACCATTACAGCATCCCTAGCGCTATCATACTCATTCTTTCGATCCTAAATAAAATTCATCTGATATGAGAATCCAGTTTTGTCTTCTGCTTCAGTATTTTATGTAGCTTTCCACTTGTGTTAAAATGGTACTGCTGATTATAATGCAGTGCAAGTGTAACAGGAATTACATTCCATTCTAATTATTTTCACCAGATGCTTTCCCAACCTAACCTGGTCCCTCCATTGGTAAGACCTCATGGAAATACTTTTTCAGCTCCTGTTCAGAGACCTCCAATGCCCCTGGCAAATCAGATGCAACCTCAAATGACCACAGGTATCATCTGCCATACACGTCCTCCGCATACACCAAGGGTTCCTTCAGGACCTACGCAGGGGATCCGTGGAAACCAGGCCCAAGCTGCAATGAAGGCTGAACAGGATTTGAAGGTTAGCATTACTGGCAGTTTTGTGAAAATTATACCTATTCATCAGAAACCTTGACACCAAATGAAACTCTGGTTTTAACCAGGACATAAAATATGGACAGTTGAGATCCTGCATAAAAATCTGTATACATTATTGTTTTTATAGTGGCCTATTTCTTTGTATTTATTGAACTGTAACAAATTATTGGAAAGTCACTTAATTATTTTTCTGTAATTGTTAATTTTTAGAAAGATCAGCACTAAGTTATATCGTAATGGACCTTTTTTCTGCCACAATTCTTAAATGTCTGGCTTTCCACTTATAAAGGGTGTGTGAATTATCATTGACACTACGAATATTAGCTTTGTATGTTGCAAGGTGGTTAATTTTTTGTGCCAATAATATTTCATTATGATGTCCATATGTTAATTTTCCAATTCAGAAATGGTTGTGTTGAAACCTACAAAATAAAAATAGGATGTGATATAAATTCATTAGTTTCAGCCTGCCTTCTAGTTCACTTGTAAGTAGAGACCTGAATAGAACTCCACCCATCAATCCACCAGATATTAACACTTGAAAACTTATAAACATATATCACAAATTTGTAGCAACTTTAATGAACATGTTGGAAATCCATTGTGAATTTCTCAAGTATTTGAATTATCACAGCAATGTTAGTTTCTTGTGAATTTGTATTTCTGCATATGTAAGTGCGTAGGTTTAATCATTCTGAAATTTATACATTGGTTTTTGTACACCACAGATGGTAGTATCAGAAAAACTTACTCCAAAGGAACTATTTTTATATCTCTGTGGCCAGTTATCACCCTGGTGCTACCTTTTGATTGGTTTCCAATGCACCTTGAGAGAGATAATGCGAATTTTGTGAACGTTTCCCAGCTCTTTACCACATTGCTAGATTTGTTTTTAGTATGTGCCTCCATTTCTTGTCCAAAAGAAGCATCAAAGCTTTTTTTTCCCCCTTTTTGTTTAAGGCTAAGCAGCGTGCTGAGGTACTTCAGTCCACACACAAGTTCTTCTCCGACCAGCAGCAGCAGCAGCAAATCAAACAGCCAGTGAGCAAAGCTCACAAAAATGACGGCAATGGGAGTAAACCTACTGAGAGTGGAACAGGCGTGTCGAACACGAGAGATGAGAAGGTGGAAGAAAAACCCAACTCAAACCAGGCTGCAGTGTCAAAACCTGTTCGAACTGGACCAATCAAACCTCAGGCAGTTAAAACAGAAGAAACAAAATCCTAAATTGCTCATAGAACAGAGTAGGTGTCGTAAGCATCCATGGGGTGTAAAGGGGGCTCTTCTCTGTGAGATGAGAGCAGCAAAATAGAGCTCAAAACGTGAAATTTCTTTTATAACAAAGAAGTGAGATGTGAAGTAGTTAAGTGAAAGCTGAACTGTCTTGAGATATGCAGAATCAGATGGATCATTATTTTGAGCAACAGTAAAGCCCAGATGTGTAAACTAATTCTATGATGAAAATTTAGTGTTGACTTTTGAATCTTGAAGATTTGAAAAGGCAATGTCTGACTTGTGTGGCATTTCTTTTTCTTGAGATAATCACTGAAATTAGGTTAAAATGGCCAGGCCGGTGAATGGAGGCTGACTAGTTTTATACTTTTTAAGGCAATGATTTAATAATCCACTTGTTAAAAAGTATCATTTAAAATTTTTCATAAGCTTAATTACAGTAAAGACTGCAAAGTGACTCGTTCTATGAATAACAAAGAGTTAAGCTCCCTTTTCTGAGCCTATTAATTTCCTATTGTGTTTATGCAAACACCATTTTAATCACAAGTCTAATATTGCCTTTTTTGATTATATGCTAGTATTATAGTTGTAGGATGTACTGTATTATACTATGTGAATGTAAGATATCTTGTCTATCTGCTTATGATCAATCATTAATTAGTGACTGTGCTAGCAACACAGCAGTTTTTACAGAAATCTTACCCAGGTTTGACAAAAAATAAGATTCTGATGAAGGTACAAAACAATAGAGGATTGCTGTTATTGATATTCAGAAACCTTGGCACAAAGCGTGAGCTAAAAGATTGATTTATTGATGTGTATATTTTTGTCACATGGCTGTGGTGGCACTGGGAAAGCTACACTGCTGAAAAGACTGCTTACCATCAGTCATGTGATTTGACAGTCCGTTTTATTTGCTTTCTTTGAAAACTCAGCTGTGATGTCTGATTTTGAGATTTGTATTCCACCTGTACTGTGTATTTGTTTGGCATTGTACAGAAGTTAACAGCCATATTGGTATAGAAATATTATACTTTAATTTTTTCATTTGTACAGGGTTAACGCACTGTATTAAATATGTATGATCTTATTTACAATTAATTTGGTTTGGTTACATAACTAATAAAAATATGCTCTGAAATTTTTTCAGATTCTTGTACCTTGTGTTTCAATATTAACTATTTGCATTTACCTCCATCCACTTTGAATAATAGGCTAATTTTCATAATGTTACCAAGTGCTGTGTGTAGTGTACTTTGCATTATCAAAATACTTATAGTGAGTTTCCTAGAAGTAAAGGGAATTGGGGGTTACGGGGAGCGGGCAGGAAATTGGACATGAATTTAGATTTGAGGTTAGGATCAGATCAGCCATGATCTTATTGAATGGCGGAGCAGGCTCGAGGGGCCGATTGGCCTACTCCTCCTATTTCTTATGAGTGGAGAAGCACTGACTGGAATTTGAGCTATGGATCTGCATTAGATAAAAAGCTTACCTGCTTATTCCAACATGTTAGTCTGGATGCTTCAGCCTTTAGTATATGGCTACCATTCAACAAGAGTGATATAGAAGTACTGTAGTTTCGTTTTTGTTAGTTAACTTATTGTATTTACCCAAATATGCAAATATGTTGGTTTAAAATGAGGGAAAATGTTAATTACTTTTAAATACACCAACATTATTACTATTTGTTTAACTGCACTATACAGGTAAGAACTGTTTGTATTATGTAGATGAAGGTGGAACAGTACGTATATTGGGCTAAGAGACTAAGATTTGCCACTACATTAACACGTTACACTTGTAAAGGAACAATACCGTGTGCACACAACTGTCTTTTGATTTTAAAAAATCAATTCTCCTTTCTGTGATGGAGTAGGGCGGGTGGTAGCAAATCGGCAGCCTGATTGAGGTGAATGGCGGTAGGGATTGAGAGAGATGTGGGGTGGGCTGTCGATTCGCTATTGCCCGTTTTGCACTGTGGCACAAAGTCAAGGTCTACCCCCTCCCGGCTCGAAGAGGAAAGCAAGGTGATGTTGATTTTTCAATATAACAGCTTGTCTGCTTTCAGTGCACTCTCTCTTTATTTTCCTCTTCCAAGATGTATGTCTGGCACAGCTGTGTGTTTTCTATCGTGTGGAGTCAGGGGACAAGTAGCAGAATGGATAGCAAGCTAGCTACGAAACAGAGTAGAGGCTAAAGGTAGTTACTCAGACTGGCAAAAGGTGGGAAGTGTGGTCCACAAGGATCGGTGCTGGGACCACTGTTTACCATTTACATTAATCGGATGTACAATTTCAAAATCTGCGGACGACGTCAAATTGGGGGGTATAGTTAATACTGAAGAGGACTGAGACAAAATGAAGGAACACATTAATAAACTTGCAGAATGGGCGTGTAATTGGCAAATCAATTTCAATACAGATAAGTGTGAGGTATTACATTTTGGTAGGAAGAATAAGGAGGCCATGTACTCCTTGGAAAATAAGAGTCAAAATGGGGTGGAGGAGCAGAGGTATCTGGAGGTACAGATACACAAATCACTAAAAGTAACGACACAGGGTTAATAAGGCCATTTATATAAAAAAAAAACAAGCACTGGGTTCATTACTAGAGAGACAGAATTGAAAATCAGGGAAGTTATGTTAAACTTGAATAGAACTTTGGTTAGTCTAAGCTTGGAGTACTATGAACAGTTCTGATCTCCATATTATAAAAAGGATATAGAGCCACTGGAGAAGGTGCAAAAAAGATTTACTAGATTGATACTAGAATTGAGAGGTTATATCTATCAGGAAAGATTGAACAGGCTGGGGTTTTTTATCTAGAAAAGAGAAGACTGAGTGGTGACCTTATAGAGGTCTTTAAGATTATGAAAGGGTTTGATAGGGTAGATGTAGAGAAGATGTTTACACCTGTGGGGGAGACCAGAACTAGGGGCCATAAATATAAGATAGTCACTAATAAATTCAATAGGGAATTCAGGAGAAACTACCCAGAGTGTGGTTAGAATGTGGAACTTGCTACCACAAGGAGTAGTTGAGGCAACGAGCATAGATACATTTAAGGGGAGGCTGGATAAACATGTGGATGAAAGGAATAGAGGATATGTTGATTGTGGTTAGATGAAAAAGGGTGGGAGGAGGCTCGTGTGGAGTATAAACACCAGCATGGACCTGTTGGACCGAATGGCCTGTTTCTGTGCTGTACGTTCTATGTAATTCAGCAACTTCTACAAACTAATAGAATAAATCCAGATTACAATAATGAGAAACACGAGTGATGCCTTTTTAAGACACTTTAAGCATCAAAGAAATCAATCCTATAACCCTGCATGTTTCCTACGTTGCAAGAGTGACTAAATTTCAAAAGTACTTTATAGACTATAAAGCGCTTTGGGGCGTCCTGAAATTGTGAAAGGTGCTATATAAATACAATTTATTTCTTGCTATCTCTCTCCTCCAGCATGTTGCATTTTCTAGAAGCAAAGGAATACTTACCAAAGTGCAACATTCGATGCAGTCAAACCATTTTGAACAATGTTAACAGTTCGCTGTATAATGTGAAACTTCAGGGCCAAAGTGACAGTTAATTAGCTGTTTGGGCTCGTGTATTGCGAGATGGTGATTTCTATTTGAAGAACCTGTTATTTTCCTTTTTCCAACACTTGTCTCATGTTCGCAGCCAAAAAAAGTGGTTTCCATAAGCAGATCTAGTCTCCTATGAAGAAAAACTTACACCCTCATACTTGGTAACCGAATTAACGGTTACCTTTTATTATGTTGTTGGCTGTTGAATTCTTATACATAGATGAGCATCTATCCTATAGCTGATCTCCCTTCCCCACTCCCCTCCTAATTTGATAATTTCCCTACAGTAACCTGCCTGAGCTTGGGAAATTCACTGGGGTAGGGGAAATGACATTTGGAAATATTGCTGTTCTATTGATATTAGTTACATTTGTATAGAAAAGGAACATACATAAAAATCCATATCAAGTTCAACAATTTTTATTTTACAAAGGTAAAAGGTAGAAAATCCAGTGCTGGTACTATAAAAGCTGAGAATGCATCAGGGGTGCAGAGATCCAGTCCTATAAAATTAAGTGGATGCAAATCTTTTTGGCAAATAAAATCTACTTAAAATGGAAATTGTGTTTAAATCGGAAATTAAATTTCTGCAAATGTGCCCAGCCCAGCTTGAAACACTAAGTGATGAAAATGCATATGTGGGGACATTGTTTTTGTCTCTCCACACACTTGCAATGACTTTGCTTTACATAAGAATATAAGAAATAGGAGTAGGCCATATGGCACCTCGATCCTGCTCTGCCATTCAATAAGATCATGGCTGATTTATCTCAACTCCACTTTCCCCCCATATCCCTTGATTCTCTCGATATTTTTCCCGTGTCTGAACGATGATTCTCTTTGCATTCTTTTTACATTTGCCAGTAGGATGCCACAGATTCAAAAAACAATGTGTATATATATATATATATTATATATATGTGTGCTATTCCTTCTAGGGATGTCTGAACCATTGGAGTATATCAAAGATGTTCATTTCAAAAGTGTAGTCTGATTTTAGGAGGTCAGGTCCTCCTTGTATATGCTCATCTACCTAAAATATCAAACTATTTGGGTAAGAACAAGTTTTTTTTTAAAAGGAAGTATTGATTTCCAATTGGTTATTGAGCTGATTTTAGTTTCCTTCCACTTTTTTTAATACCCATTTTCTTCACTGCCAAAAATTTAAAAATATATATAAGCTGGATGGGACTGAATTGCATCTCTAAACAAAATGAGGTTCTATTCTTAGCTCTAACTAAATGCTGTCAGATTGGTTTATAATGAAACTGCAGACAAGAATCAGGAATATTGCATGCATATCTGACAATCAAGTTATAGATTTCCAAGAATTAATATTTTTAATCAAATCAAGCATCATCCGATCACAACTGTTCAAACCTTTAACATTTAATGAAATAACCATTACTACTGTTTTAATATTTTCTTCACTGATAATAGTTAAAGCTGGTCTCCGATAGTTATGGAATTAGTGCACAAATTACTGCTGTGCTATAACTGTCTGTAATCTATATACATATTTTTAAAGAGAAAATAACACATTGTTTCTTGTCCATGAGATACTCTGGGGCCTTCATATTTTAGAAAGCCTAATGTCATACATGACCATGTTGAAATTGTCCCAAGCCAGGATCTTCTTTTCTGCAGGATTATAATCAATCATGCTGTTGTATCGGTAGCGGTTCTCAAATGGGATGTTCAGTACCTTGCTGCTGTTTGTGTTAGTGTTGTAGGCAAAATTGATGACTGCATCGTGACTGGAATAACTGTTCAGCGTGTAGAGAGTCCCGCAGATCATGAAAGAATTAGCAACTGATCTTTTGCGTATAGCGGTCGTCCAGGTTTGCTCTATTTCCAGAGTGTTGGGGTCCAGTTTGGAGATCACAATGGCTCCTTGAACCTGATTGGTGCTGTAGATTACCCAAAGACCCAGCTCATCTACAGCAAAGTCTATGTCTGTGTAGCCACCCCAGGAGTATGGGTAGACTCCTTGGTAGCCTGCGTTGGGCAAGTCCTTTCGAACCAAAATTGTCTCTGTTTTCATTTCGTATCTCAGTAAGGTCCTTGACCTGCGTCTCTGGTAGTATAAGGATCCTCTGTAGATGACACTCCCTGTGCTTTCTACTAGTTCTGGTAACACATAAACTTTGTTTGGGTAGCCCTTCATGAACTGATCTAGGTCACTGTACTCGTATAGCTGGCGAACTTCAGTGCCAACAGTGTTGATTCTCCAGATGGACTCCCTGGTATGAGGTGCCACAGGCTCAGGATCTTTCATCCAAACTCCATACCTGCCTGCAATCGTATCTGCTTTTTGGAATGTAACTGGTTCTCCTACCCATTCTAGCATCCCACAGCCTGCCAGGGCAAGATTAAGAAACAAATCCATTCAGGCACTGCATTTAACTTTATACTTGCACATCACGAGCAGGGACTTATTTTCTATGTCAGTTAACTGAATATGAATATCTCCCTCCAAAGCAAATAGGTGCACTCCATATCAAAAGGTTGGAAATTGTAGGGTTGCTTAGATACAGAGATGCTATTTCCTCTGGTGGGGGAATCCAGAACAAGAGAGCAAAATCTTAAAATTAGAGCTAAGCCATTCAGGAGTGAAATCAGAAAGTACTTTTTAGGGTAGTGGAAATGTGGAACTCTCTTCCCCCAGAAGGCTGTGGATGCAGGGTCAATTGAAATCTTCAAGACTGAAACAGATTTTTATTAGTTAAGAGTATCAAGGGATATGGATCAAAAGTGGGTAAACTGAGTTGAGGTGCAGATCAGAAATTATCTAACTGGAGGGCAGAACAGGCCGGAGGGCCTGAATGACCTACTCTTGTTCCTGCGTACCTTAGCTTGGAGACTCCATGGGTATTGGGTACTCAGCTGATCAAAAAAGTGAATATGAATGATATTTCCTACGGTTATACTTCAACATACACAAGAATCAACTTGTGCTCTTATGCTTCAGGTCATCATTTGTTGGTCACATATATCCCCTTTATACTACAGGTGTGCCTCTGTTGGCAAATGTAATATAAAAGGGCCATTACAATACAACAGCAGGGTTGGGTTTTTTATCCATCCTTTAGATATACTTGATCCCTTGTCCCACCGACCTGATCTATATAGAAATCTTGGGGCCTAAATTCTTTAGCGCCCCAAACCTGGCGTGATTCCGGCGGCTCGCAGCCACTGTACACCGGAAGGGCAAGGCCCAAGGACCGAACTAAATTCGTACTCGGGCCGCATCGTGATACATTAGGCGAGCAGCTCACGGCCGTATCAATTTTTGCCCCTTGCCGAGGCCCACAAGTTAAGTCCAGGGGAGAGGGGGCGAGGGTGGAGTCGGGAGGCCCACATTCCTGCTCCTACCAACACCGCAAGATGTAAAAATTCTTGGGCCTGTTCTGAGCGGCCTCCAGCCCTCCCTTTAAAGGACTGGGGATCGGGCTGTTCAAGGCCCGGGAACATCCATTGCAGCTTGCGACACTCATGCAAAAAAAATTTACCAACCGGGTCGGAAATGAGCGCGGGGCCACATTTCAACATTGAGAAAGACGGTGAGTTAATAAGTCGAAGCAAGCATTAAAAAAAAAAGCTATACTGCAGCGGGTGCAAAGTGATCTTTAACAAGTTCCCAGCAATGTGCTGACCACGTTCGTCTTAAAGCTTTTGTTTTTAATAACGGCAGAAAGCCAACTGTTCGGTCTGTTCCCAAACATTAAAAACGTCTGACATTTGGACGCAAATTAGTGGAGCCCGAACATGCAGTGCACCGCAGCGCAATGCTGCCCCTCACCTGACTGCAGAGGGATGTGAAACCTACGGTATAAACTATGGTCTGTTGGATCTGCATTGCTGCAGGCAGGAGCTGGACCTTGTCTGTAGCTATAGTATAATGGCACCAGTGAGCACATTTCCTTACCAAAAGCTTATTCCCCATATTGGTGAATCTAGGCCCCACCCTCCCCCCTCAGAAGTGGTTGCTATAATGATCCCGTTTGATCATTATTTGGTGAAAGAGAAATTGACCAAAGTTCACAGCAGCCCTGAGACCATAAGAGTAGGAGTAGGCCATTCGGCCCCTCGAGCCTGCTCCACCATTTAATGAGATCGTGGCTGATCTGATTATTACCTCAACTCACTTTCCCGCCCTTTCCCCATATCCTTTGACT
Organism: Heptranchias perlo; assembly: GCF_035084215.1. Taxonomy (NCBI): domain Eukaryota; kingdom Metazoa; phylum Chordata; class Chondrichthyes; order Hexanchiformes; family Hexanchidae; genus Heptranchias; species Heptranchias perlo. Next base: position 67,728,855 of record NC_090333.1, read on the forward strand.
CCCTTGCTGATCAAAAATTTGTCTAACTCAGTCTTGAATGTATTTAATGACTCAGCTTCCACAGCTTTTTGGGGTAAAGAATTCCAAAGATTCACGACCCTCTGGGAGAAGAAATTCCTCCTCATTTCCGTCTTAAATAGGCGTCCCCTTATTCTGAGACTATGTCCCCTAGTTTTAGATCCACCCATAGAGGGGTAAGATCCTCTCAGCATCTACCCTATCGAGTCCCCTCAGAATCTTGTATATTTCAATAAGATCTCCTCTCTAAACTCCAATGAGTATAGACCCAACCTGTTCAATCTTTCCTCATAAGACAACCCTTCCATACCCAGAATCAACCTAGTGAACCTTCTCTGAACTACCTCCAATGCAAGCATGTCCTTCCTTAAATAAGGGCACCAGAACTGTACGCAGTACTCCAGGGGTGGTCTCACCAGCACCCTGTACTGTTGTAGCATGACTTCCCTGCTTTTATACTCCATCCCCCTAGAAATAAAGGCCAATATTCCGTTTGCCTTCCAGATTACCTGCTGCACGTGTATGTTGACTTTTTGTGTTTCATGTACGAGGACACCCAGATCCCTCTGTACCACAGCATTTTGTAGTATTTCTCCATTCAAATAATATTTTGATTTTTTATTTTTCCTCCCAAAGTGGATGACTTCACATTTTCCCACATTATATTCCATCTGCCAAATTTTTGCCCATTCGCTTAACCTGTCAATATCCCTTTACAGACACTTTGTGTCCTCATCGCAACTTGCTTTTCCACCTATCTTTGTATCATCAGCAAATTTGGCCACAAGACACTCTGTTCCTTTATCCAAGTCACTGATCTATATTGTAAATATTTGAGGCCCCAGCACTGATCCCTGTGGCACCCCTCTAGTTACAGATTGCCATTTTTAAAATGACCCTTTTATCCCGACTCTTTGTTTTCTGTTAGTTAGCCAATCCTCTATCCATGCCAGTATATTACCCCCAACACAATGAGCTCTTATCTTTTGCAGTAATCTTTTATGTGGCACCTTATCGAATGCCTTTTGGAAATCCAAATATACTGCATCCATTGGTTCCCCTTTATCCACCCTGCCCGTTACTTCCTCAAAGAACTCTAATAAATTTGTCAGACATGATTTCCCCTTCATAAAGCCATGTTGACTCTCCTTTATATCATGAGTCTCCAAATGTCCTGCTACTACTTCCTAAATAATGGATTCTAGCATTTTCCCAATGACAGATGTTAGGCTAACTGGTCTATGGTTACCTGCTTTCTGTCTCACTCCCTTCTTGAATGGGGATGTTACATTTGCAGTTTTCCAATCCACTGGGACCTTTCCAGAATCTAGTGAATTCTGGAAGATAATAACCAATGCATCCACTATCTCTGTAGCCACTTCCTTTAAGATCCTCGGATGCAAGCCATCAGGTCCAGGGGACTTGTCAACCTTTAGACCCATTAGTTTACCTTGTACTTTTTCTCTAGTGATAGTGATTGTTTTTAGTTCCTCCCTCCCCTTTGCCCCTTGATTATCTACTATTGTTGGTATGTTATTAGTGTCTTCTACTGTGAAGACAGATACAAAATATCTGTTCAATTCCTCTGCCATTTCCTGGTTTTCCATTATTATTTCCCCAGTCTCACCCTCTAAGGGATGAATGTCTACTTTAGCTACCCTCTTCCTTTTTATATACTTGTCGAAGCTTTTACTGTCAGTTTTTATATTTCTTGCTAGTTTACTCTCATAATTTATTTTCTCCCTCTTTATTATTCTTTTAGTCATCCTTTGCTGGTTTTTAAACTTTTCCCAATCTTCGGGCTTACCAGTAATCTTTGCCATGTTGTATGCTTTTTCTTTTAATCTGATACCATCCTTGACTTCCTTAGTTAGCCATGGTCGGTTCACCCTTTTTGTGGAGTCTTTCCTCCTCACAGGGATATATTTGATCGTCTAAAGGGATCGGAGAGGAATTTTCTAGATTTTGTCCCTGATTAGCTTAAAAACCAAGGCCAACGTTTCACCTCCCCCATGGCTCCAGGTGGGGAGCGTCAGTATTGTGATGCATAAGGAATCACCATTATATGGGACAGGACTGGCTGGATCGGTGGGTCTTTTCATGTCTGTCATTTTTGTATGTTCCTAATCCCTTCGATTTTAGTCGCAATCTAATTTGCCTCCAGTCTAATTTTACATTCCCTTTCCACTACCTAATAAATGACACGCATATCTACAGCTGTATTACTACACTGCCTGAAATGTACTGATACTGCGAGGTGCCTGTCCGTTCAGTCATATACACATGTTGGATGAACTGCTGCTGCTCTTTGTATTAAGCTCTGCAATTCCCTCCCTAAGCCTCTCCTCCCTACCTCTCTCCTCCTTTATGTTGCATCTTAAAACCTACCTCTTTAAGTTTTAGGTCACCTGTTCTAATATTTCTTTATGTTGCTCTGTGTCAAATGTTGTCTGACAATGCCCTTGTGAAGCGCCTTACTCCGTTGGAGGCGCTATATAAATGCAAGTAGTTGTTGTAATGACTATAGAGGCTTGAAGCCAGTGCTGCCCCTTCGCCACCTGCTGGTCGCTTGAGTAAATTGCACATTTTATCACCAGACAACATTGAGCCCCGGCGCGTTGATTGCAATTATATATATAAAAAAACACAATCGAAATAAAGCAATTTACGAAATATATCTTACCCCGCAGTGCTATGAACAGCGGTCTCTGTGTTATATGCCCGTTTGCAGGGCTTTCTGCTACAAATGGTAGAGCAGGAGAATCTTTAAATGCATGCATTTTATTTGCTGATACCTGAGCTTTGCTGTTGAATGGTCGAGCTGCCGGAATCACTCCTGGGTATCAGTTTGGAAGCTGGGATCTCCGTGATCTCCGATTTCAGCTCTTGGTATCCAGGGTTTTCGAAGCTCCAGTTGGACGCTGCAGGGAGAGGGGGGAAAAATATTCTGGGCATTGTAAATGGAAAATCGACAGAAAAAGAGCTGCAGCAATTTAGTATCACCTACAACCGTAGAAATCTTCCTCCAAAAACTGCAAACACTCAACCTTCCAGAAGGATTAATTGTGAAACTTTTTTTAAAAACTTTGCATCGGACTCTTACCTTCTCGTTCCGGGTGTGTTCTCTGTCGAGAAGGTAAACTGGAGGAACCCTGCCTTCCTAAAACAGGGCAAAATATAAACAACTTGTTTCAGAATCCGGCACTGGTGGATTTCACAAATGTAACTGCTCCTCTCCCTCCTACTCACAGTCCCTGTTGGTTTCTATCATTTGGAACAAAACTGAAATCAAAATTGCACAAATCAAACGGAAGGAAGTCTGCCTGCACTGAGCTTAAACAAAAACATAATTTTATAATTGATATTTATGCCGAATGTTTAAAGTGTTGGGAATGCACAACAATCAGAGCCGGAGAGAAAATACATTTTTTTTCGATGTGACCTTCTATCCGAGATCTTTTATTTTTCTCTCTTACGCTGACCGATTTGCCGTAAGGTTTTAACTTCAGATTTCCAGCAGGTAGTTTTTATTTATTTAACATTCGCATGTTAATGTTAAATGTAAGCGAATGTGCGTTCTTAGTTGAATTATTGGTGTAAGAATCTGGCTGAGAAACCGAGGAAACGAATCTAGAGCTGCGGTCAATCAGTATTGTTTCACTATTACAGTCTAAACCTCTGCCCCTCCGGGGTGGTCCGCGGACTGCGCTTATTCTCCAACTTTAGGCTCGCTGTTCCAGTATAAAACCCGGAGCAGAGAGTGAGAACACTCACTGGAGTGAGAATGGAGCCAGATCTCAATCTGATCCCGGAGCAGAGGGTGAGACTGGGGCCAGATCTCAACCTGATCCCGGAGCAGAGGGTGAGACTGGGGCCAGATCTCAACCTGATCCCGGAGCAGAGGGTGAGACTGGGGCCAGATCTCAACCTGATCCCGGAGCAGAGGGTGAGACTGGGGCCAGATCTCAACCTGATCCCGGAGCAGAGGGTGAGACTGGGGCCAGATCTCAACCTGATCCCGGAGCAGAGGGTGAGACTGGGGCCAGATCTCAACCTGATCCCGGAGCAGAGGGTGAGACTGGGGCCAGATCTCAATCTGATCTCGGAGCAGAGGGCGGGACTGGAGCCAGATCTCAATCTGATCTCGGAGCAGAGGGCGGGACTGGAGCCAGATCTCAACCTGATCCCGGAGCAGAGGGCGGGACTGGAGCCAGATCTCAACCTGATCCCGGAGCAGAGGGTGAGACTGGGGCCAGATCTCAACCTGATCCCGGAGCAGAGGGTGAGACTGGGGCCAGATCTCAACCTGATCCCGGAGCAGAGGGTGAGACTGGGGCCAGATCTCAATCTGATCCCGGAGCAGAGAGTGAGACTGGGGCCAGATCTCAATCTGATCCCGGAGCAGAGAGTGAGACTGGGGCCAGATCTCAATCTGATCCCGGAGCAGAGAGTGAGACTGGAGCCAGATCTCAATCTGATCCCGGAGCAGAGAGTGGGACTGGAGCCAGATCTCAATCTGATCCCGGAGCAGAGAGTGAGACTGGAGCCAGATCTCAATCTGATCCCGGAGCAGAGAGTGAGACTGGAGCCAGATCTCAACCTGATCCCGGAGCAGAGGGTGAGACTGGGGCCAGATCTCAACCTGATCCCGGAGCAGAGGGTGAGACTGGGGCCAGATCTCAATCTGATCCCGGAGCAGAGAGTGGGACTGGAGCCAGATCTCAATCTGATCCCGGAGCAGAGAGTGAGACTGGAGCCAGATCTCAATCTGATCCCGGAGCAGAGAGTGAGACTGGAGCCAGATCTCAATCTGATCCCGGAGCAGAGAGTGAGACTGGAGCCAGATCTCAACCTGATCCCGGAGCAGAGAGCGAGACTGGAGCTAGATCTCAATCTGATCCCGGAGCAGAGGGTGAGACTGGGGCCAGATCTCAACCTGATCCCGGAGCAGAGAGTGAGACTGGAGCCAGATCCCAACCTGATCCCGGAGCAGAGAGTGAGACTGGAGCCAGATCCCAACCTGATCCCGGAGCAGAGAGTGAGACTGGGGCCAGATCTCAACCTGATCCCGGAGCAGAGAGTGAGACTGGAGCCAGATCTCAACCTGATCCCGGAGCAGAGAGAGCTCTCCTGGAAGGGGCTGTGTGGGGTTGACTCATTGCTGGTTTAAAAAGTGTCCGGGTTGATCGCTTCCACCTCTCGAGCACATTTTAAACTTTTCCAGAGATGATGCCCCGGACGGTAATGTCCTGGAGGGGGAGCTCCCTGAGGCCGGGAGCGGGTCATGTTGCACAGGGCACTGCCTGTCTGGGACCCCCAAACTGAAGTAAAAGAGAGGACAGAAAGTCCCCTCTAACCGACCACCTTGTACTCACGCTGGTCTCTGGGTGCAATGGACAACCATTCACTCCACTACTGTGAACACACAAGGACATTCCCACTGGAGCACTCTAATTGTAAACAATTTTACAACACCAAGTTATAGTCCAGCAATTTTATTTTAAATTCACAAGCTTTCGGAGATTTTCTCCTTCCTCAGGCAACATTTGCCTGAGGAAGGAGAAAATCTCCGAAAGCTTGTGAATTTAAAATAAAATTGCTGGACTATAACTTGGTGTTGTAAAATTGTTTACAATTAGAGTGCTCCAGTCCATCACCGGCATCTCCACATCAGGAGCACTCTAAGGCTGCAATCCCATTTGGGAACCTGGCCCTGATCTGAAGCAGGAGCTGGGATTCAGGGATCTCCTACCCTGGTGGGGGTCCTGAGCAGTCTCTCGGATGCCCGGACACTGGTTGGCCCGGAGGTGGGCGTTCTCCTGCCGCATGTTGTCCAGCCGCTGCAGCAACTCCAACTTTTCCGCCTCCAGCCTCCTGACATCCACCCGGTGCCTGGGGGGCAGCGTCAACGAGCCTTGGCCACTCGTCTCCCCCTGGACTCGGGACACCAAGCCCTCCAGGAGCCGCAGCCTGTCGCCCATGGACTCCACCTCCCTTTGCTGGGCAGCCCTCTCCCTTTGCAGCTCCCGGATAGCGGCCAGAGCCTCCCCCGGCTCGGAACAGCTCGTCTCCACCGGGCTGGGCACCGCGAAGGAGTAAATGCATCGCCCATCCCGGTTGAAGCTGCGGGAGAAGGTCGGCGGCAACTGGGCAGGGGCTTCCAGGAAGAACGAGGCGAAAGTCAGCAAAGAGGCGGCGGCGGCGATCATCCCGGCTGGCAGCTAGTGAGAGGGTCGGGCTGGGATCGGATCGGCGTGTGTCTGGAGCTGGGGTGGACCCAGGGTATTTATAATGCGCTTTACAAGGGGGCGGGTTCACTGCATCCAACTGACCGAGTCCACATCTGGGGGGGGGGGGGCTCGGGAATGAGAGGGGCTCAGTCCTTCGACATGAGTTAGGGAATCAGATCAGTATCAGGAGAGGAGACTGAGCGTGTGAGTGATATTTGGGAGGTGACCGTCTGCCAACTCACAGCAAAAAACAACTTGATAACCCTTTACACCAAAGAAATTATCGTTTCTGATGAAAGGACATCGAAACCCAATGGTTTCTCTCTCCATGCCGGAGAGTTTCCAGCAGTTCCTCTTTCTATTATAAATGATCATGACTTGCACACATGTGGGGTGCAGCATTAGACATAGGGTCACATCAAAGTCGCACGCTTTAAGACCGACCCCCCCACCCCAATCCGTATTTGTGATTTATTGGACTCGTCTCCTAAACGTCTCACCCTGTCCAATAATATGCATTTGTTTCATTATTTTTACGGGCAAACGCATCTACCGATTGAGGGGCTGGGCGGGAGCCCGGGCGATGCTCTTCAGACCCACTTTATACCAAACACCGAGTGCAGTGATCGGGGGGGGGGGACTGGAGACTTTATCCTCCTTTCTCCATCGCGGTACTCGTCTCACCAAGCCTTAGCCCAGAGACTGTCACATTACCTTTACACCCCTCCTTTATACCCACAAATAATTGGGGGAGGTCGGTTTAAAGGGCTTGTGAGGGAAAACTTGATTCCTGGTGCATCTCAGCCCGGCACTTGTTGGGGTGGAAATTCGACAAGGCCTATTATTGGGCGCGGGTGGATCAATTCGCTATTAATCCACGCCTGTGCAGGCAGGAGGAGACTTTCGTAAACCTGAGGATTTACCTGCAAGCAGTTGGAAAATTGAGTTCACACTGGGATTCAATGCAATTCTCACTTTCCACCAGCAAGGGGAGCCCCAATATCTTAAAGGGAGGATGTAACTTTAAATCGCTTGAAGGTAGCCAGTACCTGCTAAAAATAACAGTCTGCACCAAGGCTGAACGGAGATAAGACATCGCACATGTAAAATACAGATGCAAGTCCCGTCCCTATGTTTACACACTGATGTGTTATGTTAAAAGATTGAATAAAAGTTGCACATTGCTAAATCCCACATCCTCCAATCTGTATGCCAGACCTCACCAATCTGCTGATCTGAGTTTGTACCAGGCCTGCAAGAGAGCGTGCATCAAGGTTCTCAGAGGATGCACTAGAGGCCTTGGTGCAAGAGGTGGACAGAAGGAGGGACATCCTATATCCGCTGGGGGCGGGGGTGGGGGGGAGCAAGAGACCCTCCAGGCATATAACCAAAAGGCAGTGGGAGGCAGCGGGGGACAAAGTCAATGCCAGTCGCACAGCACCATGAACATGGATGCAGTGCAGGAAGAAGTTCAATGCTTTGACACAAGTGGTCAAGGTGAGTGAGGTCAACTGTCAAGTGGCATCTCCTACCAGCTGCACCAGTAGCCGCATCCACTGCACCACTCACTACATCCCCCCATCACCCAAATACCAACAAACTCTTTCCATCAGTACTCAACTCTTCAATCAGATGCTTCCTCTCACCCTTACACATTACCACGGTTATAAGTTGCCCACCCACAACTCACAGGTCACAAACAATGGCAGCTATTCAACCATGACAGGCACATCACCCAAACACACATCCTGCTTTCTTGCAGGAGAAGGCGGTGCATATCAGGAGACTTCAAGTGGCAGTGGCAATAAAACCCTCGAGCCTGTTCTGCCATTCAATGAGATCATGGCAGACCTGTGACCTAACTCCATATACCCGCCTCAGCCCCATATCCCTTAATACCCTTGGTTCACAGAAATCTATCAATCTCAGATTTAGAATTCACAATTGAGCTAGCATCAACTGCCATTTGCAGAAAAGCGTTCCAAACTTCTCCCACCCTTTGCGTGTAGAAGCATTTCCTAACTTCACTCCTGCACGTCCTGGCTCTAAATGTTAGGCTATGTCCCCGCGTCCTAGTATTCAAGTGTAGTAGACCTCCAAAAACAAGTACAAATGTCTCAGCAGCCAGAAGCAATAATCCAGTCACGAACCTGTAAATCCTTCATGGTCTCTTTAAATAGTGCTGGTGGGGATCCTCCAGGCACTCTAAGACACGTAAAAATGGTTGTGGTTAAGACAGTGCGTTGAGTTGAACCAAGATGGTGTCTATCACTTTAAATCAGCATTGCACACTGATTGTATCCATTTTCTCTTTACTTTACATGCTTCCGTCGTTCAGTATTTGCGCGTGTGCTACTACCTATACCAAGATGGCGTCCGGCGCACATCACGCAGGAAACGTGCGCGCGCAGCCAAGACGCCATCTTGGATGTTCGAGGGGCCGCGTAGCGCTGAAACAATGGGTGCTACACGGCCCAATTTAGTGCCCTTGGAGTCCAACTTTTATTGGAGCCAAAGGGGGTACAAGATGTGGAGACCACACAGGTCCCGCCCCGGGCTCAAGTGAAGCAGGTAGTTCAGAGCTGGTTATAGATGCCCTGTAGTCAAACGACCTTTGGACCCCTCCCACCAAAAACACCCCCTGAAGTTAATAAATGCCTGAGTTATTATTGATCCCTGGATTGCCAAGTGAGGATGCCAAGGTTTTGCCTGGCCTGGTTCAGCCTGAGTGAGTGTCTGGGGAGGTGGCTGGAGACAATGGAGACAATGGCAAGGGAGCACAGTAAAATGTTGGGGGCTTTGACCTTCCTGATGTTCAGTGGAAGATGATGTGACTCATTGCATGATCTGAAGTCAGACGGTCAGCTGTAGAAGTAGAGCGAGGTGTCATCAGCGTACATATGGAAGTTGGTCCTGTGTCTGCAGATAATGTCACTGAGGGCAGCATGAAAACGAGGAAGAGGAGGAGGCCAAGGATAGGACTTTGGGAGACTCTCACGGTGACGGTGCAGCGGCAGGATGTGCTGGCTACATTCGGATAGTTGGGAATGGAACCGTGCAAGGGCTGTGCCACATTGCTGTACCACAGAGGAGATGCGAAAGAGAAGGTTGGTGTGACCATCCATGTCAAACACCGCAGCGAGGACAAGGAATGTCAATGCACCACAGTGATGACCACAGAGGGATATCATTCTTGACTTTGACCAGGGCCATCTCATTATTGTGAGAAGGCAGAAGCCAGACTGGAGGAGTTTGATTGGGGAGTTTTGAGGGAGATGGGCACGGAGCTGGGAGGTGATGGGAGGCATTCACGGTCCTTAGAGAGAAAATGAGGTTAGAAATGGAGAGGTAGTTGGACAGTACAGATGGGCAAAGGGTGGATCTTTTAAGGAAGAGGTGTTGTCAGCAGTTTTGAAAGGGGAAGGGTCAATATCTGAGATTAGAGCGCCATTAACAACGTCAGCTAGCACGGAGTCCAGGAGGGGGCGTTGAATGGTCAGGAGTTGAGTGGAGATGGCATTAAGGGTGCAGGAGATGCGTCTCACGGAAGAAATGAGCACGGAGACCATTTTGGGGGAGAAATTGAATAGATGATGGATTAGGATTGGAGTGTGAGGGGAACTGAAGGGAAGTCAGGAGGAATGGGAGGAAGCAGCAATGTGGTTGACTCTTAATTGCTCTCTGAAATGGCCGAGCAAGCCACTCAGTTGTACAATTTTGCTACAAAAAGTCAGAATAAGAATAAAACCAGACGGACCACCCGGCATCAGACCACTAGGCACCGGACATGACAAAGGCAAACCAAGCCCAGTCGACCCTGCAAAGTACTCCTCACTAACATCTGGGGACTTGTGCCAAAATGGGGAGAGCTGTCCCACAGACTAGTCAAGCAACAGCCTGACATAGCCACACTCACAGAATCACAACTTTCAGCCAACGTCCCAGACTCCTCCATCACCATCCCTGGGTATTTCCTGTCCCACCGGCAGGACAGACCCACCAGAGGTGGCGGTACATTGATATACAGTCAGGAGGGAGTGGGCCTGGGAGTCCTCAACATTGACTCCGGACCCCATGAAATCTCATGGCATCAGGTCAAACATGGGCAAGGAAACCTCCTGCTGATTACCACCTACCGCCCTCCCTCAGCTGATGAATCAGTCCTCCTCCATGTTGAACACCACTTGGAGGAAGCACTGAGGGTAGCAAGGGCACAGAATGTACTCTGGGTGGGGGACTTCAATGTCCATCATCAAGAGTGGCTCGGTAACACCACTACTGACCGAGCTGGCCGAGTCCTGAAGGACATAGCTGCCAGACTGGGCCTGCGGCAGGTAGTGAGTGAACCAACACGAGGGAAAAACTTACTTGACCTCGTCCTCACGAATCTACCTGTCGCAAATGCATCTGTCCATGACAGTATTGGTAGGAGTGACCACTGCACAGTCCTCGTGGGGACGAAGTCCCGTCTTCACACTGAGGACACCATCCAATGTGTTGTGTGGCAATACCACCGTGCTAAATGGGATAGATTCAGAACAGATCTCGCAGCTCAAAACTGGGCATCCATGAGGCACTGTGGGCCATCAGCAGCAGCAGAATTGTATTCCAGCACAATCTGTAACCTCATGGCCCGGCATATTCCTCACTCTACCATTACCGACAAGCCAGGGCATCAACCCTGGTTCAATGAGGAATGTAGAAGAGCATGCCAGGAGCAGCACCAGGCGTACCTAAAAATGAGGTGCCAACCTGGTGAGGCTACAACTCAGGACTACATGCATGCTAAACAGCGGAAGCAACATGCTATAGACAGAGCTAAGCAATTCCACAACCAACGGATCAGATCAAAGCTCTGCAGTCCTGCCACATCCAGTCGTGAATGGTGGTGGACAATTAAACAACCAACAGGAGGAGGAGGCTCTGCAAACATCCCCATCCTCAATGATGGCAGAGTCCAGCATGTGAGTGCAAAAGACAAGGCTGAAGCATTTGCAACCATCTTCAGCCAGAGGTGCCGAGTGGATGATCCATCTCGGCCTCCTCCTGATATCCCCACCATCACAGAAGCCAGTCCTCAGCCAATTCAATTCACTCCACATGATATTAAGAAACGGCTGAGTGCACTGGATACAGCAAAGGCTATGGGGCCCGACAACATCCCGGCTGTAGTGCTGAAGACTTGTGCTCCAGAACTAGCCGTGCCTCTAGCCAAACTGTTCCAGTAAAGCTACAACACTGGCATCTACCCAACAATGTGGAAAATTGCCCGGGTATGTCCTGTCCACAAAAAGCAGGACAAATCCAATCCGGCCAATTACCACCCCATCAGTCTACTCTCAATCATCAGCAAAGTGATGGAAGGTGTCGTCGACAGTGCTATCAAGCAGCATTTATTCACCAATAACCTGCTCACCGATGCTCAGTTTGGGTTCCGCCAGCCCCACTCGGCTCCAGTCCTCATTACAGCCTTGATCCAAACATGGACAAAAGAGCTGAATTCCAGAGGTGAGGTGAGAGTGACTGCCCTTGACATCAAGGCAGCATTTGACCGAGTGTGGCACCAAGGAGCCCTAGTAAAATTGAAGTCAATGGGAATCGGGGGAAAACGCTCCAGTGGCTGGAGTCATACCTAGCACAAAGGAAGATGGTTTGGTTGTTGGAGGCCAATCATCTCAGCCCCAGGACATTGCTGCAGGAATTCCTCAAGGCAATGTCCTAGCCCCAACCATCTTCAGCTGCTTCATCAATGACCTTCCCTCCATCATAAGGTCAGAAATGGGGATGTTCGCTAATGATTGCACAGTGTTCAGTTCCATTCGCAATCCCTCAGATAATGAAGCAGCCCGAGCCCGCATGCAGCAAGACCTGGACAACATCCAGGCTTGGGCTGTTAAGTAGCAAGTGACATTCGTGCCAGACAAGTTCCAGGCAATGACCATCTCCAACAAAAGAGAGTCTAACCACCTCCCCTTGACATTCAACGGCATTACCATCGCCGAATCCCCCACCAACATCCTGGGGGTCACCATTGACCAGAAACTTAACTGGACCAGCCATATAAATACTGTGGCTACAAGAGCAGGTCAGAGGCTGGATATCCTGCAACGAGTGGCTCACCTCCTGACTCCCCAAAGCCTTTCCGCCATCTACAAGGCACAAGTCAGGAGTGTGATGGAATACTCTCTACTTGCCTGGATGAGTGCAGCTCCAACAACACTCAAGAAGCTCGACACCATCCAGGACAAAGCAGCCCGCTTGATTGGCACCCCATCCACCACCCTAAACATTCACTCTCTTCACCACCGGCGCACTGTGGCTGCAGTGTGTACCATCCACGGGATGCACTGCAGCAACTCGCCAAAGCTTCTTCGACAGCACCTCCCAAACCCGTGACCTCTACCACCTAGAAGGACAAGGGCAGCAGGCACATGGGAACAACACCACCTGCACGTTCCCCTCCAAGTCACACACCATCCTGACTTGGAAATATATCGCCGTTCCTTTATCGTCACTGGGTCAAAATCCTGGAACTCCCTTCCGAACAGCCATTATCGTGAAGCTAACTTTGGAACGGCACAAATCGGCCAGCAACTTGCGGCGATTCGCAATTCATGGGGTATCTCTTCCTCACCACAAGTTGCTGACTGATTTGCGCATTAATAACGGTGTGCGTCGTTCAGACGCCATTTTTTTCCAGCAAAATCTGGGCTTATGTCTTTTACACAACATATATAAACAATCTTGTTGTGAAAACAGTATACGATAATTTACCCCTAACCTGAACCAATTGGAATTGAATATAGACTACGATTTGCCACTCCGAATTTGAAGTGTGGAATACGGAGGACTCCAATAATAAGAGTAGTGTGAGAAAGCATTTGTTATACGTTGGAAGGCTGTTAAATACAGGAACCCTGCTTCAAATCAGCGGCGGGTGTTAGGCCTAAAAGTGAGAGTCATTGAACCAGTCCCTTGATCGTGGTGAATGTACCAGCCCTGGGTTGTCTACCAGTGTTACGTTGCAACTTCTAAAGGAATCTTATGCATCAAAACTAACACTCACAGTTAATGCACATTTTTTTTATAATCTACAAAATAAACTACTCAAGCTGACAAAAGACTGCATCAATTGCTCTGCGACAACAGGAAGTGCTCTTTCCAGAGGCATCATTACTGATCGGGGGCACTTGGATTGAACTCACCTGGAAATTCCTCAAACACACGAGGATGCCTCTTGAAAATAACGGGGGTGGAATTGGTCTTCGCCAGTAGCACGAAACGGGCTCATAGCGAACGGGCGGCCCGTTTTACACCACGCCCGTTTTGTTTTCTGTTGAAGTCACTGAAGGTGGGTTCAGGCACGCCTGAAAACTCAGCTTTAGAAAACTTTGCAGTGCAGCCAATGTTTCACCAGTTGCAGTACACACTCCTACAATGTGTGTTTTGTTTCCCCCTTTACATATTTTAACTGACAGATGTTACTGCTACTGGCGAAGGCCCCCAACCATTCCCTCTTCCCCCTCCCCTCCTCACCCCACCAGTCTCCAGAACATCTACTGGCCTGTTTTAGCTCCACTTTTATATTTGTACCTTATAAAATTATGATCTTATATCATAGAATAGAATCATAGACTGCCACAGCACAGAAGGAGGCCATTCGGCCCATCGTGCCTGTACTGGCTCTTTGAAAGAGCCCTGCAATGTTTCCCCTACAAGTATTTATCCAATTCTCTTTTGAAAGTTACTATTGAATCTGCTTCCACCACCCTTTCAGACAGTGCATTCCAGATCATAACAACTGGCTGCATAAAAAAAATTCTCCTCCTCTTGCCTCTGGTTCTTTTGCCAAACTTGCCAGTTCTTTGCATTTATATATTTTAGTCCATATTTAATCATTCTTATCCTGATTTATAGCAGTTCTGCCCAGATTTTAAGAGTGTCATAAATGTTTGGAAAACTGTATTTTAATAGGACTAAGCTTCGCAAATTTTGGAAAATCATTTAACATTTTATTGAACAGACCCCTGGCCGTGACACTTCTAAGACACAAAAGACTGTTCATTTCAAACAAGCAATGCTTTGTGAACCATCACAGAGGGAGGCTCAGCCGAGATTTCAGTCTTTCCAGAGACCTGAGCACAAAATACAGGCTGACACTCCACAGCAGTACTGAGGGAGTGCTGCACTTTTGGAGGTGTCGTCTTTCAGATGAGATGTTTGCCCTCTCAGGTGGACGTAAAAGATCCCATGGCACTATTTCGAAGAAGAGCAGGGGAGTTCTCCCTGGTGTCCTGGCCAATATTTATCCCTCAACCAACATCACTAAAACAGATTATCGGGTCATTTACCACACTGCAGATTGTGGGATCTTGTTGTGCGCAAATTGGCTGCTGCATTTCCTACATTACAATAGTGACTACACTTCAAAAGTACTTCATTGGCTGTAAAGCGCTTTGGGACATCCTGAGATCATGAAAGGCTCTATATAAATGCAAGTTGTTTTTTCTTTATCATGGCTTCTAGTGACCATAATGAGTTAGGGAATTGGGTAAAATCAAATTAAAAGCTGGAAGCGTAAAACTGCTGTTAATTTATTAAATTTAATAACTTAAATTAGTTTATTAACTAGACTAATAAAACTATAAATAAACGGGCAAAGGAACTGATTGGCTGTTAGCTGGTGAGCATTTCTTTTTCTGTTGAGTGTTTTCTTTTAAGGCTTAATTTATTTTTGTTAAGTTTAGTAAACAATCAAATAAATCTAGGCATGGCAGGGCAGCTCACATCCGTCGAATGCACGGCCTGTGCCAAGTGGGAACTCCAGGACGCTTCCCTATCCTGTACAACCACAGGTGCAGGAAGTGTCATCAGCTGGAGGAGCTCGAGCTCCAGATTTTGGACCTTGAGCAACAGCTGAAGTCACTGCAGTGCATTCGCGAGGCTGACAGCCACGTGAATAGCACATTTCAGGAGGTGGTCACCCCGCAGCTTAAGAAAGAGCAGGCAGAGAGGGACTGGGTGACCACCAGACAGACAAGGAGGACCAGGCAGGTAGTGCAGGAGTCCCTTGAAGGCATCTCACTCTCTGACCAGTATTCAGTTCTGAATACTGGAGAGGGAGAGGCTTCCTCTGGGGAGTGCAGCCAGAGCCAAGTCCACAGCACCATGGGTGGCTCAGCTGTATGGTGATGGGGGTGGGGGGGGGGGTTGGAGGAGGAGAAAGGTCAGGAGAGCAATAGTGATAGGGGATTCCATAGTTAGGGGAGCAGACAGGCATTTCTGCGGCCGCAAACGTGATTCCAGGATGGCATGTTGCCTCCCTGGTGCCAGGGTCATGGATGCCAACGAGCAGCTGCAGAACATTCTGGGGGGGGGGGGGTGAACAGCCAGAGGTGGTGGTCCATATCAGCACCAACGACATGGGTAGAAAGAGCGATGCGATCCTGGAGGCAGAGTTTAAGGAGTTAGGAAGAGATTAACAAGCAGGACCTCAAGGGTAGTAATTTCCGGATTGCTCCCGGTGCCACGCGATAGTGAGTATAGAAATAGGAGGATAGAGCAGATGAATGCGTGGCTAGAGAGATGGTGCAGGAGGGAGGGCTTTAGATTCCTGGGGCATTGGGACTGGTTCTGGAGGAGGTGGGACCTGTACAAGCCGGACGGGTTGCACCTCATCAGGGCTGGGGCCAACATCCTTGCGGGGAGGTTTACTATTGCTGTTGGGGAGGGTTTAAACTAACTTGGCAGGGGGATGGGAACCTGAGAGGAGATTCAGAAGGGAGAGTAACAAAGCTGGAAGTGGAAGGCAGAAAAGTAGTAAGTGAAATTGGAAAGCAGCGGAAACGAAGGCCAGCAGCAAATAAGGTCAAAATAGGAAAAAATGTTAAAAAGGCAAAATTAAAGGCACTTTATCTGAATGCACGCAGCATTCGCAACAAGGTAGATGAATTGACGGCACAAATAGAGGTAAATGGGTATGATCTAATTTCCATTATGGAGACGTGGCTGCAGGGTGACCAAGGCTGGAAACTGAATATTCAAGGATATTCAACATTTAGGAAGGACAGGCAAAAAGGAAAAGGAGGTGGGTTAGTGCTGTTAATAAAGGATGAGATCAGTACAATTGTGAGAAAGGATCTTGGCTCAGAAGATCAAGATGTAGAATCAGTTTGGGTGGAGCTAAGAAACAGCAAGGGGCAGAAAACGTTGGTGGGAGTTGTTTATAGGCCACCAAACAGTAGTGGTGATGTAGGGCACGGTATAAAGCAGGAAATTAGAAATGCATGTATTAAGGGTAATACAGTCATCATGGACTTTAATCTAAATATAGATTGGGCAAACCAAATTAGCACTAATACTGTGGAGGACGAATTCCTGGAATGTATACAAGATGGTTTTCTAGATCAGTATGTTGAGGAACCAACTAGGGAACAGGCTATTTTAGGTCTAGTATTGTGAATGAGAAAGGATTAATTAATAATTTTATTGTAAAGGAGCCCTAAGGGAAGAGTGACCACGATATGATAGAATTCCTCATTAAGTTTGAAAGTGATGTAGTTCAATCCGAAACTAGGGTCTTAAATCTAAACAAAGGGAACTACGAAGGTATGAGGCGCAAGTTGGCTGTGGTTGATAGGGGAACCACATTAAAAGGTACGATGGCAGACAGGCAATGGCTATCATTTAAACAATTAATACATAATTTGCAACAAATATATATTTCTTCAAGGCACAAAATCATCAGCAAAGTGATGGATGGTGTCGTCGACAGTGCTATCAAGTGGCACTTACTCACTAATAACCTGCTCACCAATGCTCAGTTTGGCTTCCGCCAGGATAACGAGGCTCCAGACCTCATTACAGCCTTGGTCCAAACTTGGACAAAAGAGCTGAATTCCAGAAGTGAGGCGAGAGTGACTGCCCTTGACATCAAGGCAGCATTTGACTGAGTATGGCATCAAGGAGCCCTAGTAAAATTGAAGTCAATGGGAATCAGGGGGAAAACTCTCCAGTGGCTGGAGTCATACCTAGCACAAAGGAAGATGGTAGTGGTTGTTGGAAGCCAATCATCACAGCCGTAGGGCATTGCTACAGGAGTTCCTCAGGGCAGTGTCCTGGGCCCAACCATCTTCAGCTGCTTCATCAATGACCTTCCCTCCATCATAAGGTCAGAAATGGGGATGTACGCTGATGATTGCACAGTGTTCAGTTCCATTCGCAACCCCTCAAATAATGAAGCAGTCCGAGCCAGCATGCAGCAAGACCTGGACAACATCCAGGCTTCGGCTCATAAGTGGCAAGTAACATTCGCGCCAGACAAGTGCCAGGCAATGACCATCTCCAACAAGAGAGAGTCTAACCACCTCCCTTTGACATTCAACGGCATTACCATTGCTGAATCCCCCACCATCAACATCCTGGGGGTCACCATTGACCAGAAACTTAACTGGACCAGCCATAAAAATATTGTGGCTACAAGAGCAGGTCAGAGGCTGGGTATTCTGCGGCGAGTGACTCACTTCCTGACTCCCCAAAACATTTCCGCCATCTACAAGTCACAAGTCAGGAGTGTGATGGAATATTCTCCACTTGCCTGGATGAGTGCAGCTCCAACAACACTCAAGAAGCTCGACACCATCCAGGACAAAGCAGCCCGCTTGATTGGCACCCCATCCACCACCCTAAACATTCACTCTCTTCACCACCGGCGCACAGTGGCTGCAGTGTGCACCATCCACAGGATGCACTGCAGCAACTCACCCAGGCTTCTTCAACAGCACCTCCCAAACCCGCGACCTCTACCACCTAGAAGGACAAGAGCAGCAGGTACATGGGAACAACACCACCTGCACGTTCCCCTCCAAGTCACACACCATCCCGACTTGGAAATATATTGCCGTTCCTTCATCGTCACTGGGTCAAAATCCTGGAACTCCCTTCCTAACAGCACTGTGGGAGAACCTTCACCACACGGACTGCAGCGGTTCAAGAAGGCGGCTCACCACCACCTTCTCAAGGGCAATTAGGGATGGGCAATAAATGCCGGCCTCATCAGCAACGCCCACATCCCATGAACGAATGAAAAAAAAACCCAAAAAGAGAAGTGGTCCAACCGTGGCTAACAAGAAAAATTAAAGATAGTATTAAATCAAAGGAAGAGGCATATAGAGTTGCCAGAAAAAGCAGTAAGCCTGAGGATTTGGAGCATTTTAGAATTCAGCAAAGGAGGATCAAGAAATTGATAAAGAAAGGGAAAGTATAATATGAGAGTAAACTAGCGAGAAACATAAAAATGGACTGTAAAAGCTTCTATATGTATGTGAAAAGGAAACGACTGGCGAAGGCAAATGTGGGTCCCTTACAGAGAGAGACGGGAGAATTTATAATGGCGAATGAAGAAATGGCAGAGAAATTAAACAAATACTTTGTGTCTGTCTTCACGGAAGAAGACACAAAAAACCTCCCAGAAATGCTAGCTAACCAAGGGTCTGGCGAGAATGAGGAACTGAAGGAAATTAGTATTAGTAAAAAAATAGTATTAGAGAAATTAATGGGATTGAAAGTCGATAAATCCCAAGGACCTGATGATCTACATCCCAGGGTTTTGAAAGAGGTGGCTATAGAGATAGAGGATGCATCTGGAACGGTTCCTGCAGTTTGGAAGGTGGCAAATGTAACCCCACTATTTAAGAAAGGAGAGAGAGAGAAAACAGGGAACTACAGACCTGTTAGCCTAACATCAGTAGCCTGACATCAGTAGTACGGAAAATGCTAGAATCTATTATAAATAATGTGATAACAGGACACTTGGAAAATATCAATGGGATTAGACAAAGTCAACATGGATTTATGAAAGGGAAATCATGTTTGACAAACCTATTGGAGTTCTTTGAGGATGTAATTGGATTTTCAGAAGGCTTTCGATAAGGTCCCACACAGAAGGTTGGTGAACAAAGTTAGAGCACATGGAATTGGGGGTAATATACTGGCATGGATTGAGAATTGGTTAACAGACAGAAAACGGAGAGTAGGAATAAACGGGTCTTCTTCAGGTTGGCAGACTGTGACTAGTGGGGTACCGCAGGGATTGATGCTTGGGCCCCAGCTATTCACAATTTATATCAATGATTTGGATGAGGGGACCAAATGTAATATTTCCAAGTTTGCTGATGACACAAAACTGGGTGGGAATGTGAGTTGTGAGGAGAATGCAAAGAGGCTTCAAGGGGATATAGACAGGCTAAGTGAGTGGGCAAGAACATGGCAGATGGAGTATAATGTGGAAAAAAGTGAAGCTATCCACTTTGGTAGGAAAAACAGAAATGCAGAGTATTTTTTAAATGGTAAGATAGTGGGAAATGTTGATGTTCAAAGGGACCTAGGTGTCCTTGTACATCAGACACTGAAAGCTAACATGCAGGTGCAGCAAGCAATTAGGAAGGCAAATGGTATGCTGGCCTTTATTACAAGAGAATTTGAGTACAGGAGTAAAGATGTCTTACTGCAATTATATAGGGCCTTGGTGAGACCGAACCTGGAGTATTGTGTACAATTTTGGTCTCCTTACCTAAGAAAGGATACACTTGCCATTGAGGGAGTGCAACAAAGGTTCATCAGACTGATTCCTGGGATGGCGGGATTGTCGTATGAGGAGAGATTGAGTAGACTAGGCCTGTATTCTCTAGAGTTTAGAAGAATGAGAGATGATCTCATTGAAACATACAAAATTCTTACAGGGCTCGACAGGGTAGGTGCAAGGAGGATGTTTCCCCTGGCTGGGGAATCTAGAACCAGGGGTTACATTTCTCAGAATAAAGGGCAGGCCATTTAGGACTGAGATGAGGAGAAATTTCTTCACTCAGAGTGTGGTGAATCTTTGGAATTCTCTACCCCAGAGGGCTGTGGAGGCTCAGTCATTGAGTACATTCAAAACAGAGATTGATAGATTTCTAGATATTAAAGGCATCAAGGGATATGGGGATGGTGCAGGAAAATGGCGTTGAGGTAGAAGATCAGCCATGATCTTGTTGAATGGTGGAGCAGGCTCGAGGGGCCGGATGGCCTACTCCGGCTCCTATTTCTTATGTTCTTATGTTCTTATAATCCTTAAAGAAATTGATAGTCACCCTATTATCAGTAATCAGAAGTTTTCAAAGTTGCACTATTGGTGTTTTTGAAATTTTTGAAGTTTTGATAGTGTTTGCAAGGTGATGGGAATTGTTTGTTAATAGAAGGTGATATCAGATATATGCGAAATAAACTTATTTCAAGGTAAACATGGCAAGGCATCACTCTATACTGCGTTTGTTTCTCTCCTCTTGTTAGCAAGAATGTCAGTGAGCTCCTCATTAAATCATTTTTATACCCAACTTAAAAATTCTATGTTACGGTAAATTAACATACTGACCTAGAGAAGATGTTCCCACTTGTGGGGGTGTCCAAAACTAGGGATCATAAATATAAGATAGTCACTAATGAATCCAATAAGAAATTGAGGAGAAACTTCTTTACTCAGAGAGTGGTGAGAATGTGGAACTCACTACCACATGGAGTAGTTGAGGCGAATAGCATAGATGCATTTAAGGGGAAGCTAGATAAACACACAAGAGAGAAAGGAATAGAAGAGTATGTTGATAGGATGAAGTGAAGTAGGGAGGAAGGAGGCTTGTGTGGAGCATAAACACCGGCATGAACCAGTTGGGCCGAATGGCCTGTTTCTGTGCTGTAAATTCTATGTAATTCTATGAAGTCGACTCAAAGGGGGAGATATTTGGTACAGAGCCCTAAATGGGCACAATCATAGAATCATAGAATCATCGGAAGTTATGGCACAGAAGGAGGCCATTCGGCCCATTGTGTCCATGCCGGCCAAAAAAAAGTCATCCAGCTTAATCCCACTTTCCAGCACTTGGTCTGTGGCCCTGTAGGTTACAGCACTTTAACTGCTCATCCAAGTACTTTTTAAATGAGTTGAGAGTTTCTGCCTCTACCACCCTTTCAGGCAGTGAGTGCAAGACCCCCACCACCCTCTGATTGAAAAAATTTCTCCTCCGCTTCCCTCTAATCCTTCTACCAATTACTTTAAATCTATGTCCCCTGGTAACTGACCCCTCTGCTAAGGGAAATAGGTCCTCCCTATCCACTCTATCTAGTCCCGTCATAATTTTATATACCTCAATTAAATCTCTCCTCAGCCTCCTTTGTTCCAAAGAAAACAACCCCAGCCTATCCAATCTTTTCTCATAGCTAAAATTCTCCAGCCCTGGCAAACATCCTCATAAATCTCCTCTGTACTCTCTATAGTGCAATCACATCTTTCCTGTAATGTAGTGACCAGAACTGTTCTCAGTACTGAAGCTGTGGCCTAACCAATGTTTTATACAGTTCTAGCATAACCTCCCTGCTCTTATATTCTATGATGTGGAGATGCCGGTGATGGACTGGGGTGGACAAATGTAAGGAATCTTACAACACCAGGTTATAGTCCAACAAATTTATTTTAAAATCACAAGCTTTCGGAGATTATCCCCTTCGTCACCTTACAGTCAGAAACGGGAGAATTTATAATGGGGAGCAGGGAAATGGCAGAGCAATTAAACAAATACTTTGGTTCTGTCTTCATGGAAGAGGACACAAATAACTTCCCAGAAATGCTAGGGAACCAAGGGACTAATGAGAAGGAGGAATTAAAGGAAATTAGTATTAGTAAAAAAAATAGGGCTGGAGAAATTAATGGGACTGAAAGCCGATAAATCCCCAGGGCCTGATAATCTGCATCCCAGAGTACTAAAAGAGGTAGCCATGGAAATAGTGGATGCATTAGTTGTCATCTTCCAAAATTCTATAGACTCTGGAACAGTTCCTACAGATTGGAGGGTGGCAAATGTAACCCCACTATTTCAAAAAGGAGGGAGAGAGAAAACAGGGAACTACAGACCAGTTAGCCTAACATCAGTAGTAGGGAAAATGCTAAAATCTATTATAAAGGATGTGATAACAGGACATTTAGAAAATATCAATGGGATTAGACAAAGTCAACATGGATTTATGAAAGGGAAATCATGTTTGACAAACCTACTGGAGTTTTTTGAGGATGTAACTGGTAGAATAGATAAGGGAGATCCAGTGGATGTGGTTTATTTGGATTTTCAGAAGGCCTTTGATAAAGTCCCACATAAGAGGCTAGTGTGTAAAATTAAAGCACATGGGATTGGGAGTAATATACTGGCATGGATTGAAAATTGGTTAACAGACAAAAAACAGAGAGTAGGAATAAATGGGTCTTTTACGGGGTGGCAGGCGGTGACTAGTGGGGTACTGCAGGAATGAATGCTTGGGCCCCAGCTATTCATAATATATATCAATGATTTGGATGAGGGAACCAAATGTAATATTTCCAAGTTTGCTGATGACACAAAACTAGGTGAGATCGTGGGTTGTGAGGAGGATGCAAAGAGGCTTCATGGCAATTTAGACAAGTTGAGTGAGCGGGCAAATATAAAACAGATGTAGTATAATGTGGATAAATGTGAAGTTATCCACTTCGGAAGGAAAAACAGAAAGGCAGAGTATTATTTAAATGGTGATAGATTGGGAAATGTTGATGTACAAAGGGACCTGGGTTTCCTTGTACACCAGTCACTGAAAGCAAATATGCAGGTGCAGCAAGCCGCTAGGAAGGCAAATGGTATGTTGGCCTTCATTGCAAGAGGATTTGAGTATAGGAGCAAAGATGTCTTACTGCAGATATACAGGAACTTGATGAGAACGCACCTGGAGTACTGTGTGCAGGTTTGGTCTCTTTACCTAAGAAAGGATATACTTGCCATAGAGGGAGTGCAGCGAAGGTTCACCAGACTGATTCCTGGGATGGCAGGACTGTCGTATGAGGAGAGATTGGGTCGACTAGGCATATATTCACTCGAGTTTAGAAGAATGAGAGGGGATCTCATTGAAACGTGTAAAATTCTGACAGGGGTAGACAGACTGGATGCGGGGAGGATGTTTCCCCCAGCTGGGGGGTCCAGAACGAGGGGTCACAGTCTCAGGATATGGGGTAGGACACTTAGGATTGAGATGAAGAGAAATTTCTTCACTCAGAGGGTGGTGAACCTCTGGAATTCCCTATCATAGAAGACTGTGGAGGCCAAGTCACTGAATATATTTAAGATGGAGCTAGATAGATTTCTAGACACAAAAGGCATCAAGGGGTATGGGGAGAGAGCGGGAATATGGTATTGAGATAGAGGATCAGCAATGATCATTTTGAATTGTGGAGCAGGCTCGACAGGCTGAATGGCCTACTCCTGCTCCTTTTTTCTAAGTTTCTATGTTCCTGAAGTCTACAGCTTTCCTCCTCACTATCAACCACATGGCCAATTTTTGTATCATCTGCAAATTTCTTGATCAAGCCCCCCACATTCAAGTCCAAAGCATTAATATATACCACAAAAAACAAGGGCCCTAGTACTGAGCCATGTGAGACCCCACTGGAAACAGCCTTCCAGTCGCAAAAGTACCTGTCAACCATTACCCTTTGCTTCCTGCCACTGAGACAATTTTGGATTCAACTTGCCACTTTCCCTTGGATCCCATGGGTTTTTACTTTTCTGACCAGGCTGCCATGTGGGACCTTGTCAAAACCCTTGCTAAAATCCATGTAGACTACATCAAACGTGTTACCCTCATTGACCCTCCTTGTTACCTACTCAAAAAATTAAATCAAGTTAGTCAGACATGACCTTCCCTTAACAAATCCATGCTGACTGTCGTTGTTTAACCTGTGCCTTTCTAAATGACGATTTGTGTTGTCCCTTAGAATCGATTCCAATAATTTGCCCACCACCGAGGTTAGACTGACTGGCCTATAATTACTCGGTCTATCTCTTTCTCCCTTTTTAAACAACGGTACAACGTTAGCAGTCTTCCAATCCTCCGGCACCACACTTGTAGCCAGGGAGGATTGGAAAATGATGGTCAGAACCTCCGTTATTTCCTCCCTTGTTTCTCTTAACAGCCTGGGATACATTTCATCTGGGCCTGGCGATTTATCTACTTTCAAAGATGTTAATCCCCTTAATACTTCCTCTCTCACTATGATTATCCCATCCAATATTTCCTCCTCCTTAACTACAATGTCTGCATCGTCCCCCTCTTTTTTGAAGACGGACGCAAAGTATTCATTAAGAACCATACCCACATCTTCCGCCTCCACACATTGGTTACCTTTTTGGTCTCTAATAGGCCCTACTCTTTCCTTAGTTATCCTCTTGCTCTTTACGTATTTATAAAACAATTTTTGGGTTTTCCTTAATTTTATTTGCCAGTATTTTTTCATGCCCTCTCGTTCCTTTCCCAATTTTCTTTTTAATTTCACTCCTGCACTTTCTATACTCCTCGAGGCTTTCTGCAGTATTGAGCTCTCGGTGTCTGATATAAGCTTCCCTTTTTTGCCTTATCTTACCCTGTACGCTCCTGAACATCCAGGGGGGTTTAGATTTCACAGCTTCACACGCTTTCTTTGTGGGAACGTGTTTACTCTTACAATGTCGCCAGTGCACCCGCAGCGTTGAGAGACCCCGACCGTTTTCAGCTTCAGGCCTCATTTAAATGCCACGGAAATCCATCCGGCCTCTGTGTGGAGCCGGCCGGCAAGGTCGGGCCCGTTCGTGGGGGAGAGGATTCTGTGAGGGGTGGGGGTGGGGTAGGCACGAATGGGCTAGGAGAGTTTTGTGGGGCCAGGAAGAGCGTGAATGCTCCACAAAAAGTCTTA
This sequence comes from Heptranchias perlo, assembly GCF_035084215.1. Classification (NCBI taxonomy): domain Eukaryota; kingdom Metazoa; phylum Chordata; class Chondrichthyes; order Hexanchiformes; family Hexanchidae; genus Heptranchias; species Heptranchias perlo. Next base: position 67,753,878 of record NC_090333.1, read on the forward strand.
AAAACAAAGTTACCTTTTCTGAGTGGCCACAGAGGGGTCTCTTTGAGGACTGCTGACTGGGCCTCTCAACGCATGGAGAAGGTGGGATTGGAAGCACTTTGCATGTTCCCGCTCATTTCTCCATGACAATTGCACTTGGGTCCTAGAACCCTGATTTGCATATTTAAATAACCTCACCCCTGCTTTGGGCGCCTATCTAAAGGCCTGCCTGAAAATTGAATCAGGGCAAATGGGTGTACAAGTTCCCCATCACATATTCCTCCACAAGCTTTTCAGGCAGGAATTGGGCAGTACGGCAGTTGAAAATCGCTGCAATATTTCCACGTTTGCTGTTCTAGATCACCATTAGCAACAGAAAGCCACATCCTGAAGCTTTATTGTTTCATAGAATAGAATCATAGAATGGTTACAGCACTGAAGGAGGCCATTCGGTCCATCGAGTGCCGGCTCTATGCAAGAACAATCCAGCTGGTCCCACTCCCCCACCCTATCCCCGTAGTTCTGCAAATTTTTTCCTTTCAAGTACTTATCCAGTTCCCTTTTGAAGGCAATGATTGAATCTGCCTCCACCACCCCTTCGAGCTGTGCATTCCAGATCCTAACCACTCGCTGTGTAAAAACGTTTCTCCTCATGTCACCTTTGGTTCCTTTGCCCATCATCTTAAATCTACGTCCTCTGGTTCTTGACCCTTCTGCCAATGGAAACAGTTTCTCTCTATCCACTCTGTCTAGACCCTTCATGATTTTGAACACTTCTATCAAATCTCCTCGCAACCATCTCTGTTCCAAGGAAAACAACCCCAGCTTCTCCAATCTATCCACGTAACTAAAGTTCCTCATCACTGGAATCATTCTAGTAAATCTCTTCTGCACACTCTCTAAGGACTTCACATCTTTCCTGAAGTGCGGTGCCCAGAACTGGACACAATACTCCAGTTGTGGCTGAACCAGTATTTTATAAAGGTTCATCATGACTTCCACAATTTTGTACTCTCTGCCTCTTTTTATAAAGCCCAGGATCACGTATGCTTTTTTAACTGCTTTCTCAACCTGCCCTGCCACCTTCAATGATTTGTGCACATAAACCCCCAGATCTCTCTGCTCCTGTACCCCTTTTAGGGTTGTGCCCTCTAGTTTATATTGCCTCTCCTTGTTCTTCCTACTGAAATTTATCACTTCGCATTTTTCAGCGTTAAATTTCTTCTGCCACATGTCCAGCCATTCCACCAGCCAGTCGATATCCTCTTGAAGTCTATCACTATCCTCCTCACTGTTTACTACCCTTCCAAGTTTTCTGTCATTTGCAAATTTTGAAATTGTGCCCTGTGCACCCAAGTCCAAGTCATTTATATATCAAGAAAAGCAGTGGTCCCAGCACCGACCCCAGGGGAACACCACTGTACACCTCCCTCTAGTCCGAGAAACAACCATTCACCACTACTCTCTGTTTCCTGTCCCTTAGCCAATTCTTTATCCATGTTGCTACTGCCCCCTTTATTCCATGGGCCACAATCTTAATGATAAGCCTACCATGCGGCACTTTATCAAATGCCTTTTGAAAGTCCATATACATCACATCAACTGCATTGCCCTCATCTACCCTCACTGTTACCTCATCAAAAAACTATCAGGTTAGTTAAAGACAATGTGCCTTTAACAAATCCGTGCTTTGAAGGGAAACAAGATGTTGGGAAGTAATACAACAACAAATCTCATTCAATATAAGTTAACTCGCTATATTTTTCATTAATTACCTTGTTCCCTATTTTATGATTTCTCAGGGCGTGGTACTGACTTTGCCACTAGAGTGAGATGCAGCTTTGCGATGTCCCCTTGTCACAGCAAAAAAAACTGTTTTCCATAGACAATGGTCGTGTGGTGGTTATGTTACTAGGCTAATAATCCATCAAAAAGTGAGTTCAAATCCCACCATGGCAGTTTGAGAATTTTGAATTCAGTTTAAAAAATCTGGTAATAAAAAGTGTTGATTAAAGCTTGTTAATTTTCTACTCAGGTCCTCTAGTTCTACAGCTACGTTTTAATGGTTTCTATGGAACTTTTCAAAACCAGGAGTTTTCATTAAAATGTTGCTTTAGATAAAATATTATTTTCCAAACACAAATGTGTCTCTTCCTCAAGCTTTATCTTCGGACGGTAATATTTTCCATTAAGTAATTTTCTAACAATGTCTAGGCATGTATATATGTATTTGTGGCTTTTTGGATGGTGTGGCACAACTCAATTTATACTGTTCCTGGGCATTTTAAGTTGCTATACATTATATTGCAAATTTCCTCACTGAATAAGACTAAGGAGACTTTGTATGTTGTAAAAGTTAGCAATGTATGGAATGTATCCCATGATATACACAGGGTTTTTTCATTGTGAAAAATGCACTTCTTCTGGTGAGAGGCATATGGAATCATTTCATTGCTTTTCAGTAAGTGTGTTCACATCTGGGATATTAAAGCTATTCATCCATAAGAGTGTTGATTCCTTTTTTTATTGTTTTGCTGTGAAGTTTAATAACCTCTCTTTGCACTTATAATGAACAATTCTGCAGATACACAAGCCAAAAAAGACTTCAATGCCTAGTTAAGTACAATGGAAATAATCTATTATATTGTGTTAAGTGCACATGGAGGCAAACAATTATCACATTAAAAAGGTCATATTTGGAATAGTTTAGCTATCTGTATCTTTATTCATTAATACAGTCAAGTTTATATTTATATTTCCTGTCCTTTGTGCCCTATCCATAGCCTTCAATTATCAGTGTCCATCACAGTATTACTGCTGATACACGACATTCATTGGTCTAGCAACACCTCGATTTTACAATTCTCATCCTTGTTTTCAAATCCCTCCATGGCCTCATCCCTCCCTATCTCTGTAACCTCCTCCAGCCTCACAACCCTCCGAGATCTCTGCGCTCCTCCAATTCTGGCCTCTTGCGCATCCCCAATTTCTATCGTTCCACCATTGGCGGCCGTGCCTTCAGCTGCCTAGGCCCTAAACCCTGGAATTCCCTCCCTAAACCTCTCCGCCCCTCTATCTCTCTCTCCTCCTTTAAGATGCTTCTTAAAACAGACTACTTTGACCAAGCTTTTGATCACCTGTCCTAATATCTCCTTATGCGGCTCAGTGTTAAATTTTGTTTGATAACTCTCCCGTGAAGCACCTTGGGACGTTTTACTACATTCAAGGCACTATGTAAATGCAAGTTGTTGTTGATGTTGTTGGTTACAATGAGTACTTCAAGCAGGAAGATCAGGGCTGTGATACCGGCTCCTCATACTTATTTGTTTGTTCTTCCAGTCACTGTTAACTGCTGATCACAATGGATTGTTGAGTCACTTTGTGTGACTTTCTCTTTCAGCTGTTTGTTTTTTTTGTCTTCTGCCTTTTCGCTACTGCTGTTCATTTGAAAAATCTTAAAAAGCATTTTTTTAAAAAAAGTCTCAGTAGGACTATGAATACAGATATTTATATGTAGGTTGGAATGAGGAGTAACACAACCTCTTCAAACAGAGCTCAACCTGAGCACTTTGCAAACTCTCTCAGTGAAGCTGCACCAAGTAAGAATGAGCTCTTGCTGCTATTCATCATTAAGCCATATATTAAAGTTGGCAAATTGTAGAGACCTCTACCTTAGCAATCCCCCCCGAGCCCAGGAGATGTCTTTTCTTTTATTCGTTCATGGGATGTGGGCGTCGCTGGCAAGGCCAGCATTTATTGCCCATCCCTAATTGCCTTTGAGAAGGTGGTGATGAGCTGCCTTCTTGAACCACTGCAGTCCGTGTGATGAAGGTTCTCCCACAGTGCTGTTAGGAAGGGAGTTCCAGGATTTTGACCCAGTGACGATGAAGGAACGGCGATATATTTCCAAGTTGGGATGGTGTGTGACTTGAAGGGTAACGTGCAGGTGGTGTTGTTCCCATGTGCCTGCTGCACTTGTCCTTCTAGGTGGTAGAGGTCGCGGGTTTGGGAGGTGCTGTCGAAGAAGCCTTGGCGACTTGCTGCAGTGCATCCTGTGGATGGTACACACTGCGGCTACGGTGCGCCGGTGGTGAAGGGAGTGAATGTTTAGGGTGGTGGATGGGGTACCAATCAAGAGGGTTGCTTTGTCCTGGATGGTGTCGAGCTTTTTGAGTGTTGTTGGAGCTGCACTCATCCAGGCAAGTGGAGAGTATTTCATCACACTCCTGACTTGTGCCTTGTAGATGGTGGAAAGGCTTTGGGGAGTCACTTGTCACAGAATACCTAGCTTCTGACCCGCTCTTGTAGCCACAGTATTTATGTGGCTGGTCCAGCTAAGTTTCTGGTCAATGGTGACCCTCAGGATGTTGATGGTGGAGGATTCGGCAATGGTAATGCCGTTGAATGTCAAGGGGAGGTGGTTAGACTCTCTCTTGTTGGAGATGGTCGTTGCCTGGCACTTGTCTGGTGCGAATGTTACTTGCCACTTATCAGCCCAAGCCTGGATGTTGTCCAGGTCTTGCTGCATGCGGGCACGGACTGCTTCATTATCTGAGGGGTTGCGAATGGAACTGAACACTGTGCAATCATCAGCGAACATCCCCATTTCTGACCTTATGATGGCGGGAAGGTCATTGATGAAGCAGCTGAAGATGGTTGGGCCAAGGACACTGCCCTGAGGAACTCCTGCAGCAGTGTCCTGGGGCAGAGATGATTGGCCTCCAACAACCACTACCATCTTCCTTTGTGCTAGGTATGACTCCAGCCACTGGAGAGTTTTCTCCCTGATTCCTGTTGACTTCAATTTTACTAGGGCCCCTTGGTGCCACACTCGGTCAAATGCTGCCTTGATATCAAGGGCAATCACTCTCACCTCATCTCTGGAATTCAGCTCTTTTGTCCATGTTTGGACCACGGCTGTAATGTGGTCTGGAGACGATTGGTCCTGGCGGAACTCAAACTGAGCATCGGTGAGCAGGTTATTGGTGAGTAAGTGCCGCTTGATAGCACTGTCGACAACACCTTCTATCACTCTGCTGATGATTGAGAGTAGACTGATGGGGTGGTAATTGGCCGGATTGGATTTGTCCTGCTTTTTGTGGAAAGGACATACCTGGGCAATTTTCCACATTGTCGGGTAGATGCCAGTGTTGTAGCTGTACTGGGACAGTTTGGATGAGGCGTGGCTAGTTCTGGAGCACAATTTTCTTCAGCACTACAGCTGGGATGTTGTCGGGGCCCATAGCCTTTGTTGTATCCAGTGCACTCAGCCGTTTCTTGATATCACGTGGAGTGAATCGAATTGGCCGAAGACTGGCTTCTGTGATGGTGGGGATATCGGGAGGAGGCCAAGAAGAATCATCCACTTGGTACTTCTGGCTGAAGATGGTTGCAAATGCTTCAGCCTTGTCTTTTGCACTCACGTGCTGGACTCTGCCAGCATTAAGGATGGGGATGTTCATAGAGCCTCCTCCTCCCTTTAGTTGTTCAAGTGTCCACCACCATTCACGACTGGATCTGGCAGGACAGCAGAGCTTTGATCTGATCTGATCTATTGTGTTACTTGCACCTATTGCATTCCAGTCCCTGGCTGCAGAGATAGTGGATGCTTTGGTTGTGATCTTCCAAAATTCCCTAGGTTCTAGAACGTTCCCAGCGGATTGGAAAGTAGCAAATGTAACACTGCTATTCAAGAAAGGAGGGAGAGAGAAAACAAGAAACTACAGGCCAGTTATCCTGACATCGGTCGTCGGGAAAATGCTGGAATCCATTATTAAGGAAGTTGTAATGGGGCACTTAGAAAATCATAATATGATTAGGCAGAGTTAACATGAAAGGGAAATCATGCTTAACAAATTTATTGGAGTTCTTTGCGGATGTAACTACCAGGGTAGATAAAGGGGAACCAGTGGGGGTAGTATATTTGGATTTCCAAAAGACATTCAATAAGGTACCGCATAAAATGTTGCTATGCAAGATAAGGGCTCATGGGATTGGGGGTAATATATTAGCATGGATAGAAGATTGGTTAACGGACAGAAAACAGAGAATCGGTATAAACGGGTTATTCTCAGGTTGTCAGGCTGTAACTAGTGGGATGCCGCAAGGATCAGTGCTGGGCCTTAGCTATTTACAATCTATATTAATGACTTTGTTGCACTGCATGTAATGTATCCAAGTTTGCTGATGATACAAAGCTAGGTGGGAAAGTAAGCTGGGAGGCGGGCAAAAAGAGTCTGCAAAGGGATATAACAGGTTAAATGAGTGGGCGAGAAGGTGGCACGTGGAGTATAATGTGGGGAAATGTGAGGTTATTCACCTTGGGAGGAAGAATAGAAAAGTAGCATATTTTTTAAAAGATGAGAAGCTTTTAAATGTTGGTGTTCAGAGCGATTTGGGTGTGCTCGTACAAGAAATACCGAAAGTTAGCATGCAGGTACAGCAAGCAATTAGGAATGCAAATGGAATGTTGGCCTTTATTTAAGGGGGTTGGAGTACAAGAGTAAAGAAGTCTTGCTACAATTGTACAGGGCTATTATGAGACCTCACCTGGAGTACTGTGTACAGTTTTAGTCTCCTAACCTAAGGAAGGATATACTTGCCTTAGAGGGGGTGCAACAAAGATTCACTAAATTGATTCCTGGGATGAGAGGGTTGTCCTATGAGGAAAGATTGAGTAGAATGGGCCTATACTCTCTGGAGTTTAGAAGAATGAGAGGTGATCTCATTGAAACATATAAGATTCTGAGGGGGCTTGACAGGGTAGATACTGAGAAATTGTTTCCCCGGCTGGCGAGTCTAGAACTAGGGGGCATAGTCTCAGGATAAGGGGTCGGTTATTTAAGATTGAGATGAGGAGGAATTTCTTCACTCAGAGGGTTGTGAATGTTTGGAATTCTCTACCCCAGAGGGCTGTGGATGCTGAGTCGTTGAATATGTTCAAGACTGAGATGAATACATTTTTGGACTCAAGGGGAATCAAGGGATATGGGGATCGGGCGGGAGAGTGGAGTTGAGGCCAAAGGTCAGCCATGATCTTATTGAATGGCAGAGCAGGCTCGAGGGACCATATGGCCTACTCCTTCTCCTATTTCTTATGTTCTTATGTCCCACCAGCACTGCGATAATCGGCCCTCATGTCACTTCTTAGTTACTTCAACTGCTGGAAGATGCATTCGATGTGGAATGTACAAAACCTAAATATTCACTGTGACTAGAAGGACAACACCTGGGAATGTCCTGCGTTCAACCATTCTAGGCAACTGTCCAAATGTCCATACAATCTCTGCAGACTCAGGCCTGTGCCAAATTGAGCCTGCCCACTGCCCCGTCCCACACCAGACAGGCCGGTGCTACTGTCACTGCTCTCTGCAACAAGGTCCATTCCTCCACCATGATGCAGCACACCACCTTCCTCACAACAAACGTGCGGGCGAAACATCTGTGGGACATACGTCAGTCGGAGAAGAGTTGGTAACGCTGGAACTGTGCCTGGAACCCGGGAGGTTCTGGAAGCCTTTTCTAACAGCCGGCATGATTCAGACATCTTCCCCACACACACACACACACACCTCCTCCCAGGAAGGTCAGGACTGAAGAAAGTTAGATCAGAGTATTTTCTGAATGGTGAGACGCTAGGAACTGTGGAGGAGCAGAAATTTTTAGGGGTCCAAGTACAGAAATCACTAAAAACTAGTGGACTGGTACAAAAAATAATTCGAGCTAGGCCATTCAGGAGCGAAATCAAAAAATACTTTTTCACACCCAGGGTAGCAGAAATCTGGAATTCTCTGCCCCAAAAGGCTGTGGATGCTGGGACAATGAAATGAGTTGAGCAGTCTCACTCGTTCCATGTAGGCTGGGTACAAAGTGGGTACGGTAGCATAGTGGTTACCTTACTGGACTAGTAATCCAGCAGCCTAGACTAATACTCTGAGAATCATGAGTTCAAATCCCACCACAGCAGCTGGGGAATTTAAATTCAATTAACTAAATAAAAATCTGGCATTAAAAAAAAAACTAGTATTAGTAATGGTGGCCATGAAACTACCAGATTGCCATAAAAACCCATCTGGTTCACTAATGTCCTTTAGGGATGGAAACCTGCTGTCCTTACCCGGTCTGGCCTATATGTGACTCCAGACCTACAGCAATGTGGTTGATTCTTAATGGCCTAGCAAGCCACTCAGTTGTTCAAGAAGGCAGCTCACCACCACCTTCTTCAAGGGCAATTAGGGATGGGCAATAAATGCTGGTCCTGCCAGTGATGCCCACATCCCATAAACAAATATTTAAAAAAAGCACAAAACTGGCATCAAATTGACTCACAGGATTGTTGGTGGGGAAATCAGAAAACTAAGTTACTCAAATGGGAGAAGATGCTCACCTGAGGTTGGGGCAGAGTAGAGTGGTCTTTACTCTCCATCTAACAAACTATGAATTGACCATTGTAACATATTTTGTTTACCCCACGTTCAAGTTAACAAGTCCGGCTGATTTTCCAACTATGTGCTGCCAACAATGGATGTCAAAATGTAGGCAGCGTGTCTGCAATATCCCATTCATAGAATCATAGAAAATTTACAGCACAGAAGGAGGCCATTTAGCCCATTGTGTCCACGCCGGCCGAAAATGAGCCACCCAGCCTAATCCCGCTTTCCAGCACTTGGTCCGTAGCCCTGTAGGTTACAATACTTGAGGTGCATATCCAGGTACTTTTTAAATGAGTTGAGGGTTTCTGCCTCTACCACCTTTTCAGGCAGTGAGTTCCAGACCCCCACCACCCTCTGAGTGAAAAAAAATTTCCTCAGCTCCCCTCCAATCCTTCTACCAATCACTTTAAATCGATGCCCCCTGGTTATTGACCTCTCTGCTAAAGGAAATAGGTCCATCCTGTCCACTCTATCCAGGCCCCTCATAATTTTGCAAACCTCAATTAAATCTCCCCTCAGCCTCCTCAGTTCCAAAGAGAACAACCCCAGCCTATCCAATCTTTTCTCATAGCTAAAATTTTCCAGTCCTGGCAATATCCTCGTTAATCTCATCTGTACCCTCTCTACAGGAAGGATGTAATTGCACTAATGTGATGACCAGAACTGTACACAATACTCAAGCTATGGCCTAACTAGTGTTTTAACAATTCCAGCATAACCTCCCTGCTCTTATATTCTGTGCCTTGGCTAATAAAGGGAAGTATTGCATATGTCTTCTTAACCACCTTATCTACCTGTCCTGCTACCTTCAGGGATCTGTGGACATGCACTCCAAGGTCCCTCACTTCCTCTACACCTCTCAGTATCCTCCCATTTATTGTGTACTCCCTTGCCTTGTTTGCCCTCCCCAAATGCATTACCTCACACTTCTCTGGATTGAATTCCATTTGCCACTTTTCTGCCCACCTGACCAGTCCATTGATACCTCCCTGCAGTCTACAACTTTCCTCCTCACTATCAACCACATGGCCAATTTTTGTATCATGTGCAAACTTCTTAATCATGCCCCCCACATTTAAGTCCAAGTCATTAATATATATCAGAAAAAGCAAGGGACCTAATACTGAGCCCTGCGGAACCCTACTGGAAACAGCCTTCCAGTCACAAAAACACCCGTCGACCATTACCCTTTGCTTCCTGCTGCTGAGTTGATTACTCCGTGCCTTTCTAAGTGACAGTTTATCCTGTCCCTCAGAATTGATTCCAAAAATTTGCCCACCTCCAAGGTTAGACTGACTATCCTGTAATTACTCGGTCTATCCCTTGCTCCCTTTTTAAATTCCCTGTTATATGCGATGAACGTAAGGTTCCTTCCCAGTAGTAGGTAGCATGTACTTGGAGAATTAACCCTGTGGTATAAACGGAACACTTTATAAAAACTCATGAGAAATGTCTTTCATCTGTGATCAGATCAGCAAGGTCATAGATTATAAGTCCTCATATCCCATAGATTTTCATAACGCCTCCTGCGTTTATAACACTGCAGTTTATCTCAATGAGGAGGGAACTATTCATTCTGTAGCACACCCTGATTATTAGGTGATAGGTTTTTCTACTATAGAGAGTCCGAGATGGTGGACCAAATGCATTTCACCGTTAGTGCACTGATACGCTGTGCCACAGGGTGGCAGTCTATCGGTTTTCTACTCCCAATTCCAGGTTCGGTGTGCTCTTGATCTCATGTGACATGGCGGTTATAATCTTTCCCCAAAAAGAACAAAAGTAAGAGGGAAAATCAACCCACAGCACCCTTGCAACCAGAGCTTTTACTGCCTACCCTAGACATGGAAGACTCCTGATCCTGAATTGGTTTGGTTCGATGAGGAGATGGCACAGGCCACAGCAGGCCCTGAGGAGAAAATAACACAAAGAATGGAGTCGAGGAATGAGCATTGAAGTGGTGCCACAGGTGTTTTATAGATAACAACATTACCTTGCAAAACACAGGTATGACTAACAAGTCTTTAGGCCAATATTTCAGCCGTGTTGACTGCATCTTACAAACAAATCAGGATTGTAGTAAGTTCCCCTCATCCAACTTTGCTGCCTTTGATGTCAATTCAGAGATGGCCCAAACATTGGTTATGCTGTAACTTGACTTCTAACATGTTCAAACAATCAGATATGATTTTTTGATTGCAGTATTGAATCGTTTGCCATATCTAAATTACACGCAAATTCTCTGGCCCATTATCAAGTCTTTCAATGAAGTGCGTAAGATCAATGATTTGAAACAGGGCAATGCACCGCCATGTCACTAGTACGGTATGTCACTTTGATTGCTTGCTTTGTTTACCAGTATGTTTGGTGTTTTATATTGATAGTCACAGGTTGATAACCAAGCAAATACTGTGCCTGACGTAGTTCATTACACAGTGGTACTTTACATGTTTCCCCTCTTCTCAGGAAAGCAGTGACTCGTGCAGAGAGTGACTTGTGTTATGTGTTAGTAATCATCATAGTATGTACAGCACAGGAGGAGGCCATATGGCCTATTGTGCTTGTGCTGGCTCTTTAAAAGAGAGCTATCTGTTTAGTCCCATTCCCCTCCTCATTCTCCATAGCCCTGTACATTTTTTCCCTTCAAGTATTTATCCAATTCCCTTTTGAAAGTGACTATTGAATCTGCTTCCATCACCCTTTCAGGTGGTACATTCCAGATCATTACAACTTGCTGCATAAAAAAATGTTTCCTCATGTCACCTCTGGCTCTTTTGCTGATCACCTTAAACCTGTGTCCTCTGGTTACTGATCCTTCTGCCACTGGAAACCATTTCTCCTCATTTACAATGTCAAAACTGTTTATGATTTTGAACACCTTTACCAAATCTCCCCTTAACCTTCTCTGTTCTAAGGAGAACAACCCCAGCGTCTCCAGTCTCTCCAAGTAACTGAAGTTCCTCATCCCTGGCACCATTCTAGTAAATTTCTTCCACACCATCTCTAAGGCCGTGACATCCTTCCTAAAGTGTGGTGCCCAGAATTGAACACAATACTCCAGATGAGGCCTAACCAGTGCTTTATAAAGGTTTGGCATAACTTCCTTGCTTTTGTACTCTATGCCTCTATTAATAATGCACAGGATCCCATATGCTTTTTAATAGCCTTCTCAACTTGTCCTGCCACCTTCAAAGATTTATCTATGTGCACCCCCAGGTCTCTTTGTTCCTGTACCCCCTTTAAAATTATACCATTTAGTTGATACTGCCTCTCCTCATTCTTCCTACTAAAATGCATCACTTCACACTTCTCTGCATTAAATTTCATCTGCCATGTATTTGCTCATTTCACCAGCCTGTCTATGTCCTCCTGAAGTCTGTTACTATCCTCCATGTTGTTTACTGCAAACTTTGAAACTATACCCTGCACCCAAGTCCAGGCCATTAATATATATCAAAAAGAGCAGTAGTCCTAATACTGACCCCTGCGGAACACCACTGTATACTTCCCTCCAGTCTGAAAAACAACCATTCACCACTACTCTCTGCTTTCTGTCCCTTAGCCAATTTTGTATCCATGATGCCACTGTCCCTTTAATCCCACGGGCTTTAATTTTGCTAGCAACTCTATTATGTGATACTTTATCAAATGCCTTTTGAAAGTCCAGATACACAACATTAACCGCACTACCCTCATCAGCCCTCTCCATTACTTCATCAAAGAACTCCATCAAGTTAGTCAAACACGATTTTCCTCTAACAAATCCGTGCTGACTTTCATTTATTAGCCCATGCTTTTCTAAATGCCAATTAATTTTGTCACAGATTATTGTCTCTAAAAGTTTCCTCACCACCGATGTTAGGCTGACTGGCCTGTAATTGCTGAGTTTATCCCTCTCCCCTTTTTTGAACAGGGGTGTAACATTTGCAATCCTCCAGTCCTCCAGCACCATCCCCATATCTAAGGAGGATTGGAAGATTGTGACCAGAGCCTCTGCAATTTCCACCCTTACTTCCCTCAGTAATCTAGGATGCATCCAATCTGGACTGGGTGATTTTTCTACTTTGAGTACTGCCAATCTTTTAAGTACCTCCTCTTTATCTATTTTTATCCTATCCAATATCGCTACTACCTCCTCCTTTACTGCTACAATGGCAGCATCCTCTTCTCTAGTGAAGACGGATGCAAAGTATTCATTTAGTACCTCAGCCATGTCTTCTGCCTTCACAAGAAGATCCTTTTTGTTCCTAATCAGTCCCACCCTTCCTTTGACTACCCTTTTACTATTTATACGTTTATAAAAGGTTTTTAGGTTCCCTTTATTGTTAGCCACTAATCTATTCTCATACTCTCTCTTTGTCCCTCTTATTCCCTTTTTTAGATCTCGTCTGTACTTTCTGTATTCAGCCTGGTTCTCTACTCTATTATGAACTTTACATTAGTCATAAGCCTCCCTTTTCTGTTTCATTTTAATATCTATACCTTTAGTCATCCATGGATCTCTAGATTTGGATGGCCTTCCTTTCCCCCTCATAGGGATATGTCCACCATGTACCCAAACCAACTCTTCCTTGAAGGCCTCTCATAGTTCAATTACTGTTTTGCTTGCCAACTTTTGATCCCAAACCACCTGGGCAAGATCCCTTTTTAACTCACTGAAATTTGCTCTCCTCCAATTAAGCATTTTCACATTTGATTGTTCCTTGTTCTTTTCCATAACTATTCTACACCTAATGATATTATGATCACTGTTCCCCAAATGCTCCCCCTCTGAAACATGCTCCACTTGCCCCACTTCATTCCCCAGAACTAGATCCAGCATTATTTCCTTCCTGGTTGAGCTGAAAACACACTGTTCCAGAAAGTTCTTCTGAACACAATTCAGGAATTCCTCCCCCCTCTTTGCCCTTTACACTGTTACTATCCCAGTCTATATTAGGATAATTGAAGTCCCCCATTATAACTACTCTATAGTTCTTGAATCTTTCTGTTATTTGCTTGCAAATGTTCTCTATCTCCTTCCCACTATTTGGTGGTCTATAATATACACCCAGTAGCAAAGTAGCTCCTCCATTGTTCCTTAATTTTAACCAAATAGATTCTGTCTTTGACCCCAAAACTACATCATCCCTTTCCAGTGCTATAATAGTTTCTCTGATCAATACTGCCACTGCAACACCCACCCCTCCCTCCCGTCTCCTTTCTTTTCTTTTCTTCCTTATCTTTCCCGAATACCTTGTAGCCAGGAACATTAAGCCCCAATCCTCCCCTTCTTTGAGCCAGGTCTCTGTTATTGCCATTACATCATTGTCCCATGTGGCAACTTGAGCTTGCAGATCACCAATCTTATTTACCACGCTACATGCATTTACGCACATGCACTCTAAACTCATCTTAGACCGCCTCGGATTTGCCCCAGTCTAATCCCTCCTATATCTGAACTTCTCTTTACTCTAATGCTACTTATCCATCTCAGTGCACCTTATTTCTCCTCTCTAATAGAAGTTTACACCATGGAAACAGGCCCTTCGGCCCAACATGTCCATGTCGCCCAGTTTATACCACTAAGCTAGTCCCATTTGCCTGCACTTGGCCCATATCCCTCCATACCCATCTTACCCATGTAACTGTCCAAATGCTTTTTAAAAGACAAAATTGTACCCGCCTCTACTACTGCCTCTGGCAGCTCGTTCCAGACGCTCACCACCCTTTGAGTGAAAAAATTGCCCCTCTGGACCCTTTTGTATCTCTCCCCTCTCACCTTAAATCTATGTCCCCTCGTTATAGACTCCCCTACCTTTGGGAAAAGATTTTGACTATCTACCTTATCTATGCCCCTCATTATTTTATAGACTTCTATAAGATCACCCCTAAACCTCCTACTCTCCAGGGAAAAAAGTCTCAGTCTATCCAATCTCTCCCTATAAGTCAAACCATCAAGTCCCGGTAGCATCCTAGTAAATCTTTTCTGCACTCTTTCTAGTTTAATAATATCCTTTCTATAATAGGGTGACCAGAACTGTACACAGTATTCCAAGTGTGGCCTTACTAATGTCTTGTACAACTTCAACAAGACATCCCAACTCCTGTATTCAATGTTCTGACCAATGAAACCAAGCATGCTGAATGCCTTCTTCACCACCCTATGTTTCCTCCTGATGCCCATCCCCCTGCCAAATTAGTTTAAACCCTCCCCCACAGCACTAGTTAACCTCCCAGCGAGGACATTGGTCCCAGCTCTGTTGAGGTGCAACCCGTCCATCTTGAACAGATTCCTACTGGCCCAGAACTGATCCCAGTGCCCCAGGAATCTAAAGCCCTCCCTCCTGCACCATTTCTCCAGCCACGTATTGAACTGTCTTATCCTATCATTCCTGTACTCACTAGCGCGTGGCACTGGGAGTAATCCAGAGATTACTATCTTTGAGGACCTGCTTCCTCCCGAGCTCCTGAAACTCTGACTGCAGGACCTCGTCCTTCTCTACTTTACCCACACGGCCATTTTTGATTTGCAATGCAGTTGGGGAAATTTGGCAGATTATCTTTCATTGTACGTAGCAGGAAAAGCCTAAGTTAGATCCCCAGTCCACGCTGAGTTAGGTAATCTCAGCTAGGTCATTTTCTGTTGCTAGCCCACAAATTAGACTTATTGAGTTCACAATTTCACAACATACCATGGTGGGATTTGAACTGATAACCAGTGGCTTGCATAGTCTAGTACTACAACCACTAGGGCAGCATGAAAGCAAATAGATTGTTGTCTGGAGGGTGGTTAGGGAAATGGCCAATGGAACGGAATAACAGAGGAAATAGAAAAAAGGTCTTTAAAGAAGGAATAAATTCGGAGTGGAAACTTGAGATTTGGTTAGGGGGTGGGAACGAGGTGGGTAGAGGCTTAAGGAGGTGTGGGTGTAACACATAGAATTACAAATTAAATCAAACATGTTGCAAAGACAGATCCCAACTGAGTGGCTATTTGTTTCCTCTTTGTATTCTTTTCTGTTAGCTCATCCGATTGTCTTTACTTTTTCTAATTTTTAAAATTTAAATTGGTAAATAAACAGGTGACAAAGTTCAGGCAACTGAGTTGACACCAGATTAAGCAGGTTGTATCATTCTCCAGTAAAATGTAGGGGCTCCAAACTGTAACTTGGCACAGGGACCCCGCATGGCAAACATGCACCCCCTCCCCTGTCAGTACCTGAACGTTACAAACATAAGTTACGATATCTAACCAATTGTTAGCCCTCAGGTGCAGAACTTCACTGCATCAACAATCTCTCCAAACACTAAAGCACTCCTCAAAGCAAGGCCCATAAATCCAACAGAAGCTGTCCTTTTTTTAGTGAGTCTCCCTCTGTGGGTTCAGTGAGTAAAAGTACTGATCCCTGACTGTTCTGATTCCCTGAAATTTACTGGATAAAGGCAGCTTGGTTTATCTCTCAGTCGGTATAGCTCTCTCTTTTGATGTATAGCTCTCTCTCTCTGTTGGTGTGTAGCTCTCTCTCTCTCTTTTGATGTATAGCTCTCTCTCTCTGTTGGTGTGTAGCTCTCTCTGTTGGTGTGTAGCTCTCTCTCTCTCTCTGTTGGTGTGTAGCTCTCTCTCTCTCTGTTGGTGTGTAGCTCTCTCTCTCTCTTGGTGTGTAGCTCTCTCTCTCTCTGTTGGTGTGTAGCTCTCTCTGTTGGTGTGTAGCTCTCTCTGTTGGTGTGGAGCTCTCTCTCTCTCTTGGTGTGTAGCTCTCTCTCTCTCTGTTGGTGTGTAGCTCTCTCTGTTGGTGTGTAGCTCTCTCTGTTGGTGTGTAGCTCTCTCTCTCTCTGTTGGTGTGTAGCTCTCTCTGTTGGTGTGTAGCTCTCTCTCTCTGTTGGTGTGTAGCTCTCTCTGTTGGTGTGTAGCTCTCTCTCTCTCTCTTGGTGTGTAGCTCTCTCTCTGTTGGTGTGTAGCTCTCTCTCTCTCTGTTGGTGTGTAGCTCTCTCTCTCTCTGTTGGTGTGTAGCTCTCTCTCTCTCTCTCTGTTGGTGTGTAGCTCTCTCTCTCTCTCTCTCTGTTGGTGTGTAGCTCTCTCTCTCTCTCTCTGTTGGTGTGTAGCTCTCTCTCTCTCTGTTGGTGTGTAGCTCTCTCTCTCTCTCTCTCTGTTGGTGTGTAGCTCTCTCTCTCTCTGTTGGTGTGTAGCTCTCTCTCTATCTGTTGGTGTGTAGCTCTCTCTCTCTCTGTTGGTGTGTAGCTATCTCTCTATCTGTTGGTGTGTAGCTCTCTCTCTCTCTGTTGGTGTGTAGCTCTCTCTCTCTCTGTTGGTGTGTAGCTCTCTCTCTCTCTGTTGGTGTGTAGCTCTCTCTCTCTCCCTCTCTGTTGATGTGTAGCTCTCTCTCTCTCTCTGTTGGTGTGTAGCTCTCTCTCTCTCTCTGTTGGTGTGTAGCTCTCTCTGTTGGTGTGTAGCTCTCTCTCTCTCTGGTGTGTAGCTCTCTCTCTCTCTGGTGTGTAGCTCTCTCTCTCTGTTGGTGTGTAGCTCTCTCTCTCTGTTGGTGTGTAGCTCTCTCTCTCTGTTGGTGTGTAGCTCTCTCTCTCTCTGTTGGTGTGTAGCTCTCTCTCTCTGGTGTGTAGCTCTCTCTCTGTTGGTGTGTAGCTCTCTCTCTCTCTTGGTGTGTAGCTCTCTCTCTCTCTCTGGTGTGTAGCTCTCTCTCTCTCTGTTGGTGTGTAGCTATCTCTCTCTCTGTTGGTGTGTAGCTATCTCTCTCTCTGTTGGTGTGTAGCTGTCTCTCTCTGTTGGTGTGTAGCTCTCTCTCTCTGTTGGTGTGTAGCTCTCTCTGTTGGTGTGTAGCTCTCTCTGTTGGTGTGTAGCTCTCTCTCTCTCTCTGGTGTGTAGCTCTCTCTCTCTCTCTGGTGTGTAGCTCTCTCTCTCTGTTGGTGTGTAGCTCTCTCTGTTGGTGTGTAGCTCTCTCTCTCTGTTGGTGTGTAGCTCTCTCTCTGTTGGTGTGTAGCTCTCTCTCTGTTGGTGTGTAGCTCTCTCTCTGTTGGTGTGTAGCTCTCTCTCTGTTGGTGTGTAGCTCTCTCTCTCTCTTGGTGTGTAGCTCTCTCTCTCTCTCTCTCTGGTGTGTAGCTCTCTCTCTGGTATGTAGCTCTCTCTCTCTGTTGGTGTGTAGCTCTCTCTGTTGGTGTGTAGCTCTCTCTCTATCTGTTGGTGTGTAGCTCTCTCTCTCTCTGTTGGTGTGTAGCTCTCTCTCTATCTGTTGGTGTGTAGCTCTCTCTCTCTCTGTTGGTGTGTAGCTCTCTCTCTCTCTGTTGGTGTGTAGCTCTCTCTCTCTCTCTCTCTCTGTTGGTGTGTAGCTCTCTCTCTCTCTCTCTCTGTTGGTGTGTAGCTCTCTCTCTCTCTCTGTTGGTGTGTAGCTCTCTCTGTTGGTGTGTAGCTCTCTCTCTCTCTCTGGTGTGTAGCTCTCTCTCTCTCTGGTGTGTAGCTCTCTCTCTGTTGGTGTGTAGCTCTCTCTCTCTGTTGGTGTGTAGCTCTCTCTCTCTGTTGGTGTGTAGCTCTCTCTCTCTGGTGTGTAGCTCTCTCTCTCTGGTGTGTAGCTCTCTCTCTGTTGGTGTGTAGCTCTCTCTCTCTCTTGGTGTGTAGCTCTCTCTCTCTCTCTGGTGTGTAGCTCTCTCTCTCTCTGTTGGTGTGTAGCTATCTCTCTCTCTGTTGGTGTGTAGCTCTCTCTCTCTGTTGGTGTGTAGCTCGCTCTCTCTGTTGGTGTGTAGCTCTCCCTCTCTCTCTCTGGTGTGTTGCTCTCTCTCTCTCTCTGGTGTGTAGCTCTCTCTCTCTGTTGGTGTGTAGCTCTCTCTGTTGGTGTGTAGCTCTCTCTCTCTGTTGGTGTGTAGCTCTCTCTCTGTTGGTGTGTAGCTCTCTCTCTGTTGGTGTGTAGCTCTCTCTCTGTTGGTGTGTAGCTCTCTCTCTCTCTTGGTGTGTAGCTCTCTCTCTCTCTCTCTGGTGTGTAGCTCTCTCTCTGGTATGTAGCTCTCTCTCTCTGTTGGTGTGTAGCTCTCTCTGTTGGTGTGTGGCTCTCTCTCCCTCTCTGGTGTGTAGCTCTCTCTCTCTCTGGTGTGTAGCTCTCTCTCTCTCTGTTGGTGTGTAGCTCTCTCTCTCTCTTGGTGTGTAGCTCTCTCTCTCTCTCTCTGGTGTGTAGCTCTCTCTCTGGTATGTAGCTCTCTCTCTCTGTTGGTGTGTAGCTCTCTCTGTTGGTGTGTGGCTCTCTCTCCCTCTCTGGTGTGTAGCTCTCTCTCTCTCTGGTGTGTAGCTCTCTCTCTCTCTGTTGGTGTGTAGCTATCTCTCTCTGTGTTGGTGTGTAGCTCTCTCTCTCTGTTGGTGTGTAGCTCTCTCTCTCTGTTGGTGTGTAGCTCTCTCTCTCTGTTGGTGTGTAGCTCTCTCTCTCTGTTGGTGTGTAGCTCTCTCTCTCTGTTGGTGTGTAGCTCTCTCTCTCTGTTGGTGTGTAGCTCTCTCTCTCTGTTGGTGTGTAGCTCTCTCTCTCTGTTGGTGTGTAGCTCTCTCTCTGTTGGTGTGTAGCTCTCTCTCTGTTGGTGTGTAGGTCTCTCTCTCTCTCTGGTGTGTAGCTCTCTCTCTCTCTGGTGTGTAGCTCTCTCTCTCTCTGTTGGTGTGTAGCTATCTCTCTCTGTGTTGGTGTGTAGCTCTCTCTCTCTGTTGGTGTGTAGCTCTCTCTCTGGTGTGTAGCTCTCTCTCTCTGTTGGTGTGTAGCTCTCTCTCTCTGTTGGTGTGTAGCTCTCTCTCTCTGTTGGTGTGTAGCTCTCTCTCTCTGTTGGTGTGTAGCTCTCTCTCTGGTGTGTAGCTCTCTGTTGGTGTGTAGCTCTCTCTCTCTGTTGGTGTGTAGCTCTCTCTCTCTCTGTTGGTGTGTAGCTCTCTCTCTCTCTGTTGGTGTGTAGCTCTCTCTCTCTCTGTTGGTGTGTAGCTCTGTCTCTCTCTGTTGGTGTGTAGCTCTCTCTCTCTCTCTGTTGGTGTGTAGCTCTCTCTCTCTCTCTGTTGGTGTGTAGCTCTCTCTATCTCTGTTGGTGTGTAGCTCTCTCTATCTCTGTTGGTGTGTAGCTCTCTCTCTGGTGTGTAGCTCTCTCTCTCTGTTGGTGTGTAGCTCTCTCTCTCTGTTGGTGTGTAGCTCTCTCTCTCTGTTGGTGTGTAGCTCTCTCTCTCTCTGTTGGTGTGTAGCTCTCTCTCTCTCTGTTGGTGTATAGCTCTCTATCTCTCTGTTGGTGTGTAGCTCTCTCTCTCTCTGTTGGTGTGTAGCTCTCTCTCTCTCTGTTGGTGTGTAGCTCTCTCTCTCTGTTGGTGTGTAGCTCTCTCTCTCTCTGTTGGTGTGTAGCTCTCTCTATCTCTGTTGGTGTGTAGCTCTCTCTATCTCTGTTGGTGTGTAGCTCTCTGTTGGTCTATAGCTCTTTTTTTTTGTGTGTAGCTCTCTCTCTTTCTCAGTTGGTTTGTAGCTCTCTCTCTGTTGGTGTGTAGCTCTCTCTGTTGGTGTGTAGCTCTCTCTCTCTGTTGGTGTGTAGCTCTCTCTCTCTGTTGGTGTGTAGCTCTCTCTCTCTGTTGGTATGTAGCTCTCTCTCTCTCTCTGTTGGTATGTAGCTCTCTCTCTCTCTCTGTTGGTATGTAGCTCTCTCTCTCTCTCTGTTGGTGTGTAGCTCTCTCTCTCTCTCTGTTGGGTGTAGCTCTCTCTCTGTTGGTGTGTAGCTCTCTCTGTTGGTGTGTAGCTCTCTCTCTCTGTTGGTGTGTAGCTCTCTCTCTCTGTTGGTGTGTAGCTCTCTCTCTCTGTTGGTATGTAGCTCTCTCTCTCTCTCTGTTGGTATGTAGCTCTCTCTCTCTCTCTGTTGGTGTGTAGCTCTCTCTCTCTCTCTGTTGGGTGTAGCTCTCTCTCTCTCTGTTGGTGTGTAGCTCTCTCTCTCTCTCTCTGTTGGGTGTAGCTCTCTCTCTCTCTGTTGGTGTGTAGCTCTCCCTTTCTCTCGCTTTTGGTGTGTAACCCTCCGAAGTTTTCATTGTGTGTGCAAATTTTAAGAACCACAGATTGACCTGACTGGATGGTTTGGTCATAATGGTCATAACCTTCCTACAAAGCCAAGAAGTGTGTGACTGTTCTTCTGGGCACCAGTATGAACACATCTGAGAAAATTGCTCTTCTGTTCATCAGTCAAAGTTTGTAGCCAAGATGTTTCAAAAATGTCCGAGACTTCCCTGGAGGCATCATGTACCATTTCAATTGGCGATCTTGGGTGACTGCTATGATTTTGGAGGAGTACAGAAAATTTCAAGCTCAGGGTAGAAGCGTGTTAATCATTATGGATAACTGCCCTGCACATCCTGAAATTTCTGGCCTGATGAATGTGGAACTTGTCCGTCTTCCAAAGAACACCACATCTAAGGTTCAGCTGATGGATGCTGGAGTTATCAAGCTTTTCCAGCAACACTGTTGGAGCTTCCGGCGAGAAAAAGACTAGCTGCTTACAAAGCGCAGGCTGAATTCTCGATCAGTTTTCTGGAGGCTTAGAATCTCTATGCTAGAAGTTGGGATCTCCTGACTCAGAGCTACATTGTAAACTGCTTTCGTCATTCGGGTATGGTCAGTAAAGAAGAGAATTTGATAAAGCTTGAGCAAATTGAAGGTGACTCCAAGCTGCAGAGCGTTTGGGGTCGACTTCGGCAAACAGGACTGATCCCTGCAGATGTTCCAGAAAACAGGACTGATCCCTGCAGATGTTCCAGAAAACAAGACTGATCCCTGCAGATGTTCCAGAAAACAAGACTGATCCCTGCAGATGTTCCAGAAAACAGGACTGATCCTCTGCAGATGTTCCAGAAAACAAGACTGATCCCTGCAGATGTTCCAGAAAACAGGACTGATCTCTGCAGATGTTCCAGAAAACAGGACTGATCCCTACAGATGTTTTCCAGTCTGACTATATCACTGTTGATGACTTTTGGATCACTCGATACTCCATTGAAGCTTTGAGGTGACTTGAGCCAGAATTAAATAATGAAATTAATGAGGATTTTGAGAATTTAGAAGATGATGGCGTTGCTCCTGATCTTCTGATACCAGCAGCTTATCTCAAGATATTACATGCAATGCTCATCCAGCCACTTGTTTGATTCAAACATGTTGGCTAGTCTGGCAAAAATTGAAGAAGCATTCGCTCGTGATTCAATTTTAGAAGGTAAAACAGTCCAAAAATAACTGACATTGTTACAAATAATAACTCTTATTAAAGCAAAATTAAAGTAAAATTTGGATTTCTTTTCCTTATCCTTGAAATTGTAAATGCCTTCAAAACAGTCTGGAAGTGTTTATGAGGATAATTCCTCTATAGTTATAGTACGTATAATGTTATAATTTTGACAGGTCTGATAAAGTATAACATTAGGCAGATTAGACTGTAACATATTGGCAGTTTGCATGTTGTTAAGGAGTGTTCTTTACCAAATGGACTCTTGCAACACAAAAGAACCACAGAAATAGCAAGGTACTAATCATTCAGTGTTTACAGAGAATCTGTTTTCAAAGAGAATTGGACCTCATGGTGACTGATGTCGTAAAAGACAAGAAGTGTTTGCAGCACTGACCTCTTATGAAACGAGCCATGAAAGGTCATGTTGGGGCTGCCACAATCCCCTGGTGTCCAATCCTAGAATCAGCATGCTGGCAAACAAACTTCCTGCCAGATCCCTGCAAGACCGGCGACTTAAAACAGAACCACATTTACAAAACAGCGTGAAGAATAATAACATGCTAAGACCCAGAGCAAACCCTCATCACACACCTCAGACTTGTAAGGCAATTATAGCGATGGCATGTTTTTGCCTCCAGGTTAAGTGACTTTTTATGGCATTTATTCAAAACAGCAATGTGACACACCACCAAAAGAACACAGCAGTGTCTAGAAGGGCATCCACCATGTTGCCAAGAATCCCATTGTACGAAGTGATTCATTTTTAATAATAAAGCAACATCTTTTTTATGTACAGTGTTGATGAAAAAGCCAGTAGAGTAATTATAAATGTGCAAAGGATTTTCATGGTTCCTACACAATTAAAATGCCAAACATGATTCAGAGCAGTCTCTAAAGGTTCACCACCGATGCCATGAAGCTATAGCTAAAGGAAACAGGGTTCCAGGTTGTATTCACTACAAAGCAAAGCATACCATTTTGTCCTTATACAAGAGCTTGGTCAGGCCTCAATTAGAATACTGTGTCCAGTTTTGTTCCCCTCACATGGTGGGGAATATTGAGGCTTTGGAAAGGGTGCAGAGGAGGGCCACCAGAATAATTCCCAGTTGAAAATAACTTAGCTGTCCAGATAGACACAAAAGAGGTAGGTCTGTATACCTTAGGCTCAGGGGCGATTTAATCAAGCGACTAGATTGTGTTTTCATGGACCTATTATTTCAACTGGATAGGATAGGCAGAACTAGGTTAAATGTTAGGTGGTTCTTCTTTTCCCAGAGAATAGTGGACCCTAGGAACCGGTTGCCGGCTCGTGCGGTGCACGCTGATTCGCTGAATTCCTTCCAGAGAGCTGGACCTGTTTCTGGCTGGGGCGGAGATCACCTCTGACAAGAGGTGGGTATCCTGTCTGTGTGGTGATGCATAAAGGATCACAACTATATGGGACAAACTAGGTGGATTAGTTGGTCTTTTCCTGTCTGACATTTCACATGTTCATAACAGGAAGCATACCTTGTAATAGAACAAATTATTGAAAATGTTGGGAAACTATCTCCATTCTATGGACTAAAAAAGGGGTGAAAACAATAAAGAGCCCATTTGTCAATATATTATAGGACCTTCATTCTGCCCCACAAATAATGTTTTTCTAACAATTACAATGCTTAACAAGCAATGTTTGAAAAAAGACTCAAAATGGCATTTCCGACATTTTCTGAAGTTCTGTCGTAAATCACAAAAACTGGGGAGTTGGATTGGCTGCAAGTGTGCGTGTGCGTGATACCTGCACGTGAGTGGGGAGGGGGGAGATGTTGGGGGAGGACAATGTTGAATTTGGCAGGAAAGAATGAGGCCCCCTCCATGGTAAAATAGTCCTCTGGCACTCACTGTCGAACTTCACACATGAAGAATGGCAATTTGAGTGCGGTACCCAAGGGTTTTTGGCGGCTAAGGAACCGCATCCTAGCATAAGTCGTACTTCAGTGGAGGAAAGGATCAAATATAAAAAACGTACACCATTTCATCTTCATCGATTTTTTTTTGCATTCCATTATGATGACATTATAATTAAGAATAAAAGGGACCCTGAAAAACAAAGTCCACAATGATATCACTTCAAACCAATCCACGACCTATGCAGCAATATTGTTTACATTTCAAATGTCTAATTCGTGCATTCTTTGGTGTTTATTGTGCTCATCAAGATGAGGGAAATCAGTGCTGAAGAATGCAATCATTTTATACTGACATGTAATATGAGCCCGATACAGAAGAAAGCTCCCTCTTTCTAACGCACTGGCTGATATTTTCATCTGTCTGTTTTAACAAATCTGTAAACACATTTACAAATAATACATTTGTGGATTTGTTAAAATGAAAGCAGAGGAAATATCGAGGAATGTACCTTAATTCCAACTTCAAAAGCAACCCCTACAGCATCTATGAGCATATTTCCAATTCTCACACCGGCCAACCTTAGCCTGAGTAAAATTGAGAATTTATTCAAATTGTATATGGTTTTCTGCTGTTAACAAGGAACTGGGTTGAACCCACTCACTCAGTCATTCTTCATAAAATCTTCCAGCTTGTAAAACAGACTTTCATCCCAGGCCTGGAGGCAAACCTAGGTTCCAGAGGTGAAAAGTACACCTAGCGTACTTATAATTGGATTTTTAGAAGGCAGTTAATGAGGCTCAGTATGAAAGGCTTTTAAAGAAGATTAAGGTTTACTGAATTGATAAAACAGCTAGCTGGAGTGCAGAGGCTAGAGAAGCTGGAATTGTTCTCATTAGAGCAGAGAAGGTTAAGGGAGGATTTAACAGAGGTGTTCAAAATTATGATGGGTTTTGATAGAGTAATTAAGGAGAAACTGTTTCCACCGGCAGAAGGGTCAGTAACCAGAGGACACAGATTTAAGGTAATTGGCAAAAGAGCCAGAGGGGAGATGAGGATAATTTTTTTTATGCAGCAAGTTATGATCTAGAATGCAATGTCTGAAAGGGTGGTGGAAGCAGATTCAATACTAACTTTCAAAACAGAATTATATAAATACTTGAAGGGAAAAATTTGTACGGCTATGGGGAAAGAGCAGGGGAGTGGGGCTAATTGGACAGCTCTTCGGCACAATGGGCCGAATGGCCTTCTTCTGTGCTGAATGATTCTTTGATTGAAAATTGGTTTGTGAACTGAAAGCTGAAGGTGATAATAAAAAAAATTCAAGGGAGCAGTGATGTTTAGAGGTTGGGGTCCCTTGCTGTTTACATAAATGGTATGGAGATGGGTACGTTTTCACGATACAAAGTTAGTAGATGATAAGTGTAAGGGATACTGATAGCATTAAAAGGGACCAGCACTAATCAAACAAATAGACTGAGGAACTGCAGATGGCTTTTAATGTGGATAAATGCATTGGAAATATAAGGGATGGGCGCAGAGTGAATGGGATCCATTGGAATGGAAAGGAAAAAAAGGATTTGATACGTTTATGAAAAGGCTTAGCAAGTATGGGGAAGCATCCCAATAGCATTTGCTTATATAAGTTGAAACAGGTTCACCTTATATAACTCATTGGTAAGATTACATCTAGAGTAGTGTGTGCAAGTCTAGGCATCCTACCTTCAAAAGGACATTGAATCAAAGAATAACCGCACAGAATTCAAAAGCTCCAAGTTACAAAGACATTCAATAACCTTTTATCCAAAGAAAACAAGGATTGCAAAGCACCATGATCCAGGTCTTCAAAAAGATGAGGGGCATGGATACTGTAGTTTTGAGCAAGTTATTCAACTGAGACTGATTACAGAACTAAAGTTAACAAGCTTCAAGTGGGATTGGAGACGGGAAGAAATATTTTCTTAAAACGAATTGACAGATAAAACTTGGAATACGGAAAAAAGTTACTGTAATAGGAATAATGAAAAATATCTTGGCATGGAGAACAAAGTCTAATCTGTAAAATACATATACACATCGAGTATACACAATGGGCACTGGTGGTTTACATCATAAACCCAAAGGGTGAGCAAGTTATGCAAGTCAATTCAATAATGGTCTCTTTATCCATAAATCACAAAATCCCACTATCAATTTTTAACACATATTAGTTATTTTTATTTAAAGATTTTGTTTTTGTATTCTTCATTTTTCTGCCAATTGCCTTCTGAAGGTATCGACTCCTTGCTGGGATTGTGGTTCCAGGGTTGCGAGTTGTTCTGCACTACCTTGCCTGAGCGATCATTCTTCAGCAGTGGCAGCAGGCTACTCTCTTGTGGGAGGTACCACAGCTAAGTTTGACCACGGCACTAGAAACATAAGAGATGGGCGTAGAATGAATGGGATCCATTGGAGTAGAAAGGAAAAAAAGAACTTGGTGCGTTTATGAAACTGTTATGAACAGGCTCAGCAAGTATTGGGAAGCATCCCAATGACCCCACTCCCCCACTGACTGCCACATACCCATGCACTTCCAGCAGAGGTTGCCCTTTATCGATCTCAGTCTTGAAAGCTCCAATTGAGCCAGCATCCATAGCCTTTTGGGGAGGGGGCGGGGGAAAGAGTTTTCCAGATTTCTACTACCCTTTGTGCAAAGAAGTTCTTCCTGATTTCACTCCTGAATGGCCTGGCTCTAATTTTAAGGTTATGCCCCTATTATGGAAGGAAGTTGTTTGCTACGTATATTATGGAGTAGCAGAAAATAGCAGTCAAATTTTTAATTTTTCCATTTTCAATAAAAGTAACCTACAAGAAATGTACATTGTTGCCAAAACTATATAATCGTAGCTGGTCTGGGGAATGTGTGGTTTGAGTGTCTGCCATCATTTGTTACCAACCAAACGGACCACAGCCGCCTTTTAATGGTCCTATGTCAGAGAAGAAAAAGGAAAGGACTTGCGACTTTCACAAGCTCAGGACATCTCAAAGTGCTTTACAGCCAATTCAGTACTTTTGAAGTGTAGTCACTATTGTAATATAGGGAAACGCGGCAGCCAATTTACACACAGCAAGCTCCCACAAACAGGAATGAGATACATGAGCTGGCAATCTGTTTTAGTGATGTTGGTTGAGGGATAAATATTAGCCAGGAAGAACATACCCGCTCTTCTTCGAATAATACCATGGGATTTTTACGTCCACCCGAGAAGGGAGATGGGGTCTCGGTTTAACGTCTCATCTAAAAGACAGCTCCTCTGACAGTGCAGCCCTCCCTCGGTACTGCAACAAAGTGTCAGCTGGGATTACATGCTCAAGTCTCTGTTTCATGCACGATTTTAAGCCATTAAAGCATCAGTTTCAGAAATAATTAATTGAAATTCACTTCACTCATGTGATACAAGGAGCATTAAACAGTCGTTTAGCCTGAGGATATTTTTAAAAACCCAAACACTCTATCCCATTATCAAAGTACTGGCACCTGTTGTGCAGCACTAGCTCATCACACCCCAAGTGTACTTTTAAAGATGGTGTTAACGATGTGCTATTTCAATCATGTAGAGATTATTACAAAAATTGAAAGAAGTATTGTGCAAATTAGGTCAGTACTGGGTAAGATGTTACATCGAGTTACATCAAAGCTACAGTACAGAAACAGGCTATTCGGCCCAACTGGTCTATGCTGGCGCTTATGCTCCACACGAGCCTCCTCCCACCCTACTTCATCTAACCCTATCAGGATACCCTTCTATTCCTTTCTCTCTCTCGTGCTTATCGAGCTTGCCCTTAAATGCTATTTGCCTCAACTACTCCTTGTGGTAGCACGTTCCACATTCCTACCACTCTTTGGGTAAAGAAGTTTCGCCTCAATTCCCTATTGGATTTATTAGCGACTATTTTATATTTATGACCTCTAGTTTTGGATTCCCCCACAGGTGGAAACATTTTCTCTACGTCTGCCCTATCTTAAAGGCCTCTAAAAGGTCACCCCTCAGCCTTCTTTTTTCGAGAGAAAAGAGTCCAAGCTTGTTCAGCCTTTCCTGATAAGGATATCCTCACAGTTCTGATATCATAGAATCATAGAAAATTTACAGCACAGGAGGCCGCCATTCGGCCCATCGCATCCCCGCTGGCTGAGAAACAAGCCATCATCCTTGTGAATCTTTTTTGCACCCTCTCCAATGCCTCCATATCCTTTCTATAATATGGAGACCAGAACTGTTCACAGTACTCCAAGTGTGGTCTAACCAAGGTTCTATACAAGTTTAACATAACTTCTTTGCTTTTCAATTGTATCCCTCTAGAAATGAACCCTAGTGCTTGATTGTGATTTGTGTATCTGTACCCCAGATTCCTTTGCTCCTCTTTCCAGTTTAGATTCTTATTATCCAAGCAGTATGTGGCCTCCTTATTTTTGCTAACAAAATCCACCACCTCAAATTTATCTATATTGAAATTCATTTGCCAATTACACACCCATTTGGCAAGTTTATTAGTATCCTCTTGCATTTTGACACATTCTTCCATTGTATTAACTACACCTCCCATTTTGGTTTCGTCCGCAAATTTTGAAATTGTACTTCCAATTCCTGAATCCAAATAGTTAAATGCAAATTGTGAACTACAGTGGTCCCAGCACCAATCCCTGTGGAACACCACTTCTCCCACCTTTCGGTCTGAGTAGCTACCCTTAACTCCTTTCTGTTGTGTAGCCAGCTTGCTATCCATTCTACAAACTGTCCCCTAACTCCACATGCTCTGACCTTAGCCACAAATCTACAATGCAGTACCTTATTGAAGGCCTTTTGAAAATCCAAATATATTACATCTACTACATTATCCTATTCTACTCTTTGTTACTTCAAAGAATTCAATACAGTTGGTCAAGCACGACTTTCCCTTTAGTCACCCTCTCTTTTATTGTCTATGTACTTAGAATATGCCTTTTTCTTTAGTTTCAATTTTACCCTTATCTCCTTTATTCATCTAAGGTGTTTCATTATTCTCTAGTTTATTCTTGCTTTTTAAAGAGGAATATTCTCCTCCTGAACTCTATTGATCACCATTTTAAATATTACCCACTGCTGTTCTATTTCTTTTTGCGTCAAATTTTCCCCTCCCCCAGTTTACCTTCCCTAGTTCCGTTCTCATCTCCTTTCTAATCTATTACTTTGGTCTTACTTATGTTTTTCTCAACCATCATTTTAAACCTTATTATATCATGATCACTATTGCCTAGATGTTCCCCTACGCTTACTTCTCTTAGCTGTTCTGGTTCATTTCCCATTACTAGATCCAGCAATTTTTTTTTTATTCGTTCATGGGATGTGGGCGTCGCTGGCGAGGCCGGCATTTATTGCCCATCCCTAATTGCCCCTGAGAAGGTGGTGGTGAACCGCCTTCTTGAACCGCTGCAGTCAGTGTGGTGAAGGTTCTCCCACAGTGCTGTTAGGAAGGGAGTTCCAGGATTTTGACCCAGCGATGATGAAGGAACAGCGATATATTTCCAAGTCGGGATGGTGTGTGACTTGGAGGGGAACGTGCAGGTGGTGTTGTTCCCATGTACCTGCTGCTCTTGTCCTTCTAGGTGGTAGAGGTCGCGGGTTTGGGAGATGCTGTCGAAGAAGCCTTGGCGAGTTGCTGCAGTGCATCCTGTGGATGGTACACATTGCAGTCACAGTGTGCCGGTGGTGAAGGGAGTGAATGTTTAGGGTGGTGGATGGGGTGCCAATCAAGCGGGCTGCTTTGTCCTGGATGGTGTCGAGCTTCTTGAGTGTTGTTGGAGCTGCACTCATCCAGGCAAGTGAAGAGTATTCCTTCACACTCCTGACTTGTGCCTTGTAGATGGTGGAAAGGCTTTGGGGAGTCAGGAGGTGAGTCACTCGCCGCAGAATACCCAGCCTCTGACCTGCTCTTGTAGCCACAGTATTTATATGGCTGGTCCAGTTAAGTTTCTGGTCACCCCCAGGATGTTGATGGTGGGGGATTCGGCGATGGTAATGCCATTGAATGTCAAGGGGAGGTGGTTAGACACTCTCTTGTTGGAGATGGTCATTGCCTGGCACTTGTCTGGCACGAATGTTACTTGCCACTTATGAGCCCAAGCCTGGATGTTGTCCAGGTCTTGCTGCATGCGGGCTCGGACTGCTTCATTATTTGAGGGGTTGCGAATGGAACGGAACACTGTGCAATCATCAGCGAACATCCCCATTTCTGACCTTATGATGGAGGGAAGGTCATTGATGAAGCAGCTGAAGATGGTTGGGCCTAGGACACTGCCTTGAGGAACTCCTGCAGCAATGCCGTGGGGCTGAGATGATTGGCCTCCAACAACCACTACCATCTTCCTTTGTGCTAGGTATGACTCTAGCCACTGGAGAGTTCTCCCCGATTCCCATTGATTTCAGTTTTACTAGGGCTCCTTGGTGCCACACTCGGTCAAATGCTGCCTTGATGTTAAGGGCAATCACTCTCACCTCACCTTTGGAATTCAGCTCTTTTGAAATGTTTGGACCAAGGCTGTAATGAGGTCTGGAGCCAAGTGGTCCTGGCAGAACCCAAACTGAGCATCGGTGAGCAGGTTATTGGTGAGTAAGTGCCGCTTGATAGCACTGTCGACGACACCTTCCATCACTTTGCTGATGATTGAGAGTAGACTGATGGGGTGGTAATTGGTCAGATTGGATTTGTCCTGTTTTTTGTGGACAGGACATACCTGGGCAATTTTCCACATTGTCGGGTAGGTACCAGTGTTGTAGCTGTGCTGGAACAGCTTGGCTAGAGGCGCAGCTAGTTCTGGAGCACAAGTCTTCAGCACTACAGCTGGGATATTGTCGGGGCCCATAGCCTTTGCTGTATCCAGTGCACTCAGCCGTTTCTTGATATCATGTGGAGTGAATTGAATTGGCTGAAGACTGGCTTCTGTGATGGTGGGGATATCGGGAGGCGGCCGAGATGGATCATCCACTCGGCACTTCTGGCTGAAGATGGTTGCAAACGCTTCAGCCTTGTCTTTTGCACTCACGTGCTGGACTCCGCCATCATTGAGAATGGGGATGTTTGCAGAGCCTCCTCCTCCCGTTAGTTGTTTAATTGTCCACCACCACTCACGACTGGATGTGGCAGGACTGCAGAGCTTTGATCTGATCCGTTGGTTGTGGAATCGCTTAGCTCTGTCTATAGCACGTTGCTTCCGCTGTTTAGCATGCATGTAGTCCTGAGTTGTAGCTTCACCAGGTTGGCACCTCATTTTTAGGTACGCCTGGTGCTGCTCCTGGCATGCTCTTCTACACTCTTCATTGAACCAGGGTTGAGCCCCTGGCTTGTTGGTAATGGTTGAGTGAGGAATATGCTGGGCTTCTCACATACTGGGTAAGAAGGGAATCATGTACGCACTGTAAAAACTCCATTCCCCTTTCCCTACCTCCCTCATAATATAATATAATATATATATATATTCTGATTGTTTATGTTACTCTTATTCCTTAACTTGGTCTGACCTTTACTCTCATTTCCCTTCAGACTTGTTATCTTCCACAGATCCCTCCTCCTGTCTTACTTGGTTAAAGTCCTATTAACAGCCCTATTTATCCTTTCCGCTAGGACACTGGTTTCATTCCGGTTCACGTGGAGCCTATCTCAGTGGTATAGCTCCTTCCTGTCCCAGTGCCGGTGCCAGTGCCCCATGAAATGGAACCTCTCATTTAGGCAGTCATTTACTATGTTAATTGCCAACGTCTTATTGAAGGCAAATCAAATACAAACTCAGCTCCAATCATAGCATCAGGATAGAAATGTGCCTTTTTTTTCCTCTCTCAAGTAATAGCATAACAAGGGAGGTGAAGAATATACAGTGATTGAAAGGGCAGGAAAGCAGAGCAGAGATATATGAACCATAAACCACACTAAGTAACTGTACTGATAAAACATGGGCATTCAAATCGACAATTCCTGCAGATTAAAGTTCAAAGTGTGGACAGTGTAACTATTGCAGAGTAACATACAAGTCTATTGGGTACAATCAGCCTGTTCTGTTTTGATGGATCAAGCTTACAGACTTGTCCTCTCACCCCATAATCCTAAATCCCTTCTCTCTCCAGAAACACGTCTAATTTCTCCTTGAACCCACTAACATAGCCTTACTTGGTAGCTAGCTAGCTATTAGAACAGCCTTGCACTAGATTTAGTCCAGATATATA
Organism: Heptranchias perlo; assembly: GCF_035084215.1. Lineage (NCBI taxonomy): Eukaryota > Metazoa > Chordata > Chondrichthyes > Hexanchiformes > Hexanchidae > Heptranchias > Heptranchias perlo. The sequence goes on from NC_090333.1 coordinate 67,785,607, forward strand.
GCTATCAAAAGGAAGCTATTTCTGAACATATTCAAAAATGACAGTTATATTCAGAAACCAAGAAGTTCCAGAGCATCTCCGAATACCAGGATTCAAACGGATAATCTTGTTGGGCAAGTGAAACTGAGCACTCTTTCAGGACCTGAACCAAAGAAACAATTACAAGGATTACTTATAGAGCTAGAGATAGCTATCACAGTATGGTGAGTCAAATAATTTTGTGCAGGCAAAAGGGTATTAAGGAGGAAGGGTAACTTTTAAAAGGTTACGCATTGGATAGTATTACATATGCACAGGAGGCACATTAAGATACTGGGTTACCATCTGGTCTTTGGGATCCAGGAAAATTATTCATTATTTAGCATAAAAGCATCACAATTACAATATTTCTGTACTTCTTTTTTTAAGTTTCTGATAGAACACAAATAAATAATACACAAGATGATGTTTAAAGCTACACCGTGCGATTTCCATAATATTCAGTCAGGAGATGGGAAGCCTATCTGTATTGTGCCCACATTCAATTGGAGCTTTGTACACAAAACATTACAGAACTGCTATTTCTCCTTTAGATGTTGAACAAAACAAGGATAACTTCACCATACTTATTTTAGTCAGCTATTACATTACAATTAGTTTACAGGAGCAACTCATTGATTTTACTACAAATAGAAGTAAATTTTAGTTTGTTCCTCATGGTTTTCTGCTGTACCTTCTTACCAAACACATTTCTATTGGGGTTCCCTCTGTCTTCTAAAATAAACTGTTACACGTGGTTCCAAGATTAGAAAACCTTAGGTTGAATTGGCAGCTTGTAAACATGCATCAAGGGCAAGTGACCTATTTGGCTAAACTCAAGCTTTGATCCATGTACAAGATAAACCTAATTTTATTGGTAGTTCTACCAAATTACAGCTGCTGGATTGGAATTGACGTTAACAAATTGAAGTGTGCAGAGCATCAGGCAGAACTGGCACTTTAATCTATATGCTCTGGACTATAAAGCTCTTCCTGGTATATCACCAAACCAACTATCATAGATGCATTTAAAGAGAAGCTAGATAAGTACACGAAGGAGAAAGGAATAGAAGGAGATATTGATAGGGTTAGATGAAGTAAATAGAGTGGGAGGTAATTTTACTTGTCCCTCAACATGAAACCCTGGCAGGACTGAAGCCTTCATATACAGAATAGTCCTTAAAAATGTAATAAATAAATGGAAAAATCTGTGCACTCTGTCATTCAAACTTATTTACATAGTAACAATTTCAGACAGAAGACGACTGTTGGTCCATCTAACCCACCTATCGACAGTATTCCCTTGGTGCATTTCTAATAACCCTGAATCCCATTTGTCAAGCAGAACCTGTGAAACCCATTAAGGTTTTTTGTTCCACCAACTGTGCGGATATTCTATTCCACATATTTACCACCCATTCAGTTAAAAAAAAAAGTTCCTCCAGCATTTTTTATAATTCTTTTGTTGCTCTTAATTTGTAAATATGATCCCTTGTGTTTAAAATCTGTACATGGCAGAAAAACTTACTTAGATCCAATTTGTCCATACCTTTCAAAACTTTAAACAATTCTGTCATATCCCCCTCAGTCTTCTCTTTTCAAGAGAAAAGACCCAGGGTTGTCAATCATTCCTCACACGTCATTCTCTTAAGTTCTGGGACCAACCATGTAGCCTTTGTATCCCCTCCAATAACTGAACATCCTTTTCCAAATGCTCCATTTGGATCTTTATTGTTTGTTCATGGCTGGGCCTCTGGAAAGACCAGCACATAGATATGAGGCATTTCATCTTGGGGAACTCATTCAAATTGAACGGATTGCAAAGTTATCATTAACCGCAGTTGTGTAGAAATCTGCGGTCCCAGACTGCCATTGCAATTGGAGTTAAAGAGGAAAAAAAAACTTTTTAATCCAACTTGTTTTGATTTACAGTACAAATAGACGGCGCCTTGATGAAAACTGAAACATGATACTGATAAGTAAAACAATGGGAACGAGTTGCTATATATAGTGAAAAAAATTGATAAATGTAGAGAAAACAAGTTAGAAATGGCCTATTTGATGGAAAAATTAAGTCAAAATCTACCACAGCAAGAATAAGAGTACCGAGAAGCATAAGAACATGAGAGATAGGAGCAGGAGGTGGACATTTGGCCCTTCGAGCCTGCTCTGCCATTCAATCTGATTCCGGCCTCAACTCCACTATCCCGCCTGTTCCTCATATCCTTTGACTCCCTTGCTGATCAAAAATTTGTCTAACTCAGCCTTGAATATATTCAGTGACTCAGTCTCCACCGCTCTTCAGGGCAAAGAATTCCAAAGGTTCACAACCCTCAGAAGAAATTTCTCCTCATCTCAGTCTTAAAAGGGTGACCCCTTATTCTGAGACTATGCCCCCTAGTTCTAGATTCTCCCATGAGGGGTAACAGTCTCTCAGCATTTACCCTGTCAAGCCCCCTCAGAAGCTTGTATGTTTCAGAAAGATCTCCTCTCATTCTTCTAAACTCCAGTGAGTATAGGCCCAACCTGCTCAATCTTTCCTCATAAGAAAACCCTTCCATACCCGGAATCAACCTAGTGAACCTTCTCTGAACTGCCTCCAATGCAAGTATATCCTTCCTTAAATAAGGGGACCAAAACTGTACGCAGTACTCTAGGTGTGGTCTCACCAGCATCCTGTACAGTTGTAGCAAGACTTCCCTGCTTTTATACTCCATCCTCCTTGAAATAAAGGCCAAAATATATTTCTTGATTATTAAAAGAACTTGCACCTTTCACGACCTCAGGATATCACAAAGTGCTTCACAGCCAATGAAGTGCAGTCACTGTTGGAATGGAGGAAAACGCAGCAGTCAATTTGTGTACTGCGAGATCCCATAAACAGTAATGAGATTAATAACCAGATAATCAGGGACAAATATTGGCCAGGACAACAGGGAGAACTCCCCTGCTCTTCTTCGAATAGCGCCACAAGAACTTTAATGTCCACCCGATAGGGCCGACGGGGTCTCGGTTTAACGTCTCATCCGAAAGACGGCACCTCTGTCAGTGCAGCACTCCCTCAGTACTGCACTGAAATGTCAGCCTAGATTTTGTGCTCAAGTTAGTACAATACATGTGACCATCTTACCACACACATTTTTCTCTGCTCCATGCTGGAAGCAGCAGTTTTGAGTGTAATATACAGTGGGTTAGGCTAGATCAACATATGACCAAGCTAGTTCAGAAAGATGGAGTCATTTGGTGTCTCTGTCTCTTTACAAACAACACTCTTTCACAAAACTATTCTTTTGTCGCCATCGTGTTTAGTTTCCATCACACCCAGACGATAAGTAGACGACCAATTAATTTAGGTCAAGTTAAAAAATCTACAGAAACAGTGTCCTCAAGTTCATTTTTTCTTTACTGTTAATTGTTTTTAAAAAAAAGATGTGATTATAGATTTATTCTGTTTTTCAGAAACAAGCTGGTTCAAGCTACTGCAAGGTTAAAATAGTGTGATCTAGACACTATTGATTTGGTGCAATAATTACCGTGCAGTATCTTGTTCTACACTAAATTATAAGCATATCAGTAGGAATTGTATTATTTATAGAAATAGATGCATCTATTTCCTCTGCAGTGGCGTTCGATACTGGATATGTAGAAATTACAGTTCCCATTTTATCCAATTCTTGGGTTTAAAGGCAAATCTTAAAAGCAATGGGCTGATTTATACTATAATTTATTAATAAACCTAATCTGGTTATGTGAGAATAAATTCTTTGAAAATGTTAAATTCTCTGACAGTAAGGTTGTCAACCCTCCAAGATTGGCCTGGAGTCTCCAGGAATTAAAGATGAACCTCCTGGACACTGCTGTGAGCAACACCCAGGAGAAAAATCATAGGGGCATTTTCATTTTCTTTGAACACTTTTGATTATTAGTTATAAAAAAATATTGGAGATAGGGGGAAAAAAGGTCTTTTGCATGGCAGCTGGAGGCAGGTCACATGATGAAACCTTCAGGAATAAGTCCGACCAGAGTTGGCAACCCTATCTGAGGAGAGATTCTGAGCACTTTCTTTTTAAGTTCAAAATACTGATCCTAAATAATATTTTAAATTCAGATTATGAAGTCTGCTATTCTGATTAGTATCAGGTTATTGTAGGCTGGTGTGTCTCTCATTGCAGGATCGAGCCTGAATCAACATCACTGCAACGCTAATCAGGTGTTTTAAAAAAAAAGTAAAAAAGGTTGGTTTCGTTATACGGTCTTTATTTTAAAACACACACCAATTGGGAACCTCTTCGATTACATAAGTTACTTTTAAAAAACTTAATCTAGTCAATGTGAAGTTAGCAGCAAGGCTAATCAAGTACAATGAATCTCAATGGCTTTGTATTCTGGTTTTAACCACAAGTAAGAACATAAGAAATAGGAGCAGGAGTAGGCCATACGACCCCTCGAGCTTGCTCCGCTATTCAATAAGATCATGGCTGATCTTCGACCTCAACTCCACTTTCCTGCCCTATTGCCATATCCCTTGATTCCCTTAGTGTCCAAAAATCTATCGATCTCAATCTTGAATATAGTCAACGACTGAGCATCCACAGCCCTCTGGGGTAGAGAATTCCAGAGATTCACAGCCCTCTGAGTGAAGAAATTTTTTCCTCATCTCAGTCCTAAATGGCCAACCTCTTATCTTGAGATTATGTCCCCGAGTTCTGGGCTCTCCTGCTTGGGGAAACAACCTCTCAGCATCTACCCTGTCAAGCCTGCTAAGAATTTTATACGTTTCAATGAGATCACCTCTCATTCTTCTAAACTCCAGAGAATACAGGCCCATTCTACTCAATCTCTCCTCAAAGGACAACCCTCTCATCCCAGGAATCAATCTAATGAACCTTCATTGCAACCCCTCTAAGGCAAGTATATCCTTCCTTAGGTAAGGAGACCAAAACTGTATACAGTACTCCAGGTGTGGTTGCATCAAGGCCCTAAGTAATTCATTGGTGTGGCTACATTTGGAATCTTGTATACAATCTTGGACGTTCCATCTTTGAAAGGACATGGTTACATTGGAGAGAATCCAGAGAAGAATGTCAAGGACAATTCCTGAATTATAACCAAATTATGACGAGACACCCACAGAATTAAACTGGCTTTCATTGGAGAAAAGGTGGCCATGAGGGGAAATGATTGAGGTCTTTAAAATCTTAAAAGTTTATGTAACTAACAGTAATCACAGAGCTGGAGGAAGAGTTCTGCTCCCCACACCAAAAAAAAGTTACACCAAAGAGACTTCCAGCAAAACCACTTAATGCTTTATCAATTGATTAATTCCTTTTTAAAAAAAAGAGCTGGCTGAATGGTGGTTAACCATAATACTGAAGGAAATAAGGATTTCAGGCTACTTATTATCAAAACACTTATGGACCAAAATAGTTCCTGTATTGCTGGGAGCATGGAAATGTCATTGTAAAAAAGAACTGGTCAGATCTGAATAATGTTAATTGCAATGTTGGTATGACATTCTGAAGTCCCTGCTCTATAACTTTAAGGGATTAGCGAGAAACCTCCTTACACTTTAACTTATTGGATTTTATTCAATGCTCTCTTGAAATGAAATAAATTGGGCAAAGTACGTGATTGTGCAAATTGCACATGACTTGTTGGGTCGTAAGCTTTTCTCATTCTGTAAGTTTAAAAAATATAAGCCTGAAAGAGAGGGAACAATTTGTCTTTGTTATCTTTTAATCTGAGGACCAGAACAACCAGATGGGTAATGTTGATTATTGAAAGGCAATCAGATAAGTGATTTTAATTAATTGATTTACTGGAACTTTACTTTGAAACTAAAGGAACAACAATTTCACAAAGACCATTAAGCTTGGAATACATAGGGCCCGAATTTAGCAGGCCTGCGGGTTCCCAGCGGGTGGTCCTCCGGGAGCGTGGTCAACACGCTCGGCGAAATTAGTGGGTTGCCCACGCGATCGTAGCAGGCAACCCACTAATAGGAATCAATTACCTGCTCCTCCGGGGTCCACGGCGCTGGCCTGCGCGTCGGGCGGGCTGCGCATGCGCAGTACGATCTGTCAGCTGGAGGCTCTCTAGTTAAAGGGGCAGTCCTCCACTGACAGATGCTGCAACCAATGGGGCAAATTGCAGCATGGAGCAGCCCAGGGGGAAGGCTGCTCCCAGTTTAATGATGCCTCACCCCAGGTATCATCAGATGGGGTGAGGAGGAGGGGGAGGACACAGATCTTCCCCCCGGCGGGCGGGAGGAAGCAGTCTGCCTCTGCCACCAAGAAGGCCTGGCTCGAGGTGGCAGAGGGGGTCACCTGCGCCACCAACATATCGCCCACCTGCATACAGTGCAGGAGGCGCTGCAATGACCGCAGTAGGTCAGCCGCAGTGAGAACACGAAGTCTTTCCCCTACACTCCGTCTGCCACAACACTGCCCCCACCCCACATCTCCTTCGGCACCGCCAACACTATTCTGTCACATCACCCTTCATACCCACTCACACCCCATCCTCATCTTACCTCCACCTACTCACCTCGCCAGTACTCACCCTGCCACTAACACGCAACCCAATCCTCATACAATCTCATTGCTCCATCCCATACTCACCCTCTCGTGCATCTCCCTCACGGCCAGCCTCACTCAACCTGCCACCACCTGTGCTGCAGCCACAGGGCATGCATCACATATGTGCAGTAGGCAGCGTAAGGCAAACGTCTCATCAGCATGAAGGGGGTGCACAAGGGTGTCTGAGGGTTTGTCATGGGTGTTACCCATATTGAATTTCAGAGCAACAAACAGCACACATTATATTGACACCACCACTGCCATGTCTCCGCGAATCCTGTCCGTTGTGTCCAATAATGCCCGCTCCTGGGTATCACTATGAGGACCCACCACTGATGCCACCCATCGTGTTACTGCAGAGTAGGTGCAGGTGTATTTGCAGGGCTCGTCCGCGCAGACGACTGAGAGACATCGGCGGTGTAGCCGGCTGCACCCTGGAAGGATGCGGAGGAGAAGGTGTGGAGGGCAGTGGTGACTTTGACAGCGACAGGTAAGCAGTTGGTGCTGGGGCCAGCCAGGAGCAGCTCGGCATGAAAGAGGCTGCAGATCTCCACGACTACATGTCGAGCGAATCTGCGCCTCCGTGTGCACTGCTGCTCAGAGAGGTCCGGGGAGCTGCGCCTCGGTCTGTGGACCCTGTGGCGAGGGTAGTGCCCTCTGCGACGCGTCTCTCTGCGGTAGCCCTCCCTCCTGCTGTGCAGGTGGGCGTGCAACAACACCGTGTTGGGGGGATCCACGTCTCTGCGGCGGACGGCGTGGACTGCGAGGCTGCTGGTGCTGGTCATGCTCTTCGTCCTCCGAGGGTCTCCACACACCACCCAACTGGCAGGTGTTGGTCTGAGGGGTTGTGCAGGGTAGGTGTGTGGTTCCTCGGACTGGGGCTGCGGTTTCGTGTCGGTCTGTCCTCTGGCTTGGCGGGGGATGGTGGAGGGCAGGGGTTGCCCTATGTGACGCGGTGGCCTCCTGCGTGGCTGAGGGCTCTCCCCCGTGGAGCGCACCTTGGCACCTGCCACAGGCTGCAACACGCCTGGTTGGAGGGAGACTGTTTCCCCCAGTGTGGGAAACTCACTGCCTTGAACCGAAAATCCCACACTTCCTCTTTTGACAGCTGCTTCAGCTCATTAACTGACCACAACGAGCAAGGTAAGTACTCTCAAGTGGAACCCCGCTGGCTTTAATTGCCTGCGGGATTCCCACCAGCGGGGCTTGCGCGCGCAGCCCCGCACGTCAGCGCGGTACCCGGAAGTGGCCGGGATTTCGTCGCGATCTGGTCACGTGACCGGATATCAGGATTTTCGGGGCCACCCCGCTGGGAACCCGCCGGAAACACGATCCTAAAATCGAGCCCATACTCACTCTTACAAAATGTATGTACTTTCTTTTTAAGAAAAATAGGGTTTGTGATAGTGCACAGCTTTTATTTTCACAGTTCTCAGTACAACTTTTAAATCACATTATATTGCAACGAAAAAAAATTACAGACAAAAGGATTTAATATTTTACCTGGAACTCAGTAGTTTCCCCTTGTGGTTCAGGACATGCTGTCAAACTGTCCTTATATTCACCCAGACACATTACACATAATAAGTGAGAGATGGCCTGCACAGTGCAAACACACTGACTAAAAAATACAATTGCACTAAAACAGTTACAGCACAAAATAAAATTTGGCAAAACAAGCTCCCTAAATATTCAAGTTTTTTTCCACTTGGTTTTAAAAAGAACGTGCTTTCTTCACACTTGCCACTGCATCACCCCAATGAAACTGATTAACAGTGAAAGATATTAAACAAAGTCTTACACCCCAACAATTGTCAGGAACAATGACTTAAGAAAAGCGTGGCCCACTGATGCATTGCACTGGTACACCAATAGCCTGGACCATGAATTTTGTAAGCAGATCTGTGCTCACTGTGACCCAGTCAGTTCCCAATCACAGGTAGGCAGTCAGCAGAGGAGCTGAGCAAAAGGTAAGACACTACCACATTAGGGAAGGAGGAAAACTGTTGTACAAAAGTGACCTAAATCACCTCATAGACTGTCTTGCAGTAGTCATATACAAAATGGCACTGGCAAAGTCCTGTGAGTATGGCACCTGCCTGTCCTCTTGCCCAAGGAACCACCAATGGTGCTGGGGGCACAGGGCAGGATTTGGGGGGGGGGGGTGAAAGAGATACGAGAGAAGGAGGAAGTACAAACACATTTAGTTGTAAACATCTTGCAGGCAGATTGCAAACAAACTGAAGAATCACAAATGGGGGGGGGGGGGGGGGGGAGAAAAAGTAAGCATATTTAGAATTCCTCATTATGTGAATAATTTTAATTAGGATCAATACTGAATTGCAAAGGGTACAAATTAAACTGCACTGAGAGAAAGGAGTTACCCTTGATTTTGATTACGAATGAAACCCATTTCAGTTTGAGTTTGCTCTAGGTCAATGGTTGATCTCAACAGGACTTGAACAAACCAGATCTGCAGACCACCAATCTATGACTGTGGGTAAAAACAGAAAAACTGTATAAACACTAAAGTTCTTATAATATGTGCCTACACAACCTTTTGATAGTGTTGATAGTGACTACGGAGGAACTAGCACCCTTTAGTGTCAACATTTTAATACAGGATTGACCCCAGGAGCAATTAGGAACGAACTGCTTAAGTGTGCTGTTTCCCCTCCTTTATTTAATTCTAGTATCCAAAAAGGCTTTATACACTGTCCAATACAATACATTTCTGCTAACTATACAGCATAGAGTGGAAATGCATATTCAATGTATATCCAATGCGAGTGTAATATTACAAAAGGGCAATGTTCTTTTTAAAATAAATCTATAGTTTTGCATACTTTAGCAGCACTCAATAACCTCTAGTCTTTTTACAAATATTAGTATTTACACATTAATTATTTTGAGAGGCCAGTGTATCCGTTCATTATTTGTCATTGGTATAATTAGTGTAGATAGGTCGTGCTCAGTACTCAAATCTGCTTTAAACCATATTGCTTCACTGGCTGTCTGGATCAAGTGCACATCCCGGTCAAATCTAACATGTTTGGAAAACCAGTTCCAAGAGGATAACATTGTACAGTTAACATTTTCACTTATCTGGATGCTCCTACTCACTTTATTGAGGGATATCTCGATCATTTTTGATGTCTACTCTATTATTACTGTAGAATGTGCCTGTTGTTAAATGTCAAACCTCCAGGTACATTGAACGCTGGATTTCCCAGCGCTCGTGATCAGTGCAAGCTTCTTGTACTGACCACTTTCCGGGGCTGCCCATTCATTCAGTCGGAATTCAGTTATCACAAGATGATAACGCTGAACTGGCAGATTCCTCCGTGGATTCTCGGGAAAACCAGCAATAAAAATCAGGCACATCTCTTAAGGGGAGGACTGGAAAAGGACCAAAACTGGGCTTGTGAAGAGACTCGTCAACACTGCCATCAGCCACCATTGCTGCAGATCGGGAGCCTCCCGCGGCAAGAAGCGATCAAAGTGTAGACATGAAATAACACCATGTGGGAAACATTGCTTCTTCGTGCCTGAAACGGACATGCCGCTGACCACTGCCTCGGCTGCAGTGCCAGTGTCATCGTGCCCGTAGATTAAGACTATAACGCTTCAAACCAAACAATATCTACAAAATAAAAGTGGTATTTTTTTTTAAAAAAACCTCTCTTGCACAACTCCTGACTGCCCTAATGCCATCACCCAGTTACAAAATGAATGGGGGTAAGGAAGATCGCAGGAGACCTGCCTTCAGCTGTACTGCTCAGGTGAATTTAGTGGTCGTTTGCCAATCACTATATCCGAATTCCATTTTATATTCATCTCCGTACCACGCTATAGTATATTATACAATTGTCAACCAGAAATCTCACATCTTAAAGGGTAACAAGTTTAAATAACTTCAGTTCTGATTTCCTCCCAACCGTCCATAGCTCACATTAGTGACAATCACCTTGTGCTCAACAATAGGAATAATTCTTAAAAGTTCATGTATAGAACCATTTTCTCACTGTGCTAAACTGTATTCTTGGAAGCTGAATGAAATTTTAACCACACAAACCCACTTCTCATTCAAAAACAAATTAAATTTGTAAGCATTCTAGGGAATGTCTACTGTTTTACAATCTTGTATTTTTCTTGGCTACTTTCCAGTGTACTTGATTTTCTTGGTTACAAACTTGTAAAACTCCTCTGTTCTCTCAAACTTTTAAGCTCCTTTTGACACTCATTTGAAGTCCCTGTTATGTCTCAAGGTAATTGGCTCAACTTGGAAATTAAGGCAGCAAAGAATAGTCTGGGCTGTCAATTCATCGTATTAAAAAGTCTGCCTAACTGCCACCGCAATCAAATGATGAACACTTAATATTTCAGAGTTTTAAAAAAAATTATTGTTCAAATCAAAAACATTCTGCATTTTATTTTGATACTAGTGGATCTTGTCATTGTTCATTTGGCTAGTCTGGGGTCTGGAGCATGGTTTTGATGTTTCATTGTTAATCTGACCTGCACCTTTAAGACCCTTGCTTTAAACAGACAAATCCAGATAATTGCACCCATTTATAAAATCACTAAGGTCAATCTGTAGACAGTTGTAACTTCATGTAAATTTCAGGCTCCAGGTCAATCAGTGGTTTTGGTACTATTTTTTGATTATTTTGTATCTATAATGAAGTGTGACACTTTGGTTGCTACGCTGACACTTTTAGAAGATGGCAGCCAAGTAAAGAAAGCAATACAGAATTGAAGCATTTTACATTTTTAAAACAGCAGAGTAAATGAGCACATAATTGGCAGTGGTACTCCATTTTCGATGTTCCATTACATGGCACCGAACAGCGTTATATCTGGAGTACTTCTCAAACATGGTGATGCTGTCCAACCATACACTCTTGAACCAGGGGATAGCAGAGCTCCCCTTAGGTGCATGCAATTAGTTTCTGCCGGTGAAAAGTTAATGTCAAAATTGAGAGTCAGCTCTTTTCTAGCATTAGAAATTTAAAAGCAGCACGGCAAGTTATCAGAACACTTTTAAAACTTCATGCTTTAAGATCCTAAAAAGTTAACTTTACACAGGTGTAGTCACATTGCAGCTGATCCACTGTGAGAGAATGCTTGTTGCAGGCAATTTCACTCCTGGTGCCAAAAAGCAAAAGCAAAAAAAAAGATGGCCCAAGTTGGGATACAATTGAATCCAGTCACCAAACTCTGGGCAAGTAGCAATCTGGCTGATTGATCAGGCTTTACAGTTTTTGCTTGAAAAGCTTTTTTTTTAAAAAATAAAAAAAGAAGTTAATTCCAAAATTCTGGAGCATAAAGAAATGTTTTAAAACGATATACAGAACAAAAGAGCACAAAGTAAAACAATAGTTTGGCACGGTCAGAGAATGGTTGCATATGATTTATTATAAACAAGTCAAAATAACTTAATGGATACAGTGTATGACTGAGTGGATTCTTCTCAGAAATAGGGGACTTTGTGCTAAAAAGCATCGGCCCTTGCTCCAGTGTAGAATCCACTCAATCCCCCTTCACTTTGGCATATACTTTAACTACTTCTCTAATGGATTATTGCACCACCTGGTGTAGTACTGAACCACACAGACCAGGGAAGGTCCCAGGTTCAATCCTAGGATTATACAAGCTTAGTGTTTCTCAGCCAGGATGGAAGGTTGGGCACAACAATTGGCCTCAGTACCCCTTGGAGGGGGAAAAAAAAAGAGCCAGGATTCCCACTCCTGATCCGTATCCAGTAACCCTGCTGGAACATCCATGTATGTGCACATCTGAAAGCGAGGATAGGATTGGGCTTTGTTGTGGTGTCCTCTACTGTCCTACCGACGCTCACTGATTAGCCACACACACAAAGAATTCCCACTTGAGCAAGGTACCCTACTGGAGGGGAGTGGGGGGGGTTTGCATCTGTAGAACCATACCCCAAATGTGAGCAAGTGCCCTAGAAAGAAAAATAGGAGAAAAAATAAATTGTTGACAGCATGTTTAGATACCAGATCTCATGGTATCACAATAATCAGTGAAGGGTAAAAACCTTTCATGGAAATGACGGAATACACTTAAAGCAAATAGACTATCCTTCCTGTAGCTAGCAGGTACGTAAATGTATTGGTCCCCGATAAACCTATTCCAGAAAGGTACTCATTGCAGTGAGTGCCCGTAAGTACAGTTTTCTTCTGTAAAAGACGGACAGAAACATACTTCCTATTTACAATAACTGAGATATTATGCACATCTCAAGTAGTTTCTACAGATTGAGGCAGTAACTTTCCTGCGTTGACGCTGTGCTTGTCTTGTTATCACGAGCGATTCTTCAAAATGACAGGTACTGCAAGGTAATGGAAAGCCACTTGTTAATGTTTTCATTCTAAGCTTGGAAAAGCACACATTGCACCACAAATATTAACACCAGCTCAGAGAATCTTGCCAACAACTATCCTGTTCCCTAATGCAAAACTTATTTACCAGCAAACGTGAACAGTGGTTCCTTAAAATGGACAATATTAAAAGAGAAAAAGAAAGAATTTAAAAGAATCCATTCTGTATTCTAATATTTCTTCCACTGTTTTCTGACAAACAGTTCAACTTTAATAGTTTTCCACAGAATTAATTTTATCTTGCGTATTTAATTTCTCAAAAAAAGTACTTTGCCTTCCTCCATGGTCAGTGGATATATGCATTATAGATTGGAGTCTTTGTTAGATGTTTATTATTCTTAATAACAGTGCTTTTAAAAAAATAGCAGACACTTAACAGTAATGTGGTAAAAGGAAACATCTTATAGAGATAATCATAGGAACAAGAGCTTCACATAACACAAATTGCAATGAAAGCAGTTTATTTCCTCTCTATCAGAATACTGGGAAATAAATAATAACCTCCTCCTCCTCCTCCTCCTCAGTATGGCTGAGGAGGAATTTCAACTGGAGCATGGTAGTCACTACAGAACTTGTGAGGCTGTATTTATTTTAAGATGACAAACATACTTACTGATGATGACTAACAAGACAATTACGACGACCACTGCCACGATGGCCTTCATCTAAAATGGAAAAGTTAACAAGGTCAAAAAAAGTAGTACAATGCAACCTTTCCTGAACCTTTGTTAAACAGTGATATTTGTAGTTACAGATGCATTTGTTTATTTATAGTTTAGGAATTGTGTATTCAGCTATAGTTTTAAGTCCATTTCCTTTGTTGCTTCTTTTGAAGCATCTGATTTTTATTTGTGTGCATGTAATGTCTAGACTGGGGGTTTAGGAAAAATTGTATTGTATAAGTAATCCAGAGATTAGACTAGGAATGGAAGCATTGTCGTGACTCGCCTTTGAAGTGACATATCTACCTACTTGATGGAACAGTGTTTTTCTAATGAAAATAGCAACAATAAGTAGGTGCCTGGTCATTTACTGAGTTTCTTGCATCTCTCTTGCACCCCTGTTATACTTTTCCTTGCCAGTGAAAGAAAGAACTTGCATTTATGTAGTGCCTTTTATGACTTCAGGACGTCCCAAAGCACTTTACAGCCAATGATGTACTTTTGAAATATGGTCACTGTTGTAATGTAGGAAACACAGCACCAATTTGTGCACAGCAAGGTCCCACAAACAGCAATGTAATAATGATCACAATCTGTTGTTTAAAGTGATGTTGGTTGAAGGATAAATGTTGGCCAGGACACCAGGGAGAACTCCCCTGCTCAAAACTAAAAATAGTGCAATGGGATCTTTTACATCCACCTGAGAGGGCAGACGGGGCCTCAGTTCAACGTCTCATCTGAAAGACGGCACCTCCGACAGTGTAGCCAGCCTGGAGTGTCAGCCTAGAGTTTGTGCTCAAGTCCCTGGAGTGAAGTACTGGCTCCACTTGTGTAGCCATAGAAGTGCAGGCGCCCTCAAGTTTTAATAAAGCCCTTTCACGTCTTAAAAAGTAATTTTTTTTTTAAAACAAAAAAAAGTAGTTTTGTATCTGAATTTATAAAGCTTCTTTGTGAAACCCCCATTTTGTCTGTTTGGTGTTGCACAGCCTGGAATGGAGCGATACTGAATCAAGGGGTTCCTTCAGAGCACATCTGCTTTATGTCGCTGGTATCAGTGTTTTCAGATGACGAGTTCTGTAGGTGTAGATTTTTTTTTATATATAAAGTTAAAATTTAAATGAAAAAATAAACACATTAAGGAGGCCCACTGCAAGTAATAAATTCTAAAGCCACCCCCTCTTTTAAATGCATGTTAATTAAAACTGAAGTACCTATTACAAAATAGAAATATCTTTGCATGGGTCTTTGGGAGCTTTTTTTCCCTCCCAAGACACATTTTTAAGATTATTTAGACATCCATTCACTTAAACCCTGTATTACACCTCAGTGGCTGTATCACTGTACAAAACTCCCAAACAACAAATGTTTCAACACAAGCTTCCAAAAAGTCATTATGCCACAATCTTCGGGTAAATAAAAGAACAGAAACGGCAGGGGGGGGGGGGGGGGGGGGGAGAAATAAAACTATTTTAGGAGTAAATACAAGGGTCAAAAAGGAGTCACTATTATGAAGTTTCAGACAGCTTGTTTAAAGATAGTTAAATAAACCCTTTTGTATTCTTTATGATTTACTGATCCTGCTGCCAAAATGCAACAAATCATCAAAGGCATCTCTCAAGGGTGAAGAAAGGGTCAGCTATCTACCAGTAAAATGTTACAGGAAATAGCTTTTCACATTTCACAAATCTCTAATCCAGATAGTGTTGTACAAAAATTACAAACAGGACAAAAATATTTCCCATTCATATTTCAGAATCTGATTTCACAGTGAACAAATACATTTATCTGTGACAAACTATTAGAAACTCCATGTCACAGATCTTATCTGGACATGATTAGGACATAGGAGTCATGGATAAGTCGTCCCTCGGTAGGTAAAAAAACGAATCAAAGACTCAAGTGGTCATGTCACAGATGCAACCAAATCAATCTTCACAGTTTGAGACTCTGTTAACTGGAAAAGACCAGACAAACTTTAGACTTAGTTTTCAGCTAACCACAGGCAAATTTGTTTGATGTGGCTGCCACCTCCAAAATGGATATTGTGACCTAGGGGCACTGAACAAAAGAAAGGAAAGAGAGGCTTAAAATACATAGATGGGATGGAAACATCAAAAGCAAAGTTAAAATAAAAGTAAAAGGGAAAGGAGAAAAATTAGGGAAGTGGAAGCGTTAACTTTCTTAGTCTCAATTTAAGGTGTATAGGGCTAGTATGACAGTAATAAAGCTACTCCCGATATATAGAAGTAGCCTAACATTGCTGTAATATTAAGATTTGTTTGCATTAAGTATGTGAGGTGAAGACTTTCAAAAATGGCTAGCCCACAAGACTGCAATTTCCATGAATCTGCCAGCACTCAACAGGTGAAAGGCAATGTATATTTGCTCTGCAATATTGTGCACTCATCTAAAGTATAAATTAATTTCCATTGGTTTTATGCACCACAGTCTACTAGGAGCACGTCTTCATGTGCTGTAACACCAAGTTACATTAGGGCAATTTAGGTAACAATGCATTTAAGCTGTAAGGCTGTATCTACATGGACATTTCTATTCACAACAGAAAAACAGGATTGTACAGAAATTAAAAAAGGAGGAAACTGCTGCTCTAAAGAAGAAGATGTAATGTATTTCATTACTAGCACCAGCACCAACTTGCATTTATATAGCTCCTTTGGTGTAAAAGGCATTCCAATGTGAGGGAAGGCAAAGTAAAGCCACAGAGGAATCTGTAAATGAGGATGATGGTGATTTGGAATTCAATGCATTTGGGCACAGGGAACCAGCAAGAAGTAAAGGTGAAGTGATCAGAAGGAACATTTGAGAGAGGAAGGGAAAGTTAAGTTCAAGTGGAGTAGGCTGAACTTGTCCCTTCCTCCTATGCCTCCAAGAGGTGCCAGGGGCTTAGGCACTTTTCTCCCCTTCAAATTTTCTCTTCTCTCTCCCCTCCTCCCCACCCCACACCCATCCCCCCTCCAATAAAAGACACAACAGGCTCTATTTAACACCTTCTTACTTGAAGCAGAGTGGGTCTAGAACCTGCAACAGTCCCCACTGCATGGCACTGAATATTGGCTAATGCTCAGCCCCACCATGTTGCCTCAAAACACATTATTGCTGCACAGGTTGGAAATCAAATACAAAAGCTTGATCAACTTAAATTACAGTATATAGGTTCTGTAAAGGGAAGAGTTACAAATAAAAGAAAAACAATGTCATTTTGATAGGAGGAATAAGAAGGCGACTTATTCCTTGGAAGGTAAGACACTAAAATACGTAGAGGAGGAAAGAGATCTGGGAATTCAAATACATAAATCACAAAGTTGCAAAACAAATTGATAAGGCCATGAAGAGTGCAACCAAAGTACTGGGTTTCATTTCTACAGGAATAGAATGCAATAACAGAGTAAGTGTTACATTTATATAGACCCATGGTTAGACCACACTTGGGAGTATTGTGTGCAATTCTGGTCTCAATGTTACAAAAGGGATATTGAAGCACTGGAGAAAGTGCAGAAAAGATTTACAAGGATGCTACCAGAATTGAGATCATCAGCAACTATCAGGGAAGATTGAGCAGGCTGGGGCTCTTTTCTCTGGAAAAGAGAAGACGAAGAGGAAACTGGATAGAGGTCTTTAAAATTATGACGGGTTCAATAGGGTGGATTTAGATAAACTGTTTCCACCTGTGGTTGAGTCCAGAACAAGGGAGCATAAATATAAGATAGCCGCTTACAGATCAAAAAGAATTTATGGAGGAATTTGTTTACACAGAGTGGTGAGAATGTGGAACTCGTTGCCACATGGGGGGGGTTGAAGCAGATAGCACTGACAAATTTAAGGGGAGGCTTGATGTATACATGAGGGAGAAGGGAATAGAGGGATATGGAGATTGGATGGGAAGGGGTAATTAAAGTAGGAGGAGGCACATGTCAAGTATAAACACTGGTATAGACCAGTTGGGCTGAATGACCTGTTTCTGTGCTGTAGATTCTACATAATTTAATCCATGGAGGTGTTCACTGTATATCAGAAAGAAAGATAACAGGGAAGATGCAAAATAAATGGTGTAGAAATGAAGTCTGTAAGACCCACATTCTAAGCATACAAGACACTTTCACAACTTTACTAAAGAAATTCTGTTTCACTTTTATAGCTGCCTTCACATCAAGTCCAAGCTTTGTTCAGAAAATAGATCACATTAATATTTCCTTCATTCCCAACAACTTTTACATTTGAGAAAGTGTCTGATTCAAACAAAATTTTAATGTTTGTGGTTCTTGCAGCAGCTGTAAGAAATTTACAGGCTGTATTAACAGCAGCACTAGTTTTAATTCACAAACACAGTCTAGTCCCATTATGTAACAAATGGTACTCCAGTACTTTTACACTTATACCTTTTTATTACTATCCTCTCTGCAAATTAAGCACAAAGACCTAATTCTTCAAAGGCCTCCAATATTATGCAACATATCTGAATATTGAAAGGTAATTGACAACACAACACGATTATACTATTCATTATCTTATGCACAATTAAATTATTGAGTTCCATATATTTCTCTGAATGGAGAGTCTCTAACCACCTTCAAAAAGTCACATCATCCTCAAAGCTTAACTGTTACATTTTTTAAAAAGTGCATTTTAAAACACAGTCCGGAAACACTATCATTCATGTGGCATCGGAAAAGTCAGTCAAAACCCATAAATTCTTTACAGGGTACACCTAGCACTTTGTAAATGAGTACAGCCCTGTAGCTATTCTACTCAAATAATCAATTCTAGGCTTCTGAAGCATTCAAATTTGTTTTATATGCACTTCACCAGAAACATGCTGTCCTCTACCATCCACACTTTGTTACAGAACCTGTAATTAAAGGCTATTTATGATGGGCCAGTAAAAAGGTAAAAAACACTGGGGTCAGTTTTGAGGTTGTGGACTACTTACTAGTCTTCGTGAAAAGGAATACATTTATCTAGTTAATTCAGGTTCTAAAGCAATTGTTATATAAAATAAATGGCAACAATGAATCTTGCACACAATTAATAATGGAATCATGAATAATTTGAAGAATTTAACTCCATTTAGTGCCAGAATTAATGCTGGCATTGGTTTTTCACAGATTTCTTTGTATTTTTAATTGCTTCATTGTTATTTCCAGTAAGCACACACGAGTGGTACTTGCTGACAAATGCATTTCACAGTAACCTCACTGTTCACAAAACCAGCACTAAAATCTACCTTGCTGCCGAGTGATACAAAGACAATTTAATCCTCATTCAATTTAATCCTCATATGAAAAAGATACATGTTGTCTATGGACTAGCGAACATGAAATTAACACAACTAGTTTGTCAATTGGTACAACATGCCACAAATTCTCACTTTTGAAGGATTCAAAAAGCAGAAAAAAGTCTGAAGAAACAAACTATTTAGAAGTGTTCAGGTTTACTATCTGAGTACAGTACAATTAGGTTTTTGTTTTGATGCTACAGCTTCCCATCCCTTTACTAAGTTACTGTAGGGTGCATTTGCAATACATACACTGTTCATGTGAAGCAAGTGTTTCATACTGACACTGTCATCATGTAAATGCAGACCAAATCTGAAGGCCTGTCCTGACACCTGAGTGATGTGGCGTGAGATCCCTTTCTCCAGGGAGTCTCATTCAGCTTTGTTGTGGTGTATTTTGATCAAGTGGCCATTCTTCATGTGTCAGCTAGACAGTGAATGTTGGCAGGCAATGCAACTGCAATGGGCCTCAAAGCTATGCCGTATCCTATCCTATCCTGGCCCGATGGCTGCAAATGCACTTCAAGCAAAGGTTGCTGGATAGCGATCAGGAGTTGGAAATTTTCTGAGCTGATTATTCACTCCCTAACCTATCATTTTTTTTGAAAGAAAGAAATCACTTTCATTTATATAGCACCTTTCACGTCCTCAGGACATCCCAAATCACTTCACAGACAATGAAGTACTTTGAAGTGTAGTTACTGTTGTAATGTGGGCAAATGTGGCATCCAATTTGCACACAGCAAGGTCCCACAAACAGTGAGATAAATGGCCAGATAATCGGTTTTAGTGACAGTAGTTGAGGGATAAATATCGGTCAGGACACTGGGGAGAATGCCCCTGCTCTTCTTCAAAATAGTGCCATGGGATATTTTATGAGGGGGCAGACGAGGCCTCGGTTAAACATCTGATCCAAAAGATGGCACCTCCAACAGTGCAGCACTCCCTCGCTGAAGTGTCAGCGTAGATTATGTGCTCTGTAAAGGAGCTTGAACACACAACCTACTGACTCAGAAGTGAGCGTGCTACCAACTGAGCCATGGCAGACACCCAAAAATACTAAGTGCTATCAGATAGGAGCAACATTTTAAAACTTGATCTTAAAACTGGCGTATATTATCATTTTTTATAAATGGCAAATATTTTGTTGCCAAAAGGGCTCCACATCAGAGCAACCTCAGCCAAACGGTTATCCTTATATGTATTGAATGGTAACTTGATGGCGCTTTTAAATACTACCTATGTTGGTACTAGGTATACACCTAACCTGAAAGTTATAATTTTTTGAAAAATACAGAATTATGGAATTCTCCAAGTTCCTGACTCAATATTTCAGAGAAGTGGACACGCTTAAGCAGTACAGGACCAAGGGAATCCACCTGCTGTGGCTCTAGAGGCTTCATACCATTAGCAATCGGACTGGCATTGTTATAGACCATTTCTATACCAGTTACATATCAAACATTGAGTAGGTTTTATTATTACAAATGACATTATAGTCCACAGTATAATTTTAGATTTAGAGCGCACATTGTTTCAGCTATTCTGGCTGTGCTGTTTCACTTAGAACTATGTTCACTGAAACACCTAACAGCACACCTGGGCATGCTACTGGCAGGACCCCCCAGGCCAATGGGCTCTATTAATTCCGTGAAGAGACAGGGTCCTCCTTTCAGGTAAGCCCTATGCCCCAAGAGTCATTATCTTGGCCTTCTTGACATTTATACTTAGCAATTATCTCAGGCCCAGTAAATTTCAAACATCTGCACACTTTCCACATCACTCACCTTACACTCCCTCCACCACATCTGACGTCGTAACTGCTTTGCTCTGTTGCTGAAAACCGTGGCATTATCGGATAAACTTTCTGCAAAAAAATGAAAAAAAAGTGTAGAAGCCTGCATATCGGTTTAAATTTGTTCAATAACTCAAATCCTAATACCAAACTTTTGAGTGTCACAATGATTCTTGAGCTCCGGGAAAACAATTTTAAAAAGGACGGTGAAATTGGAGGCTTGGTTACTAGAAGTTCATACATTTATGTACAGCTCAGGTATCTCTTTGTAGTAAGCTGTGCATTTTCTTCTCCTCGATTGTTCAAACTACATCAGCAATCCCATCAAAATGTGTTTATTTTTAAAGTGCAATGCTGTCAATTATACAACATAAAAAGATTAATAATTAAAAACTATGTAAAAAAAACCTGTCTGGAATATCAGCTATCACCCAACTTAAGTAGGACCCCACCCTGCCAAATTGTCGATATCCCCAAAGGCTCCTTCAGCTGCAACTATCTACAGTCACCTTGATTATCCACAAGAACATTTGTGGGATTTGTTTTACATAAGCCGGGTAAAAGACAATTGAATGTTGTTAATTGACTTTTCAGAGACTCTGGGTCTAGCAGGATAGGTAATGGTTATCTGGATGCCTTGTATTTGGTACAATTTACTATTCATGCAGCTCTGGTGTTGGCTGCCAACAGTTTTTCCATACACCCCAAAAAGCCCACATCAGATCTGATGCTTATAACCATCACAAACTGAACGGTACATCACCTAGACTAGGAACATCAGACAGACTAGGGAACGTCTCCCCACCACCACCCCTGGCTCTACTGCAAGATACAACTGAAGTGCTTGAAATTACCCAGAGGCCAGGTAACAGAACGCAAACCGATATATCCAGGGTTGAGTTGCAGAGGCGCAAGGAGATGCTGCTAATGCTCCACAGCGGCATCTGTTGGCTACATTGTTCCACAGTGCACGTCCATGCAGTGGGAAGGAGAATGATGGTAATGTACTCAAACATTTTAAAATGAGCTGTACCCCAGGGTAGTAGTGTGGGAGGTAGTAGCAATTTTGATGTAATGGGTCAGAATACTACTATCAGATAAACTTTAAGTGATTAAAAAGGTTACCAAAACTCATGCCCTACAGTTTCAAAAGTATACATGGGCATAAATAACTATGGTAAACAGGTATTTTTTTTAAAAAGCATATTTCTTCCCCATTTTTTCCCCTCCTGACTGTGCTCATCATCTCTGCACATCTTCCTCAGCTGGGAGGATGGAATGATCTGAGCTACAGATTTCTCTACAGCTGTTCCCAATATTGATCGTTGTTTAGTCATTTTGGTAGTAAGGTGGGGCATAAGGCAGCCTATCAGTCTAGTTGAGAATTGCCCAATTTTATTACACGCAAACAATTTAGTTTTGACTCAAACCAACAATCTTCCAGGCAAGAGTCGCATGCTCAGCTGCCCAGTAGATTGCGAGACTAGTAATGGGTGGGCAGATCTCCTCCGAGAGACTTGCAGCAGTACTGGCTCCAGACTAACGGGTAGAATTCTGCAACAGAGGAAACCACTACTGTTTGTAAAGCAAATCTGGGTTGGAAACTTATCCGAGTAGTTTTAATGAGTGGCTGTCAAAACCTCTCTAAATTAGCATTCCAAGATAAATTCTCACATTAAGTGTTTGCTTAATTAAAACAAGCTCTTGACATACTGTTTATATTTCATCTTTCCCAATGCAGGCACAAGAAAAGTGGACACTTCTTAAAAAAAAAAAATTTGCTCTAGAATAGATTCAACCACTGTGCAGATATTGTAAATACGCCTTAGTGGGTCGTTCATGCTAAACCATCCCATGCCATGATTAGCGACTGCTGTAACTAGCACAACTATGTGAAAATAAGTATGTTTTGACTGTTCTGAAGGAAAGAGGTAATTATCCCCCACAGTTCAGTTCTGGAAAACAGCATTTAGTGGATCAACTGCCATCACAACTTCAATAGACTTCGGATCACAACTTCAATAGACTTCTCTTTCCAGGCAGCACAATCAACATTTTCCTGTTAAGAATATATACTAAATATTGTTTGTAGTAAAGTAATGAAATGTGCCCAAAACCTGCAGAGTTTATTGGTAGTTTATAGATAATTGTTTTTCCCTTTCTCCTAGATGGAACACAGATCTTTTTTGATTAAATTTTCTCTCTCAAAATATCACTTAAATCTGGTCTGAAAATTTAGGACCCTCTGCATTGACCATTGCACATTTATAATGAATTTAAAAGTTACTAAACGCAAATTATTTGAATGTGCCATTTAAAAGATTTAAAACTTGTAAACCAAATGTTTCTGCTATTAATGTATATCAAAGAAAGATTATCTATTTCTAATCACCAGCAGTCGTAGAACTTTTCACTTGTTATTACAACAATAACCTAGTAAACAGCAGTCAATATGACTTTTGAAGGGAAAGTGACAAACCAAGCAGACTGGAGAAAAACCCTGTGGTGCGATGTACCCAGACTTCCAAAGGACATCTGAAAAGTTCCACGTCAAAGGCTACTACGATTAAGCTCAAAGCTGTAGAGATTCAGCATAGATCTTGGGAACGAATAATAAACTGGCTGAAGGAATCGAAAACAATGGGTGTTTGTTAAAGAAGTAATGTCGGGGTGAGGGTAAGAGTTTTGAGTGGGGGCCCCCCCCTCAAGTCTGAGTGTTGGGACCACGACTGTTTCTAATTTAAGTCAATGTCTTGGATTCAAATTAGTTGAATTCACAGATAATACCAAACTAAATCTGAAATGCAGATTTACCAAAATGATTGCTTAATGGGTTAAATTATAAAGGACATGTTGCCCAAACTTGGGTTGTATTCCCTTGAGTTTAGAAGGTTGAGGGGTGATCTAATCAAGGTATTTAAAATGATAAACGGATTTGATAGAGTAGATACAGAGTAGCTATTTTCTCTGGTGGGAGAATCCAGAACAAGGACGCACAATCATAAAATTAGAGCTCAGCCATTCAGGAGTGAAATCAGGAAGCACTTTTTCACGTAAAAGTTAGTGGATATCTGGAACTCTATTCCCCCAACAAGGCTGTAGGGGTTGGGTCAATTGAAACTTTCAAGTCTGAGATCGACAGATTTTTAATTAGGTAAGGGTATCAAGGGCTATGGATTAGGCGGATAAATGGAGTTGAGGTACAGATCAGCCATGATCTAATTAAATGGCGGAACATGCTCGAGGAGCTGAATTGCCAATTCATGTTCCTATATGTAATGCATTTTCTGGGACATGAATCCTGTTTTCAACCCTTGTCATTTGGGTTCCAATCCAGCTCAGACTCTTGAGATGAAAGTGTATTTTGCTTGTTGGCTGTAAGAACCTGGGCAGTTTCAACTCAGTTGTAGAAGGTATGAATCCCCCACACAATACTACTCTAATTTGGTGCAAGGATAACCAGTGTAATAAGTGGAAAGAGTCACATTGGTACTGGTGGGGGATGCTTTTCAGAGGTTAGGACTGAGGCACATTGTTAGAGCTGAGCAGAGGGAACTTTACTGTGTATTTACAACAAACAACAACTTGCATTTATATAGCGCCTTTATTGTAGTAAAATGTCCCAAGGCACTTCACAGGAGCGTTATCAAACAAAATTTGACACCGAGCCACATAAGGAGCTATGAGGACCAAAAGCTTGGTCAAAGAGGTAGGTTTTAAAGGAGGAGAGGTAGAAAGGCAGAGGTGTTTAGGGAGGGAATTCCAGAGCTTAGGGTTTATGCAGCTGAAGGCACGGCTGCCAATGGTAGAGCGATGAAAATGGGGATAGGCAATACGCCAGAATTGGAGGAGCGCAGAGATCTCAGAGGGTTGTAGGGCTGGAGGAGGTTACAGAGATAGGGAGGGATTTGAAAACAAGGAGGAGAATTTTTTTAAAAAAGAGGTGTTCCCAGACCAGGAGCCAATGTAGGTCAGCGAGCATAGGAGAATGGGACTTGGTGCGAGTCAGGATACGGGCAGAGTTTTGGATGAGCTCAAGCTTATGGAGGTTGGACGGCCGGCCAGGAGAGCATTGGAATAATCGAGTCTAGGAGGTAACAAAGGCATGGATGAGGATTTCAGCAGCAGATGAGCGGAGGCAGGGGTGGAGCCAGGTGATGTTACGAAGGTGGAAGTAGGCGGTCTTGGTGATGGAGAGGATATGATGATGCAAAAAGAAGTCAGTTCATTACGGAATTAAAGTAAGGGACACTCCTTACCAGATTTGTCCTGTAGCTCATCAAGTCGTTCTCCTCGTTCAATCACTCGAGTGATGTTCTCCTGCATCACATCAATAACTTCATCTACTTGATTCTGGACACTGACAAAATAGGAAACAAAAATCAATTCTCAAAAGGTGACTTGAATTATTACAGCTTCCCAAAAACTACCCTCTCTTATATATGCTCATGAACCTTTTTCCTCCCCATTTGTGACTAAGAAACAATTGAAAAGCCATGCATGGATATAACCCTAGATATCCTGATTAGGCTAGAAGTTAATCATCTGCACACCAAATAAGAATAACATTTTTTTTTAAAAAGGATTTTATATACTTGCAATATGGCAAATATTCAATTTACCTTACAACGCTAGATCACTTAACATCAACTTTTCTGGAGGTGTAAAACAGCAGTATATTATAAGCCATTATTCAACCACACCATTATTAGCTCATTCACTACTCACTGCCACTGTGTGACATCACAAGCTATCCATTACATCTAATGGTTAGTTAAAATGTTCAGAGCTGAATCTAGCAAACAAACATTTCTAAGGGAGAAAACAAAGAAGTGACACCAACAAATTCAATATATTATATTTGGACTTTCAGATGACTTTCAATAAAACTGATCAAGAAACCTATGGCTACGGTGAATCCTCATAGGATAACGAGGGAAATAGTAAAGTAAGCAATGAATTGGCTAGATCAGTGCAACTAACTTGACGTTGAGGGAAATACCAAGCAGTGTCTGGCTCAAAGGCCACTCATGACTGGGCCAGAAATTGCTGAAATGGTGCATCTCGCGGTGAGCGATATGAATTGGACTTTTTATTTCACCCTTCAGATTGTACTATATTTGCGCTGCAAATTGCTGGAAATGCGAATTGACAATGGTGCAGAAATGTCAACATTGCATCTGGAATCTCATGGACTTTCTCCTTAACCAAACAATGGGATAGAGAAAGAAACAGAGCGAATGACAGAAGGAAATAACGTAAATTAGAGTCAGAAAGAGAAATAAAGGGGGAAAGAAAGAATGGATTGAGAGAGAGAAAAAGACAGAAAAGTAAGAAAAAAATTTTTAAAAGCATAAGACAAGGACATTGTAATCCATTTGTGTTTGGGCATTGTTGTATTGGTCCTCGAGAAGTTATGCATGAATGGCAGGGTAGATTTGCAAAATGTAGAAACATTCTTGAGCCATGAAATATTGAACCAGCATGATCAGGAACAGTGGAACTGCTATCATAGGAACATAGAAATTGCTAGATGAAAAAGACCATGATCCATTTAGTTCACCTTCTACCATCCTGGTAGTCACATGATAACAACAATAATGGAGTTGTTGACTAATCATAGCAATTAATCTCTCTCAATTAGTCTACAACAGACCCAGACATAAGGTGAGGAAACCCCAGTGGAGGAGAGCTTTGGGAACCATAGGTCTAAAGTCACCTTTTTCCTCCCAAGAATACTACACTTATCACATCATGTCTCAAATTACTCATATGCTGTATTCCAAAATGTTACTTTCTGAAAAATTTATCTAATTTGTATTTCTGACTGGCGAAATAGCTTTGCATCCTGAAAATTATTGCCTTCAGACACTAGCAGGAGTGGCAAGAGTGGCACAAAAATACTGCCAAGACAGATCAAAAGTTTTAACAATCCTCATGGAACAATTCACTACCTGCGGGAATGAGACTCCATAATTTCAATGGTCCCTTTCTGGGCCAAGGTTGAGTGGCATGTCAGGACCATAAATACGTTATTAACAACAGGGTCCTTACGACATGAATTACGAGCCATAAATGGCTGTGGTTAGATTAATTCACATTAACGGCCTAAATCCAGCAATTTCATGACACTCAATTTATTTCAATGGGGAGGCTCACGCTGAGGTTGCTATATTTTTGGTTTTGTCAAGGCTAATGGTGGAGTGGTGCAAATTATCCAACAATTTGTGGAGAATCAGAACTCATGGCGTATCTCTTCTTCGCCACAAATTGCTGGTTTTTTTTTTAACGAACTATATAAAGGCGAGCAATTTCTGGGCCAATGTTTCTACATATTGTACCACAGTAGGTGGGGCTCTAAGCTTGCGATACCCCATGTGGCAAGCATGACAATGCGACAATTGCCAAGTGGAATCCAGGAACTTCCAGGTGGGAGAAGAGGGTCTATAGAGTCAATAGTTCTATTAGAACGATGTAAAAGTCCTATTTTTTTTAAAAAAAATAGAACACTTTCATATGCTGAGATAAAACTGTCTCTTAAGGCTACTGCCTTGCTTTTTCTTACTCGCTAGCAGAAGAGACACATCAACACAGCCAGGACACGAATGGAGGCTCAGAAACAATGGACTAGTAAGTCGTCGAACTACAGGTAAAAGGGAGGCATGCCATGCCACAAATGCCCCCCATGGCTGTATTATGAGTGCCACAGAATTAACTTGCACAAAAAACAGTTGTTAATGGTAGTTGTTTTCATTGTCCACTGGGCTACATAAGGAATTAGTCGCAAGTCCTCCATTGTTCATTTATGGTTTTAAATTATCCTGCCGCATACATTGTAAATGTAATGTCTAAGTCTACCACTGTTGGAAAACACATTTTTCTTAGAAAATAAATAAAATTCAGAGACAAAGCAATTGGTTGAATGAATAGCCAATGGAACACTGAGAAATATAATGAATATCAGTGTTAAAATCAAATTTAACACAATGAGGTATATATCATTACATAAAGATGGACCAGGGAAACAGCTGGTGAGATTTCTGGCCATTAAAAGCATCCTTGCGTTGCAAGGGAACGATTGCCGGTTATGTACTTGATTGCAAGTTCATGGAAATGAAATGGACATTTAATAAAGCATTAGTGAGATCGCAAATTGAGTACTGTGTTTGCTTTTGGTAACCAAGGTTGTGAAAACAGTGGAAAAGGGGTCAGAAGAGGACAACGAAGATGATTCCAAGTTTTAGATCACTGACCTATGAAAAGAGTCAGATCTGTTCTTAATGAAAAAAAAGATTAAGGATATACATGATCCAAGTTTTAAAAACACACATATGAAAATCAACAGGGTGGCTGTAGAGGTATTTTGTGTTCAACTAGTGAACAATGGATCACGGTAAAGTTGACTTGAGCAGTAATTTGTTCACATTTATGGAACAGACTGCCATGTAGCACAGTGACTGTAGACTCAGTTGAAGCATTCAAGAAAGGAAATGGAAATATTTCAAATTCAGCATGGGGTACAGGCTTGACGCCAGAGCAGAAGGGAGCTGAAAATGATCTCAGTGGGTGCAACAACAAGGACCTAAATCAACAGGACCAGCTCAATGGTCTTTTCTTATTCCTACATTCTTATTTTTACAAGTCAGCTAACATTACATTTGAATCAATGAAGCTTATATGGTGAAAGTCTAAATGGTTCTTTAATTGCTGACAATTAAGACGTGCCTACTTCCAGTCAATTTAAATTTTATTCCCTGCTTTAGCAGGTATGAAAGATGGAGTAAAATACTCACTATTCTACAAAATCAATTTCTGTTCTCATAGTCCTTTTACATTTCCTCTTTCATTCTCCATTTGGAAGTTTTTATGTAATGCGGTAATTTCTTAATATTAAAGAAATCATTTATCATGACGAGGTGGTGCAGTGGATTAGAATGATGCCTTTTCACCCTCGGCACCTGGATTTGGATCCAGCCAGACTGACGGGATAGAAGTCAACCCTCTCTGTCTCATAACTGAAGGTCTTAAATCTCAACAGTCGCAGAGGACAGAACAAAACTGAACATAATTCATCACTAATTGACAACAGCAGTGCTCTTTTGAGATTGTGTGTTGAGGCAGAATACATGGAGCTTTACTCTACATATACTTATCAGGAAAGGCTGAACAAACTGGGACTCTTTTCTCTAGAAAAAAAAAGAGAAGGCCGAGGGGTGACCTGATAAAGTTCTTTAAGATTATGAAAGGGTTTGATAGGGTAGACTTAGAGAAAATGTTTCCACTTGTGGGGAGGCCAAAACCAGAGATCAAAAATATAAGATAGTCACTAATAAATCCAACAGGAGAAATTTCTTTACCCAAAGAGTGGTAACAATGTGGAACTCTATCACAAGAAATAGTTGAGGCGAATAGCATAGATGCCTTTAAGGGGAAGCTAGATAAGCACATGAAGGAGAAAGGAATAGAAGAATATGCTGATAGGGTTAGATGGAGGGGTAGGAGGAGGTTCGTGTGGAGTATAAACGCTGGCATAGACCAGTTGTATGTATATTAAAGCCTTGCTATTTCTGACCAGTATGTCTTTGAAATGAATATACAAATAGAAAAACTGTTCAGTTCCCTAGAGTGTACACTCTATTTTGATGAGCATAAAATTTACTTCAAAAGCAATCCATTGTGTCAAGTATTGAGAGATGTTTTACTTAATATAAAACCAACACTTCACCCACACAGCGAGGACAGGGGCCCGTTGATTCTGGCTGCTGGTCGCACTATTTTTTGTCCTCTTTCTTTATGTCTAAAAGTGCATTATAGATGTATAAGAAATAACTTTCAACAAAAGTACTATAAAATGAAAGAAATTAAAACTGTATCCTCAACTGGTCTTCCGCTGAAGTTATGGCAGATGAGTGGGAAAATCCCTGCAGAAATTGACCCCCTCAATAAATCATGGAGCTATTATGAATTTTTAGAAAAGATATATAAATAAACACAAAGCAATGAAGTTTACTCAACATTATGCTAAGGCCATCCCCACCCCCTCCCATTTGTAAATTTGAATCACTGGACCACAGCATTTTTGGATTTGCAACTCTGCTGAAATGAGCTGCAACTGTGGTGGTCCTTATCTGCTGCAGTGTTCGGGGGCTAGTGAACGGAGCAACTAGTAATTCCTCCAAATTTGGAGACGATACAAGTACTATTAAACAAATGTGATCTAATTCAGGTTGCAATATCATTGTGGAGAAAAAGGGTCATATCAGTTCCATTAAATTATCAACTAAAATTCTCCCATTCTAAATAGTTAACATAAAAGGTTAACAAAAAAATTCCTTGCAACACTTGCAGACAGCAGTATTTCAAAGGATAGCAAAACCGACCCTTACCCAGATGCAGTTTTAAAAACATCTAAACGATTGAAGGCATGAATTGCCAATGATGAAGCAATGCCAAATGTGGTTTGCACATGGTAAAAATATTTAAGCTTTAAATGATACGAGGCCAATTTTGTGAAAGTCTAAGTCATCCAAAAAAATCCTAAGCTGCAATTGAACAAACCATATTCTTGATACGAGTACTGATGAAAGAACATTGACCCAAAACATTAACTCTGTTTCTCTCTCCACAGATGCGGCCTGACCTGCTGAGCGTTTTCAGCATTTTCTGTTTTTATTTCAGATTTCCAGCATCCACAGTATTTTGCTCTTATATTCGTGATGTAATTCATCTTCTTGTCCTATTCTTTTAAATCCCAGTAGTGTCCAGTGCTGTGGGCCTGGGTTCTTTTCTTTAGTTTCTCAATAATAAAGTGCAAAATTGGTAAGCTAAATATTTCCCCCTATCCCATTTACTTCAACCTTTTTTTTTAATAAAAGGCTAAAGACCAAACAGTACATATTTATTGTGACAAAGTATCATTTTGTTCAACACTTTTAAAAATCTGTACAATAGAAAATTAGTACATTATAATTTGACACGTTAAATAAAAGTATTAGTACTGTAACATTATGCCTGTAAACAGCAACAAAAACCTACCAGTAACTGTGTTTACAACATTCATATACCACATTCTATCAATCCTTGCCTACGTGATTTTGTTCAGGGACCACACAAACTAGAAGGAATATTTTTTCTAGGCTTTATCAATCAGAAAGCCATGAACAATGCAATTATATCAGATACCACAATTTGTCAAACTGCTATAATGAAGAGTTAGCATTGTATATGGTACACAAATACTGCCCGGAGTTCAGGGTTATAAAAGATGAGCTATTGATGCAAGAACCCCCCGCACCCCCTACCTCCGGCCACCCGCAACATATTTTGAAGCTCGTTGCTGAGGCCTTTATCAAACACTCACTCCATGAGCCAGAATGGTAACAGTTTACCTCATTGCCCAGAAGCTGCAGTCAATAGAGAGAATAGATCTTTCACGGTCTACATACAGCTGTTAATTTGCAACATCAATGGGCAACGTCCCAGGAAAATCCAAGCAAAGAACACTAGAGTTTAGATCAGAGTGAATTTACAAGGTGAAAAATATTTTGATTAGAAGAGAAAATATAATTTTGCTCTATTCAGTGACAGGATGTTTTTCTTACTATTTGTTCCTTGAATGCAAGCACTGGTCATAATCTGAAACTAATTGACTTCAATGCAAATATCATCACAATGGTATTTTGTACCAGAGTCAGCATTTATGGATTGGAGAAATGGAACACATTATCTACAAAAACAGAATGAAAGGACAAACCAGCAGAGCAAACCTGGATTTCTAGCTGTTAGTGATTATTTTTATATGACTACTACTGCGGCCAAAAATGTATCAAATGTGGAAACGTGACTTAAAAAGGAACGAAGAGAAGATGTCTAATGCTCGTGACTTATTAGATACAGACAGCTGCAATATTGAGAAGGCAAGCTGTGACTTCAAAGTGAGGACAGGACTGAATAGGAGAGAATGTGGCTCATACCAGTCCCCCTACTGACTCCAGCTTTCAGATAAAACGTTTTGAATCATGTTATTTTTGGGTTAGATGTATAAAATTATTTTGGGGTTTGGAGTTATTTTTTGATGTAGTGGTTTACTAATGATCACATTGAGGAATCTCAATCCTACAGCTTTTTCCCTCTCACCTTAAAGCTTAAATATCTGAATCTATTTAAGAAACCAAAAGATGTGATAATCATGGGATTCTGGAAAAATCTTTTGTATTTTTAAAATGACAGTAAAGGCACTTAAAAGAGGATCAAATCTCATTCCAATCACATGTGCACAAACTATTTATCACAATATAATTTATTATCGTGCAACACATAGCACTAGTTCATGGTGCATGTGCAAGTGAGGAAGATTAGAGGTTATAGAAGAGAGATGTTAGACTTCCATTAATATCTCTCTCACACACAGTATTTGTGGTGTCAAGCCTAGCACATTCCTAATACACAAGAGAAAGCATAATTTCAAACCATAGAAGTTTACAACATGGAAACAGGCCCTTCGGCCCAACATGTCCATGTCGCCCAGTTTATTCCACTAAGCTAGTCCCAATTGCCTGCACTTGGCCCATATCCCTCTATACCCTTCTTACCCATGTAACTGTCCAAATGCTTTTTAAAAGACAAAATTGTACCCGCCTCTACTACTGCCTCTGGCAGCTCATTCCAGGATTACTCAAGTTATTTTTCCCTCTACTTTGCTGGAACAATGGCTTGTTAATCATTGCATATTAATTCTGATCTCTTCTGAGGAATTGGAAAATCAATGCCTGGCATTTTTCAAATAATCAGGATTTATAATGTGCCTCTAGTGGCAGAAAGTTAGTACTGCAAGAATTTGTTTTTGACTACTTAAGCGTCTCTGAAAATAAGATCTTGCTTTGAATCATTTCTCTTTTTCCAGGAAAAGATATTGAAAGGGGAGTTAAATTGAAAGCTTTAAAAATAAATTTGAAGAAACAAAATGAGCACAAATTAAAATAGTTCCTTCTCTGTAAATGTGTTGGAGATTGTCAAGAGTTTAGTTGACCTTCAGAACTAAAATAATCAATAGCTCCAAAAATGTCCAAAAAAGAGAACAATTTAAAAGTCTGTGATGTTGAAGGAAGATGAGAATCAAACAGCTACTGTAATTATAGAGAATTTAATATGAACATTCATAAACTATTTAAAATTCAAGGTATCCTGGATGTTGCAGCCTATAGTTTCCTCAGAGTAAAATCTGAAACTTTTACAAAAATTAGATTTTCCAAAAAAAGGAAATCTTAATAGTATCAATGCAAGTTAAAAGACAACAGAACCAGTCCTACGGTTCAATAGTGTAGTGGCTATGTTATTGGACTAGAGGTCGGATCTAATAATCCAGAGAATGTAGCAGTTTGAGAATTTGAACTCAGTCAAATCTGGAACGAAAAGCTGGCAACAGTAAAAAGTGACCATGAGTCTGTCGGATTGTTGTAAAAACCCAACTGGTTCACTAATGTCCTTTAGGGAAGGAAATCAGTCTTCCTTACCTGGTCTGGCCTACATGTGACACCGGTCCCACACCAATGTGGTTTACTCTTAGCTGCCCTTGAAGTGGCCTAGCAAGTCACTCAGTTGCATCAAACCACCAGCACGGTCTCAGGGTAACTAGGAATGGGCAATAAATGCAGCTTTCGCAGTGATGCCCACATCCAGAGAACATATAATAAAAAAAACCTCCATCATCTGAACTGAAGCCTGTCTACCCTCTCAAGTGGCGCTATTTGAAAAAGAGCAGTGGAGTTCTCCCTGGTGTTCTGGCCAGTCTTTATCCTTCAACCAATATCACAAACAGGTTGTCACACTGCTGTCTGTGGCATCTTTCTGCATGCAAATTGGCTGCCACGTTTCCTACATTACAACAATAACTACACTTCAAAAAATACTTCATTGGCTGTAAAGCGCTTTGGGATGTCCTGAGTCATGAAAGACGCTATATAAATGCAAGTTCTTTCTTTAAGACTTCAGATGGCAGCAAAGAAGCTTGGAGAGAATGATCATATTCAAAATCACTTCCCTGAAACAGTTTTAAACTTCCAACAGCATGACCTAGGAATACAAAACACTGAACAATTCACTATTCCAAATATCATCTTCCCCCCCCCCCACCCCAAGCTTTATCTTATTTCCAAGCAGTTATTTTTGTGATAATTACAGGTTTCCAAATTAGAAAATAGTAGTTTGAATGAAAAACAAGATTTAATGATCCTTTATAAAACCTTAATAGTTTATTTAGAGTACTATGTGCAGTATTGGATTCCATACTATAGGAAGGATATAGAGGCTCGAGACGGTACAGCTCAGATTCACTAGGATGATGCCTGGTATACGTGTGAAGAAAATCTTGAAAAATTGGGGCTTTTTCCTTGGAACACATATTACAGCGATAAATGTGCTTCAAAATTATGAAAAGGATGGGACAAGGTTAGTAGAGGCTGACTTTCAGTAGTTGAAGGGTCAAGAATGAGGAGCTAAAGATACAAGATTAAATGTAAGAAATTTGGAACAAAGAGCAAGAGAAACTTCTTTACACAGTTGTGAGGCTGTGGAATTCACTTCCAGGGTTTGTGGTTGAGGCAGAAACTGGCAACATTCAAAATTAGTTTGGATAGTTATTTGTTATTTATATTAATGATTTGGATGAGAATTTAGGAGGCATGGTTAGTAAGTTTGCAGATGACACCAAGATTGGTGGCATTGTGGACAGTGAAGGTTATCTGGGATTGCAACGGGATCTTGATCAATTGGGCCAGTGGGCCGATGAATGGCAGATGGAGTTTAATTTAGATAAATGTGAGGTGATGCATTTTGGTAGATCGAATCGGGCCAGGACCTACTCCGTTAATGGTAGGGCGTTGGGGAGAGTTATGGAACAAAGAGATCTAGGAGTACAGATTCATAGCTCCTTGAAAGTGGAGTCACAGGTGGATAGGGTGGTGAAGAAGGCATTCGGCATGCTTGGTTTCATTGGTCAGAACATTGAATGCAGGAGTTGGGATGTCTTGTTGAAGTTGTACAGGGCATTGGTGAGGCCACACTTGGAGTACTGTGTACAGTTCTGGTCACCCTATTATAGAAAGGATATTATTAAACTAGAAAGAGTGCAGAAAAGATTTACTAGGATGCTACCGGGACTTGATGGTTTGACTTATAGGGAGAGGTTAGATTGACTGGGACTTTTTACCCTGGAGAGTAGGAGGTTAAGGGGTGATCTTATAGAAGTCTATAAAATAATGAGGGGCATAGATAAGGTTGCTGGTCAAAATCTTTTCCCAAAGGTAGGGGAGTCTATAACGAGGGGACATAGATTTAAGGTGAGAGGGGAGAGATACAAAAGGGTCCAGAGGGGCAATTTTTTCACTCAAAGGGTGGTGAGTGTCTGGAACGAGCTGCCAGAGGCAGTAGTAGAGGCGGGTACAATTTTGTCTTTTAAAAAGCATTTGGACAGTTCCATGGGTAAGATGGGTATAGAGGGATATGGGCCAAGTGCAGGAAATTGGGACTAACTTAGTGGTATAAACTGGGCGACATGGACATGTTGGGCCGAAGGGCCTGTTTCCATGTTGTAACTTCTATGATTCTATAATGAAGGGATATGGGAATAGGATGGGTAAATGTGATTAAAACTATTTGCTCATATGGAGGGTAAACGCCCACACTGACTAATTGGGCCGAATGGCCTGTTTCCAAGTGGCAACTTCGATGTATTTCAATATATTTGGCAGTTGATTCAGCCTAATTGGATCACTTCTTCTAAAGAAAAAAACTTCAGAATGAAAAAAAAAACTTTAAAATGAAGTGAATACTTCATCTTAAACAAAACAAACTTTGTTTAAAGTTATGTCAACAACCACGTTCTGATTTGAGGAGGCTGCACTACAACATAGAAACGAAAGCAAGCACTGAAAATTCCTCCCACATGAGGGGTCAGTAGTTACATAAATTATTCAAAAATCAGTCAGACTGTCACAAGGAGATCATGCAGACATCCAAATAGTTCTATGAAGTAAAAGATGACTAGCTTAAAATAACACTCTTTATATAGTACAAAATAAGGTTGCTTTTGAGTGTTTATGCCAGTACGGTCATTTTAAAAAAGAATGGTAACAGAAAACATTACAAATAGAAAATACTCAATTGTTATCAGAATTTCTGAATGGAACCCAGTGTCTGATGTAGAAAGAACATTTAAGAAGTTTAATTAGAATCTAAGTGAAACATTTTTTTTAAAGTTACTGAGTTGACATGTTAGTATTCACTCATCAACAATTCAGATATACAAATGGATTCATAAAAAAAAAATGTATTCTGGTTTCATTACAGCCAAGAAGGAAAGATATTAAATAGATGATATATTTACGTTAGAACTTTAGTGGTTATCTAATTCAGCGTAGTTTTAATCTAGTGAATACCCCAGCTAATTGGACAACTATTTCCTACCCAATGCATTTCTTGACATTTGCTTCCAGAACAAAAATCTCAAGAATGAGGTTTTTATTTTAGAGATGGTCGCTTCCTTTTTAACGAATAGAAGAAAGTAATGTACCAAATGCTGCGTGTATGTACCAAGTGAGCTTAATGGGGTCTTGCCTGCAATTCAATGATATTCTCCCCACCTCAGGTGGTCCATTTCAGAGAATGGCAAAGTAGAACCCAGACACATTTGGGGCAAAGAACCATTTTCCACACACATTCCAGCAGCCCATTACAGAGTATTGTTGGCAGAGGCTTGAGCAGGTCACCTGCCTGGCCCTTAACCTAGGACAACATGCTGAGAGAAAAAAGGCAATGAAATAAAAATAGAAAATGCTGGAAATTCACAGCAGGTTAGTCAGCATCTAAAGACAATTTAACATTTTGAGCGAGATCTTTCTCGGTGAACTAAAAATATCAACTTTTCTTTCAGAGCTGGCATACTGTGAACTTTAAGCATTTTCTGCTTTAATTTGATTTCCAGAATTCACAGTTCCTTCTCTTTATCTTGAATCTATTTACGTGTCAGATTGGTTAGGTTGGTCGCACTCTTACCTCTGGATCAGAAAGCTCAGATTACCCCATACCAAAGTTTGAACTCAATCTAGGCTGGCACTCGAGTACCAAGGGAGTGCTGCACTGTTAGAGGTGTTATCCTTTGGATCAAACATTAAACCAAGGTCCCATCTGCCCATCCCAGTGGGCCAGACTGATGTTAAGGAAACTATGACCCCAAAGTAAAGGGGGTTCTCCTGGCGTCCAGGCCAAAGTTCCTTCCTCAAACAATATTACAAAAAAAAAGATTAACTGATGGCTCATTTCAGTGTTGCTGTGGGACATTGTTGGATAAAATGACTGCTGCGTTTGTCTACGTAACAGTAACATAATTCATTTATGAATCTTTTAATGTGAATATATAAATTTATGTTATATATACTAAACTTTTATCTTTGCAATATGGAATATTTATTGCAAGAAGGAAGTGATGTGCTTTCTCTGGAGAATAAGATTGTTTACATTACATACAGCAGGCATCATTTAGTGAAATTGTGGGAAGCAGCAGTGGCAGAGCAAAATTCAAGGCGGGAGCAGTTAAAGACATTAGCAGTACATGCAAAACAATAACATTATTGGTGGATTTTACAAGGCCAATTTATTTTTTCAGCCTTTATCAGCTAAAGGAAATCAGAGATTTTGGCTTAATCTGCTAAGTTAGTGCGACAGGATTCAAACTTTGGTATTATTTGGCCATTTCTGTTGGGGCAGTACGTGATGCTGCTTCATACACATCATATTTTTACATTTCCACCATGAGGAAATAGGTTTATTACCACACCAATTATAGGATATAAAATGCATAACAGCTGGCATTTTGGAGGCTCAGTCGGTGTGTCAGCATTTGCTAACAAAACTCAGTATGGACTACGCCTCCATCCCCCCTAGCTCTGTTCCTCCCAGAGTTCGGCTTCAAATGCACCAAAGAGTCCCTTTCTACTCTCAGCACTGCTCCCTCCATGTACAGTGGGTAGGTACTTTTGCAAGAAGTTTCTGCCTACAGTATATAGGTCACAATCCTAGTCTTTAGCGCTGCGAGTGATGTGGGGTGAGGGGGACCGACTCCAGCGCACGAGTTACCAGGCTCAGGTAGGCGCAGGACTAAGCAGGCAGGAGAGAGAAAAAAATAAAAGGAAGGGGGAAATGCATGGCAATGAAATGGGGGGGGGGGGGGGGGGAGGCGTAAATAGATAGCTGTGAAGGGGAGAGGGAAAGGTGGAAAGGTGGAAATGAGTGGCAACAAAGGGGATGGAAATGAATGGCAATAGAAGAAAATGCAAAAACAAAAATCGATAATGATGGGAAGAGAGAATCTGGGAGCTGATTCAACATTTTTTTGCCATCAACATTTGGATGTCCCCTTCAGGCTTTTATGTACTTCTGTTTCTTTGTTCCTCTAATACAAGTTTAGGAATGCTTGTACCTACTGCTGAAATTACAAAGCTTGTCGCTGCTTGTTTTCACGTGGTCAGCTTTTTGGGACGGTCAGCTTTTTTTTTGAAGCTGGCCAGCCTTTTGCTAATTTTCTAAGTGTGCAATGTTAACAAAGCCAAATCTTATTCCACTGACATGTCAGACTCACCCAAGAGTGAAAAAATCTTCTTCACTTGTGTTTTAGACTAAATATCTCAACTTGGAATCTTTCCCTGTGTATGCAGAGACCGAGTGCCACACTCCAGATTCCGTTTAAATCTTATTTATATTGGTGGGTAGTTCTTCTCAATCGGGGTTTTTTTTTAAATGAAGAAGAGGGAGGAGATTTTAGTTACGGCTTTCCTCTTCTGTGCTCGCTGGCCCGCAATTGCCTGGTCATTGACTTTAATGGCGGAAATCAGGGGCCAGCACGCACAGAAAAAGACCCTGGCCTTTGTGTTTAGGCAGATAAAAGGTGTTACTGCTGAGGAATGAACTTCTCATTTGCACACACACTCCTCAGTCATGCCGTGGATACCAAGAATTCAATGTGAGTTAAGAGCTCAGAATAGCACCTCCTAATGCACCAGTGAGAATTCCATTTCTTACACCAGCCAGAGTTAGACTGCCAATTTAGTGATAAATTTTGGCCAGATTGTGTGCTGGGGACTCATGATCATTCTTTGTTGTGTTAAAACTGCCCAAATTCATTTCACATTTTACTCTTACTGCCATTGTAGACTTTGATCCCATCAGTCTGGGCTTGATTCACTTCTGGTACCTACATTTGAAAGAAGAGCATTCTAATTCCCTGTATTATATGCTGCAGTGGCATTTTTATTTTAAATTCAGGGCAAATCCAACCTCAGTTTGTCACTATATACTGGGTGCAAATCTCATTACCCAGCCTTGTGGTGAGCTTAGATTTATGACCTAGTATAATGAACAAATGTACTGAACAGCTACAACATTCAAAGGGTTAACATGGCAGAGTACTACTTTTTAAAAAAGCTTGCCAGGTGTGTAGAGGATGGGGAACGAGCAGGGAAGTGGGACTAATTGGACAGCTCTTTCAAAGAGCCGGCACAGGCACGATGGGCCGAATGGCCTCCATCTGTGCTATTTCATTCTATGAATCATTCTATGAGGATATATGCTATCATACTTTCCTCAGGCTCACGTTAGCCAACTTGGCTAGAAAAGCATTGAAAACAGTAAATTGCTAGTAAATTTTCTAAGGAGATCTGTCACAAAAAGTAACTAAAGACATTTATTTGATTTCAAAGACAAAAAAAAAATCCACTTGAATGTCTAAAAGAAAAATTAGCAATTAGCTTAAACACAATATCCTTTTTAATATGGTCATTACTAAATCTTTGGCACTTTTTAAAAAAAAATGTGCCTTCCCAAAGTTTTAAAGAAAATTGTGAATTTTAAGATATATACTGAATTTTATGAAATTCAATAGCTTGCAAGTTGTTAATTTGACAGCTGAATTTCAATGGCACTAAACTGATTCAATGCACTGCAGGAAGGGGAACCTGTCTAATTAATCACAAGCAACTCTTAATTTAGGTTACAATAAAAGGACATTTAAAATCTATAAAAGTAAATTATTTTGGTACGGCAAAATATCAAAGTAACTTCCCAATCTCAGAGCAAATTAGTTTGCCAAATACTAACTTTGCCAATCATCCAAATTTGTAAGATCAATGTCTACTGATTTCCACACTTTATAAGAAAGTAAAAAGTTGTTCTATTCTTTTAACTACCCTCGCCTGGTTCCATTCCTATCCATCCAGTCGTAGCCGGAGAATCACCTGCAATGGGTTCTCTTCCTACTCCCACATAGTTACCTCTGGAATTCCAAGACCTCTGGAGTCCCCCAAGGATCTATCCCTGGCCTCCTCCTATTTCTCATCTACAAGCTGCCCCTCGGCCATATGATCCGAAAACACGTCAGGTTCCACATGTATGTCACGTCCACCCAGCTCTACCTCACCACCACCTCTCTCGACACCTCTACTGCCTCTGATTTGTTATGCTGCTTGTCAGAGTTGAAATTTCCTCCAATTAAATATTGGGAAGACCGAAGCCATTGTCTTTGGTTCCCAACACATGCTCAGTTCCCTAACCACCAGCTCCATCGTTCTCCATGGCCACTGTAAGGCTGAATCAGACCGTTTGCAATCTTGGCATCCTATTTGGCCGAGCTGAGCAGAGCTTCCAACCCCATACCCTCTCCATCACCAACTGCCTACTTCCACCTCCATAACATCATCCATCTCTGCCCCTGCCTTAGTTCATCTCCTGCTGAAACCCTCATGCATGCCTTTGTTATCTCTAGACTCGACTGTTCCAATGCTCTCCTAGATGGCTTCCCACCTTGCATCCTCCACATACTTGAGCTCATTCAAAGACTCTGCTGCCTGTGTCCTAACTCACACCAAGTCCCATTTACCCATCATCCCTGTGCTCACTGACCCACATTGGCTCCCGGTCCAACAACGGCAACGACTCGATTTTAAAATTCTCATCCTTGTTTTCAAATCCCTCCATGGCCTCGCCCGTCCCCATCTCTGTAACCTCCTCCAGCCCTAGAACCCTCAGAGATCTCTGCCCTCCTCCAATTCTGGCCTCTTGCGCATCCCTGATTTTAATCGTTCCACCATTGGCGGCTGTGTCTTCAGTTGTCTAGGGTCTAAGCTCTGGAATTCCCTCCCTAAACCTCTCCAACTCTCCACCTTTCTCTCCTCCTATCAGACGCTCCTTAAAATCTATCTCTTTGACCAAGCTTTTGGTCACCAGTCCTAATATCTCCTTTTGTGGCTCGGTGGTGAATTTTGTTTGATAACACTCCTGTGAAGCGCTTTGGGACGTTTTACTACGTTAAAGATGCTATATAAATACAAGTCATTGCTGTTGTTTAAACATACTGTATCATTTTGGTAAAATGGACATTACTGCATAACTGATTAGTCCAAGTTACTGGGTGATGGCTGCAGTTACTCTGGGATTCAAATCTATGTACCCAATGTGGCTAGTTAGGGTAGTAATTTGTGTAAACTTTGGTGTATTGGTCAGAGCATACAAGAGAAACAGGAGGGGAGGAAGAGAGAAAAGGAAAAAGCTTTAGGCACTATGGATTGCATGTGTTAGCGGAGGGATTGCTATGGTAACAATGAACATTTTAACATCTGTTCCGGAATAAACAAAGCCAATTAAAACAGGAGGCCATTATAGCCATTAGTAGGAAGATGATCTGCAATTATTACTTTTCAAATTGTACTACTACATTTGTTTTAGGAAGATCTTTTGTTATGCATTAATGGCTGCTCTTAGCTAATTATGGAGCAGTTATACAGTTGGTACCAGTGCAGGCAGACAACATGGAATTACATAGCTCACTTATAAACCAGTCCAATTCAACGTCTGGGTATACACAAGGTTTTATCCCCTCGTCTTTCCCGATCATCCCTGTAACTGCGTACCAGTAGATCAGGATGTGCAGATTTATCTGTAATTTTGTACCTCTAACATCAGATGTTTCTTTCATATCTGTTGTAGCACATCTATTGTCAACAACAACTACTTGCATTTATATAGCACCTTTAACATAGTAAAAAGTCCCAAGGCGCTTGACAGAAGTGTTATCAGACAAAATTTGACACCAAGCCACGTAAGAGATATTAGGGAAGGAGACCAAAAGCTTGGTCAAAGAGGTAGGTTTTAAGGAGAGTCTTAAAAGGAGGAGGGTTAGGGAGGGAATTCCAGGGCTTAGGGCCTAGATAGTTGAAGGCATGGCCGCTAATGGAGGGACGAAGGAAATAGAGGATGCACAAGAGGCCAGAATTGGAGGAACGCAGAGTTCTTGGAGGGCTGGAGGAAGTTACAGAGATGGGGACGGGCAAGGCCATGGAAGGGTTTGAACACAAGGATGAGAATTTTAAAATTGAGGCATTGTCGGACTGGGAGCCAACGTAGGTCAGCAAGCACAGGGGTGATGGGTGAACAAGACTTGGTGCGAGTAAGGATACGGGCAGCAGAGTTTTGGATGAGTTCAAGTTTACGGAGGGTGGAAGACGGGAGGCTAGCCAAGAGCGCTTTGTCCTATGAATTATTGATAACCTCTTCTCCTGATCCAACATGTCACCAGTCACTTTTCATGTTCAGAAACTAGACAAAAAGGGACATTGTTTAAACTTACTGAATTGCAAAGCACTTCTGGGCCTCAATCTCCTCTGTGAAAATTGCCCACTACTCTCATCGTGGAAAGCAAAGATAATTCTGGCTTCTTTTCTCCATTAACTGTCTCCTTAAACGCCTCTGTTCTGCCACCTCCACCCTCACCTTAAACAAGTGCAAGGAGCTCATGGACTTCTTTGTCACTAAGAGGGAGACCATCCATTCAGCCATCTCTGCCACACCTCTCCCCCTCCCCTTCCTCTTGCCCACTAAGCCATACCTCCCCCAAGATTCCTCTCCCCCCGCCCTAGCCCTGAACCTGCACTTTCCTCCAGTTTCTCTCCCATTTTCCCTCTCCAAGCTCATCATGGGGTCAGGTTCCACAAGTATGCTCACACCCGTCTCTACCAGTGTCTCTATGTTGTGAGACTGCTTGTCCAAGGATGAGCTGCGATTTTGAGTTAAATTTCAAAAGCATCGTCTTGGGCGCCAACTGTAAACTCCACACCTCGCCACCAATTGCAACCTCGATGTCTTAACTGACCCCGAGTTGAGCGTCAGACCCATATACTCCATCACAAAGACCATCCTATTTCTACCTCTAACATCACCTGTCTCTGCCCCTACCTCAGCTCATTTGCTGCTGAAACCCTCATCCATGCTTTTGTCACCTCCAGACTTAATCATTCCAATACTCTCCTGGCTGGCCTCCCATCTTCCACCCTCCAGAAGCTTGGTCATCCAAAACTCTGCTGCCTGTATCCTATCTTACCCATCATCCCTGTG
This sequence comes from Heptranchias perlo, assembly GCF_035084215.1. NCBI lineage: Eukaryota > Metazoa > Chordata > Chondrichthyes > Hexanchiformes > Hexanchidae > Heptranchias > Heptranchias perlo. The sequence goes on from NC_090333.1 coordinate 67,828,791, forward strand.
ATCGCTGACCTACATTGGCTCCAGGTCCCTCAAAGACTGAAATTTAAAATTCTCATCCTCACATTTAAATCCGTTCATGACCTTGCTCCCTTTCTATCTCTAATCTTCCCCAGCCCAAAAACCTAATTGAGAAATGGTGAATGTGTTATTGTACCCATTTACCGTACTTTCTTAAAACACAGCGGCAGTCCACTTGAAGGCTTTTGCTGTAATGGTAATTATTGGTAAACCTTTTTTTGTTTGAGAAGGAAGAGCAGCCAGAAGGATCATGATTTGTAATGATGCATTTTAACAGGATTTATATCATTTCAAGACAACTAGTTCCAGAATCACAATGAGGTTATCCCAATGGTCTTCTCTTGCCCAAACATCTTTATCATGTGTTTTTAAATAAATGAAATGGGTTTGGGAAACTTTGTCTCTTGAAGGTTATGCCCTTGTGACAAAGTAATTTTTAAAAAAAAATCTCAGAACATTATATATACACTTTCAAATAATTTTTTTCCATCGCATTCTTGCACCATTCCACATTACTCCATTTGACAGGACAGGCAACTATGGATATTGCCATAGATGTCACCTAGTCTGGGTCTCCAGCCTGCATCTCAGTCTGTGTTTCTGTGGACTAAATACTTTTTGCTGCCTTACGTTCTTATATAATATCCATAATTAGAAAACATACATTCTTGTATAACAGCAAGATTAGTTCATGGTTACGTAAAATAAAACATCAGGATTTCAAAAATGATCATATTGAGATTCATCTAAAAGCACATACTGTTTGATCTTGTCATTCTTCGGTCCAAATTTTGGTCCAGTAGGTCCTCTTCTGTAGAAAAAAAACCATAAAATCAGAAATGCTGAAACAGGATAGGCATATAAATCATAATGAGAATCTGAAAATATTATATACTGGATAAGTTATCAAACTTTATCCTTATTATCCCCAGTTATGATCATCACACCATCAGTCCACCTTACATCTAGCACCTTCTATCCAACATTGGTCCCCAGCTGGGAGAGTAGTGGACTCCTTGAAAGCTATCCAATTAGCCGCACTCCCTTGCTCTTTCCCCATAGCCCTATAAGTTTTTCCTTTTCAAGTATATATCCAATTCCCTGTTGAAAGTTACTATTGAATCTGCTTCCACCATCCTTTCAGACAATGCATATTCCAGATCATAACAACTCGCTGTGTAAGAAACACTCTTAGCTCTCCTCTGGTTCTTTTCATAATGATCTTAAATCTGTGTCCTTCTCTGCTCCAAGGAGAACAATCCCAGCTTCTCTAGTCTCTCAGCAAAACATAAGTTCTGCATCCCTGGTATTATCCTAGTAAATCTCCGCTACACCCTCTCAATGAATAGGTTGGGGATAGGAGTGCTACAATTGGCCTCAATATCCCTGGGTTAGAGAGGAGGGGGGAGGGGGTAGAATTGGCAACGGTTCCTGCTCCTGTTGGAAAGTAGGTGTGCACTTTGGGCAAGAACGAGAACGTGCTCAGCCTTGCTGTCTTCCCTTCTCAGTGTTAAACCGCCTATCGACAGTCATGGTCGAAGCTCACACCATTTAGGCAAAAAAAATAAATCAGTGCCTCAGCATGAGTTACTGCCTACAGGAAAAAAGTGGGGAAGAGAGTTTCTCTTTTGTGTTTTGGATTGTACAGTATTGTGATATTTAGTTCATAGCCATTCAGTTCAATGTCATTATTATAAACCTGAAGCTTAATTAAGTAGTTATGGAACTTTGCTAATAAGTAAGACAGCTAACTGGGCCTGCAACACTTTTTTGGAATTAATTTTTGCCAAGCTATAAAAATACATGATTCCATTCTGACAGCTTTGGCATTGACTGGAGGTTTCTAGTGTGAAATAAAAATCAAGTTTAGAGTAAGTCCAACCACAGGTCCAAGAATATAAACCTGACTATAATTCAGAACCATCTGGTATTTCCTATTAAAGCTTAAACAACTCAGTCCTGTCTGCGTGTGTATTTCTTATTTACTGATTTGTTCTGTTTGAATTCTGTGGGTCTAGAGTTTGGAAAGGCTGTTTTTAAGCACTGTTGCCTCACAGGTGGATAAAGCCTAAATCGGAACATGAATATATGTTAGTAACAACAACTTAAGATATTACCACATTAAAAGGCAACATTGATTTAAACTTCATATGCCCCAAGGCTCTGTAGTATGCATTCATGCAGCCCATGAAGACAAACGTTTAGATAGTCCTGCAGGAGGAGGTGATGCCGTGTATTTTCAGCAAATTTCCAAGAACAGCTTTTTAAAAGCAGAAATACAGCAAGTCACAAGTTTCAAGTCACAAGTTTCAAGCCCACACCCCCATTATAGGCAACCTTCTGCTTAGAGGTGGTTCAAAAATAGTTAAATAATTTTAATTACAAATATATAAAATTAAAAACACTAGCGCAATGAACATCTAAAGTTTAACTTTCGGTTGGTGAGAAAAAGAGCAGAAAGAAGCAAATAGTCAATTTCAACAGTGATTCAAGATGGGGCTGAATCCTTTTTACAGCGATCTCAGCAGAAGGAGCTGCTTGGAGTCCTCATGAGATTGCATTGATGAGGGTTAACTGTATTATGGAATTGAAACCTACGACACTCACAGGAAAAAGTCTTCCTCTTCATCAGAGTCATCTTCCAACAGGTTCCGCTGCAAAACAGGTAAAAGAGTGATGTTAATCATGAGGGTCAGGCACTAGAAATCCTCAGGAGGCCACTTTTGGAAGTTACTCCATCACATATCTTAAACTATCCAATAAACTCTACACTAACTTGAAGACATCCGTTTACACATGACTGGTTGATCTATCTTTAGTTTTAAGTTTGCACGTAATCGCGTGCCTTCATTCACAGCCACAGTAGTTGCTTAATAGTAGAAATAAAAGTAAATCATGCATAAGCCAACTGGATTCTGGATCACAACATTTATGTCCTCACCTCAATAAATGACAAAGATGTTCAGATTATAAAAAAAGATTCAGGTTCAAAAGATAATAGCTGTAAAAAATGCCATAACACAGATTCGTTCCACGGCAATTACATCACAGGTGACTTTCACCTGGATTAGTGCATAGAATCATAGAAGTTTACAACATGGAAACAGGCCCTTCGGCCCAACATGTCCATGTCGCCCAGTTTATACCACTAAGCTAGTCCCAATTGCCTGCACTTGGCCCATATCCCTCTATACCCATCTGACCCATGTAACTGTCCAAATGCTTTTTAAAAGACAAAATTGTACCCGCCTCTACTACTGCCTCTGGCAGCTCGTTCCAGACACCCACCACCCTTTGAGTGAAAAAATTGCCCCTCTGGACCCTTTTGTATCTCTCCTCTCTCACCTTAAATCTATGTCCCCTCGTTATAGACTCCCCTACCTTTGGGAAAAGATTTTGACTATCTACCTTATCTATGCCCCTCATTATTATATAGACTTCTATAAGATCACCCCTTAACCTCCTACTCTCCAGGGAAAAAAGTCTCAGTCTATCCAACCTCTCCCTATAAGTCAAACCATCAAGTCCCGGTAGCATCCTAGTAAATCTTTTCTGCACTCTTTCTAGTTTAATAATATCCTTTCTATAATAGGGTGACCAGAACTGTACACTATTCCAAGTGTGGCCTTACTAATGTCTTGTACAACTTCAACAAGACATCCCAACTCCTGTATTCAATGTTCTGATCAATGAAACCAAGCATGCTGAATGCCTTCTTCACCACCCTATCCACCTGTGACTCCACTTTCAAGGAGCTATGAACCTGTACTCCTAGATCTCTTTGTTCTATAACTCTCCCCAACGCCCTACCATTAACGGAGTAGGTCCTGGCCCGATTCGATCTACCAAAATGCATCACCTCACATTTATCTAAATTAAACTCCATCTGCCATTTATCAGCCCACTCCCCAATTTATCAAGATCCTGTTGCAATCCTAGATAACCTTCTTCACTGTCCACAGTGCCACCAATCATGGTGTCATCTGCAAACGTACTAACCATGCCTCCTAAATTCTCATCCAAATCATTAATATAAATAACAAATAACAGCGCACCCAGCACCGATCCCTGAGGCACACCGCTGGTCACAGGACTCCAGTTTGAAAAACAACCCTCTACAACCACCCTCTGTCTTCTGTCGTCAATCCAATTTTGTATCCAATTGGCTACCTCACCTTGGATCCCGTGAGATTTAACCTTATGTAACAACCTACCATGCGGTACCTTGTCAAAGGCTTTGCTAAAGTCCATGTAGACCACGTCTACTGCACAGCCCTCATCTATCTTCTTGGTTACCCCTTCAAAAAACTCAATCAAATTCGTGAGACATGATTTTCCTCTCACAAAACCATGCTGACTGTTCCTAATCAGTCCCTGCCTCTCCAAATGCCTGTAGATCCTGTCTCTCAGAATACCCTCTAACAACTTACCCACTACAGATGTCAGGCTCACCGGTCTGTAGTTCCCAGGCTTTTCCCTGCCGCCCTTCTTAAACAAAGGCACAACATTTGCTACCCTCCAATCTTCAGGCACCTCACCTGTAGTTGTCGATGATTCAAATATCTCTGCTAGGGGACCCGCAATTTCCTCCCTAACCTCCCATAACGTCCTGGGATACATTTCATCAGGTCCCGGAGATTTATTTACCTTGATGCGCGTTAAGACTTCCAGCACCTCCCTCTCTGTAATATGTACACTCCTCAAGACATCACTATTTATTTCCCCAAGTTCCTTAACATCCATGCCTTTCTCAACCGTAAATACCGATGTGAAATATTCATTTAGGATCTCACCCATCTCTTGTGGTTCCGCACACAGATGACCTTGTTGATCCTTAAGAGGCCCTACTCTCTCCCTAGTTACTCTTTTGCCCTTTATGTATTTGTAGAAGCTCTTTGGATTCTCCTTTGCCTTATCTGCCAAAGCAATCTCATGTCCCCTTTTTGCTCTCCTAATTTCTCTCTTAACTCTACTCCGGCAATCTCTATACTCTTCAAGGGATCCACTTGATCCCAGCTGTCTATGCATGTCATATGCCTCCTTCTTCTTTTTGACTAGGGCCTCAATCTCCCGAGTCATCCAAGATTCCCTACTTCTACCAGCCCTGCCCTTCACTTTATAAGGAATGTGCTTACCCTGAACCCTGGTTAACACACTTTTGAAAGCCTCCCACTTACCAGACATCCCTTTAACTTTTGGGCCAGATCTATCATTCTCCATAGCTATCTTAAAACTAATGGAATTATGATCACTGGTCCCAAAGTGATCCCTCACTAACACTTCTGTCACCTGCCCTTCCTTATTTCCCAAGAGGAGGTCAAGTTTTGCCCCCTCTCTAGTCGGGCCATCCACATACTGAATGAGAAATTCCTCCTGAATACACTCAACAAATTTCTCTCCATCCAAGCCCCTGATGCTATGGCTGTCCCAGTCAATGTCGGGAAAGTTAAAGTCCCCTACTATTACCACCCTATTTTTCTTGCAGCTGTCTGTAATCCCCTTACATATTTGCTCCTCAATTTCCTGTTGACTATTTGGGGGTCTGTAGTACAATCCTATCAAAGTGATCTCTCCCTTCTTATTTTTCAGTTCTACCCATATAGACTCAGTGGGCGAACCCTCGGATATATCCCCTCTCACTACTGCCGTGATGTTCTCCCTAATCAAGAACGCAACTCCCCCTCCTCTCTTACCTCCTGCTCCATCTTTCCTATAGCATCTGTACCCTGGAACATTGAGCTGCCAGTCCTGCCCCTCCCTTAGCCATGTTTCAGTAATAGCTATAAACATCCCAGTCCCATGTACCCATCCATGCCCTGAGTTCATCTGCCTTGCCCATCAGACATCTTGCATTGAAATAAATGCAGTTTAATCTACACTTCCCTTGGTATTTGCCCTGCTTTCTCAGACCATCTGTCCGGTCATGTTTTGTACACTCTCCCTTACTGCCTTTTGTTTCTGTCACCACTTTACTTCCCACTGACTTCCTGCATCGGTTCCCATCCCCGACACATTAGTTTAAACCCTCCCGAACAGCACTAGCAAACACTCCCCCTAGGACATTGGTTCCAGTCCTGCCCAGATGCAGACCGTCCAATTTGTACTGGTCCCACCTCCCCCAGAACCGGTTCCAATGGCCCAGGAATTTGAATCCCTCCCTCTTGCACCATCTCTCAAGCCACGTATTCATCCTAGCTATCTCTGACTAGCCCATGGCACTGGTAGCAATCCTGAGATTACTACCTTTGAGGTCCTACTTTTTAGTTTAACTCCTAACTCCCTAAATTCAGCTTGTAGGACCTCATCCCATTTTTTACCTAGATCGTTGGTACCTATATGCACCACGACAACTGGCTGTTCACCCTCCCCCTCCAGAATGTCCTGCAGCTGCTCCGAGACATGTTGTCCAATGTAGCCAAAGCAATCAATAATAGTTTTTGAAAACATTTAAATTACCACACCAAAAAAAAATGTGGCTTAGCTCTTTGATTTACATGCATCTTGGAATGATGACTGCAATTTATAATAAGCATTTAGGACTTCATGTGCTGGAATCTGAGCTCCCACATGACTCAGGGGCAATTGCACTGCTCGTCATGATACAGCCACACAGATCTCACATTCACTCTCAGTCTGGTCTTAGCTAGGGTGGTGGCAGGAACAGTACGTAATTGCCTCAGTCCACTTGAGATAGGAAGGGGAAAAAAAGGGAGGAAAACAAAACATATCAATCTCACTGAGGCATCGAAAAGTATTCAGTGGTACAGGAAAGTTAATCCCAGAGTACTACTTCAAGTTAGACCACTAGGATGAAATACTTAAATTTAAATTTGAAAAGTACAATTTTATATCAGATAGAAAAATGTCTTTACTTAAACGGCTGAAAAATGTTTGGAATAATGTATCAGGCAAGGTAGCAGAGGCAAAGATGGTAATAGCATTAACAACACAGTGAATCCCTGGGCTGGGTAAGTTAGAACACTATAGCAACAGGCATCAATGGATCAAATGGATTTTTCCACCCATTCTGATACTTCTTTTCATTAACGAATCAAGGTAAATATCGTGATTACAGTTAACTACTTATCCTGCTTGGCTAGGCTGTACTTTAGTTAGCCATCACGCACAAATGATGACTCTTAAAGGATATAAATTGAGTAAAGTAATTTTTTAAAAAGTTTAACCACTTAGTTTTTCAATGGTTAGCATTTACTGGAGGCATTAAAGGGGAATTGGATTAAGTCACTTATTTTCACATTATTACGAATGGTAATGTTAATAAAGGAAAAAAAAAAGAGCATTTGGACTATAGAGTTTGGCTGCCCTGCTTTAGCTTCTTAAACTTTATTTTCCAAATGACATTAAAAAAACTGGAAAATTATATAAATACAGCATGATATAATTATCTAATTGAAAAATAAAACAAAGTCTGCAGGGTATTTTTATTTAAAAACTATTTTAAATTCATTCTAAAATGGCTAGCATGCAGGCACACCCTCGCCAAAGTGGCCCGGCCAGCTTCTGTGTAACCTCCAAATCGGGTACAGTTAGGCACTTGGCACTTTGGAGCACTACAATTCACACCAACGTCTGAAGAAACAGATGGAAACGCAAAGACAGTTTTCCCATATCAGCATTACTAAACTGCTCACATCAAAGAGCAACTTCTTACATTTAAGGGAACTTTTGTAATCATGAGGGAGAAAACTGACTTATTTTAACAATGTGGCACACAGCATCATAAAACACTCCAGCACTCCCTGTTCAGGTGTACTATTGTCCAAATACAGAACAAAGTTCTGTCTACTTTAGGCCAACAAGGTTTCTTAACCAGTTCTGATGAAAGGTCCTCCACCTGGAATGGTGACTCTCCTTCTCTCTCTCCACAGTTGGTGCCTGCTGAGTGCTTTCCAACATTTTCTATTTTTAGTTCAAATTTCCAGCATCCACAGTATTTTCCTTTTGTTTTAGGTTTCTTATATCAGAGGGCCACTTTCTACTGCACTCCCATGAATCCCTCGCCCCCCTTCATTTTTCACACTGTCTATGTGACTGAAACTACCAATCGGTGCTGAACTATGGGCAGTTGGTTCTGGACTGAAGCTGTGCAACCTCATTTTCTGCAGGATCCTTGCTGCTTATAGAGGAAACGACATCCACCAACAGTGGAACCAAATCCAGATGCTAGGAGTGAAAGGGAACAGTGTTAATCCACTGCACACCAAATTAGATAATGAGAAGCAGTTCAGACTGTAAATGAAGTTTTTACATTATTTAGAATATATATACTTTTTAAAATAGAGACTGATAAATTCTCAGTTGAAACAGATACTAAACAGATTTGCATCACTTTATTAAAAAGATTCTTCTACTGCAAAAAAAATTATTGAAGTACAGAGATAAATGCTTGAAAATCATTCTGCTTATGTGTAAAATGAATTAATCATAGGGCCATATTGTGCAACATTGCTTTAAAAAGGGATTTTGTAGTGTAACAGTCAGGTCACCTAACACAGCTTCAAGATTAGCAGCAACTCATGCTGCTACTGTACTTTTTAGACTGACATTAGTGTGAGGGGTGGGAACTTTCTAGTATTTACTTACATACACACCTCCCCTCTGCTCCTGCAATCTAAACCTGTACATAAGAGTTGCTGGATGAAAAAAGACCAAGGTCCATCTGGTTCTCTTTCTACCATCCTGGTAGTCACATGATACAACGATAATGGAGTCATTGACTAATCATAGCAATTGGTCTATCAATTAGTCTACAACAGACCCAGACATGAGGGGAGCAAAACCCCACTGGTGGAGTGTGTTTCGGAAACCATAGATCCAACTTGTCCCTCCCAAGCATGCTGCACTTACCACGTCATGTCTCAAATTACTCATACACTATCTCAAAATGTTATTGCCTGAAACAAATGCATCTAATTTGCATTTGAATGAATCAATACAATCTGTTTCCACCGTCTCCCTAGGGAGCCTGTTCCACAGATTGACCACACACTCACCGAAATAATGGGCTGGAAATTTCTCCAACACTCTGTTATTAGTGGTGAAATTGAAGAGCAAGTTTCGGCGACTGCACATGTGCAGTCAAATGCAGAAATCTGCTCTTCCTGGTTCGCCATCAATCTGACAGCTTTGCCTTAAAGGCATATTGCTGGCTGCAATCAATGGAATCAACAGACCAGCGCCAACTTGCTCTCCTGCCCAGCTGGGAACCAACTAATATCGCCACAAAACAGGTATCCTCAGTTTTTTAAAGTCTAAACTAAGTTTTAACAGCATGTTAAGTCTTAATAACTGCCAAACAATCTCACTGGCACTAAAAATTAACTTTTAAAAATGTGGAGTTTCATTACTCCTGATTTTAATTTTTTAAAAAACATTCTCCTTCCGTCTCTTTTATCTCAGCCTTTTAATCTTATCTTCTCTTCATTTTGCTTTCTCGGTCATTTCAGAATACCTTATCGAGCACATCTGGGTTTTTAATCTGCACTGTTTGTGAATGAACTGCAGTTCTTGGTGCTCACAGTGTGGCTTGCTTCAAGCTGATTGGTTGAGGGGCCTTAGCAATCTTTTCACCACTCACACAGCCCGGGAAAGAACACTGATGTTCTTTGAACTCGCAGTTCAAGGAAGTTGCCGCTAAAAAGAACATGGTAACTTAGTGGGTGAATTTAAATCTAATGAGCGGCAAGCACTGCTGGTTCACCACACAAAGAAATTTAGGGGCCAATGTTTCCATAGATTAGTTTTGAATTTAACCCCCTTTTAAGAGCAGGCTATGTCCTCTGGTTCTACTTTATTTTTAAAGCAAACTTATCAGTGCATACAAAATTCCCGAGTTCAATGATGGCATGATAAATACTATGTAGAAAGTCATTACGGGGTTAAAGAAGAATGAAAAGTACAATTTAAGGCTGGAAGTGGGTGCTAATCTACTGGAATATATATTATTACAGAAGAAAATAGCAAGTTGATCTGTCACTTTAAGTGTACTGCGAGACTTTGTTAACTCATCCTACTGATGATGATCAGCAAGACAGCAGACAAAATATGCCAGGAATTTTTGCAGTCTGCAATCTAAAGTACAGTAAACAACTCACTTTAGGAAAATTAAATAGCCATACTGCAGAGGTTTATTGGGTAACAAACATCTGTCTGGTAGATAGTTACAAGGCAATAATTCAATCAAGCACATCTAATGATATCATAAATCATGACAGCAAAGCTCAAAATGGTTTGTGTATGTTAACACTACCACAAGAATGAAATTATTTGCAACTCTGTCTGATTTTGTTGTTCCTTATTTGGAATTTATTAAACTTTAACAAACGTGATCTTGATGCAATATACAGCAAACATGGAAGAGGGGAAAAATGAAATCACAAGCGATGAATATACAAGGACCCTGAGCTCCATATTAAAATACAGTAATACCAGGCACAATTCTATAATGCAACTTGATTGGGCACCAAACTGCTGCACCATGGACACAAGTTCGATTTGCCCACCTCACTGACTTGCTACTCAGTTGTGTTGTTATAAAAAAAAGGAAGCAAATGCAGGTTAGGCACTTCCCAATAAACAGTAAAATACCGTCAGACTATTTCCTTGCTGCTAACTTCCAGGAAATGTATCTGATCAAAGATGACAAATTCCAACTGCTCTGAAACATTCCATCAACACAAATTGTGTTTGGTTTTGCTTTCGATCATTCATTTTCCAAGGGAAAAAAAAAATTCTTCTTTGCCAAACATACCGAGCGCTTGAACAACATTTTCACAGTTGAGGCAGTAGTGGTCATTCCAGGTGACGGCACTTTTAAAATCTTAAAAGCACACACTTTGCAAAGAAATTTATTGTACGCTGTTTCACTGATTGGTCAGCCGGGGAGGGAGGTGTTTTTAATACCTACACAGGCCAATAAATGATCAGTACACCATTTTCAGCTCTTTGCAGGAAGCAAAGTGTTGGGGTTAATACAAAATGCACATTTATTTTTCAATGGCATTTTCATGACTACCAAAATTTTCTTTAAACAAATGGACAGCAGTAATGCAAACTTTCTACAGTGGCAGACCTGTTTATGTATCCTTAATAGCTCAGTGGGCAGATGCAATGCATGGTGTGGTACTGAGCAAACAAACCAGAAAGGTTCCAGTTTCCATCCTCATTTTGTGCAAATCTCAGCTAGGGTGATGAGGGGACTACAACTGACCTAAGTATCATCAGGCTTGGGGAGGGGAGAAGTTGCTCCTGATCACTTTCCAATGACCCTTGTTGAGTGAAGGGACTGCGGTTATGTAGAAAACATGGCAGCCACTCTGTGCCAGTAAGACCCTAAAAACAGCAATGAGTTGAACAGTAGTGGCAAAATCATGATGTTGCATTATTAGGCCATCACATACAAACAACTCAGTTCTTTACATTGTGACAGTCAATGCTCTATGCAGGACAACCAACTGCATATTACAAACCTAAATGTGAGAGAACTACACTGCCATGTAAAAGCAGCTGAGGATTCTTGTTAAAATAGCGCACTCAAAACGTATTATCTAGGAAGACAAAAAAGGTCTACAGCAGCCCTTTGAAGTCACAAAGCAGCCGTAATATATGAATATTTTGATTGCAAAACTGATTCAGAGCGAATGTACTACCAGAGGCAAATCCAAATCACGGAAGCAAATCCAAAGAGAGTCATAGGAGGAACACAGGAACAAGAGTAGGCCGTTTAGCCTCTCGAGCAATCAAGAATTGCAAATGTTACAACCCTTGTTCAAAAAAGGGTGTAAGGATAAATCCAGCAACTACAGGCCAGTAAGTTTAACCTGGGTGGTGGGGAAACTTTTAGAAACGATAATCAGGATCAAAATTAAGAGTCACTTGGACAAGTGCGGATTAATAAAGGAAAGTCAGCACGGATTTGTTAAAGGCAAATCGTGTTTAACTAACTTGATTGAGTTTTTTGATGAGGTAACAGAAAGGATTGATGAGGGCAATGTGGTTGATATTGTGTATATGGACTTTCAAAAGACATTTGATATAGTGCCACATAATAGGCTTGTCAGCAAAATTGAAGCCCATGGAATAAAAGGGGCAGTGACAGTGTGGATACGAAATTGGCTAAGTGACAGGAAACAGAGAGTAGCAGTGAATGGTTGTTCTACAATGGTGTGCCCCCAGGGGTCAGTTCTGGGACCACTGCTTTTTTTTTGATATATATTGACTTGGACTTGGGTGTACAGGGCACAATTTCAAAATTTGCAGATGACCCAACACTTGGAAGTGTAGTAAACAGTGAGGAGGATAGTGATAGACTTCAAGTGGACATGGATAGGCTGGTGGAATGAGCGGACACATGGCAGATGAAATTTAACGCAGAGAAGTGCAAAGTGATACATTTTGGCAGGGAGAATGAGGAGAGGCAATATAAATTAATTGGACAATTCTAATGGGGGTGCAGGAACAGACACCTGAGGGTTTTTGTGCACAAATCTTTGAAGGTGGCAGGACAGGTTGAGAAAGCAGTTAAAAAAGCATACGGGATCCTAGGCTTTATAAATAGAGGCATAGAGTACAAAAGCAAGGAAGTTATGTTGAACTTTTATAAAACACTGGTTCAGCTACAATGGGAGTATTGTGTCCAATTCTGGGCACCACACTTTAGGAAAGATGTGAAGCCATAGAGAGGGTGCAGAAGAGATTTACTAGAATGGTTCCAGGGATGAGGGACTTCAGTTATGTGGATAGATTGGAGAATCTAGGGTTGTTCTCCTTAAAGCCGAGAAGGTTAAGAGGAGATTTGATTAAAGTGTTGAAAATCATGAAGGGTTTAGATAAAGTAAATAAAGAGAAACTGTTCCCATTGGTGGAAGGGTCGAGAACCAAAGTTCATAGATTTAAGGTGATTGGCAAAAGAACCAAAAGCAACATGGGGACAAAGTTTTTTTACGCAGCGAGTAGTTATGATCTGGAATGCACTGCCTGACAGGGTGGTGGAAGCAGATTCAATCGTGGCTTTCAAAAAGGAATTGGATAAATACTTGAAGGGAAAAAATTTACAGGGCTATGGAGACAGAGCAGGGGAATGGGGCTAACTGGATTGCTCTTACAAAGAGCAGGCATGGGCTCGATGACCTCCTTCTGTGCTGTAACCATTCTATGATTCTCTGAGCCTGCTCTGCCATTCAATTAGATCATGGCTGATCTGTATCTTAACTCCACCTAGGTTCCATAGCTCTTAATACCTTTGCCTAACAAAAGGTATGAACTCAGCCTCAGCTTTTTGGGGGAGAAAGTGCCAGATTTCCATTACCCTTTGTGAGAAGAAGCGCTTTCTGATATCACCCGTGAATGACCGAGCATTAATTTTAAGGTTATGCCCCCTTGTTCTGGACTCCCCAGCCAGAGGAATAGTTTCTTTCTATCTACCCTATTTACTTCAACACTTCAATTCGATCACACTTTAATCTTCTATATTGGAGGGTATATAAACCCAGTCTATACAACCTGTCCTCATAATTTAACCCTTTTAGCCCCGGTATCTTTCTGGTGAATGCGCTACACCCCCTCCAAGGCCAATATTTCCTTCCTGAGGTGCGGTAGCCAGAGCTGAACGAAGTACTCCAGATGGGGTCTCACCAGAGCTCTGTACAGCTATAACATAACTTCCACCCCTTTGAGTTAAAAGCCAACATTCCATTAGCCTATTACATTACTTTTTGTACCTGTCCACCAGCTTTTAGTGATTTCTATACTTAGACCTGTAAACCTCTCTGCTCATCCACAGTTCTTAGCCTTTCACCATTTAGAAGATACTCTGATCTATTTTTCTTAGGTCCAAAGTGGATGACCTCACACTTCCCCCCGTTGAACTACATCTGCCATAGTTTTGCCAGTTCAATTAATCTTTCAATGTCCCTTTGCAACTTTCTGCTCCCATCTACTATTTGCTGTGTCAGCTGAGTTTTATTTGTGTCAAGCGGACATGTGAAATAATCCAAACATAGACAGGCTGTGCTGTCATTGCTAGTGCCTCTGCATTTGTAGATTGTGAACAGTGTTGGCATCGTTCATGCAGATTATATCAGTCTTAGACTGATCTTCAAAAGCAGGGCCTGTTTTTCAAAAAGAGTATAATGCATTTAAAATTCCAGCAGGTTTCATGTATCAGCAGTTCCCCCCCCCACTTACCATGAATGAAGCAGGATTTGGAATACAACTCAATAGGCTTGTGCTCATGCTATTTGTGCAAGGACTATATGTAGTGGAATAAAACTATTTTTCTTTCCAGAAGGTATTTTGTCAGCCAGAAGTTTGTAAAGGATCTCAACTGATTGGTTTGTGTGTTTAACTCTTCGTGAACTGGCTCCAGACAATTATATTTGAATGGATTCTGTGTCTTGCTTATATTACTGCCAGTAGCATACTCCTACCAGTGAATAACAAGGCATTTTGTGAGGAATACAATTTGCTGCGTGAATTCAGAAACTATGGTGCCTATTCTTGTTACATCACAATAAAATTTGCAAATCAAAATTAAAAGCATATTATGCAAGAATTAGTACCCAAGCTTCATGGGCAATGCTGACTCGTGATGGGGTACGGCTGCATGGGCAGTAGTCACACTCTGGCACTTTGTCCTCACCCAGCTCCATCCGTCATCTCCTCCAGCCCTATATTCTCTCCTTAAGTTTCTCTGATTCCAGCCTGTTGTGCACCCCTCTCCTCCCTCAACCCCCCCCCCCCACTTCCTCCCCTACACCTTTAAAATCCTCAAGACCCATCTTTTCAATCAAGCCTTTGGTCACTCATCTTAATCTCTCCTTTCCAGCTCAGCATGCGTTTCTCTATTGATAAAGCATTCCTTTACATTAAAAGCAAAAAATGCTGGAAAAGCTCAGCAAGTGAGGAAATTTCAGGTTTCCAGCATCCGCAGTATTTTGCTTTTGACTTTACATTAAAAGGTATTACTAAATGCAAGTTCTTGTTGCTTTTGTGTCTTCATGCATGATCCTTGACATCAACTACAGGCAGGCCACTCAACCACAGGAGCACTACAGCCAAGCCCATTCCCCTCTCGCCCAACATCCACACTTTCCAGAAGGCATCATTGAATAATGATCAGAAATGGTAATCTTCCCCAAATTTTGGGTGCCCATTGCTGCTGTTGAGATCTGGTAACTTTTAAAATATTATTACTGACAATCTCACATGGGTTCAAATGGGGAAATAAATGTGCCTTTAATAATTAGTGCATAGTGGAGTTGAAAGTGGTCAGAAGCAATGGGAAAGCTTTGGTCAATACAATGGCATGTGAGCTACTTGAGGCCCAGCAAAATCTCACATCTGAACCGTTGCTCAGGGCTACTGTGCACCATTCAGCTTCTGCAGAAGCAAACTGGACAAAAATCCCTTCTTGAAATGTAGAGTGCAAAGTGCTAACAGCTGTTGGCTCATTCATGATACAAATGCAACATTCCACATAGTGGTCTCACCTCCCCAAATGGCTCATTTACAACTTTGCTTAATCCGTTATGTACAGCACAATAGTAAGAAATTTTACTCACCCTTTCACTTCTTATAGAGCCGGTCACGTCATCATCATTTAAATGACGTTTAAATTTAGGTGGCATGGTTACTGTCTGATGTAATGTGCCCTTTTCCTCAATCCAAAGTGCAACAAATGTTCAACCTAGAACATATAAAAGTTTATTATTAATGGTACTTATCAGGAACAGGAGTAGGCCATTTAGCACCTCGAGCCTGCTATGCCATTCAACTAGATCATGGCTGATCTGTTCCTCAATTCCATTTTCCCACCTTTGCCCCATATCCCTTGATACCCTTACCCAACAAAAATCTATCAATCTCAGTCTTTAAAGCTCCAACTGACCCAGCATCCACAGCTTTTTGAGAGAAGAGCTCCAGATTTCTACTACCTCATGTGTGAAAAAGTGCTTCCTGATTTTGCTCCTGAATGGCCAAGCTCTAATTTTAAGATTACGTCCCCTCATTCTTGATTTCCCCCACCAGGAGGAAATACTTTCTCTCTATCTAGCCTATCAAATCCTTTTAACACTCTAAACACCTCAATCAGATCATCCCTTAAACTCCTACGCTCAAGGGAACACAAGCCAAGTTTATGCAACATGTCCTTGTAATTTAACCCTCTAAGCACCAGTATCAATCTGGTGAATCTGCACTGCACACCTTCCTTCCCGAGGTGCAGTGCCCAAAACTGAACGCAGGACTCCAGATGAGGTCTGACCATATACAATATTGCCATAACCTTAATACTTTTTTTTTGCTGCTTAATACTGTGAAACAGGAAAACAGGCAACGAGAAAAAAAATGTACTGCAGCTAGTGGTATCAAGACACTTTTCAAGCTGAACTTTTGAGCCCCAGCTTTGGAATTGTTTTTGTGTGCAAGTTCCAAACACAAAATGTATGGTTCTAATTTAGCACCATCACTGGAAGCTCAGCAGAGCAAGAACAATATTTTACAAGCAAGATTACAACACAGATTTTCCACAATTTACTTGCGTCCTTCATAAGTTCAGCAAAACACCACCATATAAAAATTAAACCTTGTATCAAAAGGTTCTGGTGTGTACACTGAGAAAACATGAAAGTCTAAGGCTGACCACCACAAATGATGGAAAAGCACTTGAATAGCTGAGCAGCAATTATATAATTGAAAAGAATCAGATGGCCCTTCACTAAACTCATCTGAATTTATTAATTTTGGAGCACTATAGTATCATTTGGAAATATGTCTATCATATGTCTGCTAAAATTCTATGCACAAATGCTGAACACTACAATTTGGTGCAATGTATGGAGGAGTATAGAACACAGCAAAATCCTCTATTAAAAATGATGTAATCATATCCCTGGCCCCACAACACAATCCTGTTAACCTCCTCCCCACTCAGGTGACCTAGTCGCAGTGAAATTCAGGGGAAATAATAAGGCGGTAAAGAAAGTTTTCTGGTTGTCAGAGCAAATTCCTTCACAGGAAACCTTGCAATTGAAAAGTCTGGAAACAAAAGCTGACGATAGGTTCTTTTTCATATAGGGATTTAGCATGGAGATATCGTTCCCTACTTTAATCAGTTGCCTGATCTTCCCTAGCTAGGAGTGTAGAAATGCACAGATCATTGCAACCATCTTGCCAGTTCCAACATCTGTAAAATATACCATATATTACTCTCTTGTTAAAACTACCAAAGTGCTCCCATTTTTACATCAATGCTGTAGCACATCTTTCATTAAACCAGGAAAGTGAGCCAATGGACGTCTGAAGCTAATTTTGAGCAAACACCGAACTTATGTAGAAGAATTGTACACCTAGAAAATTAGATTGATAGAATTTGGTCAAAGAAATCTGCCAAGTGGACAGAAACAGAATCACACATTGATGAATAGCAAACCACTGACAAAATGGGAATGCTTTTATCCAAAAGAACTCCAAAATGGTGTTTAGTTCCAAAATTTGTCCATGGAGTCAAGTCAATGGAATATAATGATGCAAGAAATCAATTAACTGATTTAAAAAAGTCAAACCAGACAGGTATTTGAACAGCAAATGATTTAACAAGAACATATTATAGCCAGAATTAAAGAAAGGACTTTATTTAGTGCCTTTCACATCCTCGGGACATCCCAAATTGCTTCACAGCCATAGAATTGCTTTTTGAAATGTAGTCACTATTGTTTTATAGACAAACGCAGCAACCAATTTTCACACAAAGCTCCCACAAACATTAATAAAAAAAAAGATATTCTAGTCATTTATCTTATGTATTGATTGAGGGATAAATGTTGGCCAGGACACTGGGAGAACAACCCTGCTCTTTTTCAAACAGGCAGATAGGGAGGGACCTCGGTTTAACATCTCATCTGAAAGATGATACATCCATGAATGCAGCACTCCCCTCAGTATTGCACTAAAGTGTCAGGCTAGATTATGTTTTCAAGTCTCTGGAGTGGGACTGGAATCCACAACCTTCTGACTCAGAGACGCGAATGCTACCATTAGGCCATGTATTTTTTTTTTTGGAGGGTGGGGTGGGGGTGGTGTTGTATTTGTTTTTCACCCTAGCAAATTTGGTACTTTCAGTTGCCCATCAATGATTTTCAGTGAGTCCAAGTTTTATTGGTACTTGAGTGAGGTACTTTTGCTGAAATAATGACTCCAAAAAAAAGTTACCTTCTGACTGTGCTGTGTCCCCTCAGCCACTGTACTGCTCACAAACTGCACACTTATCAGCCTGAATTGTTAGGAGTTACTTGTTCGGACTTTTCGCACTGCACCCTGTCCCTCTCAACTCAAAGTTTTGCCAGTGAAAACTCCAAGCGTCCTGATTAGTGAGCTGAGGAAAAGATCAGAGTAGAGGAAGCTTTACTCTGCATCTAAATTGTGCTACTTGGGTGCCCAAAAGTTACAGTACATTTAGCCTTCAACACCTCGTTATTCAAATAGGAGAAATAATGTAAAATTTGCCTAACAAATGAATGAAAGGACCTCTGACGGAATTCTACCGAGGCGTGACAAGACCATCTCGCGCCACGAAGGCTGGTCACAAACCATTTTCAGCTTGCTGGGTTTTATCGTCTTAAGAAGATAAATATAGAATCCAAATCTTTATGGCTAGTGGGGGTTAATCAGTTAAACCTGAAAACCACAGAAACGTCATTGTAACGTCTTGTTACACTTCAAAATATTATAAAAGATCCAGATGGCTAGATTGATGCTGCAAAAACACTTCCTATTCTGATTCGATGCAGCGAGTTGTTCTGATCTGGAATGCACTGCCTGAAAGGGTGGTGGAAATAGATTCAATAGTAACTTTCAAAAGGGAGTTGGATATACACTTGAAAAATGAAAAATTTGTAGGGCTATGGGTAGAAAAGCAGGGGAGTGGGACTAATTGGATAGCTCTTTCACAGGCACAAAGGGCTAAACGACATCCTTCTATGCTGTATGATTCTATCTTAACATTAACTTCAAATTTAATCAGTATCCTTGTTACCAAAATCTCTAACACTCAAAGCCTAAACTCTACTAACTGCTGTTTTATCCTAGATTTAGGTGTGTGCTTCCACCCCTGTTAAAATCTATTTGACTGCAGGTCTTTTCAAGACATAGCTGCAATGTTTACTGCTGCAGACAGTCGTTTATTTCATAGTCTCAGACTCATGCGAGAATTTGTTAACATCCATTTAGTGTCTCAGTTTATTTAACTTGATCATTACGTTGCATGTACAGCACAGGAACAGGCCATTCGGCCCAACTGGCCCATGCCGGTGTTTATGCTCCACACGAGCCTCCTCCCACCACTCTTCATCTAACCCTATCAGCAGATCCTCCTATTCCTTTCTCCCTCATGAATATCTAGTTTTACTGTATTTAATACAAAATTATTTATTAGGATCCACTATTCCATCATTATTTTTAATCACATCTCGCCTCAATTTTTGTGTTTTCCTAACGGGAAACGGCTTCACTTATCTCGTATAGGTGAGTGCCATTTTTTTTAAAATGTGCTTCGTCCAAGGATATACTGAAACAAATACTGACTGCAATTTTAAGGGCTACGAAAAGCATTGCCCCTCTGGTTACAAAAGATCATGTCATGGAGTGTACAATAATGACCTCAGCTGTGAGCATTCAAAAACACTCCTGCTTTCCTTAAAACCCTCAAACTAATTGCTCACCGTCATAGTCTTTAAAACGCAATCAGTAACAGAGTGGAAAATAACTTAAAAGTCGCAAGATCCTGCAAATGTTTAGTAGTATCATTTCGTCATGAGATAGACAGTTCATCCAGTATATAAAGTTGTGGAGGCTTGCTGCTCCATCTGAACACAGGCTCTTTACATCACCAATACTGTACTTACTGGTTTGAAGAATCCAAAAGCGTGTTTCAATTTTATTTTTCAGCTCTCATACATTAATTATGATTCAGGGTCAAGATGGCACATTAGTATAGGAAAGTGTTGCTCTCAAAAGGGAAAGTAATACAATGGTGAAGTTTTAACAAACAAAAAGGTACCAATGAAAAAATATGCAGAAGAGGAGAGAAGCACTGTTGGAGTAAAAGAACAAGGTAAATAGAGGAAACCAAAGAATTCATCCACTCCAAACTAGGACTATTTTCTTAGACTTTAAAAATGTTTTCAGACGCCTGTAAATGTGGTAATCATGGTCCATTGCTACTTAAGAGACTTGTATTTGTTAGCAGCTTATTTGGGATGGATAATACGGGATCCACCGATGATGGTAATTTTATCACTCCTTAACTGTGCTGTAGGAAGCCATCACTACATTTTCTGTTAAATGGGCCAGGGTATCTGTGCCCGCCAGAAACATTGTATGCAGTGACCAATTCAGGACCTGTAGAAAAGCAGCTGCTTTGCATTCCTGCACATTTGTTACAAGACTAAAGGATGAAGCACTGGGGGACATTTTAGACCAAGTTCACATGTTTACAAATTATAAAATCAAATATAATAAAAACTCAATCGTTTCCAACATTACAACTCTGACTACACTTCAAAAGTATTTCATTGGCTGTAATGGGACGTCCTGAGGTCGTGAAAGGTGCTAAATAAATGCAAGTCTGTCTTTATTTCCTAATTGTTTGAGAGTTCGAAATGGATCCAATGTCATTCAGATCATATATCTCTTCAACTGCCAGAGCAAACTGCATCAAAATGAGCAAGACCTGACAACTCTTATTATAAGTAATTGGGCCAAGTGCAGGCAATTGGGACTAGCTTAGTGGTATAAACTGGGCGACATGGACATGTTGGGCCGAAGGGCCTGTTTCCATGTTGTAACTTCTATGATTCTATGATTCTATGAATGGATGCAGCCTGTAGTACTTCAAGTTCCCACCATCAATTTTAGTCCTGCAGGGATAGCCATGTGCCATACTGTGACTCTTTACTCCAGAGGTTGCCTATACTTTCAATGCTTGCACTCTAAACTATATTACAGTACTGACCAATTGTTGAATCATATCAAGCTATATCATCAATAGTACACTGGGCACACTTAATGGGCCTACCAAAACTTTAAGTTTTGAAACTCAAAAATAAAATTTCTTTTGCACCAGTTGCAGTTATATTACAGATAGTGTAAAGTCAAAGCAGGTACCAAACTAGCTCCTGCAGGTGATTGCTCACACCCAACACCTTAACCTGAGGCTAATTTGGCTTTTGTTATCCTGCACATTAGAAAGCAGAATCTGCAGTGTAGCAATACAAATTGCACAGCAATAATTAGCCTAAACATTTACTACACAGGTTCACTTCCATTAAAATATCTTTTAAGCCATAAGAAGGTCCCAGCTTCAATCCCTGGTTTAAGCTAAACCAACTGATTTCAGTTGCAACAGCAATTGGGGCTACAGTTGATCTCCATGTCCTTAGGCTTGTGGGAAGGGAGGTGGGAAGGGAGCCTGCCAGTGGACCCACCACTGATTACTATCCAGTGGCTGCTGCTGGAAATTGCACAGATGTGGATGTCAGGTGAAACAGAATCAGACTTAGCTGTGATGCCCTCCACAATCAAATAGCCAGCCAACCTTCACTGACCAGGTTCAAGAATAGTCACATGGGCCTTGGAACCATATCCCAACAAGTGTCAGCACCTTCAGAAGAACTGGTAAAACCAAAAACTCTCTTGAAAAAAAAATAAGAAAGATTATGAGCTGAATGCTTCCAAGATTGCAAGGATCCTTTCTTTCGTCAAAGCTTCACCTTCCATTGCAGTACCGAGGGAGTGCTGCATTGTCGGAGGTGCCGTCTTTCGGAAGGAGCATTAAATCAAGGTCCAGTCTACCCTCTCAGTGGACGTAAAATATCCCATGGCATTATTTCAAAAAGAGCAGGGGAATTCTCCCCAGTGTCCTGGCCAATATTTATCCCTCAACCAACATCACTAAAAACAGATTATCTGGTCATTGCTGTTTGTGGGAACTTGCTGTGCACAAATTGGCTGCCTCGTTTTCTACATTATAAACAGTGACTACACTTCAAAAATACTTCATTTGCTTTGGGATGTCCGGAGATCGTGAAAGGCACTATAGAAATGCAAGTTCTTTCTTTTCCTCCCCCCAATTGATAGCAAAACCATTTTTTTTTAAACCCTCTACATTCTTCAAAATTATAGCATTTACTGTACTATATTGACGTACTTCATGCATTGGGTGCCCTTGAATCCTTCTGACCCCCACCCTCATTTCCCAATCTCCCACTGCCCCAAGCCCCCATTTATAACAACGATGCACAGGTTGGAACAAGATTCCCAGTGACCCTCATTCCCAATTCAGAAATCTCAGTATCAATCATTGCGGATCATGTAAATCAGCTGCCTGGTTCCATAATGCAGACTTCAAGCGGCGGGATTTGCCCACAGGCCGGTGTAGGGGATGGGGATACTGGGGGGGGGGGGGGTTGCTAGGTGCAGGATGCGGCCTGCTCCTCCCGTTATTTATATACGCATCCACCAGCTGGGGGGCGGGGGAAGGCCACGTCCTGTCCTTACCTTCCGCCTCCGCCGCAGCTCCAGCCCCCTCCAAACAAAAGCAGACGGCGCGTCCTTTCAGTCATGCGGGGTTTGAAATGTCCCCTTCCCCCGGGTTAGCGCCTGTCACTGAGGAGAAGGGGCCGTGTCCCCTTTAACTGCACTCGGCGCTCAGGCAGGGAGGAAGCGGGCTCCAGCTCATATCGCGAGATTTGCACGGTTTTACCCACACCCCGGTCCCCGTCTCCTTGGTAACCTGGAGACATCAGTGGAGAGAGAGAGAGAGAGAGACTGGGGCATAGGGATCAGGGAGAGGGGGAGGAGAGAATGGGGGAGGGATAGGGAGAGGAGGGATTGAGGGAGGAATGGGGGAGGGATAGGGAGAGGAGGGATTGAGGGAGGAATGGGGGAGGGATAGGGAGAGGAGGGATTGAGGGAGGAATGGGGGAGGGATAGGGAGAGGAGGGATTGAGGGAGGAATGGGGGAGGGATAGGGAGAGGGAGGAATGGGGGGAGAGCCAGGGAGAAGGGGGAATAGGGGTCAGGGAGAGGTAGGGGAGTCAGGGAGAGTGGAGAATGGAGGGTCAGGGAGAGTGGAGAATGGAGGGTCAGGGAGAGGGGGAATGGAGGGTCAGGGAGAGGTAGAATGGGGGTGGGGTCAGGGAGAAGGAATGGGGGGGTCAGGGAGAGTGAGAATTGGGGGGGGGTCAGGGAGATGAGGAATGGGGGTCAGGGGGATGGGGATCAGGGAGAGTGGGAATGGGGTCACAGAGAGTGGGAATGGGGTCAGCGACATGGAAAGGGGATCAGGGAGAGGGAGACTGGCTAATTAAAGGGGGAATGGGGGGATCGGCGAGAGGAGGAATAGAGGGTCAGGGAGATGGAAATGGGGGGTCACTGAGATTGGGGAATAGGGGTTCAGGGGGGATGAGGGGTCAGGGAGAGGGGGATGGGGTCAGGGAGAGGCAAACTGGGGGGTCGGGGAGAGTAGGGTCAGGGAGAGTGGGAATGGGGCAGCAGGGAGAGTGGGAATGGGGGCAGAAGAGATAGTGGAAATGGGGGGTCAGCGAGAGTGGGAATTGGGGGTCAGGGAGAGGGGAATGAGGGTCACAGACTGGGGAATAGGGGTTCAGGGGGGAATTGGGGTCAGGAAAAGGGGGATGGGGGTCAGTGAGAGGGAGAATTTGAGCGCCAGGGAGACTGGGGAATGGAGGGGTCAGGGTGAGGGAGACTGGGGTGGTCAGAGAGAGGGGAATGGGGGGGGGTCAGGGAGAGTGGGAATGGGGATGGTAGGCAGAGTGGGAATGGGGGTGCAGGGAGAGTGGGAATGGGGGTGCAGGGAGAGTGAGAATGGGTGGCAGGTTTAGTGGGTATGGGGAGACAGGAAGGTGGGTATGGGGAGACAGGGAGAGGGGTATGGCAGGGTTGGGGAGAGGGGTATGGCGGGGTCGGGGAGAGGGGTATGGCGGGGTCGGGGTCGGGGAGAGGGGTATGTCGGGGAGGGGAGAGGGGAATGGGGGGTCTGGGAGAGGGGAATGGGGGGTTGGGAGATGGGAGATTGGGAATGTGGGGGTTGAGGAGATGGGGAATAGGGGGGTCAGGAAGAGGGGGAAGGAGGTGTCTGGGATAGGGAGAAGGGTGGGTCAGTGGGAATGGGGTCAAAGAGTGGGAATGGGGGTCAGTGAAACGGGAAGGGAGACTAGGGAATGGGGGGATCAGAAAGAGGAGGGATGGAGGGTCAGGGAGAGGGGAATGGGGGTTCATGGAGAATGGGGGGGTCAGGGAGAATAGGAGGGTCAGGAAGAGGCAGAATGGGGTCAGGGAGAGGGGGAGTGAGGGGAAAGGAGGAATGGAGGGACGGGGGAACTGGGAGTTGGGGGTTCAGGGAGAGGTGGGGTCAGGGAAAGGGGAGGTGGTCAGTGGAAGGGAGAGGTGGGGTCAGGGTGAGTGGCAATGGGGGAGTCAGAGAGAGGGGGATTTGGGGGTCAGGGAGAGGGAATTGGGGGTCAGGTGGAGAGTGGGGTGAGTCAGGGAGGGGGGAATAGGGGGGTCAAGGAGAGGGAGAATGAGGGGAAAGGGGGAATGTAGGGAGAGGGGGAATGGAGGGAGAGAACTGGGGGTTGGGGGGGTCAGGGAGAGAGTGGGTCAGGGAGAAGGGGAGGAGGGTCAGTGAGAGGGGGAAGGGGGTCAGGGAGAGGGGAAAGGGGACACGGAGAGGGGAAAGGGGACACGGAGAGTGGAAATGGGGGCATTCCGAATGGGGGTCAGGGTGAGTGGGAGGGGTAATGTTGGTCAGTGTTGGGGAGAGGTAATTGGGGGACAGATGGAGAGGGAATGGGGTGGCAGGGAGAGAGAGAATGGGGTGGCAGGGAGAGTGGTAATGGGGGGGTCAGGGAGAGTGGGAATGAGGGCGGGGATCGTGCGTATGGGGGTGTCAGTGATAGTGGGAATGGGAGGACAGGGAGTGTGGGAATATAGGGCAGGTTTAGTGGGTATGGGGGGGTCAGGGAGAGGGGGAATGGGGGTGTCGGGGAGAGGGGGAATGTGGGATCAGGGAGAGGGGGAATGGGGGGTCAGGGAGAGGGGGAAGGGGGGTCAGTGATAGGGAGAAGGGTGGGTCAATGGGAATGGGGTCAGACAGTGAGAATGGGGGTCAGCGAAACGGGAAGGGAGGCTGGGGAATGGGGTGATCAGTAAGAGGAGGAATGGGGGGGTCAGGAAGAGGCGGAATGGGGTCAGGGAGAGGGGGGAATGGAGGGAGAGGGGAACTGGGGGTTGGGGGTTCAGGGAGAGGTGGGTCAGGGGAGGGGGGTCAGTGAGAGGGAGAGGTGGGGTCAGGGTGAGTGTGAGCGGGGGGTGGGTCACAGAGAGGGGGAATTGGGGGTCAGGGCGAGGGAGAATTGGGGGTCGGGGGGATGGGTAGGTAGAGAGAGGGAATGGAGGGTGAGGGGAACTGCGGGATCAGGGAGAAGGGGGTCATGGAAACGGGGAGGAGGGTCAGTGAGAGGGGGAATGGGGGTTCAGAGAGAGTTGGAATGGGGGTCAGGGAGAATGGGAATGGGGGTCAGGGAGAGTGGGAATGGGGGACAGGGCAAAGCAAATGGGGGTGATGGGTTTGGGGGTTCAGGGAGAGTTGGAATGGCCGGTCGGAGAGAGGGGAATGGGGGTCAGTGAGATGGGGAATGGGGGCGTCAGGGAGAGGAAAGGAGAGATCATGGAGTGGGAGAAGGGGGTGTCAAGGGGAATGGGTTCACGGACAGTGGGAATGGGGGTCAGCGAGACATGGGAAGGGAGACTGGGTGTTGCGAGGGGAATGGGGGTTCAGGGGGAATGGGGGGGGTCAGGGAGAGGGGGGATGGAATCATCTTGGAGACTGGGGAATGGAGGGGTCAGGGAGAGGGAGACTGGAGGGGGCTCGGGAGAGGGAATTGGGGGTCAGGGAGAGTAGGAAGGGGTCAGGGAGAGTGGGAATGAGGTGACAGGGATAGTGGGAATGGTGGCATCAGAGATAGTGGGAATGGGGAGGGTCAGCGAGAGTGGGAATTGGAGGTCAGGGAGAGGGGAACGGGGGGGGTCACTGAGACTGGGGAATAGGGGTTCAGGGGGAATTGAGGGGGTCAGGGAGAGGGGAATGGGGTTTCAGTGAGGGGGGGAATAGGAGCGCCAGGGAGACTGGGGAATGGAGGGGTCAGGGTCAGGGAGACTGGGGTGGTCGGAGAGAGGGGAATGGGGTTCAGGGAGAGTGGGAATGGGGTGGCAGGGATAGTAGGGATGGTGGCATCAGAGATAGTGGGAATGGGGGGGTCAGCGAGAGTGGGAATGGGGGGGTTAGCGAGAGTGGGAATTGGAGGTCAGAGTGAGGGGAATAGGGGGGTCACTGAGACTGGGGACTAGGGTTTCAGGGGGAATGGGGTGTCAGTGAGAGGGGGAATGGAAGCGCCAGGGAGACTGGGGAATGGAGTGGTCAAGGTGAGGGAGACTGGGGTGGTCGGAGAGAGGGGAATGGAATTCAGGGAGAGTGGGAATGGGGGGACAGGGATAGTGGGAATGGGGTATCAGGCAGAGGTGGATTGGGGCGTCAGGGAGTGGGAGATTGGGGGGTCGTGGAGAGGGGGAATGGGGAGTCATTGAGAGGGGGAATGGGGAGTCATTGAGTGGGGGAATGGGGGTTCAGGGAGAGTGGGAATGGGCGGCCGGGGAGAGTGGGAATGGGCGGTCGGGGAGAGTGGGAATGGGCAGTCGGGGAGAGTGGGAATGGGCGGTCGGGAAGAAGGGAATGGGGGTGTCGGGGGGAGGGGGAAGGGGGGTCAGAGAGACGGGGTAATGAGGGGATAGGGAGAATGTAGGGAGAGGGCATGGAGGGAGAGGGGAACTGGGGGTTCAGGGAGAGGTGGGGTCAGGGAAAGGGGAGGCGGGTCAGTGAGAGGGAGTGACGGGGTCAGGGTGAGTGGGAATGGGGATGTCAGGGAGAGAGGGAATTGGGGGGTCAGGGAGAGGGGGAAGGGGGCTGAGAGTGGAAATGGGGGCATTGAGATTGGGGGTCAGGGTGAGTGGGAGGGGTAATAGGGGGTCTGTGTGTGGGAAGGAGAATGGGGGTCAGGGAAAGTGGGAATTGGTGGTCAGGTGGAGAGTGGGGTGGGTCAGGGAGAGGGGGAATAGGGGGGTCAGGGAGAGGAGAATGGAGGGAGAGGGGGAATGGAGGGAGAGGGGAACTAGGGGTTGGGGGATCAAGGAGAGGGTGGGAAAGGGGGAGCAGGGTCAGTGAGAGGGGGAAGGGGTGTTAGGGAGGGGGGAAAGGGGCAGGGAGAGTGGAAATGGGGCATTGAGAATGGGGGTCAGAGTGAGTGGGAGGGGTAATGTTGGTCGGTGCGGGGGAGGGGGAATGGGGGTCACGCGGAGATTGGTGTGGGTCAGGGAGAGGGGGAATAGGGGGTTCAGGGAGGAATGAGGGGATAGGGGGAATGTAGGGAGAGGAGTACTAGGGGTTGGGGGATCAGGGAGAGGGGGGTCAGTGAGAGGGGGAATGGGGTCAGGGCAATTGGGAATGGGGCATCAGAGAGAGGGGGAATGGGGGGGTCAGCTACAGTGGGATTTGGGGGCTCAGGGACAGTGGGAATTGGGGGTTAGGGAGAAGGGGAAGGGAGAGGGGGAATGGGGGGTTCAGGGAGAGTGGGAATGGGGGTTCAGGGAGAGTGGGAATGGGGGGTCAGGTACAGTGGGAATTGGGGGTTAGGGAGAAGGGGAAGGGAGAGTCAGGGAGAGGGGAATGGGGGTTCAGGGAGAGTGGGAATGGGGGTTCAGGGAGAGTGGGAATGGGGGTTCAGGGAGATTGGGAATTAGGGGTTAGGGAGAAGGGGAAGGGAGAGTCAGGGAGAGGGGGAATGGGGGTCAAGGAGAGTGGGAATGGGGGTCAGGGAATGGGGGATCTGGGAGATTGGGGAATGGGAGGGTCAAGGAGAGGGGGAATGGGAGGGTCAAGGAGACTGGGGAATGGGTCAGGGAGAGGGGGAATGGTGGTTAGGTAGAGGGAGAATGGGGGGTCAGAGAAAGGGGGAATGGGGGGCCAGGAAAACTTGGGAAGGGGGTTCAGGAAGAGGGGGAATGGGGGTTCAGGGAGGGAGAATGGGGGAACAGGTAGAGGTGGAATGGGGGGTCAGGGAGAGGCAGACTGGGGAATGAGGAGTTCAGGAAGAGGGAGACTGGGGAATGGGGGATCAACGAGACTGGGGAATGGAGGATCAGCAAGACTGGGGAATGGGGGATCAGCGAAACTGGGGAATGGGAGGTCAGCGAGACTGGGGAATGGGGGGTCAGTGAGACTGGGGAATGTGGGGATCAGTGAGACTGGGGAGTGTGGGGGTCAGGGAGAGAGGAATGGGGTAAGTGAGTGGGTAATGGGAGACCAGGGGATGGGGACAGGGATGTGGAAAGAGAGGGGCAACTGGGGAATGGGGGTCAGGGACAGGAAAAGAGGGGAGATTAGGGAATGGTGGTTGGGAGAGAGAGAGAATGATGGAGAAGGGGAGAGGGAGACAGGGGAATGAGGATGAAGAGTTCAGGGGAGATAGGGGGAATGGGGGCTCATGGAAGAGGTACAGGGGAATTGGGAAGGGGTTTAGGGGAGTGAGGGGAATGGAGATGCGGAGGGGGAACGACTGGGGAGTGGGGATGGGGGTCAGGAGAGAGGTGGGGATTCGGGAGAGGGAGATTGGAGGATGGGGAGAGGGAAAGACTGGGGAAAGGGTCGGGGCCATGGGAAGAGAGGGGGACTGGGGAATGGTGGTTGGGAGAGGGAGAATAGGGGCACGCGGGAGAGGGAGATGGGAATGGAGATGGGGTCAGGAGTAGAGAGGGAGAATGGGGGTTTGCGGGAAGAGGGCGACTGAGGAATGATGGGGTCAGGGGATGAGTGGGTGAATGAGGGATGGAGAGAGTGGGAAACTGGGGATCGGAGGATTAAAACTCAGGTCGGGGGGGGGGGGGAAATCGGGAGAGTGGAAAATGACGTGGGAGTTGGGACCAGCATTTCCCCCACAACTCCCGAGCACCCCCAAATCCCGAGGCCCCCCTCTTGACTCTGACACCAGAGCCCCCTACAAGACCCAATTATTTCCTGCACACCAACCAGTGGTGACATCATGGAGTGGGGGAGGGAGGGAGGGGGGTTAACGTTGCTGCGTCGGGAAATTTAAAGCGCCGAGGTCTCCCGGACTGCTAGCAGCAGAGCCCTGGGAGATCCATGCTCCATCCTGGGAGACTCCTAAGCAATCCAGGAGGATTGGCAACGCTAGATGCAAAGGCTGGAAAGTATAAGCAACCTCTGGAGTAGAGAGTCACAGTATGGCAGGACTAAAAGTGATGGTGTCGGAAACCTGAAGTACTACGGACTGCATTCATTTAAATTACTCATAATAAAAGTTGTCAGGTCTTACTCATTTTGACTTAGAAATGTGATCTGTACTTTTCCTGGAGGCTCAGTGCATAAATGGTATGGTTCTGAGACAAACAGACCAGGCAGGTCCCATGTTTGATCCCTGGTCTATGCTGAGTTAGCCGGTCTGAGCATTGCAATTAGTGTCCCTGCACTAGGAAAAGGAAAGAAATAAGCCAAGACTCCTGTTCCTGATCACCATCCAGTGATGCCTGCTGGAAGTGCAGGTGTGTAAGCGCCTGGTGACAATGGGACCAGGCTTGGCTGTGATGCCCTGAAGGTTGAATAGTCATCCAACGCTCATTGCCTAAGCTTACACAAAATAACGACTAGGATGAGTTTACTTTTAGGAGACAAAGGAGAGAAACTGGACGGGGGGGTTGGGTGTTGGGGGGGCAGACAAATAAATTGCAGAAGTATAAAAATGTTGAAAGGTAATGTATTTTGATGCATTTCACTGTGGGTTTGCAATCGGTTGCACATTTGTGTAGTCCTAAATCTCCCTCTTTAAATCCCGTGGTATCATATGCCATCCTTTATTTCCCCAATTTTGACAGCTCTGCTTATTTATTTACAGCACTATTCAGACTCTCCGGGTCAACACATTTGGTAAATATTCACGTCACTTTTTATATTTCCTTTTACTGGCATTGAAGAATTTTGAAAATATTTTCCATAGGCTAACTACGGCTTTTTCTCAATATGCACAATGTAAATTCTTATAAAATAAAACAAAATATGTTAATATGGGCAAAATAAAAGCAATAGTGTTTAAATATTATGGTCCAGTTTAAAATCATACTGACAATCTCTGACATAGGTAAGGAAAAGAGCTTTTCCTCAGAGCTACTCACCATATACTGTTATTAATCCCTTTGTCTGTCAAAATACAATAAAACTACATTAAATAATTTAAGATGTACTGTAACATATATTATACATTACCATGTAATAGCATGAAATGAGTAAACATCTAATTATATAATGGGTTTGCTGACTTACATCAGCAGATATAATACAGTACATTCAAACACAATTTTTTAACATTTAAATTATCAGACAAAAAGCCTGGTGTATAACAGACTTAGAACATTTGACATTCCACGATAAGTCAAATGCTATTGTTATTTCCTTTATCTTCATTTTTAAGTGAGAGTTACATGCTTTCTAATCCTGCCAAAGCATCTATTTTTATTTGAAAAAAAAATTCTGTCACTTGCATATTCAGTCCCACCTCCTTTCAATTCAGGTGGAATTAGCACATGCAAAGAGAGAGACTGTCACAGGAATATAGGAACAGGAGTAGGCCATTTAGCCCCTCGAGCCTGTTCCGCCATTCAGTGGGATCATGGCTGATCTGTGATCTAACTCCATATACCCCCTTAGTCCCATATCCCTTAATACCTTTGATTAAGAAAAATCTATCAATCTCAGATTTGAAATGAACAATTGGACTAGCATAAACTGCTGTTTCCGGAAGAGAGTTCCAAACTTCTACCACCCTTTGCGTGTAGAAGTGTTTCCTAACTTCACTCCTGAAAGTCCTGGCTCTAATTTTTAGGCTACGTCTCCTAGACTCCCCAACCAGCGGAAACAGGTGCTCTCTACCCTATCAATTCCCCTTAATATCTTGAAAACTTCAATCAAATCACCCTTCAATCTTCTAAATTCCAGGGAATACAACCCTAGTTTGTGTAATCTCTCCTCGTAATTTAACCCATGGAATCCAGGTATCATTCTAGAAAATCTGTGCTTCACTCCCTCCAAGGCCAATATATCCTTCCTAACGTGCGGTGCCCAGAACTGAACACAGTACTCCAGGAGTGGTCTAACCAGGGCTTTGTATAGAACTGTCGCTTGTAGAATGGGATCAGATTTCAAGTCTGCAGAAGCACATGACTCTAAACTTCTCAACATACCAACATGTTCATTGGTAGCCTTTCACTCATTGGTTAAGGATACCACAGGATGGGGGGTGGGTGGAATTTTCACCTCCTGGCAGAATCAATCGCCCGCCCGCTGTAGAACACCCACCCCGCCCGCCTGCTCCTGATTTTCATCTGCCAGCGTACCGTCCAGGCACTGAAGGCAAAACTCATCTCCCACATGTTGTGATATTAAATAGCAATCAGGAATGGGAACTGTCGCTGATATTCACCCTCTTTCACCTCGGGAGGTGAAGGTAAACTGCAGCAGTTCACTGCTGGGCTGGGTGAAGTCATCTAACTCACATGGATCAGGAATCAAACCTGGGATCTTCCTGGTCTATGTGGATCAGTGTGATAACATATTGTATTCTTAACCTTTGAGTGCCTTCAGTTGCCTAGGCCGTAAGCTCCAGAATTCCCTCCCTAAACCTCTCCGTATCTCTAGCTCTCTCTCCTCCGTTAAGACGCTCCTTAAAACCTACCTCTATGACCAATCACCTGAGCTAATATCTCCTTATGTGGCTCAGTGTTAAATTTTGTCTGATAATGCTCCTGTGAAGCGCCTTGGGATGTTTTATTATGTAAATGCAAGTTGTTGTTGAGTGGAAGGCATTGGAGGGCTGAGAAAGCTTGTAACTATCACTGAAAGATTTTTTAAAAAAGGAACAATTGCAATAACATTTGATTTATCATGGAATGTCAAATGTTCTCTTTTTTCTTATAGTTACCAGGCTTTTTGTTTCATAATTTTAATTGAAAGAAATGGAATGTACTGCATAATAATCTGCAGATGTAACTAGTTAGCTCAAGGGTGGCATTGGTCAAAGCCTGGTCACAGGTTGCCTGCCTGTCCTCTCTATTGAATAATGGCATGTGCTACCACAGGGTATAAAGAGGGGAAAGAAAATAACATTTTAAAATAGCAAAAAAAATGAATAACATTTAAGATATATGTTAAGCTTGTACTATTTATTCACTTGCCATTCACTGTTCAATACATTTCTTTGTCAATTAAAGCTTTAATCAAGGTCTAGTGTCGTGTCAGTCTGCCACTTCTCATATAGAGAGAATGAAAGAAAGACTTATATTTATATAGCGCTTTTCATGACCTCAAGACGTCACAAAATGCTTTACAACCAATGAAATACTTTTGAAGTGTAATCACTGTTGTAATGTAGGAATAAGGAGGATCCTGTGGTGGCTAGGGATAGAACTAGTAGCTAAAGAAATCTAAAGAAGGAGTTCGGTTCATTATTCTAAGCACACTTACCTAGATATCAAGACAAGTGTAAACACTCACAAGGACGTACAGGCTCACCTATGAGAGTAATCAGAGAGTAAAAAATAGGTAAAAAGACCCAAAAATAAAACAAGTATCTTACTCTTTCTTTACCACCTGTTTCCTTCTCTTACCAATATCTCCAGGCCATGCACCTCCTGCAGCTAAGCAGGACAGCAGCTTGCTGCTGGACTATTACAAGAATTGCTCTTAGCTGGCCACCAGATGGCGTGTCAGTGAGGCCCAGTGAAGACTCCCCTATCCAATTCTGCTTCTTCACTCGGTGGGTACCTACATCCAGTTGGCTCCTCTCTGCGGCAAGAATGCTGAGCTGAGGAATGCAGTTGTGAAGGAGGGACCTGAACCCCACTACCCCACCAACCAAGGCGTAGTGTGTAGGCGCTTCAGTGGGCTGATGTTTAAAGCAGTACTGTCTTTGTTATGGAGAGAGTGAACAACTGGAATAGCTGCTTGATAATTTTGCATCCATGCAAGCAATGCTTTTGCAATGCAACATAAATTGCAAACAGAGAAAAAGGTTCACCAAATATTTTTCATTTAAAAGGATAATGATTTTAATCCTGACATAAGATTGTATCTCTGTCAATATTGATCTTTTTCAATACCCTCACTTTTCAGTGTAATCAAAAGGAGAAGGCCTGTTTTTATTAGTTACAAATTGGCCCTTCTGTACAAGCAATTATCCCTGAGTTCCAAATAGCATTTGACTTCTACATAACTTTATACAAAAATATGATCAACAGATGCTTGTTTTTAATGAATTTCTCCACTTTGGAGACGTCATATGACATCTGGAAAATTCTGCATTTTGCCTGATACACAGAGAAGGTCCCTAAAGCTTCCAACAAATTGCTATACAGTATGTTGTATCAGCAAAAGTCCCGGCGTTCATCAATTAATCTGGATTTGAAATCCATGGACAGAAATATTTTTCCATCCCCTACAAAAGCATCATCAATGCTTTTGCTAATCAACTATAGTTTGTGCTAATAGAAATGGATGCATGTGAAATGTAGCTCACTTGCAGTGTCCATTGTTTGTGGACAATTGAATTCTTGAGTAATGGTTACCTTGGCAATGCTTCATCCTGCTTCTAACCTGCAAATTACGCACAGAAATGTTCAATAGCCTATTTAAAAATGTAGACTGCTATAAATGAACCACAGATTGATTCACGTGTGAGCCTTCATCAGAACCTAGGTCACACCCAAAACATGCACCTATCTTTCTCCTTCAGATGTTGAATGACTAGCTGTGCAATTCCAGCATTTTCTGCTTTTACTTCACCTTTTTGTTCAGCATTCAACAATTCATTTTTACCTCTAGTAATAATATAGTCCTTTCTTTGGTATATTTATTTTCTAGGATTGATAAAATGTATTTATTGGTATCTGGTGTCCATGGCTGAAATTGCTCCCAGGCCTCTTTAGCCAGCCTTTAGGCACATTGGGCGATAGTATAAAATGAGCGACATCAAGCGAGCCGCCCATTATACACCATGCCTGATTTGAACTTTGAGCGATAGTCTCTACTCAGCGTTGTCTCCAACTCTGGAGCTGAGAACTCAGCAGAGCTGGGAGTAAAACCAACATCCCCCACCATGTGCAGCCACGTGCTGGTATTCAAATGTGCTCAACACCATGTCACAACAAGCTTTACGTATAAAAGTCTGATTACGAAGATATGATTGATACATTGTCAACACCAAATCATGCATTACATTTTTTTTTAAATCAACTAATTTTTAGATTTAAATGATTTCATGAAATGATTGAAAGTAAGGAACTAAGAGCTGTAACTATTCAACTATTTCAAAACCAAAATATAGGTTGTTTTTTCTTAACTTCAGCCAGTTAAACATCATCTTCAGCTCCTGCCACAAACTCCATACCCTCACCACTGGCTTCATCCCCCTCCCTGGCCACTGTCTCAGGCTGAACCAGACTGCTCACGACCTTGACGTCTTGTTCAACCCCAAGCTGAGCGTGCACCCCATATCCTCTCCATCACAAAGACTGCCTACTTCCACCTCCATAACATTACCCGCCTCCACCCCTACCTCAGCCAATCTGCTGCTGAAACCCTCATCCATGCCTTTGTCACCTTTTGGAGAATATTATTGCTGCTATCAAGGGTTGTTAATCCTTCTCAGTAATATTGCACTTGGTTTGGACACGATTGTGTTTATTATAGACCCAAGAACAATGTTCTAATACAGTTATATCAAATGACAAGCATTTGTACAACCTGGTTTTCCCACGGACTTCAAGGTGATCAAGCTTGACCTTTGTAGGGTTGTGGACCTCCGACCGTCCCGCGAGCTCTAAAATTGGGGTCCCACATGCCCTGTTTTTATACTATTCGGCTGCTATGTTCTGCTGATATCAGTTCCATAGTTCCAGACTGCCTTAGCAGTCTTTCAATGATCAGTTCTATTGTGCTAAACTGTTTAAGCAATCTTTCAGTGATTAGTTCTATGGTGCTAGACTGCTTCAGCAGTCTTTTAATGATATTAGTTCTATGTTGCTAACTGTCCAAGCAGTCTTTCAATGATCCCAGTAATTTCAATTGTTCTTGGTAATCACCTCCCTTATCTAGCTGCAACCCAGAGACGAGGAGCTCCGTCTCCACAAACTGGGAATGCCTGGGGGTTGTCGGGAAACTTGACTATGTTTTGGTATAAACTATATTCTTACACACCTCCATATTACTCCAGTGCTCTCCTATCCGGCCTCCCATCCACCACCATCCACAAACTTCAGCTACCCGTATCTTATCCTGTACCAAGTCTCACTCGTTCGTCATCCCCATCCTCACTGTCCTACATTGGTTGCCGGTCTCCCACCTTAAATTGAAAATTCTCATCCTTGTGTTGAAACACTTCCATGGCCTTGTCCCTCCCTATCTCTGTAACCTCCTACAGCCCTACACAGCATCCCGAACTCTCCATTCCTGTAATCCTGGCTTCTTGTTCACCCGCCATCTCTTTGCCCCACCATCGGCGGCCATACCTTCAGCCGTCAAGGTCCCACTCTCTGAAATGCCATTCCTAAGCGTCTCTACCTCTCCACCTCCCTCTCCTCCTTTAAAACCCCTCATAAAACCCACCTCTTTGTCCAAGCTTTTACTCACCACTTATATTTTCTTCTTCTGTGGGTTGGCATCTTTTGTTTTCCGCTCACCTCTGTGTCTGTGAACCGACGGCACATTTTTCTACATTAAAGATGTAAAAAGAGTTGTTGTGAAGCCTTTAGTAAATTTTGAATTATCTTTTGAAGTATGTTCATTCCAATTTTTTCAAGTTTATTGCTTTCCCTTGTCACTACTTTCTCGTTTAAAATGTCTCATTGGGTAAATTTAGGACCTTTGTGTATGATCACTATTCAGTGGAAATGGAGGTTGGATGAGAACAGGATGAAGCTTAGCTGTGAGAGTCAATGGATGACACTTTTTGTCCAAGCTCACGTTTGAAAAATGGCCACTTGGGTGAGGAACCCATAGCCCATTGAAATGTATCCAATCATGAGTTCTGGGCTTAGGGAGGAAGGATAAGGGAAGAAAAATGAGAAAGAATAAAAGAATTTTGTTTGTAGAACAATTTATAATAACAATCATCAAAATAAACAATTCATCATCTCACACCTAAATGTATGTTAACAATGCCAACTTTGAGTTATGTTTTGGAATACTTTCCTTTCACCTTTAATGCCTGGGGTTTGACTCCAGCCCAAACTGATTGAAGGGAATTCACCTCTTCCAGGTGACGGTACGCTCATAGGTGAAATTATGCTGGACTGTCTCAACCATAATTCCAGTGGCTGTGTGGCTTAGTGGGTAAATCCACTACTTGGTCCTATCAGAGCAGCTTCTGGCACATAGTAACCAATTACTGTTGCACCAGAAGCAGCTCTGATAGGTCCAATGTCCGCCTCTAGAAGCCAGCGGGGTTTTAATCATCTGTGCTGAGATCACCCTATAATGCACCTTCTCCAGCTACGTGAGGCTGCATCGGTGGCTCTTGTCCTTGACCAGCCTGTGCTCCTTACGTTCCTCAAAGAACCTCGGTGCACCCCCCCAGGGAATGCACCTCCCAGAATCTCTGCCATAGGAAACATATTATTGCCTTTGATGAAGGGCAACACAAAGCAATCAAGGTTATACCATATCCTGGAATCTGAGGAGAGGTAAAGCAAGTTGAGGTTGTTCTTAGGAAAGTGGAGCCTTTGTGGGGACCTAATATAAGTTTTTAGTATTATGAAATATGGCAGCTCCTTCACAGAGTCAAGTCGGATCGAATAGGTGCAAGGGGAGGGTGGCAATATTGGGGGTGGGGGGTTGTTGGGTTGAAGGGCTGGCAGCGGGTGGCAGCGGCTGGCAAGATTCTTGTGGTGTCAGGAGTAGCATTCATGATCCTCTTGGGCCTGCCAAGATTAGTGCCACTGCATTTCTTGCCCCATTTTCGGAGCGGCCAGCTGCGGTCCCTTTATAGACTTCTAGTTAGGCTGTTCAATACCTGGTACCAATGGACAGTACACGGTCTGCCCATTGGTACCTCCAAATTGCAATGGGGTCCTACAACTGTCGTAGAACCCAGATTTGCATATTATAAATAAGCTCCTGCCTGAAACAGGCAGGCACCTGGGCTACCCTGGCGAAGGCCCTCAGCAAAATGGTGGCTAATGGATCGGGAGCGGGATAGTAAGTTACAGGCCGCAATTTCCAGGGTGCTCCCACCCCTGCAGTAAAATCAAGGCCATCAAAATGACACACTGCTGGTTGATTCATGATTGGAATTGAGTTTCTTAATTTTGATAAAGTACTTTTGGGCAAAAGAACAGGAAAAATATCATATGTCGCATTCTTTGCTGAACCTCCCTTTTCAATGTTCCAGCTGCTTAAGTTTTTGTAACAATTCTAGAAGTTTCCTTTGTTAACATATTGAAGGTTATTTTTCTTTCTTTCTTTTGCTTTTCTCCTTTCTTCACCAAATTTCTCCCCTCCCCTCCTTCTTTCCTGAAAGGGGTTGATCCCCTGCTGTGCTTTTAGTCCAGTTCCGCAGTACCTCACCTTCCAGAGCCACGGAATTAATAATCAAGGGAAGCCATTGAGATAAATGGGTTCAAGAGACAGATGGATATGTTTCTGGAGAAAGGGGGGTAAAGGGATGTAATGAGAAGATGGAAAAGTGGGGCTGAAAATGACCAAGGAGGTGTGAGTTTTTTTTTTGATCCTAAACTTTATTTTATTTCTGTGAAGCGAACATCGATGGCTCTGGAAAAGAGCAATAAAATCAAGGCCATCAAAATGACACACTGCTGTTTGATTCATGACTGGAATTAATTTTCCAAGTTAATCATCCTTGAGTTTCCAGTATGATTGTCTAAACATGCAGGCAAAACTAAGCGGGTTATGTATTGTAAACGGGAAAAAAATGTTAAACATGGTTCTTACCTACATAACTCATGGAATGTGGCACTTCACCCAAGAACACATGTACTGATTAATATCCAAAAAGCTTTGCAGGCCTCGTGCCTTCCCGATCTTGTGGGAACTCTGTTGTTTATGTTATTTATGACAGGTCCTCCAGTATGTGCCGGGGGAGCAGTGAATGAACGGCTGATGTTTTACACAGAGTGCAAGTATATAAAACAGACAGCTTGGCAGCTAAGTTTCTTAATTTTGATAAAGTACTTTTGGATAAAAGAACAGGAAAAATATCATTATGTCGCAGTCTTTGCTGAACCTCCCTTTTCAATGTTCCAGCTGCTTAAGTTTATGTAACAATTCTAGAAGTTTCCTTTGTTAACATATTGAGGGTTATTTGCCTTTCTTTCTTTTGTTTTTATCCTTTCTTCACCAATTTTCTCTCCTCCCCTCCTTCTGTCCTGAACGGGGTTGACTCCTTGCTGTGATTTTGGTACTTCACCTTAATGGCCATTTTCCACATCTGAGGATGAACACTGAGCTATTCGATTATGGGACACATGACAGCAGAGCCCAATCTGCTCCTCGCCCGACATCCACAAGCACACTTCCACCAGGGGTAACTGGCTCGTGTGGAGCATAAACACCGGCATGGACCTGTTGGGCCGAATGGCCTGTTTCTGAGCTGCACATTCCATGTAATTCTAAGTGATTAAGTAGCCACCAGAAATGGAAACCCTAGCCAATTTTTCTCCTCCCTATCCCAGGGATATTGAAGCCCCTTGTAGTGCCCCTGCCCCCGTCTCACCTGAGATTAGTCAGCTCAGCACAGACCTGTGATTGAAATTGGAACCTTCCTGATCTGTATGATTAAGCTACTCACTGACTTAACCAGTTGTGCCCTTGTGGAAGTTGTATGTTTAAGATTAACTTGTGAATTTAGACATCATTTTCAAAGCATAAGCAACGTATCGGTGAAAGTTGTTAAAAACTGAAAACACACTTCTTCATCGCTTCCTTAATGGTCCCATGAGCAAATGCACTACGTGAAGTGGTACTGAGCCCATCAGAATTGGAAGGTCCTCAGTTCGAATTCTAGTTGGTTTTGAGCAAGCTGACCGAAACCAGAATGCTGCATGCTGATTGGTGAACAGAAGATGGCCTTAAAGCACAGCAAGTTGATTGTTAGTGTTTTTTTCACTCAATGGATTTAATATTGAACTAAAATATCAAATTAAAAACAAAATGCATTTATATAGCATTTTTCACATCCTCAGGCCATCCCAATGCACACTACTGCTAATGAATTACTTTTGAAGTGTAGTCATTGTTGTTTTGTAGGTAAACACCATAGTAAGGCCCCACGAACAGCAATCAAATGAATGACTAGTTAATCTATTTCTGGTAGTGTTGGCCAGGGTACCAGGAAACCTCCCCATCTCTTTTTTTCAAATTTGTTCATGGGACGTGGATGTCGCTGGCAAGACCAGCATTTATTGATCATCCCTAATTGCCCTTGAGAAGGTGGTGGTGAGCCGCCTTCTTGAACTGCTGCAGTCCGTGTGGTGATGGTTCTCCCACAGTGCTGTTAGGAAGGGAGTTCCAGGATTTTGACCCAGCGACGATGAAGGAATGGCGATATATTTCCAAGTCGGCATGTTGTGTGACTTGGAGGGGAACGTGCAGGTGGTGTTGTTCCCATGTGCCTGCTGCCCTTGTCCTTCTAGGCGGTAGAGGTCGCGGGTTTGGGAGGCGCTGTCGAAGAAGCCATGGTGAGTTGCTGCAGTGCATCCTGTGGATGGTACATACTGCAGCCACGGTGAGCCGGTGGTGAATGGAGTGAATGTTTAGGGTGGTGGATGGGGTGCCAATCAAGCGGGCTGCTTTGTCCTGGATGGTGTCGAGCTTCTTGAGTGTTGTTGGAGCTGCACTCATCCAAGCAAGTGGAGAGTATTCCATCACACTCCTGACTTGTGCCTTGTAGATGGTGGAAAGGCTTCGGGGAGTCAGGCGGTGAGTCACTCGCCGCAGAATATCCAGCCTCTGACCTGCTCTTGTAGCCACAGTATTTATGTGGCTGGTCCAGTTAAGTTTCTGGTCAATGGTGACCCCCAGGATGTTGATGGTGGGGGATTCGGCGATGGTAATGCCGTTGAATGTCAAGGGGAGGTGGTTAGATTCTCTCTTATTGGAGATGGTCATTGCCTGGCACTTGTCTGGCGCGAATGTTACTTGCCACTTATCAGCCCAAGCCTGGATGTTGTCCAGGTCTTGCTGCATGCAGGCTCGGACTGCTTCATTATCTGAGGGGTTGTGAATGGAACTGAACACTGTGCAATCATCAGCAAACATCCCCATTTCTGACCTTATGATGGAGGGAAGGTCATTGATGAAGCAGCTGAAGATGGTTGAGCCTCGGACACTGCCCTGAGGAACTCCTGCAGCAATGCCCTGGGGCTGAGATGATTGGCCTCCAACAACCACTACCATCTTCCTTTGTGCTAGGTATGACTCCAGCCACTGGAGAGTTTTCCCCCTGATTCCCATTGACTTCAATTTTACTAGGGCTCCTTGGTGCCACACTTGGTCAAATGCTGCCTTGATGTCAAGGGCAGTCACTCTCACCTCACCTCTGGAATTCAGCTCTTTTATCCATGTTTGGACTAAGGCTGTAATGAGGTCTAGAGCCGAGTGGTCCTGGCGGAACCCAAACTGAGCATCGGTGAGCAGGTTATTGGTGAGTAAGTGCCGCTTGATAGCACTGTTGACGACACCTTCCATCACTTTGCTGATGATTGAGAGTAGACTGATGTTGCGGTAATTGGCCGGATTGGATTTGTCCTGCTTTTTGTGGACAGGACATACCTGGGCAATTTTCCACATTGTCGGGTAGATGCCAGTGTTACAGCTGTACTGGAACAGTTTGGCTCGAGGTGCGGCTAGTTCTGGAGCACAAGTCTTCAGCACTACAGCCGGGATGTTGTCGGGGCCATAGCCTTTGCTGTATCCAGTGCACTCTGCCGTTTCTTGATATCACGTGGAGTGAATCGAATTGGCTGAATGCTGGCTTCTGTGGTGGTGGCGATATCTGGCTGAAGATGGTTGCAAACGCTTCAGCCTTGTCTTTTGCACTCACGGGCTGGACTCTGCCATCATTGAGGATGGGGATGTT
The DNA here is from genome assembly GCF_035084215.1 of Heptranchias perlo. Lineage (NCBI taxonomy): Eukaryota > Metazoa > Chordata > Chondrichthyes > Hexanchiformes > Hexanchidae > Heptranchias > Heptranchias perlo. The sequence goes on from NC_090333.1 coordinate 67,870,115, forward strand.
TACAGAGCCTCCTCCTCCCATTAGTTGTTTAATTGTCCACCACCATTCACGACTGGATGTGACAGGACTGCAGAGCTTTGATCTGATCAGTTGGTTGTGGAATCACTTAGCTCTGTCTATAGCATGTTGCTTCCGCTGTTTAGCATGCATGTAGTCCTGAGTTGTAGCTTCACCAGGTTGGCACCTCATTTTTAGGTACGCCTGGGCCTGCTCCAGGCATGCTCTTCTCATTGAACCAGGGTCGATCCCCTGCCTTGTTGGTAATGGTAGAGTGAGGAATATGCCGGGCCATGAGGTTACAGATTGTGCTGGAGTACAAATCTGCTGCTGCTGATGGGCCACAGTGCCTAATGGATGCCCAATTTTGAGTTGCTAGATCTGTTCTGAATCTTTCCCATTTAGCACGGTGGTAGTGCCACACAACACGTTGGATGGTGTCTTCAGTACGAAGACGGGACTTCGTCTCCACAAGGACTGTGCGGTGGTCACTCCTACCAATACTGTCATGGACAGATGCATTTGTGACAGGTAGATTGGTGAGGACGAGGTCAAGTAGGTTTTTCCCTGTTTTTTCCCTCGTGTTGGTTCGCTCACCACCTGCCGCAGGCCCAGTCTGGCAGCTATATCCTTCAGGACTTGGCCAGCTCGGTCGTGGTGCTACCGAGCCACTCTTGGTGATGGACATTGAAGTCCCCAACCCAGAGTACATTCTGTGCCCTTGCTACCCTCAGTGCTTCCTCCAAGCGGTGCTCAACATGGAGGAGGACTGATTCATCAGTTGAGGGAGGGCGGTAGGTGGTAATCAGCAGGAGGTTTCCTTGCCCATGTTTGATCTGATGCCATGAGATTTCATGGGGTCCGGAGGCGATATTGAGGACTCCCAGGGCTACTCCCTCCTGACTGTATATCACTGTACCGCCACCACTGGTGGGTCTGTCCTGCCGGTGGGACAGGAAATACCCAGGGATGGTGATGGAAGAGTCTGTGACGTTGGCTGAAAGGTATGATTCTGTGAGTATGGCTATGCACGTTCCCCTCTAAGTCACACACCATCCTGACTTGGAAATATATTGCCATTCCTTCATCGTCGCTGGGTCAAAATCCTGGAACTCCCTACCTAACAGCACTGTGGGAGAACCTTCACCACACGGACTGCAGCAGTTCAAAAAGGCGGCTCACCACCACCTTCTCAAGGGCAATTAGGGATGGGCAATAAATGCGGCCTTGCCAGCAACGCCCACATCCCATGAACGAATAAAGAAAAATATCAGGCTGTTGCTTGACTAGTCTGTGGGACAGCTCTCCCAATTTTGGCACAAGTCCCCAGATGTTAGTGAGGTTGGCTTTGCAGGGTTGACTGGACTTGGTTTGCCTTTGTCATGTCCAGTGCCTAGTGGTCTGATGCCAGGTGGTCCGTCTGGTTTTATTCTTATTATGACTTTTCATAGCAAGATTGTACAACTGAGTGATTTGTTAGGCCACTTCAGAGAGCGATTAAGAATCAACCACATTGCTGTGAGTTCTGGAGTCACATATCGACCAGACTGGGTAAGGACGGCAGGTTTCCTTCCCTAAAGGGCATTAGTGAACCAGATGACATTATTGATACTAGTTTTTTTAATTCCAGATTTTATTTAATTAATTGAGCTCAAATTCCCCAGCAGGATTTAAACTCATGACTCCGGATTATTAGTCCAGTAACATAACCACTATCCTACCTTATACTTCTTTGAATAGTTATCTTTTACATCCACCTGACAGGTTTAACATCTCATCCGAAAGACAGCACGTCCAACTGCAGCACTCTCTCAGAACTGCACTGAACTGTCAGCCTAGACTCATGTGCTCAAGTCCCTGGATGCAGAGCTTGAACCCACAACTTTCTAACTTAAAGGTAAGAGTACTACCACTCAACCAAGGCTGGCACTTAAATCAATGAATGAAACTTGGCGTACCTAGCCTCTAAGTTGTGATTTACTTCATCCTATTATCTTCCACCATGGTGATATCTTTCACTGTGCCATGTCCCTTCACCTATGGTTCTCAATTTTAAAAAAATGAATAGTGTTTCACTACAGAAGAGGCTGCAGCTCTGAGCTAGCAAGAATTGACAAAACTAGGTTTGAATAACGTGTCTTGCACGTGCGATTTCAGGTTAGGAGTTAGGCAGTGTATGGTCAGGACTAACAGCACAACACAAAAGTTTTTTAATATTTTAAAATTTATATCATCACATTAGCACTGGACGCAATGGACTGGACTATAGATCGGCTCTAAACACATTGTTTGGGATCAGAAGTATAAGAGAATTTTTTCATGGTGTACCAGCTAGTAATATATATATATATACATATGCAGTTACTGGATCCCTCCATAAATGACCTTTTAGTGATCAAATACCAAAAGGTAGTCACACTTTCTCTTTAATTTGTTGGTAGTCTGGGTAGGTGGTAGAACTGATTTATTTTATAATGCTGGCAAGTGTTAAGAATAGTAAACACAGAATGAATCAAATCAATACCCCAGGTTGGCTCCAAGGCCTGTCCTTAGAGGTGGCCTCCGTTGTAGTTAGTGGAACTTCTGCGGGATGCACAGATTCCTTCCAACATGACAGGTTATCTTTGATGAAAAAGTACTGACATTGGAATAAATAGGCTGCATTTCTGCATCTATCTGAATAGAAAATAGGGAGTACTTTGGAGAGAATGTACTCTAGATAGACTTTCTTTCCCCATTAAACAGTAAAAGTTGTTGCCATCACAAGAGTGACTAGATTGGAAGAATTACTGAACCCAGCAGTATGAAAGAAATGAATTACTACATATAGTTTAAATGACATGACTCTTAGAAACACCATTTTTATGACAGTAGCCTAGAAATTATTGTTGCCAATCAATATTAGTGGCCAAGCAGTCAATTTCTGACTGTCATCTTAGGGAAGGTGTTAACCCAGTTAAAATAAATGAGTTAACGTCCGTGTTAAAATATCAGGCAGAATGTCAAAGAAATGCGTTAATTGTTTATCCGCTAATATCACCACTAGTAATTTCTTGGCTTATAACTATGCTTGTGTTAATTCTGTTTTCTCACATCGCTCATCTTAGTATCTACTAAAGCCAATTATCCTAATATTATCTTCAAAACTCATTGATTTTTTTTTACTCAGAAGGCATTAAATGCTTGGAATAATTTGACAGGCAAGATAATGGAAGCAAAAACATTAGGGTCATTCAAAATACAGTGGGATGGTATAATGGGAGAATCAGAGTCTAAAGGGATAAGCTTTGATAGTCTGGATAGTCTTTCCTTGTCCTTTTTTTGTTATGCATTGTGCTGTTAAATAAAAATATTTCCCTCAAAATCAACAGAAAGGTAGGAATAAAGAAAAGCACGTTAAAGTTAACCCTAATTCTTTGTAAATGATTTTTTTAAGGGATACTGACAAAGGAATTTGTAATTTCAGAGACAGTTTGGAATAAAATTAGAAGGAATGCCCAGGAAACCAGAATAGAAACCAAACAGATGGGCCTGAAATATTTAGTGTCACAGACAATGGAGGTTTTTCTTGGTAAGATTACAATAATCACTGTAAATGTATTGTGCATGTAGTTCCAAATCTAGCTTACTGGTTTTCTTCGAGGGTGTAACAAAGGCGCTTGTTAGGATTAAGGCAGTGGATGTGGTGTATTTGGATTTCAGTAAGGCCTTTGATACAGTTCCTCTGGGACACCTGGTACTGAAAATAAAGAAAGCAGGAATCAATGGAAATATTTTACAATGGATATGTAATTGGTTGACCGATAGAACCCAGAAGGTAGTGATACATGGACTGCTATCAGCCTGGGAGAATGTTACCAGTAGGGTCCCTCAGAGGTCTGTTTTGGGACCTCTTTCATTTAATATTTTTATAAATGATCTGGTGCAAGGCGTCACAAGCACAATGGCTAAATTTGCAGATTTTACAAAGCTATTGAAGGTGGTGGACTCCAAAGCTGAACAGGATAAGCTACAGGAGGATTTGAATATACTTGAGAATTGGGCAGACTGGTGGCAGATGAAATTCAATGTAGAGACAGGCAAAATGGGGTCAAAAAATCCAGGAAGGACCATTATTTAAATGGAAAAAAAATAATATGCATGGGAAATGAAAGAAATCTAGGGGTCCTAATTGACAATAAACTGAAGCTATCACAACAATGCCCGGTACCAGTGAGTAAAGCAAATCAGATGTTGGAATGTATTAAAAGGTCATTATTGAGCCAAAATATTGAGTTAATGCCAGAGAGAGTGAGAGAGCAAAATGCTGTTGAATTTGCTGCCCTATATCATTGTTACCTGTTATTATTAAATACTCTTTGTTCTATATGCCTAATTTTGTCTGGAAGACCTTGAAGATTCTGCTACTTAGGTGATCTTCACAATGTGCAGTCACTTGCATGCTGCATTATAGATGCATCTGCATGAACAATAGTGCTTTGAATTTCACAGCTGAAACCTGACATGTGCAGCCAACAAAACCAGGCCAGAACGTTATACCTGTCTAACCGATAGATTGAGACTCAAGCCTGCCAAGTGTGTTTAAATGGTAGCTTCAATGCTCATTATGACTGTTAGAGATTCTAGGTTTACTCAAGATATTCTTTCAGTTTTGGTGTCACTGGTCTCTTACGATCAGGGCCAGGGCTTTACTTTTACTGCCCAATATCTAGTCGTACAATAGATTGACCCAGGGACCATAACAACAAAGCCCCATGTAAAATGAACTGGATACTATAATCCATACATGCCACCATATGCACTTCTCCTGTCTTCGGAAAGGCAGAACTGATGAACACTCTACTGAGATGAGACCAATAAAAAAAAAATCAAGAAGCTGGTTTCATTTATAGATTGTACGTGACTGAACAGAGTAGTAAATCCTGAATTTTAACTGATTCCGTAACACATAAATCAACAAAGCACGCCACATTGTCCCTGCCAGCAGGCTAGAAAACACTCTTTGAAGTAGTATCGTTTCTGTGACTGGTTGGCCCTATTGATTTAGAAGGGACCTTTGTCCCTTGTAGGGTTACCTTCCCCTTACCAGCTCTAGTGGACAGCCTCTCCAGACTATGTGTCTCTGTTCTTTTTAATTCTTGACTGCATAGGAAGCCAGCAGCCTGATCTCTGACACTCTTCCTGTCAGGAAGTTGGTCAGTAGGGCTGCCCGTTAAGCTGGCTAATGTATCCCAATGTGTCCCTGGTTGGGGGCCCCTAGAAACCATCCTCCATTGTTAACAAGTGAATAGGTTGCTCCAATCCTTAACATATGAATGTTTGCCTGGATGTTTTTTAACGAACCTCCAATGTCCCAAGTAATCTAAATCATCGAACCTTAATACGTATTGTCTTCCCCCCTCACATTAGGCTGCTGTGGGGGATTTTACGGGTGCAATTGTGTAGTGGTTATGTTACTGGACTAATAATCCAGAGAACATGGGGGTAATTTTAACTCCCAAGAACAGGTGGGCTGGGGGCAGGTGGATATTGTTGAAACCTTCAACGGGACCGCAACCCGGCACCCACTTCTGGGTTTGACCCAGGCGTGTTTGGATGCGCGCACAACAGAAACTCGGAAGTCCCGTCCCCACTTAAAGCCGGCGGGCCAATACTTAAAGGGGCAATGTACCTCATTACGATAGTTGAGGCACATAATTTTTTGTTCATTAGAAATGTAAAATGAATTTAACCATACCTGTTCGGGTTTCCCATGGTTTCTGATTCACATCAGGTGAAAGCAGGCGAGAGGGGCCAGATTTATGAGGTGAGTGCCTTTATTGCACTGCTTGTGGGCCTGGTGGAGCAGGAGTGGTTCATCCAATCCCAACAAGCTTACCTGGCATGATTGATCCACCACGATGGCCGACCCTCCCCCCCACCGATGGCCGACCCTCCCCTCCTATGGCGGACCAACCTACCCCACCCGCCGATCTTATCCAAGGCTCACCCGATGTCATCCATGTCCCCCCACCTCCCCCCACCCCTCCGATTTCTTCCATGGCCCACGATCTCGCTCTCCCTCAATCTGGCTGGCTGGAGTGTGGGAAACCCAAAAGCACAAATACTTACCTTCAATTGAGTTGCGATCGCAGATCACAACGCACTCACTTGACTTCCGGGTTCCCCACGCGAATATCTATGCCTGCGCTGGATTCCCTGCTCCGAGTTAAAATCATGACCCATGAGTTCAAATCCCACCACCGCAGTTTGAGAATTTGAATTCAGTTTAAAAAAAATCTGGAAATAAAAAAAGCTGGTATCAGTTAAAAAGTGACCATGAAGCTATTGGATTGTCATAAAAACGCAATTGGTTCACTAATGTCCTTTACAGAAGGAAACCTGACGTCCTTACCCAGTCTGGCCTATGTGTGACTCGAGTCCCATACCAAAATGGTTGACTTTTAACTGCCCTCTGAAGTGGCTTAGCGAGCCACTCAATTGTATCACCACCAACACAGGGCAACTGAGGATGGGCAACAAATGCCGGCTTTGCCAGTGATGTCCACATTCTGAGAATCTTTTAAAAATTCCTTGAGAGCCAAATCTAACTTAATAGTAACTTTTAAAATAAAAGTCATACCAAGATCCTTAGATGGCAGAAACCCTGAAACGTGACAATGACATTGTGACTTCACAAAGCAGATTGGATTATGAAGCAAAGTGTTGGCTCCAGATGATACATTATCATACTACCCAACCATCACCTTGGTGGAGTTGACACAGTCAGAGCAATGTTGGATTTAGTGCTGCATTTACACCACAAAATTAAACATGGCATTACAGGTGGACATAAAAGATCCCATGGCATTTTTCGAAGAAGAGCAGGAGGGTTTTCCCCGGTGTCCTGGCCAACATAAGAGCTCAGAATCTTTTGCTGTGTGCAAATTGACTGCTGCGTTTCCTACATTATAACAGTGACTACATTTCAAAAAGTACTTAATTGGCTTTAAAGCACTTTGGGACGTCCTGAGGTCATGAAAGGTGCTATATGAATGCAAGTTCTTTACAAAATCCATGCAAAACAAAAACATAGCATCCGTTTGTATGTTTCAGTCTGTTGTGCTCTTGTTTTTGTTCAGATATTGTTCGAATATTAAGAGCTGATGGCTTCAGCAACAAAATTAGCTTGGAGCAGTGTCAAACCCAAAAGCATGAGTAGGTCGAATTAATATCAGCAGCGATACCATTATGAACCTAAAGTGCTTCAGTCATTATATAGTTACACACTCCTTACTTTAGTAACTGCTTCAACATTTGCTGTGAAGACTTTCCCCTCTTTTTAGTCAACACATTACCAAATTTTGCCCAGTACATTTGATGTAAAATGCAAACCCTTGCTACAGGGTTCTCTACTATTTCAGTCCACATTGCATTTCAGAATTCAATACTGATTGGGAATAAAGAATGAAAGAAAGAAATAGGCAGTAGAAAGAACAGGAGGAGCATAAGTGGCCATTTTTATTTTCAGTTTGTAGTCATCTTGGTTTCAGTGCAAACCATTTTGTTTTTTTGATCGAAGTTAAACTGACTTTGGCAGCCTATAAATTTGCAAACTTTGGGGAATTTTCTCTTGCAGATGTTAATCATCATCCGAACACTTCACAAGAATCTTTAAGCTTTACCAGTCCTGCGAACAACCGCAGAAACTGTTTTGTTGTTTTTTTTTGTTGATGAGGAGGGAGGGGGAAATGGCAGCAATTCAGATGAAGCTTGTTCCACCTTGTTGTTTTCACACATTGAAAAGGAAAGATTTTACAAAGTCACATTGCACTCATAAAGCTCAAGTGTGGACCTTTCATACATTGAAGTGTAAGTGAAAGAAAGGGTTTCAATGTTAAATGTGTTGGTTTTAGAAAAATTGGGTGGGAGTTGAAAACCGTCTTCGACCACTGCAAGAGAACCCTTATCAACTAAACACAAAGCAGTAAGCACTGTGCTATTTGAACCAGTACACCCGAAGGAAGATGCATAGAGTCCCAGAGAGAGTAAAATTGGTAGTTTTACAGGGCAAAATGAAATAATGATTATTTCATTAATACAATAGGAATTGTAAAAGAATAGGAGTAGAAATCGGTATGTGTTCCCGGGTCAAAAACAGGCGCCACAAAGACAAATTCTGCAGTAGGACATTCTGTGAACACAGCAATCCGGCAGGTCACTGGTGCACTGTTTGCGAGGCATCTATAGTTCATTACCTTCCGCACGGAGACTGACAAACAGGAAGAGCACTGGGATTTGCCTGCATTGTTGTATTCCCACTGGTGAAGGGCATCATAGCTTGAACACACAAAGCTCCCCATCACAAAGCAGCACTGTTTCTCACCAGGAAGGGCTACCATTCGCTCAATATTCAGTTTGTTTGTGACCACAGGCTGCGACTTATACAGATCTGTGCCCAGTTTCTTGGCAGTAGTCATGATACTTACATTCTCCATATTTTCATATTTCAGCAAGGAAGGGTTTAAAGTTGTCACTGCGATAGACATGTCATGCAGGTGAGGTGAGAGTGACTGCCCTTGACATCAAAGCAGCATTTCACCGAGTGTGGCATCAAGGAGCTCCAGTAAAATTGAAGTCAATGGGAATCAGGGGGATAATTCTTCATTGGCTGGATTCATACCTAGCACAAAGGAAGATGGTATTGGTTGTTGGAGGCCAATCATCTCAGCCCCAGGACATCGCTGCAGGAGTTCCTCAGGGCAGTGTCTCCCCTTGACATTCAATGGCATTACCATCGCCGAATCCCCCACCATCAACATCCTGGGGGTCACCATTGACCAGAAACTTAACTGGACCAGCCATATAAATACTGTAGCTACAAGAGCAGGTCAGAGGCTGGGTATTCTGTGGTGAGTGACTCACCTCCTGACTCCCCAAAGCCTTTCCACCATCTACAAGGCACAAGTCAGGAGTATGATGGAATACTCTCCACTTGCCTGGATGAATGCAGCTCCAACAACACTCAAGAAGCTCGACACCATCCAGGACAAAGCAGTCCGCTTGATTGGCACCCCATCCACCACCCTAAACATTCACTCCCTTCATCACCGGCGCACCATGGCTGCAGTGTGTACCATCCACAGGATGCACTGCAGCAACTCGCCAAGGCTTCTTTGATAGCACTTTCCAAACCCGCGACCTCTACCACCTAGAAGGACAAGGGCAGCAGGCGCATGGGAACAACACCACCTGCACGTTCCCCTCCAAGTCACACACCATCCCGACTTGGAAATATATCGCCGTTCCTTCATCGTTGCTGGGTCAAAATCCTGGAACTCCCTACCTGACAGCACTGTGGGAGAACCTTCACCACACGGACTGCAGCGGTTCAAGAAGGTGGCTCACCGTCACCTTCTCAAGGGCAATTAGGGATGGGCAATAAATGCTGGCCTCGCCAGCGACGCCCACATCCCATGAATGAATAAAAAAAAATGCAGCAGTTTTACCTTTTGGAATGTTGAAGACAGAGACGGGGGTGGGGGGGAGGCTTTGGAGCAATTTTTCGGACAAAGGAAGAGCGAACTATCTGGCAGTGTTACATTGTGAATTTACAGTCGATCACCCACCCGTATTGGAAATCATGCCAAAGGATGTGAGAAAGCACATAGTGTAAATCACTAAAACTTTACGTTGATCTCGTTTGGATCAGATCCAGACAATACTTAAAGACAGCAGAGAAGAAAACGAAAACAAGAAGGCAAAAGGTTGTAATCCATTTACAAAAGTAGTGAGAATAGGAGCTCAGAAACTTTTGATAAAGGAGGAAATTCCTTTTCAGTTTCCTGAAAAATATTATGTAAAACGAAACAGCTGGACCTCGTCTCAAGATTCTCTTTAATGTTTTACGGTCTGGCGGCTAAGTGAATAGCAGAACGCTACGGACTGCCTGACTCACACTTCCCACACAGCCCTGCCAACAAATACCAGGTAACTGTTTACGTGAACAATTTGCCTCGTAGTGAATTTTGTTGTGTTAAGGTTTAAGAGAAATATTTGTGTCTACGAATGCAGCAGTTATTTGCATGCTGGTGCAAATAGTGTTCACTTTGCAACAGGTAAGTGCTTAGAATGGCCAGTATGATATTTAGATATTATGGGAAAGAAGGAAACAAAGAAAGAAGGCAGGAAAGAAGGAAAGAAGTAAAAGAAAAGACTTGCATTACTATAGCACCTTTCACGACCTCAGCCGGTCCCAAAATGCTTTACAGACAATTAAGTACTTCTTGAAGTGTAGTCACTGTTGTAATGTAGGAAACTCTTTCAGGTGGGCAACAGAGCACAATTGATCGATGGGACATACCACCAAATTCCCGCCCTAAAACGCTGATAGTGCCATTATCCCCTGCCCTGCTGGAGATGGCCAGCAATGCCCACTGCATCCTCATGCTGCCACTTACCAATGATGATCGGTGGGCAGGGTTTGCTGAAGGACTCCAGTCCCCTCTCCTCATGCCCAGGCACCGCTGGCGGTAAAGATTGCCGTTGCAAAACAAGGGTTGGGGCTTGCTTGTGGCGGATCGTAGGAGAAGAGCGGTTGAAGGCGGAAGGGTGCTCCAGAAGTGACCTCGAGAAGAGAGTCTTCATGAACATGCTTCTGCTGGACCCCTTCACCAGAGATTTTATAATTGGAGGCAAGTAAATAAATTTGAAATTCCATGTTTCACACTTCTTGGGATTCGACCAATTGAAGGAGGAAGAAGAGAAGGAGCAGGACGACCCCTGTAGAGAGGTCAGGCTTTTCAAAACACCATCTGGAGCCTCTGGTCCCTACCCGCTGATGCCCATATCTCCTTCTCAGATGTCCCAGCTGGGCTACTTCACCATCACCAGTTGGTAATGTCCACTCTTCCCTCAAGAGGCAATAACTGAGCTGTGCCAGTTACCAGACAGCTGCAGGCACAGGGAGACCTTCAGCTAGATTGGATGCAAACCCACTGCCAAAAGTGTCCTGCCATCATGGTGCCTCTTTGGTCTTCCAGACATGTAGATCCCCTCCACAACTACCAAGGCTCCCATTTGGAAAGCATTTCGCACTAAAATTGTTAACTTGGCTTAATGGTAATATTCTTGCCTCTGAGTCAAAAGGTTGTGGTTTCGAGCTTCACTCCAAGTCTTGAACACATATTCTAGGCTGCCACTTCAATGCAGCATTGAGGGAGTGCTGCCAGTGATGAAAGTGCTGTCTTTTGCTTGAAACATTAAAGCAAGACCCCATCTGCCTATTCAGGTAGATCACATAAGATCCCATTGAATTATTTGAAGAGGAGCAGATAAGCTGTTCTCGTGTCCAGGCCAGCATTTTGCCCTCCACCAAAGGCAGGTTAACTGGTCATTTATCTCATTGTTACTTGTGGGACCTTGCCCTATGCAAATTGGCTGCCGTGTTTGCCTAGGTAACAGCAGTGGCTACACTGCAAAACAATTCATTGATTGTGAAGCGCTTTGGGATGTCCTAAGGATGTGGAAGATGCTATATAAATGCAAACTTGTTTGTTCTTTCTTTACATCTTCACGTTGGTATTCCCCCACCTTAACCCAAATCATTCCACATATATCCATTGAGGGACAAAAACATTTCCCTGAAAAAAAAAATCTGATTAGCTTCCTCCTGTTTGTGACCACCGTCCCACCCCTTGCTTCCTACATATGTGTGCCCTTTCATCCCTAGCCTCCTTCAACTGTGGCAGGAAGTCCTGCGGTGGCTGGCTGATGCTGTCCCAGCAGCAGCCCTAGGAGGGATAGAGGTGCCATTTCCTTGACTTTGGCTGTGGCCCTTTTCTTTTTAAGTAGAAAGTAGGGGATTTGAGGGTGCTCTGCACGCCATGTAATGGAATGTATCCCAGGTGTCAGAAAGCATTTCTTAATGGGGATACAAATTAAATGCCTCTCATGTGACTCTTCCACTGCAGAAGAAGGGGCTGTGAACGGTATTGTGGAATCTCCTGCAGTCCTGCTGGTAAGTTGCAGGTGGTGTGCCACAGAGTGAGGGAAAGATGACTGCAACAGGGAAACATGCTCATGATAGTGCTTTGCTACAAGATTTGACAGCCTCCTGTTACCTTGGCCTCCCTGGAGAGGTCTTCTGAGCTTCATCCAGCATTGAGTAACTTTGTGAGGGTTGCTGAAGGTGGCACTCATCGTCAAGGTGAACCACTTCCACTGGGCCTGCAATATGCCCTTTGTGTGGGCCTCGTTCCCTTGGGGTCAAAAAGCTGGATCTTCCTTTGCTTGATTACAGGCACTCAACTGAAAAGTCTTCAAATTTGTGGGCTCAGTGCCTTGAAGAACCACCGGCCTAAGACATAGCAGTGAGCAAAACTGTCAAATGGTTGCTGTAGCCTTTTCAACTGCCGGAGCCGGTTTATCAATGCAAAAACACCAGGGGGATTAAATTGGATAACCCCTGAAACCGGGCGCGGAAGTCGCTGTGCACAATTAACCCACGCCTGGTTGTTGAGATGCAGGCAGCACGTAACATTCGTGCTGCCTGGTGATTTACCTGATAGCTGTGAGCAGCCAGGCCTAGGTGCGCTGTTGAGCGTCTGCTCACCAGCAGGGGGGGGAGGGCCCCGATATCTCAAGTGGCTAGCACCTCTTAAAGGCAGCCTGCACCACTTACTTGCAAAATATAAGGCACGGGTCCACATGGAGACTAAATGGAGATCAGACATCGCACATGTAAAACACAGATGCAGGTCCCATCCCTATGTTTACAAACTGTTGAGTTATGTTAAAACATTGAATAAAGGTTGTGCACTACTAAATCCCACATGCTCCAACCTGCACACCAAACCTCACCAATCTGCCAATCTGAGTTTGTACCGGGTCTGCGAGAGAGTGTGCACCAAAGTTCTCTGCTGATGCATTAGAGGCCTTAGTGCAAGAGGTGGACAGAGGAGGGGCATCCTATATCCGCAGGGGGGGGCAAGAGGCCCTCCAAACCTCTGCTCAAGAGGGAGTGGGGGGCAGTAGGGGACAAAGTCAATGCCAGGTGCATAGCACCACGAACATGGATGCAGTGCAGGAAGAAGTTCAATGCTTTGACACAAGTGGTCAAGGTGAGTGAGGTCAACTGTCAAGTGGCATCTCCTACCAACTGCACCACTAGCCGCATCCACTGCTCCACACACTACATCCCCCCATCACCCATCTATCAACAAACTCTGTCAATCAGTACTCAACTCTTCCAATCAGATGCTCACACATTACTACTGTTGCAAGCCGCACACCCACAACTCACAGGTTACACACACTGGCAGCTATTCAACCATGATAGGCACATCACCCAAACATCTCACCGACACGTCCCGCTTTCTTGCAGGAGAAGTTGGCGCATAACAGAAGGCAGCAAATGGCAGTGGCTCCCTGGAACATGAACCTGCTGTCCCCTCTCAGGATGACAGCGTTCCTCTCCCACCCCTGCCACTCCGCCAGTGCCCTTGCTGTTGCCTGTCAGCTAGCCAGCCCACTCCCTGTAGAATATTGAAACTCCATTATAGGAACATAGGAAAATAGGGACAGGAGAAAGCCATTTAGCCCCTCGAGCCTGTTTTGCCTTTCAATGAGATCATGGTTGATCTGTGACCTAACTCCATATAACTGCCTTAGCCCCATATCCCTTAATATCTTTGGTTAACAAAAATCTATCAATCTCAGAATTAAAATTAACAATTGAGCTAGCATCAACTGCCGTTTGCGGAAGAGAGTTCCAATCTTCTACCACCCTTTGAGCGCAGAAGCGTTTCCTAACTTCATTCCTGCAAGTCCTGGCTCTAAATGCTAGTCTATGCCCCCTAGTCCTAGTATTCAAGTATAGGAGACCTTCAAAAACAGGTACAAATGCATCGGCAGCCAGAAGCAATAATCCAGCAACTAACCTGTAAATCCTGCCTGATCCCTTTAAATAGCGCTGGTGGGGGGTACTCCATGCTGTTTACGACCTGTTCAGCTGTGCGAGCTTAAGACAGTGCGATGGCTGGAGCGTTGAGTTCCAAAATCACATCTGCCCCTTTAAATCAGCGTTGCACACTGATCTACGGCATATTCTCCCGACTTTACATTGTGCCGGTGTTCGTTATCTGCACGTGCGCAAAGGCCTTCACTATGGTGGTGTCACTAGAAGTGTGGGTGCGCATTCTGGACGCCATTTTGGGTCCTTAGGAGGCCGCGTAGCGCATACAAAATGGGCGCTACATGGCCCAATTTATAGCCCCAGATCTTGATCTCTCTCGGAGGCATACGTTCTATAGAGGACGCTAATACTGCTGGGTGCCCATCGTGAATATTTATTGAAGGTGCACTGAGGAAAACTGGGCTAATTCTGAGTGATATAATGCCAATGGATGGAAGTGCAGTTCTGGTGTTATTTGAGCAGTAAACTGACCAAAGAGGGAAGTCAAGCCCCATGTGTATACCAAATATACAAACTCCTCATGACTAAAATGCAGATATTTTCTTCTGGTTAGTAGTTGTGAGATAAAAAGTCAGCATCAACATCAAATGGGTTTCCCAGTTTTTATACTTACATTGACTTTTCACTCACATATAAGGGACTTCAATCTGGCTTATGCCCTGGCCAAAGTCATGACGATCTGGCCAAAGTCATGACGATTTTGGTGATTGTGCCTGTGATGCATTAGCTCTTTTTGTCTTCAAGCTCTCTGCACTGTTTGATATAGTCAACCTCGTCATCCTCTATTGCATCCCTCTCTGTTGTTGGGCTCTGTGGGACTGGCCTGTGTGCTTCCACTCCTACCGGTCCAAACACAGTGAGCACATCTCCAGCAATGGCTTCTCTTCCCGCTTCCCCACAGTTTCCTGGAGTCTCTCCAAGGATCGATCCTTGACCCTTGTTCTTTTCCTCATTTACGTGCTGCCTGTCAGCGACATCATTTGCAGGCATGTGGTCAACTTCTATGTGTATGCTGATGATACCCAGCTCAGCCTCTTCACCACTTCCTGCTTCTGTGTGGTCAGACTGCCTGTATATTGCGTTTATGGTGAGGGCTGAAAACGACAGCTTCAGGCTTCCTTATGTTCAGTTGGAGAAGATTTTCATTCACCCACGACGACAACAGATAAGGGGATCATTTTGACTTTGAACATAAGAAGGAGCAGGAGTAGGCCATACGGCCCCTTCCGCCATTCAATAAGATCATGGCTGATCGTCAACCTCAACTCCACTTTCCCACCTGATCCCCATATCCCTTAATTCCCTTAGTGTCCAAAAATCTATCGATCTCAGTCTTGAATATACTCAATGACTGAGCATCCACAGCCCTCCGGGG
This sequence comes from Heptranchias perlo, assembly GCF_035084215.1. Classification (NCBI taxonomy): domain Eukaryota; kingdom Metazoa; phylum Chordata; class Chondrichthyes; order Hexanchiformes; family Hexanchidae; genus Heptranchias; species Heptranchias perlo. Next base: position 67,885,441 of record NC_090333.1, read on the forward strand.
TAGAGAATTCTAAAGATTCACAAACCTCTGAGTGAAGAAATTTTTCCTCATCTCGGTCCTAAATGGCCGACCCCTTATCCTGAGACTATGATCCCTGGTTCTAGACTCTCCAGCCAGGGGAAACAACCTCTCAGCACCTACCCTGTCAAGCCCGCTAAGAATTTTATACGTTTCAATGAGATCACCTCTCATTCTTCTAAACTCCAGAGAATATAGGCCCATTCTACTCAATCGCTCCTCATAGGTCAACCCTCTCATCCCAGGAATCAATCTAGTGAACATTCATTGCATCTCCTCTAAGACAAGTATATCCTTCCTTAGGTAAGGAGACCAAAACTGTACACAGTACTCCAAATGTGGACTCACCAGAGCCCTATATAATTGCAGCAAGACCTCTTTAATCTTTTACTCCAACCCCCTTGCAATAAAGGCTAACATACCATTTGCCTTCCTAATTGCTTGCTGTACCCGTATGTTAACTTTCTGTGATTTGAGTACATGGACACCCAAATCCCTCTGACTACCAACATTTCTTAGTCTCTGACCTTTCTATTCTTCCAAAGTGGATAATTTCACATTTCCGCACATTATACTCCATCTGCCATCTTCTCGCCCACTCAATTAACCTGTCTATATCCCTTTGCAGCCTCTTTGTGTCCTCTTCACAGCTTAATTTCCCACCTAGCTTTGTATCGTCAGCAAGCTTGGATACATTACACTCAGTCCCTTCATCTAAGCCATTAATATAGATTATAAATAGCTGAGGCCCAAGCACTGATTCTTGCGGCACCCCACTAGTTACAGCCTGCCAACTCGAAAATGACCCGTTTATTCCTACTCTCTGTTTCCTGTCCAGTAACGAATCCTCTATCCATGTTAATATATTACTCCCAATCCCATGAACCCTTATCTTGTGTAACATCATCTTGTGTGGCACCTTAATCAAATGCCTTTTGAAAATCCAAATATACTACATCCACCGGTTCCCCTTTATCTACCCTGCTGGTTACACCCTCAAAAAATTCTAATAGATTTGTCAAACACAATCTCCCTTTCATAAAACCATGTTGATTCTGCCTAATCATATTATGATTTTCTAAGTGCCCTGTTACTATGTCCTTAATAATAGATTCTAACATTTTTCCTACTATTGATGTCAGGCTAACTAGCCTATGGTTCCCTGTTTTTTCTCTCACTCCTTTCTTGAATAGCGGGGTTATACTTGCTACCTTCCAATCCTCGGGGGCCGCTCTGGAATATAAGGAATTCTGAAAGATGAAAACCAATGTATCCACTATTTGGGCGACAGTGTAAAGCGGGGCAATATCAATTCAGTCAGCCGTTATACATCTCTCCTGATTTTCATTTCCATTGACTTCAATGAGAGAGATGTGTAATGGGCGGCTAACCTGATATCACCTGTTTTACAATATCGCCCAAAGTCAAAATTACCCCCACATAGTCTGACAACACAGAGGAAGTGGTGAGCAGGAAAGCATAGAATACAAAAGTAAGAAGTAAGGATACATTTGCAAAAAAAAATATTGGTTCGACCACTGTTAAAAGTAACGTGTGCAGTTTTGGGTTTCCCATTATAAAAAAGGACATTAATGCAATGGGGAGTGTACAGCAGAGATTCACCAGTTACGAGGAGACATTTGAAAAATTCCACTGGAACAGAGAAGGCTGAGAGGAGACTTATTGGAGATTTATTTTAAATTATGAAGGGTTTTGGTAGCGTGACTGGGGAAAGACTATTTCCGCTCGTCAGTAATGAGAGGTCATAAATTAAAAAATGTCATTAAGAGAGTGAGGAGAGAGGTTAGGAGAAATTTCTTTACACAGAGGATTGTTGGAGTATTAAATGCTTTGCCACAGAGAGTGTTTGAGGCAGAGACCATTGTGCCTTTTAAGAGAAAATTGAATAAATATATGAATCACAAGAAGATCCAGGGCTATCGAGAGTGGAGAGCTATGGTATTAATTTGCAATTGCATTAGCATGGAGCAGGCACAGATGTGCTGGACCAATGGCCTTCTAGTGTGCTGGAAACATTCATCATTTTCGGAAATAATTCCAAACTTTACACGGGCCATTTAATAAATTAAAAAATACACAAAATCTCTGTTTCAATGAACTCATTTTCTAATATAGCCAGAGAATGTGGAAGTACAAAGTAGATACAGAGAAATTTAAGGGAAGATTTAATAAGAGGTGTTCAAAATTATGAGGGGTTTTGATTTAGTAGATAAGGAGGAGCTGTTTTCACTGGCAGGAGGGTCGGTAACCAGAGGACACAGATTTAAGATAATTGGCAAGAGAACCAGGGTGAGATGAGGGGAAATTTTTTTTATGCAGCGAATCATTATGATCTGGAATGCACTGTCTGAAAGGGTGGTGGAAGCAGATTCAATAGTAACTTTCAAAACAGAATTGGATAAATACTTGAAAAGGAAAAATTTGCAGGGCTATGGGGAAAGAGCAGGGAGAGTGGGACTAATTGGATAGCTCTTTCAAAGAGCCAGCACAGGCACGATGGGCCAAATGGCCTCCTTATCTGCTGTAAGATTCTATGATAAAAAAACAAAAGACAGATTAACAGTTAAGATAAGAATCTTCATCAGAACTGAAAAAGAAAGGCAGGCGAGCCCCTCGCTGAAGGGTTGTAACCCAAAACATTAACCCGTCCTTTTTCATTTCAGATGCTGATGAACTCTCGTGCATTTCCAGCACCTTCTGTTCTTTTTTTTCAGTATTTTCTGCTAGCTGATTTGTTAAAAAAAAATCATAAAGGTCAGAATCTCCCTTAAAAAAAAGGATAGCCTGTAGTAGAAGTGGGGGGATTCAAACTAATGCAGCATGGATGCTTGAAGTGTGGGGATCAGGCATATCGCTGGGGCAGACTACAGAGCTTGACTCTGCATCTAGTTATGCTGCACCTGAACAAGGGACACTTGATGCTGCCAAAAGGTGCAAAACATAGTGGGGGTGGGAGGTAGTGTTCCATTCACCAGTACGGTTACCTCTTCACATTAATGAGAAGAAGGAAAACATAAAAGTAAATTGGGGGAGAAAGTACCTTCCTCTTTAACAGAACGCTCCCTGTTAATTACATCATCCAGGTTGAGAAGGTCAATATATAACATTCATCATTAAAGGCAAGTTCAATCACTGATACATTACAAGTGACTACATTTCAAAAGTACTTCATTGGCTATAAAGTGCTTTGGACGTCCAGAGCTTGTGAAAGGGGCATTAGAAATGCAAGCCTTCCTTTCTTTCCTTATAGATACTTACCACGGTGTACCTCCTTCGTCCCTGATTTTCCAGATTACTGATTTTTGAACACTCTTTATGGACAGGCTGCTCCATCCATTTGCTTCAGTGGATGTGTGGAGTGGTGACAGGCAGGCCAACATATCCCCTTTGTGGATTGGAGGTCAGCTCGTATCTGCATGAAGACTGATTGGGTTGAGTCTTGTGGGTTTTCCTCTCCTCCAATACTTTACTGAATATCAGATTTTACCACAGATTCAAAAAAAACAAATTGTAGGTGATAATATTGCTACAGATCCTCATGGGTAATAGCTATCTGGAAGTCTGGACAAGCACTCATGAGGATATATGTTAATGTTGTACGGAAGTATCCTATACCATGAACATGAACTTTTACTGAGGAAAATGGACAATTCATTTCTTGACATTTAAGTGTATTAAAGCAGTTTAAAAAATTGAAAATTCCTAATTAGATGAATTTATGTCACAGCAATGTTTCCAATGCATTGAAGGCATAGATTTTTTTATATATGAGGTAGTATATTTGTTTAGACGCCAAAGAGCCGCACTTAGTTTTGGTCTGAACATGTTAGTGAAACAATGCGTTCAATTTTAAAAGTGCAGTGGGATGTTCAATGGCAAACCCGGATAATAAAAACTTACCTTTCCCCACGCGATCGTGACTTAATTGGTGGCCCTTAACGTGGCTTCCGGGTTTGTCGTTCGAAAGCTGCGCAGTGGGTGGACTGCGCACCTGCACGATAGGCTGTCAGCTGGAGTGTCTAGATTTAAAGGGCCATTGCTCCAATGGATTTTGCTGGAGCAAAGAGCAAGGAGACCCAATGGAGCAGCACAGGGGCAAGGCTGCTCCAAGGTTCAGCGATGCCTCACTTCAGGAGCTACTGGCCAGGGTGAGGAGGAGGAGGGAGCTATTTTACCTGGCCGACAGGAGGAAGTGCCCTGCCTCTGCCACCAAGAAGGCCTGGCTCGAGATGGCAGAGGAGGTCACCAGCAGCAGCAACATATTTTTTTTATTCGTTCATGGGATGTGGGCATCGCTGGCGAAGCCAGCATTTATTGCCCATCCCTAATGCTCTTGAGAAGGTGGTGGTGAGCCACCTTCTTGAACCGCTGCAGTCCGTGTGGTGAAGGTTCTCCCACAGTCCTGTTAGGAAGGGAGTTTCAGGATTTTGACCCAGCGACGATGAAGGACTTGGAGGGGAACATGCAGGTGGTGTTGTTCCCATGTGCCTGCTGCCCTTGTCCTTCTAGGTGATAGAGTTCGCGGGTTTGGGGGGTGCTGTCAAAGAAGCCTTGGCGAGTTGCTGCAGTGCATCCTGTGGATGGTACACACTGCAGCCACGGTGTGCCGGTGGTGAAGAGAGTGAATGTTTAGGGTGGTGGATGGGGTGCCAATCAAGCGGGCTGCTTTGTCCTGGATGGTGTCGAGCTTCTTGAGTGTTGTTGGAGCTGCACTCATCCAGGCAAGTGGAGAGTTTTCCATCACACTCCTGACTTGTGCCTTGTAGATGGTGGAAAGGCTTTGGAGAGTCAGGAGGTGAGCCACTCGCTGCAGAATACCCAGCTTCTGACCTGCTCTTGTAGCCACAGTATTTATATGGCTGGTCCAGTTAAGTTTCTGGTCAATGGTGACCCCCAGGATGTTGATGATGGGGGATTCGGCGATGGTAATGCCGTTAAATTTCAAGGGGAGGTGGTTAGATTCTCTCTTGTTGGAGATGGTCATTGCCTGGCACTTGTCTGGCGCGAATGTTACTTGCCACTTATGAGCCCAAGCCTGGATGTTGTCCAGGTCTTGCTGCATGCGGGCACAGACGGCTTCATTGTCTGAGGGATTGCGAATGGAACTGAACACTGTGCAATCATCAGCGAACATCCCCATTTCTGACCTTATGATGGAGGGAAGGTCATTGATGAAGCAGCTGAAGATGGTTGGGCCAAGGACACTGCCTTGAGGAACTCCTGCAGCAATGTCCTGGGGCTGATATGATTGGCCTCCAACAACCACTACCATCTTCCTTTGTGCTAGGTATGACTCCATCCACTGGGGAGTTTTCCTCCTGATTTCCATTGACTTCAATTTTACTAGGGCTCCTTGGTGCCACACTCGGTCAAATGCTGCCTTGATGTCAAGGGCAGTGACTCTCACCTCACCTCTGGAATTCAGCTCTTTTGTCCATGTTTGGACCAAGGCTGTAATGAGGTCTGGAGCCAAATTATCCTGGCGGAACCCAAACTGAGCATCGATGAGCAGGTTATTGGTGAGTAAGTGCTGCTTGATAGCACTGTCGACGACACCTTCCATCACTTTGCTGATGATTGAGAGTAGACTGATGGGGTGGTAATTGGCCGGATTGGATTTGTCCTGCTTTTTGTGGACAGGACATACCTGGGCAATTTTCCACATTGTCGGGTAGATGCCAGTGTTGTAGCTGTACTGAAACAGTTTGGCTAGAGGCGCGGCTAGTTCTGGAGCACAATTCTTCAGCACTACAGCCGGGAAGTGCAGGAAGCGTTTCAATGACCTAACTAGGTCAGCAAAAGTGAGTACATTGACTGATTCTCCTGCATTCCATGGTGCACATCACCCACCCCCCCCACTAACTCACTCTGCACTGCCAAGACTACTCCATCACATCACTCCTCACACCCACTTAAGGCTCATCCTCAACTTAACTTCACTTCCTGAGCACTTCCACACCTCCCCATTTGTGACCCCACCACTACCACTCACCCCAATCCTCATCCAATGTGATGTCTCTGTCTCATACTCACCCTCTGATGCACCTCTTTCACGGTCAGCTTCACCCAAAGCAATGCATTCATCAGTTGGCCACTTCACCATCACTCACTCACACGTCTGTACTTTCTCCCCTTCTAGAAGAAGAGAGTGCAAAATGCACGGGAGAGGGCGAGGACTGGAGGGGGGCCACAACAAATAGTGGTCCTCACAGAGGCGGAGGAGGAGGCCCTGGAGATCAGCTGCACCCTCGAGTGCCTGTCCGTCGGGGACGCTGAGACTGGCACCCCACAAATGTCTGGTGACACAACTTTAACATTCATCATACACAACATGAATTGATGTTAACAATGATTGGCATGTTGAACACCTCAGTATGCTCATCACAACATGACACATCTGTGATGATGCTTAATATTACCTCCTGTTCTCTTACAGGTCCTTCAACAATTGCAGTGACGGCAGAGGGCGATTCCTCAGAGGAGCTCCAGGCCTCTGAGGGCACATCATCGCATCTTAGCGAGCCATCCACCAGCACAGATACTCACACCTCGGTTGGTCCCAGTAGTCAGTTAGTTGGGTTAGCACCTGGTGAGTCACCACACACAATTGAGCACGAGCAGGCACTGGTGGCAGGGACAGTTGTGGAGAGTCTGCGTCAGTGGGCGCACTCCTCTCCAGGCTCTGGTCAGCTGGACGTAGATGCTGAACCCCGGGGGCCATTCTTTAAAAGGAGAATGATCGAGGGGCAGCAGCACATTTGCGAGGTACTGGAACAGGTGTCACGCGCACTCTCCACAAAGGATGGAGGAGTCCAACTCCTGCATTAGTGGAATGGTGACACAGCCACGTGAGGGCATCTCTGAGATAGTGCCGCAGGGACGTAAGGAACTGTCTGAGAGAGTATCGCATGTAACTGCTGAAATGTCTGAGATAGTGTCGCGGGTAAGCGCGGGAATGTCTGCGATGGAGAGAAGGCTAGCCTCCATTGAGCTTCAAGCACGGCTCACAATTGAGTCCATTCAGGCCCTGACAACGGTCGTGCGGACTCAGGGTGAACAACATTCTACCGCCTTAAACAGGCTGACATACTTTAGAAGTGGCATTCCGAGGCATCACACATGTTCTCCTAACTGTTGTCCAGCAGGGCAGTAGGAGTGATGTGGGCCTGGCCCAGGAGAGGGATGATGGCGAAAAGGGACATGGAAGTGGGGACGCCACTCAAAGCGCTCCCACGTCTCACCCGTTACCCCCCTCTCAATCAGTACCCGTAATGCTGCCTCCTCTCTCCAGGTGGCCGAGTCTGCCTCTGCACAGGTGCAGATGGAGTAGTCTTTGGTGGGGCCCTCATGGGTTCCAGAACCCAGAGGGTGTAGGTCCAAAACATTTAAGCAGTCCAGCCATAGACATGAGGAACCTGCCACTACATCTACTGTAGCCACAGGGGATGCACCACGAAGAAGTGTAGGAAGAGAAAGGCTAAGGATTTGTGATCACGAAGGGGATGCACAAGGGTGTCTGACAGACGGTCATGTTTTCCATTTATATTTGGTTTATGTTAAAGTCACATTAAATGTTATCATTCTCACCACTACTGCCACGTCTTGCCCATTCTTGACTGGCTTTTGTGTTAGCGCCCTTTCATGTGCTTCACCATTTACGGCGGCACTTGATGCCACCCAGTGGGTGTATGTGTAGTTGCAGGACTGTTATGTGCAGGGTGGGGTGGAGCTGGTGTTGGCGCTGGTCTTTCCAAGTGATGTGAGGACTGGACTCTTCTCACTTTCTGATCTTTCAAGAACCGTTCACATATCAGTGACTCCCTGGCCTCACGAGCAGCCAGGTGACCCGCTGCTCTGCCCATGGGTTCGTCCTCCTCCTCCTCCGCCTCCTCCTCAATGTGGATGGTAGTTGAGGGGATGGGGCCTCCCCAACCGGTACCCCTCTCTGTTGTGCCATGTTGTGCAGGACACAACACACTACTATAATGCGTCCCACTCTATCTGGTGCATATTGAAGCACTTCCCCAGAACGATCGAGGCACCAAAATCGCAACTTCAGCAGCCCTATCACATGTTCAATTATAGACCTGGTGGCGATGTGGCTGTCATTGTATCGACGCTGTTGCTCGCTGATGGGGTTCCTCAGAGGGGTCCTGAGCCTCTGTGCAGGGGGTACCCCTTGTCACCAAGGACCCAGCCCTTAATGGTATTCAGTGCGTGGAAGAGGCCCGGGATGTTGGATTCCCTCAGATTGAACGAATTGTGGCAGCTGCCAGGGAATCTGGCACACACGTGAAGAAATCTTTTGTGGTGGTCACAAACGAGCTGAGCATTGATGGAGTGATAACCCTTTCTGTTGATGAACAGTCCTGGCTCGTGTGGAGGTGCTCAGATTGCTATATGGGTGCAATCAATTGCACCCTGTACAGGTGGGAAGCCAGCCACAGAGTGGAATCCCACTGCCCTCTCCGTCTGGCTGAGGTCATCCATAGGAAGTTGAGGTAGTGCGAGGCTCTGCTAAACAAGCCGTCGGTGATCTGCCTTATGCACTTGTGTGCAGATGACTGAGAGACCCCGGCGATATCCCCGATGGCACCCTGGAATGATCCGGAGGCAAAGAAGTTGAGGGCAGTGGTGACTTTAACAGCGACGGGTAATGAGATGCCGTCGGGCCCAGCTGGGAGCAGCTCGGCATGAAGGAGGCTGCAGATGTCTGCGACCACCTGGCGATTCACTCTCAGCCTCTGTATACACTGCTCCTCAGCGAGGTCCAGGAAGCTGAACCTCGGTCTGTAGACCCTCTGACGAGGGTAGTGCCTCCTACGACATCACTCTCTCTCTCTGTTCCCCTCTGTGCTCTTGTGCAGGTGCCTGTGGCGTGGCACTGTGTTGTGGAGATCCAAGTGGCAGAAGCGCACGCAGGGCCTGGCGAGGACGGTGATGTTGCTCCTCCTCGGATTCACTGGTGAATGCAGCCATCTCGTCCCCCATCCTGATGGTGTCAGTTTGAGGGGGTCCGAAAAGTTGGTAAATATGTGTAAACAGAACAATTCTGAGTGGCACCCAAGTATTTTCAGTCTAAACACAAAGATCTCCCAGCCAAAAGTGTGTCTGAGGGAACTGAGTGCCCTGCTGCAATAACTCACCTTTTATCCCCATCTGTCAAACAGGCCTTTAAATGTCAAAATAGCTGCCGTCTGAAACACAACTCCTTCACCATGGCGTGTTTCAAAGGTAGAGTTAAAATCCTTTCCCTGCCTCGATCAACATAAAATTAAGTACTTTAACAACTTTAACTCCCTTAATTACGGGTTTAAATATCGGCCTGCTGGCTTTAATTGCCGGCGGGACTTCTGGCTTCCTGAAGCGTGGCCAGATACATCTAGGTCAAATGCGGAAATCAGCGGGTTGGAGCCGCGATTAGTTCCTGCTCAGGATTTCTCCAATTTTCTTTGCCTCCCCCCCACCCCGCCCCCAATGCACCTGGACTTGGCTTTTAAATTTGAGCCCAATGTGTGCAAGATTGGTGGCATTTAAAATTGTATATCATTGCACTCATTTTGGTTTTCTAGCTGAACTAACACAAGTTGCAAATGCCAACTCCCCATCAGGCAGCAGCCAGTGCAACAGTGCTAAATTAAATTCCCCCTCTCTCCATCCAGTGCTGTTTGCACCATTAGTATCTTCTTTCAAAATCTCAAAATATACTTTAAACTCAGCCTGGTAGATGGAAACAGGGATACAGTCATTCCACACAAATTAAAGCCTACCACTAGCTATTAAATATTTTGGTCATTTTCACAGGACACATTTTATCAGTTTGGAATAAAAAAATGTTCTGTTCAATTTACGTGTTTTCGAACACCATGCCCCCGCAACATAAGTATTTATTCGAGAATGTAGAGCGCTGTCAGTTTTTGTGAGGTTGGCTTTTTTTTAAATCAGGCAGCGGATGTTTAATTATTTCTTGAGAATACTAATGCATCCCCAGACAGCCCCTCTGCTAATCTCTTGGTGTTTGAAAGCATTACTCAGACCTGGGATGTCAGGACATGAAGGGCAGTAAGGCAGACCCACGGAGGCACACATGATTCTGCTAAATCTTTATTGGAAAAGCAATGGCACCATCAAGTGAAACAGAACATTAGACTCATTTACTATCTTATATAATATGAAACTTTCCCATTGCTGTTCCAGGTATTTTCGCTGTAAATTTGGGGTACTTGACCATCCTGTGTGTTTTTGTTAAATGCCTGACAAACTACTTAGATAATATGGAGATGGCATCACGCTAACTTTCCACAAAACAAATGTTCATTTTTTTCAAAAATATTGTGGTTAGATTGTATTTTGAAGAAATTTTGCCGAAAATACAACATTTTTAGATTAACTTTCTCCTGTCCCCTTTGGGCATCAGCAACATCCAATGTATTTTTCATTTTTGCACCCCAAAAAACCTCACACAAACAAAATCTGTAAAATGCATTGTAACGTCTAGACTCAAGCATCGTTTTAAAGTGTTGAAAAGTGTTTCAATTCTTCAGACACATAAAAATATCCCAAGTAACATTTGCATCATCCTCTGCTAAATTTTGTTTGAAATTAGGGCTTTTAAGTTTCAGATAAGTGATACTGGTTTCCAAGGTGTTCTTGTGAAAGCTTTGATCATTTATGTTGGCATCAGTAATCCATGTTTTCCAACTACTGTGATTTGTGGTGAAATTTAACAAAACGAAAGCTGAAAACCATTAAGACAAAATAATTAAATGAGATGAGAATACCTCTGCCCTACAGTGACTCTGTGGGTAAGTGTACTGCATGGGAGTGCATTGAGCCATATGAATCAGGAAAGTCCCAATTTGATCCCCGGTCTACATTGAGCTAGTTGGGGTAGTGCTGGAGGTTACATAATGGTCTTTGGTATTCCCAAGGTAGAGGAGGAGGAAACCTAACTCAGCTAAACATTCCAGCAGCCTCTACTGGAAACATAACTCTGGAGAAAGCGTGTAATCCACCAGTTGTGAAGCGCTTTGGTGCACCGAGGATGTGAAAGGCGCTATATAAATGCAAGTTCTTTCCTTCGAAATGGAGTGAAAACAGGATGAGGCTTGGCCACGATGACATTCTATAGTAAAATACTCCACTGACATTCACGCAACGAATGGCCACTGGGGCAAGGTACAGGAGGGCCCAACAAGAGTGGCCTCCTTCAGCAAAGTTCTTTTTCCAGAAAAGACTTGAGGGATTACAAAACATGCATTTATAAGAATATAGCTTTTACAAGCATAGCTGGTGGTAGGGGTCGGAGGAGGGGGGGGGGGGGGTTAGAAAGAGAAGGAAGTTGAATAAATATTGCACTGGTTTAACTTCCAGTAATAGTTAGATTTCAGTCTAGGTAGCAGTGTATGTCACAATGAGGCAATGTCCATAATCCCAAACAGGAGCAAACATTCTTTTTTGATGAGTGCAATATTATTATGCATTTTAAAGTGCTATTCAATTTAAGAGGTCCCATCTGTCTTATAAAACTGTTTTGCCAGCGTACAGAATTTCACAACCATGTGGTAGGTAAGAATTTGGGAAAACAAACTATAAAATTTATTGTAAAAAAGGCAGTTTTATAAAGTGGATAAACAACAGGTTGCAGGGTACACAGGAATTTTGTGCATTTGGTAATTATTTAAAAGCTTACTTAACTCTTTCTAACTGCAGTCGCATTGCTCCCATCAGAACAAAAAGAAATTGGAGTGGAAACGCATAGTGCCCTGCCTGTTTTACGGATGCTAAACGGGCACCTAAACCTTCAGTATGGTGGGCAGGAAGTGCATGCTCATTATGAGCTGGAAGTGCGCCTGTCGCCATATTGGTATGAACAACAAAATAGGTGTCCAGGGCCCAGGCCTGAAACAGGTGTTAGGTCACTTGGGCCTAACCAGCGGTCCTTAAAGGGACCACTGCAGGCCACCACCAAAAATATAAGTTTTTAAAAATACACAAATTTCTACCAGATTATGTTCTCCTCCATATCATGACTGATAATGGTGATATTGTAAATGAAAATAAGGAAGTGGCGGACATGTTAAATAATTACTTTGTGTCAGTATTTATAGTAAAGAGGTTAGAATGCCGGACGCTCCAAAGAAACTAATTTTAAATAAGAGATGGGGACTCACCATAATTAACATAAGCAAATGAACAGTAATGAAGAAAATAATGGCACTAAAAAGTGACAAACCCCCAGGACCAGATGGTTTCCATCCCAGGGTTTTAAAGGAAGTAGGTGAGAACATTGCAGAAGTTCTAACTAGGAGTAGGTGAGAACATTGCAGAAGTTCTAACTATAATCTTCCAAAGTGCTCTCAATTTAGGAACCATTCCTTTAGATTGGAAAATTGCATATGTCACTCTGCTATTTAAGAAAGGTGAGAGAGGGAAACCAGGGAATTATAGACCAGTTAGCCTAACATCTGTTGTCGAGAAATTACTAGAGTCTATTATTAAGGATAGGGTGACTGAACACCTTGAAAATTTTCAGCTGATCAGAGAGAGCCAACATGGATTTGTAGAGGGTAGGTCATGTCTAACGAACCTGATTGAATTTTTTGAAGAGGTGACTAAAATAGTTGGACAGGAGAATGTCTATGGATGTTGTTTATATGGACTTCCAGAAGGCACTCGATAAAGTCTCTCATAAGCGACTGTTAGCTAAAGTTGAAGCTCATGGAAATGATGGCAAATTATTGACCTTGTTAGGAAATTGGCTGAGTGGCAGGAGACAAGAGTAGGGATAGTGGGCAGGTACTCAAATTGGCAGGATGTGACTAGTGGTGTCCCACAGGGATCTGTGTTGGGGCTTTAACTATTCACTGTATTTATTAACGACTAAGGTGATGGGATAGAGAGCCACATATCCAAATTTGCTGATGACACAAAGATAGGCAGCGTTGTAAGCAGTGTAGATGGAAGCATAAAATTACAGAGAGATATTAATAGATTAAGTGAATGGGCAAAACTTGGCAAATAGATTTCAATGAAGGCAAGTGTGAAGTCATCCACTTTGGATCTAAAAAGGATCAGAATACTTTCTAAATGGTGAAAAGCTCGAAACAGTGGCGGTCCAAAGAGACTTAGGGGTCTATGTACATCTATCATTAAAATGTCATTGACTGGTACGGAAAATAATCAAAAAGGCTAATGGAATGCTGGCCTTTATATCTAGAGAACTGGAATACAAGGGGGTAGAAGTTACGCTACAGCTATACAAAGCCCTGGTTAGACCACACTTGGAGTACTGTGTTCAATTCTGGGCATTGCACCTTAGGAAGGATATATTGGCCTTGGAGGAAGTGCAGTGTAGATTTACTGCAATGATACCTGGACTCCAAGGGTTAAATTACAAGGAGCGATTACACAAACTAGGGTTGTATTCCCTGAAATTTAGAAGATTGAGGGGTGATTTGATCGAAGTTTTCAAGATATTAAGGGGAACTGATAGGGTAGATAGAGAGAAACCATTTCCACTAGTTGGGGAGTCTAAAAATTAAAGCCAGGACTTTCAGGTGTGAAATTAGGAAATACTTCTACATGCAAAGGGTGGTAAATGTTTGGCACTTTCTTCCACAAACAGCAGTTGATGCTAGCTCAATTGTTAATTTTAAATCTGAGATTGATAGATTTTGATAACCAAAGGTATTAAGGGATATGGAGTTAGGTCACAGATCAACCATTAAATGGCAGAACAGGAGGGGCTAAATGGACTTCTCCTGTTCCTATGATCCTGGATACAGAGCACATGGTTTATGTATTACTAATACAGAACCCTATAAAAATAATCCAACGCCCTCACTACTTTCCACAACTTCCAAAATACGGTATGTTGAAAGATATGGAAAGTAAACTTACTGTCCACTGACTATAATGTGGAAGGCCGATTAGAATCATGATCGTGAATGACATTTGCTTGCGAGTATTGCCTAGAGGGCAAATTTCACCTGTGCTGTCTGTGGCATCTGGGAGAAAAAGATGAGAACTAACCAGGGGCATCTCTTGGGGAAGCACTAAAGAGCGGCTCTTAGTGGGCTGATGAAGAAAGGTGGGAAAAGGAAACGTCCGTAATTCTCTGCAAGGATGAGTGCACTGGTGATCCAGCTCGACCTGTCCTCAGAGCATCCCATTTATTAGGCTCAGTCAAGACTTGTTTAATGCAGATGAGGGTACGAGGATGCAACTGCCTTGCTGGTCCAGCATAACCCAATCATTTTCCAAAATGTACCACATATTTTTGAATTTTTATTGCCACCTGTTTGACACAAATATTACATCATGTGTTTTCTTAAAAAATAATGAAACATTAATGGCTTTCTTCTTCTAGCCTGGCACTTTTTGAAGAAACATTCTTCCCAATAAAATGATCTGCCAATTCACGAAGTGCTTTGTAACGATGGGATATTGAATTCTTCATCGTTTTGGGCATTTCTGCATATCTGGGGAGATTCAATGAAAGACACAGATCACCACTATATATAATCGCCAAAGCAATCGCGTAAAATATCCACCCTCAAATTTAAAAGACTGGCGTTCCAACAACTTGAAAAATGTTTCAGCACTTACGTCTGGTCAAACTCATCAGGCTGAAAACAAGCATCCCAACCAAAGTCTCTGGGTCCCCGAGGATCCACTATTTTGCCCTAGGTAACAGAAAAGATATCAGACATTTAGGTTAAAAAAAAATCATTATTTTCCAATCTGTGTACTCCCTTCCCATTCACAATTCCCCACTGCAGTCTGTTGCCATCCATAAGCTTTGCCTCTGTCAAGAAGGCCGGATGGTTCACCGCTGTTATAATTGCACTAAGATCATTTCTACCATCTCGCCAATTTATCCCTTCCTTCCCCCAGAGATCGCGTCACCAAAGCTCATACTTATAAAATCTGCTCCCAAGCAGGGATGGGCAGTCCCAGCATCAGAGTCTATACTTTGTTAGGTGAAAGGAGAAAAACCATTCCCTTACATTTTGAAACCTTCCACCGCCCCCATCTCCCTTCTCACCTGAAGCCAGTAATTCATAACAGGATGTAGTTCAGTATGTGGCAGTAGCACCTCACCTCTAGGTGTGGATATGCACACCTCAACTGCACCCCGTCCTCAGTCAGCACCCACGCGTGCACGCTTCCAGCTGGTATTGATTAATAGGAATCAGAAGCAGGAAACCTTTCTGCTATCTCTCCACCCCACCCACTCCCAGCCAACGCTAATTATAGTGTATCCTCATTCCCAAACGCAGCTTAAAATGGCTAACAGACCAGGGGCTTTCTTGGCCAGTGTGTTTTTAAATACCACTCCACAAATTGCATTAACCTACTAAGCTATAGATTGCTTTCAGTCTTATCCCTTTTCACAGTTTCAAACGAAGAGTGATCAACATGTGAAATGGACTTCTGGGTAGGGCAGCGGAGGCAAAACCTCTGAAATTATTCAACAAACAACTGGATGCCACAGTGGAGACACTGTCGGGTCTTTATGGATGGGTGAACCAAGATGGGCTGAATGGCCTTCTGCATCCATATTTATCTTGGGCTACCCACACAATTTCTCTCACGGGTAAAGTATCAAAACCAGCAAACTAGCTGCATATCTGACAGAGTTGGTGGAAGACAAAGGCCTTCATCAGTTGTAACCATTGCACAATGTAATCATTTTCATTGACCTTAAAGTTCACACAGTTGGTCGAAGTAGTTTTAAAAACTACTTAATTTTCTTCTCTAGTCTTACTGGGCATTATCAAAATTGGAGATCTTTCGCTTGGGGCTAAAAGGATTAAATTATGAGGACGGGTTGCATAGACTAGGCTTGTATTCCCTTGAGTATAGAAGATTAAGGGGTGATCTAATTGAAGTGTTTAAGATGATTAAAGGATTTTATAGGGTAGAGAGAGAGAAACTATTTCCTCTCTGACTATCGCCAGAAGAAAGATCTTTGCAGGATTGATACACAAATTGAACTGTTGATGTCAATATGGTAACATCAAAAGGATTTTAAAAAGTGAAATATCATCACTTTCAAATCCAACTACCTTTGGAAAGTATTTAGCTCAGCCCTGACCTTGAAGGGCACTTCTACCCGAAATATAATTGTCAAAAAGGAGGAAGGTCTCTTGCTCCTACAGTTTGCATTCATTTGCTGGTATTGATATTTCACTCCGTGGAATATTAACTGAGGAAAACTATCTGGGCACAATTACACCACCATCTCTCAAAAGGGAGAGGAAAATGGGGTCAATTTTCCTCTTCAGCCCTGGGATGCAGGAGCTCGCAGGGTGGCAGCCTTATCACAAAGTTGGGCAGATGGTGCTCATGGTTTTCTGCCCGTTCTTTTAGTCCTACCAAGTTCTTGATGCCAATATATACCCCAATGACTCCTAACTCCAAGTAAGTACCACATGGAAGCAAAATCCACAGGGTTAGGAACTACAGCCCATTCACTCATTACTGACTGATAAGCGCCCTGGTTTTGCACGTGTTTTTGTGGGAAGGGGGATGGGGTCACTCTCATGCACAGCTCCTTTATTAATACATACGAGAGTTTTCCCACGAAATAGCTTCACTGCGTCTTTCGGGTTTCCTGTGCTGTATGCAAAGGTACAGAGGGCATACGCTGATTTGTCTTCAAAGCCTGCCAACATCTTATATAAACCTGGAATGAGAAACACAAGAGTGGTACAAATTAGCAGCTGTTGTATTTTAAAAAAAATATACACTGAAAGAACCTCAGCAAACGTAGTTGAAACGTTAACTCTGTTTCTTTCTCCACAGATGCTGCCTGACTTGCTGAGTATTTCCAGCATTTTCTGTTCTTATCTCAGTAAAAGTAGGATGTTCTGTTGAGTTATAACCCATGACCAGCCTTCTTTCTACAGCTGGAGGGTAGGATCTCCTCTGCTGCAGGTTTCTTTACGGCAAGGGCCAATATTGCTGTGTGACCGAATGACAAAAGATGTTTTTGTTTTTTCTCCTCCTTCCTATTTTTAATATTTAATAGAGGTGTTCAAAATTATGAGGGGTTTTGATAGAGTAGGTAGGGAGAAACTGTTACCATTGGCAGGGGGATTGGTAACCAGAGGACACAGATTTAAGATAACTGGCAAAAGAAATCCAGGGGGGAGACGAGGGGAATTTTTTTTTTAATGCAGCGAGTTGTTATGATCTGGAATGCACTGCCTGAAAGGGTGGTGGAAGCAGATTCAATAATAACTTTCAAAAGGGAATTGGATAAATATTTAAAAAGGAAAACCTTGCAGGGCAATGGGAAATGAGCAAAGGGAGTGGAACTAATTGGATAGCTTTCAGAGTGCTGGCACAGGCACGACAGGCTGAATGGCCTCCTTCTGTGGTGTATGATTTAAGAACATAAGAAATAGGAGCAGGAGTAGGCCAAACGGCCCCTCGAGCCTGCTCCGCCATTCAATAAGATCATGGCTGATCTGATCCTAACCTCAAATTTAAATTCATGTCCAATTTCCTGCCTGCTCCCCATAACCCCTAATTCCCTTTACTTCTAGGAAACTGTCTATTTCTGTTTTAAATTTATTTAATGATGTAGCTTCCACAGCTTCCTGGGGCAGCAAATTCCACAGACCTACTACCCTCTGAGTGAAGAAGTTTCTCCTCATCTCAGTTTTGAAAGAGCAGCCCCTTATTCTAAGATTATGCCCCCTAGTTCGAGTTTCACCCATCCTTGGGAACATCCTTACCGCATCCACCCGATCAAGCCCCTTCACAATCTTATATGTTTCAATAAGATCGCCTCTCGTTCTTCTGACCTCCAATGAGTAGAGTCCCAATCTACTCAACCTCTCCTCATAAGTCCGCCCCCTCATCCCTGGGATTAACCGAGTGAACCTTCTTTGTACTGCCTCGAGAGCAAGTATGTCTTTTCTTAAGTATGGACACCAAAACTGTATGCAGTATTCCAGGTGCGGTCTCACCAATACCTTATATAACTGCAGCAATACTTCCCCATTTTTATATTCTATCCCCCTAGCAATAAAAGCTAACATTCTGTTGGCCTTCTTGATCACCTGCTGCACCTGCATACTAACTTTTTGATTTTCTTGCACTAGGACCCCCAGATCACTTTGTACTGCAGTACTTTCCAGTTTCTCACCATTAAGATAATAACTTGCTCTCTGATTTTTCCTGCCAAAGTGCATAACCTCACATTTTCCAATATTGTATTGTATCTGCCAAATCTCCGCCCACTCACCCAGCCTGTCTATATCCCCTTGTAGGTTGTTGATGTCCTCCTCACTCTCTACTTTCCCTCCCATCTTTGTATCATCTGCAAACTTTGATATGTTACACTCGGTCCCCTCTTCCAAATCGTTAATATAGATTGTAAAGAGTTGGGGACCCAGCACCGACCCCTGTGGAACACCACTGGCTACTGGTTGCCAGTCCGAGAATGAACCATTTATCCCAACTCTCTGCTTCCTGTTAGATAACCAATCCTCCACCCATGCCAGAATATTACCCTCAATCCAGTGATTCTTTATCTTGAGCAATAATCTTTTATGTGGCACCTTGTCGAATGCCTTCTGGAAGTCTAAATACACTACGTCCACTGGTTTCCCTTTATCCACCCTGTATGTTATGTCCTCAAAGAACTCAAGCAAATTTGTCAGACATGACTTCCCCTTCATAAAGCCATGCTGACTTTGTCCTATTAAATTATGTTTATCCAAATGTTCTGCTACTGTCTCCTTAATAATAGACTCCAAAATTTTACCCACCACAGATGTTAGGCTAACTGGTCGATAATTTCCAGCCTTCTGCCTATTACCCTTTTTAAATAAGGGTGTTACATTAGCAGTTTTCCAATCTGCCGGGACCTTTGCCGAGTCCAGAGAATTTTGGAAAATTATTGCCAAAGCATCCACAATCCCTACTGCCACTTCCCTCAAGACCCTGGGATGTAAGCCATCAGGTCCAGGGGATTTATCCGCCTTGAGTCCCATTAATTTACTGTGTACCGATTCCTTAGTGATTTTAATCGTATTAAGCTCCTCCCCCCCTAGAGCCCCCTGTTTGTCCAGTGTTGGGATATTCTTAGTGTCCTCTACCATAAAGACTGAAACAAAATATTCGTTCAGCATTTTTGCCATCTTCATGTTTCCCACCATTAATTTCCCGGTCTCATCCTCTAAGGGACCTACGTTTGCCTTAGCTACCTTTTTTCTTTTTATATAACTATAGAAACTCTTGCTATCTGTTTTTATATTTTTTGCTAATTTATTTTCATAATCTATCTTCCCTTTCTTAATCAATCCTTTCGTTACTTTTTGCTGTCTTTTGAAGACTTCCCAATCTTCTATCCTCCCACTAATTTTGGCTACCTTATATGTCCTTGTTTTTAGTCGGATACTATCCTTAATTTCTTTACTTATCCACGGATGGCTGTCATTTCTTTTACACCCTTTTTTCCTCAGTGGAATATATATTTTTTGAAAGTTGTAAAATAACTCCTTAAATGAACACCACTGCTCATGTACCGTCTTACCCTTTAATCTATTTTCCCAGTCCACTTTAATCAATTCCGCTCTCATACCATCATAGTCTCCTTTATTTTATTTATTTGTCTTCTCTCGTTTTCACGCACAGTACTCGGTCCAAAAGGTGCGGACCAGCGACCTGCTCCCAAGCTCCTGATTCTTTTGTGCCCATCGATATTGTCCTCTTTCCCTGTAATAGTTCATAGTGCACGTTTGGCATATCCCTCAACATCACAACTGAAAACTCATCGCCTAACCATTCCATAAAGCAGCGCATTGGATCAGCACTGTGTCACCATTTTATTTTCACAGTGAAGTCACTGCTCCAGAGCACGACTGACTCCCCCATTTTCTCACTGCCCCCCTGGCGAGATGGAAGTGCTTCATTTAGTAGCTTGGCCAAATGTAGGGAAAACTCACCCAATGTAGACAAGCTGACAACTGATACTGGGATTCAAGCTCGAGGGGCTGAATGGCCTACTCCTGTTCCTATGTTCTTAACTTATGACTGTGCATTAAAACAGAACAGTGAAGAGCAAGTGTTTAAATGTTATAATCTTTAGAAGCCCAGTGCGAGACCAGAAGGTCATGGCTTCTCGTACCAGGAGTCAGTCATTTAAATCCACCTCAATTACTTCCCCATCAGTATGTGGGAACTGTGCCAATCCATTGCCAGAGGAAAGATTGAGAGCGGCTGATGCACTCGGCATGAATCACACCTCTTGCCAGCTGTTATGGAGCGGCATGGCTGGCAATTATGGAACGCACCATCTCCCTCCTGGTAGGAGGAAGATGTGTGCTGGCAAATTGTCTGGAAATAAAAACAGGGGAGGGAGAAAGGAGAAACTCGAAAACAAACCACTATCCATCAATATATTTTAGCCACATACCACCATATACAGGAGTATACAGACTTTCCTGTAGTACAAAATCTCACTGGGGTTTTCAAGTGGCAGAAAACATAAAATATATACACTTATAAAGCCACAGTTTTCAAATGATTGAGGGATTTACATAAAATAACCAATGAAATCTCTACCTTCTCGTCACTCCCAGATATCAATAATCTACTGTACAAGTCGCCAAAGGCTTTTCATTTACATCTTCTACTCAATACCTTTTTGTCATTTTTATGACCGATAAACTTGCTACTTCTTTATGCCACATTGCTCATCCTATACTCAGCCCTGTCCGCCGACAATCTCCAGCAATGAACACAAAAATCTTCAAATTAAAACGCATCTTCCACACGAAAAAAATGAAAACTGCACGTGGTAGACAGGGACTAATGGATAACTTTGGAGCAGCCAGGGGTAGTAATACAATCAGGGGGCTGAGGGAGGTCAAAATTGACAAAAATTTTAAATCTGACCGCTCAGATTAGATTACAAACTGTAATCATCGCACCTCTAAACACTATCCAGGTTTAATTCTGTGCCTGGATTATGTTTGAGTCAGTACCACCTCCCAGCATGCACCACTTTCTTGCTCTTCGATTTTCACACAGGATTAGCAACTACGACATCACCACTTTTTGGGTTTACTGAGAGTTAATCGACCCTTCATTACCAGGAAGCTCACTTCCCATCCCACCCTAATAGCACAGAAACCTGCTGAATGTGTAGTTTCCCAATGGGGTTTACTGGATAAAGACCAGGAGCGGGAACTCTGTCTGATTCTGTTCTTCTCCCTAGCCTAGGGGGCTGAGGCACACACACACTAAAATGCAACACAATTAAATTAGGTAACATATATACATGATGCATTTCACTCTTGCATTGAGCCCCTCTCAATTACCATGGTTATTAATATCACTGCGTCACCATCATGTATTGCCTTCTACCCATTAGTACATGCTTGTACAAGTTACAGAAAATTAAGGCTTTTAACGATTGTCGTCAAGCCCTAAAATTACTAACCTTCTGGGTGCAACTTTTCCAGGAACCATTTTCTAGAAGGAGGGGAAGGAAAAAAAGTTTGTTATTTAGAAATTACAAACGAGACACATGGAGTTGGAAGTCACCGGCCCCAAACTGTCAAAATTCAGACCCGTTTCAAGTACTGCAGCTCCCCTCACACTAAATCCTACAGCTTCAACAAAGAAAATGGAACCCGCTGTCCTTTTGGAGGCCCACTTGCCCATTTTGCATAGGTGACCTGAAACTTGCCTGCGTTACCGTGCAGTCAAACCCTTGTTCCCATTCACGTAGGGTCAGGTTTTGTTCCCTCCCATTTCTCCCTCTCCTGACCGACGCTGGGTTACAATTAGGGGTTGCTGGGACAATTGGAGCTTTCATGACTGAGAGTGATAGATTTCTGTTAGGTATGGGTATCAAGAGTTATGGATGCTAAGGCAGGTAAATGGAGTTGAGGTACAGATAAGCCACGATCTAAACGAATGGTGGAGCAGGCTCGAGGGGTTGAATAACCTACTCCTTTTCCTCACGGTGCCCAATAGTTAGACTTTTTCCTGCACCCTTCAGCTCAAAAATGTTTTGCCCTGTGAGTTGCTGGAAGTGTGAGCTGATAACAGGGCATCTGGGACCTTAGTGAACAGCAGGACCAATAGTGTAACTCCGTAACCAATGAGATTAATGGATTGAGAAATAAACGGAGGAAGGACTGAGAAAGAGGGTGAATTGGAGTGGGTGAATTTAATGTCAAATCAGGGACAGAAAGAGAATGAAGGGAGGGAAAGAAAGATTGGATTAAGAAGAGAAAAAAAGATAAAGGGAAAGAAAAAAAATTAAATTTTTAAAAAATTGACATTTTTAAAATCTCCAACAACAATTGAAGGAATGAGACTCTAAAATTTTAATTGTTCACTTTCTGGGCAACAGAGGTTGATTGGCAGTCATTAACATTTATCACGTCATTAAAAGGGTACTTACCCTAAGTGCCAGACTGAACTTCCCGTGGTGAGTTTAATGGGCAATTAATGTGCACATGCAGCAACTTCATGAAACTCACTGGGGGGAGGGGGGGGGAGGTTTAAGGGTGAGATGCTGTTTTTGCGAAGCTAACGGCTTGAGTGAGACTATTTGTGCCGATTCACAATTCAGGAGGTATCTCTTCCTTGCTACAAA
The DNA here is from genome assembly GCF_035084215.1 of Heptranchias perlo. NCBI lineage: Eukaryota > Metazoa > Chordata > Chondrichthyes > Hexanchiformes > Hexanchidae > Heptranchias > Heptranchias perlo. The sequence goes on from NC_090333.1 coordinate 67,908,113, forward strand.
TGACTGGCCGATTTGCACATTAATAATCGTGCGCATCATTCAGACGCTGTTATTTTCTCAGCAAATTCTGGCCCAATGTCTTTTTTGAGTATTGACAATATTTTATTAAGTGATCGAGTCCCAAGCAATTTTAAACTAATTCTCCTGCAACTGGTATCAGTAAAAGTGACCATGAAGCTCTTTGTCATAAAAACTCAACTGGTTCACTAATGTTCTTAGGAAAGGAAGGTTGTGGGTTCAAACCCCTCTTCAGGACTCAAGCATAGAATCTAGGCTGACGCTGCAGAGCAGTACAGAGTGTTGCAATGTCAATGTGCCGTCTTTCAGATGAGTTGCTAAATTAAGCTCTCATCCGCTGTTTCAGGTTAACATAAAAGATCCCATTACACTATTTAAAGAGCAGAGAAATTCTCCAGATGGCCTAGCCAGAATTATGTCTTACACACCACCACCACCAAAACAGATCATAGTGGGATTTATCTCATTTGCTGTTTGTGGAACCTTCTTGTGCACATATTTAGCAGCAATCTTTGCCTACATGACAACACTTCAGTGGCTGTGCAGTGCTTTGGGATGTCCTGAAGCACCATTTATAAAGGTGCAAGTTTTTAAAAAAAACTTCTTTATTTCCTGGTTTGCCCACCCTTCTCATCTACACCTGGCTCTTTATGTAGATTTCTTAACCTTTAAAGACTCAGAAAAAGTTGACTACGATTTGCTGAACACGATGATTCAACAGCTATTTATTTTAAATCTGAATGTCAGATTCAGGGCAGTGTTAGAAAGAAACTACTTCAAAAGAACTTTGAGCCACATTTTATGATACAAAGAAAAGGTATAATGAGACTGATGGTGTAACACCAATGAGAAATTTTTTAAAATTAATTTTTCAATTGTGCCAAATTTTAAGCAAATTGTTCAAAATTATAGTCTACAATTGACACTTACAGGAAAACTTGCAAATCTCAAAATAAAAGCAGAAAATGCTAGAAAATACACAGCAGGTCGGTCAGCCTCTGTCGAGAGAGGTCAAGTTACGATGTTGCGGATGTGTCCTGATGATGAGAACTGAAGGCCACAGATGCTGCCTGACCTGCTGATGGTTCGTTTTCAGTTTGTCAACATGATAATTCATACCAGGGCCTCGATGGTGCACTTGAGCTGATCGCAATCCTTCCACCTGGGTTTAAATCCAATCCAAAAATGGACAGCAGGGAACACGCTTACTTCTCATCTGGCTGCAAGGGTTCTAAGTGATGTTGTTCGGATGTTCTCAGAAACGATTAGACTTGTCCATAAGTAGAACCATAGAAGTTTACAGTACAGAAGGAAGCCATTCAGGGAACACCACCACCTGCACGTTCCCCTCCAAGTCACACATCATCCCGATTTGGAAATATATCGTCGTTCCTTCATCGTCGCTGGGTCAAAATCCTGGAACTCCCTTCCTAACAGCACTGTAGGAGAACCTTCACCACACGGACTGCAGCGGTTCAAGAAGGCAGCTCACCACCACCTTCTCAAGGGCAATTAGGGATGGGCAATAAATGCCGGCCTCGCCAGCGACGCCCACATCCCATGAACGAATAAAAAAAGCCCATTGAATTTTTTTGCTTGGGTAATCCAAAACGATCCCACTGCCCTGCTCTCTCTCCGTGGCCCTGTATCATCATCTGCTTCAAATATTTATCCATATTTTCCCCTTAAAAGATGCAATGGTCAACTAATCTCTGTGACAAAGTATTCCATGCTCCTATAAATCTCTGCACTAAAAAAAAATTCTCTTAACTCCTCTCCGCACTCTGATGACAATTTTAAATTGATGACCCCTTGTGACTGACCCTCCAACCACAGGAAATTGTCTTTCTCTATTCACCCTATCAAAACACTTAATGATTTTAAATCTCCTTAACCTTCTCTGCTCGAGCAGATTAGTCCCAGTATCCAAAGTCTCTGGTTCATGACTATTGTTCTCCATCCCTGGTATCATCCTGGTGAATCTGTATCTATGACTTTAATGTCCTTTCTATAATAGGGCAACCAAAACTGCATACTGTACTCCAACTATGACAGAACCATTACCGTATACAATTTTACCATTACCTCTTTGCTCTATACCCAAATTATAAAACCCAAAATGCTATTGCCCTTTTTATGGCTTTATCCACCTGCACTTGAGGGTTCTCTATTCATCCACAAACTTCAAACTTTTTTCTACTGACTGCATATTTCCAGTCCGTGTTTTTTTTCCAAACTATATTACCTCACAGTTTTCTGCATTAAATTGCATTTGCCACTTTTGAACCTATCCTACTAACCCTTACTTCTCGTCTAGCTGTAAGGGAGTTTCTTGCTGTCAGTTTGGATTGGATTTAAACCTGCTACTTTTGCGCTGTCAGCAAATGTGGACCCAGCACTGACTCCCGGATATACCAGAGTAACATCTTTTAGCTGTAACTTTGTTTCCTGTCCAGCATGCAACTTTCTATCCATGCTGCTACATCTCTCATATATTACACTTCAATTTTTGTAACAAACCTCATGAGGCAACTTATTGAACATCTTTTGATAATCCATATACATTACAACCATTGCATTCACTTTATCTAGTCAATCACTTCTTCCAAAAATATATAAAATCTCTCAAACATAACTTGCTTTTAACAAATTCATATTCCTTGATTATCCCTTGCATCTCTAAATGCTTAATCTTGAATTATTGATTCTAAGAATTTGCCTACAACTGATATTAGATTAACTGGTCCACAGTTACTCGATTTATTGGTTTACTTTTAATAAAAGGGCTGACCATTTCCTTCTTTATTATTTGCTAGCCCTTTTCATGTTCCTTTTAGCCCTTCTAATCTCCCTTAGCCCTACACATTCTATATTCCTCATGATTTCCTTTAGTATTGTTAGCCCTGGTTTTATCCTATGCCTTTAAGTTTCAGTTTAGTTTAGTTCAAAACAGATTGACCATTTAGCACAATCTCACTTTAAAACACGGTTGGGTGATGAGAACAATGGAAACATCAAACTGGTGGAGGGGAGGTGATCGTCCGAAGTTAAGGCACAAGACTGGGGCAAAGCAGAGCAGAGGGAGCTTTACTCAGCATCCAACCCATACAATACCTGACCTAATGATGCTGAATGCAAGAAATGTAAAAGTGCTCCACCCCACAATGTTAACATCCCTTATCTCTCATGAGCATATAAATCCACCAAAAAAGTTTTATTGAAAAAAAAATTCATTCTTGGGATGTGGGAATCGCTGGCAAGGCCAGCATTTATTGCCCAACCTTAGTTGCCCTTGAGAAGGAGGTGGTGAGCCGCCTTCTTGAAAGACTGCAGTCCACGTGGTGAATGTACTGATTGAAATTCCAATTGTACAAGAAAGAAGTTGCATTTCTATCTTTTTTTTTATTCGTTCATGGGATGTGGATGTCGCTGGCAAGGCCAGCATTTATTGCCCATCCCTAATTGCCCTTGAGAAGGTGGTGGTGAGCCGCCTTCTTGAACCGCTGCAGTCCGTGTGGTGAAGGTTCTCCCACAGTGCTGTTAGGAAGGGAGTTCCAGGATTTTGACCCAGCGTCGATGAAGGAACGGCGATAAATTTCCAAGTCGGGATGGTGTGTGACTTGGAGGGGAACGTGCAGATGGTGTTGTTCCCATGTGCCTGCTGCTCTTGTCCTTCCAGGTGGTAAAGGTCACGGGTTTGGGAGGTGCTGTCAAAGAAGCCTTGGTGAGTTGCTGCAGTGCATCCTGTGGATGGTACACACTGCAGCCACTGTGCGCCAGTGATGAAGGGAGTGAATGTTTAGGGTGGTGGATGGGGTGCCAATCAAGTGGGCTGCTTTGTCCTGGATGGTGTCGAGCTTCTTGTGTTGTTGGAGCTGCACTCATCCAGGCAAGTGGAGAGTATTCCATCACACTCCTGACTTGTGCCTTGTAGATGGAGGAATGGCTTTGGGGAGTCAGGAGGTGAATCACTCGCTGCAGAATACCCAGCCTCTGACCTGCTTTTGTAGCCATAGTATTTATAAGGCTGGTCCAGTTAAGTTTCTGGTCAATGGTGATCCCCAGGATGTTGATGGTGGAGGATTTGGCAATGGTAATGCCGTTGAATGTCAAGGGGAGGTGGTTAGATTCTCTCGTTGGAGATGGTCATTGCCTGGCGTGATTGTTATTTGCCACTTATCAGCCCAAGCCTGGATGTTATCCAGGTCTTGCTGCATGTGGGCACAGACTGCTTCATTATCGGAGGGGTTGCAAATGGAACGGAACACTGTGCAATCATCAGCGAACATCCCCATTTCTGATGTTATAATGGAGGGAAGGTCATTGATGAAGCAGCTGAAGATGGATGGGCCTAGGACATTGCCCTGAGGAATTCCTGCAGTAATGTCCTGGGGCTGAGATGATATTGGGAGGAGGCCGAGATGGATCATCCACTCTGCACTTCTGGCTGAAGATGGTTGCAAACGCTTCAGCCTTGTCTTTTGCACTGACATGCTGCACTCTGCAATCATTGAGGATGGGGATGTTCACAGAGCCTCCTCTTCCCGTTAGTTGTTTAATTGTCCACCACCATTCATGACTGGATGTGGCAGGATTGCAGAGCTTTGATCTGATCCATTGGTTGTGGACTCGCTTAGCTCTGTTTATAGCATGTTGCTACCTCTGTTTAGCATGCATGTAGTCCTGAGTTGTAGCTTCACCAGGTTGGCACCTCTTTTAGGTACGCCTGGTGCTGCTCCTGGCATGCTCTTCTGCACTCCTCATTGAACCAGGGTTGATCCCCTGGCTTGTTGGTAATGGTAGAGTGAGGAATATGCCGGGCCATGAGGTTACAGATTGTGCTGGAATATGATTCTGCTGCTGATGATGGCCCACAGTACCTCATGGATGCCCAGTTTTGAGCTGCTAGATCTGTTCTGAATCCATCCCATTTAGCACGGTGGTAGTGCCACACAACACATTGGATGGTGTCCTCAGTGCGAAGTCAGGACTTCATCTCCACAAGGACTGTGCAGTGGTCACTCCTACCAATACTGTCATGGAGAGATGCATCTGCGACTGGTAGACTGGTGAGGATGAGGTCAAGTAGGTTTTTCCCTCGTGTTAGTTCGCTCACCACCTGCCGCAGGCCCAGTCTGGCAGCTATGTCCTTCAGGACTCGGCCAGCTCGGTCAGTACTGATGCTACTGAGCCACTCTTGGTGATGGACATTGAAGTCCCCCACCCAGAGTACATTCTGTACCCTTGCTACCCTCAGTGCTTCCTCCAAGTGGTGCTCAACATGGAGGAGAACTGATTCATCAGTTGAGGGAGGGCGGTAGGTGGTAATCAGCAGAAGGTTTCCTTGCCCACGTTTGACCTGATGCCATGAGATTTCATGGGGTCCGGAGTCAATGTTAAGGACTCCCAGGTCCACTCCCTCCTGACTGTATATCACTGTACTGCCACCTCTGGAGGGTCTGTCCTGCCTGTGGGACAGGACATACCCCGGGATGGTGATGGAAGAGTCTGGGACACGCCTTTCATGACCCCAGGACGTCCCAAAGCACTTTATAGCCAATTAAGTACTTTTGAAGTGTAATCACTGTTGTAATGTAAGAAACACAGCAGTCTATTTTCTCACAAAACAGCAATGAGATAACAACCAGATAAGCTGCTTTTTAGCGATGGATAAATATTGGCCAGGACACCAGGGAGAACTCCCCTGCATTTGTTCGAATAGTGCCAGGGATCTTTTATGTTCAGCTGAGAGGGCAGAACGAGCATCCGAAATACGGCACCTCCGAAAGTACAGCACTCCCTCAGTGCTGCAGTGGAGAGTCAGCCTAGATTATGTGCTCAGGTCTCTGGAGTGGGACTTGAACCAACAATCTTCTGACTCAGAGGCAAGAGTGCTACTACTGAGCCAAGGCCGACATACCGAAGCCTTCAAACTACACAGCATTCTGTGCTTAGTCTGAAATTGAGTTTAGAAAGTGCTGTCAAATTGAACATTAAACATTTGAGAATTTCTTAAATAAAAAAATCCTTGATTCCTATACTAAAAACATGGGACAGTCCATGGAAACTTCTGTGATAATGTGGAAGTGATTTTAAACCCCAAGAACTGATGGGTTGGGGGCGGGTGGGAGTTGAAAATATTTATTTTTTGGGTCCCGACCGCAAGCCGGCTTTATTTCCGGGTTTAATGTCGGTGTGTAAAAGTACAGGCTTCCCACTGGGAAGCAAAGTCCGAAAATTTTGCGATTGCCACCCAAAAAAAAAACTATTTTCAACTCCCTCCCGCCCCACTCGTTCTTGGGGTTTAAAATTACCCCCATGATCTTGGTGAGTAAGGTCAGCCCGTGACAGGTGTCACTGGGGCCACTAGATCCAGCCCGACAGTAGCACTCTCAGGCTCAGTCAGGACCACCCAATTTAGAAGGGCGAGAAAAAAAAGTACATTTCCTAATAACGATCAAAAACTACAAGCCCGACCCTCATCCCTGACTTTGACTTTCCGAGTGTGAACACCCTATTTATTTTGGAAGGGTGGTGATAATTTCATTCCAGGCTTGGTAAACACATTTCTATTCTTGCATAGCTGCGGGTAAAAATAGCATCAGAACTTAAATCCTGATTTTAAAAATGAGAAATACAGATGCCACTTTATACAATATATAATATATTTCTTACAAGCACAAAGAAAAGCATAAACCCAAGTAGTACTCCCTGGGTGCTTGGTCTGTGGAACGATCCAGATACTTTACAGGATGTTTGGAATGGTTCACGGTTGCTAGCCATGAATCATAGAATGGTTACAGCTCAGAAGGAGGCCATTCAGCCCATCGAGCCAGTGCCAGCTGTTGGTAAGAGCAACCCAGTTAGTCCCATTCCCCCGCTCTTACCTGGAGCTCTGCAAATTTTTTCCTTTCAAGTATTTATCCAATTCCTTTTTGAAAGCCACAATTGAATCTGCTTCCACCACCCTTTCAGGCCGTGCATTCCAGATCAAAACTATTCGCTACATAAAAATGTTTATCCTCACATACCCTTTGGTTCTTTTGCCAATCACCGTAAATCTGTATCCTTCGGTTCTTGACCCTTCTGCATATGGGAACAACTTCTCTTTATTTACTTTATCTAAACCCTTCATGATTTTGAACACTTATTAAATCTGCTCTAAGGAGAACAACCCCAGCTTCTCCTGTCTGTCCACGTGACTTAAGTCCTAATCCCTGGAACCATTCTAGTAAATCTTTTCTGCACCCAAAGGCCTTCACATCCTTCCTAAAGTGCAGAGCCCAGAATTGGTCACAATACTCCAGCTGTGGCCGAACCAGTTTTCAATAAAGATTCAACATAACTTCCTTGCTTTTGTACTCTATGCCTCTATTTATAAAGCCCAAGATACTGTATGCTTTTTAAACCGTTTTCTCAACCTGTCCTGTCACCTGCAAAGATTTGTGTACATATACTCCCAGGTCTCGGTGTTCCTGCACCCCCTTTAGAATTGTACCATTTCATTTATATTGCCTCTCCTCGTTCCTTCTGCCAATATATACCACTTTGCACTTCTCTTAAATTTCATCTGCCATGTGTCCGCCCATTCCACCAGCCTGTCGATATCCTCTTGAAATCTATTACTATCCTCCTCACTGCTTACTACACTTCCAAGTTTTGGGTCATCTGCAAATTTTGAAATTGTGCCTTGTACACCCAAATCCAAGTCATTAATATACATCAAGAAAAGCAGTGGTCCTAGTACTGACCCCTAGGGAACACCACTGTACACCTTCCTCCAGTCTGAAAGACTACCGTTCACCACTACTCTGTTTCCTGTCACTTAGCCAATTTCGTATCTGTGCTGCCCCTTTTATTCCTGGGCTTGTCAGCAAAATTGAAGCCCATTATGTGGCAGTTTACCAAATGCCTTTTGATACACAACATCAACCGCACTGCCCTCATCAAAAAACTCAAACAAGTTAGTTAAACATGATTTACCTTTAACAAATCTGTGCTGACTTTCCTTTATTAATCCACACCTGTTCAAATGACTATTAATTTTGTCCCAGGTTATCGTTTCTAAACGTTTCCCCACCACCGAGGTTAAACTGACTGACCTATGGTTGCCGGTATTATCTTTACTCCCTTTTTCGAACAAGGGTGTAACATTTGCAATTCTCCAGTCCTCTGGCACCATCCCCGTATCTAAGGTCGATTGGAAGATTATGGCCAGTACATCCGCAATTTCCACCCTTACTTCCCTCAGTAACCTAGGATACAGCCCATCGGACCGGGTAACTTATCTACTTTAAGCACAGCTAGCCTTTCTAGTACCTCCTCTATGAATTTTTAGCCCGTCCAGTATCTCAACCACCTCCCCTTTTACTGTGACTTTGGCAGCATCTTCTTCTTTGGTAAAGACAGATGCAAAGTACTCATTTAGTACCTCAGCCATGCCCTCTGCCTCCATGCATAGATCTCCTTTTTGGTTCCTAATCGACCCCACCCCTCCTTTTACAACTTGTTTTCTATTTATATGCCTGTAGAAGACTTTTGGATTCCCTCATGTTAGCCCCCAGTCTATTCTCATGCTCTTTCTTTGCCCCTCTTATTTCCTTTATCATTTTTCCTCTGAACTTTCTACATTCAGCCTGGTTCTCATTTGTATTATCAACCTGACATCTGTCATACGCCCCCTTTTTCTGCTTCAGCTTACTCTCTATTTCTTTCGTCATCCAGGGAGCTCTAGCTTTCGTTGCCCTACCTTTTCCCCTCGTGGGAATGTACCTAGTCTGTACTCGAACCATCTCCTCTTGAAAGGCCGCCCATTGTTTGATTACAATTTTGCCTGCCAATCTTTGATTCCAATTTATTCGGGCCAGATCCGATCTCAACCCACTGAAATTGGCCCTCCTTCAATTAAGTATTTTTTACTCTAGATTGCTCCTTGTCCTTTTCCATAACTAATCTGAACCTTATGATACTATGATCACTGTTCCCTAAATGTTCCCCCACTGACAATGACACTTGCTCCACTTGACCCACCTCATTCCCCAGAACCAGATCCAGCAATGCCTCCTTCCTCATTGGTCCAGAAACATACTGATCAAGAAAGTTCTCCTGAACACACTTCAGAAATTCCTCCCCCTCTTTGCCTTGAATCTGAACTGTGGTAAAATGTGAACTATAATGAAATCAGCCTTAACACTTCCAACGCCATAGGAGATTTCAATTGGCCAGTAGAGCAGGAATTTTGAGACACTAGCATAGAGAATGATGAGGATCAACTGTTTAAGTGACTGGGTGTCACCGTTCTTTTACCTCTGGGATGTGCTTGTGAATCGAAGGCAGATTCTTGGAATGGGGTCTCCTTTCTCAGACTACTATAAAGATCCTAAATTCCTGCCGAACACTAGTCCACATAATAAAATGGGCAAAATCCCAGCATTAATTTTGGAAATTCACAGAGAGGTCACAAGGCAGCGGGTGTGGAAAATGGATATGCGACATTAATGCGGTAAGTAGAGGGTGCTCTTTTGAAATTGAGGCAGTGTACAGATTTACCCGGTTATATTTGATTTGGAGGTTCGTAATATAGACAGACACTGGATGGAAATAGAAGTGACAAAAGATAACTAACCATTATTATGGCCTTCCTTATTCTTTGAATGTTTAACTTTCGGATACATGTAGAATTTGTGTTATGTGGGTTGCAGAGGAAGCATCATTAAGGGACACTGTCCCTTGAAGAACTTTGTACCCTTGTTCTGCCATATTGGTCAGGTGATCTTCCTGAACATGATACAAGGCCTCGTTGTTAATTTCAATTTGACCAAAGGGGACAATTTATGAGTAACATCACAAGCAGTGCTTCACACACCCACATCAAAATTTAACTGTTTGAAACAGTTTAGAAAATAAACAGGGAAACTATTCCAAGAAGAATTCTTAAATATAGGTTTGACAAGAGCGATTTGCATATTGACTCACGAGAGGGCCAAGCGTGAGCAGAATAGGTTGTGACATTTCCTCCTCAGTGTGCTGCCCTGCCAAAGAATAACACATGGGTGTTGCGCTCCACTGTCTAGTTCACTGCTTAGTGATGGGCTTACCCACAGATTTGTTTCCATTTGAAAAAAATGCTTGGATTGGTGTAACCCTTTAGTTCTATCATCATAGAAAGCTGTACCTCTGTGCACATTAACAGTTGACAGGGGGCAACATATAAAGCTCAGCATCAACCAGAGAACATAGATTGAAGGTGATTGGCAAAAGAACCAAAGGCGACATGAGGAAAAACTTTATACAGCGAGTGGTTATGATCTGGAATGCATTGCCTGAGGGGGTGGTGGAGGCAGATTCAATTAGGACTTTCCAAAGAGAACTGGATAAGTACGTGAAGGGAAAAATATTTGCAGGGCTACAGAGATAGGGCGGGGGAGTGGGACTAGCTGGATTGCTCTTGGAGAGCCAGCATGGACTCGACAGGCCGAATGGCCTCCTTCCATGCTGTAACCATTCTATGATCATGATTTCCTGAGATGAGTTAAACACAAATTTGGCAAAATTCGATCGATGGAATCTAGAACAACAGGAATTTAGGAACCTTACTGCAGTCGGAGAAAGGAGACCTCCATCCCATGAATCAGTTTTAGATTTGCATGTACACCCCAGAGGTAAAAGAACAGTGACACCCAGTCCCTTAAACAGTTGATCATCATTCTCTATGCTAGTGCCTGAAACTGGAGTCTAGTTACTACTCTACCAATATATCTTGTTTGTTACTCAGATAAAGTAGCAGTTTTAAGTGCAAGAACTATAAAATCACAAAACCCATGGGTTGAAATGGTTGACATGTGTTTGTTTGGAACAAAATTCAAATCCCAAACAGGAGTTGACTGATAAAAGAAATGCTTGATTTTCCAGGCTCTTCTCATTACTTTAAGCACCAGTCGACACTGTTTAACTGGACTTCTGACCAAAGATTTAAGCTAAGTAAGCGAAGATGGCTGTTGTGCAAATCCTCAGCAAGCTAGGGGAGAGTCCTGGCACAGCAACATCTGCAGATAAGACAGATGGCTAAGATACTTGTTTAGTGAATTACAGTTACACTGGGTGAACAAATTGCTTCCATTTGGTGATGAAAGCTTTTAGACAAGACGTTTTCTCTTGTTGTCCTCTCAAGATCCATGCCCTCTATTGAAAGCTCTTCCGGTCACCATAATGTAGCTAGCTCTCTATGTTAGCAAATCCAGCAGACACTGCTGCCTGAGAAATGCTGAAATTATTGGAAGACATTTGGAGACACCAAGTCCTAATGCAAAGCCAAAAAGGAATAACCCATACTGGCAGTCAATCCCTCCCATACTGAACCTCAAGTATTTCCTGTGGGATTCTTACATCCTTATCTGAAAATATGTACTCAATATGCATGATTTACAGCCAGTCTCCAAGTCACACCACCTTTTCGTCATATAAACAATGTGACTACAAGAACAGGACAGAGGCTGGGACTCAGACGAGTGGCTCACCTCCTGACTCCCCAAAGCTTTTCCACCATCTACAAGGCTCAAGTCAGGAATGTGATGGAATACTCTCCACTTGCCTGGATGGGTGCAACTGCAACAACACAAGAAGTTTGACACCATCCAGGACAGAGCAGTTAGCTTGATTGGTGCCCCTCCCCCTGGATTCAATACCCATCCCCTCCACCACCTGCTCACTGTGGCTGCAGGTATGACCGATCTACAGGATGCACTGCAGCTACTCACCAAGGTTACTTAGACAGCACCTTCCTCAACCCCTGACCTCTACCAACTAGAAGGACTAGAGCAGGAATGTGTGGGAATACCTCCAAGTCTCACGCCATCCTGACTTGGACATAGATCACCGCCTATCACCATTGAGAGAGGACCATCACAAGGACTGAAGTGCTTCAAGAAGATCCAATATCACCTTCTCAAGGCAATTAAGGCAATAAATGTGGCCTTGCCAGCATTGCCCACATCCTGAACAATTCTTTTTTAAAAATCTGTAGTCACTACTTTGAACTTTCTTCCATATTAAAGAGTTTAAGACCATTAGCTCTATAATAGGATGAATTTCCACTGCACAATTTGGGACTACAAAAGAGGTAAAACTCTGAGTTTACCAGGTCTAATGATACCCGTTCTGTGGACCCTCAAAGTAGCAGCATCTGTAGTTTGGTAGCCAACAGCTCTGTGGTCTCCAAATACTCTTAACTGTCCTCAGAAAACCACCAAGAATTTTGAAGGATTCAGCCTTCCCCAAAGATCTCCCTTAACCATGTGCCGTGAAAAGATAAAGTCCCACTGACATGGATATTTTCAATGCAAATCCCAATGGGAGTTTTGAACTATTATTGTCACATTAGGGTCCTCGAGTCACTGTTGAGCATTGAAGAAAGCATACACAGCAGGGTTCTTCTTTTTTTAGTCTTCTTTCCATACACTCCAACTGGACTGCTTGAATAATTTCCATTCCCAAAAGGATGCCTGTTGGCTATAAAAGCAGCAGAGAATGTTTGCTGGATTTGGCAGATTGGGATGTTGGCAGTCATAGCTTTCAGGATCCTTTTCAAAATCTTCCAAAGTGACTCAATGCCAAGGTAAATTCCCAGAATTTCATTTTGGAAGTCCAATAGGAACCCTGGAAAATTGCATAGCAGGATGGCATGGGGCAGAGTCCCAGAGGTAGTAGTCATCCTATAGAATTGTTTATATTTTACAGCGGTGATACTCAAAGACATTTTTGTATGATTTCCCCACCTTGGTGTCTAACCTCAGTGGTAGGCAAATTATTGGAATTGATTGACAGCATAAATAGTCATTTAGAAAAGCACGGGTTAATCAAGGACAGTCAGCATGGATTTGTTAAGGGAAGGTCGAGTCTGACTAACTTGAATTTTTGAGCAGGTAACAAGGAGGGTCGATGAGGGTAACATGTTTGATGTAGTCTACATGGACTTTAGCGAGGTTTTTGACAAGGTCCCACATGGCAGACTGGAAAGAAAAGTAAAAGCCCATGGGATCCAAGGGACAGCGGCAAGTTGGATCCAAAATTGGCTCAGTGGCAGGAAGCAAAGGATAATGGTTCACGGGTGTTTTTGTGACTGGAAGGCTGTTTCCAGTGGGGTCCCGCAAGGTTCAGTACTAGGTCCCTTGCTTTTTGTGGTATATATTAATGATTTGGACTTGAATGTGGGGGGCTTGATTAAGAAGTTTGCAGATGATACAAAAATTGGCCCTGTGGTTGATAGTGAGGAGGAAAGTTGTAGACTGCAGGAAGATATCAATGGACTGGTCAGGTGGGCAGAAAAGTGGCAAATGGAATTCAATCCAGAGAAGTGTGAGGTAATGCATTTGGGGAGGGCAAACAAGGCAAGGGAATACACAATAAATGGGAGGATACTGAGAGGCATAGAGGAACAAAGGGACCTTGGAGTGAGTGTCCACAGATCCCTGATGTAGCAGGACAGGTAGATAAGGTGGTTCAAAAGGCATACGGGATATTTTCCTTTATTAGCTGAGAATATAAGAACAGGGAGGTTATGCTAGAATTGTGTAAAACATTGGATGGGCCACAGCTTGAATACTGCGTACAGTTCTGGTCACCACATTACAGGAAAGAGGTGATTGCTCTAGAGATTTACAAGGATGTTGCCAGGGCTGGAGAATTTTAGCTATGAGAAAAGATTGGATAGGCTGGGTTTGTTTTCTTTGGAACAGAGGAGGATGAAGGGAGATTTAATTGAGGTATATAAAATTATGTCAGGACTAGATAGAGTGGAAACGGAGGACCTATTTCCCTTTGCAGAGGGGTCAGTGACCAGGGAGCATAGATTTAAAGTAATTGGTAGAAGGACTAGACGGGAGCTGAGGAGAAATTTTTTCACTCAGAGGGTGATGGGGGTCTGGAACTCACTGCCTGAAAGGGTGGTAGAGGCAGAAACCCTCAACTCATTTAAAAAGTACTTGGATGTGTACTTGAAGTGCTGTAACCTACAGGGCTACGGACCAAGTGCTGGAAAGTGGGATTAAGCTGGATAGCTCTTTATCGGCCGGCACAGACACGATGGGCCGAATGGCATCCTTCTGTGCCGTAACTTTCTATGATCTCAATTTGTCTCCCCATCTCTCTCGAAGGCAATGCTTCATACTGGCGTTCCACAGATACCAGCCACTCTTCAGTACCTTGCCCAAGGAGCCATTCTTAACGTGCTCCTGGTCAGAGTGTTCTGATGGGTTATTAAACCATAGGAGCAGGAGTAGGCCATTCAGCCCCTCAGGCCTGCTCCGCCACTCAACTGGACCACGGCTGATTTGTACCGTAACTCTATTTACCTGCCGTAGCTCCATATCCCTTGATACCCTTACCCAACAAAAAACTATCCATCAGTCTTGAAAGCTCCAATTGTCCCAGTATCCACAGCCTTTTGAGGCAGAGAATTCCAGATTTCAACTGCCCTGGGTGTGAAAAAGTGATTCCTATTTCACCCCTGAATGGCCTAACTCTAATTTTAAGGTTGCGGTCCCTTGTTCTCGATTCCCCCACCAGAGGAAATACTTTGCATCTACCCTATCGAAACCTTATTAACATATTAAAACACCTCGATCAGATCACTCCTCAATCTCCTATACACCGCAGGCAAGTCTGATCTTGGACTCGCCATGGGTGAGCACACGTGTTAGCTGACACCACCAGATCGCGATCCCAGGGATGGCGAGGCTTCAACTGAGATCAGTTAACTCAGCAAATCCGGGGATCAAGCCAAATGCCTCATTCTGTACGAGTCAGTTCCTTGCCAAGCAGTGTACTTTATTGACTGAGCCTTTGAGATACTCTCCAAGGCATATTTATCTGTAAACCGTGGACACGGCAGAGACAAACCCTTACATAACATTGTTATTCTACTCCTCTCAAGCCAACTCATCCTTCATTCTGTTACTGACCGTGCTGCAGTATGGTACGCAGATGTGTTCTTTATTGCTATTTCTTCTGTTGTAAAATGTCTTCAGGACCTTGCCAACGGAGTTTAACTACTTTTGGAGCCTTCATATCATTAAAAGTCACATTTTGATATATATTATATATATATATATATTTGTGTCTACTTTACCCCCTCTGATATACAGTATAGGACATGGAAAATAATTTATTCCACTCATAACTCACTTGTAACTTACAAAGTATTCCTCACTTGTGTATAACTGTATCCTATTTTTGCCTTTTGGGTATTGTTGGCAATAAATTATCTTTTAAACTCCTGTCGGATGAGCACGCAGCAATGTTGTGCAGCAAGACATGAGCTTTCTGCCACCTGGTGGTGATTTGCAAGTATTCAGAAAGGTGCTTCACCAACAGAAACTGATACCCTGTTTAGAATCAACCATTTTCAACACATCGGTACTGCTAAATAGGAGTTCAGAGTTATGAATGATAATGAGCTGCACTTGTATTGACTGAACTCAATACTTCAGGTTATAGTTCATATCAAGGTTATACCAAGTCCCGTTCTCCCATCACTCCTGTGCTTGCTTTGGCTCCCAGTCCAGGAATGCCTTGATTTTAAAATTCTCATCTTGGTTTCCAAATCCCTCCGTGGTTTCGCCCCTCCCTATCTCTAACCTCCTCCAGCCCTACAACCCTCCAAGATCTCTGCGCTCCTCCAATTGTTGCCTCTTGCGCATCCCCGATTTTAATCGCTCCTCCATTGGCGGCCGTGCCTTCAGCTGCCTCGGCCCTAAGCTCTGGAATTCCCTCGTTAAACCTCTCCATCTCTCTCTCCTCCTTTAAGATGCTCCTTAAAACCTACCTCTTTGACCAAGCTTTTAGTCACCTGTCCTATTATCTCATGAGGCTCGCTATCAAATTTTGTTTAATAAAGCTCCTGTGAAGCACCTTGGGACGTTTCACTACGTTAAAAGGCGCTACATAAATGCAAGTTGTTGTTTTAGTTTCTAGTGATCCAAATGTGTCTGTGTGCCAGCTAATAGATAAAAGATCTACAGTACACTAAGGTTCTTATTTTCTGGTAATGGGATCCGTTGCCATCTATAAACAAGATGTGATTTACTGAATCCAAAAGTACACAGTACTGCATCGGCCTATAGTGATAGTTAAAGCAGAAGTCAATTGATTAATAAAGGGGAATGTCCATGTACTCATCACAAATAGACTTGATGTTCCTAGTTGTGCATGTAGCCTCATGAAACGCTCGGAAGAGACTTGCTTAGATTTACATATCTGGCAAGTCGGTCACCTGGTGCCACTGTGTGAATGGGGACCGACTGCCCCTTCTGGATGCCAATCTCAGTGATGGACACAAGTCAGAGGCTCAGCCAGTCAGGATAGTTCCCCTGTATATTTCCCTGCTGCACAAGATTTCCCTTGTTTTCTAATTCAGTTCATTGCAATACAGGTTGCTTAGGTGAGGGAGGAAGCCCTGAGCAAAAAGATAGGCCCTTACATGAACAGCACCTCAAAAGATCTTTGTTATTTTGGTTTGCGTGAAAGGATTTTTACAGTAAGAATTAAGTGTCAGCTGTGACTCCGTTGGTAGCACTCTCACCTTGGAGTCAGGAAGTTGTGGGTTCAAGACCCACTCCAGTGAATTGACCACAAAATCTAGGCTGACACTTGAGTGCAGTACTGAGGGAGTGCGGCACTGTCAGAGGTGCCATCTTTCGGATGAGACCTTAAACTGAGGTCCTATCTGATATAAATCATACAATTAACAATTAGTGTTAATTGTATTCAGGTGGTGGGTATCAATTGGGGATTCTCTTGTATCCTTTTTATAGGAGAGCTTATCTAGGGTGTGGTGTGTGTGTGTGAGGGGAGTCTCTGTGAATAAAGGCCTGGCAGCAACTGAAGACCAGGCTCTAG
This sequence comes from Heptranchias perlo, assembly GCF_035084215.1. Classification (NCBI taxonomy): domain Eukaryota; kingdom Metazoa; phylum Chordata; class Chondrichthyes; order Hexanchiformes; family Hexanchidae; genus Heptranchias; species Heptranchias perlo. The sequence goes on from NC_090333.1 coordinate 67,925,024, forward strand.
TATTCTATCCTTCACCGTACGGCTATCCAATTTTAACACCAGCTGCCCTCAGGTGGATGTAAAAGATCCCATGGCACTATTTCGAAGACGAGCAGGGGAGTTCTCCCCGGTGTCCTGGCCAATATTTATCCCTCAACCAGCATCACTAAAAACAGATTATCTGGTCATTATCACATCTCTGTTTGTGGGACCTTGCTGTGCAAAAATTGGCTACTGCATTTTCTACATTACAACAGTGATTACAATTCAAAAGTACTTAATTGGCTGTAAAGCATTTTGAGATGTCCTGAGGTTGCAATATAAATGCAAGTCTGTCTTTCTTCAAGAGCTTTGTTGTTTTTTAAAAATCTGCTGAGTTCTTCTCACTTTTGTATAAAATGTTACCTTTTAACCGAGCTGATTTGATCATTTTTAGCCTGAGCTGTACGATTTTCAGTGTGGGGGTTTTCTGCTGCCTTGAAGAGATCTGCAACACAGGGTGGGTAGGCTGTACTATTGCTGGCACATACCTCAATGGTAAAAGGCTTCATTGGTCACCTTGAGGCGGTGCTATCCCAGGAATTGTGTGTACACAAGGTCAAGTTTTGTTTCATGGGAAGCATGAGCTTGCCCATAGGAGCTGACATTTGAGGTGAGCATGACTAAAAGTACTGGTAGGAAGCTCAAATTGTTACATGCAGTACAACCTGAACTGGTTAATAACTAAGAAAAATAATAAGTGCCTTGAACTCCCATATCAGCTTTTGTAATAATATTTTTTCACTAGCAAAATACATGAGGCTACAATCAATCTATATTATTAAAAGTAACGTATAACATTAATCAGGGCCACAGAGGTCTCCTGGACTAGTTTCAATCACCTAAGGGGGTTGGAGAGAAATGTTTCAGATTTTATCCCCTTATTCAGCCTGGGTTTTTAAATCTGTTTTTTTCCCCTCTCCCAGGAGATTACGTGGCTTCCGAATAGGGTGGGGAGTGTCTGTATTGTGTTGCACAAGGCATCGCGCCATTGTGTGGGACAGGCTGGATGGACCAGAGGGTCTTTTCCTGTCTGTCATTGACATATGTCTGTGCAAATGTCTGCCTGTGTGGTACAGTTGCAGGGTCTCTCTGACCAATGAAGTTTACAGAACCAGGTGCCACTGTCACACACATGCAATACAGTGAGTACTGCTCATTGGAGGAAAATCAGCCGTTTCTGCCAGTGGCTCTTCTCAGGATCAGAGTTGGGCATTGCTGGGATTTCCCCATTTACAACCCACCATTTCAAATCAGCGCATCCCCCAATTCACCAGGCGATCCATGGTACACCAATATATTAGGAATCCTTTCAGTAGAAAGAATCCAGCATCTCAGAAGGTTCCCACGTTTAAGTTAAATATGGTAACTTAGTTTTTCCCTGAAGGTACCGATTCATATTGGGGTGTTATTCCACAGGCACCAGTATCTTGTTCGAGCGTCCACCTGTCATATGTTGCACAATGCAGCAAGTGCTGGTGAGCTAATGAACTGCGGAGGGCATCACCGTTGAGCTCAGTCCTGTCCTTGCCTATTGTCCACTTTTACGCACCTCCCAGGAAAGGTCATTGGATACTGGTCTGGAACTCTGTGGTCCGAATGGCTCGGTACAAAATAATAAATGTTACCCCAAAAATAAATCCACTGAAAATAAGAAGTGACTGACAACACAGCAATGCTACTTACACGTATGGACCAGGAAGTCCGCCAAGGGCATTGAAACACAAACACGTGTCTTCTACTATAACAGGACCCTGGATCTAAAGGAACAAAGTTGGCATCTGTTAAATGTCACCAAGCAAAAACTATACTTCAATATTGTCAAGATTGCTTAAGGTTAAAATCTGCAGCTGCAGGCTCATTGTTGGGTGCTCAGTGCAGAGAGCAACAGCAGTCTGGCCGACATCTAACGTGTTAATTATCAGCAATTACCATGTCACGAAACTCCCCTGATGGCCTAGTGGGCAAGAGCACTGCTCAGGGTAGCACTAAGCCACACTGACCAGGAAGTCAGTTAGTTAGCTGACCTCAGCCAGGCCACTAACGTGCTAGGGAGAAGAAAATCTTTTCCTGTTTCTAATTGCTACCCCTGCTAGAAAGTAGATCTGAAGTGAGGACAAGATCAGGTTTGGCTGTGGTGCCATCTGTGGCTGAATAGCCCACTGATGTTCACTGTTTAGAATGAGGTACTGGAGCTCCACAGATGCCTATGAAACCGTTCCTCAGAAAGAGTGAGTGACTTAGGTAAAGGGGGGCAAAATAGATTGGTGACATTACACACCAGTGACAATTAGTGAATGAAATGCATTGAAAGTAAATGCTACTGAATGAGAATTTTCTCAAATTATATAAAAACAGAACATCACTAACCATTTACAAAGCATGCATCAGAAATGACTGTGGGTATGGAGGGTGCACCAACATGGGAAGGAAGCAGGAATGGTCGGCAGGATCTGGATGTGACAAAAATGAAGCATTTTGTGTCCATGATATATTATGGTTTTGGCTCCTTTCTTTCCATCACGATACACATGGGGGTTAAAAAAAAATAGGCTCACAAAGTGGCTTAGCTTTTTTTGTTACACAAAGCCGCAGAATATAATCACCATATCTGGTCAGAAAGCAGAGGAAAGTCATTCAATTCAAATACAAATTATCTGACTGGCAGCTATTACAAATTCATGGTCTTCAGTAGATGTTCACTCAGGTTCAGTGTCACTGATCACTCCCATAAGCGGACCCATAATCTGGAGAGTGCTTTTCCTACCCAATTTCTAGTTAAATGATAGCATGACTCAGGGACCATGAAGCCTCTTATCATGTGCACTGGATGCCATGAACTTGCACATGCCGTCATGCGTGTTCTCCTAACTTCAGTGGTCTGAAAAGCTCAACCAAGACGAAGCACAATTGTAAACCAAAAAATGGTTTATTTTAAATGAAATACATAAAACAAACAGAATACAGTTTTCACTGCAAGATTCACCCATATCCAATTGTTCCTCATACCTTCAAAATAATAAAATACATGACTTTTCCTTTTGTGATGAGCTAAATTCACTTACAGGTCAACAGTTCCTGAACTAAATGGCATTAACCTTTTCTGCTAAGCCTTTATAAAACACTGGTTAGGCTTCAACTGGAGTATTGTGTTCAATTCTGGGCACCACACTTTAGGAAGGATGTCAAGGCCTTGGAGAGAGTGCAAAAGAGATTTACTAGAATGGAACCAGGGATAATGGACCTCAGTTACGTGGAGAGTTTGGAGAAGCTGGGGTTGTTCACCTTAGAGCAGAGATGGTTAAGAGATTTGATAGAGGTGTTCAAAATCATGAACAATTTTGACAGAGTAAATAAGGAGAAACTGTTTCCAGTTGTAGAAGAGTCAGTAACCAGTGGACACAGATTTAAGGTGATTGGCAAAAGAACCAGAGACGACATGAGGAAGAAAAAACATTACGCAATGGGTTGTTGTGATCTGGAATGCATTGCCTGAAAGGGTAATGGAAGCAGATTCAATAATAACTTTCAAAAGGAAATTGGATAAATACTTGAAGGGAACAAATTTACAGGGCTATGGGGAGAGAGGACTATTGGATAGCTCTACCAAAAGAGCCAGCAGATGCATGATGGGCCAAACGGCCTCCTTCTGTGCTGTATCATTCTATGATTCTGTGAACAGGCTCTAAACATTTATGCTTCAGGCTGATGTCTCACAGCCTCCCTCTGGCTGACAAGAGACACCTCTGTCTTTCTATCTGTTCCAGACTTAGACTGCTTTGGAATGACTTTTCCAGAGAGCGAGAGATAGATAGATAGGATTGATATGGATAGAGAAACACTGATCTCTGGTCTCGCTACAAATGATCCAAATATTGTGCAGATAAGGTCAGACTCTGGATCATAGGAAACAAAGGTTGGCCTATGGGATTGTTCAGACATGCTGAACACCTAAAAAAAAGTATCTGGAGTAATAACAGAGATTTATGCCTGCAGAACCCCACAGTGTGCCCCTATTCTCCTGGTTTCTGCAAAACCTCAAGAGCAGCAGAGGCTTGGGAACAGGTTGCTCAGTTACCCTGTTGACTAGGCAATGGTATGCAATGGGATGTGGTAGGAATGGTATGTGGCAGGAATGGTATGTGGCACAGGGAAAAGAAGAACGAGACACAAAAAAAACTGTAAAACCATTAGTCATGTAATATTCAAAGAACACAAGCCAATAAATAGAAATGAAGGCTGTAGTAGAGTTTTTTGTACAATTACATGACAATTCATGAGTAAATATATTAATAACCGATGATAAAAGTCCTGGTAACTGACATTTACCTGCATAGCTGCTTCCTGGCATTTCTTTATTGAGATTTCATCAGGCTCCCCCTGGTACTCTGGCACTGGAGAAGAATGAATAATTAACTTACTGAAAGTCCCATCATCTTCTAACTCTCATCAAGTATTATGACTAAAGCAAATAAGAATGAATTATACTTACAGTCAATCTTTTTGGAAATAAGTGTGAAAGGAAACTTGTCACCAAGAATTTGAACAACCTGTTTTGCAAGTTCAAAAAGAGAAAGATTTGTTTTGAATTAGAATTGAAATCTTTTTACTTTTCTGTAATTACTTCGATCACTAAAGATAAAAAAAATCTTATTTGATCATCCTACTTGATATTTTGTTCTTCCTTTTATCAGTAAAGTTTGCACTCGCCAAACCTTTTTCAACAGCACCTCCCAAACCCACGACCTCTACCACTTAGAAGGACGAGGGCAGCAGATGCATGGGAACACCACCACCTCTAAGTCACACCATCCTGACTTGGAAATATATCACCATTCCTTCATCATTGCTGGGTCAAAATCCCAGAACTCCCTACCTATCAGCATTGTGGGAATACCCTCATTCACCACACAGACTGCAGCGGTTCAAAAAGGCGACTCATCACCACCTTCTCAAGGGCAACTAGGGATGGGCAATAAATGCTGGCCTTGCTAGCAACACCCATATCCCAAGAATGAATTTTTAAAAAGTGCTGCATTGCCAAATACCCCATTGCAAACAGTCCCAGCATGGCAACATCCAGGACCAGTACAAACACTGCAGCTTTGGAATTTGCCCAAATCACCATATTAAGCTAAAGAAAGAAAAAACATGATTTATAAAGTGCCCAATGACATATTTCAGAAAAATCTCAAATTGTTTCTCTTACAATGATTTACTTTGAAGTGCTATGGCTCTTCTTCTGTTGGCAAGGGGGCACTCATAATGCACATAGTAGGATCCCAAAAGCAGCAATGAGATGAACTACCTTACTAATTAGTTTTGCGGTGGTACAGAGAGGGGAATACTGATCAGGGCATGAAAGAATCCCATCCTCTTTGAATAATGCAATCCACCCGAACCATTGGAAAAGACAGATAGGACCTCCGTTGAACAGCTCAGTCGAAGGACAGGAATTGTGTAACTCAATCCTGACAATGCAGCATTTCTAATGCATCATCAGCAGAATTCAAACTCCTGTTGTGGGGCATAGACCCGCTAGTGAATTGCAGTTTGAAAGTTAAACTTAAGTCTTTCAATCTTGCTAATCAGAAACACAAGTTATCACCCGAACAGTTTTCTGATAGAAATGGCACCATGCACGTCCCGCTCAGAATGCAAACTGTTTAGATGAACGGCATTTCACGGTGAAGACTAAACATTTACTTGAATATGTTTGCAACCTCGAGCACTCCATAAAATCTAAATCCTAACATTTCCTGGATGTTGCCAGCCTTGTGCCGAGGATGATGATGATGATGATGATAATAAATATAGTGCAGCTGGAAACCAGTCAGTGAAGGGAGTCTCCAGAGTGGACGGCGCTCTGCCGGTCTCCCTGTCTCCCCACCGGCGGAGTTGCCGCCTTGTACCCTGACCCACCTCCTCCAGTTTCTTCACATTACCGGTGACAAACACCACGCTGCGAGCCTGATTCCCAGACATTGCTGCTTCCACAGGAGAGAGAGAGAGAGAGAGGGGGGGGAAAGAGCGAGACCTGGGGCTCCTTCAGCTTCCGGGTGAGGGGACGGGGAGCGCCAGTGATTGGTCCACACTCCGCAACCAAAAATGGAACCTTGAAACAATAAATCAACCAATCACCGGATCCGGCGAGCAACCGGCCGTCCAATCAGCTGCTTCAAGGACCCGGAAATGGATTGCAACAATTGTCATTCCACGTGGTGCGCGGCCGAGGATCAGCGGGTAATGGGGTGAGAGGCGGTGTCAGTGTGAGCGGGTAATGGGGAGAGAGGCGGTGTCAGTGTGAGCGGGTAATGGGGAGAGAGGCGGTGTCAGTGTGGGCGGGTAATGGGGTGAGAGGCGGTGTCAGTGTGAGCGGGTAATGGGGAGAGAGGCGGTGTCAGTGTGAGCGGGTAATGGGGAGAGAGGCGGTGTCAGTGTGAGCGGGTAATGGGGTGAGAGGCGGTGTCAGTGTGAGCGGGTAATGGGGAGAGAGGCGGTGTCAGTGTGAGCGGGTAATGGGGAGAGAGGCGGTGTCAGTGTGAGCGGGTAATGGGGAGAGAGGCGGTGTCAGTGTGAGCGGGTGATGGGGAGAGAGGCGGTGTCAGTGTGAGCGGGTAATGGGGAGAGAGGCGGTGTCAGTGTGAGGGGGTAATGGGGAGAGAGGCGGTGTCAGTGTGAGCGGGTAATGGGGAGAGAGGCGGTGTCAGTGTGAGCGGGTAATGGGGAGAGAGGCGCTGTCAGTGTGAGGGGGTAATGGGGAGAGAGGCGGTGTCAGTGTGAGCGGGTAATGGGGAGAGAGGCGGTGTCAGTGTGAGCGGGTAATGGGGAGAGAGGCGCTGTCAGTGTGAGCGGGTAATGGGGAGAGAGGCGGTGTCAGTGTGAGCGGGTAATGGGGAGAGAGGCGGTGTCAGTGTGAGGGGGTAATGGGGAGAGAGGCGGTGTCAGTGTGAGTGGGTAATGGGGAGAGAGGCGGTGTCAGTGTGAGCGGGTAATGGGGAGAGAGGCGGTGTCAGTGTGAGCGGGTAATGGGGAGAGAGGCGGTGTCAGTGTGAGGGGGTAATGGGGAGAGAGGCGGTGTCAGTGTGAGCGGGTAATGGGGAGAGAGGCGGTGTCAGTGTGAGTGGGTAATGGGGAGAGAGGCGGTGTCAGTGTGAGCGGGTAATGGGGAGAGAGGCGGTGTCAGTGTGAGCGGGTAATGGGGAGAGAGGCGGTGTCAGTGTGAGCGGGTAATGGGGAGAGAGGCGGTGTCAGTGTGGGCGGGTAATGGGGTGAGAGGCGGTGTCAGTGTGAGCGGGTAATGGGGAGAGAGGCGGTGTCAGTGTGAGCGGGTAATGGGGAGAGAGGCGGTGTCAGTGTGAGCGGGTAATGGGGTGAGAGGCGGTGTCAGTGTGAGCGGGTAATGGGGAGAGAGGCGGTGTCAGTGTGAGCGGGTAATGGGGAGAGAGGCGGTGTCAGTGTGAGCGGGTAATGGGGAGAGAGGCGGTGTCAGTGTGAGCGGGTGATGGGGAGAGAGGCGGTGTCAGTGTGAGCGGGTAATGGGGAGAGAGGCGGTGTCAGTGTGAGGGGGTAATGGGGAGAGAGGCGGTGTCAGTGTGAGCGGGTAATGGGGAGAGAGGCGGTGTCAGTGTGAGCGGGTAATGGGGAGAGAGGCGCTGTCAGTGTGAGGGGGTAATGGGGAGAGAGGCGGTGTCAGTGTGAGCGGGTAATGGGGAGAGAGGCGGTGTCAGTGTGAGCGGGTAATGGGGAGAGAGGCGCTGTCAGTGTGAGCGGGTAATGGGGAGAGAGGCGGTGTCAGTGTGAGCGGGTAATGGGGAGAGAGGCGGTGTCAGTGTGAGGGGGTAATGGGGAGAGAGGCGGTGTCAGTGTGAGTGGGTAATGGGGAGAGAGGCGGTGTCAGTGTGAGCGGGTAATGGGGAGAGAGGCGGTGTCAGTGTGAGCGGGTAATGGGGAGAGAGGCGGTGTCAGTGTGAGGGGGTAATGGGGAGAGAGGCGGTGTCAGTGTGAGCGGGTAATGGGGAGAGAGGCGGTGTCAGTGTGAGTGGGTAATGGGGAGAGAGGCGGTGTCAGTGTGAGCGGGTAAAGGGGAGAGAGGCGGTGTCAGTGTGAGGGGGTAATGGGGAGAGAGGCGGTGTCAGTGTGAGGGGGTAATGGGGAGAGAGGCGGTGTCAGTGTGAGCGGGTAATGGGGAGAGAGGCGGTGTCAGTGTGGGCGGGTAATGGGGAGAGAGGCGGTGTCAGTGTGAGCGGGTAATGGGGAGAGAGGCGGTGTCAGTGTGAGGGGGTAATGGGGAGAGAGGCGGTGTCAGTGTGAGGGGGTAATGGGGAGAGAGGCGGTGTCAGTGTGAGCGGGTAATGGGGAGAGAGGCGGTGTCAGTGTGAGGGGGTAATGGGGAGAGAGGCGGTGTCAGTGTGAGTGGGTAATGGGGAGAGAGGCGGTGTCAGTGTGAGGGGGTAATGGGGAGAGAGGCGGTGTCAGTGTGAGCGGGTAATGGGGAGAGAGGCGGTGTCAGTGTGAGCGGGTAATGGGGAGAGAGGCGGTGTCAGTGTGAGCGGGTAATGGGGAGAGAGGCGGTGTCAGTGTGAGGGGGTAATGGGGAGAGAGGCGGTGTCAGTGTGAGGGGGTAATGGGGAGAGAGGCGGTGTCAGTGTGAGGGGGTAATGGGGAGAGAGGCGGTGTCAGTGTGAGCGGGTAATGGGGAGAGAGGCGGTGTCAGTGTGAGCGGGTAATGGGGAGAGAGGCGGTGTCAGTGTGAGCGGGTAATGGGGAGAGAGGCGGTGTCAGTGTGAGCGGGTAATGGGGAGAGAGGCGGTGTCAGTGTGAGCGGGTAATGGGGAGAGAGGCGGTGTCAGTGTGAGCGGGTAATGGGGAGAGAGGCGGTGTCAGTGTGAGGGGGTAATGGGGAGAGAGGCGGTGTCAGTGTGAGGGGGTAATGGGGAGAGAGGCGGTGTCAGTGTGGGCGGGTAATGGGGAGAGAGGCGGTGTCAGTGTGAGCGGGTAATGGGGAGAGAGGCGGTGTCAGTGTGAGCGGGTAATGGGGAGAGAGGCGGTGTCAGTGTGAGCGGGTAATGGGGAGAGAGGCGGTGTCAGTGTGAGCGGGTAATGGGGAGAGAGGCGGTGTCAGTGTGAGGGGGTAATGGGGAGAGAGGCGGTGTCAGTGTGGGCGGGTAATGGGGAGAGAGGCGGTGTCAGTGTGAGCGGGTAATGGGGAGAGAGGCGGTGTCAGTGTGAGGGGGTAATGGGGAGAGAGGCGGTGTCAGTGTGGGCGGGTAATGGGGAGAGAGGCGGTGTCAGTGTGAGCGGGTAATGGGGAGAGAGGCGGTGTCAGTGTGGGCGGGTAATGGGGAGAGAGGCGGTGTCAGTGTGAGGGGGTAATGGGGAGAGAGGCGGTGTCAGTGTGAGCGGGCAATGGGGAGAGAGGCGGTGTCAGTGTGAGGGGGTAATGGGGAGAGAGGCGGTGTCAGTGTGGGCAGGTAATGGGGAGAGAGGCGGTGTCAGTGTGAGCGGGTAATGGGGAGAGAGGCGGTGTCAGTGTGAGCGGGTAATGGGGAGAGAGGCGGTGTCAGTGTGAGGGGGTAATGGGGAGAGAGGCGGTGTCAGTGTGAGCGGGTAATGGGGAGAGAGGCGGTGTCAGTGTGAGCGCGTAATGGGGAGAGAGGCGGTGTCAGTGTGAGGGGGTAATGGGGAGAGAGGCGGTGTCAGTGTGAGGGGGTAATGGGGAGAGAGGCGGTGTCAGTGTGAGGGGGTAATGGGGAGAGAGGCGGTGTCAGTGTGAGTGGGTAATGGGGAGAGAGGCGGTGTCAGTGTGAGGGGCTAATGGGGAGAGAGGCGGTGTCAGTGTGGGCGGGTAATGGGGAGAGAGGCGGTGTCAGTGTGGGCGGGTAATGGGGAGAGGCGGTGTCAGTGTGAGTGGGTAATGGGGAGAGAGGCGGTGTCAGTGTGAGGGGGTAATGGGGAGAGAGGCGGTGTCAGTGTGGGCGGGTAATGGGGAGAGAGGCGGTGTGAGTGTGAGGGGGTAATGGGGAGAGAGGCGGTGTCAGTGTGAGGGGGTAATGGGGAGAGAGGCGGTGTCAGTGTGAGCGGGTAATGGGGAGAGAGGCGGTGTCAGTGTGAGCGGGTAATGGGGAGAGAGGCGGTGTCAGTGTGAGCGGGTAATGGGGAGAGAGGCGGTGTCAGTGTGAGGGGGTAATGGGGAGAGAGGCGGTGTCAGTGTGGGCGGGTAATGGGGAGAGAGGCGGTGTCAGTGTGAGGGGGTAATGGGGAGAGAGGCGGTGTCAGTGTGAGGGGGTAATGGGGAGAGAGGCGGTGTCAGTGTGAGGGGGTAATGGGGAGAGAGGCGGTGTCAGTGTGAGTGGGTAATGGGGAGAGAGGCGGTGTCAGTGTGAGGGGGTAATGGGGAGAGAGGCGGTGTCAGTGTGAGGGGGTAATGGGGAGAGAGGCGGTGTCAGTGTGAGCGGGTAATGGGGAGAGAGGCGGTGTCAGTGTGAGGGGGTAATGGGGAGAGAGGCGGTAATGGGGAGAGAGGCGGTGTCAGTGTGGGCGGGTAATGGGGAGAGAGGCGGTGTCAGTGTGAGCGGGTAATGGGGAGAGAGGCGGTAATGGGGAGAGAGGCTTTGTCAGTGTGAGCGGGTAATGGGGAGAGAGGCGGTGTCAGTGTGAGGGGGTAATGGGGAGAGAGGCGGTAATGGGGAGAGAGGCGGTGTCAGTGTGGGCGGGTAATGGGGAGAGAGGCGGTGTCAGTGTGAGGGGGTAATGGGGAGAGAGGCGGTAATGGGGAGAGAGGCGGTGTCAGTGTGAGCGGGTAATGGGGAGAGAGGCGGTGTCAGTGTGAGCGGGTAATGGGGAGAGAGGCGGTGTCAGTGTGGGGGGTTAATGGGGAGAGAGGCGGTAATGGGGAGAGAGGCTGTGTCAGTGTGAGGGGGTAATGGGGAGAGAGGCGGTAATGGGGAGAGAGGCGGTGTCAGTGTGAGCGGGTAATGGGGAGAGAGGCGGTGTCAGTGTGAGCGGGTAATGGGGAGAGAGGCGGTGTCAGTGTGGGGGGTTAATGGGGAGAGAGGTGGTAATGGGGAGAGAGGCTGTGTCAGTGTGAGCGGGTAATGGGGAGAGAGGCGGTGTCAGTGTGAGCGGGTAATGGGGAGAGAGGCGCTGTCAGTGTGAGGGGGTAATGGGGAGAGAGGCGGTGTCAGTGTGAGGGGGTAATGGGGAGAGAGGCGGTAATGGGGAGAGAGGCGGTGTCAGTGTCAGTGTGAGCGGGTAATGGGGAGAGAGGCGGTGTCAGTGTCAGTGGGTAATGGGGAGAGAGGCGGTGTCAGTGTGAGGGGGTAATGGGGAGAGAGGCGGTGTCAGTGTGAGCGGGTAATGGGGAGAGAGGCGGTGTCAGTGTGAGCGGGTAATGGGGAGAGAGGCGGTGTCAGTGTGAGGGGGTAATGGGGAGAGAGGCGGTGTCAGTGTGAGGGGGTAATGGGGAGAGAGGCGGTGTCAGTGTGAGCGGGTCATGGGGAGAGAGGCGGTGTCAGTGTGAGCGGGTAATGGGGAGAGAGGCGGTGTCAGTGTGAGAGGGTAATGGGGAGAGAGGCGGTGTCAGTGTGAGCGGGTAATGGGGAGAGAGGCGGTGTCAGTGTGAGCGGGTAATGGGGAGAGAGGCGGTGTCAGTGTGAGCGGGTAATGGGGAGAGAGGCGGTGTCAGTGTGAGCGGGTAATGGGGAGAGAGGCGGTGTCAGTGTGAGCGGGTAATGGGGAGAGTCGTGGTGTCAGTGTGAGCGGGTAATGGGGAGAGAGGCGGTGTCAGTGTGAGCGGGTGATGGGGAGAGTCGTGGTGTCAGTGTGAGTGGGTAATGGGGAGAGAGGCGGTGTCAGTGTGAGGGGGTAATGGGGAGAGAGGCGGTGTCAGTGTGAGCGGGTAATGGGGAGAGAGGCGGTGTCAGTGTGAGCGGGTAATGGGGAGAGAGGCGGTGTCAGTGTGAGCGGGTAATGGGGAGAGAGGCGGTGTCAGTGTGAGGGGGTAATGGGGAGAGAGGCGGTGTCAGTGTGGGCGGGTAATGGGGAGAGAGGCGGTGTCAGTGTGAGGGGGTAATGGGGAGAGAGGGGGTAATGGGGAGAGAGGCGGTGTCAGTGTGAGTGGGTAATGGGGAGAGAGGCGGTGTCAGTGTGAGCGGGTAATGGGGAGAGAGGCGGTGTCAGTGTGGGCGGGTAATGGGGAGAGAGGCGGTGTCAGTGTGAGCGGGTAATGGGGAGAGAGGCGGTGTCAGTGTGGGCGGGTAATGGGGAGAGAGGCGGTGTCAGTGTGAGGGGGTAATGGGGAGAGAGGCGGTGTCAGTGTGGGCGGGTAATGGGGAGAGAGGCGGTGTCAGTATGAGGGGGTAATGGGGAGAGAGGCGGTGTCAGTGTAAGCGGGTAATGGGGAGAGAGGCGGTGTCAGTGTGGGCGGGTAATGGGGAGAGAGGCGGTGTCAGTGTGGGCGGGTAATGTGGAGAGAGGCGGTGTCAGTGTGAGCGGGTAATGGGGAGAGAGGCGGTGTCAGTGTGAGCGGGTAATGGGGAGAGTCGTGGTGTCAGTGTGAGGGGGTAATGGGGAGAGAGGCGGTGTCAGTGTGGGCGGGTAATGGGGAGAGAGGCGGTGTCAGTGTGAGCGGGTAATGGGGAGAGAGGCGGTGTCAGTGTGAGCGGGTAATGGGGAGAGAGGCGGTGTCAGTGTGAGCGGGTAATGGGGAGAGAGGCGGTGTCAGTGTGAGCGGGTAATGGGGAGAGAGGCGGTGTCAGTGTGAGCGGGTAATGGGGAGAGAGGCGGTGTCAGTGTGAGGGGGTAATGGGGAGAGAGGCGGTGTCAGTGTGAGGGGGTAATGGGGAGAGAGGCGGTGTCAGTGTGAGCGGGTAATGGGGAGAGAGGCGGTGTCAGTGTGAGCGGGTAATGGGGAGAGAGGCGGTGTCAGTGTGGGCGGGTAATGGGGAGAGTCGTGGTGTCAGTGTGAGCGGGTAATGGGGAGAGAGGCGGTGTCAGTGTGAGGGGGTAATGGGGAGAGAGGCGGTGTCAGTGTGAGGGGGTGATGGGGAGAGAGGCGGTGTCAGTGTGAGGGGGTAATGGGGAGAGAGGCGGTGTCAGTGTGAGGGGGTAATGGGGAGAGAGGCGGTGTCAGTGTGGGCGGGTAATGGGGAGAGGCGGTGTCAGTGTGAGCGGGTAATGGGGAGAGAGGCGGTGTCAGTGTGAGGGGGTAATGGGGAGAGAGGCGGTGTCAGTGTGGGCGGGTAATGGGGAGAGTCGTGGTGTCAGTGTGAGCGGGTAATGGGGAGAGAGGCGGTGTCAGTGTGAGGGGGTAATGGGGAGAGAGGCGGTGTCAGTGTGAGCGGGTAATGGGGAGAGAGGCGGTGTCAGTGTGAGCGGGTAATGGGGAGAGAGGCGGTGTCAGTGTGGGCGGGTAATGGGGAGAGAGGCGGTGTCAGTGTGAGTGGGTAATGGGGAGAGTCGTGGTGTCAGTGTGAGCGGGTAATGGGGAGAGAGGCGGTGTCAGTGTGAGCGGGTAATGGGGAGAGAGGCGGTGTCAGTGTGAGCGGGTAATGGGGAGAGAGGCGGTGTCAGTGTGAGGGGGTAATGGGGAGAGAGGCGGTGTCAGTGTGAGGGGGTAATGGGGAGAGAGGCGGTGTCAGTGTGAGGGGGTAATGGGGAGAGAGGCGGTGTCAGTGTGAGCGGGTAATGGGGAGAGAGGCGGTGTCAGTGTGAGCGGGTAATGGGGAGAGAGGCGGTGTCAGTGTGAGCGGGTAATGGGGAGAGAGGCGGTGTCAGTGTGAGCGGGTAATGGGGAGAGAGGCGGTGTCAGTGTGAGCGGGTAATGGGGAGAGAGGCGGTGTCAGTGTGAGCGGGTAATGGGGAGAGAGGCGGTGTCAGTGTGAGGGGGTAATGGGGAGAGAGGCGGTGTCAGTGTGAGGGGGTAATGGGGAGAGAGGCGGTGTCAGTGTGGGCGGGTAATGGGGAGAGAGGCGGTGTCAGTGTGAGCGGGTAATGGGGAGAGAGGCGGTGTCAGTGTGAGCGGGTAATGGGGAGAGAGGCGGTGTCAGTGTGAGCGGGTAATGGGGAGAGAGGCGGTGTCAGTGTGAGCGGGTAATGGGGAGAGAGGCGGTGTCAGTGTGAGGGGGTAATGGGGAGAGAGGCGGTGTCAGTGTGGGCGGGTAATGGGGAGAGAGGCGGTGTCAGTGTGAGCGGGTAATGGGGAGAGAGGCGGTGTCAGTGTGAGGGGGTAATGGGGAGAGAGGCGGTGTCAGTGTGGGCGGGTAATGGGGAGAGAGGCGGTGTCAGTGTGAGCGGGTAATGGGGAGAGAGGCGGTGTCAGTGTGGGCGGGTAATGGGGAGAGAGGCGGTGTCAGTGTGAGGGGGTAATGGGGAGAGAGGCGGTGTCAGTGTGAGCGGGCAATGGGGAGAGAGGCGGTGTCAGTGTGAGGGGGTAATGGGGAGAGAGGCGGTGTCAGTGTGGGCAGGTAATGGGGAGAGAGGCGGTGTCAGTGTGAGCGGGTAATGGGGAGAGAGGCGGTGTCAGTGTGAGCGGGTAATGGGGAGAGAGGCGGTGTCAGTGTGAGGGGGTAATGGGGAGAGAGGCGGTGTCAGTGTGAGCGGGTAATGGGGAGAGAGGCGGTGTCAGTGTGAGCGCGTAATGGGGAGAGAGGCGGTGTCAGTGTGAGGGGGTAATGGGGAGAGAGGCGGTGTCAGTGTGAGGGGGTAATGGGGAGAGAGGCGGTGTCAGTGTGAGGGGGTAATGGGGAGAGAGGCGGTGTCAGTGTGAGTGGGTAATGGGGAGAGAGGCGGTGTCAGTGTGAGGGGCTAATGGGGAGAGAGGCGGTGTCAGTGTGGGCGGGTAATGGGGAGAGAGGCGGTGTCAGTGTGGGCGGGTAATGGGGAGAGGCGGTGTCAGTGTGAGTGGGTAATGGGGAGAGAGGCGGTGTCAGTGTGAGGGGGTAATGGGGAGAGAGGCGGTGTCAGTGTGGGCGGGTAATGGGGAGAGAGGCGGTGTGAGTGTGAGGGGGTAATGGGGAGAGAGGCGGTGTCAGTGTGAGGGGGTAATGGGGAGAGAGGCGGTGTCAGTGTGAGCGGGTAATGGGGAGAGAGGCGGTGTCAGTGTGAGCGGGTAATGGGGAGAGAGGCGGTGTCAGTGTGAGCGGGTAATGGGGAGAGAGGCGGTGTCAGTGTGAGGGGGTAATGGGGAGAGAGGCGGTGTCAGTGTGGGCGGGTAATGGGGAGAGAGGCGGTGTCAGTGTGAGGGGGTAATGGGGAGAGAGGCGGTGTCAGTGTGAGGGGGTAATGGGGAGAGAGGCGGTGTCAGTGTGAGGGGGTAATGGGGAGAGAGGCGGTGTCAGTGTGAGTGGGTAATGGGGAGAGAGGCGGTGTCAGTGTGAGGGGGTAATGGGGAGAGAGGCGGTGTCAGTGTGAGGGGGTAATGGGGAGAGAGGCGGTGTCAGTGTGAGCGGGTAATGGGGAGAGAGGCGGTGTCAGTGTGAGGGGGTAATGGGGAGAGAGGCGGTAATGGGGAGAGAGGCGGTGTCAGTGTGGGCGGGTAATGGGGAGAGAGGCGGTGTCAGTGTGAGCGGGTAATGGGGAGAGAGGCGGTAATGGGGAGAGAGGCTTTGTCAGTGTGAGCGGGTAATGGGGAGAGAGGCGGTGTCAGTGTGAGGGGGTAATGGGGAGAGAGGCGGTAATGGGGAGAGAGGCGGTGTCAGTGTGGGCGGGTAATGGGGAGAGAGGCGGTGTCAGTGTGAGGGGGTAATGGGGAGAGAGGCGGTAATGGGGAGAGAGGCGGTGTCAGTGTGAGCGGGTAATGGGGAGAGAGGCGGTGTCAGTGTGAGCGGGTAATGGGGAGAGAGGCGGTGTCAGTGTGGGGGGTTAATGGGGAGAGAGGCGGTAATGGGGAGAGAGGCTGTGTCAGTGTGAGGGGGTAATGGGGAGAGAGGCGGTAATGGGGAGAGAGGCGGTGTCAGTGTGAGCGGGTAATGGGGAGAGAGGCGGTGTCAGTGTGAGCGGGTAATGGGGAGAGAGGCGGTGTCAGTGTGGGGGGTTAATGGGGAGAGAGGTGGTAATGGGGAGAGAGGCTGTGTCAGTGTGAGCGGGTAATGGGGAGAGAGGCGGTGTCAGTGTGAGCGGGTAATGGGGAGAGAGGCGCTGTCAGTGTGAGGGGGTAATGGGGAGAGAGGCGGTGTCAGTGTGAGGGGGTAATGGGGAGAGAGGCGGTAATGGGGAGAGAGGCGGTGTCAGTGTCAGTGTGAGCGGGTAATGGGGAGAGAGGCGGTGTCAGTGTCAGTGGGTAATGGGGAGAGAGGCGCTGTCAGTGTGAGGGGGTAATGGGGAGAGAGGCGGTGTCAGTGTGAGGGGGTAATGGGGAGAGAGGCGGTAATGGGGAGAGAGGCGGTGTCAGTGTCAGTGTGAGCGGGTAATGGGGAGAGAGGCGGTGTCAGTGTCAGTGGGTAATGGGGAGAGAGGCGGTGTCAGTGTGAGGGGGTAATGGGGAGAGAGGCGGTGTCAGTGTGAGCGGGTAATGGGGAGAGAGGCGGTGTCAGTGTGAGCGGGTAATGGGGAGAGAGGCGGTGTCAGTGTGAGGGGGTAATGGGGAGAGAGGCGGTGTCAGTGTGAGGGGGTAATGGGGAGAGAGGCGGTGTCAGTGTGAGCGGGTCATGGGGAGAGAGGCGGTGTCAGTGTGAGCGGGTAATGGGGAGAGAGGCGGTGTCAGTGTGAGAGGGTAATGGGGAGAGAGGCGGTGTCAGTGTGAGCGGGTAATGGGGAGAGAGGCGGTGTCAGTGTGAGCGGGTAATGGGGAGAGAGGCGGTGTCAGTGTGAGCGGGTAATGGGGAGAGAGGCGGTGTCAGTGTGAGCGGGTAATGGGGAGAGAGGCGGTGTCAGTGTGAGCGGGTAATGGGGAGAGTCGTGGTGTCAGTGTGAGCGGGTAATGGGGAGAGAGGCGGTGTCAGTGTGAGCGGGTGATGGGGAGAGTCGTGGTGTCAGTGTGAGTGGGTAATGGGGAGAGAGGCGGTGTCAGTGTGAGGGGGTAATGGGGAGAGAGGCGGTGTCAGTGTGAGCGGGTAATGGGGAGAGAGGCGGTGTCAGTGTGAGCGGGTAATGGGGAGAGAGGCGGTGTCAGTGTGAGCGGGTAATGGGGAGAGAGGCGGTGTCAGTGTGAGGGGGTAATGGGGAGAGAGGCGGTGTCAGTGTGGGCGGGTAATGGGGAGAGAGGCGGTGTCAGTGTGAGGGGGTAATGGGGAGAGAGGGGGTAATGGGGAGAGAGGCGGTGTCAGTGTGAGTGGGTAATGGGGAGAGAGGCGGTGTCAGTGTGAGCGGGTAATGGGGAGAGAGGCGGTGTCAGTGTGGGCGGGTAATGGGGAGAGAGGCGGTGTCAGTGTGAGCGGGTAATGGGGAGAGAGGCGGTGTCAGTGTGGGCGGGTAATGGGGAGAGAGGCGGTGTCAGTGTGAGGGGGTAATGGGGAGAGAGGCGGTGTCAGTGTGGGCGGGTAATGGGGAGAGAGGCGGTGTCAGTATGAGGGGGTAATGGGGAGAGAGGCGGTGTCAGTGTAAGCGGGTAATGGGGAGAGAGGCGGTGTCAGTGTGGGCGGGTAATGGGGAGAGAGGCGGTGTCAGTGTGGGCGGGTAATGTGGAGAGAGGCGGTGTCAGTGTGAGCGGGTAATGGGGAGAGAGGCGGTGTCAGTGTGAGCGGGTAATGGGGAGAGTCGTGGTGTCAGTGTGAGGGGGTAATGGGGAGAGAGGCGGTGTCAGTGTGGGCGGGTAATGGGGAGAGAGGCGGTGTCAGTGTGAGCGGGTAATGGGGAGAGAGGCGGTGTCAGTGTGAGCGGGTAATGGGGAGAGAGGCGGTGTCAGTGTGAGCGGGTAATGGGGAGAGAGGCGGTGTCAGTGTGAGCGGGTAATGGGGAGAGAGGCGGTGTCAGTGTGAGCGGGTAATGGGGAGAGAGGCGGTGTCAGTGTGAGGGGGTAATGGGGAGAGAGGCGGTGTCAGTGTGAGGGGGTAATGGGGAGAGAGGCGGTGTCAGTGTGAGCGGGTAATGGGGAGAGAGGCGGTGTCAGTGTGAGCGGGTAATGGGGAGAGAGGCGGTGTCAGTGTGGGCGGGTAATGGGGAGAGTCGTGGTGTCAGTGTGAGCGGGTAATGGGGAGAGAGGCGGTGTCAGTGTGAGGGGGTAATGGGGAGAGAGGCGGTGTCAGTGTGAGGGGGTGATGGGGAGAGAGGCGGTGTCAGTGTGAGGGGGTAATGGGGAGAGAGGCGGTGTCAGTGTGAGGGGGTAATGGGGAGAGAGGCGGTGTCAGTGTGGGCGGGTAATGGGGAGAGGCGGTGTCAGTGTGAGCGGGTAATGGGGAGAGAGGCGGTGTCAGTGTGAGGGGGTAATGGGGAGAGAGGCGGTGTCAGTGTGGGCGGGTAATGGGGAGAGTCGTGGTGTCAGTGTGAGCGGGTAATGGGGAGAGAGGCGGTGTCAGTGTGAGGGGGTAATGGGGAGAGAGGCGGTGTCAGTGTGAGCGGGTAATGGGGAGAGAGGCGGTGTCAGTGTGAGCGGGTAATGGGGAGAGAGGCGGTGTCAGTGTGGGCGGGTAATGGGGAGAGAGGCGGTGTCAGTGTGAGTGGGTAATGGGGAGAGTCGTGGTGTCAGTGTGAGCGGGTAATGGGGAGAGAGGCGGTGTCAGTGTGGGCGGGTAATGGGGAGAGTCGTGTCAGTGTGAGCGGGTAATGGGGAGAGTCGTGGTGTCAGTGTGAGTGGGTAATGGGGAGAGAGGCGGTGTCAGTGTGAGAGGGTAATGGGGAGTGAGGCGGTGTCAGTGTGAGCGGGTAATGGGGAGAGAGGCGGTGTCAGTGTGAGGGGGTAATGGGGAGAGAGGCGGTGTCAGTGTGAGCGGGTAATGGGGAGAGAGGCGGTGTCAGTGTGAGGGGGTAATGGGGAGAGAGGCAGTGTCAGTGTGGGCGGGTAATGGGGAGAGAGGCGGTGTCAGTGTGAGCGGGTAATGGGGAGAGAGGCGGTGTGAGTGTGAGCGGGTAATGGGGAGAGAGGCGGTGTGAGTGTGAGCGGGTAATGGGGAGAGAGGCGGTGTGAGTGTGAGCGGGTAATGGGGAGAGAGGCGGTGTCAGTGTGAGCGGGTAATGGGCAGAGAGGCGGTGTCAGTGTGAGTGGGTAATGGGGAGAGAGGCGGTGTCAGTGTCGGCGGGTAATGGGGAGAGAGGCGGTGTCAGTGTCAGCGGGTAATGGGGAGAGAGGCGGTGTCAGTGTGAGGGGGTAATGGGGAGAGAGGCGGTGTCAGTGTGAGGGGGTAATGGGGAGAGAGGCGGTGTCAGTGTGAGGGGGTGATGGGGAGAGAGGCGGTGTCAGTGTGAGGGGGTAATGGGGAGAGAGGCGGTGTCAGTGAGGGGGTAATGGGGAGAGAGGCGGTGTCAGTGTGAGGGGGTAATGGGGAGAGAGGCGGTGTCAGTGTGAGCGGGTAATGGGGAGAGAGGCGGTGTCAGTGTGAGGGGGTAATGGGGAGAGAGGCGGTGTCAGTGTGAGGGGGTAATGGGGAGAGAGGCGGTGTCAGTGTGAGCGGGTAATGGGGAGAGAGGCGGTGTCAGTGTGAGCGGGTAATGGGGAGAGAGGCGGTGTCAGTGTGAGGTGGTAATGGGGAGAGAGGCGGTGTCAGTGTGAGGGGGTAATGGGGAGAGAGGCGGTGTCAGTGTGAGCGGGTAATGGGGAGAGAGGCGGTGTCAGTGTGAGCGGGTAATGGGGAGAGAGGCGGTGTCAGTGTGAGCGGGTAATGGGGAGAGAGGCGGTGTCAGTGTGAGCGGGTAATGGGGAGAGAGGCGGTGTCAGTGTGAGGGGGTAATGGGGAGAGAGGCGGTGTCAGTGTGAGGGGGTAATGGGGAGAGAGGCGGTGTCAGTGTGAGGGGGTAATGGGGAGCGAGGCGGTGTCAGTGTGAGCGGGTAATGGGGAGAGAGGCGGTGTCAGTGTGAGCGGGTAATGGGGAGAGAGGCGGTGTCAGTGTGAGTGGGTAATGGGGAGAGTCGTGGTGTCAGTGTGAGCGGGTAATGGGGAGAGAGGCGGTGTCAGTGTGGGCGGGTAATGGGGGAGAGGCGGTGTCAGTGTGAGTGGGTAATGGGAAGAGAGGCGGTGTCAGTGTGAGGGGGTAATGGGGAGAGAGGCGGTGTCAGTGTCAGTGGGTAATGGGGAGAGAGGCGGTGTCAGTGTGAGTGGGTAATGGGGAGAGAGGCGGTGTCAGTGTGAGTGGGTAATGGGGAGAGAGGCGGTGTCAGTGTGAGTGGGTAATGGGGAGAGAGGCGGTGTCAGTGTGAGTGGGTAATGGGGAGAGAGGCGGTGTCAGTGTGGGCGGGTAATGGGGAGAGAGGCGGTGTCAGTGTGGGCGGGTAATGGGGAGAGGCGGTGTCAGTGTGAGCGGGTAATGGGGAGAGAGGCGGTGTCAGTGTGAGCGGGTAATGGGGAGAGAGGCGGTGTCAGTGTGAGGGGGTAATGGGGAGAGAGGCGGTGTCAGTGTGAGCGGGTAATGGGGAGAGAGGCGGTGTCAGTGTGAGCGGGTAATGGGGAGAGAGGCGGTGTCAGTGTGAGAGGGTAATGGGGAGAGAGGCGGTGTCAGTGTGAGCGGGTAATGGGGAGAGAGGCGGTGTCAGTGTGAGTGGGTAATGGGGAGAGAGGCGGTGTCAGTGTGAGTGGGTAATGGGGAGAGTCGTGGTGTCAGTGTGAGCGGGTAATGGGGAGAGAGGCGGTGTCAGTGTGGGCGGGTAATGGGGAGAGTCGTGTCAGTGTGAGCGGGTAATGGGGAGAGTCGTGGTGTCAGTGTGAGCGGGTAATGGGGAGAGAGGCGGTGTCAGTGTGAGAGGGTAATGGGGAGAGAGGCGGTGTCAGTGTGAGCGGGTAATGGGGAGAGAGGCGGTGTCAGTGTGAGGGGGTAATGGGGAGAGAGGCGGTGTCAGTGTGAGGGGGTAATGGGGAGAGAGGCGGTGTCAGTGTGAGGGGGTAATGGGGAGAGAGGCGGTGTCAGTGTGAGCGGGTAATGGGGAGAGAGGCGGTGTCAGTGTGAGCGGGTAATGGGGAGAGAGGCGGTGTCAGTGTGAGCGGGTAAAGGGGAGAGAGGCGGTGTCAGTGTGAGGGGGTAATGGGGAGAGTCGTGGTGTCAGTGTGAGCGGGTAATGGGGAGAGAGGCGGTGTCAGTGTGAGCGGGTAATGGGGAGAGAGGCGGTGTCAGTGTGAGGGGGTAATGGGGAGAGAGGCGGTGTCAGTGTGAGGGGGTAATGGGGAGAGAGGCGGTGTCAGTGTGAGTGGGTAATGGGGAGAGAGGCGGTGTCAGTGTGGGCGGGTAATGGGGAGAGAGGCGGTGTCAGTGTGAGGGGGTAATGGGGAGAGAGGCGGTGTCAGTGTGGGCAGGTAATGGGGAGAGAGGCGGTGTCAGTGTGGGCGGGTAATGGGGAGAGAGGCGGTGTCAGTGTGAGCGGGTGATGGGGAGAGAGGCGGTGTCAGTGTGAGCGGGTAATGGGGAGAGAGGCGGTGTCAGTGTGAGGGGGTAATGGGGAGAGAGGCGGTGTCAGTGTGAGCGGGTAATGGGGAGAGAGGCGGTGTCAGTGTGAGCGGGTAATGGGGAGAGAGGCGGTGTCAGTGTGAGAGGGTAATGGGGAGAGAGGCGGTGTCAGTGTGAGCGGGTAATGGGGAGAGAGGCGGTGTCAGTGTGAGGGGGTAATGGGGAGAGAGGCGGTGTCAGTGTGAGGGGGTAATGGGGAGAGAGGCGGTGTCAGTGTGAGCGGGTAATGGGGAGAGAGGCGGTGTCAGTGTGAGCGGGTAATGGGGAGAGAGGCGGTGTCAGTGTGAGCGGGTAATGGGGAGAGAGGCGGTGTCAGTGTGAGCGGGTAAAGGGGAGAGAGGCGGTGTCAGTGTGAGGGGGTAATGGGGAGAGTCGTGGTGTCAGTGTGAGCGGGTAATGGGGAGAGAGGCGGTGTCAGTGTGAGCGGGTAATGGGGAGAGAGGCGGTGTCAGTGTCAGTGGGTAATGGGGAGAGAGGCGGTGTCAGTGTGAGTGGGTAATGGGGAGAGAGGCGGTGTCAGTGTGAGTGGGTAATGGGGAGAGAGGCGGTGTCAGTGTGGGCGGGTAATGGGGAGAGAGGCGGTGTCAGTGTGAGGGGGTAATGGGGAGAGAGGCGGTGTCAGTGTGGGCGGGTAATGGGGAGAGAGTCGGTGTCAGTGTGGGCGGGTAATGGGGAGAGAGGCGGTGTCAGTGTGAGCGGGTAATGGGGAGAGAGGCGGTGTCAGTGTGAGGGGGTAATGGGGAGAGAGGCGGTGTCAGTGTGAGCGGGTAATGGGGAGAGAGGCGGTGTCAGTGTGAGCGGGTAATGGGGAGAGAGGCGGTGTCAGTGTGAGAGGGTAATGGGGAGAGAGGCGGTGTCAGTGTGAGCGGGTAATGGGGAGAGAGGCGGTGTCAGTGTGAGTGGGTAATGGGGAGAGAGGCGGTGTCAGTGTGAGTGGGTAATGGGGAGAGTCGTGGTGTCAGTGTGAGCGGGTAATGGGGAGAGAGGCGGTGTCAGTGTGGGCGGGTAATGGGGAGAGTCGTGTCAGTGTGAGCGGGTAATGGGGAGAGTCGTGGTGTCAGTGTGAGCGGGTAATGGGGAGAGAGGCGGTGTCAGTGTGAGAGGGTAATGGGGAGAGAGGCGGTGTCAGTGTGAGCGGGTAATGGGGAGAGAGGCGGTGTCAGTGTGAGGGGGTAATGGGGAGAGAGGCGGTGTCAGTGTGAGCGGGTAATGGGGAGAGAGGCGGTGTCAGTGTGAGCGGGTAATGGGGAGAGAGGCGGTGTCAGTGTGAGCGGGTAAAGGGGAGAGAGGCGGTGTCAGTGTGAGGGGGTAATGGGGAGAGTCGTGGTGTCAGTGTGAGCGGGTAATGGGGAGAGAGGCGGTGTCAGTGTGAGCGGGTAATGGGGAGAGAGGCGGTGTCAGTGTGAGCGGGTAATGGGGAGAGAGGCGGTGTCAGTGTGAGCGGGTAATGGGGAGAGAGGCGGTGTCAGTGTGAGCGGGTAATGGGGAGAGAGGCGCTGTCAGTGTGAGCGGGTAATGGGGAGAGAGGCGGTGTCAGTGTGAGCGGGTAATGGGGAGAGAGGCGGTGTCAGTGTGAGGGGGTAATGGGGAGAGAGGCGGTGTCAGTGTGAGCGGGTAATGGGGAGAGAGGCGGTGTCAGTGTGAGGGGGTAATGGGGAGAGAGGCGGTGTCAGTGTGAGCGGGTAATGGGGAGAGAGGCGGTGTCAGTGTGTGGGGGTAATGGGGAGAGAGGCGGTGTCAGTGTGAGGGGGTAATGGGGAGCGAGGCGGTGTCAGTGTGAGCGGGTAATGGGGAGAGAGGCGGTGTCAGTGTGAGTGGGTAATGGGGAGAGTCGTGGTGTCAGTGTGAGCGGGTAATGGGGAGAGAGGCGGTGTCAGTGTGGGCGGGTAATGGGGAGAGAGGCGGTGTGAGTGGGTAATGGGGAGAGTCGTGGTGTCAGTGTGAGCGGGTAATGGGGAGAGAGTCGGTGTCAGTGTGGGCGGGTAATGGGGAGAGTCGTGTCAGTGTGAGCGGGTAATGGGGAGAGTCGTGGTGTCAGTGTGAGCGGGTAATGGGGAGCGAGGCGGTGTCAGTGTGAGCGGGTAATGGGGAGAGTCGTGGTGTCAGTGTGAGCGGGTAATGGGGAGAGAGGCGGTGTCAGTGTGGGCGGGTAATGGGGAGAGAGGCGGTGTGAGTGGGTAATGGGGCGAGTCGTGGTGTCAGTGTGAGCGGGTAATGGGGAGAGAGGCGGTGTCAGTGTGGGCGGGTAATGGGGAGAGTCGTGTCAGTGTGAGCGGGTAATGGGGAGAGTCGTGGTGTCAGTGTGAGCGGGTAATGGGGAGAGAGGCGGTGTCAGTGTGAGAGGGTAATGGGGAGAGAGGCGGTGTCAGTGTGAGGGGGTAATGGGGAGAGAGGCGGTGTCAGTGTGAGCGGGTAATGGGGAGAGAGGCGGTGTCAGTGTGAGGGGGTAATGGGGAGAGAGGCGGTGTCAGTGTGAGGGGGTAATGGGGAGAGAGGCGGTGTCAGTGTGAGTGGGTAATGGGGAGAGAGGCGGTGTCAGTGTGGGCGGGTAATGGGGAGAGAGGCGGTGTCAGTGTGAGGGGGTAATGGGGAGAGAGGCGGTGTCAGTGTGGGCAGGTAATGGGGAGAGAGGCGGTGTCAGTGTGAGCGGGTGATGGGGAGAGAGGCGGTGTCAGTGTGAGCGGGTAATGGGGAGAGAGGCGGTGTCAGTGTGAGGGGGTAATGGGGAGAGAGGCGGTGTCAGTGTGAGCGGGTAATGGGGAGAGAGGCGGTGTCAGTGTGAGCGGGTAATGGGGAGAGAGGCGGTGTCAGTGTGAGAGGGTAATGGGGAGAGAGGCGGTGTCAGTGTGAGCGGGTAATGGGGAGAGAGGCGGTGTCAGTGTGAGGGGGTAATGGGGAGAGAGGCGGTGTCAGTGTGAGGGGGTAATGGGGAGAGAGGCGGTGTCAGTGTGAGCGGGTAATGGGGAGAGAGGCGGTGTCAGTGTGAGCGGGTAATGGGGAGAGAGGCGGTGTCAGTGTGAGCGGGTAATGGGGAGAGAGGCGGTGTCAGTGTGAGCGGGTAAAGGGGAGAGAGGCGGTGTCAGTGTGAGGGGGTAATGGGGAGAGTCGTGGTGTCAGTGTGAGCGGGTAATGGGGAGAGAGGCGGTGTCAGTGTGAGCGGGTAATGGGGAGAGAGGCGGTGTCAGTGTCAGTGGGTAATGGGGAGAGAGGCGGTGTCAGTGTGAGTGGGTAATGGGGAGAGAGGCGGTGTCAGTGTGAGTGGGTAATGGGGAGAGAGGCGGTGTCAGTGTGGGCGGGTAATGGGGAGAGAGGCGGTGTCAGTGTGAGGGGGTAATGGGGAGAGAGGCGGTGTCAGTGTGGGCGGGTAATGGGGAGAGAGGCGGTGTCAGTGTGGGCGGGTAATGGGGAGAGAGGCGGTGTCAGTGTGAGCGGGTAATGGGGAGAGAGGCGGTGTCAGTGTGAGGGGGTAATGGGGAGAGAGGCGGTGTCAGTGTGAGCGGGTAATGGGGAGAGAGGCGGTGTCAGTGTGAGCGGGTAATGGGGAGAGAGGCGGTGTCAGTGTGAGAGGGTAATGGGGAGAGAGGCGGTGTCAGTGTGAGCGGGTAATGGGGAGAGAGGCGGTGTCAGTGTGAGTGGGTAATGGGGAGAGAGGCGGTGTCAGTGTGAGTGGGTAATGGGGAGAGTCGTGGTGTCAGTGTGAGCGGGTAATGGGGAGAGAGGCGGTGTCAGTGTGGGCGGGTAATGGGGAGAGTCGTGTCAGTGTGAGCGGGTAATGGGGAGAGTCGTGGTGTCAGTGTGAGCGGGTAATGGGGAGAGAGGCGGTGTCAGTGTGAGAGGGTAATGGGGAGAGAGGCGGTGTCAGTGTGAGCGGGTAATGGGGAGAGAGGCGGTGTCAGTGTGAGCGGGTAATGGGGAGAGAGGCGGTGTCAGTGTGAGGGGGTAATGGGGAGAGAGGCGGTGTCAGTGTGAGGGGGTAATGGGGAGAGAGGCGGTGTCAGTGTGAGCGGGTAATGGGGAGAGAGGCGGTGTCAGTGTGAGCGGGTAATGGGGAGAGAGGCGGTGTCAGTGTGAGCGGGTAAAGGGGAGAGAGGCGGTGTCAGTGTGAGGGGGTAATGGGGAGAGTCGTGGTGTCAGTGTGAGCGGGTAATGGGGAGAGAGGCGGTGTCAGTGTGAGCGGGTAATGGGGAGAGAGGCGGTGTCAGTGTGAGCGGGTAATGGGGAGAGAGGCGGTGTCAGTGTCAGGGGGTCATGGGGAGAGAGGCGGTGTCAGTGTGAGGGGGTAATGGGGAGAGAGGCGGTGTCAGTGTGAGCGGGTAATGGGGAGAGAGGCGGTGTCAGTGTGAGCGGGTAATGGGGAGAGAGGCGCTGTCAGTGTGAGCGGGTAATGGGGAGAGAGGCGGTGTCAGTGTGAGCGGGTAATGGGGAGAGAGGCGGTGTCAGTGTGAGGGGGTAATGGGGAGAGAGGCGGTGTCAGTGTGAGCGGGTAATGGGGAGAGAGGCGGTGTCAGTGTGAGGGGGTAATGGGGAGAGAGGCGGTGTCAGTGTGAGCGGGTAATGGGGAGAGAGGCGGTGTCAGTGTGAGGGGGTAATGGGGAGAGAGGCGGTGTCAGTGTGAGCGGGTAATGGGGAGAGAGGCGGTGTCAGTGTGAGGGGGTAATGGGGAGCGAGGCGGTGTCAGTGTGAGCGGGTAATGGGGAGAGAGGCGGTGTCAGTGTGAGTGGGTAATGGGGAGAGTCGTGGTGTCAGTGTGAGCGGGTAATGGGGAGAGAGGCGGTGTCAGTGTGGGCGGGTAATGGGGAGAGAGGCGGTGTGAGTGGGTAATGGGGAGAGTCGTGGTGTCAGTGTGAGCGGGTAATGGGGAGAGAGTCGGTGTCAGTGTGGGCGGGTAATGGGGAGAGTCGTGTCAGTGTGAGCGGGTAATGGGGAGAGTCGTGGTGTCAGTGTGAGCGGGTAATGGGGAGCGAGGCGGTGTCAGTGTGAGCGGGTAATGGGGAGAGAGGCGGTGTCAGTGTGAGTGGGTAATGGGGAGAGTCGTGGTGTCAGTGTGAGCGGGTAATGGGGAGAGAGGCGGTGTCAGTGTGGGCGGGTAATGGGGAGAGAGGCGGTGTCAGTGTGGGCGGGTAATGGGGAGAGAGGCGGTGTGAGTGGGTAATGGGGCGAGTCGTGGTGTCAGTGTGAGCGGGTAATGGGGAGAGAGGCGGTGTCAGTGTGGGCGGGTAATGGGGAGAGTCGTGTCAGTGTGAGCGGGTAATGGGGAGAGTCGTGGTGTCAGTGTGAGCGGGTAATGGGGAGAGAGGCGGTGTCAGTGTGAGAGGGTAATGGGGAGAGAGGCGGTGTCAGTGTGAGGGGGTAATGGGGAGAGAGGCGGTGTCAGTGTGAGGGGGTAATGGGGAGAGGCGGTGTCAGTGTGAGAGGGTAATGGGGAGAGAGGCGGTGTCAGTGTGAGGGGGTAATGGGGAGAGAGGCGGTGTCAGTGTGGGCGGGTAATGGGGAGAGAGGCGGTGTCAGTGTGAGCGGGTAATGGGGAGAGAGGCGGTGTCAGTGTGAGCGGGTAATGGGGAGAGAGGCCGTGTCAGTGTGAGGGGGTAATGGGGAGAGAGGCGGTGTCAGTGTGAGCGGGTAATGGGGAGAGAGGCGGTGTCAGTGTGAGGGGGTAATGGGGAGAGAGGCGGTGTGAGTGTGAGCGGGTAATGGGGAGAGAGGCGGTGTCAGTGTGAGCGGGTAATGGGGAGAGAGGCGGTGTCAGTGTGAGGGGGTAATGGGGAGAGAGGCGGTGTCAGTGTGAGCGGGTCATGGGGAGAGAGGCGGTGTCAGTGTGAGCGGGTAATGGGGAGAGAGGCGGTGTGAGTGTGAGGGGGTCATGGGGAGAGAGGCGGTGTCAGTGTGAGCGGGTAATGGGGAGAGAGGCGGTGTCGGTGTGAGTGGGTAATGGGGAGAGTCACGGTGTCAGTGTGAGTGGGTAATGGGGAGAGAGGCGGTGTCAGTGTGAGTGGGTAATGGGGAGAGTCACGGTGTCAGTGTGAGTGGGTAATGGGGAGAGTCACGGTGTCAGTGTGAGTGGGTAATGGGGAGAGCTGTCGGTGTGAGCGGGTGCAGCCATATAAATACTGTGGCTGCAAGAGCAGGTCAGAGGCTGGGTATTCTGCGGCGAGTGACTCACCTCCTGACTCCCCAAAGCCTTTCCACCATCCATAAGGCACAAGTCAGGAGTGTGATGGAATACTCTCCACTTGCCTGGATGAGTGCAGCTCCAACAACACTCAAGGAGCTCGACACCATCCAGGACAAAGCAGCCCGCTTGATTGGCTCCCCATCCACCACCCTAAACATTCACTCCCTTCACCACCGGCGCACTGTGGCTGCAGTGTGTCCCATCCACAGGATGCACTGCAGCAACTCGCCAAGGCTGCTTTGACAGCTCTTCCTAAACCTGTGACCTCTACCACCTAGAAGGATAAGAGCAGCAGGTACATGGGAACAACACCACCTGCACGTTCCCCTCCAAGTCACACACCATCCCGACTTGGAAATATATCATTGTTGGGTCAAAATCCTGGAACTCCCTTCCTAACAGCACTGTGGGAGAACCTTCACCACACTGCCTGCAGCAGTTCAAGAAGGCGGCTCACCACCACCTTTTCAAGGGCAATTTGGGATGGGCAATAAATGCTGGACTCGCCAGTGACACCCACATCCCATGAACGAATAAAAAGGAAAGTGTCGGCAGGTAATGGGAGGGCCGCAGTATCAGTGTGGTCGATAAATTCACTGTCGCTCGGCGGCTTGTTTCTCTTTCTACTAAATCCTTTTGTCATATGTCCCCACGTGTGGAAATGTGCCAAGGGAAACGTTTTGCTGTAAAACCAGAAAAGTGCTGGAAAAATAAATCACAGCAGGTCAGTCAGTATCTGCAGAGAGAAAGTTGATGTTTCGAGTATGTTGTTTCATGAGAATGAATTGACTGTAATGTTTGGCTACATACAGTAAAGACAGGGCATAACTGGGACATAATCTACTTGCGGAGTCGTTGAGTGGTGTGTGCAACTTGTGGTATTTTATACTGAGGAAGCTACTATGAGTAAGGTGCGTTAAATAGTATTTTAATTGTGCATGGTTATCATTGTTACTGAAATTTTAAGAATGGGATCATAAAGAATGCGATAGCTGTAGACTATTTAAAACACATTAAGGTTTGCTTATTTTTAAGAGTGAAACATTTAGCGGTCATGTTTTCAACCAAATGAGAGAGCATTGCTCCAAACAATTGAGACTTGATGGGTCTGCTTGCGATGACAGGGTTATTGCCTTTGAAAATTAGGATTGCTGCTGTACCTGCATAGGTCCAACCAGGTTAACTCACTGATCCTATTCTTTAAAAGTTAGAAGGTAAATGAGCCTAGCAATCTTTTTATGGAAGAGGGAAGGAGAGAGGTTTATGCTGGTCAGTCGATGGACTGGTTTCAGTGTATATTGTAATTTGTGCGTTGGTTTGCTGTATGTGCTCCATCTCAGTGAAGGAGAGGAACTAGTAAAAACAAAAAGACAATGGATAAACCAATGGGTTTGACCCAAACCAATCTTTGTGTCCAGACTGTTTCCATCCAAGGGTGTGAGAAGAAATGGTTGAGGAAATTGGTGATGCATTAGTTATCGTCTTTCAAAATCTTCTGGACTTGGGGATAGTATTGTAGGACAACTGGAGTAAATGTAACATCATTATTCTAAAAAGGAGCAAGTGAAAACCAAGTAACCACTCGCCTGTAGGTTTGTCAGTAGTGGGAAAGTGGCTTGGATCTCTGAAAGATACTGAGTGAGTGAGCTCTTGGAAAAGTAGAAGCTAATCAGGGAGAATCAGTGGTTTATGAAAGGTTGGTCATGTTTATTTGATCTAATAGAATTGTTTGACATTCACTGAGGTGGTGGATGGAGATGGATTAATGGATGTTGTATATATGGATATTCAGAAGGTATTTGTTGAGGTTTTGCACAGGAGGTCACCAGCTAAAATCATGGCACATGGAATTGGAAGCAGCCTCATGGTTTGGATAGGAAATTGGTTGTGGAATACAAGGTGAAAGAGTTGGAATAAAAGGCACATTCTTGGATTGGCAGATAGTGACAAATAGTATCTTTCACAGCAGAACTGCTTTTTGTTTGTATAAATGACCTGCATTTAGGAATAGCAGGGAGTATATCCAAATTTGCAGTTGATATAGTGATTTGTGAGGAAGCGGGCAGAAAATTGTAAGACGAAATAGATGAAGTAAGTGGGTGGAATTATGGCAGGTATAAGTTCAGATGTAAGAATACCATCAGGAATATGGTTTAAATGGAGAAGCTGTCAGTGAGGTAAGATTTGGGCATCTTTGAAAACTAGTTGCAGGTGCAGAAATCAATCAAAAAAGCTGCTGAGGTGCTGGGCTTCATCATGAGAGAGAGAGAGAGAGAGACTATAAAAGCAGGAACTACTCCAGCAATTAGTGCTGTTTGGACCTCAGTTGAAATATTGTGTTCAGTTTTGGGAGAGTTACCTTAGGAAGAATATTTTGACAATGGAGAAGATCCAGCACCACTTCACCAGAATGATATGACAAGAGACTGGATAAACTTTTGAGTTATGTTCCCTGGAGGCGAGGAGTTCAAATGGTGATCCGACTGAGTTGTTTAAAATAATGTGTAATCTGGAACAAGGCACAGTCGAAGAATTCAAAGTAAGCCAGTTAAAATTGAATCCAGAAAAATCTTCACGCAGTGTGGTAATAATGGGCTGTTTTAGAAGATTATAATGTAAAATCAATTGATGTTTAAAAGGGAAATAGATACTTGGAAAATAGATACACGAAAGAGTGGGGGAATTGGGATTAAAAAGAAAGAACTGCCATAACTAACCAACACTATTGAGCTGAGTGAAGTAAATAAAGACCAAAGTGATCTCCTGGACTAGTTTTGATTGCTTACGGGAATCTGAGAAGAATTTTTCAGCCCCCCATCCCCAATTGGCCTGGGTTTTTATCTTTTTTTGCCTCTCCCAGGGGATTACATGGCTCTGGGTGGGTGGGGAGAGTATGTGTTGAGATTTATAAGGCAACACAACTATGTGGAATAGGCTGGATGGGCCAGTAAGCCTTTTCCTGTCCGTCATTTTCGTATGTTTGTGAGATGTAGGCGTGTGAATCTTAGTTTTGATTGTGTTATGAAATTTGCTGTTTCTAAATCCTATCCAGGTTCTTGGAATGAGTTGACAACTCACAGAAAACCTTGCATTATCCAGTGTTGAAACGGAGTACGACATCAGCCTCGGGTCGTGTAAATTTGAGACCGTCTTTTAGAATTGAGCCGAATCCAACGAAGAAAAACAGATGACCTCCCTGTAGAAGAAAAAAACAAAAAACCCCTATAGAAGTTGGAGGCCTACAAGTGTGTTGTATTGAAGACATTGCCTGCACAAATGTTCAAGTATTGAGTTGTAAGCATTTTTTTTAATTCTTTCTCTATCTTTTGACCTTTTAATCTTTATTTTCCCCTTTCACAAATAATTTGTAACTACCAGTTTACACCCATTTTCACATCCCCTGAACCATAATCCCTGCTACAAAACCGTGAAGAATTGTTTTATGTTGTATTGTCCCTTTAGCGTGTTTTTTAGATGGAGATTTGTTATTCAGAGATGGCAAGTCTTAGTGATGTGTTGGGAAACCGACATCAAGTAAACCAAGCAGCAAAAATACAGTTGCTTTAGATGTTTTGACACAATTTGGGAGTTTGTTTTTCCAGTATAGCTCAAAGTATACAGAATCTCCCTTCTCTTCCCCCACCCCCCCCTCTACACACACAAAAAAAATCATAAAAATCTATCTGCAATTTCCATACTATACATTTTTAAATAGCTCTGTATTTTACAGAAAAATCATTGCACCCTCATTTATAACCATGAATTTAGCAGCTTTGAAAATTTAGTTTGGTTTGCATTGTGCTGCCGTTTTACTGAAATATGACTATCTGGAACTACTAAAGTTCTGAATAAAGTAACTTGTAATATGTTAACAAGTGTTTTCTGGTCTCTACCAAGGTTTGAAAATGAATTTACTGCCAAAGAGCTCAAAAGAGTTCAGTTCTGCTGAATATTGGGAGACATTCTTCAAAAAACGGGGTGCAAGTGCCTTTGAGTGGTATGGGGCCTATGTGGATCATTGTGCAGTGCTTCACAAGTATATCAAACCTAAAGATAAGGTACAGTCATCATCTTAACTTTCTTGGCTGTGCTTTGTAAAAGTTCATTATTTCGTAAAGCAAAAATGGACTTTTGGGCATAGTTTAGTAGAAATTTAGCCTCGCATTGTCTTGTTTTGGCCAGTTCTGTGTGTTTTAACAAAAACATTCCTAATTGTTGAAAGAAATGCAAAGTTTTTTTTACAAGGAGTTTTGCCCTGTTAGAAATAAACCGGTTGTTTTCTTTTTTAGTTCCCAAGTAAGAAGCTATTTGCTTCTTTGACTCTGAAGAAGATACTGGTTATAGCTTCCAAGTGGAGACTTTATACAATAAAGTTGCACTGTTTACTGTTTATTTGTGTATATCTCCCATTTTGGTGTGAAAGACTCCATTAAAGCAACCATGTATCCTACTTGAGCTACAAGCATGTTAAAAGTTTTTTTTCTTGAAGTTTTCTGTCAGTACAGCACTGTGATCAGCTAGCCTGAGATATAACTCGTTGCCAGAGTATCATTTAAAAAACCCAACCGATTCACCTAACTAGGTGTTAGCCATGGCTGGGTGGTAGCACTCTCGTCTCAAAGTCAGAAAGTTGTGGGTTCAAGTCCCACTCCAGAGACTTGAGCACAAAATCTAGGCTAACAGTGCAGAATACATGATCTGGTCATTTATTTCACTGCTGTTTGTGGGATCTTGCTGTGTGCTGATTGGCTGCCATGTTTCCTACATTACAACAGTGATCACACTTCAAAAGTACTTCATTGGCTGTAAGGCGCTTTGGGACGTCCTGAGGTCATGAAAGGTGCTCTTTAATTGTAAGTTCTTTCTTTAATCTCTTTTTCAGGCCATTCCTACCTGGTCTGGCCTACGTGTGACTCTAGTCCACTTAGGCTGACTCTTCATGCTCTCTGAAGTGGCCTAGCGAGCCACTCAGTTGTAAAAACAATTGCTCGAAGGTGGCTCAACACCACCTTCTCGGGGCACCTAGGGATGGGCAAGAAATATCGCCTTGCCAACATTGCCCACATCCTGACGTTTCAGTTTTTGAAAAAAAATTGTTGAGAGAGATACTGGTCTATTTTTCTTCTGTAGTGAGTGCCTCATGTCCCATGCAGTGCTCAGTTCAGCTGAAATCTGATGTGAATCTTGATGGTCAGTTTCTATTGCACGCAGTCTGCAATCTCAATGTGACAACTTCCCTGATTAAAGTAATTCTTTCTTTCTCTCGCCTCCTCGCGCATATGTGTAATTGTGCTTGTAATATGTGCACTAACAAGTGAGAACACCCTTCCCCTAACAAGACATACAAAGTATTGCTGGATGGGTCACTGCACAAGACCTGTGTGACTGGTTCGGGGCCTGTAATGCAATTTAAGTCCTATCACAACCTGTCTAAAGTCCTTGACGTGCTCCTTAAAGATGTTGGTGTGCCTGCACTATCACAGACTGTGTCAGGCTGTTTATCGGAGACTCTCTGTCATTATTTTCTTGAGCATCAGAATGAGGTTCCCCTCCCCCAAGTCACTGTCTCGTGAACCATACAGAGCAGGATGGTCCCAGATTCCATCCCAGTCTGTGCTAAATACAGTGATTTCTGCCAGAGCAGTAGTACGGCCTCTACGATTGGCTGCAATATCCCATGGGTTTGGAACCGGAGACGATCCCCCCCAGGGCTTTCTCTCCTGATGGCGTTGCAGCAACTCCCCCAAGGAAGGATACGTTTGAACGTCTTGGCTGAGAAGTCCTTCACAATCGGACAGCCTGCCGGCATATCCTCGCAAACGAATAACTGGCACTTGGTGAGGGTACTTGGTGCCCGTGAAGCTGACCCCAGTAAAGGATGTAACTCCTTCAGAAGGAGGGAATTTAGAGGGAAAAACCCACCTGACTGAAGGTGAAAGGTATGGAAGATGTAGTGAGGGTTTTTTTTTAGTTGTTTATAATTTAGTGGTCCATTCTGTAAGGAGTTCAGAAATCTTTACCCAACTGCAGTAGGGATTGGGCCCACAGAACTTAACTACTCATATGTTGACAGTAAGATTGGTGTTCTCAGGCTGCAGAGATAGTTAGGGTGAAAAGTGGAAGTATTTGTTTCTGTGCAGTAGAGGGTGCTTTGCTGAGG
The DNA here is from genome assembly GCF_035084215.1 of Heptranchias perlo. Classification (NCBI taxonomy): domain Eukaryota; kingdom Metazoa; phylum Chordata; class Chondrichthyes; order Hexanchiformes; family Hexanchidae; genus Heptranchias; species Heptranchias perlo. The sequence continues at coordinate 67,958,899 of NC_090333.1, forward strand.
TTGGGGTTGAGGCACATTATCTGGTGGAGCCCAAACAGCTCACTCTGCATATGGTCCATGCTTTGCTGGAACCTAGGCATGCTTGATGCTGACGGTAACCACATTGTGTTCCATTCCCTTGTACTGTCATTCTAAAAATTTGCAGGCTTACGGGGAAAGGGCAGGGGAGTGGGACTAGCTGGATTGCTCTTGCAGAGAGCCGGCACGGGCTCAATGGGCTGAATGGCCTCCTTCTGTGCTGTAAACATTCTATGATTCTCCTTTTAAAACAATCACAAACTTACCAAAATGTCTTGAAAAGAAGAAATACAGCATTCTCATTTCCACCAAGTAATTCACATTCCTCCTCCTCCGACTGTAATCTTTAGGTTCTCGTTGTTGGCTGTGGTAACTCTGCACTAAGTGAGCAGATGTACGATGTGGGTTACCAGGGGATCACGAACATTGATATTAGTGAGGTGGTGATCGAGCAGATGAAGGAACGTAACGCCACTCGCCGGCCAACAATGGTCTTTATGAAGATGGACATGATGCAAATGGGGTTTGCTGACTCCCAGTTTCAGGTTGTCCTGGACAAGGGGACCTTGGACGCCATAATGACGGACGAGAGCGAAGGGACGCTGCACAATGTCAACAGGATGTTCGCGGAGATCGGGCGGGTCCTGCAGGTCGGTGGCCGCTTTGTGTGCATCTCGCTGGCCCAGGAGCACATCGCGAAGAAAGCTCTGAGCTACTTCCACCAGGAAGGGTGGCCGGTAAGGATACACACGATCGAGGAGGAGAGCTCGGCTCGCCGGCAATTCGTCATGCCGGTGTTCGTTTTCGTCTTCACCAAGTTCAGGAAGGTCCCCGGAGCTGGCCAGATGATCCTGGAGATGTGCACGGAGGAGCAGGGCAAGCCGCTCCGCCTACAGAGCGTGGGGCAGCTGTTGGAGTTGGTGAAGGGACGGCAGCAGTATGCGCTGCTCAGAAATCACTTGACAAAGCACTCCAGTAGTGGAGAGAACGTGTCCCTCACCCTTTGCGACAGAGGGTCTGGGAAACCTCGTTACACCTTTTACATCGTCGATCAGCCCTCTGTGAAACCTTCTCGCGCCAACCACTTTGCGATCTTCATAGGTGAGGCTCATCCTGATGTGGGTGTGGCGGGAGGGCCTTCTGATTTTATATTGTTATCAACTTGTTATCGTGCTTAAAAATGTTGTTGGGTGGGAAGACATTGGCCCAGAATTTGCTGGGAAAATAGCGGAGAGTTCACGCTGCTCGCCACAATTAGTGTGTTTTTTTAAAAAAAAAGCCCAGCAATTTGTGGTGAGGAAGAGATACGCCATGAATTGCGAATCACCACAAATTGCTGGACGATTTGCACTGCTCCGCCGTTAGCCTCACAAAAATGGGATCTTGCCATCAGCCTCCAGATGAGTTTCGAGAAATCGCTGCTTTTGTGCCATAAATACAAATTAAACTTGCCGCTGAAAGTTAGGGCTAGTATTTCACGACGTAAGGACCCGATTTATGTTCCGACAATGCCATTCAACCTCTCTGGCCCAGAAAGGGAACAGTTGAAACTGTGGAGTCTCACTCCTACAGGTAGTAAATTGTTTCTGGAGATTTTTTAAATTAAAAATATTTTTTTCTTGCTTTTCTTTCTCTCAATCCAATCTTTCTTTCCCTCTCTTTCTTTATTTCTCTTTCTCCACCTGATTTGATTTTAATTCACCCCAATTCCGTGTCCGTCATTCCTCTGTTTCTTTCCCTATCCTTAAATTTCACTGGTTAAAGAGAGAGACTGTAGGTTCTATCGTTCACCAAGATCCCAGATTGACATCGCACCTCGTACTTCCAGCAGTTTGCAGCGCAAAAATAATTGGAGCTGAAGGGTGAAAAAAAAAATCCATCTCACGGCACTCGCCATGAGATGCCCCGTTCCAGCAAATTCTGGGCCACGGTGGTGCAGCATGTTGGAGGTTCCATGCATTCAGCCTCACAGTGCTGGGTTACAAATCGAAGGACCCCAATTTGTTGAATTGTTTTTTTGCTGACCTGTGAGTCTGTTTTTTTTAGGTGAATCATTGATCATGTTTGAGTCTCTGAACCAAGCTACTGAGAAATCCATGTATGTCTAGTTTCTGTCGTTTCGCCGATATGGTGTACGTGCACTCATTAACATATGGATCCTGATGTAGAGCTGGGGTATCCAACCTTACTGATTCATGTTATGGGATCTCTAAGGCCACATAGGAATAATTAAGATACAAAACGCTAAATTCATGGAATGATTTAGAAAATAAAACTGGCAATTAGAAAATTGTTTTTAAAATATTCTGCATGAGCATTTTAAGTTAATGTAGTCTTATCCTATCAGAATATTCAGTAATTTATATTTAATTGTTTGCAAAATCAAAAGAATTATATTTTCTCCAGCTCGATACTATTAGTGCACATTTATATTCTTATGGTTTCTAACCGTTTCAAGATTGTTCTCTAAGCTTTTAAGTTTCTTTCTTGCCCTAAAACTGATGTGGGCCTCTCCCCACTGTCCGAGCCTTGATCTCTCCCAATCCAACTGTTTATACTTAATGTGCAGTTGTCACCTACTTAAAATTTGTGGGCCTGGTGTTCTCTGCTCTGCTCCCTCGCTGGTCAATTTTAGGAAGTGTCTATCAATGGGGAAGCAGTGTTGAGGACAGACCTTTCTAAACCACCAGGCCCATGGAACTCAAGAGACCGAATCCAGTCGCAAACATAATGAGCTGCTGCGGCTTTGCAGGCTTGATGACCAGGACTGGTGGGACTGTAATTTGGACACCCACGAAATTAGAATTCAAAATCCTAGGCCTATCACCTGGAGGAGGTTTGAGGTTTGTGGTGGGTCCTGAAGAGACAGGATCTGTGAACAGCTGGTGCTCTGTCGATTTTAATATTGCAGACTCTCACGTATCCTATTTGACGTATATGGGGAAGCCCTTCAGTAGGTTAGAAGGAATCTATCCAAAAGCAGATCTTCAAAAGGTGTTATCCAGATTCACATAGTAGGTGCTTACTCAATACTCTGCATCACTCTTTGCATGCTGACCAGTAGGCTGCAGTCTGATATCTTTGCACTTGGAAGGGGAAGGCACTGTGTTCATTATTCCTCTATTTGTTTGTGTTATACCCTATTAATATTATGGAACTACTTCTGCTGGTGTACTGGTGGAAAGAATGGAACACCACCATGTCAGGGCAGGTGAGTAGAGGCCAGCAATATCGCAACCAACAGCCCATCTGTTTTGATTTTGTGGTCAGCGTAGAGATGTGACACACAAATGGGGGCACTACTGCTATGTGATGAGATTCCACCATTAGTCGAACCATTGAGGGTGGTGCCAAGCAGAAGTATGTCCTCCCGCCCCCCTCCTCGCCCACAAGTATCCAAGGAAAACGTCTGTTCGTCAACCCACGTTCTCCTCTTGGACCTCCAAGTGGTCAATTCCTTAGTATGGTCATCAGAGACTTGGGAGCAAGATGTGTGACCGCTGTCTCAGTAAAGGCACGTGATGTTGGGGAAAATAACCACAAAATAAAGGTAAAGTAAATAGATTGAAGCACAGCAGGGAAGAAAGAAAGCGGAGCTGCTGCCTCAAATGGTTGAGTTCACAAGTCTGAGTCCCAAGGCTGCATGCCTCATCACCTACAATAGTGTGGTCAGCACGGAGATGCAACACACAGATGGGGGCTGCTGCTTGGCTGGAGAAGGGTTTGCAGTGGAACGAGATATATCAATACAAGCAAGGGAAAGTAGTTTGTTGCACTTTAATTTAAAGCAATTTGACGGTAGTTCCACAGGGCAGGGAGACTGAATGGATATTTGGAACCGACGAGGGCCGGAAGCAGCTTGGCAAAAGTGCCGGATTCAAGCGTTTGCTGGTGGTGGCGCTGCACCGTGACCAGCTGTACGAGAGTATGGAAGCCATTCAGTCAGAGCTGTCGGGGAAGGTAATGGAATTGGCTCCCCATGGACTTCCACCAAACCAACAGGTAAATGTGTGTGTGTGTGTGTGTGTGAGATATATAATATCTATATTGTAATTCTCCACCTGTCTTCTTTAAAAAATGGATTCTCTTACTTTGTCCTCTTGGTACCAAACCTTATCACTGGTCTCTAGCTTGAGGGGAGAAGGAGCAGGTTGAGCTGAGGTAGATTGTCCCAAGTATGTCCATCTTTACTCCACTGGTTTGCCTTGTTGAAAGTTGGTTTAATTCATCATGTTATGGAAAAACTAATTTGTGACTTTTTGGAGGGCAAACATCACATCTTTGTTGCCCTTGGACAGTAAGGATTTTAAAAGCTGCATGGCCCCACAATTTTCACTCTGGACCATTCTCTTTTCTCCACCCTCTCTTTCCCCCCCCCCCCCCCCCCCCCCCCGCAAAGTTTCTTCCCATATCCCGGCTGTCTTCACGACTGGGTACAGTTCCACAGGTGGTGACAGCTCCCCGCTACCTTACTGAAGTGACTATTTTTCACGTGTGAATATGGCAGTGGGTATTGGGAAGTCCGACAATGGGAACCATCATGGCTGCGTGTAACCCTGCCCGTACCGGCATTTTTAACAGGAATAGTTGGGCAGCAGTCAGAAGTGGGCAGTGTGGATGGTTATTTTTTCACCTCAGTTGGGGACTCTGTGGCTAATTGTACTGTCCCTGCCACTGAGATTGGCTAACTTGCCATGGACCTAGGATCAAATGCAGTGCATTTGTGATCCTGCGCCGTACCTTTTTTTAAAAAAAAAAATTCATTCTTGCGATGTGGGTGTTGCTGGCAAGGCCGGCAATTAATGCCTATCTCTAATTGCCCTTGAGAAGGTGGTGGTGAGCCACCATCTTGAACCGTGGTGAAGATTCTCCCACAGTGCTGTTAGGTAGGGAGTTCCAGGATTTTGACCCAGCGACAGTGAAGGAACGGCGATATATGTCCAAGTCGGGATGGTGTGTGTATGGAGTATTTACTTGCTGAGCAATTGGGGTTTTTTTTGTTTTGGTTAAATATGACTGACTATGTATATGATAAAATGTTTTCCTTCTGGATTAGGCAAGTGATAAATGAGAAGAAAATTCAAGTAGAACTTCTCTCAGATGCTTTCCTTTCCTGGGGGTTTTGCTCGTTCATTGAAGTTTTCTGTTGGGTGAGACACACCCTGGGCCAGGACGTTTGTGGATGTTGTCTTTGATTGGCTGCCATAAGCTGTGGTTTAAGTAGCTAAACGTGGTTCTCTGTTCAACTGAGAACTGATTTTTTTTTTACTCTGTTAGTGAATTGATGTGAGGACCAGGAAGCAAACTTTAACCTTCTGATTGTGAGTCACTTCACCATAGCAGGATGCCAACAGAATTAAAACAGTGCTTCATAATACTAGAATTCAGTGCCACAACTACAGTCTGGAATTTCCTGGCAACTCGCGCCTGTTGACTCAACGTTTGCGGGAACGCTGTTACGTAAGCGTACAGGTGTGCGCAGGATCAAACGTTGACCCTTTTGTCCCACTTCAACCGTGAGGATCTGGAAATTGAGCAACTTTTTTTTGAGGCCGTGCCGGCTCTATGCAAGAGCAATCCAGCTAGTCCCACTACCCCGCCCTATCCCCATAGCCTTGCAAAGTTTTTCCTTTCAAGTACTTATCCAGTTCCCTTTTTGAAGGCCATGATTGAATCTGCCTCCACCACCCCCTCAGGCAGTGCAGTCCAGATCGAAACCACTCGCTGTGTTTTAAAAAAAAGTTTTTCCTCATGTCACCTTTGGTTCTTTTGCCAATCACCTTAAATCTATGTCCTCTGCTCCTTGACCCTTCTATCAATGAACAGTTTCTCTCTATCTACTCTGTCTGGACCCTTCATGATTTTGAATACCTCAATCAAATCCCCTCTCAACCTTCTCTGCTCCAAGGAGAACAACCCCAGCTTCTCGAGTCTATCCACGTAACTAAAGTCCCTCATCCCGTGAATCATTCTAGCAGCTACCGCCCTCCCTCAGCTGACGAATCAGTCCTCCTCCATGTTGAGCACCACTTGGAGGAATCACTGAGGGTAGCAAGGGCACAGAATGTACTCTGGGTGGGGGACTTCAATGTCCATCACTGAGTGGCTCGGTAGCACCACCACTGATGGAGCTGGCCGAGTCCTGAAGGACATAGCTGCCAGACTGAGCCTGCGTCAGGTAGCGAGCGAACCAACATGAGGGAAAAACCTACTTGACCTCGTCCTCACTGATCTACCTGTCCCAGATGCATCTGTCCATGACACAATATTGGAAGGAGTGACCACCACACAGTCCTTGTGGAGACGAAGCCCTGTCTTCACACTGAGGACACTATCCAACGTGTTGTGTGGCACTACCACCGTGCTAAATGGGATAGATTTAGAACAGATCTAGCAGCTCAAAACTGGGCATCCATGAGGCGCTTTGGGCCATCAGCAGCAGCAGAATTGTATTCCAGCACTATCTGTAGCCCCTTGGCCCGGCATATTGCTCACTCTACCATTACCAACAAGCCAGGGGATCAACCCTGGTTCAATGAGGAGTGTAGAAGAGCATGCCAGAAGCAACACCAGGCATACCTAAAAATGAGGGGTCAACCTGGTGAAGCCACAACACAGGACTACATGCATGCTAAACAACAGAAGCAACATGCTATAGACAGAGCTAAGCGATTCCATAACAAACGGATCAATCAAAGCTCTGCAGTCCTGCCACATCCAGTCATGAATGGTGGTGGACAATTAAACAACTAACAGAAGGAGGAGGCTCTGTAAACATCCCCATCCTCAATAACTGCAGAGTCCAGCCCGTGAGTGCAAAAGACAAGGCTGAAGCATTTCCAACCATCTTCAGCCAGAAGTGCTGAGGGGATGATCCATCTCTGCCTCCTCCCGATATCCCCACCATCACAGAAGCCAGTCTTCAGCCAATTCGATTCACTCCACGTGATATCAAGAAACGGCTGAGTGCACTGGATACAACAAAGGCTATGGGCCCCGCTAACATCCCAGCTGTAGTATTGAAGTCGTGTGCTCCAGAACTAGCTGTTCCAGTACAGCTACAACACTGGCATCTACCGACAATGTGGCAAATTGCCCAGGCATGTCCTGTCCACAAAAAGCAGGACAAATCCAATCTGATCAATTACCGCCCCATCAGTCTACTCTCAATCATCAGCAAAGTGATGGAAGGTGTCGTCGACAGTGCTATCAAGCGGCACTTACTCACCAATAACCCGCTCACCGATGCTCAGTTTGGGTTCCACCAGAACCACTCGACCCCAGACCTCATTACAGCCTTGGTCCAAACATGGACGTAAGAGCTGAATTCCAGAGGTGAGGTGAGAGTGACTGCCCTTGACATCAAGGCAGCATTTGACCGTGTGGCACCAAGGAGCCCTAGTAAAATTGAAGTCAATGGGAATCGGGGAAAACTCTCCAGTGGCTGGAGTCGTACCTAGCACAAAGGAAGATGGTAGTGGTTGTTGGAGGCCAATCATCTCAGCCCCAGGACATTGATACAGAAGTTCCTCAGGGCAGTGTCTTAGGCCCAACCATCTTCAGCTGCTTCATCAATGACCTTCCCTCCATCATAATGTCAGAACTGGGGATGTTCGCTGATAATTGCGCAGTGTTCAGTTCCATTTGCAACCCCTCAGATAATGAAGTAGTCTGTGCCAGCATGCAGCAAGACCTGGACAACATCCAGGCTTGGGCTGATAAGTGGCAAGTAACATTCGTGCCAGGTAATGACCGTCTCCAACAAGAGAGAGTCTAACCATCTCCCCTTGATAGTCAACGGCATTACCATCGCCGAATCCCCCACCATCAACATCCTGGGGGTCACCATTGACCAGAAACTTAACTGGACCAGCCACATAAATACTGTGGCTACAAGAGCGGTCAGAGGCGCTGGGTATTCTGCAGTGAGTGATTCACCTCCTGACTCCCCAAAGCCTTTCCACCATCCAGAAGGCACAAGTCAGGAGTGTGATGGAATACTCTCCACCTGCCTGGATGAGTGCAGCTCCAACAACACTCAAGAAGCTCGACACCACCCAGAACAAAGCAGCCCGCTTGATTGGCACCCCATCCACCACCCTAAACATTCACTCCCTTCACCACCGGCGCACCTTGGCTGCAGTGTGTACCATCTACAGGATGCACTGCAGCAACTCGCCAATGCTTCTTCGACAGCACCTCCCAATCCCACGACCTCTACCACCTAGAAGGACAAGGGCAGCAGGCACATGGGAACAACACCACCTTCACGTTCCCCTCCAAGTCACACACCATCCCGACTTGGAAATATATCACTGTTCCTTCATCGTCGCTGGGTCAAAATCCTGGAACTCCCTTCCTAACAGCACTGTGGGAGAACCTTCACCACACAGACTGCAGCGGTTCAAGAAGATGGCTCACCACCACCTTCTCAAGGGCAATTAGGGATGGGCAATAAATGCTGGCCTTGCCAGTGACGCCCACATCCCATGAACGAATTTTAAAAAAATAAAATCTCTTTGTGATTAAAATGCTGGAGTCCTAATGTGTGTAATTATTATGCTGTTGTCTGGAGACTTGAAGATTTCTGGAAGTCTTGTCTCTAATAGTCCTTTTGATGTGTCAGAAATGATTACTCCAGAGTACAATTTAACAAACTTGATAGCACTCTCTCTTTCACTTTGCTAATTATATGTAACAAAGCAAATGTTCCCGGAATATAAAAGTTTTTTTTTTGCATTGCTTCTTTTGAAAATGAATAGCTTGAACAGTAAACATTTACCTTTTTAAAAGGTAATAATTCTGTAATTATACAGGTCCCGTTTCTTTCAGTCGGTGGAGATATCGGGGTTCGCACCGTCCAGTATCGTGGTACAAGCGATATGAGTGGGGAATATGTCATTGAAGATGTAAAGGGAGAGGATGGCAACTATTTCCGGCATCTCATTTTCCTCAGTAACGTCAATGTGGTTCAGTCAGAGACCAAGCTATTACACAGCACCTCAAAGTCAGGTATTGTTTCAAAGTTTAGCTGTGGCTCGATTAAAAATACTAGTGCAGTGTTTCTGAGCAATTGAAAAACTGATAGTTGCACAAATACATGGAACGATGGATACCAGATAGTGACTGGCACTGCAATCTTATCGAGGGTCTTGGATAACCTCTCGCTGGAAGACATTTTTATGTTTACTGTGTCAATTGCTCGAGTGTGTGTTAAGCCTAGTTGTGTGCCAACAGCAAGCGTCCAATTGGTTCACAAACTGAATGCATGATGGATAATATGTTTTTGATGCTGTTGCTATAAGTTTGCTGCTCTGTAATCTTTCCTTGATTTAATGTCTGTGTATTTTCTGTGTGCTGATGTAGTGCATTATATTTACTGTAAATCTTCATCTAATTCTACATAAAGCCATGAATATTTGGGGGAGAAATGGTATTTTTAGATGCATTTTAATATCTGCTTATAATATATCCTATCCCCAAAACCACACTTTGGTTATTTTTGCCTTAAAAAACTCCATCGTACTTCTAAATTTATGGTATGTTATGTAGCTAATTCACATCCCTCTTTGCTTGATTATCTTTTGTTGCTTAGGGAGCGCAATGCAATTGACTGCTGATAAACACATAACCCCACTTGTTCTGCACATATAATGCAAAACATTGATCAGGAATTCTATAAACCATACATAAAATTGCTAAAATGGTTGTGAGGGGTGGAGGGGGTTTCACAGGAGTTGCCTGATTTTTGAACTTTTTTTTTCTCTCCTCCCTGTTTGCGGGGGGAAATGCCAGGATTTTTCTCTCGTGACTAAAACCAGAAGTTTGCCCTGCGTTGAATAGCTGGTGTCGGCCTGTAGCATATCACTCGACAGGATAGCATGTAGAAGTACCAATGCACCCCTGCCCAGCCCCCCCCCACCCAAGCATTGGTTTCTCATTTTAATGATGTATAATAACCCACAAGCAGAATCTTGAGTTCAATTTAATTTTCAGAGCACTGACCTTTTCTTTTGTTTGTCCCGAAACAGTTTCATCGCAAAAAAAGAAAAAGAAAGACAAGGGGAGACGGCGGCCATGCTCAGAAGCTGAGAAGCCTTCAAATCCCGAAACTGCTCAGGCTGTCGATAAAAGCTACCTCTGCTGCGATCATCATCGAGCCATGATAGCTGGCTTGGTTCTCCTCAGTAAAAATGGTGGTTTGCTTCCGGGTAAGGAGCAAAAATAAAGGGGTAGGCTATGATGTACAACAACTTGCATTTATATAGTGCCTTTAAAGTAGTACAAACGTCCCAAGTCACTTCACAGGAGTGTAATCAGACAAAAATTGACACCGAGCCAAAGGAAGAGATGTCAAGACAGGTGACCAAAAGCTTGGTCAAAGAGATAGGATTTAAGGAGGGTCTTAATGGAGGAGAGAGTGGTAGAGAAGTTTAGGGAGGGAGTTCCAGAGCTTAGGGCCGAGATGACTGAAGGCACGGTCGCTAATGGTGAGGGGGCAGGAGGTGGAAGGGAGTGGGGCCAGAGTTGGAGGAACGCAGAGCTCTCTGCTTGTAGGGCTGGAGACTGTTAGAGGTAGGGAGGGGTGAGGTCGTGGAGGGAAATGAACACAAGGATGAGAATTTTAAAATCGAGGCATTGCTGGACCGGGAGCCAATGTAGGTCGAGTGATTTGTAATTATACTCCGTTTTTTAGATGAACATGTGAAGTGTTTGGCTTCAGACTTTTTTTTAAAAAAAGTTCTGCAATCCAAAAGTCCCAAGATGCTATTTTTCTCCTTCAATAGCAAGAAGGAATTGGTTGAAAAGGCAGGTATCTTCATGTGAGTAAATGGATTTGAAACTGACATTTTATCATTCACATTTGCAGCTAAATTTCAAATCTGAAACCTGGTTGATTTGGAGAGTTTTTTTTTCCTAAGGGAGGTAGATGGAGAAACCAAAATTAGTCGGAAAGAAATTAACATGTACATTTCCCATTTTGTTGACGACATTACATTTCAGGATGCATACTAGTTTTTAAAAAAAAATTCTGTGTGCATCCCTGAATTGTTAGTTTTATAATGTGGACTCTTACAGCGTTATCCTTTGTGCACATGGTGAGGTGATATCCTGAAACTTCGCTACTTTGAAAGGTCGCACTTTAAATTGCTGAGCAGCAAAGGGAGTGAGTGTGGGTATTTTGTTTTATAATCGAAAAAGGGGAGGGGAAAATGCATGAGTGACATTGCTGAATGTTATTTGCTGCCAAATTGTTGCAGTGGTTTCGATTGTAGCGAGGATGGAATGTTCTTTCTGAAAAGCTTTTCCTCTCTTCCTGTAATGTTCAGTGGTGTAGTGGTTATGTTACTGGACTAATAATCCAGAAAGCGTGAGCTACCATTGAGAATTTGAATTCAGTTTTCAAAAAATAAATAATCCTGGCAATAAAAGGCTGGTATCTGTTAAAAGTGACCATGAAGCTGTTAGATTGTTATAAAAACCCAACTAATGTCCATAAGGGGAGGAAACCTGCTGTCCTTACCCGGTCAGGTCTATACGTGACTCCAGTCCTGCACCAACGTGGCTGACTCTTAACTGCCCTCTGTGAAGTGGCCTAGCGAGCCGCTCAGTTGTGTCACCACCTACTCTGGGCAACTGGGGATGGGCAATAAATGCCGGCCTTGCCAGCGATGGATGCCCACGTCCCGAGAATGGATTATGTATTAAAAAAAAATGTTCTGGTAGTTTCCAGAGGTAATGACACGACAGTTTTCTCAAGAACACGATGAAAATGGATATATAGTTGTCTTTTTCCAGTGATACTACAATGCAGCTCCAGAGTGAAAGGAAGAGCCTTTCAGATAACGGTGAAAGAACGTTCCATCCTAGCTACAATCTATAACCACTGCAACAATTTGGCAGCAAATAATATTTCAGGTCATTGGTAAAGTGAGCGAAGTAAATGTGCACCTTACATCTGGCAGGGTGGCTGCTGTGCGTGTAGTTCCACTGTTTTCAAAAGAGGTTGCTTCATTTTATGAATGAAATAGAAGTACTTTAACTAACTGATTACAGGCGTTCCCTATCAATCGGGTGTTCTGTAAAGATTGCGACCCTGTCAATTATTTAGGAATTCCGGGCAGAACTTGAAAATACCAGATGCAGTAAGATTCTAATCATGCTGTCTGTCCTTCATCCCAAACCCATCACAGTAAACCCATTCTGTAATTTCAGTATACTTCCCAGATTTGTTTTAACATAACTAATTTTAACATCACGTTTTAAATGCCCACAAAGATGATCTAATTGAATGGCGCAGCAGGTTCGAGAGGCTGAATGGCCTTCTCCTGTTTGTACAAATCAGTTCCACTTAAAGGAAATTGTAATCGCAAAAAACTGGTGATTTTCAGTCTGCTGCAATTGCTTTTGTTCTGGTTAACAAGAGAATTCTATCTATGTATGTCACTTATCTTTGTTTTTCTCACTCCTTTTTTCCCTTCCCTTTCCTGTGAGCATTGGCTCCATGCTAGAGATTAGAGCTCCAAGGTACCGGTTGCCTCTGGTACATTGCCCAGGTGGCCGTTATTTATGTTTCAGCCTTGATGAGTGTCAGTGAGCTGTTCAACTGTGGGGGCATCACAGCCAACCATGATTGTGTTTTTATCCTCTCGCCCAACCCAGCAGTACTGTGGTCAATTGTAGGCAGCACCCCAACTGTCCCTGTCCTCGCTAACATTTAAATTTAAATTCAAAATAGATGTCTTCAACTCCCTTCATGGTCTTGCCACGTCCCATTCTATCTCTGCAACTTTCTCCATTCCTATATCGCCCTCCTGCCACACTCCATTTCTCTGACCATTGGTCTTTTGTGCACTCTTTCACCAACCCCCTTTCGCAGCAGAGCCTTCAACTCACTGGAATTTCCTTCTCTCGATTTCTTGTTCCTCCTTTTAAAAACCTTCAACCAAGTTTTTGGTTGCTCTTTCCTGACTTTGGATCGTTATTTTCCTTACACCCTATCTGTGAAGTGCCTTTTACATTAAAGGCATCATATAAATGTGAGTTGTGGTGCCCAGTTTGTATGTATTGAAGAGTGAAATGCAAAATGAGCAATTTCCAGTTTGAGTGAGATGTTGCAGATCTTCATTCAAATGTGCTACCTGATTGCATAAAGCTGTATGGGTGACCAATCTTTGCTTTTCTCGTATACCCTTTAGACACTCCGTTTTCTCTGCTGGTGGTTGGTCTCGGTGGTGGCAGCCTTCCGTTATTTATTCATGACTACTTCTCACAATCGACTGTTTACGCTATTGAAATTGACCCCGTGGTGTTGGAGATGGCGACCAAGTGGTTTGAATTTTCCCAGGACGATCGAATGAAGGTGATTCTGGCAGATGGGCTGAACTATATCAGTACACTCGCAGACAGTGGTAAGAAACCTAGACTATCAACATTTGTAAGATCACATTTACTCCCTTCCCCAATGGTTTCACCCTTATCCCTCCTCTCCTTACTAATGAGTCTAATTTTCTGGATTTGTCCAGTAGCCATTGTTGTATTAAAAAAAACGCGCACACGATACAGTTCAGCACTATCCGATCATCTTGGGTTAGGATGGCATCCTTTAATACCACGTGGCTAAGTGCAGTCATTTTGTTTATTTTGCTGTTAGGAATTGTGTTATCCCTGGGGTCGAATTGATGATTTGGTTGCTGGAGAGATCAACTGAATCCCTTCTGCGGTTCCTAAGATTTTGACAAAGTCTAACCTGTTCCTCATGGGAACATTTGCTTTAGCATTAAACATTCGCCTCTGCCCTTTCCATGCTGCCTCTTCGCTCCTGCCATAATTTCTGTTTTAACTTTTCTTACTTAACATTTGCTTATTCTGATTTATTTGATAGTCTGTAGCTCTCTGAGGGTATTAAAATCATTGACCCAATCATCCTTTGATCTCTGCCTAGTTTTTTAACAGCACAATCCTTGTCAAACCCATCTGCATTTACTGTTATCTTTGTAAACTTGTTCTATCTTGTATAGAATCATAGGTTACAGCGTGGAAGGGGGTCATTTGGCCCATCGAGTCTGTGCTGGCTCTATGCAAGAGCAATCCAGCTAGTTCCACTCCCCTGTCTTTTCCCCATACCCCTGCAAAGTTTTTCCTTTCAAGTACTTATCCAGTTCCCTTTTGAAGGCCATGATTGAATCTGCCTCCACCACCTCCTCGGGCAGTGCATTCCAGATCCTAACCACTCGCTGTGTAAAAAGGTTTTTCCTCATGTCACCTTTGGTTCTTTTGCCATTCACCTTAAATCTATGTCCTCTGGTTCTTGACCCTTTTGCTAATTGGAACAGTTGCTCTCTATCTACTCTGTCTAGACCCTTCATGATTTTGAATACCTCTATCAAATCTCCTCGCAACCGTCTCTGTTCCAAGGAAAACAACTCCAGCTTCACCAGTCTATCCACGTAACGAAAGTCCTTCATCCCTGGAATCATTCTAGTAAATCTTTTCTGCAGCCTCTCTAAGGCCTTCACATCTTTCCTAAAGTGTGATGCCCAGAATTGGACACAATACTCCAGTTGTGGTCGAACCAGTGTTTTATAAAGATTCATCACGACTTTCTTGCTTTTGTACTCTATGCCTCTATAAAGCCCAGGATTCCGTATGCTTTCTTAACTGCTTTCTCAGTCTGCCCTGGCACCTTCAATGATTTGTGGACATATGCCCCCGGATCTCTCTGTTCCTGTGCCCTCTAGTTTATACTGCCTCTCCTCATTCTTCCTACCGAAATGATCACTTTGCATTTTTCTGCATTAAATTTCATCTGCCACGTTTCCGCCCATTTCACCAGCCTGTCTATATCCTCTTGAAGTCTGATCACTGTTCTCCTCACTGCTCACTACACTACACTTCCAAGTTTTGTGTCATCTGCAAACTTGGAAATTGTGCACTGCACACCCAAGTCCAAGTCATTAATATATATATAAAAAAAAAACAGTGGTCCTAGTATCGACCGTTGGGCACGTCCCACCAGTCTGAAAAAACAACTGTTCACCCATACTCTCTGCTTCCTGTTACTTAGCCAATTTTGTATCCATGCTGGGTGTAGAATGGGCACCTGGTTGTTCCTCGAGCCGGCGCAGACACGATGGGCCGAATGGCCCCCTTCTGTGCTGTTACTTTTCTATGGTTCTACTGCCCCCTTTATTCCATGGACTTCAATCTTGATGACAATAATGCAGCACTTTATCAAACACCTTTTGAAAGTCTATATACACCACATCAACTGCATTGCCCTCATCTACCCTCTCTGTTACCGCATCAAAAAACTCTTTCAGGTTAGTTAAACACGATTTGCCTTTAACAAATCCATGCTGGCTTTCCCTAATCAATCCACACTTGTCCAAATGATAATTCTGTCCCGGATTACCGTTTCTAAAAGTTTCCCCCCACTGAGGTTAAACTGACTGGCCTATAGTTGCTGGGTTTATCCTTACACCCTTTTTTGAACAACGGTGTAACATTTGCAATTCTCCAGTCCTCTGGCACCACCCCTGTATCTAAGGATGTTTGGAAGATTATGGCCAGTACCTCAGCAATTTCCACCCTTCTTCCCTCAGCAACCTAGGATGCATCCCATTTCGACCAGTGATTTATCTACTTTAAACACAGCCAGCCTTTCTAGTACCTCCTTTATCAATTTTTAGCCCATCCAGTATCTCAACTATATCTTCCTTTACTGAGACTCTGGCAGCATCATCTTCCTTGGTAAAGACAGATGCAAAGTACTCATTTAGGACCTCAGCCATCCCTCCTGTCTCCATGAGACCATCTCCTTTTTGGTTCCTGATCGGCTCCACCCCTCCTTATTATCTGTTTACTGTTTACATACCTATAGGACTTTTGGATTCCCTTTTATGTTGGCCGGAAGTCTATTCTCATACTCTCTCTTTGCCCCTCTTATTTTCTTTTTCACTTCCCCTCTGAACTTTCTATATTCAGCCTGGTTCTCATTTGTGTTATCAACCTGACATCTGTCGTACGCTCTCGTTTTCTACTTCATCTTACTCACTATCTCTTTTGTCATCTAGGGAGCTCTGGCTTTAGTTGCCCTACCTTTCTTCCGCATGGGAATGTACCTAGACTGTACCTGAACCAACTCTTCCTTAAAAGCCGTCCATTGTTCAATTACAGTTTTGCCTGGCAATCTTTGATTCCAATCTACCCAGGCCCTATCTGTTCTCATCCCACTGAAATTGGCCCTCCTCCAATTGAGTATTTTTACTTTTTGAGTGGTCCGTGTCCTTTTCCATAGCTATTCTAAACCTTTTGATACTATGATCGCTGCTCCCTAAATGTTCCCCCACTGACACTTGCTCCACTTGGCCCGCCTCATTCCCCAGAACCATGTCCAGCAATGCCTCCTTCCTCGTTGGGCTGGAAATGTACTGGTCAAGAAAGTTCTCCTGAACACACTTCAAAAATTCCTCCCCCCTCCTTTTGCCCCTTATTTTATTACTATCCCAGTCTATATTAGGGTAGTTGAAGTCCTCTGTTATCAGAACTCTATGGCCTTTGCAGCTCTCTGTAATTTCCCTGCAAATTTGCTCCTCTATCTCTTTCCCACTAGTTGGTGGCCTATGGAATACACCCAGTGGTGTAATGGCACCTCTCTTGTTTCTTAACTCTAACCAAATAGATTCTGTCCTTGACCCTCCTGGTCATCCCCTCTCTCCAGCACTGCAATATTCTCCTTAATATTGCCACCCCCCTCCTTTCTTCCCTTCCCTATCTTTCCTGAACACCTTGTATCCAGGAATATTTAGTAACCAATCCTGCCCTTTTTTGAGCCAGATCTCTGTTATCGCCACAACATCGTTTTCACATGTGGTTAATTGCGCCTGCAGCTCTCCAACCTTCATTATGCTTTGTGCATTTACACACATGCACTGCAAACCTATTTTAGACTTTCTTGTGCTCTTAGTCTGTTCCCATGCACTACCATATTATTTTTTGCTCCAGTGCTATTCTTTCTCTCCCAATCCTTTCTGCACCTTGTTTCTCCTTTCCAATGCTACATCCTGGTGCCCATCCCCCTGCCACATTAGTTTAGTATCCTAGGTAATAGAGACTGTTTTTACCTGATCTGTGTTGCATCCATTTTATTCCATTTAGTGATTACTCCATTTGCAGTGTGATCAATTCATTTTGCATTTTTTAAAATTCCATCCTATTTTTCTTTGGTTGAAGATCCTTATTGGAGGGAGTGGGCAGATAGTGGACTGAATGCTCCTGCTTTTTGCTGTCTTCCTTTTCAGATGTTCAGATTGGCAAGTGATCATTCTCCATCCTGGGTAAAACTTTTTTCTAGGCCAAAGACATATTTACAAGGTCCAGGGTCAATCACGTAATGTCAGCTCTACTTTTACCTGCATTTCAACCGAAAGTTAATTCTTTCTCACTATCTATGGAGATTGCCTTATTTACCACTGAGTAGTGAAGTCTACTAATTAGCAAAATTTACTTTTATTTAAACTAATCTTTTTATATCTGTCATAATTTCCTAAATGATGGGATGAAAACCATTGCCAATTTCTGATCTTGCAAAGCCCATCATTTCATTGTCTTATTCAAATCTTCAGCTGTTTTAAGTTCAGCTCCTCCATTGTCAACCTGTGCCAAACTTACCTTTCTCCAGTCATCTGTATCAGCAAATCTAGGATATAAATGGGACTTAACTAGGCTTGGTACTGTCACATTTTCACTAAAAGAAAATATTAGCACTCATTATAGTTTTCCCTTCCTCTTCTGTGCAGTTCAGTACTAAGTATGTACCAAAAGTCAAACCACAAATGATTAACCTAGCTGAGTGAGTTCAAATTTTAATCCTACACTTTCTAAATTAACTTTAACACTCTCCAGCAGCACCCTATCTCTTTGACGTTTAATTGTTACTTTCCCACCTCTAACCTACAAGTTTCATTTTAAACTTCTGATGCTTTGAGCAATAAAACCAATAGTTTTGATTTTTCTGATGTACAATTTCACACTTACTGTTCTCCATTAATCCAAATCCTGCAGCCATTGTGATGAGTTCAAACAGAAAAAAATTGATTAAAATCTTTGTTTCTTTAATTGCTACAGGGAGTGGCTCCTATGATGTCATTATGTTTGATGTCGATAGCAAAGACACCACCCTGGGAATGAGCTGTCCTCCTCCAGCTTTCGTAGACAATGTGTTTCTACAGAAAGTACGAAATGTTTTGGCACCCCAAGGTGATTGATCTTTTCCTTTTGAATTACTTTGTAACTCAGATTTACAAATCAATCGTTCTTGTACTCCAGTATACGTTGTGTGCATTTTTGGCAGAAAAAAGTCACGTCGTACATACGAAAAGTCAGTGCCTTTTATGTGAAGTTTTATTTGTGAACATCGTGCATTTGTGCAAGGTTTTGTTGTCTGGCTTAAAGTCGCAATGCAATCTATGTGTTTAAATTTTTTGGTGATATGGATTAAGATTCTGAACACCCAACGTATCTGCTCTGGTTTCTACACACTGAGATAATATGCCGGTATTTGCTTGTATCAGCCTTGGCTCATTGGTAGCACGCTCACCTCTGAGTCAGAAGGTCATGCATTCAAGCTTCACTCGGACATGAGCATGTAACCTCGGCCAACTCTCTTCAGTGCATTACTGAGGGAGTGCTGTATTGTCGGACATACAGTCTTTCACATGAGACGTTACACCAAGGGTTTGCCGCCATGGGTGGATATACAAGATCCCATGGCATTATTTGAATAAGAGCAGGGGTGTCCTGGCTAACAATTATCCATTAAACAACATCACTTAAGCTGATTATCTGTCCATATAGCTCATTGCTGTTTGTGGGATCTTGCTTTGCGCTGCCATATTTATATACAGAACAACAGTAACTACAGTTGAAAAGTACTTAATTGGCTGTGAATCATTTTGGGACATCCTGACTATGTGAAAGGCACTAACTAAATACAAGTTTCTTTTCTTTCTATTAAAGCATCTTTTATATCTATATTCATTTTGCCCTTGGTTTCCCTGTTGCACGTGCCACTGGGGAATGGGAGGACAGGAGACCTGTTCTCCAGCAGTTCCTAATAGTTGTCCGCAGCTGGTGCTCTCCCTCTGATTTTCTTTCCCTCGTTTTGTGGGAAAGAGCATGCTATGAACTCAGTACCTTTCTATAGTATCAGAGCTAAGGTTGACCATTCTATAGTACAACATATTGATCCTGTAAGCCCCAACAAAGTAACAGATGACATCCTCGGTGATTGTGACCATGGTGCATTATCTCTCCTTGACCTTTCTGGAACCTTTGACACTGTGGACCACACCTTCCTCCAATGCCTTTCCCCCATTATTCAGCTCAGTGGGACTACCCTTGTTTGGTTCCACTCTTACCTATCGAATTGTAGCCAGAGCACCTCCAGCAATGGCTTCTCTTCCCACCCCCGCACAGTTGCCTCAGTCTCCAAGGATCGATCCATGGCCCCGTCCTCTTCCTCATCTACATGCTGTCCCTTGGCGACACCATCTGCAAACATCGGGTCAGCTTCCACATGTACACTGATGACATCCAACTCCACCTCTCTTGAACCCTGCATTGCTCCTGTATTGTCAGTCTGCTTGTCCAACATCCAGTCCTGGATGAGCTGCAATTTACTCCAGATAATCATTGGAAAGATCGAAGCCATAGCCTTCGGCCTCCACCATAAAATCTATGTCTTGCCACCAATTCCATTCCCCATCCTGGTACCGGCTCCCGGTCCCCTGACGGTTCATATTTAAAATTCTCATCCCCGCATTTAATTCCGTCCCCAATTTCTGTAACCTCCTCCAGCTCTATGCCTCACCCCCGAACACTCTGTTCCTCTGACTATCTGGTCTCTTGCACATCCCACCCCACCCCCTCCCTTTGGCTCACCACTAGCAGCGATGCCTTCAGACACCTGGGCCCCAAGCTCTAGAATTCCCTCCATAAACCCCTACACCTCTTCACATCCCTCTCCTCCTTTAAGAACCTACCTCTTTGCTCAAGTTTTTGATCACCCTTCCTTGTATCTCCTTTGGCTTGGAGTGCATTTATTTTTGATTAGTCTTCTGAACGCTTTGGGATGTTTTCCTATGTTGAAGGTGCTATATAAGTGCAAGTTGTTGCTGCTCAACTATGAAACCTATGCCTTGGTTACTTGTATGAGTATACAGAACTGATTTTCAAAAACTGAGCTTGTTTAATGTAATTACATTGCTTTTATATGAAGCTTCAGTCAGATTATTGGGTTTATGAAAGTTACTACAGGAAGGATTTTCACATGTTTTGGGGGAAAAAAACATTTGAAGTTTATATGTATAAGATGATTTCATAAATTACTTTACAAATCACTGCATTAGGTTTGTTTGGTTGCTTTAATATATTTAAATTTGTATAAAGTGATCACCATAAAAAAATCTTTGAATCATTTAATACTGTAGAAAATTTGCCTACTTTCCCAGTGGTTTTTAAACCTGGATGAATAGTCAGACAAAAAGTCCTCACTCAGTAGTTTCGTTAATCAAGTGATTATTTAATATAATTCTCACAGCATGAAGCAAAATCAAGCAATGCATGCTATCGTACTCTACGCTTAAACAAGCAGCAAGCAAATCAAGTAGTACATATCACCTTTAAAACCAAGGATTCCTGCTTCAAGGCCCATTGATCAAGCCTTTCGGAGCTTTTGAAATCTTGTTGATGGACGTCCCTCCTGTAGGTCAGTTTCGTTGGGCTTCCACCTGACTGCAGGACCAATGTCTTCATTTTATATTATTTTTGCCCTTTGGTGTGTAAGCAAAAGCCAGGGGATGTTCCATTTTGGCCAATCACCCACTGTTGCAAGGCATTGGATCATGACTCGGCCTCAATGATTGACAGTTATCTTGCTTAAGACGAAATGCATGGCCTCATGTTTTACAGACACCATGGAATGTGGTGGGGGCCCCCATTATCAGTGTTGCCATGATGACCTGTCTCTTTCTCATGTCTTTGCGTGGCTTTGCAATGGCTGCTTCAGTAGGTTTTCAGCTATTTTATCTGATATCAGTTCTGCAGAATGTGACTCCCTAGTCTCCCATGATACTCCCCTTTCTCATCAATCGTGTCTTGCAAACTAAAGAAACCTCTGCATGTTTTAAATCTGTTCTGTTCAAATGTTCCAAAGGGGCAACGTAAACCCTTTCCTTAATCCAGGTATATTGTCTAAAGGTCCAATAGGCTTTAAATTCACAGTCCTCAAGGGGTTTTAACCCCTTGCCTTACAATGTTTTATTAATGTCATTAATTGAATAATAGCAGCCTGCCTTTCAGCATTACTGCAGCACATTGGCAAAGATCTCTATTAATATCTTTAAACCCTTCTAAGATTTATTTATGCTAAGCAATGTCTCACTCTCCTGGTCTTGGATGACCAGAGGAAAGTCTTCAGAAGTACAGGTAAAATCCTTTCAAGCCATTCCTGTGCATCTCCAACAGGCAGTTTAAAGCAGCATTTGCAGAGATTTGGGATCAGGTCGACTGCCTAGCTGCTGGTTAGGGAGTGATGCTTTCCACAAGGGAACTTAAAGGGAGGGGAAAAGAACTTTTTTTTGAGGGGGAGGGCAGGGCGGGGTGGGGGCTAGAAGAGAGAGTGTGCTATTAGGTTCAGATTGAGGTGCATTTTCAAAGAGAACTTTATTTTGCATCTGGCCTGTGCTATACTTGTTACATAACTTCCCTGAAAGTATGTGATATGTCAAACTTGAAGTAGTTACTTCTCCGCATGCACCTTGATTAGTCACCTTGATGAATTTGACAACTTAAAATAAAATTAAAAAATTTCAGTCAAACAGAAATAGAATTTGTGTGTGTTTTAATACACATTAATTTTCAATGTTTCAGGACTCTTCATTCTGAACCTGGTCTGCAGAGACTGTACACTGAAAGAGAAGGTCATGGTAGCAATCAAAGAAGTATTCCCACTTATTTACCTCCAGAAGATTGAGGGCGAGGTAAATGAAATTTTGTACTGCCAGTTGACCACGGAACTTAAAGCTGGATCGAAAGACCTTCTTGAGGCAGGTCAGATACTGGAAAATGCTTTGAAGAAACCTGGCAGACAGTGGGACCAAACCTATCACCTTGTAGAAATGTTAAAGAAAGTTACAATTGTGTGAAAATTCCTACACCTCTGGACTAGATGTGTGTATGATGACGTTTCTGTTTATTATTTGCAGTGACTATTGTTGCCATTCACTGAGAATATGGACTCTTATCTTTCCAGTGTTCAGCACTATGTTCTTAAACAAACAAAATGGGTGTGCCTTAACATATACATTCCAGGTATATGTGCAGTGCTGTGAAAGACTAAAATTCTGCTTGACATCAAACCATTTTCTCCAATGTTCCTTTTTATATGGTACATATGAGAGATTGGCAGAAAAAAGAAAAAGAATTGTCCATTCACTTTGCAATGGAATGTGCTTGAGATGAGTGATGCTTTGTATCCAATACATTGTTATACTCCAATTCTTCTGTAGCAGCAGGAATCTGGGTAGAAGTGATGTTACAGCTGTCTTGATGATTTATTGGGTATATGTGGTGCTTGGTGCATACCGAGCCACACAGACCAGGAAGTCCAGGCTCAATGCCCAGTTAGCTGATCTTTTCTTCAGTAGCAGTTGGGATGGTACAATTGGCCTGAAATGGTTATGGTAAAATGAATCATACTTTAGGATGTGTATGTACTGTAAATATCTTCTTTTTTGTATTTAAAATACAAGACTGAAATTAGTATTCAGAAACTTCTAATATCTGGCTTTTACAAACTTTTATTTCTTGTAGATTTACTTAACACACCAGTAGACCTTCTGACATCCCCTCCTCCCTCCTTAATACAATGGTGATGGGCTCAGTGATCATTTTACCAATCCACAGTAGAATTTAGAATAGCTGCTAAATTTGTAGTTTTCTTTTGGTTCAAATCAATACTGTAAGTTAGTTTTAGTATTCTTTTGGGGAATTGGAATTAAATTTATGGTGAATGGTTTTATTTATTAGGTAGTAGGAGATGTCTCCAGGTTTTTCCAATTACACCACCGGTGATAAGCTTTTGTTTCAGGAGGAATTGATTTTTGGTTTATTTTGTTCTCTATTCTATATAAATTACCATTGTGAAAATATGTAATTTGAGCATAAGCTTTGTTTTATATTTTTGTGCAACAGTTTGCATCGTCATTTAAGTAAGTGTTCTGATAATGACAGGATTGTTTAAAATGGTGATCTTTCGTTGATAAAATCAATCTTTCCTGTGATATTGTAGGGTGACTGAGTGTTGAATAAACGTACGTCTTTGAGGTCATGGGGGGATCAGGGGTGGGGGGAGTTGGGCGAGAGTGACCGGAAGCACTCTGCATAACTAAATGTATTCCCTTAGAAGATTTTACTTCAAGATTGCTCGAGTGTAAGGTAATGTATCTTACTGGTGCACTACAGTGTCTGATTGCAGATCAATTCTGATGTATCACTTTTAAGTAAGTATAAAATTCCATGTGTAGCTGTTTATAATGCAGCAAAAGGTGCAGGAACTGCACCGATGGCTCATGCAAACTTATGATACTTGAATGACAGCAATGTGATAAAATGTAGTGTTTTGTTCATGACATTTTTTTATGTTCAACCTTTTTATTAGGGTAACTTTTGGGGTTAAAATCAGGTTCACTTATAAAGAATAACTGCCCAGGAAACACTGACCTAGGCTTTCCCTTTTTGGGGGGTGACTCTGGCGGAGTGTGACGACCGCCTAACCTGGAGATACCTCCCTGATTCTAAGTGTTTTACCCATTTGCCACATTTTATGCTGCCAGGACTGGGAAAGGGATGGAGGCTGGGACACAGCAAAGTACTGCCTGAGACACAGCAAAGCACTGCCCTGCACACATTTCTGGCCCGCCCGCCCGCCCCGGATCTGCTAGAATACTAGTGCGATGGGACCTGAAAGCCTAAGCCAATATGTCTGTTGCAGATGGCTGGGAGAGATTGGTATGCAAGTGGCCTAAATTTCCTTCCTGTTTACCTATTTGCCTTGTTCTGTGGGGTCAAAGGGGAACTGTTGCTACTAGGTGATGACTGGACTGTTCCAGCAGCTGTTTGGTGGACAGTGGTCTACCCTGGCTTTTTGGTTAGGTGCTGTTACTAATTTTGGATCTGCCTTTAGATATTGTCTTGGTTCAGCGTTACTGGTCTCATGATTATGAATTTACTTTCACTACCCAATATCCAGATAGCGCAATATCTTCTCCAATCTTCTGGAAGACAGATTGATTAACGCTTTAGTAAGACAATGCTCGATACGAATCATTTAAGTTGTTTTATTTTAGTCAGTAATGAATAGAGTAACAGTTATAGCAGGTCTCATCTAATACAACTTAGCTTCAGTCACTCATAAACAAGAAAAATAATAAAAATATTGGGCTTAAAAAAATATTTTTCTTGGACAGCCCTTTTCTGTGAAACCTGATCAGCTATTTAAGGCTAGGCTGACTTTTTTAATGGCCTCTTTCCCTGCCTCAATGGCAGCCTTTGTTGGAACTGACCCCGAATATGTGTTTCACTCTTTTGTTCCTGTGTCATAGGAACAGGAGTAGACCATTCAGACCCCCAAGCCTGTTCAACCATTCAATTAGCTGATCATGGCTGATCTTTACCTGAGCTCCATTTACCCACCTTTGATCCATATCCCTTGATATCCTTACCTAATAATAAAAAAAATCAAATTTGTCCAGAGGAAGTGAGAGCTTGGCCCCTCCCCTGGCCAGGGATTGGTCAGTGGAGTTGCCAACTAAATTGGTTACAGCCCACCCCTCCAGATATTGGGCATATAAAGGCATGCTGTGGCTTGTGGGCAGCAAGGGCTCACTTACAGGAGTGGTCTTTGGTGCTGAGGGAGAGGAATGTACTTGAAGTAAAAGAACTAGAAGTATTTTTTTTTCCTGTTTGCAGATAGTGATTGTTGACTGTCTTCCTTCCAAGATTCACTTAGACACGTTTCGAGTAAGTACAAGACACTTGGTGAAATATACGGAACAGACTTTATTGATATACAGTACAGGTCATCAGTCTAGATCGTATTCAGGAGTAGCAATGAATCCCTCTCCCTTTTGGAGCTCTCCCAACTAACTCTGGAAAGACCCCCTCAGTTTACCCACTTAAAAGGTATATTTCACAGGTAAGACTTCATGATTGATCTGTTCTTGGATTCTTTCAAAAACAACTTCTTTATATAGTCTTAATTGAGTACATTCCATAAACAAGACTCCTGACCAACTGTTCTTGAAACCTTTCAAGAACAGTTTATTGACAGATTTACTATTGACAGATGTTAGTAAACATCAACTGTATACCTCTACCTATGTTTATTACACTAGTCCTTAGAGTTATACATTGATCACTCATGGTCAATGTCATCCCAAACACTATCTCTGTGCAAGCATCTCTTGTAGATTGTTATCAGACCTTTGAAGCAGGCCATGGTCTCTTCCAGTTCTCTTCTAGTTTCCTGTTTTATCTTAGAAAGCCTGTTCCTTTCATGACCATTTGTAGTTATACAGGTTAGTTCAATGACTAACCCTTAACTCTCCAACATGTCCAACAGTGATCAAGGTCAATAGTGGTGCCTGCTTGTTGCTGATGTAACATTTAACATTTATGGTTTTGACTTTTGAATATTAAAATTTCATTAACTTTGAAGATAAACTATTGAAATGAATTGAAACATAAAACTGATGATAGATATTGGTTAACTGGAGTGCCTTTTCTTGAAGAAAAAAAAATTCCAGCGTTATAAGATTTGCTTATGAATTTCTTACAAAACATATTACATAGAATGAAAACATTCCCAGCATCTCTAGTCTCTCCCCCAACTGAAACCCCTCATTTCTGGTACTGTTCTAGTAAATTTTTATATTAATTTAATATTCATGAACCCTCATTCCAAATACAACTGGTTTAGCCTCCTATTTGGTGTCTAGATGCAGTAGAGTGGAGAATGCAATACTCAAATTGCATGTGTGGCAGCTGACTGGGAAACTGGCTCAGGCTACAGGCAATTAGCGACCAGGAATGTTGCCAATAAATAGGAGCTGGCTGAAGATGGAGCTATTGAATATGTCACCTGAACAGGTCATTTCAAGCCAGGAATACCATATGGCAGGTCTTCTACAGGATGCTTTCTAACGAGAAAACATTGCAGAGGAAGCGTTCGTTGTTTTTAACGACTATTACAGGCGAGGACTTTTGGATTAAAAGCCCGCAGACTATTCTCTTTTTTGAATTTTTTTTATTTTGTCAGTGCAAGGTACCCGTATTCTCCAAGGTACTTTACTGTGATACAACACTACCTTTTTAAAATAAGCTCTGTAGCAACCAGTGCTGCCGTCCTCTTAATTATTTCTCCTGTGTCAGAAAAAGTACTGAAAGCTTCCAGAGAGTAATATATACTTGGGAGTAATTATAAAGTATCCAGCTCATTGAAGGGCTCATTGAAGGGCTCATAAGGGAGCATTAACTGAGATTGCAATTTCATATCCTCTCGGCATTTTATTTAAACAGTAAAAATAAATGTTGTTTTAAGATTAATGCAACATGTCCTCAATTTCAAAGCTAAAAATAAATTGAATATGCAGTTAATTTCATGGTGAGCAATTTATTTGTTTATATATAATAGAGGTGTTCAAAATCATGAACAGATTTGACAGAGTAAATAAGGAGAAACTTTCCATTGGCAGAAGGGTCGGTAACCAGAGGACACAGATTTAAGGTGATTGAAAAAAAGCCAGAGGTGACATGAGGAAACATTTTTTACTCCAAGTTGTAATGACCTGGAATCCACTGCCTGAAAGGGTGGTGGACACAGATTCAATAGTAACTTTCAAAAGGGAATTGGATAAATACTTGAAGGGAAAAAATTTACAGGACTATGGGGAAAGAGCAGGAGAATGGGACTAAATGGATAGCTTTTTCAAAGAGCCGGCACAATGGGCTGAGTGGTCTCCTCCTGTGCTGTACCTACTATGATACTATGAATTATAACGTGCAAATATTTTGAGATACAGTACAAGTGAAATTATCCAACCAACCACCATTGAACCTTGGACTTTCAAAAGGCTTTTGGTGAAGTGCCACACGGTAGGCTTATCAAGATTGCGGTCCATGGAATAAAGGGGGCAGTAGCAACATGGATACAGAATTGGCTACGGGACAGGAAACAGTAGTGGTGAACGGTTGTTTTTCGGACTGGAGGGAGGTGTACAGTAGTGTTCCCCGGGGTCAGTGCTGGGACCACTGCTTTTCTTGATATATATTAATGACTTGGACTTGGGTGTACAGGGCACAATTTCAAAATTTGCAGGTGACACAAAACTTGGAAGGGTAGTGAACAGTGAGGAGGATAGTGATAGACTTCAAGAGGATATAGACAGGCTGGTGGCATGGGCAGATGAAATTTAATGCAGAAAAAAGCAAAGTGATACATTTCGGTAGGAAGAACGAGGTGAGGCAATATAAACTAGAGGGCACAACTCTAAAAGGGGTACAAGAACAGAGATCTGGGGATATATGTACACAAATCGTTGAAGGTGGCAGGGCAGGTTGAGAAAGTGGTTTAAAAAAGCATACAGGATCCTGGGCTTTATAAATAGAGGCATAGAGTACAAAAGTATGGAAGTCATGATGAGCCTTTATAAAACATTGGTTCGGCTACAACTGGAGTATTGTGTCCAGTTCTGGGCACTGCACTTCAGGAAAGATGTGAAGGCCTAAAAGGGTGCAGAAGAGATTTACTAGAATGATTCCAGGGATGAGGGACTTTAGTTATGTGGATAGACTAGAGAAGCTGGGGTTGTTTTCTTTGGACCAGAGATGGTTGTGAGGAGATTTGATAGCGGTATTCAAAATCATGAAGGGTCTAGACAGAATAGATAGAGAAACTGTTCCCATTGGTGGAAGGGTCAAGAACCAAAGGTCATAGATTTAAGGTGATTGGCAAAAGAACCAAAGGTGATATGAGGAAAAACTTCTTTACATAGCGAGTGGTTAGGATCTGGAATGCACTGCCCGAGGGGGCGGTGGAGGCAGATTCAATTATGACCTTCAAAAGTGAACTGGATAAGTACTTGAAAGGAAAACATTTGCAGGGCTACAGGCAAAAGGTGGGGGGAGTGGGACGAGCTGCATTGCTCTTGCATAGAGCCAGCGCAGACTCGATGGGCCGAATGGCCTACTTTTCATGCTGTAACCTTTCTATGAACCTGAAAATAAGACCAAGTTTCTCACAGGTGAGACAAGACAAAACAAAACTAAAAACAGCAAATTGCAAGATAAAAGCACACGTTTACTCTGCGTCAGATGAATTTCTTTCAAGTGTATACACTATGAAGAAAACACCCGGTCTTCTTGGGACCAGGGGATGTCCTAAAATAACGGCGAACTTTTGCCCAGAGAAGAAAAAGGCTGCTGAGACCCGGGAATTGAAGTGACATCTCGTGCAATCAATAGTTTTCTTTTTAAAAAGACTTCACCTTTACTGTAAAATTGATGGTGATCTTATTCACTCTAGTACATGGATATGTGCCAGCCTAGATAAAAAGATTACGTCTGCAGTGATGGATTGACCACTGTAATTCAGATATTGCAGCTTTATTGAAAAATAATTCCCAGGAAATTGAAATCTGTATTGGTTGTTTCACTGTCACACAGTGCAAAATAAATGTCCATAATCCCCAAAATTATTGGGCGCTAAATTGGGCCGTGTAGCGCCCGTTCTTTCGGCGCTAGACGGCCTCTCCGACATCCAAGATGGCATCTTGGATGCGCACGCACATTTCCAGCGTGACTTGCGCCAGACGTCATCTTGGTATAAGAATTAGAGAAGGCGCAGATAACGAACGCTGGAATCATGTAAAGTCGGGAGAAAATGGCTTCAATCAGTGTACAACGCTGATTTAAAGTGACAGACACCATTTTGGGACAACGCTCAACTCAACACACAGTCTTAACCCCAACCATCTGACCATGTCTTAGAGTGCCTGGAGGACCCCACCCCCACCGACGCTATTTAAAGGGACCATGCAGAATTTACAAGTTAGTGGCTGGATTATTGCTTCTGGCTGCCGAGACATTTGTAACTGTTTTTGGAGGTTTCCTATACTTGAATACTAGGACTAGGGGACACAGACTAGCATTTAGAGCCAGGAGGTGCAGGAGTGAAATTAGGAAATGCTTCTACATGCAATGGTTGGGAGAAGTTTGGGAAGCTCTTCTGCAAACGGTAGTTGATGCCAGCTTAATTGTGAATGTTGAATCTGAGATTAATAGATTTCTGTGAATTAAGGGAAATGGGGATAAGGCTCCATGGAATTAGGTCACAGGTCCACCATGATCTCATTGAATGGCGGAACATGCTCGAGGGGCTGAATGCCAGTGCCATTAGCTGCTTACTGATATGTGCTACCTTCTCCCGCAAGAAAGCGGGACGTGTGCCTGAGCTATGTGCCTGTCATGTATGAATAGCTGCCAGTGTGTGTGGCCTGTGAGTTATGGGTCGGTGGCTTTCAACAGTGGTAATGTGTGAGGGTGAGAGGAAGCATCTGATTGGAAGAGTTGAATACTGATGGAAAGAGTTTGTTGGTAGGTGGGTGTTGGGGGGTTTAGTGCATGGAGCAGTGGATGTGGCTAGTGGTGCAGTTGGTAGCAGATGCCACTTGACAGTTGACCTCACTCACCTTGACCACTGATGTCAAAGCATTGAACTTCTTCCTGTACTGCATCCATGTTCGTGATGCTGTGCGACTGGCTTTGATTTCATCCCCTACTGCCTCCCACTGCCTTTTGGGTGTATGGAGGGCCTCTTGCTCCCACACCTCCCTCGCCCCACCCCCCGTGGATATAGGATGTCCCTCCTTCTGTCCACCTCTTGCATCAAGGCCTCTGGGGCATCAGCAGAGAACATTGGTGCACGGACTCTGATTGTCAGATTGGTGAGGTCTGGCATGCAGATTGGAGGATGTGGGATTTAGTGGTGCACAACCTTTATTCAATGTTTTAACATAAGTTATCAGTATGTAAACATAGGGATGGGACCCGCATCTGTGCTTTACGCGTGTGATGTCTGATCTCTGTTCAGACTCCGTGCAGACAGCAGGCTGTTATATTCAGCAAATAACAGGTACCAGCTACCTTTCAGAGATTTCCAACAGGCAGCCTGCCTTTAAGAGATTGGAGCTCCCCTTGCTGGTGGAAAGTGCGAATTGCACGGAATCCTCGTTCATCGCTGATTTCCAACGCGGATTGCAGGTGAGCCCTCCGTCCTGACGGAAATCTCGTCCTGCCCGCGCAGGGACCATTGGGTGCGGGGTAACAGCGGATCGTGCTACTCCCGCCCAAAAAACAGGCCCTATCCAATTTTCCCCCCATTGACTTCCACGATTGGAATGCGGTTTTATTAAGAAATGGTTAACTGTTTAGTATTGTGGTTATATTATGTAAAATAACTATTCTGGGAATTAACTGTTGTGATTACAATGTGTAAAATAACTTTTGCTTATACTGTGTAAAATATCTATTTTGGTTATATTGTGGGAAAAAAACTTGCGGTTATATTGTGGTAAATAACTATTGTGGAAATTAACTATTGTTACATTGGGTAAAAATAGCTATTTTGGGTATATTGGATAAAATAACTATTGTGGTTTATATTGTGGAAAATAACTGGGTTATATAGTGTAAAATAACTACTGTGGTTACATGGTGGAAATGAGCTCCTGTGGTTATAGTGTGTGAATTAATTGCCCCTGACCAAGTGGTCAATTCTTGCTGCATGTTACCCATGTCTGGCCAGGCCATTGTACTCTGGCCTGTTGAGTGGGCGGGGGGGGGGGGCGGGGTTGCAGGACGGGCGCAGTGCGGCTGCGCGCAGTTGGACCGTTAGGTGTCACCCAAAGAACGGAAAGAAAACAAACTGGCGAGGGGGCGCCATTGGGGGGGGGGGGGGGGGGGCGGCGACAGCCAGAACGGCCGGGGAGGAGAGGAGAGGAGTTTAAAAGGCAGAGAGAGAGTGTCTCTCTTCCCCCTCGCTCTGTGTAAGTGGCGGTTTTAACGGTTGACATCTGTTCCCGGCCCCGGTCGCCATGGGTAACGGCGGGATGGAGGAGCTGATCCCGCTGGTCAACCGCCTTCAGGACGCCTTCTCCGCCATCGGCCAGAGCTGCAACCTGGACCTGCCGCAGATTGCAGTGGTGGGCGGGCAGAGCGCTGGCAAAAGTTCGGTCCTGGAGAACTTCGTGGGCCGGTAAGGAAAGGAGAGTGAGCACCCGCTGCCCATTGCATTACAGGTGTTTAATGTTATTAAAGGGACCTGGGGGCAGACTCTGCTGCTCGTGGGATCTTGCTGTGCGCAATTTGGCTGCTGCGTTTCCCAACATCACAACAGGGACTCCAATTCAAAAGTACTTCATTGGCTGCAAAGCGCTTTGGGATGTCTTGAGGTCGTGAAAGGTGCTATAGAAATGCAAGCCTTTTCTTCTTTTATGTTTCTTCTACACTTTTCCCCCTTCTCAGATTACCTTTCAGTTCAAGTAACATTATGCCATTAATATTTTTAATACAAAAACCGAGAGAGGGAGGTTATTATGGACGTCGCAGATAAACCTTTTTATTAAAAAAAACTGACGGGTGACCAAAGCTGGGAAGCTCCACTCCAATTGTGTATATACACACACATCTGTACGAGTTCTGCGGTGGGAAACATTAGGAGGCAAAGAGGCAGAGTTAATGAAGTAATACTGCAATGGAAAATATGAATTCAGTGGAGTAAAACAGTGGCATGTCTGGAGTTTTTAAACTTGTGTTTTCCACTTATTTCAAATTTTACTAAGAACATTTTGTCAGTTTTTGTGTTGTAATTAAAATAAACAATCCTGGAGCATGTTCTGCAGGCACATCAGTACATCTAGTACAGAATAAGAGATACAGAAAATAATGGTAATGCAGTGAAAACTAAATGTGGAATTGTTTGGGCTTGCCATTAGATCTCTTAACATTGATGCTATTCAACATAGGGATAAGTGAAATTAAATATTTAAAGGTGCAATGAGATGTGGTTAGAAAGAAAATCAAGGAGCTTCGGTGTGGGGAAACAAAGACTAATGGAGATAGAGACTACTGCAGCAACAACAACTTGCATTTGTTTAGCACCTTCTAAAATAACATGTTCCAAGCAGTTTCAAATAGGTAAAATGTACTGAGTAGTGGAGGATTCAGGAGTGTTGGCCAAAGGCAGTCAGAAGGGTGAGGAGAGAAGTAACATCAAGTGAGGAGTGCTTGGGAGGGGAGGCAAGAGAGATGCATAGAAGTCTAGAGTCCGAACAAGGAATGGGGTTTGCAGAGATTGAGTGGGATGAGGTTGTGGAGGATTTTAAAGAGGACAAAAGTTGTGAATTCTGTAACATTGGAATATGGGCGACAAGGAGAGGAGTGAAGGGTGGACTAGATCCAGGATGCAGGCATTGGAGCTTTCAACAACTTGGAATTTGCATAGGGAGTTATTCAGGAGGGCATTCAAGCAGGAATGTTTTGAGGTAAGAAAAAGATGGCTGAAGGTTTCAGGATTGGAGAGAATCATAGAAATTTACAGCACAGAAGGAGGCCATTCGGCCCATCGTGTCTGTGCCAGCCGATTAGAGGGGATCAGCGTTTCAGTGGTGGAGGAGACTCGCTAGAGTGTTGACATGGTCTCTGCCTTAATCACTAGCTCTGGTACTGCATTTCACATCCTTACAACTCTTTTTTTTTAAAAAAAAGTTTCTCCTGCTCCCTGTCCTAATTCTAAATCACTTGTATTTAATCTTATATGTATATGTCCCCTCAGCCGCTGGAAACGGTCTGTTTTCTATCTATCCTTTCCTGACCTGTCATAATTTTAAACACCTCTATCGAATACTCTGTTCCAACAGCCCCAATTTTTCAAGCCTTCCTTCATATTTGTACTTCCTCATACTAGGCAGCATCTTAGTGAATCTGTGCTGTATCTCCTCTGTTGCCTCAACATCCTTGCTGTAGTGTGGTGCCCAAAAATTGGCCGTAACTGCTTCTGTCTCTTTCCTTCTAACCAGCTTTTTAAAATACAATTTGCTACCCTTCTCCTAATGTTCATTGGCCACCGGTGCACTGCCTGGAACAGCCTGGATGAGTAGAAATGTAATGTAAAAGTAAAATACGTATCAGTAGTGATTTAACATACAAACATATGAAATCACGGGCAGGAAAAGACCAGCTGGTCCATCAAGCCTGCCCCACACATCATGATGGCTGGAGCATCACGATGAGACACTTGTCTCTCTTGCCCCCCCCCCCCCCTCCATCCCCCTGCAGCCATGGGAGAGGCAAAAAAAAAGAAAAAACCCAGGGCCAATAAGGGGAAAAAATAGTCAGGAAAATTCCTCTCTGACCCCTTCAGGTGATCGAATCCAGTCCAGGAGATCACAATGACCAAGTGTTATCTACAAAGACACTTGCCTTCTATATAAGGCAATCTCTGCCCCAGTCAAAAGCAGTTCCCTTTTGATGGCATGCGGAGAGTCAGCACCCATCATACCAGCCAGCAACATATTCCTGAGGCTCACTACTCTCGCTTTTGTATTTTTAGTACTTTTCTAAATTGCTAAACTCCCTTGTTTTAAAATATTGAAAGTCTTGATTAACACTTCTTTTGAGTATTCAGTTCATAGAATAAGATGACAGATAATATTTGATTGTGGTGGTTGATAAATACTCTGAGTGAAATTGATGTGTGTGATCATGCATTGGATTTGGGCAAACTGTTTATGCACAAATAAAAACCAAATCAGTGAAGCCGTTTCCCTTTTATTCTTAATATCCCTGCAATTGATTTTGTACAATACGAACAGCCTTTACCCGTTCTATTATGAAAAATCGTCAACAACGTGTTGGGATGAACGAATGAGGAAAATGTTAGTAATTCAGAAGTCTGTGTGAGAGAGACTGCAAGGACTCCCATGTAACAGATGTGTGATTAGAGGCACAAACTTACAACACCCTAATTTTTTTAATTCGTTTATGGGATGTGGGTGTTGCTGGCAAGGCCAGCATTTATTGCCCATCCCTAATTGCCCTTGAGAAGGTGGTGGTGAGCCACCCTTGAACCCCTGCAGTCAGTGTAGTGAAGGTTCTCCCACAGTGCTGTTAGGTAGGGAGTTCCAGGATTTTGACCCAGCAACAATGAAGGAACGGTGCTATATTTCCAAGTTGGGATGGTGTGTGACTTGGAGGGGAACGTGCAGGTGGTGTTCCCACGTCCCTGCTGCCTTTGTCCTTCTAGGTGGTAGAGGTCGTGGTTTTTGGAAGTGCTGTCGAAGAAGCTTTGGCGAGTTGCTGCATTCCATGGTACACACTGCAGCCACAGTGTGCCGGGGGTGATGGGAGTAAATATTTAGGGTGGTGGATGGGGTGCCAATCAAGCGGGCTGTTTTGTCCTGGATGGCGGCGAGCTTCTTGTTGGAGCTGCACCTATCCAGGCAAGTGGAGAGTATTCCATCACACTCCTGACTTGTGCCTTGTAGATGGTGGAAAGGCTTTGGTGAGTCACTCACTGCAGAATACCCAGCGTCTGACTTGCTCTTGAAGCCACAATATTTATGTGGCTGGTCCAGTTAACTTTCTGGTCAATGGTGACCTCCAGGATGTTGATGGTGTGGGATTCGGTGATGTTAATGCAGTTGAATGTCAAGGGGAGGTGGTTAGACTCTCTTGTTGAAGATGGTCATTGCCTGGCACTTGTCTGACGTGAATGTTACTTGTCACTTAGAAGCCCAAGCCTGGATGTTGTCCAGGTCTTGCTGCATGCGGGCACAGACTACTTCGTTATCTGAGGGGTTGCGAATGGAACTGAACACTGTGCAATTATCAGCGAACATTCCCACTTCTGACCTTATGATGGAGGGAAGGTCATTGATGAAGCAGCTGAAGATGGTTGGGCCTGGGACACTGCCCTGAGGAACTCCTGCAGCAATGTCCTGGGGCTGAGATGATTGGCCTCCAACAGCCACTACCATCTTCCTTTTGTGCTCGGTATGACTCCAGCCAATGGAGTGTTTTCCCCCTGACTTCAATTTTACTAGGGCTGCTTGGTGCCACACTCGGTCAAATGCTGCCTTGATGTCAAGGGCAGTCACTCTCGCCTCACCTCTGGAATTCAGCTCTTTTGTCCAAGGCTGTAATGAGGTCTGGAGCCGAGTGGTTCAGGCGGAACCCAAACTGAGTGTTGGTGAGCAGATTATTGGTGAGTAAGTGCTGCTTGATAGCACTGTCGATGACACCGAGTATTAACTCGCTGATGATTGAGAGTAGATTGATGGGGCGGTAATTGGCCGGATTGGATTTGTCCTGCTTTTTGGGGACAGGACATACCTGGGCAATTTTCCACATTGTCAGGTAGGTCCATTGTTGTACCTGTACTGTAATAGCTTGGCTAGAGGCGCGGCTATTTCTGGAGCACAAGTCTTCAGCACTACAGCCGGGATGTTGTCGGGGCCCATAGCTTTTGCTGTATCCAGTGCACTCAGCTATTTCTTGATATCACGTGGAGTGAATTGAATTGGCTGAAGACTGACTTCTGTGATGGTGGGGATATCGGGAGGAGGCCGAGATGGATCATCCACTCGGCACTTCTGGCTGAAGATGGTTGCAAACGCTTTAGCCTTGTCTTTTGCACTGACATGCTGGACTCTGCCATCATTGAAGATGGGGATGTTCACAGAGCCTTATCCTTCCGTTAGCTGTTTAATTGTCCACCACCATTCATGACTGGATCTGGCAGGACTGCAGAGCTTTGATCTGATCCGTTGGTTGCGGATTCGCTTAGCTCTTGTCTGTAGCATGTTGCTTCTGCTGTTCACACATGTAGTCCTGTGTTGTAGCTTCACCAGGTTGGCACCTCATTTTTAGGGACGCCTGGTGCTGCTCCTGGCATGCTCCTCTACATTCCTCATTGAACCAGGGTTGATCCCTTGGCTTGTTGGTAATGGTAGAGTGAGGAATATGCTGGTCCATGAGGTTACAGATTGTGCTGGAATACAATTCTGCTGTTGATGGCCCACAGCACCTCATGGATGTCCAGTTTTGAGCTGCTAGATTTGTTCTGAATCTGTCCCATTTTAGCACGATGGTAGTGCTACACGACACGTTGGATGGTGTCATCATTATGCTCTGATAAATTTGCAGTTCTTATTGGCTGAAAAAAATGCAAGACAAAGTACATTTGTCTATATTGCATTGCATGTTGAATAATAGACAACCTAGAAGGTAACCAACGGCTTGCATTTAATCGACTGGTTCAGGACAATTACATAAGCTGTTGGCATTCGAAAGTTAAATTACACCTCCCTCTTCGGTAATTGTTACAATATCTTCTACTTAATTGAATAGGGAGCAAAAGTACTGATTTTATTTCTTTATTTCCCTTGCAAATGTACTTTAGTTGAATCTGTTTGTGTGTAGCCTTAATTCTATAAATTCTATCCTTCAGATTGAAAATATTACTTTTTGGTTGGATTCCCAAGTATTTGCATATTTTATTACAGTGTGAACTCTCTCTACAAACAAGCAGTGATCACAATTTTAACAATTTGGTGATAGATAAAAGTGCAGGAATCAATCAATAACTAAACTAGCTGTTTATGCAACTCTGGCTGCTTTCCTCACGTGTACAGTACTTGTATTGAGATGCTAAACTGATCATTTATTTTGATGGAAATTTGTTAGTTGCAGAAAATATTAATTCAGGTGGAGATGATATTTTGTACAGGTTTTGCATTTAAACATTTCTTGGGAATAAAGTTTGACTTGCAGGATCCTTAGTTGGCGGGTACTAGCAGAAGGTAGGACCATTAGAAATTTTCTCAGAGAAAGTACTCATTTTGATTAAGAGCCCAATCTGAGTTAGGCTAAATTTATAACCCCAAAAGAGGCGCATTCCTTTTGACTTGAGATCGGTTCACTCTCAAGCATCCTTAATTGTTGGCTCTGTTTTGCATTATAACCTTGAAGAATTGAAGATAACTTAGAAGTTCACTGGATGAGAATAACGCAGCAGACACTCGAGCATTTAGAAAATGGTCTCTGCAAAATTGTGCAGAAGAAAATATATACAAAAACTGTTAAAGTACAGATGTCAAATTAGGCTGAGTAAATAACTCACCTGTGACCATCATACTATACAGTTATCCATAATTGACAGTTGCTTAATTCATATTATCTGAATTTAATGATTTAGCACTAAATTCTCTTTGAATTGTTTAATTCAAGTTATTGGATAACATTTTGGCACAAACTGAAGTTGATTTTTTTTATCAGTAGAACTAGTCAGTCACGTAAGTGGATATTTGTCCCGCTTCATCACTAGCTATTGCGTATTGTGTTTACACTATGCTTAAATTATTTTAAGAAAATTAACTTTCTGCACAGTTTGCTCCTGATAATTCAGTCATTTGTTATGGAAAATATTGAATTGTTCAGTAATTAACTGAGTTCAAATTAAGACTTTTTATGCTTTGTTCATTTTCTTGAGATATATTAACACTCCAGTTTGTGTCATGAGCTGCTGCTAGCCTCTCTCTAGAGATATCTTGCAGCCATTTTAAACTTTCCTAATTAAATCAAAACTGCAGCACAGAAACAGGCCATTCAGCCCAACTGGTCTATGCTGGCGTTTACGCTCCACATGAGCCTTCACCCTGCTTCATCTACCCCTATCAGGATACCCTTCTATTCCTTTCTCCCTCATCTGCTTATCTAGCTTCCTCTTAAATGCATCAGTGCTATTTGCCTCAACTACTCCTTGTGGTAGTGCGTTCCACGTTCTAACCACTCTGGATAATTGTAAACAATTTTACAACACCAAGTTATAGTCCAGCAATTTTATTTTAAATTCACAAGCTTTCGGAGGCTTCCTCCTTCGTCAGGTGAACGATGTGAAAATGAAATCCTCGAAATGAAATCGCATTTATAATTCACAGAACAATGCTTGGTGATTACAGACAGTTTTTTCAACTGCCCGTTGCCAAGGCAATCAGTGTGCAGACAGACAGGTGTTACCTGCCAGGTCTCAGAATATACAAATCACCAAAAAAATCACTCTGGATAAAGAAGTTTCACCTAAATTCACTATTGGATTTATTAGCAACTATTTTATATTTATGACCTCTAGTTTTGGACTCCCCCACCCCCAACCACGTGGAAACATTTTCTCTACGTCTACCCGATCAGGTCACCCATCAGCTTTCTCTTTTCTGGAGAAAAGAACCCAGCCTGTTCACCCTTTCCTGATAAGAATATCCTCTCTGTTCTGGTGTCATCCTTGTGAATCTTTTTTGCACCTTCTCCAATGCCTCTACATCCTTTCTATAATATGGAGACCAGAACTGTGTACAGTACTCCGTGTGGTCTAATCAAGGTTCTATACATGTTAACATAACTTCTTTGCTTTTCAATTCTATCCCTCTAGAATTGACCCCTAGTGCTTAATTTGCCTTTTTTATGGCCTTATTAACCTACATTGATACTTTGTGATTTGTGCATCTGTACCTCTAGAACCCTTTGCTCCTCTATCCCGTTTAGACTCTTATCCAAGCAGTATGTGGCCTCATTCTTCCCATGAAAATGCACCACCTCACACTTATCTATATTGAAATTCATTTGCCAATTACATGCCCATTCTGCAAGTTTATTAATGTCCTCTTGAATTTTGACGCATCCTTCCTTTGTATTAACTACAACCCCCCCCCCCAAATTTGGTGTCGTCCGCAAATTGAGGGTTAGTGTTTTTCATTCCAACTATAATCCAAGTTGCTCTGGAGCCAGTTTAAATGTTTGGTTTGTGAATTGTTTTTGGTCAGTGTGTAACTATGTTCAAAAATCAAAGCTTTCAATTTTGCTGGTTATGCTCATCTCTATACCTCCCAGATATTGAGTCAGTTTAGTAAAGCAGATTGTGTATCTTAACCTTTCTGCATCAACTGCTGAACATATGGAGCTGTAGTGAGGAGCAGTAAGTGTTACGCTAAGATTGTAATCCCTAGAGTTTTGGCTTTACTGAAAGGATTTGGAAGAGATTCTCTAGGATACTACGAAGAATGAGGGGCTTTAGTAATGAGAGTGACTCTTTTCATTAATGCAGAGAAGTTTGAGGACTTATGATAGGTGTTCAAAATTATGAAGGGTTTTGATAAGGTAAATAGAGACAGTCTACTTCCACTGGTCAGTGAATCAGTAACTACAGGGCATAAATTTGAGATATTCAAAAGAACGAAGGGAGCGATTGGAACATTTTTTCTTTAATGCGAAGGGTCGTCGGGGCATGGAATACCCAACCGGAAACAGGTGGTGGAAGCAAAATCTGTAATAGCTCTTAAAAAGGAAGTTCATAAATATTTTAAAAAGAAAAAAATTAAGCTGGTATAGGAAAAGGGCAGGGGACTAGAACTAAGTGGATAGTTATTTGAATTATTTCAGAGATACTGTGCATAAAGTGACTGAAAGCTGTAAATGTAACACTATGTATTTTGTAATTAGTTTGCTTTTTATTTTGCACTGAAAGCAGTGCTTCTGTTGCTGACTGCCTACACAACTGCAGCATGCATTAGAATATAAAATACTTGGTGCTCTTTGAATGCACTTTGTTGTAAGTAGTCATCCATTACGTGCACACAAATACCTTGACTCCATTTTCAGCAACTGCATTTTCACTGATCTCAATTATGAGGAAGCCTGCGGTTTCCTGATGTCCAGACCTAAACACTTAATCAAGAATGTTGACTTAAGTTGGATAATTTTCCCATTTTGACACTGACAAAAATGAGTGAAGTAGTACAAGTTGAGTGGGGTTCAGGTTGGGGTGTTGAAGTGAGTAATTCCCTATTTGTTAACCTGATATTAAAGGAGCAATATGCTTAAATTTGTAAATGGAAGTAAAATCTGTATTTGGGCAGATTTTTTGTAGAAATCCATATACTTAAACAAATGTTGGAACATTTCCTTTTAACCTACCAGGGCAGACTATAGGAACACAAGTTTGGTTCTTATGTGCAGTCTGGTGTTTCCTAGGTAGTGTATGGTATAGGGATAGGCACAATTTTTTTCTCAGTTGCATTGATTAATATAATTGATCAGAGGGAAGCAAGGTGATGTATGTTTAGGAACATTTAGGATCAGGAGTAGGCCATTCAGTTAGATCATGGTTGATCTGCACCTCAACTCCATTTTCCTGTCCTTAATCCAAATCCCTTGATACCCTCACCTAACAAAAATCTATCTATCTCCGTATTAATCTCCAATTGTCCAAGCATCCACAGCCTTTTGGGGGCGAGAGTACCAAATATCTACTACCCTTTGTGTGAAAAAGTGCTTCCTGATTTTGCTCCTGAATGGCCTAGCTCTAATTTTAAAATTATTTCCCCATGTTCTTGATTTCCCTCACCAGAGGAAATAGCTTCTCCAATCTACCATATCAAATCCTTTTTAACATTTTAAACACCTCGATCAGATCACCCCTTAATTTCCTATACTCAAGGGAATACAAGCCAAGTTTATGCAACCTGTCTTCATAATTTAACCCTCTAAGCCCCGGTATCATCTTAGCTATGGGTGCTGTAGTCATGGAAGTTGAAATTGTGTATTTTTTTGAATGACGTTTCCTTTCTCCAAGTTCAAGTTTTGTTCATGTGTTGCCCTTGATAGTATATTTGGTAGTGTCTGAGGTTGGTTAATGAATTGTATTTTTCCGCTAAAACAGAGATTGGGTAAAACTGGATGTCTTGGCATAATTTGTTTGTGCACTATGTTCCACCAGCTAGTTTTGTTAACAACATAATTGATTTTTGTTTTACTACCTTGGTGTGAGCTGTGAGTAGAGTTATTTTTCTTTTGAATTAGATATCTATCCTAGGTCAATCGTCTTGCATCAATTTTTTTATTCTCATTATAGCTGGCCTTGAATTCCATGAGAGGTTGTGTAAACACAGCCCCATGTACTCAGGATCCTCTAGAGTTTTTGGTTTTGTAAAGACGTCTTGCAGTGTAGAACTTTTTATCCATGATCTTGCATATGTTACTGTACTACGTTTATAGTATCTCGAACAAGGTTACAAATCCGTTTGATCAGACATCATTATCTTTGTTCTTAAGCACAAGATATCTAATCATGAAATGGGTCGTGCAACATCTACTGTGATGTGGAATAAGCTCTAGAGGTAGTGCAAATCCATAGAACATATTAGTATAATCTTCACTTGGGTGAAACTGTAGCTACTGTGGGCTTCAGTGTGGGAAGGAATCCAGTTCATGGTAATATGTGCAACTTAAATACCAATTTTGATTTGAAAAAAACATTAATACGTGACTTTTTAATGGATTCAATAATGAAGTGAATTCAAGTGGAGTTTGAGAGACATGGAAATAATTTTATGTAGGGTAAAAGTAAAGGAATTTATAAGTACAGTTTTTATTGGTTTTTACACCTGATTAGAGTAGTAATATTTGGAATTGCATTATTCAAAGTGAACCATTTAGCATCTGGGGCCTTTTTCCACATTGCCTCACTTGACAGCACTCTAACAAGGT
Organism: Heptranchias perlo; assembly: GCF_035084215.1. Taxonomy (NCBI): domain Eukaryota; kingdom Metazoa; phylum Chordata; class Chondrichthyes; order Hexanchiformes; family Hexanchidae; genus Heptranchias; species Heptranchias perlo. The sequence goes on from NC_090333.1 coordinate 68,000,635, forward strand.
GATATTGGTATTGTGCAACATAGAAAACGTTAAAATAAATTTGAGCAAAACATAGGCTTTTCTAGAGGATAGTGGTGAAAACCTTCTGGGCAGAGTGGAAGAAGGTACAGAATAATTACATTGTCACTAATCCTATTCTCACATAGGCTATATTTATTTCTTCGAGTTTGCATCAGTAGAATGTTGCTTTGAACTATTTTGAAGAATTTATTTTGCTGCATTTCAGAGGAAAATAGGCCTTCAGTACCATAATGAGAAGGAACAAAAGAAGTAACTGATTTTTAAAAAAAGTCGAAGCACTTTTCTCCACTTCTGTGAAGTTGCTGACTCATGCTGGGATATGGTTCTGAGGAACCTGTAGCCTTTTGGTGTCTTGCCTAAATGACCATTACTGCGTGAGCCTGGACTTATTTATCTTAGGACAACAGTTTCATTTGTGCAGATGAGTTTGACCCTGAGTTCACTTGGTTCATTTTGACCCTGAAGAATGAGTTCCAAAATCGAATCTTACTATTTTGTCTACAGAGTAAAAACAAATTTTCAAGGTGGATATTTTCACATGGCAACCAACTGACTGGGCATAGAGAGTTAGGGGATTCAAAAGGAACTATATTTCGATAAATTAACAATGTCAAATTAAAATTGTACTGTAGGGTGCCTCTGAGTCAAGATGTGCCTCTGTTCCATAGTTTCTTGAGCCTGTGATAATTAAAAAGGGAAAAAGGAATAGTACAAAAAGAGGAGAGTGGGGTGGCATGGGCCAAGAGAGGTGACCAACTAACCTCTGTCAGTGGAAGATTGGGCTGATGGATCCAAGAAACTGAAGTTGAAATGATTTGGTTTAATCTGGTAGGTCTTTGGGTTCACGTGAGTGTGTGTATAAATGGCATGTAAGAATGCTGAACCTCTTAATCTATCTTACCATTCCTTATTTTCAGGAAGGGTCTCTTGCACATTTTCTTATTTGTAAATCATTTTACAACGGAAAACCATTTCATAAAACTACTAAAGATTATCTGTAATCACCAAATATTGTTCTCTGAATATAAATGCGAAACGTTCAAGGATTCCCACATTCACCTGACGAAGGAGAAAGCCTCCGAAAGCTTGTGATTTTCAAATAAAATTGTTGGACTATAACCTGGTGTTGTAAGATTCTTTACATTTGTCAACCCCAGTCCATCACCGGCATCTCCACATCATGACTAAAGTATAGAATATGGTGGTGGAAGCCTAAAATAAGAGTGGGTAAAATGGAGAAAAAGATACAGTACAAATGTTCAGTGAAATCAAACTTGAGGACCAATGTATTTTAGCAAAAAAGTACAAATTGTAACAGCTTAGTTTGTGCATAGAACGTTCGGCTTTACTTGTTATCTCATGCTGTCTTAATCAGAATGAGATTTATTCATGCTTGTTTTTGTAAATGGTATATGTGAGAAGTTGTAGAGGAGTCATTAAACAAAAGTTAAATATTCAGCCATGTGTGTCAGCTGAACAACTGGCAAAAACATTACATTTTTGCCTGTTTAATTTTTTAAAAATTGGCTTTTTATAGGCCACGTTTTTAATGAAAATCATACTTAGACCTCAATATTTGCAAACCTACCAACTAAATGGACAAAAAACAGGAAACTATGTATCAAATTATAGAGGCTAAAGACACTTGAATGGAAACAAGTATTTAAAATTAGGGAAAAAAAGCCCTTGCATCATTCCACAGCTCAGAAAGCCCCTTTTGTAATTGTTAGTTTTTAATAACATGCTTCCATATAGAAATTTAAAAATGATGAAAAATGAAACTAGTTCAATTCTTTTCTGTCATAGTAGTAGTTTGCTTTTTGACAATGTTTGACTATGTATTTTGACTAAGTGCAATGCAGTCAGGAGAAGTAAAGCTTTCCCTAAACCAGTAGGCTTGTGTCAGAGAATCTTTGTGTTGCTTGAACAGATGTTCTGGTTCCAAGATACTTTTGCTGTATGCACAACAGAACTGGAGTGGAGATGCTGACAATGTAATGGCTGATGGAATGCTGCTAATAATAAAAAATCTATTGGCGAGTTTGAGACATGGCAATAGTCTGTGCGGTAGATTATGTATTATTCGAAAGTTGCCACTAATATTTTCTTGCCATTCTGATATCTAATATATTGTGCCCAATATTAATCAAATAAGTGTGGCAGGTAGATAAATGATACATGGTTAATGTTTTATTGTGTAACCATTGACCTGAGCAGAATGTTGAGATTTGGGTTTGCTCCTAGTAGTTGTTCTCAGTGCAAAAAGCCACTTCCAAAAATGAGCCCACATTCCCTAAGACTTGTAATTTAACCATGTGTGTATAGCTTGCTGCAGGGCAAATAATTCTGTCTTAGAAAACTGGAATCCACCATGTCTCCTGTCACTTCAGGAGATAGATAATAGCCCAGAAATTGCTTGGAGCGGAGAACCAACAGTGGGCAGATGAGCATAGATTTGTACTAACAGACTAACTTACCGTGGTCTTTACTGGGTGCAATTCCTTGACTAGGAAGCAGAGAAGAGCCCAGCATCAGTTCAAGCGAAGCCAGGACCCCTGGGAGAAACGAGAGGATCACACACTCCCCTTGACCAATCAGATTGCAGCATTTTTGACAAGCTGTGGAACTGTTTCTGCAGGCTGGAATGTTTAATCTAGAAAGTGAAAGGTACAACATTAAAATCATTGTAAAAACAGTTATAGATGGAGGGGGAATAAAAGGGTAAGAAATAATCGAATAATAAGAGACAGAAGGGAAAAGTTTTAAAAAAAATTATGTTTAAAAAAAATTAATGACCAAAAACTATTATAAGAAGTAATGAGAATAAATTTTTAAAAGTTAATTTTTAGTTGTTTGGCAGTCATTAAAACTTATCATGCTATTAAAACTTAGTATAGACCTGGTATTTTAAAGCATACCTGTTTTGTGGCGATTTTAGTTACTTTCCAGTTAGGTAGATGAGCAAGTTGTCACTTTTTCAATGATTTCGCTGATTGCAGCCGGCGATATATCTTTTAATTCGTAGCTGTCATTTCGGCAGCGAACTACTAGGAACAAATTCCGGATTTCCGTGTTACGCTGCGCATGCGCAAATGCCGGATCTTGCACCTTGATTTTGCCACTAACAACGGTGAGGGCTGTTGAGTTCGCCATTCTTTTCCCAGCAATTTCTGCCATAATATCAGTCACGCAAGACAGTTCATAACAGACTAAACTATTAAACAAGTTCACGCTGAAAGGGAATCATTTGTCTTATACTGCTTGCTTCTGCAAGACAGTAGCAGGAGCTTGGCGACTAATCCAAGAGCTTAAACACACCAATCTGAAGGCATCAACCTGCATGTATATAGTTCCCTTAAGTTAAAGAATGCCCCAAGGTGCTTCACAAATAACAAAGGAAAATAAATGCTGTCAGGAAAGGAGAGATCAAGAGGGGTGACCGAAAGCTTGGTCAAAGTGATAGGTTTTGAGAAGGCTTTTGAAGGAGGAGAGTGAGGTGGAAAGAGTTAGGGAGTGCATTCCAATGAGTAGGAAAAAGCAGGTAAAGGCTTTGCCAATAATGGTGGGGTGCACAGAAGGCCAGAATCAAAGGATTACAATGTATGAGGGGGTTTAGGGATGGAGGAATTTGCAGAGATTGAGTAGGGCAAGGCCAAGGAGAGATTTAAAGATAAGGACAAGGATTCTGAATTTAATACATTAGGTGACTGCAATATATTGTAGATCAGTGAGGATGAGAGTTGATGGACAAGCAGGACTGCATTACAGAATAGGATACATGCAGCAGAGCTTTAGACAAATTGGAGTTTATGGAGAGTTGAGACTGAAGGTGACAAATGCATGTATAAGGGTTTCATCAATAGAGAAACTGTTATACATGAGATAGGAGTGAAGGTGGCAAGTGTTGTGGAGATGTACATAAGGGGTCTTGGTGATGGATAGTATGTGGGCTAAGCTCAGGATTAAATACAATACCAAAACTACGCACTGACTTGTTCAGCCTGAGGGAGTGGGGGATTTGGAATCAGTGGCAAGGAAGTGGTGTTTGTGGTAGGAATTGAAAATGATGTCTTTGGTCTTTCCAATGTTGAGCTGGAAGAAGTTGTGACTCATCCACATCTTGATATTGGACAGGCAGTCTGACAGCAGGGCACATTAAAGAATTTGAGGGAAAGGGTGGAAAGTTAGAGCCTCTGTATCATCACTGTACATATGAAAACTAACCTTATGCCTGTGGATGATGTCACTAAGGAGCAGCATATAGATATAGAAGATGAGGGAGGTTGAGAATAGATCTTTAGGGACCTTGGAAATTATTGTGTAGGGAGTGAAGTAGAGCTATTGCAGATGCAGTGGCTGCATTTGGATAATCCCAGGGAGCTGACTGATGGAGGAGAAGGGTCCTTATCAACTGAATCAAATGATGCGGAAAGGTTGAGGAGGACAAGGAAGGAAAAAGCATCATAGACACAGAGGCTATCATTCAGTATTAATTCCTTTTTGAATTCTACTTGTAGAACTTGAGATGAAGTACTTCTCATTGAAGTATGTGTTTTTCCTCAGCCAAAACAACACTGTCTTTGTAAGAATTACTTAAGTGCAAAACAGATCAAACTAATGAGCAGAATACAGTAGTATTTTTTTATACTCGTAACTCCTTTGAGGCACAGGCATTTACTTTGAAAACCAATCTGTCATAAAGATGATTGACTTAACAAGAAACGGCTGAGTGCACTGGATACAGCAAAGGCTATGGGCCCCGACAACATCCCGGCTGTAGCGCTGAAGAATTGTGCTCCAGAACTAGCCGCGCCTCTAGCCAAGCTGTTGCAGTACAGCTACAACACTGGCATCTACCCGATAATGTGGAAAATTGCCCAAGTATGTCCTGTCCACAAAAAGCAGGACAAATCCAATCCGGCCAATTACCACCCCATCAGTCTACTATCAATCATCAGCAAAGTGATGGAAGGTGTCAACAGTGCTGCTCAGGGGCACTTATCAATAACCTGCTCACCGATGCTCAGTTTGGATTTCGCCAGGACCACTCAACTCCAGACCTCATTACAGCCTTGGTCCACACATGAACAAAAGAGCTGAATTCCAGAAGTGAGGTGAGAGTGACAGCTCTTGACATCAAGGCAGCATTTGAGCGAGTGTGGCATCAAGGAGCTCTAGTAAAATTGAAGTCATTGGGAATCGGAGTAAACTCTCCAGTAGCTGGAGTCATACGTAGTACAAAGGAAGATGGTAGTGGTTGTTGGAGGCCAATCATCTCAGCCCCAGCTGCAGGAGTTCCTCAGGGCAGTGTCCTAGGCCCAACTACCTTCAACTGCTTCATCAATGACCTTTCCTCCATCATAAGGTCAGAAGTACGGATGTTCGCTGATGATTGCAGTGTTCATTTCCGTTCGCAATCCCTCAGATAATGAAGCAGTCTGTGCCCGCATGCAGTAAAACCTGGACAACATCCAGGCTTGGGCTGATAAGTGGCAAGTAACATTCGTGCCAGGCAATAACCATCTCCAACATGAGAGAGTCTAACCACCTCCTCTTGACATTCAGTGGGGGATTCGGCATTACCATCACCGAATCCCACACCATCAACATCCTGAGGGTCACCATTGAAGAGAAAGCAAACTGGACCAGCCACATAAATATTGTGGCTACAAGAGCAGGTCAGAGGCTGGGTATTCCGCAATGAGTGACTCACCACCTGACTCCCCAAAGCCTTTCCACCATCCAGAAGGCACAAGTCAGGAGTGTGATGGAATACTCTCCATTTGCCTAGGTGAGTGCAGCTCCAACAACACTCAAGAAGCTCGACACCATCCAGGACAAAGCAGCCCTCTTGATTGGCACCCCATCCACCACCCTAAACATTCACTCCCTTCACCACTGGCGCACTGTGACTACAGTGTGTGCCGTCTAGAAGATGCACTGCAGCAACTCGCCAAGGCTTCTTCGACAGCACCTCCCAAACCCGTGACCTCTAACACCTAGAAGGACAAGGGCAGCAGGCGCATAGGAACACCATCACCTGCATGTTCCCCTCCAAGTCACACACCATCCTGACTTGGAAATATATCGCCGTTCTTTTATTGTCGCTGGGTCAAAATCCTGAAACTCCCGACCTAACATCACTGTGGGAGTACCTTCACCACACGGACTGCAGCGGTTCAAGAAGGCGGCTCACCACCACCACCTCGAGGGCAATTAGGGATGGGTAGTAAATGCTGGCCTTGCCAGCGACGCCCACATCCCATGAATGAATATTAAAAAAACATATTTACAACCAATAAACACAGACATGAGGATGACTGCTTGGGGGTTTTGATGAGTCCTTCAAATATAAGTTGTGTTCAAGAAAGTAGATACACAGAGTATAGAAGAACTAGTCTGTCAGCTACATAAAGTTACATGGCACGTACAGCACAGGAATAGGCCATTCGGCCCAACAAGTCCATGTCGATGTTTATGCTCCACACGAATCTCCGTCCCTACTTCATCTAACCATACCAGCATATCCTTTTATTCTTTTCTCCCTCGTGTTTTTCTAGCTTCCCCTTAAGTGCATCTATGCTAGTTGCCTCAACTATTCCTTGTGGTAGCGAGTTTCACATTCTAACCACTTTGGGTGAAGAGGTTTCTCCTGAATTCCCTATTGGATTTATCAGTGACTATCATGGCCCCTAGTTCTGGTCTCCCCTGCAAATGGAAACATCTTCTCTACGTCTACCCTATCCAATCCTTTTATAATCTTAGATTTCTATCAGGTCACTCCTCAGTCTCTTTTCTGGAGAGAAGCGCCCCAGCCTACTCGATCTTTCGTGATAGGTATGACTTCTCAGTTCTGGTATCATCCTAATAAATCTTTTTTGAACTTTTTCCAGTGCCTCTACATCTTTTTTATAATATGGAGACCAGAACTGTTCACAGTAGTCCAAGTGTGGTCTAACCAAGGTTCTACACAAGTTTAACATAACCTTTCTGCTTTTTAATTCTATCCCTCTAGAAATGAACCGCAGTGCTTGGTTTGCGTCACTACTTTTAGTGATGTGTATCTGCACCTCCCAGATCCCTTTGCTCCTCCATCCCATTTAGACTCTTATTATCCAAGCAGTATGTGGCCCCCTTATTCTTCCTACCAAAATGTAATACCCTCACACTTATCTATATTGAAATTCATTTGCCAGTTATACACCATTTTGCACATTTATTAATGTCTTCCTGTATTTTGTCACAGCTCTCGGTATTAACAATAAACCCCAATTTGGTGTCGTCCACAAATTTTGAAATTGTACTTCCGATTCCCGAGTCCAAATCATTAATGTAAATGGTGAACAACAGTGGTCCCAACAGCGATCCTTGTGGAACACCACTTCCCACTTTTTGCCTGCCTGAGTAACTACCTTTAACCTCTACTCTTTTCCGTTTTGTCGCCAGCTTCATTCTGCTACTTGTCCCCTGACTCCACATGCTCTGACCTTAGTCATGAGTCTACTATGTGGCACCTTATCAAAGGCCTTTTGAAAATCCAAATATGTTACATCTACTGCATTACTCTTGTCTACCCTTTGTTACTTCTTCAAAAAATTCAATAAGGTTGGTCAAGGAAATCCGTGCTGACTTCTTCATTATATTTTTGGTTTCTAGATGTTTTTCTATTATATCTTTGAGTAAGGATTCCATTATCTTTCCTACCATTGACGTTAAGCTAATTGGTCTAGAGTTCCCTGCACTGGTTTTATCTCCCTTTTTTTAAAATATAGGAATCACATTATCTGCCCGCCAGTCCTCTGGCACTATTCCCTCTACAAATGAATTTTTATATCTATGTAACAGTGCCTCTGCTATCTCTCCCCTAACTTCTTTTAGTATGCGCGGATGCAATCCATCTGGATCTGGGGTTTTATCCTCTCTAAGTTTGATTAGTTTATCAATTATCTCTTCCCCACCCCTTCTATCTTAAATATCTTTAGAAGAGGAGATCAAAAAAGATATAATGTCATGCCCACCACGTTAGCCTCCCTGGTAAATACTGAGGTAAAGTAATTATTTAATATTTCTGCCATTTCACTGTCATTACCTGTGAGTTTATCGTGTGTATCCCTTAGCGCCCTATGCATATCCTGATTTTTCTTTTGTCATTTATATTTCTGTAGAGTACTATTTCTTTTTATATTCCTTGATAATTTAACTTCATAGTTTCTTGTTACCTTCCTAATTGTTTGTTTTCGTATTCCCTTTTGTCATCCTCTCCTTTGTTGTCTATGTATTGAGTGTATGCCTTTTTCTTCAGTTTCAGTTTTGCCCTTATTTCTTTATTCATCCATGGTGTCATTACTGGTTAGTTTGTTCTTGCTTTTTAGTGGAATATATTTCTCTTGGACACTCTTGGTCATGGTTTTACATGTTTCCCACTGCTGTTCTATTTTTGTTTATCAGTAAATTTTTCCAGTTTATTTTCCCTAGCTCCATTCTCATCCCCTGAAAATCAGCTTTTTTCCAATTTATTACTTTGGTCTTTGTCTTACTTATGTCCTTCTCAATCTTAACTTAAACCTTTATTATGTTGTGATCGCTATTGCCTAGAAGTTCCCCTGCACTTACTTCTCATCTGTTCATTTCACATTACTAAATTCAGTTGTGGGCAAACTCTTCAGAATCCATAGTTCAAGATCAAATTAATGACAATTTAGAGATATATGGGATAATTGGGGACAACTAGTACAGATTTGTTAAAGGAAAGTTGTATTTTTGTCAAATTTTATAAGGTTTTTTAAGTTAGTGATTACATCTACTGCATTCGCTTTAACAAACCAATGTTTAAAAATTTTAAGAAGGTATTAGATAAGGTGTCTCGCAAGAGACCTATTGCAAAAATTTAGGTGTATGGTACAAGAGGAAATGTAGCAGCATGATTAGAAAGTTGCTTGCTGGACAGGAAATAAAGCATTAGGGTAAGTGGGTGTTGATTGGATTGGAGAAGAACCTTCGATGTCATTGCTAGGTCCACTTTTGTTGTTGAGAAACATATGGTTGATTTTTATTTAGAAATTAGTCAATCTTTCGTGGTGTTGCAGATGGGGCGTCAATACCAAGTGGGTTTCGAGGCCAGGGGATAAACTATTCCTAACAATTTGAAATACTGAGTGGACAACTATTACATTTGGTACTGATGTAAAAAACACGCAAATGATGTTTCTTAACTCTTGTCTATCTGTCCAGTCTACTTAGTTTTGCAAATTGTTAGAAATTGTTTGTTGAAGGAGATTTCTGAATACTTTTGCTTTTACATAAAATTTCTTTAGAACAAATATTGCAAAGGGCAGGAATGACATTTAGCCTGTGAACAGAGGACGCAAGTTGAATTGAACAGTAACGTTGAAAGCAAATTACGTTTTAAATCTCTTTTGAACACTTGTTTATAAGGGTATTTTAAAAGCCTTTGTTTCGTAACTTTAGGTTGAGATTTTATTGAAACAATATACTATTGTGCTTTTGTGAATATCATGAAAAGGTCACACAACTATTTCATTCACTAAGGATGAGTGTTTAATGTGAAGATAGTGAAAATTTGTTAGACTTATGGGGACTGAAAAATGGTTACTAGAAGAATTCTAGAAATTTGAGCTGTTCTGATTTAAAAAAAACATTAATAGGCAAAAATAAAGGAGGCTTGTAATAGTGTTAGGTTGCAAAATGCACTGTCATCATTCGTGACAGAATAAGCAAACAATTTAGAGCTTTATTTATGGGAGAAGACCTTTTTCTTGTGCACCCTCTTTTTATTTTCTTTACTCTTGCTTTGTATTATCTATCTGTGAGCAGGAAGGTAACCTGTTCCTAGTTGTTTGCCAAACTACTCTTTAAACTGTCATTAGGAGATGCAGGAGTGGCCTGGATAGTCTCACCAGCTGGCCATTCCTCTGTGAGGAATTGTAGCCTCTACTTAATAGCTCCTGATAGCATGGCTGAGATCACAAGTTTTTAACATGAGAAATCACAATGTGACTATAAAAAGGTCATTTTAACTTGAACTGCGATCATAGAACTGAAGAACATGAGTACAAAAGTAAATCTCAAATGAGACCAGAGTTTTTAGAAGAAATGTTTTACCTTTAGAGTAACAAGTGACTTCAAAGAGGCAGTTAAGGCTAGGCATATTCAACCCCCGTTGATAAGAATGGGATAAGTATCTGTTTGAGAATGGGATTGCAGATTGTAAGAAAAAGGATGGACACAGATCAGATAAATTATGGAACACAATGTGCTTCTGGGACCATGGATAGGCCATGTGTGGCATTTAACTGGTCAAAGTTTTAAGTGTAGGTTCTAAGGTTGGAATATCTTGGTGTATTCTTTGATTGCTTTTAAGAATCAGGGAGAAATGTCAGTTTTATGTTGGAGGTTTGTGTGATTGGTTACCTCCTTTGAAATTCAGTGGGTTGGGAAGAGTTTGTAATGGGGCAGATTGTATGTGATCTTTGAAGATACAGCTTGGATGAGTGGAAGGACTTTTTTCTTTCAATGCATGAAGTACCTAGCATACCATTCAGGGATAGCACCATCTAAAGGCAAATCCCTTATTTTCACCTTTCATTAGGTTGACAACAGTTTCCATTTATATAACCTCCTTGAATGTAGTAAAATGCCCCATGATGCTTTATAACAGGGGAGGGAAAATAGACACCATAGAAATTAAGAAGCCTAGTGGGGAGGTGGCTGAAGGCAAGGTAGGTTATCAGGAGGCTTTTGAAGGTGAAGGGTTTAGGGATATAATTCCAAAGTGCAGTGTGAGATGACTGAAGCCTAAGCCACCAATGAAATAGAGGGAATGCACATGAGTCCAGTCCAGAGTGTGCATGCTGGGGTGTAGGACTGGAGGAAGTTGCAGAAGTATGGTGGAATGAAAACATGGTGGGATTCATAGGCAAAGATTTTGAAATCAATGCATTAGAGGATGAGGAGTGGATGGGAGATGGCGGTAATAGGTGAGCCTAATAAGTAATACGGGACTGGATGTGTGTCATAGTTCTGGATAAGTTGCTGTTTATATAAGGAGGATAGGAAGCTGGTGAGTGACAAGCTCAAGAAATCAAGCCTGGCGATCATGAAGGAGACAGATGGACAATGTTGTGGAGGTACAAGTAGGCAGTCCGAAGGACTGGTTGTGAGGTTTGAAGCTCAGCTCAGCGTTGAACAGGACACAGACATTGTGCATTGTCAGGTTTAGATTGAGTGACTAGCCAGATAGGAAAATGGAATCCAAGCTTGGGTGTGCAGTTTCTGATGAGACTTGGACAGAATGCATTGATCTTGCCAGTGTTTAATTGCTTTTTCAGGACTGTTGGACATACAGTCAGACAGCATAGCACAAGCTGTGGAGTTGAGGGTGGTGCCGGGAGAGGTAAAGTTGTGTGTTGTTGACATGCATTTGGAAGTTGACCTCATGGTTACGGGTGACATTTCCAAGGAACTAATGTTCAGAATACTAACTTAGTTTCAGGTGAGAGCACTATCATGTTTGGAGAAAGTAAAAGATCAAAGGGGTTACCTTGTTAAAAAGGGCAAATGGAATCCAAATATTTGCATATGCTTCCTCACTACCATTGTCTGAAAGTGCCAATAATTTCAAAAGTACTTGAGTTTGGTCCAAAACAAAATGGCTTCACAATCATGCGCTGTAACTCAGACTAATTGGGATGCATCTGAAATTTGATACCTAAATTAAGGACATAATAGGAGGGAGAAGGCCACATGGCCCTTCAAGCCTGCTCCGCCATCCAATCAGATCATGGCTGATCTTCGACCTCAACTCCACTTACCTGCCTGATCTCCATATCCCTTGATTTCCCCTAGAGTCCAGAAATGTGTCTATCTCAGCCTTGAATATATTCAACAACTCAGCATCCACCGCCCTCTGGGGTAGAGAATTCCAAAAGATTCACAACCCTCTGAGTGGTGAAATTCCTCCTCATCTTAGTCTTAAATGGCCGACCCCTTATCCTGTGACTATGCCCTCTAGTTCTAGACTCTCCAGCCATGGGAAATAACCACTCAGCATTTACCCTGTCAAGCCCCCTCAGAAACTTATGTTTCAATGAGATCACCTCTCATTCTTCTAAACTCCAGAGAGTATAGGCCCATTCAATTCAACCTGGCCTCATAGGACAACCCTCTCATCCCAGGAATTAATCTAGTGAAGGAACATTGTTAATAGGAACAACGGTGTGTTCTTGCTAGGCCGCAGGTGAACAAATAAACAATATTCAACGAGAAGTATTGATTTTAGGCCTGTATAAACTGTTAATGCTATTTTTGTAAAAGAGTATAGTATGGTAATGGTAGCTTTTATTGCAGCACAAATGTATGATTAAGCTAGACAAATTAAATAGAAGTTCTCTTCTACTCAAATAAAATCTACATTTATAATGGAGTCTCTGTATGTTAGAGGACAACACAAAGATGTAACAGTGAGCATTAATGGAGATCTTTTATCTTGGCTGTTTTCATTTACTCTGCTTTGGATGCTTTTTATGGTAATTGCTGTTACTGAATGTCTCTTGTATATGATGTGATGACATCTAATTGTAGCTGTAGAACACTGCAGAGGTTCATCTTGCAGTTTGCTAGTCATGAGGTTTTCTGAAGATAGGCAAAAGTAGCAGCAGGCAATACATTGAAAGGGAAATGAAAGGAAAATGACTTATGTATATTTGGAGTGGGGAGGAAAGAGGGAAGACAAAAGATGGGGGGGGGGTGCAGGGGAAGGGACTGATGCAGACCCTCACTTTTTTTAATTGGACAGAGTTGATTTGCTGTGTTAAATGTTTAGTTAGCACAAGTTTTGATTGTGCAAGGTAATAATCGTACAGGTAGGACAAATAAACATTGTATAGAAAAGTTGAATTAGAAAGATTAAGTATGTTGTAAAAAAAAATATATATATATATTATATATATATATATATTTATTTATGTATGTCGTATATATGTCAGCTATATTATCATTCAAATAATCCTAGGAAGACTCAAGTATTAAAGGGGCACGTCTAGAGTGCTGGGTTTGGAGTTAAACTCAATGTTACGTGGAAAGAGCCTCTTAATTGAGTGAGGATTACTAAATTGTGTAAGCAATCTATACAATTAAAAGGTTTGGGGAACAGACCTCCAAATCCATCTCCCCTGACCTGAATACCAAGGGGGTAATGTTCACACATCCTTAGCTTGTAATTTCCTTTCCTGCAGATCCACCACAGCAAAGTGGGGGGGGGGGGTGTAAGAAGGAGAGGCGGAGGAGGATGATGAGCAGGAGGAATAGCAGGGCATAAATTTCTTCCTTGCCAACTATGACTATCATGATAAGGATTAGGCCACACATGGAGGCCCTGGAGAATGATCCTGCCCGATGTTTGTTTGTCTGTCCCAAACCTTGCTGCATCACTTGCTTTCTAACTTCCACACACCAGCTCAGATACTTTCACCCGGGAGACTTGGATAGTGTTAGTGAGGATGTGAGCATGAGGGAGCCTGGGGAGTGGGTGAGGATGTTTCACCCTCCCAGCGGAGGCTGGGGGGAAGGCGACCTATGGCTTTATAGTTGTGCAACCAAGAACTTATGGGTACTTGCTTGAAAACCCCACTATTTAAAAAAGGAGGGAGAGAACAGAGAACACAGACCGGTTAGCCTAACAGAAGTAGTAGGGAAAATGCTCGAGTCCATTATAAAGGATGTGATAACAGAACACTTCAAAAATATCAATGGGATTAGACAAAGTCAGCATGGATTTATGAAAAGGAGATCCCAAACCTACTGGAGTTTTTTGAGGATGTAACTGGTAGAATAGATAAGGGAGAACCAGTGGATGTGGTTTATTTGGATTTTCAGAAAGCCTTTGATAAAGTCCCACATAAGAGGTTAGTGTGCAAAATTGAAGTACATGGGATTGGGGGTAATATACTGGCATGGATTGAAAATTGGTTAACAGACAGGAAACAGAGTAGGAATAAATGGGTCTTTTTCAGGGTGGCAGGCGGTGACTAGTGGCGGGATCAGTGCTTGGTCCCCAGCTATTCACAATATATATCAATGATTTGGATGAGGGAACCAAATGTAATATTTCCAAGTTTGCTGACACAAAACTAGGTGGGATTGTGAGTTATGAGAAGGATGCAAAGAGGCTTCAAGGCGATTTAGACAAGTTGAGTGAGTGGGCAAATACATGGCAGATGCAGTATAATGCGGATAAATGTAAAGTTATCCACTTTGGAAGAAAAAACAGAAAGGCAGAGTGTTACTTAAAAGGTGATAGATTGGGGAATGTTGATGTACAAAGGGACCTGGGTGTCCTTGTACACCAGTCACTGAAAGTAAACATGCAGGTGCAGCAAGCTGTTAGGAAGGCAAATGGTATGCTGACCTTCATTGCAAGAGGATTTGAGTACAGGAGCAAGGATGTCTTACTGCAGTTATAAACAGGGCCTTGGTGAGACCACACCTGGGGTATTGTGTGCAGTTTTGGTCTCCTTACCTAAGAAAGGATATACTTGCCATAGAGGGAGTGCAGCGAAGGTTCACCAGACTGATTCATGGGATGGCAGGACTGTCTTATGAGGAGAGACTGGGTCGACTCAGTCTGTATTCACTTGCGTTTAGAAGAATGAGAAGGGATCTCATTGAAACATAAAATTCTGACAGGCCTAGACAGACTGGATGCAGGGAGGATATTTCCCCTGGCTGTGGGGTCCAGAATGAGGGGGGTCACAGTCTCAGGATACGGGGTAGGACATTTAGGACTGAGATGAGGAGAAATTCCTTCACTCAGAGGGTGGTGAACCTGTGGAATTCTCTACCACAGAAGGCTTTAAGAAGGAGCTAGATAGATTTCTAGACACAAAGGTCATCAAGGGGTATGGGGAGAGAGCAGGAATATGATATTGCGATAGAGGATCAGCCATGATCGTATTGAATGGCGGAGAAGGCTCGAAGGCTCGAAGGGCCGAATGACCTACTCCTCCTATTTTCTATGTTTATGTTCAAACCTACGTGTAGACTCTGAGGGTAGTCTCCAAGGATGTGTGGCAATTGTCAGGTGTATCTCTTGAGTTTGCAGCTCTCATTTGCAGAAACATCAGGAAAGTTTTTTCTTAATTGCAGACATCAGTGGAGTGTGTGGCAGCTTCGTTGGAATCTGCAGCAGACCTTCACCTACGTAGTGGTCAGGGACCAATCAATGCCTTCACATCCATGGAAGCACAGACTGCAGCTCCGGTGGCAGTGAAGGAGAGAATAAATAGCATCCTGCATACAAGCGTCCTGACCATAACAGCCATGATGTAGGCTGCTGTCTCGGGGTTTTCAGGATCTGATGGCTGCCAATAGACAAGCCTTCCCACTGATCAGTGAGGACACTGATCCAGGGCCTGGTGGAATGGCAACAGCTGGAACCCACCTGCCTGCTACTGCCGTCTCGGCAGCAGCATGTGTTAGGCATCTGGCCTTCCCCTGCAGAGCATTACATTCAGTTGAATGAAGGAGGTGACATGGGCTGTCCAGGAACAAGCTCTAGAAGTGCAGCCAGGAGTCAGCTACCATGATTCTTTTGTAGAACATCAGCAGCCACTGTGATACTGGCCCTCAGGTTGCACCTAGAAGAAGCACTCGTATAGGCAAAAGAAAGGTACTTGTAGCCACCTGGGGAAGCAGTGTTAGTAAGAGCAGGTTGGCTTGTGCTCACTGTGTACTTTGTTGTAACAAAATAGAATTTGTTTTGTTACATGGAGTTTGGACTCATACAGGAAAGGGTGCACTTATTTGGTGCTGACATGCATTCAGATGATTATTGGCACATGTAAGAACATAAGAAATAGGAGCAGGAGTAGGTCAATCGGCCCCTCGAGCCTGCTCCGCCATTCAATAAGATCATGGCTGATCTGATCCTAACCTCAAATCTAAATTCATGTCCAATTTCCTGCCTGCTCCCCGTAACCCCTAATTCCCTTTACTTCTAGGAAACTGTTTATTTCTGTTTTAAATTTATTTGATGATGTAGCTTCCACAGCTTCCTGGGGCAGCAAATTCCACAGACCTACTACCCTCTGAGTGAAGAAGTTTCTCCTCATCTCAGTTTTGAAAGAGCAGCCCCTTATTCTAAGATTATGCCCCCTAGTTCTAGTTTCACCCATCCTTGAGAACATCCTTACCGCATCCACCCGATCAAGCCCCTTCACAATCTTATATGTTTCAATAAGATCGCCTCTCATTCTTCTGAACTCCAATGAGTAGAGTCCCAATCTACTCAACCTCTCCTCATACGTCCGCCCCCTCATCCCCGGGATTAACCGAGTGAACCTTCTTTGTACTGCCTCGAGAGCAAGTATGTCTTTTCTTAAGTATGGACACCAAAACTCTATGCAGTATTCCAGGTGCAGTCTCACCAATACCTTATATAACTGCAGCAATACCTCCCTGTTTTTATATTCTATCCCCCTAGCAATAAAAGCCAACATTCCGTTGGCCTTCTTGATCACCTGCTGCACCTGCATACTAACTTTTTGATTTTCTTGCACTAGGACCCCCAGATCCCTTTGTACTGCAGTACTTTCCAGTTTCTCGCCATTAAGATAATAACTTGCTCTCTGATTTTTCCTGCCAAAGTGCATAACCTCACATTTTCCAATATTGTATTGCATCTGCCAAATCTCCGCCCACTCACCCAGCCTGTCTATATCCCCTTGTAGGTTTTTTATGTCCTCCTCACTCTCTACTTTCCCTCCCATCTTTGTATCATCTGCAAACTTTGATATGTTACACTCGGTCCCCTCCTCCAAATCGTTAATATAGATTGTAAAGAATTGGGGACCCAGCACCGACCCCTGTGGAACACCACTGGCTACTGGTTGCCAGTCCGAGAATGAACCATTTATCCCAACTCTCTGCTTCCTGTTAGATAACCAATCCTCCACCCATGCCAAAATATTACCCCTAATCCAGTGATTCTTTATCTTGAGCAATAATCTTTTATGTGGCACCTTGTCGAATGCCTTCTGGAAGTCTAAATACACTACGTCCACTGGTTCCCCTTTATCCACTGGTTCCCCTTTATCCACCCTGTACGTTATGTCCTCAAAGAACTCAAGCAAATTTGTCAGACATGTAGGAACACAGAAGACTGATGTGTTATGTTGTAGAATGGGTATTGAATTGAGGGAATATCCCTTTATTTGATAGTGGGAGAGGAGGAGGTAAAGCTCTAGTGTCAAAGATAGACCATGTTCCACAGAAGAGAAGACCTCACTGATGCTTTGATGCCCCTTGCAGCATCCGCTGAGGAGCCTTCTGAGTGCAGGTCAACGTGATGCTCTTCTCCACGTAGTTCTGCCTGCAACAAAGCTAAGGTCACCTACCCAGAAATATCAAAATCCAAATCTTTGTGTGGCAGAGTTGTGCAAGGCACAGCAGGCTACAACTATGTGTGACATGCGATCTGGAGCGTACTGTAGAGCCCTGTCCAACCTATCTTAACAGAGAATGTATGCTTTTAAGAACCTGATGTGTCTCGTTGTTGTGTTTCTCTTCTGCTGTTACGGCTACTTTTGTAGGGCCATCATCCATGGGAGCAGGGGTTAGGTTTATAGCCCACAAGCCATTAATTTGCATGATTTTCTTCCCTGAAGAGGTTAGGAAGGGCTGAATTCTGAAGGATGTATGCATCGTGACAACTTCTAGCATAGCTCATGTTGATGTGTAAGATCCTTTTGCATGTCGTCACACACAATCTGTATGTTGACGGGGTGATAGGTTTACTGTAGGAGCTCACAAAGTACCATGGGTACCATTAATTGTACCGTGGACCTTGGGAAAGCCAGCCTCATAAAACTGGATGGCTTTATCTTGCTGTCTTACTGTGATACCAACAGTGACGAGTTCCCCAGCTCAACTGTGAAGTGCGTCATTCGCCTGAACGCATGCCAGTACTGTACCTTGGCTGATACTACAGAGATCACCTATGGCTGTCTGAAATGAGTCTGTGCCATAGAAGTTGAGTGTGGTCATTATTTTCATAGCCACAGAGAGAGCAGTGCAGAAAGATCACCATGGCTGTAGTCCTATAGTAGAACTGCCCTATTGACTTGGTGAAGTACACTCATCTTATACACATCTCCTCAGTAAGGTTTTCATTTGACCGTTGATGCCTGTATATTCCATGGGACAGGGGTAATATTGAATCGGGTACCTCCTTCTGCTGCCTGACCCTTTACTCCATTCTGTGCTGCTCTTCATCCTCTTCCATAATAATGGAATACTTTGATATGCCCATAGGGAATGCCATAGCTGCTCCTGAGGAGCCCTCACTGGGAATGTAGGTGAAAATTTCCTAGTGGTCTCTTGCTGTCAGAAGCAGTGAGAAGCAAGTTATAGTCTGTGTTGGCGGAATGCCAAATAATTGCTGCAAAAAATTGTTCCGAGCTAAAGAAATTGCCAGTGAAACTCTCGGGCTCAGAAACACTTCGCTTCTGCCTACCTCTACCTATAATGTATGTAAATGAAGTCACACGGGATTTGGGTGGACCACAGGAAAGGCCAAAATGCACAAGGGAAATTGGAGGATTGAATTTGGGGCATCATAATGGCAGGAGCAACTCCCACCCCATTTCTCTGCTTTAAAAAAAAAGTTACTTGTCCTGATTATATGTTGAAAATGGTGTGGCAGTATCCAAGCTTAAATTTTGGGGAGGGAAAAAAAGACTCAGATCAGTACTGGTTTATTAGTGTTGTATTTGAGACCTGTTTATATATGGTTTAAAGTGTTGAGTTCTAGTTGAAGGGAAGCCTGGTGACAGAGCTGTACATATATGGATGGCATGTGAATATGTCTGCAAATGTCATAAAGCAAAGCAGCAACGCTAATCACAAAAAAGCGCTGATGGTTCCCTGTTAAGGATAGAAAGTTTACAGAGCGATTACATTAACATAGTCATTTCATACTGCTGTTAAATGCTTAATAATTCTTGCAGCTGCTCATTGGTCACAAGGATTTCAACTTATGAAGTATTATGAGGGTACTGTTCATGGTAGGAAGAGCTTGCATGATGGAAAACTTCTAAGTCAATGGGTCCTTGTAGCTTCCTGCATTCATCTGCTAAATGTCTGTTTCTGAAGATGAGTTTAGCCGGAAGTACTTGTGCTTCCCAATTAATTATCCAGTTGAGTACATGCACCTTTGATGTATTTTACCTATGTTGCAGTGGGAGAAAGTTGTACTGAACTGTTCTTGCCTCAAGTATCCTGACTATAACTCAATGTCCAGTTCCAGACACTCTTGATGAGAACGGCCATTTCTATCAGCAGTATGACATGTAATGGCATACATTTTATGTGTCATCTTATGTGTCACCAAATGAAGGGATTCATTGTGTGTGCTTTTTAATGACCTGGTCAATACAATAGTTTGTAGCTGGTTGTATCAGGGGCAACATTAGGAAGCTGATCTTGGTATTGCTCATCCAGAGATAAGAAATGCTCCAAAAAGCTAAACACTATCCAGTGTATAATTGTGAAAATTCATAATTTTAAAAATCTGTAACTGCATGTGATACACAATTAGAGGAACTGGACACCAGCAAAAGTCAGCATCTTTGAGAGGAAGATGGGTGAATTTTTTTTTAAAGTTTGACTTTTTGAAAAATGCTTGTGCTTCTTAGACAGTTTGTGCCTCATCCTCTTGCTCCCCTCCTCTTCAAAATCATTTCAAAGGCTGCAGCATTACAACATATTACCAGTTTTTCTGCATTTGTAAGGCACACATAATGGAAGACGTTGTTACACTACTATATGAATACTACTAGGCATTGTTCTCTGGAATGCGCAGCCCTATTTCTGATACCAGCACTTTATAGATACCTTTTGACACCCAATTGAGTTTGAGTTCTAAATATTGATTCCCAGAACACAAGAGGATGCTGTATTCAGCTGTTTGCATTTGTTCTTCCATTGGAAGTAAGATGTAAACAACTTTTAATTTAGTGCTCCAGAGGATGATAAATTTAAGAAAACAAAATTGAATTTGTAGGCTCATAGAATTTTAAGGCACTAGCTCCTTGAAAGTCCCATTCCCTTGTCTTTTCAAAATTTCCTGCTTTCACCACTGTTTCTGGTAGGGCATTCCATGTCCTATCAACCCTCTGCATTGAAAAAAACACTTAAGCTCTCCCATCCTCTTTGGTGACAATCTTCAATTTATGCCTCCAGTTACCAACTCACTGACTAGAATAAGTAGTTTGTCATATTTACCTTATCAAAACCTTCATAATTTTGAACACTTCTATTGGATCTCTTTTTAACCTTCTCTGATCTGGTGAAAAGAACCCAGTTTCTCCTTGTAACTAAATCCTCTCATCCCTGGTGTCATTTTAGCAGATTTCTTCTGCATCCTTTTCATAGCCTTAATATTGTTCCTAAAGTAGTGATCTACCCACTGATTTGTATAGGTTATCATTAGCTCTTTGCCCTCTTGCTCTATGCCTTTTTAAACCAAGGAAACCATACGCTTTTTTTAAACAACTTTATCAACTTATCCTTGCATCTTTAAAGGCATGTATATCTGCACCCTAATTTTTTTGCTCCTCCACTTTTTTAAAGTTTATTTCCACTTTCTTTCTTCCAATATGTATCACCTCACATTTATCTGGAGTAAATTTCATGTCACATCTATCTGCTCAATCTCCTAACCTGTCCATGTACTCCTGCTGTCTCTTACAACAACTTGCATTATGTAGTACCTTTAATGTAGTACAACATCCCAAGGCGCTGATAATTTTAACAATTTTACAGTTAACCGTACTCCTGATGAGCCGCAATTTCCTTTAAACATTGAGAAGACCAAAGACATCCTCTTCGGCTCTCCACAAACTCAACACCCATGCCACATATTCCATCCCTCTCCCCAGCCATTGTCTCAGGTTTGCAACTTCTGTGTCCCACTTGACACCAACCTGAGCTTTTGTTCCCATTATTCCTCCATCACAGACGGCCTACTTCCACCTCTTCATTGCTTGCCACAGCCCGTAGCTCCGCCCATCTGCTGCTGAAACCCTCTTCCATGCCTTTGTCACCGCCAGACTCGACTATTGCAATGCTCTACTGGCTGGCCTACCATCCTCCACCCTCTTTAAGCCAGCTAATTTAAAACCCTGCTGCCAGTATTCTATCCCACATCAAGTCTCATTCACCTTTAACCCCTGCCTGTGCTGTCCTACATTGGCTCCCAGTCCCCCAAAGCATCAAATTTAAAATTCTCATCCTTGTGTATAAATCCCTTCATGGTTGTGCTCCTCCCTATTTTTGTAACCACCTCCTCCCCAGCAACCTTTCCCCTCGAACTCTCGGTCCTCCAACTCTGGCCTTTTCTACACCCTACCTGTCGCCAAACTTTTGGTCAAATATAATAATATCTCCTTTGGCTCGGCGTCTGCTTTTTTTTTTGATTACGCCCCTGTAAAGTGCCTTGATTTTTTTTTAACATTAAAAGCACCATTTAAATGCAAGTAGTTTTTGCATCGTCTGCGAAGATTTATATTGTCCCCATATCTGAGTCCGATCTCATTCATATATTGGGGACACCTGTTTGTTTTTCATACTGGTGGGAAATATTCATTTACCACTTTTTGTTTGTCCTTTAGCCAACTTCCTGTCCACATTTCTTTTAATATCATGCTCCTTAACTTGAATAGCAGATCTCCTATATGGACATCTTATTAAATGCCTTATGAAATTCCATGTATACAGCAACCACTGCATTTTCTTTATCTGACTGTTATTTCCTCAGTCAGAATTTTATGCTATACTATATTCTGTAGTGCCTTACCAACAACCGATGTTAGACTGATTTTATAGTTACCCAGGTTATCCCTTTCTTCTCCTTGAACAGCTTCTGTGTCCAAGAATGTATCACAGTTTGAGGTCTGAGCCTCTGCTATTTCATCTCTGAATGATGTCTCAGCATTCCTGCATTTATGCTATGGGGTCCAGGGTTTTCCCATTTTGTTCTGCCAATTTTCTCAGTAGTACTTCCTTATCGAGTTAACCCATCTAATTGCTTCATCTCCTCCTTTATTCGTACGATCATACTCTTTGAAAACGGCAGTCAAGTGCTTGTATAGTATCTCTGCCATTTCTTCACCTTCTAAGAAGATTTTCTTTTTCTTCTCATTGGCCCTACCCTTTTAACTATCTTTTACTTTTTATGCATTTATAAAAGCTTTATTGTTTTACTTACTGTATTTGTTCTTAAGATGTGGCGACATTGACAAAGTTGCATGTGTTGTCCATCCCTAGTTGTCCCCAGAAGGTGGTGGTGGTGGGCCTTTTCCTTGAACTGCTGTAATCTTTGTGATGATGGCGCTTCCACGGCGGGGTGTGGGAGTGGGGGAGATGGGAGATCACGATGGGGAGTGGGGAGATTGTGTGGGGGAGGCTGATCGCGACAGGTTTGTTTGGGGGGCCGGGGGGGAAGCACTTCTGCTCCTCCTGGCCCACAAGCAGTGCTGGAAAAGCACTTACCTTCTGGATCCAGCTGTTCTCGCCTCCCTTCAACTGCCACGTTTCCCGAGCTGTGGGAAACTCGGCCCTTAGCTGTTAAATATAAAACTCTGGGAAAATTTGAGGCATGCAGCCTCATTAACATATTTAAATAACTGACCCACCTCTGGAGAGGAGGTTAAAACCAGAAGTAGCTGCATTGGAGGTGGGTTGGTGTTGGGTTTCAGAATTTAGAAATTTTAACCATCCGCACCCCCCCACCCAACATCCCGGGTGGGTTAAGATTCCCCCCTTTTGAGTCTGTTCCTTAGCTTAGTGGTTTAAATTCTAGATCATTCTTGCTTTCTCTGAACCCTCTGCATTGAATCAGTGTAACAAATTAGAAAATATTTCTTCATGCTGTAACTTGTTGCACTACAGCATTATTATCTACTGTCTCATTCAGATCAGTGGACTGACAGTTACTAACTGCTAATTTGTACATGGAACATATGCTCTTAGAGTAGTTTATGGAAGGAACCAGATAAAATCAAAGTCCAAAAATATAGTGGAATATGCTGTAATTTGTTTTGTGTTTCAAGAGAAGTGAGTTAAAGAATGAATTTACCTCCCAAGTACAGTTTTCAGTCTTCAAAGTATCTGATCGTATATGAGACTGGCAGTAAGGAAACCCTGCTTTAAAAACAAAATAAAAATGAAATGCTATCGTAACAAATTCTGTGTATATATTTATTTCCTAACCTTGGAATTTTCATTGAATTTCTGTCATGGCCATCTGTTTCCTTGTTGCTGTGAAACTGAATCCCATTGGTGCAGGAGTACATACTACGTATAAGGAAAACACCACAAAGTATTCCAAGCAATTTAACACTGGCTTTCCCTGGAAATAATGCCAGCAAATAGGTATAACAATGTTTTTTTCTTGTTTAATAATCAATTTCCTGTGGCGTTGCACAAGGGTAGTTACGACTAAGTGCTGTCTTCAGATCTAACATGGGTGGGGGAATAATTGATTGCGAGGAGAGAAGAAAGGGGTAGGATATAGGGAGTGTGTGGGGAGAAATGATCTCTGGTGGGAGAAGTAGAAAAGTACTTTTGGGAGGGGGGGGTGATAAAATGGCCTCAGTTGGGAGTGAAGGGGTTGGTAAAGTACCTGAGTTAGAGGAAACTACCTCAAAAGGGGTAGGGAGGGTTGAAAAGGTATCTCGGTGGCAGAGGAGGCACTGATTTTCCTAACATTGCAGACATTCCTATATTTTAGGAACTATGCAGATCCAGATTTTATTACTTTTAATCAGCCCCAATTCTTTTTTCAGTGAGCAGTTTCTGAATTTTCAAGTTTGAAGAGATCCCCTTCTTTGTTTTTGTTTAAAAATGCAGAGAAATGGCTATCTGTGGCAGCAAGACTTCATTTCTGAATATGCACTAATTTACCCAGGTTTGTTCCTGAGATAAGGTGTCATGGTGCAAGATGTTATGGTCTTGACATTAAAAAGCCCTACCATAGTGCCATCCAGAGGTAGAACAGGTATTGCAGCTAAATGTGGACACTTTTCATGGGACTTTCCATAGGAACATCGCCAAGTATGTTTCTAAATTTGATTGGAAAATCTGGGAACCTCCAAAGGAAGAATATAATCTATATGTTTTCCATTTTATAGTCACTAGCCAGGATAGTTTCTGTAATTCCTGAGATGATGAATCATCTCCTGATTCAAAGTCTCTGTGTAGGACCTACATTGGCTCCAGGTCCGGCAATGCCTCAATTTTAAAATTTTCATCCCTTTTTTTCAAATCCCTCCATAGCCTTACCCTTCAACATCTCTCTAACCTCCTACAGCCCTCCCAGATCTCTGCGCTCCTCCAATTCTGACATCTTGCGCATCTCTGATTTTATTCGCTCCACCATTGGCGGCTGCGCCTTCAGCTGCCTAGGCCCTAAGCTATGGAATTCCCTTCCAAAACCTTTCCGTCTCTCTACCCCTCTCTCCTCCTTTTAAGATGCTTCTTAAAACCTACCTTTGACCAAGCTTTTGGTCACCTATCCTAATATCTCTTTGTGGCTTGGTGTCAAATTGTGTTTGATAATTGCTCCAGTGATGCGCCTTGGGATGTTTTACTACATTAAAGGTGCTATATAAATGCAAGTTGTTGTTGTAACACTGCATTGGATACAACAGTGGCACATGAGAGGCAAACATTAACAATATCTGATATAGTAGAATGTACTTTGGAGGCCATGAACCCCAGAAATGGAGAACACAAATTTAGGCTTAGAGTGCTGGGACCTCTTACTCTGAAAAAGCATAGATTTTGAGGGGATTTAATTGAGGCCTTTAAAGTAATGAAAAGACTAGACTCGGTCCATGTGGAAATCCTATTCAAGCTAGATAATTTAGGGGAGGATCGGGGACTTAAGTATGAGTTACTTAAGCATAGAGCTAGGTTAGATGTTGGGTACTTTGTGCAGTGAGTTATCAACAACTGAAATAAGTTGCCGGCACATGCTGAGTGTGTGGATTCACTAAGCACTCAAAAGGGAGCTGGACTAGTTCCTGAGTGTAGCCAACATAACTGCATACAATAGGTAGGTGTGTATCGAGGAATGTGTCTCTTGGTCTTTCGTAACTTGTTTGATAGCTTTTGGAGAGATTCTTTTGAGTTTTGTCCTAAATTGGACTAAAGATTTTTCTTTTTTTGCCTCACTCAGGAGATTGTGTGGATTGGGGCACGGATGGGGATGATGATATGTAGAAGTTACACCATGACAGTATATCTAGCACAGGCTTGATGGACCAGCTGGTCTTTTCCTGTCCTTTGTTTTTGTATATTTGTAGGTATGGGACAACTGCGATCACCATCCTTGGGTATGTCCTGTCCCATGGGCAGCACAGACCTACCCGAGGTGGCGGTACAGTGATATACAGTCAGGAGGGAGTGGCCCTGGGAGTCCTCAACATTGACTCCGGACCCCATGAAATCTTATGGCATCAAGTCAAACATGGGCAAGGAAACCTCCTGTTGATTACCAGCTATCTCCCTCCCTCAGCTGCTGAATCAGTCCTCCTCCATGTTGAACACCACTTGGAGGAAACACTGAGGGTAGCAAGGGCACAGAATGTACTCTGGGTGGGGTACTTCAATGTCAATCACCAAGAGTGGCTCGGTAGCACCACTACTGACCGAACTGACCAAGTCCTGAAGGCTGTAGCTGCCAGACTGGGCATGCGGCAGGTGGTGAGCGAACCAACACGAGGGGAAAAACCTACCTGACCTCGACCTCACCAATACACCTGTCGCAGATGCATCTGCCCATGACAGTATTGGTAGGAGTGACCACCTCACAGTCTTCATGGAGACGAAGTCCCGTCTTCACACTGAGGACACCATCCAACGTGTTGTGTGGCACTACCACCGTGCTAAATGGGATAGATTCCGAGGCATCCATGAGGCGCTGTGGGCCATCAGCAGCAGCAGATTTGTATTCCAGCACAATCTGTAACCTCACGGCCCAGCATATTCCTCACTCTACCATTACCGACAAGCCAGGGGATCAACCCTGGTTCAATGAGGAATGTAGAAGAGCATGCCAGGAGCAGCACCAGGCGTACCTAAAAATGAGGTACCAAACTGGTGAAGCTACAACACAAGACTACATGCATGCTAAACAGCAGAAGCAACGTGCTATGGACAGAGCTAAGCGATTCCACAACCAACGGATCAGATTAAAGCTCTGCAGTCCTGCCACATCCAGTCATGAATGATGGTGGACAGTTAAACAACTAACAGGAGGAGGAGGCTCTATAAACAGCCCCATCGTCAATGATAGCAGAATCCAGCACGTGAGTGCAAAAGACAAGGCTGAAGCGTTTGCAACCATCTTCAGCCAAAAGTGCTGAGTAGATGGTCCACCTCGGCCTCCTCCCGATATCCCCAACATCACAGAAGCCAGTCTTCAGCCAATTCGATTCCCTCCATGTGCTATTAAGAAACAGCTGAGTGCACTGAATACAACAAAGGCTATGGGCCCCAGCAACATCCCGGCTATAGTGCTGAAGACTTGTGCTCCAGAACTAGCCGCGCCGCTAGCCAAATTGTTCCAGTACAGCTACAACACTGACATGTAGCAGACAATGTGGAAAATTGGCCAGGTATGTCCTGTCCACAAAAAGCAGGACAAATCCAATCCGGTCAATTACCGCCCCATCAGTCTACTGTCAATCATCAGCAAAGTGATGGAAGGTGTCGTCAACAGTGCTATCAAGCGGCACTTACTCACCAATAACCTGCTCACCGATGCTCAGTTTAGGTTCCCCCAGGACCACTCGGCTCCAGACCTCCAAACCTGGTCAAAAGAGCTGAATTCCAGAGGTGAGGTGAGAGTGACTGCCCTTGACATCAAGGCAGCATTTGACCGAATGTGGCACCAAGGAGCCCGAGTCAAATTGAAGTCAGTAGGAATCGGAGAAAACTCTCCAGTGGCTGGAGTCATTCCTAGCACAAAGGAAGACTGTAGTGGCTGTTGGAGACCAATCATCTCAGCCCCAGGACATTGCTTCAAAAGTTCCTCAGGGCAGGACTTCAAAGGTAGTGATCTCAGGTTTACTACCGGTGCCACGTGCTAGTGAGTATAGGAACAGGAGAATAGACAGGATGAATGCGTGGCTGCAGGGATGGTGTAGGAGGGAGGGTTTTAGATTCCTGGGACATTGGGACCGGTTCTGGGGAAGGTGGGACCTGTACAAGCGTGAAGGGTTACACCCGAGCAGGACCGGGACCAATGTTCTCGTGGGGGTGTTTACTAGTGCTGTTGGGGAAGGTTTAAACTAGAGTGGCAGGGGGATGGGAACCTGAGCAGGGAGTCAGAAGGGAATAAAGTTGAGAGCAGCAAGAGAGGGGAAGACCCAGGGGAAATCTACAATACAAATAGTACAAACAGTTGTTCAAGAACAAGTGAAAGGGAAAAGCGTAGAGCAGCGGAAAGAATGTGTACTTTAGGGACGACAGATAAAATAAAAATTAGAAGGCATAAGGCGATTAACCCAGCATCAAAGCTGTGGCAGGGGGTTGGGAACCTGAGCAGGGAGACAGAGGAAAGCGTGTCAGGAAGGGACAGAAGGTATGGAGTAAAAGGTAAAGTGTTAAAAAAGGAAAAAGCAGGAACTAAGTATCACAAAACATATTTGAAAGTTCTTTAACTGAATGCACGTAGCATTCGTAACAAAATGGACGAGTTAACGGCACAAATAACTACGTATGGGTATGATCTTGTGGCCATTACAGAAACATGGCTGCAGGGTGACAACAACTGGGAATTAAATATGCCAGGGTATTTAACAATCAGGATGGACAGGCAGGAAGGAAGGGGAGGTGGGGTGGCTATGTTAATAAAGGAAGGAATCACTGTAATACAGAGAAATGATATTGGGACAAAGGATCAGGATAATGAAACAGTTTGGGTAGAGATAAGGAATAATAAGGGGATAAAAACACTAGTGGGCGTAGTATATAGGCCTCCTAATAATTGCAACTCTGCTGGAAGAAGTATTTATCAGGAAATAGTCGGGGCATGTAATAAGGGAACAGCTATAATTATGGGGGATTTTAACTATCATATTGACTGGACAAATCAAATTGGGCAGGGCAGCCTTGAGGAAGAATTTATTAAGTGTATTAGGGATGGATTTCTTGAGCAGTATGTAACTGATCCTACAAGGGGGCAAGCAACCTTCGACCTGGTCCTGTGTAATGAGCCAGGATTAATTAATAATGTCCTAGTTAAGGATCCCCTTGGAATGAGTGACCATAACATGGTTACATTCCATATCCAATTAGAGGGTGAGAAGGTTGGTTCTCAAACAAGTGTACTGAGCTTGAATAAAGGAGACTATGATGGTATGAGAGCGGAATTGATTAATGTGGACTGGGAAAATAGATTAAAGGGTACGACGGTACATGAGCAGTGGTGTTCATTTAAGGAGTTATTTTGCAACTTTCAAAAAAAATACATTCCACTGAGGAAAAAAGGGTGTAAAAGAAATGACAGCCATCCGTGGCTAAGTAAAGAAATTGAGGATAGTATCCGACTAAAAACAAGGACATATAAGGTAGCCAAACATAGTGGGAGGATAGAAGATTGGGAAGTCTTCAAAAGACAGCAAAAAGTAACTAAAGGTTTGATTAAGAAAGGGAAGATAGATTATGAAAATAAATTAGCAAAAAATATAAAAACAGATCGCAAGAGTTTCTATAGTTATATAAAAAAAAAAGGGTGGCAAAGGCAAGCGTAGGTCCCTTAGAGGATGAGACCGGGAAATTAATGGTGGGAAACATGGAGATGGCAAAAATGCTGAACAAATATTTTGTTTCAGTCTTTACGGTAGAGGACACTAAGAATATCCCAACACTGGACAAACAGGGGGCTCTAGGGAGGGAGGAGCTTAATATGATTAAAATCACTAAGGAATTGGTACTCAGTAAATTAATGGGACTCGAGGCGGATAAATCCCCTGGACCTGATGGCTTACATCCCAGGGTCTTGAGGGAAGTGGCAGTAGGGATTGTGGATGCTTTGGCAATAATTTTCCAAAATTCTCTGGACTCGGCAAAGGTCCCGGCAGATTGGAAAACTGCTAATGTAACACCCTTATTTAAAAAGGGTAATAGGCAGAAGGCTGGAAATTATCGACCAGTTAGCCTAACATCTGTGGTGGGTAAAATTTTGGAGTCTATTATTAAGGACAGTAGCGGAACATTTGGATAAACATAATTTAATTGGACAAAGTCAGCATGGCTTTACGAAGGGGAAGTCATGTCTGACAAATTTGCTTGAGTTCTTTGAGGACATAACGTACAGGGTGGATAAAGGGGAACCAGTGGACGTAGTGTATTTAGACTTTCAGAAGGCATTTGACAAGGTGCCACATAAAATATTATTGCTCAAGATAAAGAATCACTGGATTGGGGATAATATTCTGGCATGGGTGGAGGATTGGTTATCTAACAGGAAGCAGAGAGTTGGGATAAATGGTTCATTCTTGGACTGGCAACCAGTAGCCAGTGGTGTTCCGCAGGGGTCGGTGCTGGGTCCCCAACTCTTTACAATCTATATTAACGATTTGGAGGAGGGGACTGAGTGTAACATATCAAAGTTTGCAGATGATACAAAGATGGGAGGGAAAGTAGAGAGTGAGGAGGACATAAAAAACCTACAAGGGGATGTAGACAGGCTGGGTGAGTGGGCGGAGATTTGGCAGATGCAATACAATATTGGAAAATGTGAGGTTATGCACTTTGGCAGGAAAAATCAGAGAGCGAGTTATTATCTTAATGGTGAGAAACTGGAAAGTGCTGCAGTACAAAGGGATCTGGGGGTCCTAGTGCAAGAAAATCAAAAAGTTAGTATGAAGGTGCAGCAGGTGATCAAGAAGGCCAACGGAATGTTGGCTTTTATTGCTAGGGGGATAGAATATAAAAACAGGGAGGTATTGCTGCAGTTATATAAGGTATTGGTGAGACCGCACCTGGAATACTGCATAGAGTTTTGGTGTCCATACTTAAGAAAAGACATACTTGCTCTCGAGGCAGTACAAAGAAGGTTCACTCGGTTAATCCCGGGGATGAGGGGGCGGATGTATGAGGAGAGGTTGAGTAGATTGGGACTCTACTCATTGGAGTTCAGAAGAATGAGAGGCGATCTTATTGAAACATATAAGATTGTGAAGGGGCTTGATCGGGTGGATGCGGTAAGGATGTTCCCAAGGATGGGTGAAACTAGAACTAGGGGGCATAATCTTAGAATAAGGGGCTGCTCTTTCAAATCTGAGATGAGGAGAAACTTCTTCACTCAGAGGGTAGTAGGTCTGTGGAATTTGCTGCCCCAGGAAGCTGTGGAAGCTACATCATTAAATAAATTTAAAACAGAAATAGAGAGTTTCCTAGAAGTAAAGGGAATTAGGGGTTACGGGGAGCGGGCAGGAAATTGGACATGAATTTAGATTTGAGGTTAGGATCAGATCAGCCATGATCTTATTGAATGGCGGAGCAGGCTCGAGGGGCCGATTGACCTACTCCTGCTCCTATTTCTTATGTTCTTATGTTCAGTGTCCTAGGCTCAACCATCTTCAGCTGCTTCATCAATGACCTTCCCTCCATCAGAAGGTCAGTAATGGGGATGTGCAATCATCAGCGAACAATGTTCAGTTCCATTTGCAACCCCTCAGATAACAAAGCAGTCCGTGTCCGTGCCCGTGGCCTCGTGCAGTACAACCTGGACAACACGCAGGCTTGGGCTGATAAGTGGAAAGTTATATTCGTGCCAGGCAATGACCATCTCCAACAAGAGAGAATCTAATCACTTCCCCTTTACATTCAACGGCATTACCATCGCCGAATTCCCCACCGTCAACACCCTGGGTGTCAGCATTGACCAGAAATTTAACTGGACCAGCCACGTAAATACTGTGGCTACAAGAGAAGGTCAGAGGCTAGGTATTCTGTGGCAAGTGACTCACCTCCTGACTCCCCAAAGCCTTTCCACCATCTACAAGGCACAAGTCAGGAGTGTGATGGAACACTCTCCACTTGCCTGGATGAGTGCAGCTCCAACAACATTCAAGAAGCTCGATGCCATCCAGAACAAAGCAACCCACTTGATTGGCATCCTATCCACCACCCTAAACATTCACTCTCTCCACCACCGGCACATAGTGGCTGCAGTGTGTACCATCCACAAGATGCACTGCAGCAACTCGCCAAGGCTTCTTCGACGTCACCTCCCAAACCCACGACCTCTACCACTTAGAAGGATAAGGGCAGCAGGCACATGGGAACACCACCACCACCTGCACGTTCCCATCCAAGTGACACATTGTCCCGACTTGGAAATATATCGCCGTTCCTTCGTCGTCGCTGGATCAAAATCCTTGAACTCCCTACCTAACAGCACTGTGGGAGAACCGTCACCACACGGACTGCAGCGGTTCAAGAAGGCGGCTCACCACCACCTTCTCGAGGGCAATTAGATATAGGCAATAAATGCTGGCCTTGCCAGCAACGCCCACATCCCATGAACTAATTTTTTTTTAAAAACTGAGAAGGAACTGTAAAATTGCAAGTACTTTCATAGACTTAATAAGTGACTAATTTGTTTCTTAAGACATGCAAAGCCTAAGACAGACATGATTAGTAAACTGGAAGTGGTTTTGTGGTCATTATATTGTTAAATTGATATTATAACTGAAGTCAAAAATAACAATACAAGCTTGCAGAAATTTGGCTGAGCAAGTTTTGGATTATGTGGAATATGTTGACCACTGGAAAATGACAAGAAAATTGATTTTTTTTAAAAGACTGAAATTGAAGGAAGGAGTTATATGAAGTGATTAGGTTTGTTTGGTTTAAAGGAAGGGAGACCATTGTCCCTACTTTTGGATTGTTAGTAACTTTACTGTCAAATTATCACTGGTAAATACCAATTTCTGAAGTATTGTTTGTTTTGGAGGTTTTAAAACATCACATTTTCTGATGCAGATTTAATAGCTGAAAATGCTTGCAACTGGTGAACTGAAAATCCAAATCAATTCAATGGAATGAATCCATTTAACGTGAAAGTCTGGTACTTTCTACTACTAATAAAAGCTTTATGACCCTTGCATTACCAGTCCCAAAGGGACTAAATTTTAATACTGCTGTAGGGCTGACAGCTTGCTGGAAGGAAGAAAAATGTATTTGATCCTATCAGCAGCTCCTATTGTATTATTGTGATATGTTGCAGAGGAGGAAGGGAGCCAGGACAAAGACTGCTCTTTTGAAATACATGGGAAATTGATATATATTTGGACACTACATCCTTTCCAGAGCCAGTGTATTTAGATGTTGATGCTCAATAAGGAGGTCATTTTGTAATTGCCAAAGGTCTTAATATTTGGAGGAGTCCTCTGACTTCATTGTTCTTTCCATGCTGTAAAAGTCACATCAGTTGTTTTAGTCATAAGTTTGTTTTGGGCATCAGGAAGTGTTTTTTTTGGTTTTGGGCAGCACATTTGTCTGTATTCAGGAGGAGCACTGTCCTAAAAGTTAACATTTATTTACTTCTCCAAGACTGTGAAGAAACCTTTGGCCATACAGTGAAATTTCACTTATAGACTTTTCAGTGTTTGTTCCGGTTGACTACATATAGTTGTCAAGGGGAATTCAGACCATTGTCATATACTAAGGTTTTTCTGCCAAGGTATGACCAGACACACACTTTCTTTTGATCACATTTGGATTTGAAAGTTGTAAATGTCGCTCCCATTATTTGAGAAAGGAGGGAGGAGGAAACCAGGTAACGACAGACCTGTTGGTTTAGCATCAATTGTGGGGAAGTTATAAAATCTATCCTCACAAACAGTGACTGAGCATTTGGACATGTGTGAGCTGGTCAAAGAGAGTCAGCATGGATTTGTGAAGAGTAGGTCATGTCTGACTAATCTAGTTGCATTTTTCGAGGAGGTTCTAGAATGTTGGATAGGGGAGTATTGTCGATACGAATTTCCAGAAGGCATTTGATAAGGTTCCACACAAGATTATTAGCAAAAATGAGAGTGCACTGAATTGGAGGTAACCTTGTGATCTGGATTGGTAATTGGTGGGAGGTAGGAGACAGAGAGTAGGGATGAAGGGTTCATTCTCTGGTGGGTTGTGACAACTGGTGTTCCCCAGGGACCTGTGTCGGGATCTTAGTTTTTCACTATTTATATTAATGACTTGGATGAAGGAATAGAGTTGTATGTCCAAGTTTACAGATGACACTAAGTTAAGAGGCACAGTAGGTTGTGTAGATGGGAGCAGGGAGTTGCAAAGGGACATAGACAGACCAGATACAAAACTGGCTTAGTGGCAGAAGGCAGAGGGTGATGGTCGAAGGTTGTTTTTGTGACTGGAAGCCTGTGGCCAGTGGGGTACCACAGGGATCGGTGCTGGGTCCCTTGCTGTTTGTGGTCTACATTAATGACTTGGATATGAATGTAAAAGGTATGATCAGTAAGTTCGCTGATGATACAAAGATTGGTAGGGTGGTAAATAGTGAGGAGGATAGCCTCAGTCTGCAGGACGATATAGATGGGTTGGTCAGATGGGCGGAACAGTGGCAAATGGAATTTAACCTGGAAAAGTGCGAGGTGATGCACTTTGGAGGGACTAACAAGGCAAGGGAATACACAATGAATGGGAGGACCCTAGGCAAGACAGAGGGTCAGAGGGATCTTGGTGTGCAAGTTCACAGATCCCTGAAGGCGGCGGAACAGGTAGATAAGGTGGTAAAGAAGGCATATGGGATACTTGCCTTTATTAGCCGAGGCATAGAATATAAGAGCAAGGAGGTTATGATGGAGCTGTATAAAACACTGGTTAGGCCACAGCTGGAGTACTGTGTGCAGTTCTGGTCGCCACACTACAGGAAGGATGTGATCGCTTTGGAGAGGGTGCAGAGGAGATTCACCAGGATGTTACCAGGGCTGGAGCGCTTCAGCTATGAAGAGAGACTGGGAAGATTGGGTTTGTTTTCCTTGGAGCAGAGGAGGCTGAGGGGGGACATGATTGAGGTGTACAAAATTATGAGGGGCACAGATAGGATCGATACTAAGGAGATTTTTCCCTTCGTTGAGGGTTCAATAACAAGGGGACATAGATTCAAGGTAAAAGGCGGGAGGTTTAGAGGGGATTTGAGAAGGAACTTTTTCACCCAGAGGGTGGTTGGAGTCTGGAACTCACTGCCTGAAAGGGTTGTGGAAGCAGGAACCCTCACAACATTCAAGAAGCATTTGGATGAGCACTTGAAATGCCATAGCATACAAGGCTACGGACCAAATGCTGGAATATGGGATTAGAGTAGACAGGGCTGATGGCCGGCGCGGACACGATGGGCCGAAGGGCCTCTATCCGTGCTGTATGACTCTATGACTCTATGACTCTCTATGACTCTATGACTCTATGAAGTGAGTGGGCAAAACTATGGCAGATGTAATTCAATGTGGGGAAGTGTGAGGTCATCTATTTTGGATCTGAGAAAGACAATTCAGAGTATTTTCTTAATGGTGAGAGACTAGGAGCTGTGGAGGAGCAAAGGTGTTTAGGTGCCAGACTGTTGTAAAAACCCAACTAGTTCACAAACAAGGGAAGGCAACCCGCTATCTTTACCTGGTTTGACCTAAACGTGACTCCAGTTCCACACCAATTTGGTTGCCCTCTGAAGTGGCCTAGTAAGCCACTCAGTTGTATCGACCTTGGGCAACCAGGGATGGGTAATAAATACTGGCCTTGCCAGTGATGCCCACATCCGGAGATTGAATTTAAAAAAAAAAATAGCAAAACTATTTCCTCTGGCTGGAGAATCCAGAAGAAGAGAGCATAATCTTAAAATTAATACTAGGTCATTTAAAGTCAAATCACAAAGCACCTTTTCATGCAAAGGATATTGCAAATCTGGAATTTGCTTGCCCAAAAGGCTGTGGATGCTGGGTCAATTAAAATTTTCAAGACTGAGATCAATAGATTTTTGCTAGTTAAGGGTGTCAAGATATGGAACAAAGGCGGGTAAATGGAGTTGAAGTGGAGATCAGTCATGATCTAATTGAATGGCGGAACAGACTTGAGGGGCTGAATGGCTTACTCCTATTACTGTATTCCTAAGCCATTGGCATTGCTGCATAGTTGTAGAAAGAACCTGGTTTCTGACTTGTCCGGGTGACAGTTAGTAGATTTGAAAATGGAGCATTAAAGATTTAATGCTAATTGTGTGTAGTTACTCAGGTGCCTTTTAAACCTGATGGTCCAAAAATAGGACCCCAATATATCTGCCGTTGTTCGTTAACTCTTCCATTGACAAATTCTTATCACTTTGATAATGAGATAAACCTCAACTATTGGAATATGAATATGACTCTTCTGACGAAGAACCTGATGTAACCTTTTCTTCTGGAATAGTTGTTTCATATTTGAAATAATGTACAGGAGGATCTTGCTCCTAGGAGCTATTCTTTTGTTGTTAAGCTTGTTTATTGAATTTTAACTTCCTTTTTATGAGCTCCTTCTGATTGTTGATCTCTGCTGCCCACTGTTTGAGGGTGAAACCGGATGCTTAACCTCACATACTGGAGCATCTAAAAGCTGGAGTGTAGCTACGGCTTGAAGATAAGCAACCATTCAATGTCTCCATTTGCTGTTGCATATTTTTCTAGTAAAACTTTTGATAAGAGCAGAGTTTTGTGACTTTTAGCAAACTGATCTTAACCTAGCTGAGGGATGGGAATTAACAAACAAATAGAAATGATTATTTATACTATCAGGAAGGAAAATCTTTTGTCAGTTGTCCATCTAGAGATCTAATTGCTGAACATGTGATGTGGAAGGCAGAAATTAAAAGTGAATAAAGACTATGTACATTAAATTTAAAATTACAATTAACAATGTAATGAAAAGCAAATTATATCCCTCGGTAATTTATGCTGTCCAGCATCCTTTGTTTTAAAAGAAATAAAGATGGCCACATGAGGGCAGCATATATGTAAGTTACATGGTTGTGAGCAAAAATCCCTTCAACTGATTGATGCTTTCTAATCTTCAGTTTGCTTAATTTACCCATTTATTTTTAGAAGATAACCTTGTTTGAAGAATGAGAATTACTCCATTTAAAGGAAACCAGCTTTTTTCTGGTTGGAATGTATTTATTCAAAAGTCTGAAGCACCATACTGTAATGTAGCATGAAATATATCATTTATTTATGAATAAGTGCCTCAAATTACTTTGACCACCTTGTTATGAATCCCGTGTCTTGTGTATAGAAGCCATACAGTATATGTTAAATGCAGGAGTTTCCATCATGCTGATTTTTTTTATTGTAACTCTTTTTCTTAGCTGTTTACATTGAACCTATTAAAATAAATGATTTTGTTCTCATTGAGGTTTA
Source organism: Heptranchias perlo (assembly GCF_035084215.1). NCBI lineage: Eukaryota > Metazoa > Chordata > Chondrichthyes > Hexanchiformes > Hexanchidae > Heptranchias > Heptranchias perlo. Next base: position 68,037,150 of record NC_090333.1, read on the forward strand.
TTTTAAATTAACTGCTCAAGTAATAAGAGTTGAATACTTGCAAACTTACGCATTTTAAGTCAGATTTCCAATATTGTGGTAATCAGGCACTGTTGATGTTGCTATGTAATCTTAAAGCATCTGTTTTGGTAGTGATCAAAGTTGTGTTGGGAGTCAGACAAGCTCACTTATGTCAGGTGTTCTGTTTCCATGCTGGAGTACCCAGATGCTTAATATCCCATTTCAGCAGCTGGATCATAGACACACGTTCACAAAATAAATACAGATTAAGAAGGCCATTCAGAAAGACCCTACAGACCCTCCTCCCATTGAGACATCCAGTTGTTTCTTAAATAATTCCAGGGTGTTGCCTCCACTGCTGCACCCAGACGTCCTTCACAAAACATGACCAACATGTGGGATGAAGAACTTCCTGCTAGTAGTCCTAAATTTGACTTTCACTAATTTAAATTTGTGTCTTTTTCTCCTATTCTCACAATTTAGCTTGAAGTAATTTTCTAGATTTATCTTTTCTATACTGTTTACTATCTTAGCCCAAGTTTCTCCAGTCCTTTCTATAACTCAAACCTCTAACACTAGGGATTAGCCTTGCGGCTGTTCTCTGAATTGCTTACAACACTTGACTGTCTCTCCTGTGACCCAGTGACCAGAACTGGGCTTGTGTGGAGTATAAATGCCGGCATAGACAGTTGGGCCGAATGGCTTGTTTCTGTGCTGTAGATTCTATGTAACCGGACGTAGTACTTGTGATGTGGTCTGGCCAGGACGCAGTACAATTTTAGCACGACATAGGTCAGCACTCTGTTTACTTTGTTGATTGCTGCTCTGCAGTGGTTGGACATGTTAAATGTTGAGTTTACCAAAACTCCTAGGTCCGTTTCAACTACTTCCGTAGCAATCTTAACATTCATGAAGCACCTATATCAGGTTACCTGCATTAAATTCCCTCTGCCATTGTTCTGCCCACTTAACACATTTTGTCCAACTTATTTTGTGTTTTCTGAGCTGCCTTTTCAGAATCAACTACTTCTCATTTTGCTTTTATCTAAAAATGTGATCAGTTTGCATTGAGTTTCTGATTCTAAGTCGTTGATGTAAACTAGAAATAGCAGTGGTCCTAATACTGATCACTGGGCACCCCACTCAACACTTTTTTTCCTTTCCTTCCTCCCACCTACACACACAACTCCTTCAACTAATACCTCTCTCATAATTTAAAAAAATTCTATTAAAACTCCTCTTCGCCTTCTCTGCTCCAGAGGAAATAGTCTCCAGCATCTTACGTGTCTCTTCATAACAGTAGTTTTCCATCCCTAGCATCATAGGAACGTAGGAACAGGAGTAGGCCATTCAGCCCCTCGAGCCTGTTCCGCCATTCAATGAGATCATGGCTGATCTGTGACCTAACTCCATATACCCGCCTTAGTCCCATATCCCTTAATACCTTGGTTAACAAAAATCTATCAATCTCAGATTTAAAATTTACAATTGAGCTAGCATCAACTGCCATTTGCGGAAGAGAGTTCCAAACTTCTACCATCCTTTTGCGTATAGAAGTGTTTCCTAACTTCATTCCTGAATTACTTAAAATTAGAGCCAGGACTATGTCCCTTACTCCTAGACTCCCCAACTAGTGGAAATAGTTTCTCTCTATCTACCCTATTAGTTCCCCTTAATATCTTGAAAACTTTGATCAAATCACCCCTTAATCTTCTAAATTCCAGGGACTACAACCCTAGTTTGTGCAGTCTCTCCTCGTAAATTAACCCTTGGAATCCAGGTATCATTCTAGTAAATCAACGCTGCACTCCCTCCAAGGCCATTATATCCTTCCTAAGGTGCAGTGCCCAGAACTGAACTCAGTACTCCAGGTGTGGTCTAACCAGGGCTTTGTATAGAAATATTCAGGCATGGTGAATCTACGTTGTATTTTCTCTCTGGCTTTAATGTCCCTTCTATAATGGCATGCTCAAAACTGCACGGTCATCTTAACTGTGGCCCAACCAATGTTTTGTATAAATTCATCATTACGTCTTTGCTCTTCAACTCTATGCTCCTAACAAAAAAACAAAATTCTATTTTTATGACTTTATTTACCTGTACTTGTGCTTTCAGGGAATTACATATTTGAACCCCAAAGTCTTGATGTTCGCCCACACCCTTTAGTGTCTTTCCATAGGTGTATACTCCGATTCCTTGCTCTTTCTCCCAAAATGTTACTTCATGCTTAACCACCTTTAATTGCATCTGCAACCTGTCTGCCCATTCCACAAACCAGTCTACATCTTCCTGAAGTATTTTACAGTCCACTTTGCTGTTTGCCAAACTTCCAACCCTTTTCCAGGCCGAGCAACACTCATTTACCCTAACTCTTTGTTTCCTCTTGTACCACATGCCTGAATATTTCTAACAAACCTTTTTTGAGACACCATAGCCAATAGCTTCAGAAAATGTCAGCCTTGGCTCAGCGATAACATTCCTGCCTCTGAGTCAGAAGGTTGTGGATTCAAGCCTCATTCCAGACTGAAGCATGTAATCTAGACTGGCACTTCAGTACAGCAGGAGAACTGCACTGTTGAAGGTGCCGTTTTTTGGATGAGATATTAAACCGAGGCCTGTTGGCCTGTTTAGATAGATGTGAGCGATCCCAGGGCGTTCTTCAAAGAAGAGCAGGAGAATTCTCCTTCTGGCCAACACTTATCCCTCGGCCAACACCACCAAAACAGATCATCTTGACATTGATCTTATTTGATGTTTGTAGGTCGTTGCTGTGCGCAAATCGGCTGCTGTATTTGCCTACAAAACAACAGTGACCACACTTCAAAAGTAGTACATGGCTGGAAAGTGCTTTGGGATGTCCTGAAGACATGATACAAATGTAAATTATGCTCTCTGCCTCCCCGTTTTTTCCTTCCTCCTTTTCTATGACTTTACATCTGTTGCATTCCATTTATCTTATTGCTGTTTTCTTCAAAAATCTTGATTTAACTTTGTCAAACATGACTTGCCTTTAACAAATTCATGATAAATGCTCAATATCGTGAATTATAGATTCTAGGAGTTTGCCCATAACTGACATTAGAAAACACAGCACCAACAAGTTCACAAACTACAACTACAGCTCTTGTGAATGAGAGGTTAGGTTTTAGAAATTTTAGACAAACTTAAAAATTAAAAGTCTGGACTCTTGAAGGAAGGAAAGATGAAAATCTAACAGCTAAGCGCAGACTGTCATTGTTGGGTTTTCTAACACTCGTTGAGGAAAATTCTTTGAAAATGCAGCAATTGAGGTAGTGGAGGGGAGAGCTAGATTATCATCTTTATGTGGCAGAATTGTCCAGATATGAACTTCTTGGCTGATGCTACTAATGGATTGCTTTGTCCAGCTGTTTTAATAGGTCTTATTTTGCCATAGTGGAGCTTTTCCTGATGATTGTTTCACACTGCAGTTTAAAGAATATCACATTCCATAATCTTAAGCTGCTTGATTTTTATTTGGCAAAAATTGCACTAGCACTTTAAATGTTTGTACATATAAAAACTTTATTTTACCACATCTTGTATTGCAATTTTTGTGGCTGCTGTTGGCACCCACTTGTACATCTCTGCTTTACAGTTGTGAATTTTGAAAAATGTCTATGTGCAAAATGTGAAGCAAATATTATCATTGTCATAAGTGTTGTAATAAATATTGTAACAACCATTTACTCTATCAAAAATCTAAATGCTTTAATAAAAACAAATCATTAATTTGCTTCCCCCCCCCTCTTCCTACTATAGAGATTTCCTTCCTCGTGGATCAGGCATTGTTACAAGACGACCTCTGGTCTTGCAGCTGGTTAATTCCAGCACAGGTACTGTATTATACTGAATATTTCTATTATATGTTGTGGAGCTCAAGATTATTTGCCAAAAAAAATCCTTTTGGTGGTGTATATGGACTGGATTTAAGAATAACATTTCATCTTCCTTTTTATATGCATCAAGATGAGGGATGTCAGTTCAAGATACTTTGGCTCTTTAGATTATTCTTTTAGGTCAGTCTTACCTCCCTGTGGTCTTGAGTATCTTCACTGGCCCTGATATCTAGATATGTTTCTGAAAGTGAGCCTAGGGAACAAACAGAAAACCATGCTGTAAATTGCTGTCTACCTCCACAGGTATATTCTCCCATCTTTAAAAAGCAGCAGAGCATCACAACATTAGACCTTGTTTTACACATGAACCAGTGAGTGAATTTATTCAACAAATGATTATATAACAGATACGTATAGCCTTTTACAGTAGATATTAAACCAACCAGCTCCTCAAATTAAAAATGATATAGTCACTGTAGTTAACTTTTACCTAAGAAGTATTCATTTCATGTAGTCTTTCCCACTATGTGAGCTAACTGTCCTGCCCTGTGTCTCTGAAGATTCCAACCAGCTTGTTTTAACTCAATTCTGCTTGTTGAACAGCTTCAGTTGCTCAAGTACCATCTAGCACAGTTGTGGGGACTTCCTTCTTGTGAATAACCATAAGCGACAGTTAAGAACATAAGAAATAGGAGCAGGAGTAGGCCATCTGGCCCCTCAAGCCAGCTCCACTATTCAATGAAATCATAACTGTTCTTCGACCTCAACTCCACTTTCCTACCCGATCCCCATATCCCTTGATTCCCTTAGTGTTCAAAAATCTATCGATCTCAGCCTTGAACATAGTCAACGACGCAGCAGCCACAGCCCTCTAGGGTAGAGAATTCCAAAGATTCACAACCCTCCATGTGAAGAAATTCCTCCTCATCTCATTCTGAAATGGCTGATCCCTTATCCTGAGACTATGCCCCCCTAGTTCTAGACTCTCCAGCCAGGGGAAACAATCTCTCAGCATCTACCATCAAGCTCCCTCAGAATCTTGTATGTTTCAATGCGATCACCTCTCATTCTTCTAAACTCGAGAGTATAGTTCTACACATAGCTGAGCAAATTGCACAGTACCTATGTGTATGTTCCCTTCCTGCCCCCCATGTTAGCTGGTATTGCTAACGGTCCCCTCTCCCCTTCATCACCGCACTTTTTTTAAAAAAAAGCACCCTTGACCCCTCTGTCCTTCCAAACTGGGTACGGTAGGACAGTGGTTATGTTGCTGGACCAGTAATCCAGAGGCCTGGACTAATAATCCGGAGTCATGAGTTCAAATCCTGCCACGACAGATGGGGAATTTAAATTAAATTAATTAAACAAAATCTGGAATTAAAATACTAGTATCAGTAATGGTGGCCATGAAACTACCGGCTTGTTGAAAAAACCCATCTGGTTCACGAATGTCCTTTCGGGAAGGAAACCTGCCGTCCTTACCCGGTCTAGCCTGTATGTGACTCCAGACCCACAGTAATGTGGTTGATTCTTAATTGCCCTCTGAAATGGCCTAGCAAGCCAATCAGTTGTAAAATCTCGCTTAAAAAAAGTCACAATAAGAATAAAACCGGACGGACCACCCAGCATCGGACCACTAAGCACCGGACACGACAAAGGCAAACCAAGCCCAGTCGACCCTGCAAAGTCTTCCTCATTAACATCTGGGGACTTGTGCCAAAATTGGGAGAGCTGTCCCACAGACTAGTCAAGCAACAGCCTGACATAGCCATACTCACAGAATCATACCTTTCAGCCAACGTCCCAGACTCTTCCATCACCATCCCTGGGTATGTCCTGTCCCACGGGCAGGACAGACCCACCCGAGCTGGTGGTACAGTGATATACAGTCAGGAGGGAGTGGGCCTGGGAGTCCTCAATAGTGACTGGACTCCATGAAATCTCATGGCACCAGGTCAAACATGGGCAAGGAAACCTCCTGCTGATTACCACCTACCGCCCTCCCTCAGTTGATGAATCAGTCCTCCTCCATGTTGAACACCACTTGGAGGAAGCACCGAGGGTAGCAAGGGCACAGAATGTACTCTGGGTGGGGGACTTCAATGTCCATCACCAAGAGTGGCTCGGTAACACCACTACTGACCGAGCTGGCCGAGTCCTGAAGGTCATAGCTGCCAGACTGGGCCTGCAGCAGGTAGTGAGCGAACCAACACGAGGGAAAAACCTACTTGACCTCGTCCTCACCAATCTACCTGTCGCAGATGCATCTGTCCATGACAGTATTGGTAGGAGTGACCACCGCACAGTCCTTGTGGAGACGACGTCCCGTCTTCACACTGAGGACACCATCCAACGTGTTGTGTGGCACTACCACTGTGCTAAATGGGATGGATTCAGAACAGATCTAGCAGCTCAAAACTGGACATCCATGAGGCACTGTGGGCCATCAGCAGCAGCAGAATTGTATTCCAGCACAATCTGTAACCTCATGGCCCAGCATATTGCTCACTCTACCATTACCAACAAGCCAGGGGATTAACCCTGGTTCAATGAGGAGTGTAGAAGAGCATGCCAGGAGCAGCACCAGGCGTACCTAAAAATGAGGTGCCAACCTGGTGAAGCTACAACTCAGGACTACATGCATGCTAAACAGCGGAAGCAACATGCTATAGACAGAGCTAAGCGATTCCACAACCAACGGATCAGAACAAAGCTTTGCAGTCCTGCCACATCCAGTCGTGAATGGTAGTGGACAATTAAACAACTAACGGGAGGAAGAGGGTCTGTAAACATCCCCATCCTCAACGATGGTGAGGTGAGAGTGACTGCCCTTGACATCAAGGCAGCATTTGACCAAGTGTGGCACCAAGGAGCCCTAGTAAAATTGACGTCAATAGGAATCAGGGGGAAAACTCTCCAGTGGCTGGAGTGAAGATGGTAGTGGTTGTTGGAGGCCAATCATCTCAGCCCCATGACATTGCTGCAGGAGTTCCTCAAGGCAGTGTCTTAGGCCCAACCATCTTCAGCTGCTTCATCAATGACCTTCCCTCCATCATAAGGTCAGAAATGGGGATGTTCGCTGATGATTGCACAGTGTTCAGTTCCATTCGCAACCCCTCAGATAATGAAGCAATCCGTGCCCGCATGCAGCAAGACCTGGACAACATCCAGGCTTGGGCTGATAAGTGGCAAGTAACATTTGTGCCAGACAAGTGCTAGGCAATGACCATCTCCAACAAGAGAGAGTCTAACCACCTCCCTTTGACATTCAACAGCATTACCATCATCAAATTCACCTGCCATCAACATCCTGGGGGTCACCATTGACCAGAAACTTAACTGGACCAGCCATATAAATACTGTGGCTACAAGAGCAGGCCAGAGGCTGGGTATTCTGCGCCGAGTGACTCACCTCCTGCCTCCCCAAAGCCTTTCCACCATTTACAAGGCACAAGTCAGGAGTGTGATGGAATACTCTCCACTTGCCTGGATGAGTGCGGCTCCAACAACTCAAGAAGCTCAACACCATCCAGGACAAAGCAGCCCGCTTGATTGTCACCCCATCCGCTACCCTAAACATTCACTCCCTTCACCACCGGCGCACAGTGGCTGCAGTGTGTACCATCCACAGGATGCACTGCAGCAACTCGCCAAGGCTTCTTCGACAGCAGCTCCCAAACCCGCGACCTCTACCACCTAGAAGGATAAGAGCAGCAGGTACATGTGAACAACACCACCTGCACATTCCCCTCCAAGTCACACACCATCCCGACTTGGAAATATATCGCCGTTCCTTCATCGTCGCTGGGCCAAAACCCTGGAACTCCCTTCCTAACAGCACTATGGGAGAACCTTCACCACACGGACTGCAGCGGTTCAAGAAGGCGGCTCACCACCACCTTCTCAAGAGCAATTAGGGATGGGCAATAAATGACAGCCTCGCCAGCGACGCCCACATCCCATGAACGAATAAAAAAAACTACTGCCCCATCTCCAACCTCCCTTTCCTGTCAAGTCCTTGAACATGTTGTCGCCTCCCAAATTCATGCCCATCTCTCCTGCAACTCCACATTTGAACACCTTCAATCAGATTTCCGCCTCTGCCACAGCGCTGAAGCGGCCCTTATCAAAGTCGCAAATGGCATCCTATGTGATTGTGACGATAGTAAATGATCTCTCTTCATCCTTCTTGACCTGCCTGCAGCCTTTGACACGGTTGACAATACCATCCTCCTCCAACACCTCTCCTCTGTTGTCCAGCTAGGTAGGACCGCCCTTGCCTTGTTCCATTCCTCTCTCTCCAGTCATAGCCAAAGAATCCCTGCAATGGCTTCTCTTCCTGCTTCCCCACCGTTACTTCTGGAGTCCCCCAATGAACTATCCTTGGCCCTCTCCTATTTCTCATCTACGTGATGCCCTCGGTGACATCATCCGAAACCACAACGTCAGGTTCCGCATGTAAACTGATGACACCCAGCTCTACCTTACCACCACCTCTCTTGACCCCTCCACTGCCTCTGATTTGTCACGCTGCTTGTCTAACATCCAGTATTGGATGAGCGGAAATTCCTCCAATTAAATATTGGGAAGACCGAAGTCATTGTCTTTGGTCCCCGCCATAATCTCCATTCCCTAGCCACAACTCCATCCCTCTCCCTGGCCACTGTCTGATGCTGAACCAGACTGTTCGCAACCTTGGAGTCCCATTTGACCCTGAGATGAGCTTCCGACTCCATTACCAAGACCGCCTACTTCCACCTCAGTAACATCGCCCGCCTGCGCCCCTGCCTCAGCTTATCTGCCATTGCAACCCTCATCCATGCCTTTGTTACCTCTAGACTCAACTATTCCAATGTTCTCCTGGCCGGTCTCCCACCTTGCATCTTCCATAAACTTGAGCTCATCCAAAACTCTGCTGCCTGTATCCTAACTCACACCAAGTCCCGGTTACCCATCACCCCTGTGCTCGCGGTCCAACAATGCCTTGATTTTTCAAATTCTTATCCTTATTTTACAAATCCCTCCATGGCCTCACCTCCTTATCTCTGTAACCTCCTCAAGCCTACAACCCTCTGAGTTCTCTGCCTTCCTCCAATTCTGGCCTTTTGCGCATCGCCAATTTTCTTTGCTCCACCATTGGCAGCCGTGCCTTCAGTTGCCTAGGCCCTAAACTCTGGAATTCCATCCCTAATTCTCTCTGCCTCTCTCCCTCTCTCTCCTCCTATAAGGCGCTCCTTAAAACCTACTTCTTTGACCAAGCTTTTGGTCCCTGTCCTAATATCTCTTTATGTGGCTCGGTGTCAAATTTTGTTTGATAATCACACCTGTGAAGCACCTTGGGCTCTTTTTACTACATTAAAGGCGCTATTTAAATGCAAGTTGTTGTTGTTTGTTTGAATGTGACTTGGTTCCTCCCTCAAACTTTGGAGACGGATGACTTATGACGTCAGTATCGAGCAAGGCTGGGGCCATAATTTTGATTGCCGCAGGTTTTAAAACTCCTTGGGCCAGATTTTCCTGCAGTGGGGCATCTCACGGCGTGCCCCGTTAGTTAGACTTATAATTGCGTGTTTAGGTTTTAAAAAATGTTTGCCTACATAGTTGCTGGAAGTGCGAGCTGATAACAGCGCAGCGAGGGAAACAGGGTATCTGGGACCTTGGTGAACAACAGGACAAACAGTGTCTCTCCTTAACCAATGAGATTGAAGGACTGAGAAATAAACAGAGGAAGGACTGGGAAGGAGGGTGAATTAGAGTGGATGAATTCAATATCAAATCAGCTACAGAAAGAGAAATAAAGAGAGGGAAAGAAAGACTTGATAGAGAGAAAAAAGAGACAATGGAAAAGTAAAAAAAGTTTTTAAATTTAAAAGTTGACATTTTTAAAATCTCCTAAAATAATTCACAACCTGAAGGAATGAAACGCCACACTTTTAATTTACTTTCTGAGCAAAAGAGGTTGATTGGCAGTCATTAATAATTATCACGTCATTGAAAGGGAACTTGTGCTGATATTTACTAGACTTAATTTTCTGTGGCGAGTTTAATGGGCAATTAATGAGCAAATGCAGCAACTTCATAAAAATCACGGGGCGCTAATGGCGGAGCGAGCCTCATCAGCCAGCAATTTGTGGCAATTCGCAATTCATGGGGTATCTCTTCCTCGCTACAAGTTGCTGGCCGATTTGCGCATTATTAATAGCGTGCGTCGTTTGTTATTTTTTTCAGCAAAATCTGCCCGGCAGGTGTGCCCTCAGTGTTTGCAATGGCATTCCCCTCTTCAATGATGTCAACCATCTTATTTCAAATGGGTTAATAGCAGTATTAAAATAATGCCTTGTGGCTGAGTTAAAGGGACAGACAGAAATCTAAGACTAGACAAATGCGCTTCATTGTTGTCACAGCCTGTTCTTGTGCTTTAGGTGGATGTTAAAGGTCTTGTTTCATAATTGGAAAAGGAGCAGGGTGTTCTTTTTTCTTCAAAACACAGGTTATTCTTCATGTATAAAATAGCCAACCCAGCCAAGAAAATCATTGGAATGCCTGTCCTTTTGACAGATTTTGCGTAGAACTGTGACACTTTCTCTTCCTGGACTATTAAGAATACCCCTTGGTGACCAGCTTTGTATTTTTTACTATGATGTCACTGCTGATGGTGCCTGCTGTGTCAAGTGAGAAACCTTTTAACAGCAGTGCACATTTTTAGTGGCCTGTGGAGCCTAAATATTTCATCCTCCAATTTCTTACTTTTACTCCACCTCTCACTCTTTGTTACAGTTCCATTGTAGCAACTGGTAGCTACAAGTAGCTGTTCTTCATGGACAGTGCACATCAGCAGGCTATTTGACTCTCATCTCGGTCAAGTCTGAACCAATCCAGTCCATCCCCACATCTTCATTTGTCAACCCTATGTGGATGCTTTCCTCAGATGTCACTCCTTTACCACAACAACAGAGGAACCATCATATTCCAAGTACTGATCATATCTTGATACTTATCTCTATTGTCTACAGCGCCATTCCTAAATTGTCTGGTTCTTTTTTGAAGGAACTAAATTGAAATAGCATTGGCTGCTTTCGCTCCGAGTTTATTCTACATATCCACTTCTGTGGGGAGGGGAGAATCATCTTAACTCTACTCTCACTTAAGACTTGTTAACCTCCAATTGTGTTGTCCAGTTCTATGATCGCTAACAAGTGATTGTGTATTTTTGTTAGAGAAATGTTTTTATAATTAAACTGCTTGGATTATTGTCTTATTTACTTGAAAAGCAATTTGAACTGTAACTTGTAAAGTCTGAGATTTAAGTGCTCGCAAAACTGGTCTTTAGCTTTGTTTAGTTATCCTATTTTCCTTTGTTACAGAACATGCTGAATTCCTACATTGTAAAGGAAAAAAGTTTACTGACTTTGAAGAAGTGCGTCATGAGATTGAAGTAGAGACGGATAGGGCAACAGGAACGAACAAAGGGATTTCGTCGGTACCCATTAACCTGAGAATCTACTCGCCAAATAGTGAGTGTAAAAACAAGATGAAATAGAACTTTGCTTCTATGTTTCTATTGAAGGCTGTGCACTGATTCCATGTGACACTTCTGTACAATGGACTCCAATCGGGAAAGCGCACTTGCAACTTGCAAGGGAAGCAGTACATGAAAGTAGCAAAGTGAGGTAATTAGTTTGTCCTGGTTTTAAAAAAAAAATTAAGGTGGTTTCAGAACTCATTAGTACAGGTAACTGGAAACAGATTCTGTATCTGGGATTGTCCAAAAATAATTCAAGGAGCGGTAGTGCTACTTGTATCACCTCAAAGTGTGATGGTTGAAAAGCTGTTGGACTATCAACTGATGAACATTGTTTAACTTTAGAGATCTGTACAGCAGCTGGCCAATGAAGAACGGAAGTTGTTCCGACAGAAGGAAATGGAAATTTTGGGTTGGCAAACCCTGGAGAAACGCTACTCAATGTATGTGAGACGAATAGTGCTCAACACACAGGCAGTTCATTAGCAATATTTTTCTAAATGCATGTTAACTTTGCACCCTGGGTAAAGGGTACATGCCACTGATGCAGAGCTGTGAGCATGCAAATGATAGGCTCTACAGTGTCTGACAGCAAACCCACCATATCAGTCTTTGAGCTGGATTTGCTAAATACTTCTGGGTTATTATTGATAGTTGGATGTTTAATGCTTTTTGGGCTGCAGTGATACAACAGTGGTGACCCCAGGGGTTAGTGTTTGCACCATTGTTCTCAACATATGATTTAGACTTGGCTATAGGCAGTACAATATTTAAATTTGTAGGCAACACAAAAATAGGGAGCATCGAGTCTACAGCACAGAAACAGGCCTTTGGGCCCAACTGGTCTATGCCAGTGTTTATGCTCCACACGAGCCTCTTCCTGCCCCTCTTCATCTAACCCTATTAGCATACCCTTCTATTCCTTTCTCCTTCATGTGCTTATCTAGCTTCCCCTTAAATGCATCTATATTATTTGCCTCAACTAATCTTTGTGGTAGCGCATTCCACATTCTTACCACTCTTTGGGTAAAGAAGTTTCTCCTGAATTCCCTATTGGATTTATTAGTGACTATCTTATATTTACGACCTTTAGTTTTGGACTCCCCCACAAGTGGAAACATTTTCTCTACGTCTACCCTATCAAACCCATTCATTATCTTTAAAGACTTCTGTTGGGCCACCCTTCTCTTTTCTAGAGAAAAGAGCTACAGCCTGCTCAGCCTTTCCCGATTAAGTATATAAGTTCTGGCATCATCCTTGTGAATCTTCTTTGTACCTTCTCCAATACCTCTAAAACCTTTTTATAATATGAAGACCAGAACTGTGCACAATACTCCAAGTGAGGTCTAACCAAGGTTCTCTTTAAGTTTAACATAACTTCTCTGCTTTTCAATTCTATCCCTATAGAAATGAACCCCAGTGCTTGGTTTGCTTTTTTAATGACCTTATTAAGCTGTGTTGCTACTTTTAGTGATTTTTGTATCTGTACCCCTAGATCCCTATGCTCCTCTACCCTATTTAGACGTATTATCTAAGCAGTATGTAGCATGTATGAAGAGGACTATGCAAAGCACAGGTTAGAAGATTAAGCAGAAAGCTATCAGATGAAATTGAATACAAAGAAGTTTAAGGTGATACATTTTGAGAAGAAAAGTAGAGTAGAAATATACATTAAATGGTAAAACTTTAAAGGGAATGAAGGAGCAGAGCAACTTGAGGGCTCAGATGCACAAATCTTTAAAAGTGAGTGGACAACTTGACAAAGCTGTAAAAAAAAAACAAATGGGATCCAAGGTTTTAAAACTAGGGGCATAATACAAAAGCACATAGCTAATGCTAAATTAATACTAATCATTGATTAAGTTGCAGTTAGAATAGTGTGCCTGGCTTTGTCCGCCCTACTTTAGTAAGTATGTCAAGGCCATGGAGCGCATGCAGATGAGATTCATTATAATTATACTAGGAATGCGGGGCTTTAGTTATGAGCGAAACTGTGGCTCTTTTCATTAGTAAACAATTTTACAACACCAAGTTATAGTCCAGCAATTTTATTTTAAATTCACAAGCTTTCGGAGATTTTCTCCTTCCTCAGGTAAATGTTTCAAGATCTCCTTGAAGCCTACGCATTTATACATATTGAACAATAATACATGGTGTTTACAGACTGCCCCTGCAACTGCCCGTTGCCAAGGCAATCACCGTGTTCAGACAGAGAGGTGTTACCTGCAGAACCTCCGAATACACATTCAACAAAAAAACAAACAGGGAAAAAAAACAGAGAAAAAAAAAACACAGAGAGAGGCAGAAACATCCGGAAGGCAGAGAGAGCCAGCAAATGACCCATTATATTAAAAACAGATAACATTTGTTCGCTGGTGGGGTAACGTGTAGCGTGACATGAACCCAAGATCCCGGTTGAGGCCGTCCTCATGGGTGCGGAACTTGGCTATCAATTTCTGCTCGACGATTTTGCGTTGTCGTGTGTCTCGAAGGCCGCCTTGGAGTACGCTTACCCGAAGGTCGGTGGATGAATGTCCATGACTGCTGAAGTGTTCCCCGACTGGGAGGGAACCCTCCTGTTTGGCGATTGTTGCGCGGTGTCCGTTCATCCGTTGTCGCAGCGTCTGCATGGTCTCGCCAATGTACCATGCTCTGGGGCATCCTTTCCTGCAACGTATGAGGTAGACAACGTTGGCTGAGTCACAGGAGTATGAACCATGCACCTGGTGGGTGGTGTCATCTCGTGTGATGGTGGTATCTGTGTCGATGATCTGGCATGTCTTGCAGAGGTTACCGTGGCAGGGTTGTGTGGCGTCGTGGACGCTGTTCTCTTGAAAGCTAGGTAGTTTGCTGCGAACGATGGTCTGTTTGAGGTTGGGTGGCTGTTTAAAGGCGAGTAGTGGAGGTGTGGGGATGGCCATAGCGAGGTGTTTGTCCTCATTGATGACATGTTGAAGGCTGCGGAGAACATGGCGTAGTTTCTCCGCTCCGGGGAAGTACTGGACGACAAAGGGTACTCTGTTGGTTGCGTCCCGTGTTAGTCTCCTGAGGAGGTCTATGCGATTTTTTGCTGTGGCCCGTCGGAACTGTCGATCGATGAGTCGAGCGTCATATCCCGTTCTTACTAGGGCGTCTTTCAGCGTCTGTAGGTGTCCATCGCGTTCCTCCTCGTCTGAGCAGACCCTGTGTATTCTCAGGGCCTGTCCATAGGGGATGGCCTCTTTGACGTGGTTAGGGTGGAAGCTGGAAAAGTGGAGCATCGTGAGGTTGTCCGTGGGCTTGCGGTAGAGTGAGGTGCTGAGGTGCCCGTCTTTGATGGAGATTCGTGTGTCCAAGAAAGAAACTGATTCTGAGGAGTAGTCCATGGTGAGCTTGATGGTGGGATGGAACTTGTTGATGTTATCGTGTAGTCTCTTTAGTGATTCCTTGCCGTGGGTCCATAGAAAGAAAATGTCGTCGATGTATCTGGTGTATAGTGTTGGTTGGAGGTCTTGTGCAGTGAAGAAGTCCTGCTCGAACTTGTGCATGAAAATGTTGGCGTATTGGGGTGCGAATTTGGTCCCCATGGCTGTTCCGTGTGTTTGGGTAAAGAACTGGTTATCGAAGGTGAAGACATTGTGATCCAGGATGAAGCGGATGAGTTGTAGGATGGCTTCCGGAGATTGGCTGTTGTTGGTGTTGAGTATTGATGCTGTCGCAGCGATGCCGTCATCGTGGGGGATACTGGTGTATAGTGCCGAGACGTCCATCGTGGTGAGAAGTGTTCCTGGTTCAACTGGTCCGTGGGTACTGAGTTTTTGTAGGAAGTCTGTAGTGTCACGACAGAAGCTGGGGGTTCCCTGTACGATGGGTTTCAGGATGCCCTCGATGTATCCAGAGAGGTTCTCACACAGGGTTCCGTTGCCTGATACGATGGGACGTCCGGGTGTGTTGGCTTTGTGTATCTTTGGGAGGCAGTAGAAGTCTCCCACGCGGGGATTACGTGGGATGAGAATGCGTAGGATGCTTTGAAGGTCTGGATCGAAGGTCTTGATCAGTTTGTTGAGCTGGTGGGTGTGTTCTTTGGTCGGATCTGCGGGTAACCGTCTGTAGTGTTCCTGGTTGTCCAGTTGTCGGTATGCTTCTTTGCAATAGTCTGTTCTGTTCTGTATGACTATGGCTCCTCCTTTGTCCGCTGGTTTGATGACGATGTTGCGGTTGGTCTTGAGAGCGTTGATGGCGTTGCGTTGTGCTCGGGTGACATTCTGGACTGTCTTCTGAGTGCGGCTGATGAATCTGGCATTGACGCATTTCCTGACAGCTTGAGCATACATGTCCAGCTGAGGGCAGCGACCCTCCGGAGGAGTCCAGTTTGACTCTTTCCTCTTCGGTTGCTGTACCGCGGATCCCTCTGTCTGCTGTTCCGGATCGTCGATTGTCTCATTGGGTTCGCTGCTGAAATCTTGGGGTTTGTGGTAGAATTCCCGGAGCCTCATTCTCCTGATGAATTCCTCTGTGTCCGCCGCGAGACTAGTGGGGTCCATTTTGGTAGTGGGGCAGAAATTGAGCCCTCGGCTGAGAACTTCGATTTCGTCTGGTTGAAGGGTGTGGTCGGATAAATTGACAATAGACTTCCCTGTGGTTGCAACCGTGGTACCAGGGGAAGCTTGGTCGTTGCTGGTGGTGATGCCGAGTTTCTCAAGCTTCCTGCTCTTGGTTTTCATGTAGGCAGCGTAGTTCCGTTGCCTCGTCTGTTTGGCGGTATAACGTAGCTGGTCTGCTGTGTCCTGAGTACAGGTTGAGAGTATGGACTCTATCTTGGTTTCGAGGTTGTGGCGTCTGCTGTAGAGTTGGTGTATGAGATGGTTGCGGAGTGTGCGAGAGGTACGGCGGCAGAGTCTCTCAGCGTAATCCGAGTTGTATGTGGACTTGAGTGGGTTCGTGATCTGGAGTCCTTTCGGGATCTTGTCTGCTTTCTTGCAGCTCTGTATCGCACACTCCGCAACCATCTCATACACCAACTCTACAGCAGACGCCACAACCTCGAAACCAAGATAGAGTCCATACTCTCAACCTGTACTCAGGACACAGCAGACCAGCTACGTTATACCGCCAAACAGACGAGGCAACGGAACTACGCTGCCTACATGAAAACCAAGAGCAGGAAGCTTGAGAAACTCGGCATCACCACCAGCAACGACCAAGCTTCCCCTGGTACCACGGTTGCAACCACAGGGAAGTCTATTGTCAATTTATCCGACCACACCCTTCAACCAGACGAAATCGAAGTTCTCAGCCGAGGGCTCAATTTCTGCCCCACTACCAAAATGGACCCCACTAGTCTCGCGGCGGACACAGAGGAATTCATCAGGAGAATGAGGCTCCGGGAATTCTACCACAAACCCCAAGATTTCAGCAGCGAACCCAATGAGACAATCGACGATCCGGAACAGCAGACAGAGGGATCCGCGGTACAGCAACCGAAGAGGAAAGAGTCAAACTGGACTCCTCCGGAGGGTCGCTGCCCTCAGCTGGACATGTATGCTCAAGCTGTCAGGAAATGCGTCAATGCCAGATTCATCAGCCGCACTCAGAAGACAGTCCAGAATGTCACCCGAGCACAACGCAACGCCATCAACGCTCTCAAGACCAACCGCAACATCGTCATCAAACCAGCGGACAAAGGAGGAGCCATAGTCATACAGAACAGAACAGACTATTGCAAAGAAGCATACCGACAACTGGACAACCAGGAACACTACAGACGGTTACCCGCAGATCCGACCAAAGAACACACCCACCAGCTCAACAAACTGATCAAGACCTTCGATCCAGACCTTCAAAGCATCCTACGCATTCTCATCCCACGTAATCCCCGCGTGGGAGACTTCTACTGCCTCCCAAAGATACACAAAGCCAACACACCCGGACGTCCCATCGTATCAGGCAACGGAACCCTGTGTGAGAACCTCTCTGGATACATCGAGGGCATCCTGAAACCCATCGTACAGGGAACCCCCAGCTTCTGTCGTGACACTACAGACTTCCTACAAAAACTCAGTACCCACGGACCAGTTGAACCAGGAACACTTCTCACCACGATGGACGTCTCGGCACTATACACCAGTATCCCCCACGATGACGGCATCGCTGCGACAGCATCAATACTCAACACCAACAACAGCCAATCTCCGGAAGCCATCCTACAACTCATCCGCTTCATCCTGGATCACAATGTCTTCACCTTCGATAACCAGTTCTTTACCCAAACACACGGAACAGCCATGGGGACCAAATTCGCACCCCAATACGCCAACATTTTCATGCACAAGTTCGAGCAGGACTTCTTCACTGCACAAGACCTCCAACCAACACTATACACCAGATACATCGACGACATTTTCTTTCTATGGACCCACGGCAAGGAATCACTAAAGAGACTACACGATAACATCAACAAGTTCCATCCCACCATCAAGCTCACCATGGACTACTCCTCAGAATCAGTTTCTTTCTTGGACACACGAATCTCCATCAAAGACGGGCACCTCAGCACCTCACTCTACCGCAAGCCCACGGACAACCTCACGATGCTCCACTTTTCCAGCTTCCACCCTAACCACGTCAAAGAGGCCATCCCCTATGGACAGGCCCTGAGAATACACAGGGTCTGCTCAGACGAGGAGGAACGCGATGGACACCTACAGACGCTGAAAGACGCCCTAGTAAGAACGGGATATGACGCTCGACTCATCGATCGACAGTTCCGACGGGCCACAGCAAAAAATCGCATAGACCTCCTCAGGAGACTAACACGGGACGCAACCAACAGAGTACCCTTTGTCGTCCAGTACTTCCCCGGAGCGGAGAAACTACGCCATGTTCTCCGCAGCCTTCAACATGTCATCAATGAGGACAAACACCTCGCTATGGCCATCCCCACACCTCCACTACTCGCCTTTAAACAGCCACCCAACCTCAAACAGACCATCGTTCGCAGCAAACTACCTAGCTTTCAAGAGAACAGCGTCCACGACGCCACACAACCCTGCCACGGTAACCTCTGCAAGACATGCCAGATCATCGACACAGATACCACCATCACACGAGATGACACCACCCACCAGGTGCATGGTTCATACTCCTGTGACTCAGCCAACGTTGTCTACCTCATACGTTGCAGGAAAGGATGCCCCAGAGCATGGTACATTGGCGAGACCATGCAGACGCTGCGACAACGGATGAACGGACACCGCGCAACAATCGCCAAACAGGAGGGTTCCCTCCCAGTCGGGGAACACTTCAGCAGTCATGGACATTCATCCACCGACCTTCGGGTAAGCGTACTCCAAGGCGGCCTTCGAGACACACGACAACGCAAAATCGTCGAGCAGAAATTGATAGCCAAGTTCCGCACCCATGAGGACGGCCTCAACCGGGATCTTGGGTTCATGTCACGCTACACGTTACCCCACCAGCGAACAAATGTTATCTGTTTTTAATATAATGGGTCATTTGCTGGCTCTCTCTGCCTTCCGGATGTTTCTGCCTCTCTCTGTGTTTTTTTTTTCTCTGTTTTTTTTCCCTGTTTGTTTTTTTGTTGAATGTGTATTCGGAGGTTCTGCAGGTAACACCTCTCTGTCTGAACACGGTGATTGCCTTGGCAACGGGCAGTTGCAGGGGCAGTCTGTAAACACCATGTATTATTGTTCAATATGTATAAATGCGTAGGCTTCAAGGAGATCTTGAAACATTTACCTGAGGAAGGAGAAAATCTCCGAAAGCTTGTGAATTTAAAATAAAATTGCTGGACTATAACTTGGTGTTGTAAAATTGTTTACAATTGTCAACCCCAATCCATCACCGGCATCTCCACATCTTTTCATTAGAGCAGAGAAGTTTTAAGAGATCTGACTATAGTATCATAGAATGGTTAAACCACAGAAGGCCATTCGGCCTATTGAGCCCGTGCCGGCTCTTTGTAAGAGCAATCCAGTTAGTCCCATTCCCCCGCTCTTTCCCCGTAGCCCTGCAAATTTTTTCCCTTCAAGTATTCATCCAATTCCTTTCTTGAAAGTTGTAATTGAATCAGCTTCCACCACCCTTTCAAGCAGCGCGTTCCAGATCATAACTACTCGCTGCGTAATAAAGTTTTTCCTCATGTTACCTTTGATTCTTTTGCCAATTACCTTAAATCTGTATCCTCTGGTTCTCGACCCTTCCGATGGGAACAGTTTCTCTTTATTTACTTTATCTAAACCTTTCATGATTTTGAACACTTCTATCAAATCTCCTCTTAACCTTCTCTGCTCTAAGGAGAACAACCCCAGCTTCTCCAGTATATCCACATAACTCAAGTCCCTCACCCCTGGAACCATTCTAGTAAATCTTTTCTGCATCCTCTCTAAGGCCTTCACATCCTTCCTAAGGTGCGGTGCCCAGAATTGGTCACAGTACTCCAGTTGTGACCGAACCAGTGTTTTATAAAGGTTTAACATAACTTCCTTGCTTTTGTACTCTATGCCTTTATTTATAAAGCCCAGGATCCTGTATGCTTTTTTAACCGCTTTCTCAACCTGTTCTGCCACCTTCAAGGATTTGTGCACATATACCCCCAGGTCTCTCTGCAGCACCCCCTTTAGAATTGTACCATTTAGTTTATATTGACTCTCCTCATTCTTCCTGCCAAAATGTATCACTTCGCACTTCTCTGCTTTAAATTTCATCTGCCATGTGTCCGTTCCACCTGATAGAGGTGTTCAAAATTGTGAAGGGTTTTGATAAGGTAAATAGGGGGACAAAATATTTCTGCTGGTTGATGAGTCAGTGACTGCAAGGCATCAATTTAAGATTTTCAAAAGAACAAAGGGAGAGGTTAAGATGCTTATTTTTGAGCAAAGGGTTGTTAGGGCAATCCACATCCCATCAGAAACAGTGATGGAAGCAGATTCCATAATATATTTTTAAAGGGAATTAGATAAATATTTTAGAAAAGTAAAATGTAAAAGCTATGGGAAAGGGCAGCGGACCAAGGGCGTAAGTCTTTCAGAGAGTGGCGTAGGTATGATGGGCCGAATGATTTCCTTCTGTGCTGTAAAAGCTATGCTTCTAGGTTGATTTAGCATATATGTAATTAGAGATTCTTAAAGTTCCTGTTATGGTCTAAATTGGTTGTTTCACTGCAGCTTAAATCGTAGTCTTGCCTTTGTGTTTGATGCCAGGCCATTGTTATGGTTCAGGCTTTTTCCCAACACTTTTGCTCTTGCTCGCAGTTAGACGGCAGTTTCCATAAGCAGACGGTTCTTTTTTGAACTGAACCGTAAACCTGTATTCGCCACCATGTATGGGATAGCATACCAGGGTATAACAATTAACCCCTAATTAGAGTAAACATGTAAAAAAAAATGTAGTATATCCACCACGTTCTCCTGTCCCGTTTGACGTTGGAAAATAACATCACCCTGTACCAATGCATACAAACTAAAATTACTTGATCACAGTTATTGGTGAAATAATACATGGAAGAAAAAAGGCACGAGAAAATACTAAATAGCACAATGCTTAAAAATGATATACTTAAAAGCAATAGAACTGGAATCTGTCTACAAGGAGTTAATGCACCCTTTTCAGTTTTTTTTACATTCTCTGGCAAGCAACAGACTGTTTAAAAGGAACAATTGTGTTTGTCTCTTTCAAGATGTGATGTTGTATGTGGAATAAACCAACATACTGAGATACTAACAGTTTTATACTTGGAAGGTTAGGAGTTAATACTTGAATTTGCAGGTTTCTTCATATATTTTTTCTCAGACTTGGTTTTACACCATACTTCACAAAAATGGACTTTCCTAGTGGCTAAGTAATCGGAGAGTACACAGTCTTCTTTGTCACTGTCTCAATCCTCATGTATCAATGTTTCAAATAAGCTTTTCTATTCATCAAAGTAACTTTATTTTAATTCATTTCTGAACACAGTTATTTACCACTTTCCCATAGACAATCTGTGGTCCTATATTTTGAAATGTGGTGAGGGAGGGCAGCCTCCATTTTAATTCAAGCTATTTTTAAAAAAATGCAAGCATTAAAAAAAAGATCGTTCCCTGACATATCTTGCCATAGTGGATAGAAATTTTACTCTTACAAGAAGTTAAGACTGTGACTAAGTAATTGTTGGATGGAGGGTTGGAAAACTTGTATAATTAATTCAAAAAGTCTGGGACACCAGATATGATGTTTGTACTGTGGCAACATCCATTGTGCAACATGAGTCACACATGGCCAGGAATCTAACTAAATATCCATGCCAGATATAATGGCTAATAGTTTTTTAATCTTTCCAAGAAGTGCATGTGGACAGAGGTAACATTTTTAGGAGTAAAGCAGCCCTTCTGTTGCTGAAGAGGTAGCTGATATTTTCAAATGAAATATTCTGGATGGAATCTTCAGCTGTGATTCCTGCTAGAGAAAATTGCCAGGAACCCTCCTTTTTTGGGGACCAGGATTACTGGCAATTTTCTGTTTAGACACAAAACAATTCTCTTTTAGATATGGAACAATTCCACTCTCCTGATGAACATGTTGTCACCTCCCAAGTTCATGCTCATCTTATCCACAACTCCATGTTTGAATCCCTCCAATCAGATTTCTGCCCCTGCCACAGTACTGAAACGGCCCTTATCAAAGTCACACATGACATCCTATGTGACCATGGTAAACTATCCCTCCTTATCCTTCTCGACCTGTCTGCAACTTTTAACGCAGTCGACCACACCATCCTCCTCCAGCGCCTCTCCTCCGTTGCCTAGCTGGGTGGGACTGGGCTCGCCTGGTTCCATTCTTATGTACCCAGTTGTAGCCAGAGAATCACCTGCACTGGCTTCTCTTCCCGCTCCCGCACCGTTATCTCTGGAGTCCCCCAAGGATCTATCCTCGGCGCGCTCGTATTTCTCATCTACGTGCTGCCCCTTAGCAACATCATCCGAACCTACAAAGTCAGATTCCACATGTACACTGACGACGCCCAGCTCTACCTCACCACCACCTCTCTCGCCCCCACCACTGTCTCTGATTTGTCACACTGCTTGCCCATTACTGGATGAGCAAAAATTTCCTCCAACTAAATATTGGGAAGACTGAAGCCATTGTCTTTGGTCCCGCCACGAACTCCGTTGCGTAGCCACCGACTCCATCCCTCTCCCTGGCACTGTCTGAGGCTGAACCAGACCGTTCGCAACCTTGGCATCCTATTTGATCCTGAGATGAGCTTCCGAACACATATCCGCTCCATCACCAAGACCGCTGACTTCAACCTCCATAACATCGCCCGTCTCTGCCAGTGCCCCAGCTCATCTGCTGCTGAAACCTTCATCCGTGCCTTTGTTACCTCTTGACTCAATTATTCCAATGCTTTCCTGGCTGGCCTCCCATCTTCCACCCTCCATAAACTTGAGCTCATCCAAAACTCTGCTGCCCGTATCCGAACTTGCACCAATTCTCGTTCACCCATCACCCCTGTGCTTGCTGACCTACATTGGCTCCTGGTCCGGTAACGCCTCGATTTTTAAAATTCTCATCCTTGTTTTCAAGTCCTTTCATGGCCTCGCCCCATCCTATCTCTGTAACCTCCTCTAGCCTTATAACTGTCCGAGATCTCTGCGCTCCTCCAATTCTTGCCTCTTGCGCATCCCTGATTTTAATCACTCTGCCGTTGGCGGCTATGCCTTAGCTGCCTAGGCCCTAAGATCTGGAATTTCCTCCCTAAATCTCTCTACCTCCCTCTTCTCCTTTAAGACACTCCTTAAAGTCTATCTCTTTGACCAAGCTTTTGGTCACCTGTCCTAATATCTCCTTATGTGGCTCGGTGTCAAATTTTGTTTGAAAATGCTCCTGTGAATCGCATTGGGACATTTTACTACATTAAAAGCGCTATATAAATGCAAGTTGTTGTTGAGGATAAAATTGAATCTAAAGAAAAAGTCATATGCAAAGTACATAAACAATAAAGGAGAGGATGACAAAAGGGGAGAGGATGACAAAAAGAAATATGATGATCTTCGTAATGAGATTAAAAAGATAATTAGGAAGGCAAAGAGGAAATATGAAATTAAAATAACAAAGAATATAAAAAGATCAAGACCCATCTAGTTCACCATCTACAGTCCTGGTAGTCACATGATATAATGATAATGGAGTTGGTGACTATTCATAGCCATCAATCTCTATCAATTCGTCTACAACAGACCTGGAAATGACACAGAAAAACCCCAGTGGTGGAGAGTTTTGAGAGCCATAGGTCCAAAGTCACATTTTTCCTCCCAAGCAGGCTACACTTACCACATGTCATGTCTCAAATTACTCATATACTGTATCCTAAATTGTTATTTTCTAAAAAAAAATCTATCTCATTTACATTTGAATGAATCAATACTGGATGCTTCCGCCATCTACCTAGGGAGTCTATTCCATAGATTGATCACTCACTCGCTCACTGAAATATTGTTTCCGCAGATTAGTTTTGAATTTACCCGCCCCACACTTCAAGCGCAGGCAATGTCCTCTGGTTCTACAGTTTTGGACAAGGTGAAATAGTCTACATTATCTAGTCCCTTTTAAAATCCTAAAAACAGCAATAATGTCACCTCTCAACCTTCTCTTTTCCAGTGAGAACATTACCAATTTACATAATCGCTCTAAATATTTCAGTCTAGATACTTAGTTTAAATACTTAGTAAAGTATTTTCTATATTTTCTAGGCACATAAGTAACAAACGGAGAATTACGATAGATGCAGGGCTACTAAGAGATGAGCACGATTAACTCACAGAAGATGATACTGAAATGGCAGGAATACTGAATAGTTACTTTGCTTCAGTTTTCCCTGAAGAGGCTACCAAAGAGGAAATGATAGAAGTCATTGAGGGATTTTTCAACTGTTAGATAGAAATAAAGGAGATACTCGACAAACTAGCCAAACTTAAGGAGGACAAGATACAAGATGGTATGTTGCCACCCTGGTGCCAGGGTCAAGGATGTCACTGAGCGGCTGCAGAACATTCTTGGGGGGAGGGTGAACAGCCAGAGGTTGTGGTCCATATCGGTACCAACGACATAGGTAGAAAGAGGGATGAGGTCCTGCAGGCAGATTTTAAAGAGTTAGGAAAGAGATTAATAAGCAGTACCTCAAAGGTAGTAATCTCCGGATTACTCCTGGCGCCATGTGCTAGTGAGCATAAAAATAGGAGGATGGAGCAGATGAATGCGTGGCTGGATAGATGGTGCAGGAGGGAGAGCTTTAGATTCCTCAGGCGGTGGGACCTGTACAGGCCGGACGGATTGCACCTCAGCGGAGTTGGGACCAATGTCCTTGCGGGGAGGTTCGCTAGTGCTGTGTGGGGGATTTAAACCAATTTTGCAGGGGGATGGGCACCAGGTTGTAGCATTGGAAAGGAGAAACAAGGGGCACGAAGGATTAGGAGAGAAAGATAGCACTAGAGCAAATAATAGTACACTATTAGGTGGGATCAGACTAAGAAAGAGTAAAAGAAAGGTGGGGGGTGGCAGTATTGATTTAAGGAAAATATTGCAGTATTGGAAAGAGAGAATGTCCTGGAGGGGTCAAGGACAGAATCTATTTGGTTAGAGTTAAGAGATAAGAGGTCCCTTTACACTACTGGGTATATTCTATAGGCCACCCACTAGTGGGAAGGATATAGAGGAGCAAATTTGCCGGGAAATTACTGAGAGGTGCAAAAGCTACAGAGTAGTGATAACTGGGGACTTCAATTATCCTAATATAGACTGGGATAACAATAATATAAGGGGCAAAGAGGGGGAGGAATTTTTGAAATGTGTTCAGGATAACTTTCTTAACCAGTACGTTTCCGGCCCAACGAGGAAGGAGGCATTGCTGGACATGGTTCTAGGGAATGAGGTGGGCCAAGTAGAGCAAGTGTCAGTGGGAGAGCATTTAGGGAGCAGCGATCATAGTATCAAAAGGTTTAGAATAGCTATGGAAAAGGACACGGACCACTCAAAAGTAAAAATACTCAATTGGAGGAGGGCCAATTTCAATGGGATGAGAACAGATCTGGCCCGGATAAATTGGAATCAAAGATTAGGCAAAACTGTAGTTGAACAGTGGGCATCCTTTGAAGAGGAGATGGTTCAGGTACAGTCTAGGCACATTCCCAGGAGGCAGAAAGATAGGGCAACTAAAGCCAGAGCTCCCTGGATGACAAAAGAGATAGTGAGTAAGATGAAACAGAAAAAAGGGGCATATGACAGATGTCAGGTTGATAACACATTGAGAACCAGGCAGAATATAGAAAGTTCAGAGGGGAAGTGAAAAAGGAAATAAGAGGGGCAGAGTGAGAGTATGAGAGTAGACTGGCGGCCAACATAAAAGGGAATCCAAAAGTCTTCAAGTATGTAAAGAGTGAACGGGTAGTAAGAGGAGGGGTGGGGCCCATTAGGGACCAAAAAGGAGATCTACTCATGGAGGCAGAGGGGATGGCCAAGCTACTACTTTGCATCTGTCTTTACCAAAGAAGAAGATGCTGCCAGAGTCTCAGTAAAGGAAGATATAGTTGAGATACTGGACGGGCTAAAAATTGATAAAGAAGAGGTACTTGAAAGGCTAGCTGTACTTAATGTAGATAAGTCACCCGGTCCGGATGGGATGCATCCTAGGTTGCTGAGGAAAGCAAGGGTGGAAATTGCGGCGGCACTGGCCATAATCTTCCAACATCTGTAGAAACGGAGGTGTTGCCAGAGGACTGGAGAATTGCAAATGTTACACCCTTGTTCAAAAAAGGGTGTAAGGATAAACCCAGCAACTATAGGCCAGTCAGTTTAACCTCGGTAGTGGGGAAACTTTTAGAAATGATAATCCAGGACAGAATTTTCAGTCACTTGGACAAGTGTGGATTGATTAGGGAAAGCCAGCATCGATTTGTTAAAGGCACATCATCTTTAACTAACCTGATAGAGTTTTTTGATGAGGTAACAGAGAGGGTAGATGAGGGCAATGCAATTGATGTGGTGTATATGGACTTTCAAAAGGCGTTTTGATAAAGTGCTGCATGGTAGGCTTATCAAGATTGCAGCCCATGAAATAAAGGGGGCAGTAGCAATATGGATACAGAATTGTATAAGTGATAGGAAACAGAGAATAGTGGTGAACGGTTGTTTTTCGGACTGGAGGGAGGTGGACAGTGGTGTTCCCCAGGGGTCTTTTCTTGATATATATTAATGACTTGGACTTGGGTGTACAGGGCACAATTTCAAAATTTGCAGATGACACAAAACTTGGAAGGGTAGTAAAGAGTGAGGAGGATAGTGATAGACTTCAAGAGGATATAGACAGGCTGGTGGTATGGACGGACACGTGGCAGAAGAAATTTAACGCAGAAAAATGCAAAGTGATACATTTCGGTAGGAAGAACTAGGAGAGGCAATATAAACTAGAGGGCACAACTCTAAAAGGGGTATAGGAACAGAGAGATCTGGGGGTATATGTGCACAAATCGTTGAAGGTGGCAGGGCAGATTGAGAAAGCGGTTAAAAAAGCACACGGTACCATGGGCTTTATAAATAGAGGCATAGAGCACTAAAGTATGGATGTCATGATGAGCCTTTATAAAACACTGGTTCGACCACAACTGGAGTATTGTGTCCAGTTCTGGGCACTGCACTTTAGGAAAGATGTGAAGGCCCTTGAGAGGGTGCAGAAGAGATTTACTAGAATGATTCCAGGGATGAGGGGCTTTTGTTACATGGATAGACTAGAGAAGTTGGGGTTGTTCTCCTTGGAACAGAGAAGGTTGCGAGGAGATTTGATAGCGGTATTCAAAATCATGAAGGGTCTAGACAGAGTAGATAGAGAAACTGTTCCCACTGGCAGAGGGTTAAGGACCAGAGGACACAGATTTAAAGTGATTGGCAAAAGAACCAAAGGTGACCTAAGGAAAAACTTTTTTACACAGTGAGTGGTTAGGATCTGGAATGCACTGCCCGAGGGGGTGGTGGAGGCAGATTCAATCATGACCTTCAAAAGTGAACTGGATAAGTACTTGAAGGAAAATATTTGCGGGGCTATGGGGATAGGGCGGGAGAGTGGGACTAGCTGGATTGCTTTTGCATAGAGCCGGCGCGCGCGGACTCCTTCTGTGCTTTAACCTTTCTATGATTCTCTTTGTCTTAATGGTGAAGTAGCAATGTGTAACTGATTTTGTAGTTGTATTCTTGCATAATCCAGAATCAAAATTCAAAAAGGCTTTGCATATGTTATAGAAAGTTTGAGAAATGTAATACAGATGTAAAAGGCCCTTCTTCAGGGAGCCAAGATTGTTGTTAATTAATCCACTTTCGTCTTTGAGCATTGCCTTTTGCATAGATGTAACTGGTATGGCTAATAATGTGAAACATGAACAAAATAAGATGAGAGACTGAAATAATTACAGTAGCATTTATAAGTGTTTTTTATGGTACTTATTTGGCTTGTAGATGTTTGCATAATTGGCATTTATTGCTTTTAATGTATTTTACAAAGTTTATGCTCTGAATATTACACTCAAATTTTGCTCCTTTCAACTCTTGGTAATTACATAGGTTGACTATAGCAGAAGAATGAGCTAGCACAGAAAGATGTAGGGATAAGTAAAAAGTTTGGATTCTTCAAACATCAAATAAATGGTATGCCTTAATTTGATGTTATCTTGTAAATTCTTTAATATTGCAGTTCATCTAGCAATTTCCTGAATTAGGTTTAATGCACTGGCTTTTCACAGTGTGTGCTTTTCCTCATTATAGTTTCATATCTATTTTACAATGCAAAAAGGTATTCATTTATAGCGTGAGTGTGTAGTTTAAAGATGGGTATAAATTAAAAGCAGAACAGTTTTCCTGCTATCGCACTATTTTGAGGGTGGTTAAGATGTGTGCTTTGCATTCCCAAACATCTGCGCTCTGATCATAAGAGTGCTTTAATCCCAATGTACCAAAGTTACCCTGTGCTGTGACAGTATAATTTTTTCACCATTCGTCTCGTACCCTCTAAGGTTGCTAAATTTTGGCTAGTCTTGTGCTGTGGACCGACAGTCACTTCATACTGGTTTGTGAAATTTATGTTGGTCAAGGTGGTGGATGTTGGTGCTTGGAAAACATACTTTTCCATTTCAGGTACCCAGTGTCAGGATCAGGCATTCTCAGGTCAGGCATAGCACAGTTAGATGTAGAATGAAGTTGTCTCTAATCTGCCCCAATGAATGTGCCCGAGCCTCAACCTTAGAACCACCTCCACTACTGCACAATGTGACACTTTCCCATTTCCTACACTGACCATCCTCTGGGGGAGAATGCCGAATAATGCTAAATTAGTGGAATGAGATTCTGACCAAGTATACCATTCCCATGTTGAGGCCTCTGCCACCCAATTAATGCCAATTTTGGTCAGTTAAAATTGGCATGATTGAAATTTTAATTCGTTTCTTAAATATTGAAATATTATTGTTGTTTTTATATCTTTATTCCCAATGATTATATGGAATTGGAACTAAGGAATATTTCTACTTGCATTGTATTGGTGAAAGCAATAATAGTTGTTTATCCTACTGTTTTGTTTTTACTTTTACAGTGTTAAACCTGACCCTGATTGACTTGCCTGGTATCACTAAAGTGCCAGTAGGAGATCAACCGGCAGACATTGAATACCAAATCAGGGACATGATAATGCAATTCATCATTCGAGAAAATTGTCTTATTTTGGCAGTAACCCCAGCTAACACTGACTTGGCTAATTCAGATGCACTTAAGCTAGCAAAAGAGGTTGATCCTCAAGGTAAGGGAATTTTTTTCCAAAATGCTTATCCTTTAATGTTTAGGCTGCCAGAGTTTCCAGGGAATTTTTTGGCTTCTTAGATGGCTGTTTGTTTTGTTTTAATTCAACTTGCACATTGTGATGCTGACCAAGTGAACTTGTGTTTCTAAGCATCAAACACAAGAGGGCTGCAGCAGGACCTGTTATTTGTGCCATTGGCAAAAAAACTTTTTGTCTCAATTGTATATAATTTGAATTTTATGCAGGTCATCGATCATCTCGTAAATTTTGTTCAGTTAACGTAGACCCAAGGAATTGTGGAGGGAGGAACGCAAGGAGGTCGATTTTAGGAGGGAGGCGGGTTGGCAGCGGGGGGTCGACTGGGCGCGTGGGTAACGCGCCCATTGAATTCGGGGTGCTCCACACGCGATCGCAGCCTGATTGAAGGTACTTACCTTGGCTTCCGGGTTTCGCGCTGGAAAGCTGCGCAGTGGGCGGACTGCGCAGCGCATCATAGGCTGTCAGCTGGAGGAGCCCTATCTAAAGGGGCAGTACTCCACTGACTGATGCTGCAAGAAATAGGAAAAATTACAGCATGGAGCAGCCCAGGGGAAAGGCTGCTCCCAGGTTTAATGATGCCTCACTCCAGGTCTTACTGGATGGGGTGAGGAGGAGGGGGAGGACAGAGATCTTCTCCCCGGCGGACGGGAGGAAATGGCCTGCCTCTGCTACCACGGAGGCCTGGCTCGAGATGGCAGAGGAGGTCACCAGCACCACTGCATACAGTGCAGGAGGCACTGCAATGACCTAAGTAGGTCAGCTGAAGAGAGTACACTTACTCATTCCCCTACACTCCGTCTGCTATATCACCGCCCCCACCCCTCATCTCCTTCTGCATTGCCAACACTACTCTATCACATCACTCCTGACACCCACTCAAAGCTCATCATTATCTTACCTGCACTTACTCACCTCGCCAGTACTCATCCCACCACTACCACTCAACCCAATCCTCATACAACCTCATGGCTCTATCTCATACTCACCCTCTCATGCATCTCTTTCACGGTCAGCCTCACCCAACCTGCCACTACCTGTGCTGCAGCCACAGGGCATGCATCACATATGTGCAGTAGGAAGCGTAAGGCAAACGTGTCGTGAACATGAAGGGGATGCAAAAGGGTGTTTGAGGGTTTTTATTTATATTTGATTTCTGATCAACTGATATTACATATTGTATTGTCACCACTACTGCCACGTCTTTTCAAATCTTGTCTGGTTTGTGCAATAATGCCCTTTCCTGAGGATCACCATGACGACCCACAACGGATGTCACCCATTGTGTCACTGCAGAGTGGGTGTAGGTGTATTGCAGGGCTCTTTTGTGCAGCCGACTGAGAGACGTCGGCGATGTCCTTGGTGGCACCCTGGAAGGATGCGGAGGAGAAGTTGTTGAGGGCAGTGGTGACTTTGACAGCGACAGGTAAGATGATGGTGCTCAGGCCAGCCGGGAGCAGCTCGGCATGAAGGAGGCTGCAGATGTCCACGACTACATGTCGAATGACTCTGAGCCTCCGTATGCACTGCTGCTCAGAGAGGTCCAGGAAGCTGAGCCTCGGTCTGTAGACCCTGTGGCGAGGGTAGTGCCTTCTGCGACGCATCTCTTTCTGCGGTTGCCCTCCCTCCTGCTGTGCAGGTGGATGTGTCACAGCACTGTGTTTTGGAGCTCCACGTGTCAGAAGTGGACGGCGAGGCTGGTGATGCTGTTCGTCCTCCGAGGAGGTCATGACGGCAGCTATGGTGGCCTCCATCCGGAAGATGTACAATTGAGGGGGTCCGCAAGGTAGGTAAATGTGTCTGCACACCGGGGTTGAGGTTCCAAGTTGGTGAATTTTATTGTTAGGAGGAGGGTGGTGCAGGCCAAACTTTGTCCAAAGTGACAGAATGGCCTCCTGCAATGAGTGAGGGTCTCTTTCCCCCTCCCCCCCTCCCCCCCTCCCCCCACCTGTCAAATGGACCTTTGCAGCTGCCACAGGCTGGTGGCTGCAACACGTCCATTTCAACTGGGAGTGTTTCCCCCAGTACGGGAAACAGTCTCAGTTGAGTTGAAAATCCCACCCCTCCTAAAATATCATGTCAATCAGGTCTGCTGACGACCTGAACTATGTAAATATTTGGTTTAAGTGGGATCCCACTGGCTTTAATTGGCGGCGGGAGTCCCGCATGCGGGAGATGCGCGCGCATCTAAGCGCATCACTTGGGAACCCAGAAGTGGACAGGTTGGAGCCGGGCTCCGGACCCGCCCCGGGCATCCATGATTTTTGGAGCCCCCTGCCACGAACCCGCCGGCTCGGAGGTCCGAAAATCGACCCCAAGGCATTTCAAAAGTCATCCCTTCTCATAGACCATCATAGAAAATGAGCAGCAAATTATTTTGTTGCCACTGAATCACTCAATGAGCTCTGAAATCCCATGCTTTTAATTCAACACATCAAAGTCTAGACGGTTCAAATAGGAAGCCCAGGAAGAATGCAAACATGAAACATAAGATTGTGTGCGTCTCACAGCATAAACTAAACTAGTTATTTGTTGATGTCGTGAAGATTAAATGTTGTTCTGTAGAAAACGATACTTGTGGAATACTGTGATTTGCAGTGCTATTCTTGCTTTCACTCTTGGGTCCATGTAGTTCATGCAGTCAACCTGTTGCCTGGCATCTGTCAATTTGGCTCTTGAAGCAGGCACTAACGTGTGTGAGAGCAGCATTGTGGAAACTTTCTGTCCAATTTTCTCTCCTCTTTGGGGAGATGCTTGGCACCTCCCCACAAGAAATGGCCAAGAACAAAAACTTGAGAAAGAAGAACCAAATCTGTGGCCCACTAGTCCATAGCACCTTGTATTGGTGCTGCTATGTGTTGTGCCACCATGTCACCCCTAATGATCTGGGACCAGATCTGTCAAAAGTATGAGAAGACATTTATTAGCTATTTTTAAAATTTAATAAGTGTAAATAATTATTTGTTTAATATTACCTAATGCTGCTTTAAAGTTTTGTTTCTTTGTGTATCTGAAGCTTCAATGCTACTGCTTCTTTGCAGCCCTAAAATGAGCCGTAGATGTTTTCTTGAATTGTTTAATATAACTACTTAATTTAACTTGCTATCTTGAAATAAAACTGTGACCTGCTGGCTGAAAAGTGTAGTTTAATTAATTTTCCCCTTTAACAACTCAGTTTCTTCTAATTTGACCAGGTTTGCGGACAATTGGTGTGATAACCAAGCTTGATCTAATGGATGATGGCACGGACGCCAGAGATGTATTGGAGAACAAGCTGCTGCCTCTTCGCAGAGGTATCACATATAAATGGGCCATTGTAGTTGGTGTTTAAAGCACTTGTTACAAGATCAATTTTCAGAGTGTTGGAAGTCTAAAACAGCAGCAGTCTCATTACTTGGGCAATGAATGTTATGCGTTCAAAAGCAGTTTTTCTTGAATGAAATTGTTGGTGACATTATGATATTGTTTAATTAAAGGAATTAAGCTCTGTCTGTCTCTGCCAATATTTGAGAATTTAAATCCAAAACAGATTGGGATTTAGTAAAAATGTGCTCTGCGTTAATGTGTTGGTGCAGTACTGGAGCTCAATTGCACAACACTGCAGATTGTTGTGGCATGTATTCATGCCTCTATCTCTGTTAATGACTTAACAGTCTTGGCTGTCCCATAGGTGTGAAGCAACAAATGAACATGAGGCAATAATCTATGATTCTACAACTCCTTACAGGATGGGGTTTTCTTCAGGCTGTCCTTACGTGCCTCCTAATGACGGAAACAGAAGAGCGTTATCAAAGACTGCCCACTTAGAGATAATGCATAATCTGGACAGACCGTTGAGTGGGATGTGGAAAGAATAATAAATGAAATGCCAAAATAAAAGTGAGATATTTGAGGATATCTGTACTAGTGAGCTGCCCTTCTGAAATAAATTGTAGCATAGTGGTTATGTTACTGGACTAGTAATCCAAAGGCCTGGACTAATTATCCAGAGATGTGAGTTCAAATCACACCATGGCAGTTTGTGAATTTGAAATCAGTTTATAAAAAAAAGCTAAATAAAATTTTTAAAAAGCTGGTATCAGTAAAAGTGACCATGATTGTCGTAAAAACCCAACTGGTTCACTAATGTCCTTAGGGAAAGAAACCTGTTGTCCTTACCTGGTCTGGTCTATATGTGACTCTAGTCCCACACCAATGTGGTTGACTCTTAACTACCTTCTGAAATGGCCTAGCAAGCCACTCGGTTGTTTTCGCCACCTCCTTCTCAAGGGCAATGAGGGATGGGCAATAAATGCTGGCCTTGCTAGCAACGTCCATCTCCCAAGAATGAATTAAAAAAAAAATCATAAGACTTGTATTTCTGTTTTCTTGGCTGCTAGGGTACATTGGTGTGGTCAACAGAAGCCAGAAGGATATCGAAGGGAAGAAGGACATTAAAACATCACTTGCAGCAGAAAGAACATTTTTCCTTTCTCAACCAGCATACAGACACATGGCAGAACGTATGGGAACTCCACACCTCCAGAAGGTTCTTAATGAGGTGTGAGGAATGAGTGGAACACTGTTTAGTTTTTAATGTGATACAGCTTTTGTTTTGTTTGAATAGATAAAATTTGTAAATGCAATCTACTATGCATTTCTGCCATAATACTTTCATACTGAAGATGAATTTGTCATAACAAAAACTAAGGTTCTTTTTATTTTGAAGATTATGTGAATTAGGAAGTATTCTATGATTGATTTGGCATTAAAAATGTACAGAAATTTTTTTCAAGATTCACTGAAAATTTGTGAAAATATATATATGTATCTTAAAAGCTGTAAGGAAAATTTAATACTGGAGATAGGAAACAGCATCTGGTTGGCAGATAATTTCAGAAAAATCAACCACTTTAGAATGTACCTTTATAAATTGACAACTTGGAGTTACTATCACAAATTAACTTCACTGTAAATAACTTCAGAAAGGAAGATCATGCTTGACAAACCTGCTAGAGTTCTTTGAGGCGGTGAAATGCAGTGGATATAGTGTATATGGATTTTCAGAAAGCCTTTGACAAGGTACCGTACAGGAGACTATTAGTGAAGGTTATGGGGTATGGAATTAGGGAAGGTTAGCAAATTGGAATTAAAAACTGGTTAGGGCAGTGGAAACAGAGAGTAGGAGTTTCTCGGAGTGAATGGAATTGGTAGGTACTGACCTGCAGGATTCTGTTATGGGACTGATTCTGTTCACTGTGTACACCAGTGATTTAGATATAGGGCTAGAGGGAGTGGTGTCCAGATTTGCAGACAATACCAAAATAGAAAG
Organism: Heptranchias perlo; assembly: GCF_035084215.1. Taxonomy (NCBI): domain Eukaryota; kingdom Metazoa; phylum Chordata; class Chondrichthyes; order Hexanchiformes; family Hexanchidae; genus Heptranchias; species Heptranchias perlo. Next base: position 68,071,691 of record NC_090333.1, read on the forward strand.
CACAAGAATTAATTCTGAGGACAAAGGAAGCTGCAAGGAGATATTGATAAGGTGGTGTAATGGGGGAAAAAAATGACAGATGGAATTCAGTGTCAGTAAATGTAAGGTCTTCGTAAATCCCTGCCCCCTCCACCCTCACCTCCAACAAATGCGAGGAGCTCATGGACTGACTTATCACTCAGCTGTTACTGCCGCTTCCCTCCCTTCCCCTAGCCCACCGAGCCAAACACCCCCTAAGGTTCCCCCATGCCCTAGCCCTGAACTCGCAACTTTCTCTAGTTGCTCTCCTATCTCCCCTCATGCCCTCTCCGAGCTCATTTTGTCCATAAGACCCACCTCCTGCTCCCTCGACCCTATTCCCACCAAACTGCTGATCACCCAACTTCCCTTCCTGGCCCGTATGTTAGCTGATATTTTTAACGGGCCTCGCTCCTCAGGTACTATCCCCCTCCCCATCAAATCTGCATTTATCACACCGCCCCACCCTTGACCCCTCTGTTCTTGCAAATTACTGCCCCATCTACAACCTCTCTTTCCCCTCCAAAGTCCTTCAACATGTTGCCTCCCAAATCCGTACCCATCTTTCCTGAAACTCCATGTTTGAACCCCTCCACTCAGGTTTCCGCCCCTGCCATAACACTAAAACCGTCCCTTGTCAAAGTCGCAAAATAGATCCTATGTGACTGTGACCGTCGTAAACTATCTCTCCTCATCCTTCTCGACCTGTCTGCAGCCTTTGACACAGTTGACCACACCATCCTCCTCCAACGCCTCTCCTCCGTTGCTCAGCTGGGTGGGACTGCCCTCGCGTGGTTCCATTCTTATCTATCCAGTCATAGCTAGAGAATCACCTGCAATGGCCTCTTTTCCCGCTCCCACACCAAAACCTCTGGAATCCCCCAAGGATCTGTCCTTGGCACCCTCCTATTTTTCATCTATATGCTGCCCCTCAGCAACATCATCCGAAAACACGACGTCAGGTTCCATTTGTATGCTGCGACACCCAGTTCTACCTCATCACCACCTCTCTCGTCTCCTCCACTGCCTCTAATTTGTCACGCTGCTTGTCCGACATCCAGTACTGGATGAGCAGAAATTTCCTCCATTAAATATTGGGAAGACCGAAGCCATCATCTTTGGTCCCCACCACAAACTCCGTTCCCTAGCCACAGACTCCATTGCTTCCCTTGGTCACTGTCTGAGGCTGAACCAGACTGTTTGAAACTTTGGCGTCCTATTTGACCCTGAGCTGAGTTACCGACCTCATATCCTCTCCATTACCAAGACTGCCTACTTCCACCTCCGTAACATTGCCCGTCTCCGCCCTCCCTCAGCCCATCTACTGTTGAAACCCTCATCCGTGCCTTTGTTACCTTGAAACTTGAGTATTCCAATGCTCTCCTGGCCGGCCTCCCAACTTGCACCCTCCGTAAACTTTAGGTCATCCAAAACTATGCTGCCTGTATCCTAACTCGCACCAAGTCCTGTTCGCTGACCACCCCAGTGCTCACTGACCTACATTGGCTCCTGGTCCAGCAAGCCTCGATTTTAAAATTCTTATCCTTGTTTTCAAATCCCTCCATGGCCTCACCCCTCCCTATCTCTGTAACCTCCTCCAGTCCCTTAGAGACAGACAGGAGAAATTATAATGGGGAATAAGGAAATAGCAGAGAAGTTGAACAAATATTTTGTATCTGTCTTTACAGTAGAAGACACAAAAAAAACCCGAGAATAGTGAGGAACCAAGGATCTAACGAGAGTGAGGAACTTAAAAGTAATTAAGTTTAGTAAAGAGAAAGTACTGGAGAAATTAATGGGACTAAAAGCCGACAAATTTCCTTGACCTGATGGCCTACATCCTAGGGTTTTAAAAGAGGTGGCTGCAGAGATAGTGGATGCATTGGTTTTGATCTTCCAGAATTCTCTAGATTCTAGAATGGTCCCTGTGGATTGAATGGTAGCAAATGTAACCCTGCTGTTCAAAAAAGGAGGGAGAGAGAAAACAGGGAACCATAGGCTAGTTAGCCTGCCATCAGTAATCGGGAAAATGCTAGAATCTATTATTAAGGACGTAGTAACAGGGCACTTAGAAAATCATAATATGATTAGGCAGAGTCAACACGATTTTGTGAAATGGAAATCGTGTTTGACAAATTTATTAAAATTTTTTGAGGGTGTAACTAACAGGGTAGATAAGAGCGAACCAGTGAAGTATATTCAAGATTGAGATCGATGGATATTTGGACACTAAGAGAATCAAGGGATATGGGGATAGGGTGGGAAAGTGGAGTTGAGGTTGAAGATCAGCCATGATCTTATTGAATGGCGGAGCAGGCTCACGGGGCAGTATGGCCTATTCCTGCTCCTATTTCTTATGCTCTTCTGTCCTACAACCCTCCGAGGTCTGTACGCTCCTCCAATTCTAGCCTCTTGCGCAACTCCAATTTTCTTCAGTGCCTTCAGCTGCCTGGGCCTTAAACTCTGGAATTCTCTCCCTAAACCTCTCCTTCTCCTGTCTACCTCTTTCTCCTCCTTTAAGACGCTGCTTAAAACCTACCTCTTTGACCAACCTTTTGGTTATCTGTGCTGATATCTCCTTATGTGGCTCGGTGTCACATTTTGTTTGATAATTGCTCCTGTGAAACACCTTGGGACGTTTTACTACGTTAAAGGCGCTATATAATTGCAAGTTGTTTTAGTTTTAAACAAAAAGCAATTAATAAGTTTGAATGGCAGAAGGCTAGGTCATGCGGAAGAGCAAAGAAATTTGGGGGTTTAGACTCACATTTAAAAGCAGCACCTCAAGCGGATAAGGCCGTAAAGAATGGTATACTTGCAAGAGGTACAGAATATAAAAGCTGAGATGTAATGGTGAATCGATATAAAGCCTTAGTAAGACAACAGTTGGAGTAATTTGAGCTGTTTTGGGCTCTACGGTATTGACTGATGTTGACGTAAAAGAGGAGGTACAGCACAGATTCAGTAAGGTGCTGCCTGGTATGAGGAAATACAAATCTGAAAATAGACTTAAAAAGTTGGGGCCGTTTTCATTAGAACAAACAAGATTCTGGATTGATTTGATAGAGTTGTTTAAAATTATGGAGGGATAGGACATAGTAGATAGAAACAGTCTGTTTCCAGTGATTGAGGGGTTTAGAATGTGGGGACATAAATATAAGATTAAATGTAAGAGATTTAGGACAGAGAGCAGGAGAAGCTTTTTTACCCAAAGGTTATGAGGATGTGGAATGCACTACCGGATTTAGTGATTGAAGCAGAGATAAAGGGTGATGGGAACAGGATAGGCACATGGGATTAGGACAACAGTTCATGTGGAGGATAAACACCAACACGGACTGGTTGGGCCGAACAGCTTGTTTAGGTGTTAATTTCTGTGTATTTTATGCAATATAATCCTAATGGATATTATATTTAAGGTATGATCCTTGACTAAAAGATGGGGTCCATTGTTTTTTTTAATAATTACAAGTAGATAACTTTTTCTTTTTTGTTTTTTTTTTGTCTTCAAGCTGAGGGATGATGTCAGTGCTAAGGAATAGCACACTTTTTCCAAATTTTGGAAGCAGACCTAATAGAATATGGCCTGATGCAGTGTTAAGCATAACCTGCTTCAACAATATATTTTAACCCAACTGCAGAAAATCCCTGGAGGGGCTGTGGCCAGATATTTTGGTCATCTGCCTGCATTGAGCCATCTCATATAGAATTTGTAGAGCATGTGCAGGATGCATTATGTGCAATATGATTTTGAATTGGCCTTCCTGCATTTTGCTGCAAATGCTGGTAGTTTTGGGCCATTTAAGCTTGCTTAATAGTTGGCCTAAGTCATGTTCTCAGGCATCCTTTAGGCCTTCTGTTCCGTCCTTGGTCTTGGAGGTAAGAATGGTATACAGACTGGAGATGCATGTACAAGAGGCTGTAGGAGAGTGGAAGAAAACTTCCAAGGGGATTGGTTTGTGCTGATCTACACAGTATTGCCGGGTTCTGGAGGTAGTGCTTGACCTGGAGTTAGTGCTATTGGTCATGTTGGGTGAGGTGAAATTTGTCAACTAGCTGGTCGAAGGGCACAGTCTGGCCCACATGGAAGAGCTGGCCTAATCTGGTAATCACTGTCTCATGCCAGGCTCTGCATCTAGCAGAGGCAAGTCCCACTGGGAGTTCCCCATTCTGCCATATTGGCAAAAGGGTTGATAGACCTGTGCTGATTTCTAGGGAGGTTCAGACGTGACTGCAGACTTAGAGTTGTTGTGACATTAGGGTGCTTCAGTCTTTCTGTTGGTTTCTTCTGCAGGTGTATGAATGGTAGGGGAGTTGGAAGGGAGAAATCAGCCTTCATTCCTAGCCACGGGTTACGTTTGGTGGGGAGATAGTGCGGCAGGAATCAGAACATAGTCTCTTGGATCTGAGCTGCCCAGTATTGGCGTTTGAAGTTTGAGAGATTTGCTCTTGTTTTGGGAATTGAACGCATTTGATTTTTATTGGGAGCCTTTTCTTGCCTGAAGGAACCTAAAGATTCGACTGCCTAGGTTGTGGATCTTGACAGGCAGCGCCAGAAATAGGTAGAGAAGGCGGGGTGGGGGGGGGGGGGGGAGATTGTTCATCTTTATTGTGTTTACCCTACCCGAATAATATGGGCAGATTGTTCGATCTGTTTAGGTTGGCTCATTTGCTGGTGAGGAAGAGATAGAGTTCCTTTTGTACAGGGTGGTGGCATATAGCATTTTTGAGCGAGATTGCTAATTTGAGTTGAACTGAAGTTTTGATCTGTGGCCCAGCACCTAATGAAACTGTGTTGAGAGTGCTCCAAGCAAGCTTCAAGACAATGGGCCAGAATTTTCTGTCAAAATAACAGTGAGGCTAATAGAACTCTCCGTTATTTTTGCACAAATGGTACAGCAGCTTCAGGCGAGAGGCAGATGCACGGTTAAATGCGGATATCCAAAAGTTGCTGTCCGAGATGCGCCACTCCGCCGTTAGCTTTGCGAAAATGACATCTCGCTGTCTGCCTCACCATTGAAATGCATTGAACGGCATGAAGTTGCTGTATTTGCGTGGTGGATACGAACTAAACTCACCACAGAAAGTTAAGTCTTGTCCATTTCAGTCTAAGTACCCTTTTAACAATGTGAAAAGTGTTAATTACTGCCAGTGAACCCCTCTGGCACTGAAAATTAACTATTATAAGTGTGGAATCTCATTCCTTCAGGTTTTAATTGTTGTTGGGGATTTAAAAAATGTCAAATTTTAATTTTACTTTACTTTTCCTTTTGGTCTTTTTCTTTCAACCCAATCTTTCTTTCCTCCTCTTTATCTCTCTTTCTTTCTGTACCTGATTTGACATTGAATTCACCCACTCTAATTTACACTTCTTTCTCCGTCCTTGCAGTATTAATTTCACAACCCTTCAATCTGATTGGTTAAGGAGATACACAGTTGCTTGCCCTGTTTCCCTCGTTGCGATGTTATCAGCTCGCACTTTCAGCAACTTGCCACACAAAAATTTTAAAACCTAAACACGCAAAGGCAAGGCTAACTAACGGCAGATGCCCTACCACAGCAAATTATGGCCCAATATCTAATCTAGAGATGGGGGAAGAGACTCTTTGTCAGACACCGTGCTGACCTGTTATTTTTCTTTTCAGAGATGGTGGTCCCATTTTTGTAACCTGTTCTGTTTGAACTTCAAACCTGACCCTCAGATTTTCTGTTTCCATTTCCCCCATTCCCCCACCTCTTCCTTAGGCCTCCCAATGCAGTAGCTATTCACACGTCCTTTGTTCCTTTAATGCTTTTTCCATTATTTTACTGATACTTGCTTTTTTTTCCCCTCCGCTTCCCCTTTTTTGATTCTATTAATAAGCTTGTCCTTTTATTTTTCAGCCCTGAAGAAGGGCATGAACTCAAAACATCAACTGTCTGTTCGCTCCACTGATGTTGGCTGACCTGCTGTGCGTTTGCAGCATTTTTACTGTTTTTGTTTCAGATTTCCAGCATTTGCAGTATTTTGGTTTTTATTTTTCTCATAGGTTTGTTACAGCTGATGCAGGCTTTCATCCCATCAGTTTGGCTGGATTCAAACCTTGCTCTGAGAGATGAAAAGAGTGTAATGCACTGCATCATGCTGCTCCTCAGTGCTTACTTTTGTAGTCATAAAAAATCAATTATATCCTAGTTTAATATTCCTCAGCCTGAATTTCATTGCGAAAATGCTGTTCTAAAATTCTAATAGAAAGGCAACAGGGTCATTGCACTTTCACTTTCAATTACTTCTCAAATATAAACTGAATCAAAAAAGTTTTGTGAAGGATGTATTATAATTTGGCAGCTTATTTAAAGTTGTCTATTTTGACTGGATTGGTATGATATATAACCATATTTTTTCCTGAAGATTGTACAGTTCAATGTTAGTTTTTATTTTTTTCTGCAGCAACTGACTAACCACATTCGAGAAACACTTCCAGCATTGCAAAATAAACTTCAGAGGCAGATGTTATCTTTAGAAAAAGAAGTAGAGGAATATAAGGACTGCCGGCCTGACGATCCTTCAAAAAAAACCAAAGCTCTCTTGCTGTATGTTAAGTATTCCATACTTGATTTATTATAACACTTTTTTGTTTGAAGCATAATATGCAGTCTGCAGGTCCCCTCTGTGAACTAGCTGTTTCGTGTTAGCCTGGATTTACTTTCTTTGAACATAAGATCCATTTCTTATCCAAAATAATAATGAACAGAATTTACTTTCACAAATAAATCTCCAATATAAATTAACTGAAGTTCCAATACTGCATTTATTTGAATGGGAAATGATTGATTTCTTAGAAGACTTCCCTCAACCTGTGATAGTTTTAACTAGGCAGTAAGTATGGATGGCTGATGGTTGAAGATCGAATATAGGAATGGGAGTAGGCCATTCAGCCCATTTAATCTGTTCCACATTCAATTAGATCATGGCAGATCTGTACTCAAATCCATTTACCTCGCGGGGGTGTTTGCTAATGCTGTTGGGGAAGGTTTAAACTAGAGTGGCAGGGGGATGGGAACCTTAGCGGGGAGTCAGAAGGGAGTAAAGTTGAGAGCAGCAAGAGAGGGGAAGACCCAGGGGAAATTTACAATACAAATAGTACAAACAGTTGTTCAAGAACAAGTGAAAGGGAAAAGCGTAAAGCAGCAGAAAGAAAGTGTACTTTAGATACTACAGATAAAGTGAAAACTAGAAGGCGTAAGGCAATTAACCCAGCATCAAAGCCGAAGGTCAGGCTAGGGTGTGTGGCCCAACTAAGAGTTCTATGTCCAAATGCATGGAGTATAAGGAATAAATTAAATGAACTACAGGTTCAAATTCAAATTGGAGGGTATGACATGATAGCTATTACTGAGACATGGCTGCAGGATGGTCAGGATTGGGAACTAAATATACCGGGTTATAAGGTCTACAGGAGAGATAGGGAAAATGGAAGAAGGGGAGGAGTAGCCTTAGTGATTAGCGATGAAATCAATTCAATGATAAAGGAGGATATAACGAGAGGTAAGCAGCCAACAGAGACCTTATGGGTTGAATTGAGAAATAGGAAAGGATCTAAGACTATAGTGGGAGTTGTGTACAGGACCCCTGGCAGCAGCTCTGAAGTGCTGGATTGTATAAATGCAGAGATTAGACAAGCGTGTAAGAAAGGCATAGTGGTCTTAATGGGGGACTTTAACCTTCACATAGATTGGGGAAAGCAGACTAGCAACTGTCAGAAAGGTAGTGAATTTCTTGAGTGTGTCTGGGATAGTTTTCTACAGCATTATGTCCTAGAGGCAACAAGGGGGCAAGCCATACTAGATTTAGTAATGAATAATGAACCAGATTTAGTTAACAGCTTAACTGTGCGTGAACATCGATCCATTAGCGATCATAACATGATCGAGTTCAATGTAGTGTTTGAAAGGGAAAATAGTGAATCAGCTGCTAAGATTCTAGACTTGGGTAAGGCCGACTTCAGTGGGATGAGACAGAGACTGTCCACAGTAAACTGGGCAAATCTGTTAATGGGCAAAACGACTGATGATCAGTGGGAAATGTTTAAAGAAACATTTAACGAAATACAGAACCGGTTTATACCCCTGAGGGGCAAGAACTCTACTTGCCAAAAAAAACATCGATGGACAACTAAAGAAGTAAGGGACAGTATAAGACATAAGGAAAGGGCATACAAAAAGGCAAAAAATGGCACGGATCCTGGCGAATGGGAAAGATTCAAAGATCAACAAAGGGTCACAAAACAGATAGTAAGAGCTACAAAAAGAGAGTATGATAAGAAACTTGCAAGGGATATCAAAACCAATACGAAGAACTTTTATAGTTATATTAGCAAAAAGAGGGTGGTCAGGAGCAGTGTTGGCCCCTTAAAAACTGAAAGTGGGGATATTGTCATTGACAATGGGGAAATGGCGGACATGTATAATTACTTTGCGTCAGTATTTACAGTAGAAAAAGAGGATAGCATGCCGGAAATCCCAAGAAAACTAATATTGAATCAGGGACAGGGACTCGATAAAATTAACATAAGTAAAGCAACAGTAATGAAGAAAATAAGAGCACTAAAGAGTGACAAATCCCCAGGACCAGATGGTTTCCATCCCAGGGTTTTAAAGGAAGTAGGTGAGCAGATTGTAGATGCCATAACTATAATCTTTCAAAGTTCTCTAGATTCAGGAACTGTCCCTCTAGATTGGAAAATTGCACATGTCACTCTGCTTTTTAAGAAAGGAGAGAGAGGGAAACCGGGGAATTATAGACCAGTTAGCCTAATATCTGTTGTGGGGAAAATGCTGGAGTCTATAATTGAGGATAGGGTGACTGAACACCTCGAGAATTTTCAGTTAATCAGGGAGAGCCAGCATGGATTTGTGAAAGGTAGGTCGTGCCTGACAAACCTGATTGAATTTTTTGAAGAGGTGACTAAAGTAGTGGACAGGGGAATGTCAATGGATGTTATTTATATGGACTTCCAGAAGGCATTTGATAAGGTCCCACATAAGAGACTGTTAGCTAAGTTAGAAGTCCATGGAATCGAGGGAAAAGTAGGGACTTGGTTAGGAAATTGGCTGAGCGAAAGGCGACAGAGAGTAGGGATAATGGGTAAGTATTCACATTGGCAGGATGTGACTAGTGGAGTCCCGCAGAGATCTGTCTTGGGGCCTCAATTATTCACAATATTTATTAACGACTTAGATGAAGGCATAGAAAGTCTCATATCTAAGTTTGCCAATGACACAAAGATTGGTGGCATTGTAAGCAGTGTAGATGAAAACATAAAATTACAAAGGGATATTGATAGATTAGGTGAATGGGCAAAACTGTGGCAGATGGAATTCAATGTAGACAAATGTGAGGTCAAACACTTTGGATCAAAAAAGGATAGAACAGGGTACTTTCTAAATGGTAAAAAGTTAAAAACAGTGGATGTCCAAAGGGACTTAGGGGTTCAGGTACATAGATCATTGAAGTGTCATGAACAGGTGCAGAAAATAATCAAGAAGGCTAATGGAATGCTGGCCTTTATATCGAGAGGACTAGAGTACAAAGGGGCAGAAGTTATGCTGCAACTATACAAAACCCTGGTTAGACCGCACCTGGAGTACTGTGAGCAGTTCTGGGCACCGCACCTTCGGAAGGACATATTGGCTTTGGAGGAAGTGCAGCGTAGGTTTACTAGAATGACACCCGGACTTCAAGGATTAAGTTACGAGGAGAGATTACACAAATTGGGGTTGTATTCTCTAGAGTTTCGAAGGCTAAGGGGTGATCTGATCGAAGTTTATAAGATATTAAGGGGAACAGATAGGGTGGATAGAGAGAAACTATTTCCGCTGGTTGGGGATTCTAGGAGTAGGGGGCACAGTCTAAAAATTAGAGCCAGACCTTTCAGGAGCGAGGTTAGAAAACATTTCTACACACAAAGGGTGGTAGAAGTTTGGAACTCTCTTCCACAAACGGCAATTGATACTAGCTCAATTGCTAAATTTAAATGTGAGATAGATTGGCAACCAAAGGTATTAAGGGATATGGGCCAAAGGCAGGTATATGAAGCTAGATCACAGATCAGCCATGATCTTATCAAATGGCGGAGCAGGCACGAGGGTCTGAATGGCCGACTCCTGTTCCTATGTTCCTATGTACCTGTCTTTGCTCCATATCCCTTGGTGCCCTTACCTAACAAAAAAAAAATCTATTGATCTCAGTTTCAATTTCAATTGACTCAGCATGCACAGCTTTTTGGGGGAGAGTTTTCCAGATTTCCACTACCCTTTTACGAAAAAGTGCTTCCTTATTTCACTCCTGAATGGCCTAGCTCTAATTTTAAGGTAATGCTCCGTTGTTCTGGATCCCCTCACCAGAGGAAATAGTTTCTGTGTGTCTACCCTATTGAATGCCTTTATCATTTTAAAGACTTTGATTAGATCAATCCTCAACCTTCTAAACTCAAGGGAATACAAACCTAGTTTATGCAACCTGTTCTCATAACTTAACCCTTTAAGCCCTGGTATCGTTATGGTGAATCTGTGCTATACCCTCTGCAAGGCCAATGAATGTTTCCTGAGGTTTGGTACTCAAAACTGAACCCAGTACTCCAGATGGAGGCAGTTCCAACTCCAAGGCAGTTACAGCTGAAGTATCACTTCCTCACCTTCCACTCCCCCACATTGAACACCATCTGCCACAGTTTTGCCCACTCACATCTGTATGAATTCTGCTCTAAATTCTTTTGTTCACATTTATTATGGAAAATTCAATTAAAAGAATGTTTTACTGCTGAAGTATAGGGCTAGATTTTGCTGTGAGCAGCGAATGAACGGCGCCAACCTTTTGTTAGGCTTGCACTTGCCCATAGACTTTCTATAGGGTTTTACATGGCATGTTACTGTCGGCCAAACATCCAAACAGCGCAGCGCCCTCTACAGGGCATCTGGGACCGGTGTGAACAGGGCAAGGAACTGTGTAACTCCCTAATCAGATTGAAGAATTGTTAATGAGCAGTGTAACTTACACCAGGAAGTGTAAGTTACAATAGTGAATTCAGTGTCTAATCAGGTACAGAAAGAGAAATAAAGAGAGGGAAAGGAAGATTGGATTAAAAGAGAGAGAGAAAAGATACAGAAAGAAAAGTTTTAAATAAAAATTATTTAATTAAAAAAAAAAATCTCCAACAATAATTAAAGGAATGAGACTCCACACTTGTGAAAGTTAATTTTCAGTGCCAGAGGGGTTGTTTTACAGTAATTAAGACTCACCATGCCGTTAAAAGAGTATTTAGACTGGAATGGACAAGCCCTAACTTTTTGTGGCTAGTTTAGCCCGTATCCACAACGTCAGTACAGGAACTTCACGCCGTTCAATACATTTGAATGGGAAGCCAGGCGCAAAGATGCCGTTTTAACAGAGCTTATGGAGAGGCAGCGCATCTCGGACAGCAACTTCCGGCTTTTTGCATTTAACTATGCGTGTGTGCTCGCCGGAAGTTGCCGTCCGATTTGCGCATAAATAACGTTGAGCGCTGTTCGCCTCACCGTTATTTACACAGCAAAATCTGGCCCAACATTTTAGTTTACATTCGTGAGTTGCAGTTGTGTTGCCATTATCTCTGTCTGCTGTAAATGCTTGTGGTGATTAACGTAGTAGTATGAGGCTGTCCATGGAATTATGATGAGCTGGGTGTTGGCAAAATACAGTTTTCAAAGAAAGACTCTTGTATTATTTATATATGTTTTTAAAGGAAGGAAAATTAACAAGAGTACTTTGTACTTAAACTACTTCCCTATTTTATAAAAGAAAACGATCGACCCAGAGAATTTTCTTAATAGTATGGGGACCCTAAACTTGGGTCATGCGTCCTAGATCGAGTACATAGGAAACAGCCAGGACTCTGACTTCAAACCAGCCTGAGACTCTCTGGAGCCACCCAATCAAACCCCAAGAAACTACACCGCTATTTGACGGTGCATGTTTCCTGATTTCTCTGTGATGGATGTCTCTTAATTGCGGCCTGCACTGTTTTCTATAAATCTGCCCCAGGTGTACACCGTGGTGCAACATAGCAGAGCAGGAGACTCAAATTGAAGGTCTTTGTGCTGATGAGAAAATGATTCTTGAGTCCATTACTCCCTTTTATAAATCGTGAACAAATATACTCTCCCTCGTCTCTCTCAACCATAACATGAAAATGTTGTGATGGTTCTGAAGAATGTTGGTGACTTGAAGGATCAAGTAGCGAATAGATGTCTAAGTGTTATGTCCCGTTATTTGTACAATTAAAATGTTTTTGTGAACGCCATTATTTATTGGGACAGCAACAGCAGTTGAATCGGACTTTTGTGAATGGGTTATCTTAATACTAACTTTTAACATTTTGAAAGTATCAATTACCCATTGTTTACATTTAGTTGCATATGTTGCCATTTTTGATCTGGATAGGAGTTAGATTCATGGGGTGAAATTAAAATTGTGTAAGATCATATGTCCAGAGTGCAATACAACAACAACTTGTATTTATATAATGCCTTTAATGTAGAAAAACATCCCAAGGCACTTCAAAGAGACCTTAAAAAAAAAGCTTATAAAGCTTGAAAGGTTCTTAATGTACAAAGAGTATTGGCTGGCTGCTCATACGTTTTGTTTTTGAGACCTCCTTATTCCCTAGGATTGTAATAACACCTCCTCCCCCCCCCCCTCCTATTCTAGTTGTAGTGAAAGGTGAAATATTTCCTGGAAGTACTATCTGTGCAGTTACTTCATGCCACTTCTAGCCAAGTAGAGATACATATCAAAGCATTTTTTCATGAGCTGCATTGTGTGTATATTCTCATTCCATGACTTGCTTTGAGGATTTGCATGTCCTCACAGCTAACGGTAGAATGATGTTGAATCTCAGTTTTGCTTTACTTTCTTTTGTTTCAGAACTATTATGAAAATATTTTTAATAAGCTCTGTAGGAAAATCAGGGTTATTCACCTATCTCATAGTAGTATGTGGACAAGCAGCTGTAATTGTGGAGTATTTTGCAACTTTTGCTTTCCAGCTGTGGTGTAGAATTTACATATCATATCTTCTCATTAGGTAATGCTCATAACCACCAGGAAGTTTCTCTCCCTCTGGGTGAGAGGCATATTGTACTAATAACTCCTATAGTTAATGGCAGCGTCCAGAGTCTTTATTTCTCCTGAAGAATTGGAAGTGCAGTTTTTCAAATGAGCAGCATGTTATGTCAGAATTGCAGTCACCAAATGCTCAACTTTTGTTGGTTTTTGCTGATTTTTATTTTTTATTCTGTTAGACATCCAGTCATTCAGTAGCAATTAAAATTTTTGTGACACCACTGAATCCATTCGTTAGAGAACCAGAAGATTTAATGCCTTGGCATAGATTTTAAAGTGAAATGGAATCATATTTTTCTGGGTATTGTACTTCGGAAACTTGTTTAGAACTTGATATTTTGCAAAAATAACACGTGAGATTGTTAAACTTGATGGACATGGAAAACTGCTTAGAAAATGAACCCAAAAATCCATTGGATTCTTATGTTATTGCCTGTAAAAAAAAATAATGAAACTTCTGAAAGTCGTATGGTTGGCTTGACTGTATAATGGAAAAATGCAGTTCATGATACCCCGGTCATTAGCATGGCAACTGGATAAATGCCGTTTGTGGAAGGGTTGGCCTCTCATGCTGTCAATCACCAAGGGTTCCAAATTGGACCCACCCTTCAAACAATGTGTCTTTCATTATTCAATTAAGCCAGAATAGCTGGTTATCAATATTAAATGAAAACTATATTTGTTGATAACCTAGGCTGCTTGTCAATGATTGTTCCTCCAACGCCTCCCCACAAAAGTTTTTTTTTGAGTGCCTCAAAGCTACAGAAATGTGCATAAATAAGCAGTTTCAATGATAATATGTCTCTCTCTGGTAGCTAATTGAAACTTCAAATTATCATTGGAACCAGCATTGTTTCAAGTTGGCTGGCTTAATGTTAAGACAAAAATTCTGTATTTAACATTACAAAAATAGTATAAATTAACAAAGTTCAGTTTAGGCAATACGTGGCACAGAATTAATTGTTACACCTGTATGAGTCAATGGGGTTGGTTTTGGCTTTTGGACGGCCAACCAACGGAGCGCGCTGGCTGGCCGCCCGTTCTGGCAGGGAAAAGGTGAGCTTGATGTTGAGGCCCCGGCCTCATTTAAATTTGGCATGCGAGCTGCGGGGCTCCAAACAGGCATTCTGACACAGCACACCACTCTTCGGCCTCCGGAATGTCGGCTGGCTGGGACGCCGGCAGAGGCCCGCTAGTAGGTGCTTGGGGGAGGTGGGGTGCAGGGGCCACATAATGCTGAGGCAGTGGGCCGCAGTATTTTCATGGAGTCAGGAGGAGCACTCCTGCTCCTTCCGGCTCCACAAAAAAAATCAATTTTAAAACATTTTTCTGGCCGTTTCCTGATCGGGATGCCAGTACATGTGGGCAGATTGTGCGCATTGCAAGCTCTGCCCATGTGTCCCTTAAAATTGCAATCGGAGTTCTAACTACGTCATTAGGACACCGGTTTCCATGGCAAAGAGGCCTCCCGATTGTTTCAGGCGGGCACTTCAGCCGCCCAGCGATAGGCCCCTGTGAAAATTACAGTGGGCTGGTCATCGGGGTTGAAGGGGCGCTAAGGCTATTAACCCCATTTTTCAGGCTCTTGACGGCCGTTAACGCCGATTTTCCCAAGTGAAAATTGGCACCAATGTCTTGAGCAGGGGAGAAAACTGAAGGTTAAAAAGAAACCAAGTCACTGGCTCGTCCTTAACTATTGCGCACCTGCAAGAAATGATTACTAAGCATGTTTTTTCCCTTTCTCACAATCAGGATGGTAAAGCAGTTTTCTGTGGATTTTGACAAGAGAATTGAAGGATCTGGTGATCAGGTGGATACAATAGAATTATCAGGTGGTGCAAGAATCAACAAGGTTTTCCATGAGCGATTTCCTTTTGAGCTAGTAAAGGTATTACTCTTGCCAATCACATTTTATCTATGCTACATTGAAACCACTAAAAAGGTAAATAATGGAAGCAATCAAAGGATTATTGAGCCTTCAACCCCATAATTTTTTTTATTCTCCTAAACTCCAGAATAGAAACTTACAGCACATGTCTACACTTGCTACTTGCTAGAGCAAGCCAAAAATAATCCCATTGCCCACTGCTCTCCCATAGCCATCTTTCTCTGCTTCAATATTTATTTAATTTTCTCTTAAGTGAAGCAATGGTCTCTGCCTCAACCATTCCCTTTGGCAAAGCATTCCATGCTCCAGCAATCCTCTGTATAAAGAAACATTTTTGACACTGTAGGACAATCATTATATAAGTTGTAAGGATCTTGTGAATAGAAGAAAATTAACTATGATTAATGAACATAACTAATGTATTTGAATCCAACATCTTGTGTTTCCATCAGTAACTTTTGATATTTACAAAAATACTAATTTGAAGGACATATTAGTAGGAATGAACCAGTAGATAGCAAGACATATATAAAAAAATAGAGCCAGAGCATGGAATTATGGACATATTAGTGGATGACAATTAATACATTTATATGACATTCCTCTGTCACCATTTTAACCTATTTTATTTTAAAATACCAGACTGCAGACTGTTATACGAGCATGTTAACATTCATCTGCTATATCAGCAAGTCATTTCCAGCTTAAAGGCTTATGCGGTTCAGATCAGTTGTATTGACATCCTCCCCCAGAGACTTAATTCTTCTGTTAAGAATTTGTTCCTAGATTCCAATAAATTAAACAAAATATATATAATAGATGACACATGTAAAATAAAACATGTATAACATATGGAACTCTTAAAACAGCAATTTATTTTTGCTGTTTTTTGTTGTATTCAGTACTTTGAAGACCGCAGTAACATTCCTGTGTCCTAATGAGTAATGCAGCAGTATTCTTAAGGTCTAATAATTGTATTCGTTGAAGAAATCAACAAGCTTTTGTGTTGTAATTCCACTTCAATATTTTGCATTATAGTCTTATAAAACAGAAATAGTAAACACCCTGCTTGCTATGTGCATTTTCAAAGCTTGAAAGGTTACTTGTATTTCAAATAGTTAAAATGAACAGAAAGCATTAATTTTCACATGCAAATTCCTTTTCTTTGCTTGCCCATAAGATGTCACTGATATTGCTGTTTCTCACTTTCTGGTGTGAGGACTGAATGGTAAAAATTTTTTTATTTTGTAGATGGAGTTTGATGAAAAGGAACTACGGAGAGAAATTAGCTATGCTATTAAGAATATCCATGGTATCAGGCAAGTTTTTATAGGGTGATACTGACCATGTTCCAGAAAAGTTATGCATTTTAACCAATAATATAGAAGAAAATGAAAATTATAGATTAGCACTACAGGCATGCTTTGTACATTTCCTGTTTCTTGTTTTAAGTTCAATGTTTTAAACCAGTAAAATGGCTTTCTTTTAAACCAGTAATATCTCCTAGGACAACAACATTATAGCAATATTGGTGTAGTAAAGGAAAGATATTAAAGCTATCTTGATGTTTTCCTTCACAATTTTTACAAATAAGTTGTGGAACGTAAGAACCAGATAAGTATTATAGAAGCAACATTAATTTGGAAACATCTTCTTGGATTGCATATTATTTTTATAGCACAAGTTTGACATGATGAGATCTAATTCTAATTTCCTGAATTACTTGAAATATTTCTGTTTCCGCAACTGCTTAGGGGATTGGATTCACGGATTAAGGCATTTAATATTAGAATTAAATTTCACATTGCCGAATCTATCTGGGTCAGTAATCTTTCTGTAATGAGAATACGCTATTAAAAAAAATTAACACATGGTTCCTTTGACTATGACTAAAATTGTCATGAAGTAACCAACATGGGAAAAATAGCAATTAAAAAAATTAAGCGATTAAATAAATTCCTGTCCGAGTATGTTCACTGCTACCTTGGTTTTAATGGCCAAAGCAGTTCTGGTTTAAAAACAATGGGCTCGATTTTAGGATCGTGTTTCCGGCGGGTTCCCAGCGGGGTGGCCCCGAAAATCCCGATATCCGGTCACGTGACCGGATCGCGACGAAATCCCGGCCACTTCCGGGTACCGCGCTGACGTGCGGGGCTGCGTGCGCAAGCCCCGCTGGTGGGAATCCCGCAGGCAATTAAAGCCAGCGGGGTTCCACTTGAGTGTACTTACCTTGCTCGTTGTGGTCAGTTAATGAGCTGAAGCAGCTGTCAAAAGAGGAAGTGTGGGATTTTAGGTTCAAGGCAGTGAGCTTCACACACTGGGGGAAACAGTCTCCCTCCAACCAGGCGTGTTGCAGCCAGCAGCCTGTGGCAGGTGCCAAGGTGCGCTCCACGGGGGAGAGCCCTCACCCACGCAGGAGGCCACCGCGTCACAGAGGGCAACCCCTGCCCTCCACCACCCCCCGCCAAGCCAGAGGACAGACCGACACGAAACCGCAGCCCCAGTCCGAGGAACCACACACCTACCCTGCACAACCCCTCAGACCAACACCTGCCAGTTGGGTGGTGTGTGGAGACCCTCGGAGGACGAAGAGCATGACCAGCACCAGCAGCCTCGCAGTCCACGCCGTCCGCCGCAGAGACGTGGATCCCCCCAACACGGTGTTGTTGCACGCCCACCTGCACAGCAGGAGGGAGGGCTACCGCAGAGAGAGACGCGTCGCAGAGGGCACTACCCTCGCCACAGGGTCCACAGACCGAGGCGCAGCTCCCCGGACCTCTCCGAGCAGCAGTGCACAGGGAGGCGCAGATTCGCTCGACATGTAGTCGTGGAGATCTGCAGCCTCTTTCATGCCGAGCTGCTCCTGGCTGGCCCCAGCACCAACTGCTTACCTGTCGCTGGCAAAGTCACCACTGCCCTCCACACCTTCTCCTCCGCATCCTTCCAGGGTGCAGCCGGCTACACCGCCGATGTCTCTCAGTCGTCTGCGCGGAAGAGCCCTGCAAATACACCTGCACCTACTCTGCAGTAACACGATGGGTGGCATCAGTGGTGGGTCCTCATAGTGATACCCAGGAGCGGGCATTATTGGACACAACGGACAGGATTCGCGGAGACATGGCAGTGGTGGTGTCAATATAATGTGTGCTGTTTGTTGCTCTGAAATTCAATATGGGTAACACCCATGACAAACCCTCAGACACCCTTGTGCACCCCCTTCATGCTGACGAGACGTTTGCCTTACGCTGCCTACTGCACATATGTGATGCATGCCCTGTGGCTGCAGCACAGGTGGTGGCAGGTTGAGTGAGGCTGGCCGTGAGGGAGATGCACGAGAGGGTGAGTATGGGATGGAGCAATGAGATTGTATGAGGATTGGGTTGCGTGTTAGTGGCAGGGTGAGTACTGGCGAGGTGAGTAGGTGGAGGTAAGGTGAGGATGGGGTGTGAGTGGGTATGAAGGGTGATGTGACAGAGTAGTGTTGGCGGTGCCGAAGGAGATGTGGGGTGGGGGCAGTGTTGTGGCAGACGGAGTGTAGGGGAAAGACTTCGTGTTCTCACTGCGGCTGACCTACTTAGGTCATTGCAGCGCCTCCTGCACTGTATGCAGGTGGGCCATATGTTGGTGGTGCAGGTGACCCCCTCTGCCACCTCGAGCCAGGCCTTCTTGGTGGCAGAGGCAGACCGCTTCCTCCCGCCCGCCGGGGGGAAGATCTGTGTCCTCCCCCTCCTCCTCACCCCATCTGATGATAGCTGGGGTGAGGCATCATTAAACTGGGAGCAGCCTTCCCCCTGGGCTGCTCCATGCTGCAATTTGTTCCATTGGTTGCAGCATTTGTCAGTGGAGGACTGCCCCTTTAACTAGAGAGCCTCCAGCTGACAGATCGTACTGCGCATGCGCAGCCCGACCGACGCGCAGGCCAGCGCCATGGACCCCGGAGCAGCAGGTAATTGATTCCTATTAGTGTGTTGCCTGCTACGATCGCGCGGGCAACCCACTAATTTCACCGAGCGTGTTGACCACGCTCCTGGAGGACCACCCGCTGGGAACCCGCAGGCCTGCTAAATTCGAGCCCAATGTCTTAGAGAGACAAGTGTTCCTCGTGATTGCCCCTGTTGATTTGCTGTTCTTACCATATGTGATGGATGACTTCATTTGAAGAATGAGAAATGCTACATCCAGATTGATTAATCTTGCTTTATCGATTTTAAAAAAATTTGCTCAAAGACTTGCTTGTTGTGATGGGTTAATTTTTACTTTTAAGAGTGCTACATGGAATTCTTTTGCAGATAGTAGAGCTAATTGATTATAGTATGTATAATTTAAATTCTGTAACTATGGAATAGAAAGTATTCCATTTCCTAATTTAAGAAGGTATAGTGTGCATATTTGAATTAAAATTTTGGCAGGTTAGATTATGTAATTAAGAAAATAGAAATGCAGCCTGCAATTTTGTTTCACTGCCAATATTGAAACCTTATATAAGCTAACGGTTTAATGTAGAGACTCAGGGCTTGATTTTCGCGTCGAGTTACCTGCGGGTTTCCAGCGGGGGGGCCCCCGAAAATCCCGATATCCGGTCACGTGACCGGATCGCGCCGAAATCCCGCCCACTTCCGGGTACCGCGCTGACGTGCGGGGCTGCGCGCGCAAGCCCCGCTGGTGGGAATCCCGCAGGCAATTAAAGCCAGCGGGGTTCCACTTGAGAGTACTTACCTTGCTTGTTGAGGTCAGTTAATGAGCTGAATCAGCTGTCAAAAGAGGAAGTGTGGGATTTTGGGTTCAAGGCAGTGAGTTTCCCACACTGGGGGAAACAGTCTCTCTCCAACCAGGTGTGTTGCAGCCAGCAGCCTGTGGCAGGTGCCAAGGTGCACTCCACGGGGGAGAGCCCTCACCCACGCAGGAGGCCACCGCGTCACAAAGGGCAACCCTTGCCCTCCACCACCCCCCGCCAAGCCAGAGGACAGACCGACACGAAACCGCAGCCCTAGTGCGAGGAACCACCCACCTACCCTGCACAACCCCTCAGACCAACACCTGCCAGATGGGTGGTGCGTGGACACCCTCGGAGGACGAACAGCATGACCAGCCCCAGCAGCCTCGCAGTCCACGCCGTCCGCCGCAGAGACGTGGAGCCCCCCAACATGGTGTTGTTGCACGCCCACCTGCACAGCAGGAGGGAGGGCTACCGCTGGGAGAGACGCATCGCAGAGGGCACTACCCTCGCCGCAGGGTCCACAGACCGAGGCGCAGCTCCCCGGACCTCTCCGAGCAGCAGTGCACAGGGAGGCGCAGATTCGCTCGACATGTAGTCGTGGAGATCTGCAGCCTCTTTCATGCCGAGCTGCTCCTGGCTGGCCCCAGCACCAACTGCTTACCTGTCGCTGTCAAAGTCACCACTGCCCTCCACAACTTCTCCTCCGCATCCTTCCAGGGTGCAGCCGGCTACACCGCCGATGTCTCTCAGTCGTCTGCGCGGAAGAGCCCTGCAAATACACCTGCAACTACTCTGCAGTAACACGATGGGTGGCATCAGTGGTGGGTCCTCATAGTGATACCCAGGAGCGGGCATTATTGGACACAACGGACAGGATTCACGGAGACATGGCAGTGGTGGTGTCAATATAATGTGTGCTGTTTGTTGCTCTGAAATTCAATATAGGTAACACCCAGGACAAACCCTCAGACACCCTTGTGCACCCCCTTCATGCTCACGACACGTTTGCCTTACGCTGCCTACTGCACATATGTGATGCATGCCCTGTGGCTGCAGCACAGGTGGTGGCAGGTTGAGTGAGGCTGGCCGTGAGGGAGATGCACGAGAGGTTGAGTATGGGATGGAGCAATGAGATTGTATGAGGATTGGTTCGCGTGTTAGTGGCAGGATGAGTACTGGCGAGGTGAGTAGGTGCAGGTAAGATGAGGATGGGGTTTGAGTGGGTATGAAGGGTGATGTGACAGAGTAGTGTTGGCGGTGCCGAAGGAGATGTGGGGTGGGGGCAGTGTTGTGGCAGACGGAGTGTAGGGGAAAGACTTCGTGTTCTCACTGTGGCTGACCTACTGCGGTCATTGCAGCGCCTCCTGCACTGTATGCAGGTGGGCGATATGTTGGTGGCGCAGGTGACCCCCTCTGCCACCTCGAGCCAGGCCTTCTTGGTGGCAGAGGCAGGCCGCTTCCTCCCGCCCGCCGGGGGGAAGATCTGTGTCCTCCCCCTCCTCCTCACCCCATCTGATGATACCTGGGGTGAAGCATCATTAAACTGGGAGCAGCCTTCCCCCTGGGCTGCTCCATGCTGCAATTTGTCCCATTGGTTGCAGCATCTGTCAGTAGAGGACTGCCCCTTTAACTAGAGAGCCTCCAGCTGACAGATTGTACTGCGCATGCGCAGCCCGCCCGACGCGCAGACCAGCAGCGCGGACCCCGGAGGAGCAGGTAATTGATTCCTATTAGTGTGTTGCCTACTACGATCGCGCGGGCAACCCACTAATTTCGCCGAGCGTGTTGACCACGCTCCCGGAGGACCACCCGCTGGGAACCCGCAGGCCTGCTAAATTCGAGCCCTCAGTGTTAGCAGTAAGCAACCTCACTCAAAACAAATTTCAAATATACCTATACCTATAATCATATACCTATCTGTTTCATTGAAAAACAGTAGAAAATATTCTCTGATCAGTTTGAAGTAGTTGCATGATGTTTGCTAAGGACATAAATACAGTAAAGTATATTAAGATTTATATTAAACATATTATGTAGATGACATTTGTGATTTTTTTTTTGTTTAAATCTGGCAACTGGCCTTATTTAGATCGAGTTACCTGTTTCAGGGTTCCATTTTTCCTTTGTTACATATTTTCTTAAGTGATGTAAAACATTCCACTGTGCATGCAAAATTAGTTTCAAGGATTGCTTTGGAAAATGCTGAAGATTTCAGTAAGTGATGCATGTATAGTGTCTTTCTCAGTGCAATCTGTATCAAGATTGATATTTCTCCTTGTCTTTAATACCTACAGACCAGGTTTGTTTACCCCTGACATGGCCTTTGAAACTATTGTGAAGAAACAGATTGTGAAACTCAAGGAACCTTGCCTAAAGTGTGTGGATTTGGTTATCCAAGAATTAATACATACAGTTAGACAGTGTAGCTGTAAGGTAAAGAACTCCCCAACTTTTATTTTGTACATATTTGTTGGCAAATATAGTGATATAACCGATATTTTAACATGCAGTGGAGTAAATATCCTAATCAGTGCAGTAACATAGTACAATATCATTGCAGTATGAGTCATGTAAATCCACGGGTATGTGCTACCAGGGAGCTTGTCGCTGACCTCCTTTACTGAGTTTCCTCGGGCAATAAATGCCTCTCCTAACGTTATATAAAGCAATCCATAATTAGTGGTGTATGTCCAAGTAGAAACACATCTTTGGGTTCAGCTCACTTTGAGAAATCATTCAAGATTGCCCTTCTGTCTTGCAGTGTCATATTAACTCCTTGATGTGTTATTGCAACTCGTTATCTTTTATCATTTTGTGTGTGTGTGTGTGTGTATATATAATGCAGCTAATAACTTAATATGTCACCTGTAGAAACAGTCAATTAGTATTCTTACAGAAAACCTGAGATAAATTTGTAACCTTTACCTATATCAAACATGATGTGGAGATGCCGGTGATGGACTGGGGTTGACAATTGTAAACAATTTTACAACACCAAGTTATAGTCCAGCAATTTTATTTTAAATTCACAAGCTTTCGGAGATTTTCTCCTTCCTCAGGCAAATGTTTCAAGATCTCCTTGAAGCCTACGCATTTATACATATTGAACAATAATACATGGTGTTTACAGACTGCCCCTGCAACTGCCCGTTGCCAAGGCAATCACCGTGTTCAGACAGAGAGGTGTTACCTGCAGAACCTCCGAATACACATTCAACAAAAAAACAAACAGGGAAAAAAAACAGAGAAAAAAAAACACAGAGAGAGGCAGAAACATCCGGAAGGCAGAGAGAGCCAGCAAATGACCCATTATATTAAAAACAGATAACATTTGTTCGCTGGTGGGGTAACGTGTAGCGTGACATGAACCCAAGATCCCGGTTGAGGCCGTCCTCATGGGTGCGGAACTTGGCTATCAATTTCTGCTCGACGATTTTGCGTTGTCGTGTGTCTCGAAGGCCGCCTTGGAGTACGCTTACCCGAAGGTCGGTGGATGAATGTCCATGACTGCTGAAGTGTTCCCCGACTGGGAGGGAACCCTCCTGTTTGGCGATTGTTGCGCGGTGTCCGTTCATCCGTTGTCGCAGCGTCTGCATGGTCTCGCCAATGTACCATGCTCTGGGGCATCCTTTCCTGCAACGTATGAGGTAGACAACGTTGGCTGAGTCACAGGAGTATGAACCATGCACCTGGTGGGTGGTGTCATCTCGTGTGATGGTGGTATCTGTGTCGATGATCTGGCATGTCTTGCAGAGGTTACCGTGGCAGGGTTGTGTGGCGTCGTGGACGCTGTTCTCTTGAAAGCTAGGTAGTTTGCTGCGAACGATGGTCTGTTTGAGGTTGGGTGGCTGTTTAAAGGCGAGTAGTGGAGGTGTGGGGATGGCCATAGCGAGGTGTTTGTCCTCATTGATGACATGTTGAAGGCTGCGGAGAACATGGCGTAGTTTCTCCGCTCCGGGGAAGTACTGGACGACAAAGGGTACTCTGTTGGTTGCGTCCCGTGTTAGTCTCCTGAGGAGGTCTATGCGATTTTTTGCTGTGGCCCGTCGGAACTGTCGATCGATGAGTCGAGCGTCATATCCCGTTCTTACTAGGGCGTCTTTCAGCGTCTGTAGGTGTCCATCGCGTTCCTCCTCATCTGAGCAGACCCTGTGTATTCGCAGGGCCTGTCCATAGGGGATGGCCTCTTTGACGTGGTTAGGGTGGAAGCTGGAAAAGTGGAGCATCGTGAGGTTGTCCGTGGGCTTGCGGTAGAGTGAGGTGCTGAGGTGCCCGTCTTTGATGGAGATTCGTGTGTCCAAGAAAGAAACTGATTCTGAGGAGTAGTCCATGGTGAGCTTGATGGTGGGATGGAACTTGTTGATGTTATCGTGTAGTCTCTTTAGTGATTCCTTGCCGTGGGTCCATAGAAAGAAAATGTCGTCGATGTATCTGGTGTATAGTGTTGGTTGGAGGTCTTGTGCAGTGAAGAAGTCCTGCTCGAACTTGTGCATGAAAATGTTGGCGTATTGGGGTGCGAATTTGGTCCCCATGGCTGTTCCGTGTGTTTGGGTAAAGAACTGGTTATCGAAGGTGAAGACATTGTGATCCAGGATGAAGCGGATGAGTTGTAGGATGGCTTCCGGAGATTGGCTGTTGTTGGTGTTGAGTATTGATGCTGTCGCAGCGATGCCGTCATCGTGGGGGATACTGGTGTATAGTGCCGAGACGTCCATCGTGGTGAGAAGTGTTCCTGGTTCAACTGGTCCGTGGGTACTGAGTTTTTGTAGGAAGTCTGTAGTGTCACGACAGAAGCTGGGGGTTCCCTGTACGATGGGTTTCAGGATGCCCTCGATGTATCCAGAGAGGTTCTCACACAGGGTTCCGTTGCCTGATACGATGGGACGTCCGGGTGTGTTGGCTTTGTGTATCTTTGGGAGGCAGTAGAAGTCTCCCACGCGGGGATTACGTGGGATGAGAATGCGTAGGATGCTTTGAAGGTCTGGATCGAAGGTCTTGATCAGTTTGTTGAGCTGGTGGGTGTGTTCTTTGGTCGGATCTGCGGGTAACCGTCTGTAGTGTTCCTGGTTGTCCAGTTGTCGGTATGCTTCTTTGCAATAGTCTGTTCTGTTCTGTATGACTATGGCTCCTCCTTTGTCCGCTGGTTTGATGACGATGTTGCGGTTGGTCTTGAGAGCGTTGATGGCGTTGCGTTGTGCTCGGGTGACATTCTGGACTGTCTTCTGAGTGCGGCTGATGAATCTGGCATTGACGCATTTCCTGACAGCTTGAGCATACATGTCCAGCTGAGGGCAGCGACCCTCCGGAGGAGTCCAGTTTGACTCTTTCCTCTTCGGTTGCTGTACCGCGGATCCCTCTGTCTGCTGTTCCGGATCGTCGATTGTCTCATTGGGTTCGCTGCTGAAATCTTGGGGTTTGTGGTAGAATTCCCGGAGCCTCATTCTCCTGATGAATTCCTCTGTGTCCGCCGCGAGACTAGTGGGGTCCATTTTGGTAGTGGGGCAGAAATTGAGCCCTCGGCTGAGAACTTCGATTTCGTCTGGTTGAAGGGTGTGGTCGGATAAATTGACAATAGACTTCCCTGTGGTTGCAACCGTGGTACCAGGGGAAGCTTGGTCGTTGCTGGTGGTGATGCCGAGTTTCTCAAGCTTCCTGCTCTTGGTTTTCATGTAGGCAGCGTAGTTCCGTTGCCTCGTCTGTTTGGCGGTATAACGTAGCTGGTCTGCTGTGTCCTGAGTACAGGTTGAGAGTATGGACTCTATCTTGGTTTCGAGGTTGTGGCGTCTGCTGTAGAGTTGGTGTATGAGATGGTTGCGGAGTGTGCGAGAGGTACGGCGGCAGAGTCTCTCAGCGTAATCCGAGTTGTATGTGGACTTGAGTGGGTTCGTGATCTGGAGTCCTTTCGGGATCTTGTCTGCTTTCTTGCAGCTCTGTAAAAACTTGATGTCTGTGTCTAAATGCGCGATCTTCTTGGATATCCTTTCCACTGTGAGCCGGCAGTTTGTCTTGAGGCTCTTCACAAAAGCATAATCAGACCAAAATGGGTGTAAAAGAAGGAGCTATGAGGAGGGGTAACTAAAAGCTTGGTCAAAGAGGTAGGTTTTAAGGAGAGTCTTAACAGAGGAGAGAGAGATGGAGAGGTTTAGGGAGGAAATTCCAAAGCGGAGGACCTAGGCAGTGTGATATCACCGCCAAGCCCAATTCTGAATTCTCCTAACAAGTATGTTTTCCAGCATGGGTCAATGAATAGCATTCAAGAGTAGGAATCCTTGCTGATTTTTTTTTCTCTGCCTCCTTAGCTTAGGATAATTGTAATGTCCCAATTGTTGTCACTGCTGAGATCTGCCAACTCGGCACAGACCAATTGAGATATAAATTGAATAACTCTGTCAGGATATTTTTGCTTGATACTATACCTATCAGGCATTGGAATGTTAATTTTCATATACATTTTAATAGCCAAATCAATCTTCAGTGAATTTGAATCAAGTTCAGTATTTTATGTTAGTGGTTGTTGTCATGATCTCTGTTGAAATTCAAGGAGTTAATCATAATCAATTTGATAGTCACAATATTGTGTTTTACTTGGTACCCTCACCAATGTATAAAAACAATTTCAGTAGAATTAGACTAAATTAGATAGGTAGAGTTGTTTTTGAGAATGTTGAGATTAATACAAAAAATTGGATATAAAATGTATATGAAAACTAACATTCCAATGCCTGATAGGATATTTTTGCTTAACATTACATTTTCTATAAGGTGCTATGAATTTTACAGTAGGAAAAGAAGAGTAAGGATGGCACATCACATCGTCACAGGACAAATCATCAAAAATCTTACAAATAGAATAGTCAGTGTTGAGCTAATCATTTTAAAAAGGTTATAGGTTTTAATTTCTATTAATTAATTAGCAATGTGGTGGTCAGGGATAACCTTAATTGACTGTTGACTAAAATAATTACTAGGCAGGGGACTGTGATTAATCAAATGCAAGCCACACAACTGAAACACAAATCAAACTGTCATTTGTGTTTTAGTAATTTTACTGTTAAAATACTGTTAATATTTGCCTTGTGTTTTTGAACAAGTACCTGTGATCACATCTAGTCAATCAGAGATTGTCTGTTCCATTCCTGAGCTGCTGAGGCTGCCCTCCCCACACTTTGCCTGGGAGTGTTAGCAGTGACCCCAAGGCTATCAACTGAACCAATTCAATAGCCAGGTGAAGTTATTTACATTATAGATGTAATTATATTTTCATTACATCTGTGGAAATTTCATAATTTCAAGCTTCAAGGCAAATTTGAAAGCAGAGTTCTGTGTCCTATTGTATGTTATATTTTGGAAATAGCCACTACTGATCTGAAAATTTCTTAGTTTATCTACACTAGTCCACTCAATAGATATCTGCTACTTCACTTAAAATTTCATATAGCCTGTGTGCAGCAAAAGTGAAAGTAAAATCCAGCTGCCTCCACTATCCCTGAGCACAGTGGCAGTTTCTCTGTGACCACTGATGTTATCCATGCAGATATTCCTCAGGCTGCAATCATAGTGAAGTGAATAGTGACGAGGACTCTGCCATCCTCTGTAAATGTGTTGTATTATGATCTAGAGGTGTCAGCAACTTCTACAAAAGACGCTGCTCGTTTTGAGAGCCCTACTAACCTCTCAAGAACACAATCATTAAAGCTCCTGTTTCTACTCTCTGCCAAACCTCCTGCAGTAATCCTGCAATTTTGGAATCCCAAAAATGGTCAATAGCATAGTTGCTGAGGAAGTATACTGCATATTATTGATTAATATTACTGCAACTCAATTGGAAAACAACACCCTGTGCGGAAACTTGCTTTCTGTGGTGACTCATTTCCTGGTTATGAAATGCTGACAAGGCAAAAGCCTTGCTTTCTTGGTTTACCCCATCTTGTGGTGGCACACCAAATTGTGAATGAAGAGAACTATAAAATCATTTAAGCTGTTACTTTCACCTAGCATTTGTTTTGCTGTAGACCTTCACTGGGAACTAAAACGTATTAAATACTGTTTTCTATTCATGCATATTAAAGAACAGATGTTCTGTTTTCTTTATACATACAAATGATCGACCTTTCTATTCCACTTTGGATGATAACGTTTTATGAATTTATTTCTCATTGTAAGCATCTGATGTGTCATCTGTTGAATCCATTACTATAATTTTCACAGATATTTAATTTCAACTTAAGGGATCACGTTTTGCAAAACTGTGGTGAATCTACCCTCTAGATGGCATTGTAACAGGCCATCTATCAACCCTGGGATTTAATTCATTGAGGAAAATTAAAGTACAGTGGTTTAGATTTAATTAGGGCAGGTGAAAAAGCTATTTGGGCATCTTGAGCTTTTCTGCAAAAGTTATGTGCTGAAGAACATTGAAATTATTTGATATTTAGCACACAGATGGCAACCTACAACAGTTGCAAAAGCTAACACACAACTTCAAAAGAGCTGACACAGAAGTTGACAGCTTAGAAAAATCACGTACAGCTGAAAAACAGTCCTGGATGCGGTAGCCTAGTAGTTATGGTACTGGACTGGCAACCCTGAGGTCGTGAGTTCCAATCCTGCCATGGCAAGATGTGAAATTGAATTCAATAAATCTTGTAGTTTGTGGGCTAGCCTCCAAAAAATAACCATGAAAATTTCTGGATTGTCTTAAGAACCCAATTAGATGACTAATGTTGTTCAGGGAGAGGAATCTTCCACCTTATCTGGTCTGGCCTACAGGTGACTCCAGTCCCACACTACATGGTTGTCTCTTAATATCCTTTGAAGTGACCGAGCAAGCCACTCAATTGTAAACAATCGCTACTTAGTTCAAAAATAAGGTAAGGATCTGATGGGATCTATTGGAGGAGACCCAGGCATTGTATAAGGACAAAACTTGGCCAATCTTAGTCTGGTCAAACCTGCAAAGTCCTCCACACTAACATCTGGGGACTGGTGCCAAAGTTGAGAGAGCTGTCCCACAAACTACTTGAGCAACAGCTTTACTCAGAGTCATATCTATCAGCCTACATCCCAGACTTCTCCATTATCATCCCTGTAGCATATGCCTAACAGAAATGGGGTGCAGTGGTATTCAGTTGAGTGGAAATAGCTCTGGAATTTCTGAACATAGACTCTGGGTGAATTGAAGACTCATGATTTCAGGTCAATCATACTCAAGGAAACCTCCAGTTGGTTGTCACCTATTTCTCTTCTCTTTCCCTCCCCCTCCCCGCCTCCAGTTGACACATCAGTATCCCTCCATGTTGAATATTGCTTGGAGGAAACCCTGAGACAAGCAAGGATACTTTGAGTAGGGGATTTCAATTTCCAGCACCAAGTGTTTTGGTAGTAGCACCACTGCCCAAGCCGGCTGAGTTTTGAAGGACATAGCTGCCAGCCTCAGCCTGTGTCAGCTGGTGTGGAAACCAACATGAGGAAGTAATCTACTTGATATCACTCTCACCAACCTACCTGTTGTTGACACATTTGTCCACAACAGTATTGATGAGTGACCACTGCACAGTCCTTGTCTCTGGTCTTCATAGTGAGGACATCCTCCATTGTGTAGTTTGGCACTACCAACAAGCTAAGAGGGACAGATCTAGCAGCCCAAAACTGGGCATCCATGAGGCACTGTGGCCATCAGCAGAATTGTATGCCACCACAATCTATAGCCTCATAGCCTGGCACATCCCACACTCCTCAATCACTATCAAGCCAGGAGACTCACTCTGATTCAAAAGAGAGTGTAGAAGAACATGCCCGGAGCAGCACTAGGCATACCTTAGAATGAGGTACCAACCTAGGTGAAGTGTTTGCAAACATCTTCAGCCAAAAGGGATAAGCGGACAATCCTATACTGCCTCCTCGCAAGGTCCCTTTCATCATAGATGCCAGTGTCCAGCCAATTCGGATCATTCCGTGTGACAGTAAGTAGCGGCTGAGTGCACTGGACACAGTAAAAGTTATGGATTCTGGGAACATCTCGGCTGTAACGCTGAAGACCTGTCCACTAGAGTTAACTGCTCCCCTAGCCAAGCTGTTCTAGTGCACATATGTCCTATCCACAAACCACAGGATAAATCTAACCTAGCTAATTGCCGCTCTGTTGGTCTCCCAAACACGATAAAGTGATGAAAAGTTGTTAATAGTGCCAGCAAACAGCAATTACTTTCCAATAACCTGCTTACTGACACTCAGTTGAGGTTCTGTCAGGACCACTTGTCTCCAGAGCTCATCACAGCCCTCATCCAGACATGGATGTGAGAGATTCTAAGCTGTGCACCCTTGTGTCCTCATGTAACCAGTGTCTAGCTTGTGTGTTACTTTCTGAGCTCAGTGACTGCAAATCCACAGCAATTAGGAGCTCAAGTGATAAAAATCCAAGTTTTGTGGACTTATAAAAGAGACTTTGCAAACAGCTCCTGCATCATTTCAGTAGTCCTTTGTGTGTTCTGCTCTATGCACAAGGAGTTCAGAAGAGTTGTTGTACACCTACAGGATTGAAATGAAAGGAAGCAACGGTTTGCAATGCTTGATGACTTTTACATCAGAATAGGCTAAAAAGATATGTACTGGCCAATGGAAGTCAGTGAATTGTTTATTCTTACCATCGAATTTGGCACTATCCATCTCAAGGCATGAAGAAATGATCTGTCAGGTGGATTATAATAGACGGCACTCAGCCAGACTAGTAAATAGAAGCTATTACATAATATTTGAAGGACTTATCATTTCGACTGAAGCCACACTTTCATCCCACGCAATGATATGCTAAATGGATCATCAATCGAGGCCACATGGGTTAAGCTAAGAAATAAAAAAGAGGCAGTCACACTGCTAGGAGTGTACTATAGACCCCAGAATAGCGAAAGGGAGATAGAAGTATAAATATGTAGGCAAATTTCTGAGTGCAAAAATAAGAGGGTAATAATAGTAGGGGACTTCAACTACCCTAACATCAACTGGGATTCAAACAGTGTGAGGGGCACAGAGGGGGCGAAATTCGTGATCGGTGTCCAGGAGAACTTTTTTAGCCAGTACGTGACAAGCCCAAGAGGGGATGCAATTCCAGATTTAGTCCTGGGAAATGAAGATGGGCAAGTGGATAAAGTGGCAGTGGGTGACCACATTGGGGATAGTGATCACAGTTCAGTTAGTTTTAGCATTATTATGGAAAAGGACAGAGTTAAATCAGGAGTAAACATTTTAAAATTGGGGGAAGGCAAATTTTACAGAACTAAGAGGTAATTTGGCAGAAGTGGACTGCACACAACTACTTGAGGAGAAATCAGTGGCAAGCCAGTGGGAGGCACTAAAAAGTGAAATTCTACGGGTACAATGCAGACACGTCTCCTCAAAGAAAAAGGGTGGCATTGCCAAATTTAGAGCCCTCTGGTTGTCTAGAAGTATACGAGGCAAGATAAAGCAGAAAAAGAAAGCTTATGACTGTCACAGAAAACTAAATACTGCAGAAAGCCTAGAGGAGTATAGAAAGTGCAGGGATGACGTAAAAAAGGAAATAAGGAAAGCAAAGAGAGGGCACGAAAAAATATTAGCTAGTAAGATTAAAGAAACCCAAAGATGTTTTATCAGTACATTAAGAACAAGAGGATAGCTAAGGAAAAGGTGGGACCTAACAGGGATGATAAGGGTAACTTGTATGTAGAAGCAGAGGATATGAGTAGAGTTTTAAATGAAAATTTTGTCTCCGTATTCACAAAGGAAAGGGATGATCCAGACGTAGTAGTTAGAGGAGCGGTGTGAAATATTGGATAAGGTAAACATAACGAGAGAGGAAATACTAGAGGGACTGGAATCCTTGAAAGTTGATAAGTCACCAGGGCCGGATGGAATGTTTCCTAGGCTGTTGACGGAAGACAGGGAGGAAATAGCGGATGCTCTGAGGATCATTTTCCAATTCTCACTAGATACAGGGTAGGTACCGGAGGACTGGAAGACTGCAAATGTAGTACCATTGTTTAAAAAGGGTACGAGGGAAAGGCCGAACAATTATAGGCCGGTCAGTCTTACCTCAGTGGTGGGCAAACTATTAGAATCAATACTGAGGGATAGGATAAACTGTCATCTGGAAAGGCATGGTTTAATCAGGGATAGTCAGCATGGATTTGTTCAGGGAAGGTCATGCCGTACAAATCTGATTGAGGAAGTGACAAGGAGGATTGATGAGGGTAGTGCAGTGGATGTTGTCTACATGGATTTTAGTAAGGCATTTCACAAGGTCCCACATTTCAGACTGGTCAGAAAGGTAAAAGCCCATGGGATACAGGGTATTGTGGCGAATTGGATCCAAAATTGGCTCAGTAACAGGAAACAAAGGGTAAAAGTCGATGGATGTCTTTGCGAATGGAAATCCGTTTCCAGTGGTGTGCCACAATGCTCATTGTTGGGTCCCTTGCTGTTTGTGGTATATATTAATGATTTGGACTTGAATGTAGGGGGCATGATTGGCAAATTTGCAGACGACACAAAAATTAGCCGTGCAGTTGATGATGAAGAGGATAGCTGTAGGCTCCAAGAAGATATCAATGGGTTAGTGGAGTGGGCGGAAAAGTGACAAATGGAGTTCAACCTGGAGAAGTGTGAGGTAATGCACTTAGGGAGGGCAAACAGTAAATGGGAATACGCAGTAAACGGGAATATATTGAGAGGGGTAGAGGAAGTGAGAGACCTTGGAGTGCATGTGCACAGGTCCCTGAAGGTGGCAGTACAGGTAGACAAGGTTGCGAAGGCGGCATATGGAATGCTCTCCGTTATTAGCCGAGGTATAGAATACAAAAGCAGGGATGTAATGATGGAACTGTATAAAACGCTGGTAAGGCCACAGCTGGAGTACTGTGCGCAGTTCTGGTCACCACATTACAGGAAGGACGTAATTGCTGTGGAGAGAGTGCAGAGAAGATTTACAAGAATGTTGCCAGGGCTTGAAAATTGCAGCTACGAGGAGAGATTGTATAGGCTGGGGTTGTTTTCCTTGGAGCAAAGGAGGCTGAGGGGAGACTTGATTGAGGAGCACAAAATTATGAGGGTCCCAGATAGAGTAGACAGGAAGTACCTGTTTCCCCTAGCGGAGAGTTCAAGAACTAGAGGTCATAGATTTAGGCTGATTGGCGGAAGGATTAGAGGGGACATGAGGAAAACCTTTTTTACCCGGAGGGTGGTGGGTATATGGGATTCGCTGCCCGCATGGTGGTAGAGGCAAGGACCCTCAACTCTTTTAAAAAGTACCTGGACCTGCATATAACGTGCTGTAAGCCCCAGGGCTACGGACCGGGTGCTGGAAGGTGGGATTAGAATGGGCACCTGGTTGTTTTTCGAGCCGGCGCAGACACGATGGGCCAAATGGCCCCCTTCTGTGCTGTATCTTTTCTGTGGTTCTTTCTATTAATCCACTTCGTACTTTTTGTACCATATGAGTGATGTTACAAGCTGTGTTTCAAAATATAAGATAATTGACTGATGTGCAAGGCAGTAAGATATTGAGGGGATTATGATGACGTAAGAAATTGAGTGAAGCTTGAGTTGGTTACTGATTGTTAACTGAAGCTGCTAGGAGATGCCCAATAGCATGGTGCCAAACCTTGCAGACCAGAAAATCCCAGTTTCAATGAAGAATGATCACCCAACCAAACTACCAGTGGGCAGTGCACTCCAATGGGATTGTACCCCAGCAAGAAACAAGTGCCTTCAGGAGAGGAGGGGGATGTTGGCAAAAAATCCCCCCATATGTTCATTTGTTATTCTTTACAACATAAAATCAAAGCAATTGGCAGGTAGGGCTGTTGGGACCGAGGGTTGGAGTTGAGCAGAGCGTATGGAAGTGAAATTAAATTATCCCTTTGCAACCTGACTCAAGGACCGGATACAGATTTAGATAGTTATCTGATGTTATAATTAGATGCTGTACAGTGCATTCTGTCATTTTATGGTATCAAATAAACTCCAGTACTTTTGATGCTACTTGCTAGTAACCTAAGACATTGCAGGATTTCACTGCTTCAACTCAGTCAAAGGGAAACTCTTCTAATAATTTAGGAAGGTCACATTTGGACTTGTGATATGAACAGCATAAAGGAGTTTATGGCACTTGTAACCTCGTGGAATAATATGAATCTCACCATGCATCACTAACCCACCCGTATTTGCGATGACATGCCATTGACTTTAGGCTTTGTGGTTGTTACCGTAATATACAAGGTTTTCTCTTGTTATTTTGATTCAAACTGTATTTAACAAAAGAACTACAGCCCTCAATGCAGCAGACAGTCGACTTTTAGCTTGAGAGTACAATTTATAGCTCGCTTCAGTGCAAAACTTAGCCACACTGGAAATGGAACTTTTTTTCTTTGATTACTGTACTGAGTGCTGTTCAGTCGGGCATGGTACAGTTTACCTCAGTATGTTGCTAAATAAAGGGCGATTTTGTACTACAGAATAGCCCACTGAGGATCAGTCACTGTTAGCAGCTGTCTGTAGCAACAGTGACCTTTTCAGACAGCCTACTACAGTTGGACCAGAATGCACATTTTCAGCAAAAAGATTTTGGCAGTTTGAATATGCCCCCAACTAAATTAGTAGAATTTATATCACATTACTTCAAAGAGCTTTTTTTTAAAAGAAAGGTAAGACAGGTTTTGGGACAAATACAAAGTTCCCATTTCAGCCACTGGGAATAATATGAATGGAGGACAGAAATGCAAACTGTCGACTCAAACATGGTCCGTGGGCAACCACAGGGGCAAGTTTTGTTTTTCATTGATGTGCGTTGATACACAATGCACACAAAACTTTGGTACCATTTCAGATATATTCCTCACATGAGGAACAGGAATCTCAATGCTTTGAGACCTGTACTGAACAACTACTAAGCACACCCCTGCAACTTTATACCATGAGTTCATTGCAGATTCTAGCCCATCCCTGTAGATGCTTCGCTCAACGGCACTTAAAACGAGTTCATCAGCAACCATATCTAGGATTTATTGACTTCATGCAACACACCCTTCCTCAACGCTACCCATAATATGACCTCACAAAGAGATTATTTCATCACTGACCAACCTCTGACAGTGAGAAAAAAACTGAAAATGGCTGACCTCGAGTTGCTCTTTTTTTGGGTGCGCAGTGGAAGAACGTGCGAGTTGTTGCCCAAAAGTCTGAGCCAGGCATCATCCCTCCTGGCTGGAGAGATTACTTTTCACACATTGTAGAGTATACTCTCATTCAGAGAATAAGTATTCCATTAAAAACCAAGTATATTTTTGGAACATAGAATTCAAGTATCATAGAAATTATTTTTTACATTGTAAATTACAGCCATCAGTTCTCTAATAAGCAGCAACCACCAGAAGGTAGTGGGGAAAGTGCAGGTAAACATACAATAATTCAAATGCCAGCATGTAATAAGCCCCAGTTACCATTTTCTGCACCTTTCTTTTATTTTAAATGTTGGCCCATGGTGTCCTCTGAGTAACCTGGTTGTCTCAAGATATTTCACTGCTTTTAATAATTGTAACAATGGGGGGAATTTTAACTCCCAAGAAAGCATGGGTAGAATTGATTTTTCGAGCGGGGCCACAACCCGGCTCCAACTTCCAGGTTTAACGGAGACCAGTTTGGATGTGTGCGAGTAACCTCCTCGCCGCAGTTGGGACCTTATTTAGGTCAGGCGGGCGGGTAGTTATCTCATCAATTAAAGTCCCTGTGCAATGTTAAGTAGGTGTTTCTCAATTGAATGTAACTGAACTTTAAATTTAACGTCTCCAGCATGGGTTTCCTGGGGCTCCTGAATCTCGCCAGTAAAACGGAGGCGAGACATAGGTTAGGCAGAGTGTTCTAGTGTTTACACAGTTTTTTCAAAACTTTAGAATCTTTCAAACTGACAAGAACAGGATGGGGGTGGGGAGCGCAAAGAATGTATTCGAGAGGACATCTGAGGAAGCATTACCCACTTGAGAGGGTCTACCGGCAGAGGCTGATTTTCCTCGACCTACCTGAAGAGCAGTGCCTACACAGGCTCAGTGCGAGACATCTCTAGGGTGTGTCAGTTGTATGCACATAAATGTATAAGGCAGGTGACGGATGGCTTGTTTGCCCAGGCGTCCACTTACGTGAACTTCCCCTGCGACAATAATAGCCAGAATGAGCAGGCAGTCGGTTTTGCCTCTCTGGCTGGCTTCCCACAGATGCAGAGTGCAATCAATTGCACACGTGGCAATTCGAGGACCACCACATGAGTGAAGAATTTTCATCAATTTTTTTTATTCATTCATGGGATGTGGGCGTCGCTGGCAAGGCCAGCATTTATTGCTCATCCCTTATTGCCCTTGAGAAGGTGGTGGGTATCTGCCTTCTTAAACCACAACAGTCCGTGTGGTGAAGGTTCTCCCACAGTGCTGTTAGGTCGGGAGTTCCAGGATTTTGACCCAGCGACGACGAAGGAACGGCGATATAATTCCAAGTCAGGACGGTGTGTGACTTGGAGGGGAACATACAGGTGATGGTGTTCCTATGTGCCTGCGTGTCCTCCTAGGCGGTAGAGGTCGCGGGTTTGGGAGGTGCTGTCGAACAGCTGCATTGGTGAATTGCTGCAGTGCATCCTGTAGATGGTGCACACCGCAGCCACGGTGAGCGGGTGGTGAAGGGAGTGAATGTAGTGGATGGGGGATGGCAGATTGGAGGTGGTCATTGCCTGGCACTTGTCTGGCACGAATGTTACTTGCCACTTATCAGCCCAAGCCTGAATGTTGTCCGGGTCTTGCTGCATGCGGGCACTTCATTATCTGAGGGGTTGCACATGGAACTGAACACAGTGCAATCATCAGCCATTTCTGACCTTAGGATGGAGGGAAGGTCATTGATGAAGCAGCTGAAGATGGTTGGGCCTAGGACACTGCATTGAGGAACACCTGCAGCAATGTCCTGGGGCTGAGATGATTGGCCTCCAACAGCCACTACCATCTTCCTTTATGCTAGGTATGACTCCAGCCACTGGAGAGTTTTCCCCCTGATTCCCATTGACTTCAATTTTACTAGGGCTTCTTGGTGCCACACTCGGTCAAATGCTGCCTTGATGTCAAGGGCAGTCACTCTCACCTCACCTCTGGAATTCAGCTCTTTTGTCCACGTTTGGACCAAGGCTGTAATGAGGTCTGGAGCCGAGTGGTCCTGGCGGAACCCAAACTGAGCATCGGTGAGCAGGTTATTGGTGAGTAAGTGCTGCTTGATAGCACTGTCGACGACGCCTTCCATCACTTTGCTGATGATTGAGAGTAGACTGATGGGGCGATAATTGGCTGGATTGGATTTGTCCTGCTTTTTGTGGACAGGACATACCTGGGCAATTTTCCACATTGTCGGGTAGATGCCAGTGTTGTAGCTGTACTGGAACAGCTTGGCTAGAGGCGTGGCTAGTTCTGGAGCACATCTTCAGCACTAAAGTGCAGGTAACATTTGCGCCAGACAAGTGCCAGGCAATGACCATCTCCAACAAGAGAGAGTCTAACCACCTCCCCTTGATATTCAACGGCATTACCATTGCCGAATCCCCCACCATCAACATCCTGGGGGTCACCATTGACCAGAAACTTAACTGGCCCAGCCATATAAATACTGTGGCTACAAGAGCAGGTCAGAGGCTGGGTATTCTGTGACAAGTGACTCCCCTCCTGGCTCTCCAAAAGCCTTTCCACCATCTACAAGGCACAAGTCAGGAGTGTGATGGAATACTCTCCACTTGCCTGGATGAGTGCAGCTCCAACGACACTCAAGAAGCTCGACACCATTCAGGACAAAGCAGCCCACTTGATTGGCACCCCATCCACCACCCTAAACATTCACTCCCTTCACCACCGGCGCACAGTGGCTTCAGTGTGTACCATCCACAGGATGCACTGCAGCAACTCGCCAAGACTTCTTCGACAGCACCTCCCAAACCCGGGACCTCTACCACCTAGAAGGACAAGAGCAGCAGGTACATGGGAACAACACCACCTGCATGTTCCCCTCCAAGTCACACACCATTCCGACTTGGAAATATATCGCTGTTCCTTCATCGTCGCTGGGTCAAAATCCTGGAACTCCCTTCCTAACAGCACTATGGGAGAACGTTCACCACACGGACTGCAGCAGTTCAAGAAGGCGGCTCACCACCACCTTCTCAAGGGCAATTAGGGATGGGCAATAAATGCCGGCCTCGCCAGCGATGCCCACATTCCATGAACGAATAAAAAAAAACATAGGTAACGGAGCATTTGATGTATGTTATAATGATCACCAGAAACTTC
This sequence comes from Heptranchias perlo, assembly GCF_035084215.1. Taxonomy (NCBI): domain Eukaryota; kingdom Metazoa; phylum Chordata; class Chondrichthyes; order Hexanchiformes; family Hexanchidae; genus Heptranchias; species Heptranchias perlo. Next base: position 68,109,792 of record NC_090333.1, read on the forward strand.
TGACAACATTTCGAACCAGCAGCTTGTATTTAAGGAGAGAATTTTGTCTGCGTACAATATATGAAGATAGAAATTGAAATTTAGTCTGGATTTTTTTCACTATTTGAAAGCTTAAAAGATAGTTTGTCAGGTAAAGCCCAGTTAGCTCTTAACTGATGGTTGAATCATTTCCATCTGTAGAAAATATTTTTTTACAAAGTAAAGTTTTTTAAAAATTAGTTTGAGTATCATTCCTTTATTTAGCATGTTATAGCATGCTTTCTCATGGTAATAATAACATGGCTCACACATCAGGATGCAATCATTTTTAACTTTATTGCTGTGAATAATTGGCTTTCTGTGTGGAATTACATGAACAAGCATGGAATCCAATGTTTAATGAGTATTATGGACCTATTGTTACAAACCATTAGTAGGGTAAACATTCACGTTAATAATTTAAATAAATGAAAGCTCTGCTGTATCTTTACAGCTGGGTAGGTACCCAAAACTGCGAGAGGAGACGGAGAGAATTGTTTCCAGCTACATACGAGAAAGAGAGGAAAGGACAAAGAACCAGGTTAACACATTATTTTTACAAAATTCTCAAATAAAAATACATTATTTAGAGATTGTCAGTAAAGTATTTACCTCACATCATTAGGTCCCAGCAACAGCTGTTATTCCAACCTTCTTACTAGTTCCATCCATAGTTGGGTGTCCCAAAATAGGTCAAACCAACAACCATAACACTGATATTTCATTTGGCCTTGACTCCCATCAGAAAGGTGAAATGTACTTAACAGAAGCTGTGGAAGAGTTTTTGCTGTTTGCCTACTTGCTTAGCTAGAGAACTGAGGTTGAGTGTATCAATGAGGGTTAAAACTTTGAAATTTTTGTTCTCATCTTTTTTAGGTGTTGTTACTGATTGATATCCAGTTGTCTTATATCAACACTAACCACGAAGACTTCATCGGGTTTGCAAAGTAGGTATCCAGTTAAAATCTCCCAATGATGATTTTAAGTTTGCAAATCAAGTAAAGGGGAGAGTTATAGAACAAAGAGATCTAGGAGTACAGGTTCATAGCTCCTTGAAAGTGGAGTCACAGGTGGATAGGATGGTGAAGAAGGCATTCGGCATGCTTGGTTTCATTGGTCAGAACATTGAATACAGGAGTTGGGATGTCTTGTTGAAGTTGTACAAGACATTAGTAAGGCCACACTTGGAATACTGTGTACAGTTCTGGTCACCCTATTATAGAAAGGATATTATTAAACTAGAAAGAGTGCAGAAAAGATTTACTAGGATGCTACCGGGACTTGATGGTTTGACTTATAGGGAGAGGTTGGATAGACTGAGACTTTTTTCCCTGGAGAGTAGGAGGTTTAGGGGTGATCTTATAGAAGTCTATAAAATAATGAGGGGCATAGATAAGGTAGATAGTCAAAATCTTTTCCCAAAGGTAGGGGAGTCTATAATGAGGGGGCATAGATTTAAGGTGAGAGGGGAGAGATACAAAAGGGTCCAGAGGGGCAATTTTTTCACTCAAAGGGTGGTGAGTGTCTGGACCGAGCTGTCAGAGGCAGTAGTAGAGGCGGGTACAATTTTGTCTTTTAAAAAGCATTTGGACAGTTACATGGGTAAGATGGGTTTAGAGGGATATGGGCCAAGTGCAGGCAATTGGGACTAGCTTAATGGTATAAACTGGGCGACATGGACATGTTGGGCCGAAGGGCCTGTTTCCATGTTGTAAACTTCTATGATTGTATGATTTCAACCCCATGGCTAAAATCAAACATTGTACAATTCACAACATGTAAACATGAGGTAGTAGGATGTAACATCGTCTTGAAATTCAGATAATGATCACGAACCAAGTAATCTTTGCTGTTGGCTTATAATGTCACCCAAATCCCTCTATTGTGTTGCATCCATTTAACATAGTACAACTACATCAATTTTTTAAAAATTGAATGTAAAAGACTTTTAACCACTAGTCAATTTTCTATGCTGTTGCACACCTTGAGAGTTCAGTTTTGGGAAATATTCAAGCTAGGAAAGTGGTACAGAAATGAGGCAGAAGGTGTCAAAGGTTTGAGTTCCGAGGAAAGATGGAAGAACTTGGGGTTGTTCAACTTTGAAAGGAGATGACTGAGAGGAAATCTTATAGAAGTTTCCAAGCTATTAAATGACATAGATAAGGTTAATCTGGAGCAGTACTTCAAGGTGTGCCAGAATACTAGAACAAGGGGAAACAGAACATAACAACATAAGAAATAGGAGCAGGAGTAGGCCATACGGCCCGTCCAGCCTGCTCCACCATTCAATAAGATCATGGCTGATCTTTGACCTCAACTCCACTTTCGCACCCAATCCCCACATCCCTTGATTCCCTTAGAGTCCAAAAATCTATCGATCTCAGCTTTGAATAGACTCAGCGACTGAGCACCCACAGCCCTCTGGGGTAGAGAATTCCAAAGATTCACAACCTTCTGAGTGAAGAAATTTCTCCTCATCTCAGTCCTAAATGGCTAACCCTTTATCCTGAGACTATGCCCCCTAGTTCTAGGCACTCCAGAGAGGGCAAACAGCCTCTCAGCATCTACCCTGTCAAGCCCGCTCAGAATCTTTTATGTTTCAATGAGATCACCTCTCTTTCTTCTAAACTCCAAAGGGTATAGGCCCATTCTATTCAATCTCTGCTCATAGGACAACCTTCTTATCCCAGGAATCAATCTCGTGAACCTTCATTGAACTGCCTCTAAAGCAAGTATATCCTTCCTTAGGTAAGGAGACCAAAACTCTACACAGTACTCCAGGTATGGTCTCACCAAAGCCCTGTACAATTGCAGCAAGACTTCCTTACTCTTGTACTGCAACCCCTTGCAATAAAGGCCAACATACCATTTGCCTTCCTAATTGCTTGCTGTATCCGCATGTTAACTTTATTTTTCGTGTGCAAGGACACCCAAATCCCTCTGAACACCAACATTTAATAGTTTTTCACCATTTAAAAAATATTCTGTTTTTCTATTCTTCCTACCAAAGTGAATAATCTCACATTTCCCCACATTATACTCCATCTGCCACCTTCTTGCCCACTCACTTAACCTGTCTATATCCCTTTGCAGACTCTTTGGCCAGGCTTTTGACCCAGAACCAGGAAGGGGGCTGGGGGGGTTGAATTGCGGACGGGAAACCCGGAAGTACGAGTTTCCTGGATGTCCTTACGATTTTGACGTAAGGATGTCTTTTATTTTTTTTTTTGGTTTGCCGTCCGATTAGCTGGCCTGATTGATAGGCTGGCCTCAGTCGGATGGGAACAGAGCAAGGAAGAGGACGCGAAAAGGTAAGTCTTCATGTAAGTCTTTGTATGGATGGGGGTGGGGAGGCATGGGGGTACCTGGGACAACGATGGGCATAGGGGTCATAGGGGAGTCAGTCATGGGGGGAGGGATTGGGGGTCCGTCACTGGGCCGGGGGTGGGGGGAGTCGGGATGGGGGGTCCTTGATCGTTGGTGGGGTGGGTGGGGGGAATCGGTGATCGTGGGGATGGATCCGCAATCGTTGGGGGGGTCACTGCAGGTGGGCTTGTTGGACCTGGGGGAAGCACTTCTGCTCCTCCAGGTCCACAAGCTGTGCCAGAAAGGCACCTACCTGCAGTTTCGGGCCTTCTCGCCTCCTCTCGTGTGGCGTGAAGGAGAAGGCTCGGGAGCCCCGGCCCCTAGAGCTTGCAATCGCAAAACCTTTTAAAATGGAGGCCCGCAGCCTCCTTGAAAGTTATTAATGACCAACCCATTCTAGAACGGTCCCAGTGGATTGGAAGATAACAAATGTGACCGCGCTATTCAAGAAAGGAGGGAGAGTGAAAACAGGGAACTACAGGCCAGTTAGCCTGACATCAGTCGTCAGGAAAATGCTGGAATCCATTATTAAGAAAGTGGTAACTGGGCACTTAGAAAATCATAATATGGTTAGGCAGAGTAAACATGGTTTTATGAAAGGGAAATCGTGTTTTACAAATTTATTAGAGTTTTTTGAGGATGTAACTAGCAGGGTAGATAAAGGGGAACCAGTGGATGTCGTATATTTGGATTTTCAAAAGGCATTCGATAAGGTGCCACATAAAAGGTTGTTACACAAGATAAGGGCTCATGGGGTTGGGGGTAACATATTTGCATGGATAGAGAATTGGTTAACAGACAGAAAACAGAGAGTAGGGATAGACGGGTCATTTTCAGGCTGGCAGGCTGTAACTTGTGGGGTGCCGCAAGGATCGGTGCTTGGGCCTCAGCTATTTACCATCTACGTTAATGACTTAGATGAAGGGAGTGTAATGTATCCAGGTTTGCTGACGATACAAAGCTAGGTGGGAAAGTAAGCTGTGCGGAGGACACAAAGAGTGTGCAAGGGGATGTAGACAGATTAAGTGAGTGGGCAAGAAGGTGGCAGATGGAATATAATGTGGGGAAATGTGAGGTTATTCACTTTGGTAGGAAGAATAGAAAAACAGAATATTTTTTAAATGGTGAGAAACTATTAAATGTTGGTGTTCAGAGAGACTTGGGTGTCCTCATACAAGAAAGACAAAAAGTAAGCATGCAGGTCTAGCAAGCAATTAGGAAAGCAAATGGAATGTTGGCCTTTATTGCAAGAGGGTTGGAGTACAAAAGTAAGGAAGTCTTATGACAGTTGTATAGGGCTTTGGTGAGACCTCACCTGGAGTACTGTATAGTTTTGGCCTCCTTATCTAAGGAAGGATATACTTGTCTTAGAAGCGGTGCAGCGAAGGTTCACTAGATTAATTCCTGGGATGAGAGGGTTGTCCTATGAGGAGAGATTGAGTAGAATGGGCCTATACTCTCTGGAATTTAGAAGAATGAGAGGTGATCAAATTGAAACATATAAGATTCTGAGGGGGCTTGAAAGGGTAGATGCTGAGAGGTTATTTCCCATGGCTGGAGAGTCTAGAACTAGGGGGCATAGTCGCAGGATAAGGGGTCGGCCATTTAAGACTGAGATGAGGAGGAATTTCTTCACTCAGAGGGTTGTGAATCTTTGGAATTCTCTACTCGAGGACTGTGGATGCTGAGTCGTTGAATATATCCAAGGCTGAGATAGACAGATTTCTGGACTCTAGGGGAATCAAGGGATATGAGGATCGGGCAGGTAAGTGGAGTTGAGGTAGAAGATCAGCCTTGATCTGATTGAATGGCGGAGCAGGCTCGTGGAGCCATGTGGCCTACTCCTGCTCCTATTTGTTACGTTCTTATCTTCTTATGTTAATCCGCCTCCTGGGAGTGGGTTGGTTGCCCGCCCCTTGTCCTGCCCTGGTGAAAACTGGAAATGGGCGGGCTGGGGGCGGGTCTCAAATTGTTGCAATTTTCAATGCCCCTCCGCCTCCAACCCACCCATTTTTCACAGTTAAAATTCTGCCCTTTGTGTCCTCCGCACAGTTTACTTTCCCACCTAGCTTTATATCATAAGCAAACTTGGATACATTACACTCGGTCCCTTCATCTAAGTCATAAATTATTCCTACTCTCTATTTTCTGTCCGTTAACCAATCCTTTATCGATGCTGATATATTACCACCAACCCCATGAGCCCTTATCTTGTGTAACAACCTTTTATGTGATACCTTATTGAATGTCTTTTGAAAATCCAAATATACTACATCCACTGGTTCCCCTTTATCTACCTTGCTAGTTACATCCTCAAAAAACTCTAATACATTTGTCAAATGCGATTTCCCTTTCATAAAACCATGTTGAATCTGCCTAATCATATTATGATTTTCTAAGTGCCCTGCTGCCACGTCCTTAATAATGGATTCCAGCATTTTCCTGATGACTGATGTCAGGCTAACTGGCCTATAGTTCCCTGTTTTCTCTTTCCCTCCTTTCTTGAATAGCGATCTTACGTTTGCTACCTTCCATTCCATTGGGACCATTCTAGAATCTAGGGAATTTTGAAAGATCATAACCAATGCATCCACTATCTCTGCAGTCACTTCTTTTAGAACCCTAGGATGTAGGCTATCAGGTCCAGGGGATTTGTCAGCTTTTAGTCCCATTAATTTCTCCAGTCCTTTTTCTTTACTAATCTTAATTGCTTTAAGTTCCTCACCCTCATTAGACCCTTGGTTCCCTACTGTTTTTTGAGTCTTCTACTGTGAAGACAGATATAAAATATTTGTTTATTGTCGCTGCCATTTCCTTATTCCCCATTATAATTTCTCCTGTCTCAGCCTCAAAGGGACTCACGTTTACTTTTGCTAATCTCTTCCTTTTTACATACTTGTAGAAGCTCTTACAATTTGTTTTTATATTTTTTGCTAGTTTACTTTCATATTCTATTTTCTCCCTCGTTATCTTTTTTTGGCCATCCTTTGCTGGTTTCTAAAACTCTCCCAATCCTCAGGCTTTACTACTACTCTTGGCAACGTTATAGGCCTCCACTTTTAATCTAATTTTATCTTCTTTAGTTAGCCACGGATGGATCATTTTTCCCATTGAGTGTTTATTTCTCAAAGGAATGTGTATTCGTTGAGAATTATGAAATATGTGTGTAAATGTTCTCCATGGCTTATCTACCGTCCTATCTTTTAATCTAATTTCCCAATCTACCTTAGCCAACTCGCCCCTCATACCTATGTAAATGGCTTTGTTTATGTTTAATACTCTAGTTTCGGACTTAAGTATGTCACTCTCGAACACGAGGTGAAATTCTATCATTATGATCACTCTTCCCCAGAGGATCCCTTACTGTGAGATTACTAATTAACCCTGTCTCATTACACAAGACAAGATCTAAAATGGCCTGTTCCCTGATTGGTTCCATGACATATTGTTCTAGGAAACTGTCTCGAATGCATTCCATGAACTCATCCTCCAAACTACTTTTGCCAATTTGATTTTCCCAGCCTCTGGGAAGATTGAAGTCCGCCACGCTTATTGCATTACCTTTGTTAGAAGTATCTTTTATTTCTTGATTAATACTCTGTCCAACAGTATAACTACTGTTAGGTGGCCTATAAACTACTCCCACCTTTTCTGCCCCTTGTTATTTCTGATATCCACCTGTACTGATTCTACTTCCTGATCTTGCGAGCCAAGGTCCTTTCTCAATACCGTCCTTATGTCATCCTTTTTATCAGGGCTGTCCCCCCTCCTTTTCCATTTTGTATGTCTTTTCGAAAAGTCAGATACCCTGGAATATTTAGTTCCCAGCCTTGGTCATCTTGCAACCACGTCTCAATAATGGCTACTAGATCAAACCCATTTATCTCTATTTGTGCCATTAATTTGTCTATCTTGTTCCGAATGCTTCGTGCATTCAGATTAATTTTAACTTTTTACTATTTTTCCCTGATTTGACCTTATTCACTGATGCACTATTATGGTTAAACTCCCTGTCCCTTCCTGCCACACCCTGCTTCTCTTTACCAAAATTGCTAAACTGCTCTATGGATTGACTTTTTTCTTCAGATTTATAAATTTCCCCTCACCTGAACCCTCCCACTCCCCCTTTTTAGTTTAAAGCCCTATCTACAGCCCTAGTTATTCAATTCGCCAGGACAGTGGTCCCAGCCCGGTTTAAGTGGAGCCCGTCCCAATGGAACAACTCCCTCTTTCCTCAGTACTGGTGCCAGTGCCATATGAATTGAAAGCCCTGTCTCCCACACCACTCTTTGAGCCACACATTTAACTCTCTGATCTGTTTGACCCTATTCCAATTTGCGCGTGGCTCAGGTAGTAATCCAGAGATTATTACCTTTGAGGTTCTGCTTATTAATTTGGACCCCAGTTCCTCAAACTCCCTCAGCAGTACCTCATTCCTACTTCTACCTATGTCATTGGTTCCTATGTGGACCTCGACAACTGGATCCTCCCCCTCATGCTCCAAGTTCTTTTCCACCCGCGAGGAGATATCCTTAACCCTGGCACAGGGCAGGCAACACAGCCTTCGGGACTCCTGGTCATGGCTACAGAGAACAGTACCTATCCCCCTAACTATACCAACCCCTACCACTACCGCATTCCTTTTTATTCCCCCCACTTGAATGTGCACCTGTGCCACGATGCCGTGGTCAGTTTGCTCATCCTCCCTGCAGTCTTTGTTCTCATCCATACAGGTAGCAAGTACCTCGTACTTGTTGGACAAGGTAAAAGGCTAAGACTCCTCCATCACTGTATCCTGGGTCCCCAAACTTGCCTGATTCGCAGTTACATCCTCCTGTCCCTGGCCAATGACTAAATCTAAACCACTATCTAACCTAAGGGGTGTGACTGCCTCCTGGATCAAAGTGTCCAGATAACTCTCCCCCTCCCTGATGCATCACAATGTCTGCAGCTCCGACTCCAGCTCAACAACTCTGAGCCGAAGTACCTTGAGTTGCAGACACTTACTGCAGATGTGGTTGCTCGGGATCTCGCTGATTGCCACCAACTCCCACATGCTGCTCCACCTGCACTGCCATCCTTATGTAACCTCGTTTTATATATTTAATTAGTTAGTTTTTATTCACTCGATATATTTGGTTTTATTAACTAACTAACTAGTTTAAGTTATTGATTTAATAAAGTAATAGTTATAGTTAAATAAGTTAAAACAAACGAAAGGAAAGCTTAGGACAGACATCAGGAAGAATTTTTTCATGGAGAGCAATTGACATTTGGAATAATCTACCTAGAATCATAGAAAGGTTACAGCAAGGAAGGAGGCCATTTGGCCCATTGAGTCCGTGCGGCTCTATGCAAGAGCAAGCCAGCTAGTCCCACTCCCCTGCCCTATCCCCGTAGCCCTGCAAATTTTTTCCTTTCAAGTACTTATCCAGTTCCCCTTTGAAAGCCACGATTGAATCTGCCTCTACCACCTCCTTGGGCAGTGCATTCCAGATCCTAATCACTCGCTGCGTAAAAAAGTTTTTCCTCATGTCACCTTTGGTTCTTTTGCCAATCACCTTAAATCTATGTCCTCTGGTTCTTGACCCTTCCGCCAATAGGAACAGTTTCTTTCTATCTATTCTGCCTAGACCCTTCATGATTCTAAATACCTCGATCAAATCTCTCTCAACCTTCTCTGTTCCAAGGAGAACAACCCCAGCTTCTCCAGTCTATCCATGTAACTAAAGTCCCTCATCCCTGGAATCATTCTAGTAAATCTTTTTTGCATCCACTCTGAGGTCTTTCCTAAAATGCGGCGCCCAGAACTGGACACTACTCCAGTTGTGATCGAATCAGTGTTCCATAAAGGTTCAACATGACTTGCTTGCTTTTGTACTCTATGCCTCTATTTATAAATCCCAGGATCCTGTATGCTTTTTTAACCGCTTTCTCAACCTGCCCTGCCACCTTCAACGATTTGTGCACATATACCCCCAGATCTCTGTTCCTGTACACCTTTTAGAATTGTGCCCTCTAGTTTATGTTCCCTCTACTCATTCTTTCTACTGAAATATATCACTTCACATTTCCCTGCGTTAAATTTCATTTGCCATGTGTCCGCCCATTCTACCAGCTTGTCTATAGCCTCTTGAAGTCTATCGCTTGTAGGATTATTGAGATGAAATGATGGGGGGGATGGGGGAACGTAGGTCCTTTGTCTGGATGGATGCACTAACATGGGCCAAATGGTATTTTGCTTTTGAATAAAATCCATGATGTTGAAAATTAGGGAAACAAGTTTTTAAATTATTTTTCAGATATCCTAAGAACATAAGATTGTAGAAAACCCCATTCAGGTCTTGCGGCTCACTGCAGTTTTATATTTAACAAATACTCAGAATGTAAATAGCGAGTAAACTTTGAATTGACTGGCTGAGGTACTCAAAAGACAGGAGGAGTGCTTGATGCAAGAACACTACAAAAAATGGATGCTTTTCTTGTCCTATATTTTAGTAAGAATGATTGGAGGAAAAAACTTTACATTATATGGAATGTTAGCTTTTATTTTTTGTCAACGTGTGGCATTAGGTAATATTTTAAAGCTGCTTCAAAAATACATTGCAATTAGCTCTTTTTCTGTAATGGTATAGGATAAACTATTTGCCTTGCTGTAATATGGCATAAACTACCACTGGGGAAAACCCATTCAACTCTTCCAGCTTCTTCCAATTCATAGGTTTATGTTTTGGACCTGTGTTTCTGACAAGTTATTTTTAATCACAATTCACACCAATTCAACCCAAAGCCCTCCACTCTCTGTTGAATCAAGAACCTGTCAATTTTCTTTTTGAATAATCATCAGATTGGTATTCCTTGCACTTGATGCTAGTTTTTCCATAAGGTTATAACTCTTGCGTATAAAGATGTGCCTCAAGTCAATTTTCTTTTATTAGTGAGTTATGACCCCTTGTTCTTTACTCCTGGTTCAGCACAAAGGACTTTTTACCTTTGCCTTAATAATTCTTATAACTTTAATCATGTAGTTCATGTTCTTCGTCTCTCCATTGCCTTTTTATTTTTCTAGTGTGAAATGCTGAAAAAGACAATCAAAATCATAAATTAATTGATACTTCTTTTCCATGGGTATAAAAACATATCTTGCTAGATATTCACCCTCTGTAACTTCTTACATTTATTTTTCTGTAGTGCCCAACAAAGGAGTAGCCAGCTTTGCAAGAAGCACACTGTTGGGAATCAGGTAAGAGTTCCTTTAGTTTGAAATTCGTGTAAAGGTCCAAATAGGTGTATGCATCACGCTTCTGCAATTTTAATTCAATTTACATTCTTTACAACAGTTTTTGCACATGCAGGTTTTTTTTCAACATTATTATGAACATTTAATGCAGTATGTTTTTGGATTTTGTTAAATTGCTTTTGAAATTCATCTTTTGGAATGTAGTCTGTTTTGCTGAGACAAACATTGCACAGCCTTTTTTCTTTTAATCACACTGCCACCATCTGTGCTGCTTTGCCTTCATTTTTACTTTTCCATTGTTGCCTCTTTTTTCACTTCCCATGGTTCTCCATCACAACTAATTGCACTTTTATTTACGATTGTTTTTTTTGTTACTGCTTGGGAGAAGAATTATTGGTGAGTAATCATTGTGTGCCTTCATTAAGTGTAGTTTACTAGTTCAGACATGTGCATACCTTTATAAAACTCTAAGGGGAAGGCCTTCTAGGTGAGGGCAGGATGTCTGTTTCATTGAAATTGTGTACAATGTCAAATGGTTGCCTCTATTGACAATCTCATTTTTTTCTAGTGTCTGGTGCAATAAATTTGATCATAGTTAATTATAAAGCTTTTTAATCAGCCTAAAATTTAGTAATATAATGTAGTTTGGAAACCCCAAAATCTGCTTGATGGATTTTTTTCAAAAAGGGGATGAAATTGATCAGGAAATTGAAGGCTGGCTCTTTTTGTAATAGTTCTGTATAGGCCTATGGCAACCAATTATTGTGAAACTGTGCTACAGGCACCTAAAGACATTTTAAACTTAATGTTTTGAAATATGTGCCGTAAAGCCCACATTTTTACCAATGGATTTCTTTGTTGCACTCTTTTTGTTTTGCTATTTCAGGACTCACATCTTCCACTCTTGAGGCAAATTGTACGAGCTAAGATTTTGTAAGATGCACTATTGGTTTATTACTGAGCACTGTAACTTTTATGTCAGTTTGTCTATAACCAAATAACACATTGATCTTCAGTTTGTTATTAACTTTTTTGGACATTTACATATTTTCCACCTTTAATGCACAGCAAAAAGTTAAAGGATAGATTTTATCCATTTATTTTTTAGTTACTAACTACTTTAATGCACATGTATGAACTAGTATGCTCTTGAATTGAAATAGATATCCCAATGCAAAAATGTAGAACCGTACATGGATTCTAGTCTCCATGTTTATAATATCACATTACAAATTGACAGTTTCATTATCCAAGTCTCTCTCATCAGGTTTTCAAGCTTACATTAACTCTTGTGAATATGTAGATATATATAAACTTTGAATCTATAAATTAAGTTTTGTGCTGCCTGCTTAAGTTGTTATACAGTATAAATAGTTCATTGATCATTTGTGATACTTCTTCTGTCATATTTATGTATTTAACCTTAACACTATCTTCTGAATGTGTTCAATATTTTGCCTAATTCGACATGGTCTATAGGCTGTTTCCTTGCTTTGAATTGTTTTATTTTTTTTAAAACTGCTAACTGAGCAGAATTGATGAGACATGGATAATGAAGATTGGCCCCCTAATTTTGTGCATGTTTGGTGAGATATATGTTAATATATAAGGCTACTAACAATTTCAGTCTTATAAAAATTAGTGAGCACGTTGCTGGACTTTTGGTCTGTTCTGATTTAGATCTGTCTCTTTAACTGGTGATCACTTGCCTTTTTTTTAATGAGACTTGAAATATTTAGTCTGCCAGCCTGCTTTGTCTCACTACTCAATGGAATATCTGTCTTGTGTTAAGTGTTCCAAACATAAATGTTTTATGTCTGTATTCTGCAACCAGATTCTTAGTATTTTTGGCACTCATATGCTCTTGTATGTATAGTATGTGCTAAAAATGTATATCTAAAGTTTTTTTACACCTTTGTGAATACAAGTGTGTCTTGTGACTTCAAACACATCAGTTTTATGATATTAAAATAACATGTGATGTTTGTGCAAAATGAAGTTACAGAACATTTTCTATGGCCTTACAGAATAACTTTGATGCCAGATTCAAAAACTGAACTGAAGTAAATGATTTCATGTGAGGCAGATATCACCTTAATTAGAATGTTCACATTTAGGTAACAGATAATTAAAATAGCTTCTTTAAAATATATATAAAAAGGAAACAACAGGTGTAAATTTCTCTTTCATTTTAAGCACGCTGAATAAATCAGATTGGGAATAGTATTATACTGGCGTTCATAACTTTGTGGATTAAAATATGGATTTATAGATCGTTGATTTTGTACTTGACCTCGTATTAAAAATCAGGCTACAAAGTCCTATTTATAATCTTCTTTCTAGCCACAGATAGTTGATGTTGTGAATGTGTTCTAACTATTCAACTAGTACTTCCTTCTGCTTTTGTGTGCATAAACTTGCAGAATAATCTTCAAATTGCCACGTTATTGTCTAAATGCCATAGAAATGGATGTTTCACATTCATCTGGTGCAGCAAGTTCTCATGCCAGATGTGGCTGTTGTCTATTTTAGAAAAGTTTGTCTGTGTTTTCGAGAGTATCAAATGCCTATCCTTCTATTGATGTAAATGTCAATGCTGCGCACACACACACAGTATATATATATTTTTCATTACATATTAACTAAATACTTTAACGCTGTATAAGCTTCTCAACATTTTATTATATTCTTCAACCTCCAATTTTCTCAGCATTTTATTATTTTTCTTTATTAAACCCACTCCATTTATTTAACATACTTTCACAGTAACTTTTTTTCTGGAGTAGGGAAGAAACATTTAGTGAAAACATGTTTTGTGTTTTGGTGTTGCTTCTGCAACAGCATAAGATGCTGTTGGTTTAAGAGTGAATTGATTTCTGATGAGCTGAAGCAGGGATGGCAGTGAAATTGCCTGTAGTCTGTTGCTGTATTTCTCTACTCTGTACACTGCAGCAGAGGTCAGTCACAGCATGACGAACAGTTGACTCAGATCTATTAGCAGATTCTAGCTAGAAATGAAGCAAAAAAGAACCATTACTAGCAGTGTCCTCTGCAGTAACGGTAAATCTTTTTTTAACACTGTTATATTGGTATAGAAAAATACTGTTAAATACTAATTTGTAGTAGTTTATAATTTACAGGAAAATAATGATTTAATATCGATCCACTTGTTTTAGCTAATATATAAAATTATCACAGCAGCCTGGAAATTCACATTTCACCCACTAATTTATAAATGTCAAACATTACTTCCTAGATTTTGTTTCATATTTTGGTAAAATTTTTATAGAATTACCTGCACATCAGGCTGACTTTTTAAATTTCTTTGTCAGTCCCCAAACCCAAATTTTGTTGGCTTATTTCTCCCTGTCTCTGTGTCACTCTGCCCCAGTCACCGTTCTCTGACTGAGGGGGTGTTGGATGACCTGCTTTCAGTTGCTTTCCGGTGGTGTCCTATTATTGACTAAAAGGAGGTGTACAAGAGTGATGCAGGCTGACTTCAAGCCTTTGCTGCTAGCTTCTGCACCCCTTATATAAGGACTGTGCTGTTTGAGGAATTACGGAGAATAGCCAACATTTAACAATTCCCATAGAATAGCTCACACACACCAAAGTGTGCCGCTAGGGTACCAAAGTATTGATTCTTTTTCAGCAAGTTTATATTTATAAATAATTCTTCCAATTTTCTGCCCCCCTTGAGCAGCTGACTCTTGCTGGACCATGGTTGCAGTACTTGCCTGAGGGCCATTCTTCATCAGCCTGGACAATGAGTGTTGGCAAGCTACTTTACCATAGAGGTCACCACAGCTGAATCTTTTATTTTTATTTGTTCATGGGATGTGGGTGTAGCTGGCAAGGCCAGCATTTATTGCCCATCCCTAATTGCCCTTGAGAAAATGGTGGTGAGCCGCCACCTTGCACCGCTGCAGTCCGTGTGGTGAAGGTTCTCCCACAGTGCTGTTAGGTAGGGAGTTCCAGGATTTTGACCCAACGACGATGAAGGAACGGCGATATATTTCCAAGTCGGGATGGTGTGTAACTTGGAGGGGAATGTGCAGGTGGTGGTGTTCCCACATGCCTGCTACCCTTGTCCTTCTAGGTGGTAGAGGTCGCGGGTTTGGGAAGTGCTGTCGAAGAAGACTTGGCGAGTTGCTGCAGTGCATCCTGTGGATGGTACACACTGCAGCTACAGTGTGCCGGTGGTGAAGGGAGTGAATGTTTAGGGTGGTGGATGGGGTGCCAATCAAGCGGGCTGCTTTGTCCTGGATGGTGTTGAGCTTCTTGAGTGTCGTTGGAGCTGCACTCATCCAGGCAAGTGGAGAGTATTCCATTCACACTCCTGACCTGTGCCTTGTAGATGATGGAAAGGCTTTGGGGAGTCAGGAGGTGAGTCACTCGCCACAGAATACCCAGCCTCTGACCTGCTCTTGTAGCCACAGTATTTATGTGGCTGGTCCAGATAAGTTTCTGGTCAATGGTGACCCCCAAGATGTTGATGGTGGGGGATTCGGCGATGGTAATCTCGTTGAATGTCAAGGGGAGGTGGTTAGACTCATGTTGGAGATGGTCATTGCCTGGCACTGGTCTGGCACGAATGTTACTTGCCACTTATGAGTCCAAGCCTGGATGTTGTCCAGGTCTTGCTGCATGCGGGCACGGACTGCTTCATTATCTGAGGGGTTGTGAATGGAACTGAACACTGTGCAATCATCAGCGAACATCCCCATTTCTGACCTTATGATGGAGGGAAGGTCATTGATGAAGCAGCTGAAGGAACTCCTGCAGCAATGTCCTGGGGCTGAGATGATTGGCCTCCCAACAAGCACTACCATCTTCCTTTGTGCTAGGTATCACTCCAGCCACTGGAGAGATTTCCCCCTGATTCACATTGACTTCAATCTGGCTTTGTACTCACGTGGACTCCACATGTGCACTTTCCAGCAGGGTCACTGGGTAAGAATCAAAACAGAAGCCCTGGCTCTCTTTCCCAGCCACCCTAGGGGTGTTGAGGCCAATTGTGGCATTCCAACTGTTGTCCTGGATGAGAATAGCTACCTCAGATCAGAATTGAGCTGGAACCTTGTGGTTTGAATGGTTCAATACACAACAGGTGGTGCATATATCCATGAAGCCATTGGGGAGCTCAAATTCTGTACCGTAAAAGAAGTTGCAAAGATTCTGTTACACAAAGTAATTATTTATGAGTTTGAAGTAAAGCATATTTTTTGTTCCTAGCTTTTATTATATTGGTTTTCTTTCATTAAATTCCATTACTGTTCTTTGTGATTCTGTGCGGAATGATTAATGTAGTAATAAACCTGAGTGTGATCATCTAAAGTAGATTAATTCTTCTCCCTCCCCTGCCCCCACCCAGTGACATGAAATTCTGGTCCAGTAAAATGTGAATAAAATGCCCTGCTTATAGCTCACTTCCCCCACTCGGAATGTTACTGATGAGAGGTTCTACACAGAATATTTGTCCCCAGGATGCCTTCACCAGCAATTTTAAAGCATGAAATGTGGAGAATTTGCGAGACACCAGAAAATTCACAGATGTGTCCCTTCTTCACAAGTAAGATTGTGGCAGATCTGATGAATAATGTTTTCTTGGAATTCAAAGTTCACTGAAAATAAAAAACAAACATCCGAATGTGATCAAAGTTTTTTTTTTAAATTTTCAAAAAATTTTTCTCTTCCCCAGCCTCTGGATAGGCTTTGCTTTTGATAGGATTGGTTCAGCGAAGACACAAACGGCAGCTCATGTTCATGAAGACCCACTGGTAGCAGTTACAGTCACTATTCTGGAAGTTATTTCTTGGTTGTGTGAGCAGCTTCAGTTAGCCACTCCATTATATCCAGACAACCCAGAGTTTTAAGTGTGTTTATTTTTTCATTTAAAAAACATGAATGATTTACAAAGCGTATTGTGCTTGGTACTCTGAAGGTTCAGACCTCAACCACTATGACTGCAAGACAGGAGGTCCAGAGTCTTCCACTGGCTGCTAATCCCAATGTGTGATTAGTTATGTTTTAAAGTAATATTGCACTCTCAGCCTCCGAGACATATATCCAGTCCCATGGTAGAATCTTAGTCTGGTCCTGACAATCATCATTGCATGTAATCCACGAATGACTACATTTGATTTCTTGACAGAGAAAGCAACTCTAGAGGTAAATACTTTTGAATGGGAAGCACTTAATTATAGAATTATTTCAGGTATTTCATTTTTCTAATGGTGTGTTTTAAAATAAAGCTCCTTTTAAAAAATAAAGCCTAGGTCTCCTCTTTAGAAGCCAGTTGGTAGTATATGTGTTGTGTCAATCAGAGGAAAATGGATGTGATCCAATGACATAAGCCAAAAGATCTCTTTGGAATGTGTTCTCTTCCTGTTGTCTGTGTTTTGCACAAAAATTTGTTGGCTTTCTATTTTACACACCACAGAGGAGCCCTTCAAGTTTGATTTACTTATTTCCGCACCCCCCCCCCTCCCATCAAGAAACAAATATCTGAGGCATACTTCAGGGGTAAGTATGTACCAACAATTTCACCATCTCCTTTAACTGTGACTTCAAGTGTCTTCCTAATAACCACTATATCTGCCAAGCACACTGTATCTTCGCCATAGAGCCACCATATCTATCGTTTTCCGACTAGCTTCTTTCTCATTTCAGTGAGTCTCCGGAACTACCTACATCATGCTTCAAATGGAACTTGGAATGAAGACTCCATGGCTCAG
This sequence comes from Heptranchias perlo, assembly GCF_035084215.1. Lineage (NCBI taxonomy): Eukaryota > Metazoa > Chordata > Chondrichthyes > Hexanchiformes > Hexanchidae > Heptranchias > Heptranchias perlo. The sequence continues at coordinate 68,127,153 of NC_090333.1, forward strand.
ATGTCAGGCTTTAAAGTTACCCATTTCTCAAATGTAGGATTCAGACATTTCTCACAGAGAAAAACCTTCCTGTTGATTTTTTCATTTAAAAGAAAGCAAGAAACTTATTTGGTTATCCAAAGAAATGATTGCTAGGTAGTTACATTTCTATTTTTCGGACTAATTGGACACTAGATCAGACATTTTTGAACTAGATTAAAGGCCACTGATCTACATTCTTTGCTGCACAAACTGAGAATTCTTATTGCGTGTAGTCTATATGAGTGGCTGTGTTTTGTTTTTGTTGAAGGAGAAGATAGAGGTAAATATTTTTACTACAGTTAGATGTTTGCTGTAAAGTATGTGGTTCTTGGTTGATAACCTTACTTGCCACTACAAATTGGATTTCAGTGGCTCCTACATTTTGGATGGACAGTGCTTCCAATACCAGGATTGTGGTTTTCTTGGTTTGTTTCAGATTACCCACCAGGCTCCAGTGCTGTTGTCTAATGACATGCGGGTTAGGAAAAAGAGACAGAACAGTGGAAAAGGATATTTTTCACTTAAATGCCAAACACTTTTTGTGGGGCGGAGAGGGAGTGGGAACGGCAGTAACATTTCCTCTCTTTCCGCAAAACGTGAAACTTCCTATCTACTGAATTTAGAGCACCCCAAATACCCAGGGCCACTTTTGTTACCTTGGGTATTTGGAGTGCTCCAAATTCATTAGACACCTAAATCTATAATTCCAGATAGGTTCTAGGCCACTTTGTTTTATAATATTTATTTTTCACACCTCCTACATGGTTAACAAACGTCACCATGATAGAGTGGTGGATAGAGCAAAGACATAAAAAATGTATTTTTTTGTGACGCCAAATGGAGTGGATTTTTCCTTATTTTGTTGCATTTGAAATTGTTTGGTGCATATTTTTATGCCCTGTAGGTGGTAGAATGGGCTTAAAAAAGCAGGTCCTCATCTGTTACGATTGGGACTTGGGAAAATAAGGTTATAATAAGGACAGTCCCACTGAAGTTGGAGCTGGTGTCTAATATGATATCCACCAATTTCTTTTTCCTGTTCAGGCAGTTTTCAAAGACCTTCATTCTGAAGGTGTTTGCAGAGATGGCATTGTAGGCGTGATCCCAGCATAGAAGCCGCGCTTGAAGGAAACTGAGAAAGGTGATGGGGCTACAGCATTCTGGCCCTGATTATCCGAGCCGTGTTTCTTTTGAGTGGGGCTACTTGATGGGAGTGTGGGGTTATGGATTCAACTTTAACCCTTTCTTGTTCTGCGATACTAGTTCTTACTGATATGCGTTTATTACTGCTTTAGAAGTTCCTTAGATTGAAAATAGCAAATGTGAATAGGGATTTTAGCTACTGCCTCAAATTTGGTGGTGTAGACTGATGTTTATATTTTTGTGCCATTAATATTGTTGCCAAGACGTCGAACGCACACACACTGCACATGGGGGGCAAAAAGAGTTTTTTTAAAACTTCAGATAACAGCTAAGCATCTTAATCATTTAGAAAAGTCAGTTTAAGAAACAAAGTTATTCTATTTCACAGGCATATGGTACTTTCAATAATGAAAGTTCACACTAGGTGAATTTTTAATGAGGAAAGATAGATTGAAAATCCATCAAATGAATAGATTTTTATTTCATAAAATGCAAATAAAGTGGCTACTTTTTTAATACAAAAAATGCTGAATATTGCAGGATTGACATGAAAATTGTTAAGTCTGTATTTTCCATTTTGTTGGCTGCTCACTGCTGCAGTATTCTGTAGTATTAATGTTTATGCTGTCTTTATACTCTGTCATTTTCATTGCAGTTCAGGCAAACGGTGCAGAATCATTTGGCATGATTTTAAATGGGAAAAACAGGTGGGTTGGGGGCGGGGAGTGGGGGGGGCAGTAAAAAAAAATTTTTAAATCTAAAACCCACCTCCAACCCGCCCACTTCTGGTTTTCACTGGGGTGGGCGACCAACCCATCTCAGGAGGCGGGTTGGTCAGTAAAAGCTTTCAAGGAGGTTGCAGGCCTCCATTTTTACAGATTTTTTGTTTTTAACCCCTGGGGGCCAGGAGTCCCGAGCCTTCTGCTTCACAGAGGAGGCGAGAAGGTCCAGAACTGCAGGCAAGTGCCTTTATAGCACAGCTTATGGGCCCGGAGGAGCAGGAGTGCTTCCCTTAGGCCCAGCCAGCCTACCTGCAGCGACCCTACAAACGTGATCAACTGACCCACCCCCCCTCACAATCTCCAATCCCCTGCGATGACCCCCAACCCCCCCTATGATTGCCCCCCCTCCAGTGACCCTAACCCCACCCCCCGCAAGCCGTCCTTACGTCAAAATCGTATGCTCGACCAGAAAAATCGTACTTCTGGGTTTCCCATCAGGAATTCCATCCCCCCCACCCTTCGCTAAAATCATGCCCATAATGTTAACATGCTTTGGGGTGAACAATGTGATGATCTTGGGCTCCTGTGTGTGTGCGTGTGTGTGCACGCGCGCTGGAGTGCACATATCTCGTGTTGTTACTCATGCTTACAATGACACCAACATGTGTATCGTGAAATGAAAAGCAGCAGAGATGTGGTGCAGCTCCAGTTGCGTTGGACTTGCTACACAGCACTTATGGTGTGGAACCTTTGCTTTGTAGGTACTTTCACTGCCAGTGTCAATTTGAAAATCAGGTGGTGCCAGCCGTATTATGCTGTGCCATGGTGCTAGCACTGCAAGAACAAAAAGCAAGGCACTGGTGTTAACTTTGCAGTATAAAAACAGCATTAGTAACCACTTATTCAGGTAGACTAGTAAGTAGAAGCTATTCTTTAACCAAGGTGTTAAGTCTTTTTGCCTATCCATAATTCTCTGTAGGTGGTAAGAAAAGGCTGGCTCACCATCAGCAACATTAGCATCATAAAAGGAGGTTCCAAGGAATACTGGTTTGTGCTGACTGCAGAGAGTCTCTGTTGGTTCAAGGACGAAGAGGTAAGAAGGCATGCATGTACCCTTGCAACAGTATAATTTACTGTAATTATTCTATTGATAGGATGTTGTTGCATACAGCGATTAGAATCTTAGGTCACTAGCAGTATAGTGTGTTGATGCACCAAAATTCTTCATGTGGAGTGTAGGATGTGGGTCCATGTCCACAATTCCCCACAAGTCATGTTCAGAATCTTGGCTGGACCATCAGGGTAAATGCAGAAACAAGGCAATGTACCTCCTCATTAGAAGTGAGAGAAAACTGGAGGGTGAGCCTTTCAGTGTCAATGTTGAGTACCTCCTTCACCACCTCTCATCAGCTGGGGAATAGCATGTGGCCCAGAGTGAAAATAATTTTTAAAGCATGTGGGGAAACACTGTGTGATGCAGTGTTTTAAAATACTATCCCTTTATTTCAAATCTGGCCAGACTGGTGGGATGCATGTCTCCTTTCTGCACTTGTAAGGATCCCATGTGAGATGATTTCAAGACGGTCTTAACTTGGTTCCTAACGGGCACAACTCCATAGTGTAAAAACTGTCCAGAAATTCAACATGGGTGGTAAATCTCACTCAAAGCCACGAGGGTGTGGGAAATGGAAATGTGTTGTTGGCACAGTAATAGCTGCTCTTCTGAGCTTGGGTTTAAAGACATTGTTAGGGCAGACTAGAAAGTGTGCTCACTCTGCATTTGGTTGTAATAACCCTGCCCTAGGAGCGCTTGATACTATTACTATACCAACAACAGCAACTTGCATTTATATAATGTCACTAATGTAGAAACTTGTCCAAAGGTACTTCACAGAGAGGTGGTCAAATAAGAATGGGTGGTGAGCCAAAGACTGAGATATTAGGAGGATGACCAAAAACTTGGTATAAAGAGTGGGAAAATGTAAAATTCCGAAGCGCACACATCCCTGACCTTGAGCACAAAATACGCCGAAAAACAAAAGTAAGAGAAACATAATGGAGAAAATATTCAAAGTTACTTTTTCAAAAAAATACCATCAGCAGTAAAGTTAATGCAACTGCCAATTTAAAAAGTAGATGCATAGTTGTGAAAGACAGTAAAGATTTTCTTGTGGAAACAGTTAACTGTAGTTTAAGCCTGAGATATAAATAGCGTTTTGTTCGCTCTGTTGGGGAGAGTTTCACAGCCCAGGAATGTGATAATTAACTGCTGTGAGAGTTTGAACAATAATAACTCAAGTTAATTCCTTCCAGGCAACAGGTTCTAAATTGCATTTAATAGTGGCTACCTCCCCCCGCCCCCGAATATAAATGGCCATATGATTGATGGTGCATTGCAGATATTTCTTCATTTTTAAGAAAGGCTATTGGAAATTCCTCATATCTATGGTGTTATTAACTTATGAGACTTGTGATATCCAAAAATACATTTACTGATTTGAAAGCCATAATAACATAACACAGGCCTGTCAATTGGTTAAATATTACTGATTAATCAGTTACAAATTATAGTCAGTAAAAAAATGCCTATTATATTTTTTGTGAACCCTATAGGTATGGTATACAACTGTGGCCAAGAATTTGCGGGGAAAATAATGGCAAGTTTAATGCGCATGGCATTGCTAGTGTATAAATTGTCCAGCAATTTGTGACGAGGAAGAGATACCCAGTGAGTTGCGAATCGTGACTTTTTTTAATTCATTCATGGGATGTCGGCGTCGCTGGCAAGGCCGGCATTTATTACCCATCACTAATTGTCCTTGAGAAGCTGGTGGTGAGCAGCCTTCTTGAACCACTGCCGACTGTGTGGTGAAGGTTCTCCCACAGTGCAGTTAGGTAGGGAGTTCCAGGATTTTGATCCAGCGACGATGAAGGTACGGCGATATATTCCCAAGTCAGGATGGTGTGTGACTTAGAGGGCGACATGCAGGTGTGTTCCCACGTGCCTGCTGCCCTTGCCCTTCTAGGTGGTAGAGGTTGCGGGTTTGGGAGGTGCTGTCAAAGAAGCCTTGGCGAGTTGCTGCAGTGCATCTTGTAGATGGTACCAGTGGTGGAGGGAGTGAATGTTTAAGATGGTGGATGGGGTGCCAATCAAGCGGGCTGCTTTGTCCTGGATTGTGTCGAGCTTCTTGAGTGTTGTTGGAGCTACACTTATCCAGGCAAGTGGAGAGTGTTCCATCACACTCCTGACTTGTGCTTTGTAGTTGGTGGAAAGGCTATGGGGAGTCAGGAGGTGAGTCACTTGCCGCAGAATACCCAGCCTCTGACCTGCTCTTGTAGCCACAGTATTTATGTGGCGGGTCCAGTTAAGTTTCTGTTCAGTGGTGACCTCCAGGATGTTGATGGTGGGGGATTCGGCGATGGTAATGCCGTTGAATGTCATGGGGAGGTGGTTAGACTCTCTCTTGTTGGAGATGGTCATTGCCTGGCACTTGTCTGGCACGAATGTTACTTGCCAATTTTCAGCCCAAGCCTGGATGTTGTCCAGGTCTTGCTGCATGTGGGCACGGACTGCTTCATTATCTGAGGGGTTGTGAATGGAACTGAACACTGTGCAAACATCCCCATTTCTGACCTTATGATGGAGGGAAGGTCATTGATGAAGCAGCTGAAGATGGTTGGGCCTAGGACACAGCCCTGAGGAATTCCTGCAGCGATGGCCTAGGGCTCAGATGATTGGCCTCCAACAACCGCTATCATCTTCCTTTGTGCTATGTATGACTCCAGCCACTGGAGAGTTTTCCCCCTGATTCCCATTGACTTCAATTTTACTAGGGCTCATTGATGCCACACTCCGTCAAATGCTGCCTTGATGTCAAGGGCAGTAACTCTCACCTCACCTCTGGAATTCAGCTCTTTTGTCCACGTTTGGAACAAGGCTGAAATGAGGTCTGGCACCAAGTGGTCCTGGTGGAACCCAAGCTGAATATCGGTGAGCAGGTTATTGGTGAGTAAGTGCCACTTGACAGCACTGTCGATGACATCTTCCATCACTTTGCTGATGATTTGCCGGGTAGATGTCAGTGTTGTAGCTCTACTGGAACAGCTTGGCTAGAGGCGCGGCTAGTTCTGGAGCACAATTATTCAGCTCTACAGCTGGGATGTCGTCGGGGCCCATAACCTTTGCTGTATCACTTAGCCGTTTCTTGATATCACGTGGAGTGAATCGACTTGGCTGAAGACTGGCTTCTGTGATGGTGGGGATCTCGGGAGGAGGCCGAGATGGATCATCCACTCGAAACTTCTGGCTGAAGATGGTTGCAAACGCTTCAGCCTTGTCTTTTGCACTCACATGCTGGACTCTGCTATCATTGAGCATGGGGATGTTCACGGAGCCTCCTCCCCCCGTTAGTTGTTTAATTGTTCCACCACCATTCACGACTGGATGTGGCAGGACTGCAGAGCTTTGATCTGATCCGTTGGTAGTGGGATCGCTTAGCTCTGCCTATAGCATGCTGCTTCCGCTATTCAGTATGCATGTAGTCCTATATTGTAGCTTCACCAGGTTGGCACCTCATTTTTAGGTACACCTGGTGCTGCTCCCGGCATGCTCTTCTACACTCCTCATTGAACCAGGGTTGATCCCCTGGCTTATTGGTAATCGTAGAGTGAGGAATATGCCGGGCCATGAGGTTACAGATTGTGGTGGAATACAGTTCTGTTGCTGCTGATGGCCCACAGTGCCTCATGGATGCCCAGTTTTGTGCTGTTAGATTTGTTCTGAATCTATCCCATTTAGCACAGCAATAGTGCCACACAACACGTTGGATGGTGTCCTCAGTGTGAAGACGGGACTTTGTCTCCACAAGGACTGTGCGGTGGTCACTCCTGCCAGTATTGTCATGAACAGATGCGTCTGCGACAGGTAGATTGGTGAGGACGAGGTCAAGTAGGTTTTTCCCTCGTTTTGGTTCTCTCACCACCTGCCGCAGGCCCAATCTGGTAGCTATGTCCTTCACGACTTGGCCAACTCAGTCAATAGAGGTACTACTGAGCTACTCTTGGTGATGGACATTGAAGTCCCCCACCCAGAGTACATTCTGTGCCCTTTCTACCCTCAGTGCTCCCTCCAAGTGGTGCTCAACATGGAGGAGTACTGATTCATCAGCTGAGGGAGGGCAGTAGGTGGTAATTAGCAGGAGATTTCCTTGCCCATGTTTGACCTGATGCCATAAGATTTCATGGGGTCCGGAGTCAATGTTAAGGACTCCCAGGGCCACTCCCTCCTGACTGTATATCACTGTACCGCCACCTCTGGTGGGTCTGTCCTGCCAGTGGGACATGACATACTCAGGAATGGTGATGCAGGAGTCTGGGACATTGGCTGAAAGGTATGATTCTGTGAGTATGGTTATGACAGGCTGTTGCTTGGCTAGTCTGTGGGACAGCTCTCCCAATTTTGGCACAAGTCCCCAGATGTTAGCAAGGAGGACTTTGCAGGGTCGACTGGGCTAGGTTTTCCTTTGCCTATGTTGTGTCCAGTGCCTAGTGGTCTGATGCCAGGTGGTCCGTCCGGATTTATTTTTATTATGACTTTTTGTAGCGGGATTGTACAACTGAATGGCTTGCTGGGCCACTTTAGAGGTCAGTTAAGAATCAACCACATTGCTGTGGATCAGGAGCCACATATAGGCCAGACCGGGTAAGGATGGCAGGTTTCTTTCCCTAAAGGACATTAGTGAACCAATGGGTTTTTACGACAATCCAGTAGTTTCATGGTCACCATCACTGATACTAGGAGCTCGATTTTCGGATGTCCAAGCGGGTGCGTTCGTGGCAGGGGGGCTCCGAAAATTGGGGATTCCCGGGGCGGGTCCGGAGTCCGGAGTCCGGCTCCAACCCGCCCACTTCCGGGTTACCCAATGACGCACTTAGATGCGCGCGCAGCCCCCGCATGCGGGACTCCCAATGGCTTTAATCAATTAATTTGATACTTCAGGTCGTTAGGAGACCTGATTTGGAGCATATTTTAGGAGAGGTGGGATTTTCAGGTCAACTGAGCGTGTTTCCCGTACTGGGGGAAACACTCCCAGTTGAAATGGACGTGTTGCAGCCACCAGCCTGTGGCAGCTGCAAAGGTCCATTTGACAGGTGGGAGGGGGAGACCCTCACTCATTGCAGGAGGCCACTCTTGTCACTTTGGACAAAGTTTGGCCAGCACCACCCTCCTCCTAACACAAAAAATCACAAACTTACAACCTCAACCCCTGTGTGCAGACACATTTACCTACCTTGCAGACCCCCTCAAACATATATCTTCCGGTTCGGGGCTGCAATAGCTGCAGTCATGACCTCCTTGGAGGACGAACAGCATCACCAGCCTCGCCGGCCACGCCATCTACTTCTGACACATGGAACACCACAACACAGTGCTGTGACACATCCACCTGCACAGCAGGAGGGAGGGCAACCGCAGAGAGGGATGCATCGCAGAAGGCACTACCCTCGCCACAGGGTCTACAACCGAGGCTCAGCTTCCTGGACCTCTCTGAGGAGCAGTGCACACGGAGGCTCAGAGTCAATCGATATGTGGTCGTGGACATCTGCAACCGCCTCGATGCCGAGCTGCTCCCGGCTGGCCCGAGCACCATCTTCTTACCTGTCGCTGTCAAAGTCACCACTGCCCTCAACAACTTCTCCTCCGCATCCTTCCAGGGTGCCACCGGGGACATCGTCGGCGTCTCTCAGTTGTCTGCACAAAAGAGCCCTGCAAATACACCTGCACCCACTCTGCAGTGACACAATGGGTGACATCAGTTGTGGGCCTTCATGGTGATCCTCAGGAAAGGGCATTATTGCACAAACCAGATGAGATTTGCAAAGACGTGGCGGTAGTGGTGATAACAAATTTTTATGTTTTTTTGCAAAACAAACAAAAGTAAATCAAAAACATGACATTTTGTCTTACACCCTTGTGCATCCCCTTTGTGCTCACAAAACCTTCGCCTTACATTTACGGGAACCCTTACGTGGTGCTACCCCTGTGGCTTCAGCAGAGGTAGTGGCAGGTTGCTCTTGTCCATGCTCTGACTGATGAGATGCTTTGCACGGACGCCCTCTGGGTCTCTGTGCCCATGAGGGCCCCTCCAAAGACTGCTCCACCTTCACCTGTGCAGGGGCAGGCTCGGCCACCTGGAGAGGGGCCAGCATTGCGGGTGCTGGTTGAGAGGGGGGCAACGGGTGAGACGTGGGAGCGCTTTGAGTGGCGTCCCCACTTCCATGTCCCCTTTCACCATCATCCCTCTCCTGGCCCAGGCCCATATCACTCCTTCCACCCTGCTGGACGACAGTTTGGAGGACTTGTGTGAAGCCTTGGAAGACCAGTTGTAAGGTATCTGTCAGCCTGTTTAAGGCGGCAGAATGTTGCTCACCCTGAATCCAAACGGCCGTTGTCAGGGCCTGAATGGACTCATTGTTGAGCCGTGCTTGAAGCTCGATGGAGGCTAGCCTTTCCTCCATCACAGACATTCCCGCACCTACCTGCGACACTATCTCAGAGATGCCTTCACGTCCCTGTGACACTATCTCTGAGATACTCTCCTGTACTTGTGTCAACATTCCACTCGTGCAGGAGCTGGACTCCTCCATCCTCTGCGCGATTGTGGAGAGTGCGCGTGGCAACTGTTCCAGTACCTCAGCAATGTGCTGCTGGCCCTCGATGACTCTCCTTTTCATGGCTGGCCCCCAGGGTTCAGCATCTGGGTCCAGCTGAGCAGAGCCTGGAGAAGAGTGCTCCCACCGACGCGGACCCTCTACGCCTGCCCCTGCTACCAGGGTCTGCTCATGCTCACATGTGCGTGGTGACTCACCATGTGCAAGCCCAACTAAGTGAGGACGGGGACCCACTGAGGTGTGTGTATCTGTGCTGATGGATGGCTGGCTCAGATGTGACGATGCACCCTCAGAGGCCGGCAGGTCCTCTGAGGAATCGCCCTCCGCAGTCACGGCGCTCGCAGATGGCCCTGCAAAAGAACAGAAAGCAATATTAAGCATGTGGACGGATGTTGAGGTGCTGCAGATGCCAAGTGATGCTAAGATCATTCGCTATCATGAGTGCTGAGTGTTAGATTTATGTCACCAGCCGCTTGTGCAGTCTCAGCGTCGGCATCCGCCTTGGACAGGCACTCAGCGGACGGCTTATTTCGAGTGCCTGCTGCTCCGCGTCTGTTAAGACCACCTGGTGTGGCGGGCATCCTCCGGTCCTTGCCCTCTCCCAGGCATTCTGGCCTCTCTTCTCCTATCAAGGCAAAACATAGATGCGTGATTGAGCGATGGTTGCATGGTGATCCGCCTCATGCATTGGTGTGGGTGGGGGTGAGCGTGAGGGAGATGCATGGGAGGGTGCATGTGAGACATAACCATGAGATTGTATGAGGATTGGGTTGCATGGTAGTGTTCGAATGGGAACTGTGGGGGGGCGGTGAGTAAGTGCAGGCAAGGTGAGGATGATGGTTGAGTGAATGTGAGGAGTGATGCGAGAGTGTTGTGGTGGCAGTGCAGAAGGAGTTGTGTGGTGGTGGAGGTGATGTGGAAGACGGAATGTGGGAGAATGTGTAAGTATACTCACTTTGGCTGATCTGGTTAGGTCATTAAATCGCTTCCTGCACTGGACCCAGGTTCTGCACACATTGCCGCTGCTGCTGACCTCCTCGGCCACCTCCAGCCAGGCCTTCTTGGTGGCGGAGGGAGGCCACCTCCTCCCATCCAATGGAAAAAACATTTCCCTCCTCCTCCTGACCCCATCGAGCAGCACCTGGAGTGAGGCGTCAGAGAACCTTGGAGCAACCTTGCCTCTGGCCTGCTCCATCCTCCAAAATTGTTTCTTTGCTGCAGGAGGAGCATTGGAGGACTGCCCCTTTAAATAGGGCTCCTCCTGCTGACAGCCTGTGATGCGGGTGCGCCCGCTGCGCAGGTCTGGAACGGGAAACCCGGAAGCACACGTAAGTACCTTCAATTAGGCTGCGATCACGTGCAAAGCACCCTGAATTCACTGGGCGCGTTACCCACCCGCCCAGTCGACCCTCCGCTGCCAACCTGCCTCCCTCCTAATATCGGGCCCTAGGTTTTTATTCCAGATTTTATTTAATTGAATTTAAATTCCCCAGCTGCCATGTCAGGATTTGAACTTATGACTCTGGATTATTAGTGCAGGCCTCTGAATTACTAGTCCAGTAACATAACCACTACTGTACCTGGATGATTTGTGCCACTCCACCGTTAGCCTCGCGAAAATGGCAGCTCACCCTAAACTTCCCCATGAGTTTCAAGAAATTGCTGCATTTGCGCAGTATATACAAATTAAACTCGCCGCAGAAAGTTAGGGCTGGTACTTAACAGTGTAAGAACCCTTTTAATAACTAGATTTATGTCCCTGCACTGTCTCTCAACCTAGAAAGGGAACAGTTGAAACTGGAGTCTCATTCCTGCAGGTAGTAAATTGTTCTTGAAGGTTTTTAAAATTAATTTTTAAAAAAATGTTTCTTACTTTTCCTGTCTATTTCTTTTTTCTCTCTCTCTTAATCCAATCTTTCTTTCCTTCTCTTTATTTCTGTAACTATACCTAATTTGACTCATCCTATTTCCCTCTCTCATTGCTCTGTTTCTTTCTCTATCCTTAAATTTTGTTGGGTAAGGAGATAGACTATTGGTCCCGTCATTCACCAAGGTCCCAGATGCCCCGTGTCCTTGTTGCACCATTATCAACTTGCACTTCCAACAATTTGCGGCACAAAAATATTTCAAACTGAATGGTGAGGGAAAAAATCAAACTAATGAGAGACTCTGCGAGGTGCCCCGTTCCAGCAAATTCTGGGCCATAGTATATATGGGCTAATTTTCATTTTATCATGCAGCAAAATACATTAGTGTTGAATATTTTATCCTCCTCCCCCTTTCCATTTATTATAGTTTATCTTTTATCTCTTTTTTGAGTACTACAAAGGAACTGATGGAAATTTATTTGATGCAGTGGCCAGGTGCTGAAAATGTGCTTTATGTATTTTAAGCTGCTAAAGTCCATTTTGGATCAGGAAAAGCATTTATAGAACTATGCATTACTAAATACTAATAGGTAGAAAAGTACTTTGAGGAACAGAAGTATCAGCAGCTACACAAAATCACTCCCTAACAGTGGAATTTAGTCCTCGATCAGGTTATTTAGATACCTGTACGGGGCTTTTAACTCCATGCATTTTCAGGAGAGTGACATGCACATGCCACATTCGGACTGAGGAACCAATCTCAATGGGTGCGCTGGGCTCATTTTTGTTTCTGCTTGCTTCCTTAATCAGATGGCATCATAGACCCAAATTTTAATGGGTGTATGATGTTGCTGGAATAAGGGAGCAGGGCTTGTACAAGTGCATACAGAACAAAGTCTACAGTTGTCTGCACCCCCTTAGTATAAAAGCACCTATAGAAGATTGCCAGCACTATCACGAGAACAAAGTAAGTGCTAGAGTGTACCTTGTATTTTTTTAAACAGATAATTAACATGGGAATTTGATATATGTATTTAACTGTGTTAGATTCTTGTGCGTTTTTCTTGTGGGGGAAAAAAGTTAAATCTAATTTAAACAACTTTGTGCCTGTGTCAGGGTTTCACAGTTCAGGAATGTAATAAGCTGGAGCTCAGTGGTAACACTACTTAGTTAGCTGTTGATCCTAGAAATATGTTCACTCTTTGTGAATGAATTCCACCTCAAAAGTTTAAATATGTCAGTAATTAAAAGAAAAATAACTGGTCAGTACAGTGTTTGAAAATAGAAAAGATGGTATACAATTTTAGCTATTATATTTGTGAATTTTTTAAAAGGATGGCTAGTTGATGATGAGACATTTTAAAATGTGTAATATATTGTGTATAAAACTGCATGACAGAGGCTTTGCATGTAAATACTTGTAAAATTGAAGCCATTGAAGAGTATTTAATTGTACGCATAAGGTGCATTTTTATTTCAAGCAATGACGATCATCTGCTAAAAGTATTAATGTTAGGAAATGTAATTATTAAAAGCAGTTTTCTTATGACCTCTCTTCTGGTAAAGTGTCAAAATGCAGTTCTTTGGATAATCTCAAAGTATGGAAAGCAGTCCATTTCTTTTAAAGACTTATACAGTTCTTTGTCCTGATCAAACCAATCCAATTAACATTCTGATTACCCAAGAACTCTTTATTTTTCTTGTCTGCATTAATGATATTACATTCTACCTTTAAATGTACATAAATCAAAACATGTAGCCATCACAGTTGATTAGAAAGAAAAGTGAACTTACAAAGCAGCTGTACTACATTGCTGAAGATGGTATTTTAATAAATTTCATGAAGCCTTTGTACTGAGACTGGTTCTTCTGATTTCCAGTTGAGTGGCTGTCAGTCAGGCTGGGTTGTCATGTGACTGCCTGTCTGTGCCTGCTGTACAGGTGAAAGGATTTTCTGCACAGCAAGTGTAGACAGGCAGACACGTGACAACTCCTACCAGCCATTGCTAGGGTTCTTTGATTCTCATGTTCTTCTGTGTAGTAACTGTAACAGTCGGCATTGAGCTTCCAAAACAATTGAAAGGAGAAAATTCATTCTGCACTTTTGTAGCAATACATGTTTAAATAGATTTTTTTTATGTAACAATCACAAATATACAATGGGACACAAAAGGAAATCACATTTATTCTTAGATATGCAAGATGTAGACTATGTTAGTGTAAAGATCATTATGTAGTTTTGTTTCTTATTACAAAAGTAGTTTATTTTTGATTTCCAAAATTATATGTTTTAGTGTTTTGTATTTCTCCCCTCTTCCCCCCCCTCCACCCACCAAATGGCAGATCTAAGCAGCCAATTGCAGCAGGGCCGCAAACATGTTTAAATAAACACATTTCAATTGCAGACTAGCTCAAAAACGTGTAAGTGGTATGGAAAATATTTTTTATATATCTGAAGAGGGAAAAATGTAATAAATTGTGATATTTCACCAATAAAAGACGGAGCTCAATTCTTGTATATGGCAAGAGAATACCAATATACTTATTATCTTCTTTAATTCAGTCATAAGTATAATTGCTCTGCATTAAACAGTAACAAAAAGGGGTTTTGCGCTAGTTTATAGTGATACGTGAATGCATGAGTAGCCGATAGTATTATATTGTATGTTATTGCATTTATTACCATTGGTTGATGCTATTACGGAATGGCAATCTGTTTATACTAGCCAAATATTGCAGATGTTCAATGTTGCTGACGTAATGCTGCAAAATTTTGTTATGGAAAATGTGGTAACTGAAAAAAATGAAAACTTGCATTTATTTAGTGTCTCTCAAACACCTCAAAGCGCTTCACATACAATAAAACAGTTTGAAGTACACTGATTGTTATGCAGGCAAACTATCTAATTGGAGACGTCTTAATGGAGCAAAAGTTAATTACTATAAATGTACAATGTGACAAAACATTTTAAAGTTTTATTCTGACTTCTGAAATCAGCATAATCTGAACTTGGTTCAATATTGGATCTGTTAATTGAACATTGGGAAATTTCACTGTTGGTGAGACTGCTGTAAAGTAATTACAGATATGGCTATATACAAATAGATAAGGGTAGTTTATTACTGAGTGTTTTAAGGGCTCACAAAAAGGTTTTTTTTTGTAATTTTCGGTATTAAGGTATTCTTGCCGTACAATGGTTACCAATTGCAGTTGTCTAGGATTTTCCTTTGAGGATCAGCAATTATGCAAATAAGTTGGTTTGTTTGTTTGTTCTGACAAATTAATCTCTCTTCAGACAACTTTACTGCTTCACAGGATAGATAAGATCATACAATAGGGAAATAAACTGTGTATTACTGATGTCCCAAGCCCGGAACCTTAAAAACTACAAAAATGGTATGTATTATACAGTGTATGTACTGGCAGACGTGCAGGAAATGGATATTTTTAAATGTTTACTTTGAACTGAACACCATCTAGTAATGAAACTTTTGCCTACTGGCCAATATCCTGGTTTTTATACAAAGTTTTGACGTACAGTGCAGCCGTTGATTCGTGGAAATTGCGTGTTTATTTTCAAACAGTTACATTTCTGCTTAAGCTTCATTTTGTTTTAAACCAGGAACTTTATGTTTTGAACACATTTCCATTTTTTTTGCATTGTTTAAACCATCAATTATCTCAATTAGTGAAAGTAATTACCAAATGTATACCTTTTTGTATGGCAATTGATTTTAAAAATTAAAATAAGAGGGTATGTATCTCCCCTGAGGGTATGCATCTTCCCCAAGTGTGTGACTGAACTGAAAATGCAAATAAACTCTTATTACAAAAATGGGGCTAATTAATTGTCACTGCCAGGTAGTTCAAGATCTGTCAGATGTTAGTGCTTTGAAGTTTATAAGAGGTTTTTAAAAAAATAGTACGGCACTTTAAAAAAAAATAAGAAACATTGAATAAAGACCATTAATGAGAAGTTGGCCCTGTTACAGAAACTTCTTCAACCAACATTTTTCTTTGATGTGAAGGAATTGAAAAATCACCAATGCACAATTTTCTGTCTCTAGCCACTTTCCATGGAGATTTGAGGCTTGGGTGGTCCATGGCTGCTGCCTAGCTAATATAAATAATTTAGTAGGCCAGCAAGAATGACCAGATTAACAATAAGCACTAACAAAATGAGACTCGAGAATCGTGTTAAATTTGCGGCTATTTTACTCAAAAAACAATGCCTTATTGTCCCCATTTTTGCTCCCACACGGCAGATCCAACCACCTCCTACAGATGAAGGCCATGGAATCCAGGCTGCAAATCTACCTATAGTGATTGCCATTGTCATTCTGTGGCCAGCTGACAGAAAATTTTCACAGTTTAAGTAATTTGGTGCAACTTAAATAAAGATCTAATTGGGAAATTGTAGCTATGCAGTCGTCCAGAGTAATTTCCTTTATAAATATGTCTGCTTTTAATTAGTAAAATTGTGTTTTAAATCAGAAAAAATTGATCTATCCCCATTTTTCTTAAACATGTGGAAACTTTTGACTTCCATGCAAAGTACTGAAATAATCTTTTACTATACCTTAATGCTTTTGCATGTTTTGTGAGTACTGCTTCATGCAACGTGTTTACCCTTAAATAAGAATCATAATAGTCATGTAGAGTACAAGATCTGACGTAAAGTCAGATGTAGTATATTTCCTATCACTTAGTATATTCTCAAACAGGCTGCCTCCTAAAAAGAGTGTGCTCAACGACTAGAATGTACAGGAGAGGGTAATTTCGGAATAAATTTGATTTGTGTTTGTTTAAAAAGTTATGGCACCATTCATATTTTACTAAATTGGCACAATGAAGTTATAACTTTTTAAAACTTTTTTCAATGAGAAGTTTGAACAACTTTCACACTAAAAATGTAGAAGCTAATTCTGCTTCCCATTAAATAAGAGACCAAGTTGGTCAGTGGATATAATACAGGATATCAGTGAACAGACAGATGAAAAATTAGTGACGCATTATTTAGACTCACAGAAAATAACATTTCAGAATACAGTAATTCCTACGAGGATGCCCATAAGACCTTGCCTGTATTTTGAATTCCTTAAGCACTCCTTTTTCCAAAACATGTGCCAAGAAGCTGTCGAAGTTTTATCTCTGCAATGAGATAGGATGTGATCTAAACTGAAGCTGCTAAAAACAGAAATGCTACTACTTCAGGCAAAGATTAAATTGTTAATAGTGTACCACGTCATTGCTTAATTGTAAGCATTTCCTTTTAAACTGATATTGCTGTACAGGAATTTATATCTCTTGTCAGATATTTCAAATCTGTGATATTTGGGTTTTGAACTCTTTTGTATTTTTTTTAATTAACTGCTCTTGCCTCCATTATTAACCACATAGCGCTTTGTAAATGTGTGATTTGCCAGACAAACTAAAATTAACATAGCAAAGAAGTTGTTTCTTCTTCCATTACTAACTTTAGTCATATTATGCAAAAAGTTTTACCAACTATGATTCGACAGTGCAGACTTTTTTTTATGAAGTTCTTTTCCTCGTGACTTACTAAATTTGATTGATTATTTTGTTTTGTATGTGCAGCTGGAATTTTACCAAGCATAATTTCTGGGGAAACTGCAAAATTGAGAAAATTGACATTATGGATTTAAATCCCGAACTTAACACTTAAAGTTTTAAATTTCACAAAGAATTTCTGAACTAGTGCCCTGTAGCCTAATATTTTAGTACTCACCTCAGAATAATCTGTAACCTGTGTAGCCCCTCAGAAAAAAGAAGTAATTAACTCATTGAAGGCTGGTTCACAAAAACTGCATATTTACAGCAGTGTGTGGGAAAGTTGTAGTGAATTTGTTAGTTACATAAAATTTAGCTATTGAACACTTAAAGCAAAATCAAATGCTTTTTTTATGTTTAGCTTCTACAATACTACTTTGACATAAAACATTAAATCAGATCTTTGTACTGATACAGTTGTATTTTTGATTGTGAGATAAATGCTCACAAAAAGTACAATAAACTGTTCTCATTTCACAGAGGACCTTTGTGTTATTTACAGTAGAGTACCTAGCGTTGACTCTCTTCCTTTGATATGGTACATATCTCCATTTGTGGTAGGATCAGGTCAGTGAAGTTCGGCAGGTCATAGGCCAGGTGTTGTCCAAAGTTAGGCCTAGGCAGACTGTCTCCTGCTGCTAAACTAAGCGGGGAGAGCCTCCTGTTAGAAGAGATCCTCATCTTTGCTGTTTTTTTTTCAAAACATAAAACGCGAAGGAATGAAAAATACTTGCTCTTACTGTAGCACTGTTCATCTCTGTCTTCCATGAAAAGTGTGGAAAGAAACTTACTGTTGCTGCTTTCCCATACCCAGTCTAACCAATGTGCAGACTACTGTACAACAATATTGTCCTGAACAGGTAGTCTGAACACTGGGGCGACGGAGCAGGACCTTTTGACTTTTTCTTGTCTTCTGCCATCAAAGAAATTATACCTGCACACCAAGTTCACCATCCACTGTTGTCTGCGTACACTGAAGTCTCTAAAAGAACTGTGATTTCCAGTCTTGACGTGGCACATTTGCAGGAGACAGGGATCTGGCAATGAATTTAGGACAAGAAAAAAAAAGGGAGGGTTGGGCCTAGCAACCCATATATGGGATGATGTCACCCCAGGGAGATTGGGTATGCACTGTGCCGCTGGAGAGACCGCTAGAATTGCCTGCTCTCAGACATGGGTCTGTATATAAAATGGTACCAGATGTTTTAGTGTAATGCTAAACAGTCATTTCATCTTTGGGCCAGCTTTCTTAGCTAGGCAGGAAGTGGGCCCCTTGTATGGAAAAGCTGTAAAGTCAAGATGAACCATTTTAGTGCAGTAGTTTTGAACAGTTAACTAAAATATATATAACTGGCAGGAAAATTGATCTATGGCTAGGTTAGTAAATACTTAAGACTTATTGTGAAGAGTGTATATGTTTCTAATTTGTGACAGTTTTATCCCAGTTCCTGTTCAGTGCAGAAAAGGGTATAGGCTCCTCTCATGCTGGAACTGTCAGTACTAAGAATCATGCCCTAGACTTGAACAGTAATTATAGCTACTTCCTGAAAGTGAAGCTCATGAAAAGTCTGGAGAAATGTTCTTTGTCATGGCCTACACATGAGTAATTAGTTCCACATGTGGCCTTCCTATTTCCTGTTAGCTATTTTGGCTGGCTAGCTGGCTGAATTGTTAGCTGATCTCTAAAGAACCTAGATCTTTCAACTACAAGTGTCTTCTGCAAAATGATTTGTATAACTTGTATGCTTAAATGCATCTAGTACAAAAGCATGATATTAAGCCATGTTAAATTTATTTAGATAGTGCAGCTTTGAAACATCTTAAAGTTACAATGCAATTGAACACTGTTTAGACTAGGGTGAATATGGAGTAAGCCTGTGTATATTTCCCAGCTGCTTCAAGTAAGAAATTCTTGCTCTGTAGGTTGTGTCTGCCAAAGTCAGCACTGGATTTTTATTGATATGCTTCAGTAACAAAATACACTATGTGAAGAGAGGGTGAAAATACTGCTTTAAATCAAAACCTAATGTATTCATAGAACCATATCTTACAACCAATATATGTGAACTTGTTCAGTTTGAAATTTTGTTCAACGGTAAAATGCTTTCAGCAAGTCACTAGCTCTTGTGCGTAGAACTAGAAATGAGTTACATGTAACAGATGTTGAAGTGAAATGAAGTCACACGTTACACATTCTCGCTGGGCTTTAGTTTTGAATTTAATCCATCTGCTCTTCTTTCAGAAGAGTAACATAGCAATGCAAATTGCTGAATCCTTAACATTTCAGCACAAAAGCCCTACTTTAATATGGTTCTGATTTGCTTTTTAGAAATGTGATTAAGATGTAATAGTTACAAGAAACCATTAATAGGCACTGGTTGATGTTCATGCTATGTTACTTAGATTGTGCATTATATGCCTTCATTTTTTTTGCTGAATTTACACTCATCACTGATCCAAATTTGATGGGGACAATCTTAATATAGAGCAGTCTAATCTCACTGGAATTTGTTTGATTCACCTCCGGAGGGACTGGATTTTTCGATTGTTTTTTTTTCATTCCTTCTCTGGCTTGGTGAAGATGCACATTTGTGTAGTTTTGTACAATGGGCTTGAAGCCCACTCATTGATGAGCTGACAGTGCTTAATCTAATAGGAGTACCCTAATAGCAAAGACTGAAAGGAGACGTTCATCCAATCAGTCTGAGTTGGATTCAAATATAGGTCCCAAAAGTGAAAGAAGAGTATGATATGTACTGTGCCATCTAGTCGGCAATCATAAGTATATTATCTTTTATAATATAGGAAATTTGATTTAATTTTAGTATTTTTGAAAGTAAGGGATGTCACTGTTGGTTAATGAAACATATTTCCACTTTGGACACCCAGTGCTGGCATCAATGTGCACCCAGTGCTGGCATCAAACATTAACAGGTCTGGTATAGTAAGGCCAGAAAAAAAGAAAAAGCAAAGAAAGCTCCCTCTACTCTTTTCCAATAATGTACCTTATCCTCAACCAAGAAAGAACATTTTCTGATGCACCAGTATAATTCTTCCATTTCCTTGCCCACAATACTTGTGGCTCCTCTGATAAGCCAGTTGTAATACACAGTTTGCATTGATATAAAGCAGTTTTGCCAGCACATCAGGTCTGTCAATCCTGCATTGCTGTATGTACCTCCCAATCTGAGATTGGTACCTGTAATATGATGACGCCCAACATGATCATGTCAGTTTGTGCTGAATTTATGTGCTGTGTATGTTCTCATATCCACTAGAAATTCAGTTTCTCCTCCCAAACTAAAATCTTGTGGAATTCTTACAGCCAGCAGAGAGAGATGGAGTATAACATGGGGAAATGTGAAATTATCCACCTTGGTAGGAAGAAAAGAAAAGCAGAATATTTTTTAAAAGGTGAGAGAGTAAGAAATGATGGTATTCAGAGGGATTTGGGTGTCCTTGTACATGAATCACAGAAAGTTAACATGCAAGTACAGCAAGCAATTAGGAAGGCAAATGGTATGTTCGCCTTTATTGCAAAGGGGTTGGAGTATAAGAGTAAGGAGGTCTTGCTGCAATTATATAAGGCTCTGGTGAAACCACAGCTGGAGTACTGTATGCGGTTTTGGTCTCCTTATCTAAAGAAGGATATACTTGCCTTAAAAGCAGTGAAACGAAGGTTCATTAGATTGATTCCTAGGATGAGAGGGTTGTCCTATGAGGAGAGATTGAGTAGAATGGGCCTATATTCTCTGAAGTTTAGAAGAATGAGAGGTGATCTCATTGAAACATATGAAATTCTTAGAGGACTTGACGGTAGATGCTGAGAGGCTTTTTCATCTGGCTGGAGAGTCCAGAACTAGGGGGCATAGTCTCAGGATAAGGGTCTGCCGTTTAGGACCAAGATGAGGAAAAGTTTCTTTCCTTAGAGAGTTGTGAACCTTTGGAATTCTCTACCCCAGATGGCTGTGGATGCTGAGTCATTGAGTATATTCAGTATAGAGATCGATAGATTTATGGACACCAAGGGAATCAAGGGATATGGGGATAGGGCAGGAAAGCAGAGTTGAGGTAGAAGATCAGCCATTATCTTATTGAATGGTGGAGCAGGCTTGAGGGGCTGTATGGCCTACTCCAGTTCCTATTTCATACGTTTCCTATGTTTTTAGAAAGTTTTAAATTCATCAGTCAGAGTTGGACTCAAGCCAGGTCTAGAAAATAAAGGGACACCAAAAAGACTTACTGCACCCCCTAGTTTCCCCATAATATAGGAAATTATTGTGCTGCAGTATATACCACAGTCGAAAGTACATCACCATCCAAATTCCTTAAATACTTGTTCTGAAATCTGTTAGAGTATTGACAGTATACCGTTGTTATAATCTGTCCCTTAAGACAATATTCTGTTTGGTTCCCAAAAACTGCTTTTAATGGGTTTCTGTTGTGTTGGTCAGGAATTTGTCAAGATTATATGCAAGAGTTTAATGGATTGGAGAGGTTGGCTAACTCAGTGCGGCCAGAGATTGAACCTGAGTCCTTTCTGGTCTGCATGATTTCAGTAATGCATTACATTTACTATTGAGGAGTTACGATATACATATTAATTAGAAAATAATGCTGCAGAAAACCTTTAGAGTCCACTTTCTACTCAACTTCATAACTTCATGGTTATTTGAAATTTATTTATCTGTGTCCTGGTCCCATGGTGACTTCCATTCACTCTGTTAATGTTGTTGATCCTACGTCCTCAGTGGAGGTAAGGGATGGATTCTAACTGAAAAATTAGGTGCCTTGCATAGAAATTACTATATCTTAAATTAGCAAATGTTATTCTTCATAATTAAACTCACATTGTCATTAAATACTCTATCTATATATATATATATATATATATATATATAAATAACAATATAAGTGAGACCAGTTTTCTTTGTAGGCAATATTTGATAAATTTAATTCATCTCGTTAATGTAAGTCGTTAATAATGTCCTGTTTTTCATCAGATGCTTTGTATTTTTGTGATACAAGGTTTAACTGGGAGCTGGTGTGATTTGACCTTTTCTCTTAATAAAACATCAAACACAGTCATTCAGTTGTAACATGCTATTCCATCTTTTGTTTATCTTGATTGATAGGCTGAACCCATGTGGGATTTCATAGCTACTTCTAATGCACTAGGTTATTTAGGTTATTTTGAAAGCACTTTTTTGCTTGTAAATGCAGTAACCCATTGTTTTGTGGCTAGTTAAACTTATTAACAATTTTACTATTGACCAAATGTCTAAAATTAGCTCTCAACTTTTTTTCCTAATGAAGTAAACTTAGACTGTGAAGTCAAATGGAAACAAAGATAATATCAAATTCACTTCAAGCTTGAATCTGACTTGATTAAAATATTTCCGAAAGTACCAAAATAAGTGATAAAACAAATTGGTTGTATTTGATAAAGTGAGTTTAAAAATCATTTACTTTAGGTTGAAGCAAACAACTCTTAAAATCTTGCCTCAGCCCAAACCAAATCAATTATCCTGCTGAAAACATAAAGTTATCGTATACTACAAAATGTAACATTATGCTACTCAAACCCATGTATGTATTAAAACTGATTTATAGCACAGCAATATTCATTTCTACAGTGACTTGGATAGGACATGAAACTCAAAATGTGGATCAAACAGGATGCCAAGGGTTCATGTGGCCTGATTCAGCTTGGGCACATTGCTGGAGATGGGTAGTAGGGTGGGGCTGAAAACAATGGCTTCAGTCTCCCCATTGTTCATTTGGAGGACATTTTCATGCATCAATGAGTTAATGTCAGTCAGGCATCTGATGACATAAAGATAGCCGTAGATCAAAGGAAGTAATGTAAATGTACAGCCGGGTGTCTTAGATAAGGAAGTTGATGCCATGCCTGTGAATGATGTCTCCAAAGGGTAGCATGTAGATGAGGAAGAGGAAGGGGCCAAGAATAGACCATTGGGGATCTCCAAAGGTGATTGTGCAGCGGCAGGAATACAAACTGTCGCTGGAGATGTGCTGACTACACTAGGACAGGTACAAGTGAAACTACACAAGGGCAATCACACGGGACTAGACATCAGTGTTGAATGCCGTGGGGAGGTTGAGGAGTCACAAAGATTGGTGACTTTGGCCAGGACAGATTCGGTGGTGTGAGCAGGGTGGAAGCCAGACTGAAGAGATTTGTTCAAAGCTTTGGGATCAGTGGGCTCGATTTTAGCACCCGCTATCGGGTGCGTTCTCGGCGGGGGGGCCCCGAAAATCGCGAAATCCAGGAGAGGGACCGGATCGCGCCTCGATCCCGCCCACTTCCGGGTTCCCCGCTGACGCGCCTGCGTGCGCGCGCGGCCCCCGCTGGTGGGAATCCCGCAGGCAATTAAAGACAGCGGGATGCCACTTGACAATATTTAGTTTGGTATTTCAGGTCATTAACTGACCTGATTAAGGGACTGTGTGTGATTTTGGATCAACATGGGACTGTTTCCCACACTGGGGGAAACACTCCCAGCTCGAATGGACGTGTTGCAGCTGTCAGCCTGTGGCAGCTGCAAAGGTCCATTTGACAGGTGTAGGGGGGAGACCCTCACCCATTGCAGGAGGCCACTCTGTCACTTGGGACAAAGTTTGGCCTCCACCACCCTCCTCCTGACGGTCAAAGTCACCAACCTGCACACTTATCCCGGGGTCCGGAGACGTGTACCTACCTTGCGGACCCCCTCAGATGTACACCTTGCGGATGGGGGCTGCCGTAGCTGCAGTCATGACCTCCTCGGAGGGCGAACAGTATCACCAGCCTCGCCATCCACGCCATCCACCTCTGACACGTGGAGCTCCACAACAGAGTGCTGTGACACATCCACCTGTACAGCAGGAGGGAGGGCTACCGCAGAGAGAGATGCGTCGCAGAGGGCACTACCCTCGCCACAGGTTCCACAGACCGAGGCTCAGCCTCCTGGACCTCTCTGAGCAGCAGTGCACACGGAGGCTCAGAGTCACTCGACATGTAGCCGTGGACATCTGCAGCCTCTTTCATGCCAAGCTGCTCCTGGCTGGCCCGTGCACCATCTTCCTACCTGTCGCTATCAAAGTCACCACTGCCCTCCCGAACTTCTCCTCCACAGCCTTCCAGGGTGCAACCGGGGACATCGCCGATGTCTCTGTCGTCTGCGCAGAAGAGCCCTGCAAATACACCTACACCCACTCTGCAGTGACACAATGTGTGGCATCAGTGTTGGGTCCTCATAGTGATACCCAGGAGCGGGCATTATTGCACAAACCGGACAGGATTCGCGAAGACATGGCAGTAGTGGTGCCAATATAATGTGTGATGTGAGTTGTTCTGAAAATCAATATAAGTAACACCCATGACAAACCCTCAAACACCCTTGTGCATCCCCTTCATGCTCACGACACGTTTGCCTTACGCTGCCTACTGCACATATGTGATGCATGCCCTGTGGCTGCAGCACAGGTGGTGGCAGGTTGAGTGAGGCTGGAAGTGAGAGAGATGCACGAGAGGGTGAGTATGGGATAGAGCCATGAGATTGTATGAGGATTGGGTTGCGTGGTAGTGGCGGGGTGAGTACTGGCAAGGTGAGTAGGTGCAGGTAAGATGAGGATGGGGTTTGAGTGGGTATGAGGGGTGATGTGACAGAGTAGTGTTGGCAGTGCCGAAGGAGATGTGGGGTGGGGGCAGTGATGTTGCAGACGGAGTGTAGGGGAAAGACTACGTGTACTCACTGTGGCTGACCTACTGAGGTCATTGGACCGCCTCCTGCACTTTTTGCAGGTGGACGATATGTTGGTGGCGCAGGTGACCTCCTCTGCCACCTCGAGCCAGGCCTTCCTGGTGGCGGAGGCGGGCCGCTTCCTCCCGTCCGCCGGGTGGAAGATCTCTGTCCTCCCCCTCCTCCTCACCCCATGTATTGATACCTGGGGTGAGGCATCATTAAACTGGGAGCAGCCTTCCCCCTGGGCTGCTCCATGCAGTCATCTTTGCTATTGGTTGCAGCATCTGTCAGTGGAGGACTGCCCCTTTAAATAGAGCGCCTCCAGCTGACAGATCTTACTGCGCATGTGCAGCCAGCCCGACGCGCAGATCATCAGCGGGGAACCCGGAGGAGCAGGTAAGTGGCTCCAATTAGTGGGTTGCCTGCTACGATCGCGCGGGAAACCCACTAATTTCACCGGGCGCGTTACCCACGCGCCCGCTTGCCCATCCGCCGAGAACCCGCACCCCTGCTAAAATCGGGCCCAGTGAGTCCAGAGCTTGAAGATGACGATATCTTCGAGAACCTTAGAGAGGAAAGGGATGTTAGAAATGGGTTGGTTGAAGAGGAAGGGCAGGTCAAGGGTGAATTTTTGGGGCTGGGCTGATTTCGAAAGGGAGAAGGATGGTTTTAGAGCAAACAAAACCATTGTGTACCAGGCTTGCTCAGGTTTGCAATCATCAGATTTAAGGGAACAAAGATGGGGACTGTACCAAGTGGAACTAAACGAGTCAGAGATATAGAGTGATTTGGTTGGAATAAGGGTGTCGAAAGCAAGGGAACAGTGGACCAGGTCAATACGGCAGTGATGTTGTGATGGGTGGAGAACTTAAAGGCAGCTGGGAGTTTGAATAAATTTGTGAAGGAGCTAGGGAATGTTTTTTTTTCCCTGGAACAGGCAATGTTAGTGGGGTTGGAAGAAGGCAGGGAGATATGAATAGTAAAGGAGATGGGGAGGTGGTCAGAGATGGTCTTAATGGTGATTGAGGACTTGGCAGTGATACTACAGTTGCAGATATATATTTATTATAAATTTGCAGCTGATTGACAGTAAATGTAAGTACAATTTAGTTATTCTGATCAGACTCTGGAACAGAGATCCCCACCTCTCAATAATGGAATTGCTTTAGATTTAGAGGAAGGAGGGGGTAGGGGAATATTTTCTTGGTTCACTATGTGTAAGAAAATTGCAAGGCTTTTTAAAAAGAATGGCTATATGAGTTTGTTGGACTTGGAGGAAATGTGTGCCTGTGATTTGGTTCATATATGTAAGGAATCTTACAACACCAGGTTATAGTCCAACAGTTTTATTTGAAAATCACAAGCTTTCGGAGATTATCTCCTTCGTCAGGTGAGTGAGTGAAAGATTCTCAAATCGCATATCTTATATTAGGCTGGGACACGATCACACCAATCAAAGGTGTCGTTGGTGTTCAGACAGGTTAGCCACGGAAAACAGTACATCCCAGTATACTGAATACACAATGGGTCAGTTTACACAGACAAAGAGAGAAAGAGACCCGAAAGGCAGAGAGAGAGAGAGAATGTCCAGTTGTATTAAAAACAGATAACTTTTTTTTCCTGCTGGTGGTGTTATATGTAACGTGACATGAACCCAAGATCCCGGTTGAGGCTGTCCTCATGGGTGCCGGTTGAGGCCGTCCTCATGGAGTGCATGAAAGCTTGTGATTTTCAAATAAAACTGTTGGACTATAACCTGGTGTTGTAAGATTCCTTACATTTGTCTACCCCAGTCCATCACCGGCATCTCCACACCTTGGTTCATATAGTCATCTAAAGCTAATCTTTTGCTTTTTATCTGCAAGAAAGAACAACTTTGAGGATGTGCCAGATATTTAGAAAAACAGATAAAGTACCTGAGAGATTTACAAGATTGTAATCCAATTTTAGTGATGAATGTATATCATGGTAATTTTTGAAGGTGTACTTTATAATGTTTTTATTTAAACAGTTAACTTTTTTAACAAACTTTGAGAGTTCATGTCAAGTGCATTGCTCAATTATAATCAGAAAATGGCAGTACAATCTTTTCAAATATAGTGCAGAAGTAGATGATAAGACTGTTCCTATTCAACATATACCACACAGCAAAATTGAACAATAAATTTGCAAGTATAAACTATGGGCAATCGCATTCAGTTCAAATCCTCCCGATCTGAATCGAATGCAACTTCTAGAAACCTAAAGTATGAACATTGCATAAGAATCAGATCCGTCCAATCATTACTCTCTGTCAAATTGAGGAAAAACTATGCTTCTGAAATTCCCTGTCTTACTTTTCAAACAGGTGGTTCTAATTTTCTATTTGCACATTGAAACTGCCAGTCATCATTGCATCATAAGTAAGGAGCCTCTCAATTCCCTTGAAGGGACCCCAAGCTAATCAACATCAACTAAAAGCACAGAAACAAGCCAGTTTCTTCACTTTGAATAAAGGGCTTTATTTGAAAGCAGAAAGTGCACTTTTAATGCAACGTGATTCAAATGCTGATGTCAAAATCATGTGCCATAAACTAGGTTGTTTAGCCATAATCAAGAGTAGTGAACAGCCACAGGCAAATTACTTATGTGCATGCACAATTTTGTTTCTCAGATTATGTTGAAATCTATAAGTTCCTTGCCTTCAAAATCAGCCTTTCCAGTTTGGAATTATGCATGACTACATCTGTTAGTTTTGCTTAGCCTTTAGGAGCCTGTAAAAAGAAAATTCCATAATTACTTACACAACAATTAAAATAATTATTATTTTAACCCTGTGGCACCCACATCAGTAGATTGCTCAATATGTCTTCCAAAAATTTAAAATAAAGGTAGCCAGAAGCATATGGACTAATAAAACCATAAGAGATAGGAGCAGGAGTAGTCCATTCGACCCCTCGAGCCTGCTCCGCCATTTAGTGAGATCATAGCTGATCTGATTTTTACCTCAACTCCACTTTCCCGCCCTTTCCCCATATCCTTTGACTCCCTTGCTGATCAAAAATTTGTCTAACTCAGCCTTGAATGTATTCAATGGCTTAGCCTCCACAGCTTTTTGGGGTAAAGAATTCCAAAGATTCACAACCCTCTGGGAGAAGAAATTCCTCCTCATTTCCACTTTAGATAGCTTTTTGGCAACCAAAGGTATTAAGGGATATGGGCCAAAGTTAGATCACAGATCAGCCACGATCTTATCAAATGGCGGAGCGGGCACGAGAGGCTGAATGGCCTACTCCTGTTCCTATGTTCCTATGACCCCTTATTCTGAGGCTATGCCCCCTAGTTTTAGATGCCCCCTTGAGGGGTAACATCCTCTCAGCATCTACCCTATCGAGTCTTCTCAGAATCTTGTATGTTTCAATAAGATCTCCTCTCATTCTTCTAAACTCCAATGAGTATAGACCCAACCTGTTCAATCTTTCCTCATAAGACAACACTTCCATACCCAGAATCAACCTAGTGAACCTTCTCTGAACTGCCTACAATGCAAGTATGTCCTTCCTTAAATAAGGGCACCAGAACTGTACGCAGTACTCCAGGTGTGGTCTCACCAGCACCCTGTACAGTTGTAGCATGACTTTCCTGCTTTTATACTCCATCCCCCTAGAAATAAAGGCCAATATTCCATTTGCCTTCCAGATTACCTGCTACACCTGTATGTTGACTTTTTGTGTTTCATGTACGAGGACACCCAGATCCCTCTGTACCACAGCATTTTGTAGTATTTCTCCATTGAAATAATATTTTGCTTTTTTATTTTTCCTCCCAAAGTGGATGACTTCACATTTTCCTACATTATATTCCATCTGCCAGACTTTTGCCCATTCGCTTAACCTGTCAATATCCCTTTGCAGACACTTTGGGCCCGATTTTAGCAGGGATGCGGGTTCTTGGCGAGTGGGCAAGCGGGCGCGTGGGTAACGCGCCCGGTGAAATTAGTGGGTTTCCCGCGCGATCGTAGCAGGCAACGCACTAATTGGAGCCACTTACCTGCTCCTCCGGGTTCCCCACTGCTGGTCTGCGCGTTGGGCAGGCTGCGCATGCGCAGTAAGATCTGTCAGCTGGAGGCGCTCTATTTAAAGGGGCAGTCCTCCACTGACAGATGCTGCAACAAATAGCAAAGATGACTGCATGGAGCAGCCCAGGGGGAAGGCTGCTCCCAGTTTAATGATGCCTCACCCCAGGTATCAATACATGGGGTGAGGAGGAGGGGGAGGACAGAGATCTTCCACCCGGCGGGCGGGAGGAAGCGGCCTGCCTCTGCCACCAGGAAGGCCTGGCTCGAGGTGGCAGAGGAGGTCACCAGCGCCACCAACATATCGCCCACCTGCACACAGTGCAGGAGGCGGTCCAATGACCTCAGTAGGTCAGCCACAGTGAGTACACGTAGTCTTTCCCCTACACTCCGTCTGCCACATCACTGCCCCCACCCCACATCTCCTTCTGCACTGCCAACACTACTCTGTCACAAACCCCATCCTCATCTTACCTGCACCTACTCACCTCGCCAGTACTCACCCCGCCACTACCACGCAACACAATCCTCATACAATCTCATGGCTCTATCCCATACTCACCCTCTCGTGCATCTCTCCCACGGCCAGCCTCACTCAACCTGCCACCACCTGTGCTGCAGCCACAGGGCATGCATCACATATGTGCAGTAGGCAGCGTAAGGCAAATATGTCGTGAGCATGAAGGGGATGCACAAGGGTGTTTGAGGGTTTGTCATGGTTGTTACTTATATTGAATTTCAGAACAACTCACATCACACATTATATTGGCACCACTACTGCCATGTCTTCGCGAATCCTGTCCGGTTTGTGCAATAATGCCCGCTCCTGGGTATCACTATGAGGACCCACCACTGATGCCACACATTGTGTCACTGCAGAGTGGGTGTAGGTGTATTTGCAGGGCTCTTCTGCGCAGACGACTGAGAGACATCGGCGATGTCCCCGGTTGCACCCTGGAAGGCTGTGGAGGAGAAGTTCGGGAGGGCAGTGGTGACTTTGACAGCGACAGGTAGGAAGATGGTGCATGGTCCAGCCAGGAGCAGCTCGGCATGAAAGAGGCTGCAGATGTCCACGACTACATGTCGAGTGACTCTGAGCCTCCGTGTGCACTGCTGCTCTGAGAGGTCCAGGAAGCTGAGCCTCGGTCTGTGGACCCTGTGGAGAGGGTAGTGCCCTCTGCGACGCATCTCTCTCTGCGGTAGCCCTCCCTCCTGCTGTACAGGTGGATGTGTCACAGCACTCTGTTGTGGAGCTCCACGTGTCAGAGGTGGACGGTGTGGATGGCGAGGCTGGTGAGGCTGGTGATGCTGTTCGCCCTCCGAGGAGGTCATGACTGCAGCTACGGCGGCCCTCATCCGCAAGGTGTACATCTGAGGGGGTCCGCAAGGTAGGTACATGTCTCCGGACCCCGGGATAAGTGTGCAGGTTGGTGACTTTGACCGTCAGGAGGAGGGTGGTGGAGGCCAAACTTTGTCCCAAGTGACAGAGTGGCCTCCTGCAATGGGTGAGGGTCTCCCCCCCACCCCCCCCCTGTCAAATGGACCTTTGCAGCTGCCACAGGCTGACAGCTGCAACACGTCCATTCGATCTGGGAGTGTTTCCCCCAGTGTGGGAAACAGTCCCATGTTGATCCAAAATCACACACAGTCCCTTAATCAGGTCAGTTAATGACCTGAAATAGCTACATAAATACTCTCAAGTGGCATCCCGCTGGCTTTAATTGCCTGCGGGATTCCCACCAGCTGGGGCTGCGCGCGCACGCCGGCGCGTCAGCGGGGAACCCGGAAGTGGGCGGGATCCTGGATTTTACGATTTTCGAGGCCCCCCCCCCCCGCCGAGAACGCACCCGATAGCGGGTGCTAAAATCGTGCCCTTTGCGTCCTCATCGCAACTTGCTTTTCCACCTATTTTTGTATCATCAGCAAATTTGGCCACAAGACGCCCTGTTCCTTCATCCAAGTCATTGATATATATTGTAAGTAGTTGAGGCCCCAGCACTGATCCCTGCGGCACCCCACTAGTTACAGATTGCCATTTTGAAAATGAGCCTTTTATCCCGACTCTTTGTTTTCTGTTAGTTAGCTAATCCAAATCCATGCCAGTGTATTACCCCCAACACCATGAGCTCTTATCTTGTGCAGTAATCTTTTATGTGGCACCTTATTGAATGCCTTTTGGAAATCCAAATATACTGCATCCATTGGTTCCCCTTTATCCACCCTGTCCGTTACTTCCTCAAAGAACTCTAATAAGTTTATCAGACATGACAAATGCTACTTTGTGGATTTCTATTAAAGGTGTATGAAAGGATGAATTAAAACGCCTGGTTTGTTAAGTTTGAGAAAACAGAGTTTGGTTTGCCCTCAATTTAATTAACCTGGTGATTTTACAAAAAAAATCTATTGTCCACTGAATGACTCATGGCATATTTTTAAAAAGTCAGCTTGCCCTCAGCTTACACTCAAAGCTCTCCCACCGTGTCAGTATTACTACTCTTTTGATATTTCTATTCATTTGAGATTTCAAACTGCATAAAACAAGGTTGTGTGCTTCCTCGGAACTTGTTCAGTCTATTTTTCTCTGCCGTGGTTAGTAATGCCATGTGGGATCTTTCAACAGGATCGTTGATTTGCTGCTGCACATCTTGCAAGCTGTGAACAGGTTGCATGTGTTCATGTGTCGTATGTAATAGAAGCTCTAGTCCATGAATGGATCTTTGCAGGTGAGAGTGCAGGAAGACATCCAAATGATCAACAGATTTCCTACAGTGGCATAAACAGTCAGCTTCATGCCAATGAGGAGTAAGAACATTTCATAGTTCTACCACATGTATGCTAGGACTGGGAAACCTCATTCTTCATGCTTAGTCCTCATTAGCATGAAACTGACTATTATGACTCAGTTCACCTGGCTGAAGAGAGCAGCCTCTCCCAACAAATATCAAAAAGTCTGTTTCATTGTACAGTCATTTACGTGAACATGTATGAACTTTGACGACCAAACTGAGGTTTCCCTGATGAAAGGTAATCGACCTGCAACGCTAATTCTGATGCTCTCTCCACAAATGCTGCCTGACCTGAGTATTTCTAACATTTTCTGTTTTACTTTGAGGTTTCTAATGCAGTAGTGCTCTCAACTCCTTTGTATGGTTCTGAGGCATGGATTTGCTACAGACATCATGTAAAGGAATTCGACAAATTTTGCATGTCACGTACAATCAATACTATATGTCAAATAGCGAGACAAGGTCACCAATATCGAAGTTCTGCCAACTGTTAATATAACTAGCATCTAGCAATGCATAGCTTTAATGGGCTGGCCACATTGTTCAGATGCCGGATAGTAGGTTTTCAAGGCAAGTGTTATACTGCAAGCTGAAAAATAGCCAGCATTCCTGTGGTATAAAGCCACCTTGAAAAACAACTTCGGGGTAGTGACGACTGGAAGGACAGGTCACTGGATAGTCAAGTGTTGGCACAGTGCCCTGCATGTTGCTCTCACTTCAACAAAACGAGTTTTTAGTAAATGATAAAATTGCAAAACATGGTACCTTCAGCAACTGACTTACTTAAACCAGACCATCCTACTTTGTAACTAGTGAAAACACGGGAAGACCAAAGAAACTTGTGATATCCAGTCAGCCTCATCAGGAGGGGCCACCATATATATCCGCTCAACTGACCACATAAATATATACTCAGATTGTTTGTGTGTGAAGTAACTATTGCATACATAAATGCAAGAGACAAACCAGTTTCTTTAGACTTGTGGATCATGGCAGAAACATTGTCTGCCTCCCTGATTGTGTCACTTCCTAAAGTATAACATGCTATGGATGCCAGTGTAATTTTGTTGCCCAGTGTGTTGGTTTTCCAGTTGTCAGAACACAATATGTGGCAGCTCTGTTGAATTGATAGTCTGATAGTCATATAGCACGCTCAAAAAATAGCCACACCTCTGTCTCATAGCAGTCAGAAAGGTGATGGAATCACAACCCAAACATCTTGGTACAAACTGGTGCTACAAATCTAGGAATGTGAGCTGAAATGTATGTGCAAGTACAAGAAGAATTTTTTTAAAAGATTATATTAATTGCTATTGCTGAAATTTTAAAAATTCATTTTAAGTGATTCTTTTTACCTCTTTTAGGCCTTCCTGCATCAGAAGTCTTTTTTAAACATATAAATAGTAAAAGGGTAGTCAAAGGAAGGGTGGGGCAAATTAGGGACCAAAAAGGAGATCTTCTGGAGACAGAGGACATGGCTGAGGCACTAAATGAATACTTTGCATCTGTCTTCACGAAAGAAGAGGGTGCTGCCAATGACGCAGTAAAGGAGGAGGTAGTAAAGAAATTGAATAGGATAAAAATAGATAAAGAGGAGGTACTTAAAAGATTAGCAGTGATCAAAGTAGAAAAGTCACCCAGTCCAGATGGGAAGCATCCTAAGTTGCTGAGGGAAGTAAGGATGGAAATTGCGGAGGCTCTGGCCACAATCTTCCATTCCTCCTTAGGTATGGGAGTGGTTCCAGAGGAGTGGAGGATTGCAAATGTTACACCCCTGTTCAAAGAAGGGGAGAGTGATAATCCCAGCAATTACAGGCCAGTCAGGTGGTGGGGAAACTTTTAGAGACATTAATCCAAGACAAAATGTGGGTTAATAAATGTAAACCAGAAGGATTTGTTAAAGGCAAATCGTGTTTGACTAACTTGATTGAGTTCTTTGATGTGATAACAGACAGGGTTGATGAGGGTAGTGTGGTTGATGTGTATATGGATTTTCAAAAGGCATTTGATTAAGTACCACATAATAGACTTGTTAGCAAAATTAAAGCCCATGGGATTAAAGCGACAGTGGCAGCGTGGATACAAAATTGGCTAAGGGGCAGAAAGCAGAGAGTAGTGGAGAACAGTTTTGCAGACTGGGGGGAAGTGTGCAGTGGTATCCCCCAGGGGTCAGTATTAGGACCATTGCTCTTTTTGATATATATTAATGACCTGGACTTGGGTATACAGGGCATAATTTCAAAGTTAGCAGATGACACGAAACTCAGAAATGTAGTAAACAGTGAGGAGGATAGCAATAGACTTCAGGAGGACATA
The DNA here is from genome assembly GCF_035084215.1 of Heptranchias perlo. NCBI lineage: Eukaryota > Metazoa > Chordata > Chondrichthyes > Hexanchiformes > Hexanchidae > Heptranchias > Heptranchias perlo. Next base: position 68,161,054 of record NC_090333.1, read on the forward strand.
GACAGACTGGTGAAATAGGCAGACACGTGGCAGAAGAAATTTAACACATTCAAGTGTGAAGTGATTCATTTTGGTAGAAAAAGTGAGGAGAGGCAATATAAACTAAATGGTACAATTTTAAAGGGAGTGCAGGAACAGAGAGACCTGGGGGTGTACGTACACAAGTCTTTGGTGGCAGGACAAGTTGAGAAGGCTGTTAAAATGGCATACTGGATCCTTGGCTTTATAAATAGAGGCATAGAGTACAAAAGCAAAGAAGTTATGCTAAACCTTTATAAAACATTGGTTAGGCTTCAGCTGGAGTATTGTGTCCAATTCTGGGCACCACACTTAGGAAGAATGTCACGGCCTTAGAAAGGGTGCAGAAGAAATTTATTAGAATGGTACCAGGGATGAGAGACCTCAGTTTCATGGAGAGATTGGAGAATCTGGGGTTGTTGTCCTTATAGCAAAGAAGGTTAAGGGGAGATTTGATAGAGGTGTTCAAAATTATGAATGGTTTTGAAATAAGAAGAAACTATTTCTAGTGACAGAAGGGTCGGTAACTAGAGGACACAGATTTAAGCTAATTGGCAAAAGAACCTGAGGGGAGATGAGAATTTTTTTTACGCAGCGAGTTATTATGATCTGGAATACACTGCCTGAAAGATTGATGGAAGCAGATTCAATAATAACTTTCCAAAGAGAATTGGATAAATACTTGAAAGTGAAAAACTGTAGGGCTTTGGGGAAAGGACAGGGGAGTGGGATTAAATGGATAGCTCGTTCAAAGAGCTGGCACAGGCACAATGAGCCGAATGGCCTCTTTCTGTGCTGTATCATTCTATGATTCTATGATTCTCTGGCTGAGAAAGTAGGAATATAACTTTTTGACAGCTTTTCCCATTGTCATTGCTGAGCCACTCATTAGGTGTACCGAAGTGGTGTGGGGTTAATTATTTAGATATTTTTCTGCCTCTTCCCCTATGACCTTTCCTTCTGGCACTATCAAGATTTGGAACCTGTGATTTTACACCTTGCTATTATGTTGCACAATATGTTGGAACACTTTGAGGAGAGAACGAGTTGCGTGCAATAAACAGAAGCTATAGTGCCATATTTTGGTGGAAACTGTTTATAGTTTTGTACAATGCCAGATAGATCAGCACGGAATTGATTTGAACTTTCACCAGTTGGTGAATTGAGACTTTACATGATTCTCCAAAGCTGATTTCTTTGAATCCTGCGTGACCTAATACAGTCAACTCCTACATATCATGCAGAACAAAAGTAAGCACTGTCACTACTACTACAAATACTAAATTCCTGTCCGTCAGCTCAGCAGCGATGATGGGGCTGAATGAATTCACTCCATTGTTGTCAGTTCTGAACTAGCCTGAACTAGCGCTTCAGTCATCTGTATACCTTACTGTGACAAGTCACTAGACATTGTCTATCCTTGGTCTTTCTTGGCTTGTTTTTTTATTCATTCTCGGGATATGGGCTTCCCTAGCAAGGCGATCATTTATTGCTCATTCCTAGATGGCATTGAGAAGGTGTTCATGGGCCGCTTTCTTGAACAGCTGCAGTCCAAGTCGGGATGGTGTGTGACTTGGAAGCGATGGTATTCTCGTGCACCTGCTGCCCTTGTCCATGTACCATGATCTCTGTATGCAGGGCCATAAAAGGTATTCTAGCTGTTTCCATTCTTGAAATGTGCCCAAACCATCGCAATCGTCTTTCTTGGATCTTCTGTATAAGCAGCGTTTCATGTCCAAGCCATGTTCTTATATCATTCTTGATTCTTTGCATCCTGGATACTCCCAGAATTCCTCTCAACCAACTCATCTCTGTCACTTGTCACACTTGAATTCATTTCATTGCAGTTTATCAAATATTATTTAGCTACTGGTCAACAGAATATTGGCTCATCTATCTTTTTTGTGTCATTGTCACTGGAAAATAAATTTTCTTGCAATTTCTGCCTTTACCTTCGCAAAACTTGCTTTTGTTTTATTTGTCAATGTGAGGAATAGCCGTGGCTCAGTGGTAGCACTCCCACCTCTGAGTCAGTAGATTATAGGTTCAAGTCCCACTCCAGAAACTTGAGCACAGAATTCAGGCTGACACTCCAGTGCAGTATTGAGGGAGGACTGCACCGTCACAGGTGCCGTATTTCAGATGAGATGTTAAACCAAGGCCCTGTCTGCCCTCTCACGTGGATTTAAATGTTCCATAGCACTATTTCGAAGAAGAGCAGTGGAGTTATCCCCGGTATCCTGGACAGCATTTATTCCTCAACCAACAACACTAAAACAGATAATCTGGTCATTACCACACTTCTGTTTGTGGAAGTTTGCTGTGTGCAAATTGGCTGCTGCGTTTCCTACATTACAACAGTGACTACACTTCAAAAAATAGTGGCTGTGAAGTGCTTTGGGACGTCCTGAGGTCGTGAAAGGCGCTATATAATTGCAAGTCTTTTAACGTACTGTAATATTAAATGTTAAAATGGGCAAACTTAAAGGAAATTAGATCATCGGAGGATCATTTGATAAACAAGATGTTTTTAATTAGTTCATTTTTGCTTCAGATAATGATGAACTAAAATTGTATTGAATAGATTTATTTTGTAGTTATTTACAAAATTGAAATCTGCGATGCAATGGAAATATTGCTGGACATTTTAAATGCCAATGCTGAAAACCCAGTTGCCTTACAACCTCAGCTGTACTGGTGATTAAAGGTTTTAATACAGAATAACTTAATTAGGATTCAAAATAAAGTTTTATCCATATTAAACCATACCACGTAAACAGTAATAAACAGTGAAACACTGAATTAAACTTACGGGCAATTTTATAGGATGTCAAGTAAAGACAGTTATTGACAATTGAAACAGCAGAATATTACTTTAACATTTAGTGATGATTAATACCGATATTAGGCTAGAAAGCACCCTACTGTGAAAGGCCATAAATGATCACATCACTTAATGTGTTTGCAATAATGCAGTATTGCAATGAAAGATTTTGGCAACCTGGGTCATAGCTTATATGTTTAATTTGACTGTCATGTATCAAGAATTCACGCGGCTGTAGCTGGGTTCAGATTTTGTTTTCCAAATTTATTTGCGTAGAATTTAAGCCAAATTGAATTTGTTTCAGTAATTATATTTTAATAATTAAATGACTCAAAGAAGATATAGTATTTTTTTAACAGTTTGTTACAAGTTATGTTATTTCCGCTTCTTGAATTATTATCGTATGATGTGCAATGGAGTGCCATCTTGAGTGCATGCAAATGAGGAGCATTTGCTCATACCTTTTTAATACATTAACTCTCCCACCGTGGTGGCATCTCATCAATCATAGGTATTCCTTGAATCACATAGATGACTGATCAGAAGTTGCTTATTTTCTATAAACTCAGTTGTGGCTGTCGTGTTCAATCTGTAAATCTCAAGGCTTCCCACAGTGTGTGTACGTGCATATCCAGTTTTGGGTATTGCTACATTTAGCAGTGTTTCCACTGGAACTAGTTTGCTTGCTACTATTTCACTGCATTTCAAAGTTGTCTGCTCTGTGTCCTAGTATTGTACACCACTGTTCAGCAGCAAGCATCTCCCAGTTGTTTGTTCCAATACCACACAGCTTGTATTTGTGCATCAGCACATCCTTAAAATGCTTCCCCTGCTCATCCCACACTTGCTATGCAACTTGCTGTGCAGATTACGCTTGCAAAGTCTCATCATCCACCTGAACAATATGTCATACCTAGTATTATCAAAATGTTTCAGTACCCATATTTCAGTACCTCAAAATTGGTAATGTGGTCCAGTCATTTGATATGCACAAATGGAATCTGTTGAATTATTTGGCATGGCAGTGATATGCTAGCTAAATGTCACAAGCATTAAGGACTAAAAAAAAACTGAGATCACTACTATATGATGGACTTAAAGTTTAGTGTGCAGTCTTATGCTGTGTCTATTTTTTTAGTCAGCAAAGGGGCAATAAGCCTTCTGATGCAAACAAGCACTTATTGATCACTGAGAGTAGTCTTTAGCTGCATACTTCCCAGGTAGTTGAAGTCAGTTACAGCATTTAGTTCAGTATCATTGATGTTAGCGGTTCCATTGATGTTTACTTGGTGCGGGTTGATGTATTACCTGTTGTTTTATTTAAGTTGATGGTAAGTCAATAACTGTTCAGTGCTATTGCAAATTTGTTCACAATCAGTTGTAGATCCTGAATGTATGCTTCAAATGCATAATCATCAGGAAAACAATGTTTACAGGAGTCTCTCAATCAAGCTTGATCAAAGCATGTAGTCTACTTAAGTTGAAGAACTTGCCAGATGTTTAAAATCTAATGAGCAGACTTGCATTCAGTTTTTTTGTGACATCATCATTTACTGCTGGAAAGCGGACAACTTTGAAATGCAGTGAAATAGTAGCAAGCAAACTAGTTCCTGTGGAAACACTGCTAACGAGGCTGTACACTAGAACACGGCCTGCTTGTACCCCTTTGGAGATGTAAATGATTTGGAAAGAGCACCATCCATACATGCTGTGCCCAGCGTACCATCATGTAGTTGGAGAACTATTTGAATATACTTTTAGAAACATCTGGACTTAGATAGCGGTTTCTACAATCCAGTTCTAATGACTATATCAAATACTTTTGCCAGGTCAATGAAGGGGCAAGTTAGCGGTATGTATTCTGTTCTCTACATTGTTTTTTCTTTTGCTGGATGGTAAAGGTCATGCCAATGGTGCTTCTCTTTGCTCTGAAACCATTCCTTGTTTCAGTGGTCTGTAACATTGACAAGAAGGCATTTGAGGTCCACCCTGCGCAGAACTTCTCAGCACTGAACAAGGGTAAGATACCACAATGGGGACTGCACTCCTAGATATTTCCTACAACTTCTCTCCAGATTAACAGAAAAAGTGACTGGAGCTGCATAGCTAAGGCATGGCCCGCACTTTTGCTGGTGTTCCACAAGAACCAAGAACTATTCCTTTCTTCATCATCCTGACCATCTTGGTAGTTTGTTCTGATGTGTGAGGTTCATCCATGTTTTTATAGATAGGTAAATGTATCTTATCCATTGCTTCATAGGTGATCGATAGCCAATTTCATATATTGGCAAAAAGTTCACATGGTAGCACCTAATATATTTTGAATAATCTAATATATTTTGAATAACCCCAAGTTTTTGCCTCACTCCCTTGTTTTGGTAGGTTATTCCAAACATTTACCACTCCGAGTAATGTTTTCCCTGATATATGTACTCTAAATTTCTATTTCCTTAACCATTAGTCTCTGACACTGAATTCAGCATTAGCCTTGCAGTAGACATGGTGGCTATATTTAGCATGAAATGGGAATTATAAGGTAATTTTTTTTCGAGTTATGTATTAACTAAGTTAAACAGGTAGTCAATGCGAGGTTAGCATTTCATGCTTTGGAGTTATTTGCTGTCATGTCAGCTTGGCTTAGTTGGTAGTACTCTCATATCTGAGTCAGAAGGTTGTGGGTTCAAACCCCACTGATACTTAGCACACTGAGGGAGTACTGCATTGTCGGAGGTGCTGTCTTTTGGATAAGATATTAAACTGAGGTCCTTTCTGCCTGCTCAGGCAGATGTAAATGATCCCATGGCACTATTAGAAGAGGAGCTGGGGGATCTCCCAATGATGTAACCAAGATTCCCCCCTCAGCTAAAACTGTCAGAAAAGATTATCTGGCCATTCATTTGTTTGCTGTTTGTGGGATCTTCTTATGCACAGATTGACTGCTGTGTTTGCCTACATAACTGACTATACTTCAAATCCTGCATCTACACTTCAAACCCTGCACCAAGGTTCTGCTCAGCGATAAGCCCTGTCCTCACTGACCTAGCCTTCCAGCATTTCAAATTTAAAATGATCATCCTTGTGTTTAAATCCTTCCCTATCTCTGTAAACTCCTCCACCTCGACAGCCACCTCCTCTGAATTTTCCGTTCCTCTGACTCTAACCTCATCCACATTCTCCCCTCCCTTTACCCTGCCACTGGTGGCTTTGCTTTCAGCAGTCTAGACTGCACACTCTGGAAATTCCTCCCTAAACCCTTCTCCTCCCTTAAGACTCACCTTAAAACCAAGCTTGTGGTATCCCTCCTAATTTTTCCTTCTTTGGCTTAGTGTCCGTTTTGCCTCACTCCTATGTGAAGTGCCTTGAGACGTTTTTCCACATTAACGATGCTACATAAATGCAAGATATAGTTTTCCCTCCTCCTCCTCCTCCCAAAAAGTAATTTGTTGGTTGTAAAGTGCTTTGAGATGTCTTGAGGTTGTGATAAGCCACTACATAAATGCAAGTTTATTTTTAAAATTTATTTTTAAAGTGGCTAGGAATGTAAAGAAAGGAGCCAAGCCTTTCCCTATTGAATTCTGCACTTATCATTAGTTATTTCCATTCATGAGTAACAACTATTGGATGTTCAAAAAGCTTACATTTCAAAACACAGAACATATTTTTTATTTTTACCCTAATGTTAAAATGTTATTCATTGTGTACTGTTATAGTACTGCCCTAAAGTGGACTTAAACAAATTTGTTTTACCTGTTGAACTTCCTTTCTCCCCTACCTCCACCCCGCCCCTCCCCAGGTTATGTTAACACCTGATGGATATGACTTATGGCCTGATGCCATGGTAACTACACGTTAACAGGGAAAGGTTCAGCCCAATGAAGGCATGTAGTTTGTGGGTGCAGACTCAGCATAAATTGAGAAAGATATTAACAGTTAGCACACTTTAATACCAATAATTACAGACATAAAATTATATATTGGTGCACTGAAATTCTCTGCAGCTTTTATAATATACTCATAATAGTAAATATAAAATATACTATAGTGCAAAATTATATTTTTAAATGCAGGATTACATTTTCAATTACTAGTCTGTTTAGAGCAGTTTAAAGACTTGCATTGGCTAAACTCTGGCAGCGGCGAATAAGGTGCTTGAAGGACCAATTTAAATAAACGGTCTGCATAAATGTATACTGTAATTTTATGAGTAGAGGCCACATACTGTCTCTAATTTCAGATTGGTAAGAAAGGCAGGACAGGCTGCAGATTATCTACCAGGAACCATGGTGATGAGTTACCTTGTAAGGAAACAGAAAGCATTTACTCAGCTCACAGATGGCAAGGGTAGGCAAGGCACTGGTAATTGGATTTATTGCCAAAGTCTGAATGCTGGGCCGTGGATAAGGAGGCCAGGACCAGTTTCCCTGGGAGGAGATGAAAGTGGATAAAATCAAAGCAAGCTATCCAATGAAAGCCACAATTGAGCATTGGGTACACAGCAAAAAAAAGTATATAAGGTGTAGTCTGTGATTAGGCACAGGTTGCAAAACTATTCATGAATAAAGGATTACCCTGATTCCCATAACAGAATAGGTTTCCATAGAAATAAGTGGGAAATGTTGACTTTTAAATTATGTATATACACTAAATATGATAGCTTTTGTCAGTCAACTCCTAATACATTATAAGCTAATTGTTTTATTTCTTAATTTTTTTTTCTCTGTAGGAAAAAGAGAAAAAGTATATGCTGCCATTAGATAACCTGAAAATTCGAGATGTGGAGAAAAGCTTCATGTCCAGCAAATGTGCATTTGCACTTTTTAATACAGAGCAGAGGTATGAATGCTAGGAAACAAAATGTGCATTTTGTGTGGTTGGACCCAGGCCTTTTACATTTTCAGTAATAGATTATATTTCTGAAGTTTTGACCCAAACTAGAAATGCTTATTTTTAAAAAAGCTGTTTCTGCATCTTGTACATTGTACAAAGTTACGTTTGCTTCTCCTATGTTAAATAATGAACTACACTGGGCATCACACTTGGAGGAAAAGTACTTTTTATTCAAAGAACTCTTTGCATAGAAGAAAATTATAAACATATTGAAATTTATTTGACATTTATTTTGAAAAGGCCAATTTTCATTGTGTCATGGAGATCCTTGAATAGAGTCTCCCTCCCACCTAGGCTAATCTGATGTTGTAAATTAGGAGGTATTGCAATCACAGCCTGTAGTTTGGTCTTCCACAATTGGGAAGCTCCAGAGCTGCTCTCTTGCCAGTCTGAAGTTGTACCTCTTTGCAATGCAGATGCTCTATAATGTTCCATGAAATTGACATCACCAGCACATCCTAATAGAGTGGGATACCCTACTTAAGGGTCACTATACTTGACTGTTTTTTAAAAAAAATCAAACAAATTTCAGGAAGAATAAATTTTCTTCTATGAAAAAAAACATTTTGTTTGCAGGCTCATAATTGATCTTCCAACAATGAAAGCCATGCTTTTGATTTCCCTGAATAATAATTAACATTTGCTCGAACTGACATAGTATTAACAACATTAATTAGACTTTGTTATCTTAAAGGGATGCAGGTGCATATTATAGTAGCAGAATAATACATTGTGCTTTACGTGTCCTAATAAAACAGCACATTCTTTGACTAACAGTGAGGAGCGCCATGGGAGCTTTGTTAATTCAGTCTCCATTGTTTAAGTGTTGGTGCTAACGCGATTTACCCGCTATACGCAGTAGACAGTAAAACCAAAAATTGAACATAACCGACATTTTTTAAAAATAGGCTTGATGCAGGACGCCTGAAGTCTCCACTTAGCAACTGCCTCTCGCACGAGATACGAACAGCTGATTGAAAACCTGACTTTGCCCAAAATAGTCGGCAGCTTAATACGTTATAGGCAGAATCTTTGTAATTGACTCTTATGGTAATGGCAAATGTTTAGTGCTATTTGCCCGATGTCGGCAGTTGCCTGTGATAAGCGTGGACGGTGTAAGTGGTGGGGACTGTAATATTCTAAAAATGGTAGGATGGTGTGCATCTTCTGTTTGTCTGTTATATTTCCTGTGTCAGATTTTGGACATCATATTTGGGTATCAAATGTTCTCCTTTGCAGATTTCTTTCAACAGACTGGCTTAACTTTCATATTTCCAAAAGAGCAACAGATCAGAACTCTAACTATGAAAAAACAGAAACTGAATCAATCAAATCATTGTATCATAGTAGGTACAGCACAGGGGGTGGCCATTCGGCCCATCGTGCATGTGCCGGCTCTTTGAAAGAGCTATCCATTTAGTACCATTCCCTTGCTCTTTCCCCATAGCCCTGTAATTTTTTTTTCCTTTTAAAGTATTTATCCAATTCCCTTTTGAAAGTTACTATTGAATTTGCTTCCACAATCCTTTCAGGCAGTGCATTCCAGATCGTTCCAACTTGCTGCATAAAAAAATGTTTCCTCACGTCGCCTCTGACTCTTGCCGATCACCTTAAATCTGTGTCCTCTGGTTACCGATCCTTCTGCTACAGGAAACAGTTTCTCCTTATTTACTCTATCAAAACCATTCATGATTTTGAACACCTCTATCAAATCTCCCCTTAACCTTCTCTGTTCTAAGTTGAACAACCCCAGCTTCACCAGTCTCTCCACATAACTGAAGTCCCTCATTCCTGGCACTGTTCTGGTAAATCATTCAGAAATGTTTTCAAATTACTTTCAACAATTCAGAATTTAGTAGCTCTTAGGAGTATTAAAAATTGCATAGAAGTACATAGAATTTTACACCACAGAAACAGGCCATTCGGCCCAACAGGTCTATGCCAGCGTTTATGCTCCACACAAGCTTCCTCCCAGCTTACTTAATTTCACCCTATCAACATATCCTCCTATTCCTTTCTTCCTCATGTACTTACCTAGCTTCCCCTTAAATGCATCTATATTATTCGCCTCAACCACTACAAGTGGTAACGAGTTCCACATTCCCACCACTGTCTGAGTAAAGAGGTTTCTCCTGAATACCTTATTGGATTTATTAGTGACTATCTTATATTTATGGCCCTTGGTTTTGGACTCACCCACAAGTGGAAACATCCTCTCTCCCTCTACCCTATTGAATCCCTTCATAATTTTAAAGACTTCTATCAGGTCACCTCTCAGTCTTCTCTTTTCTGGAGAAAAGAGCCCCAACTTGTTAAGTCTTTCCTGATAGGTGTAGCTTGCACTTTCGCAGTGCTTCTATATCTTTTTAGTAATATGGAGACCAGAACTGTGCATGGTACTCGGGTGGTCTAATCAAGGTTCTATATATCTATATATAACTTCTCTGCTTTTGAGTTCTGTTCCTCTAGAAATAAACCCCAGTACTTTGCACTTTTTATGGCTTTGTTTTATTTTATTCGTTCGCGGGATGTGGGCATTGCTGGCAAGGCCAGCATTTATTGCCCATCCCTAATTGCCCTTGAGAAGGTGGTGGTGAGCCGCCTTCTTGAACCGCTGCAGTCCGTGTGGTGAAGGTTCTCCCACAATGCTATTAGGTAGGGAGCTCGAGGATTTTGACCCAGCGACGATGAAGGAACAGCGATATATTTCCAAGTCGGGATAGTGTGTGACTTGGAGGGGAACGTGCAGGTGTTGTTGTTCCCATGTGCCTGCTGCCCTTGTCCTTCTAGGTGATGGAGGTCACGGGTTTGGGAGGTATTGTCAAAGAAGCCTTGGCGAGTTGGTGCAGTGCATCCTGTGGATAGTACACACTGCAGCCACAGTGCGCTGGTGGTGAAGGGAATGAATGTTTAGGGTGGTGGATGGGGTGCCAATCAAACGGGTTGCTTTGTCCTGGATGGTGTCGAGCTCCTTGAGTGTTGATGGAGCTGCACTCATCCAGGCAAGTGGAGAGTATTCCATCACGCTCCTGACTTGTGCCTTGTAGATGGTGGAAAGGCTTTGGGGAGTCAGGAGGTGAGTCACTCCCTGCAGAATACCCAGCCTCTGACCTGCTCTTGTAGCCACAGTATTTATGTGGCTGGTCCAGTTAAGTTTCTGGTCAATGGTGACCCCCAGGATGTTGATGGTGGGGGATTCGGCGATGGTAATGTCGTTGAATGTCAAGGGGAGGTGGTTAGACTCTCTCTTGTTGGAGATGATCATTGCCTGGCACTTGTCTGGCGCGAATGTTACTTGCCACTTATCAGTCCAAGCCTGGATGTTGTCCAGGTCTAGCTGCATGTGGGCACGGACTGCTTCATTATCTGAGGGGCTGTGAATGGAACTGAACACTGTGCAATCATGAGCGAACATCCCCATTTCTGACCTTATGATGGAGGGAAGGTCATTGATGAAGCAGCTGAAGATAGTTGCGCCAAGGACACTGCTCTGAGGAACTCATGCAGCATTGTCAGATTTTGGACATCTGTTAGCCTGCATTGCTACTTCTAATGATTTGTGAATCTGTACCCCTAGATCCCTTAGCGCCTCTACCCCATTTAGACTCTACCAAAACTTAAATCTACCAAAAAAAAAACAGAAACTTGAACCGATGAAGTGGCTTAATTTATTTTCTAAAAGACATTTCTTCCACTATTTTTCTTTTCCACAAATCCAAATATTCAGGGCTCAAAATAAGGTTTCTAATATAAAAACTGTTTTTAAAAACATATTTTGCAAAAGCATGATTAAACTTGCCTATAAAATTGTATTTTATGTCTTATGAGTACCTTCATTAATGTTTTTACTTGGAGACCTCAGCCTCACTCAAAAGCCTGGGATTGGAATTGCCATAGAATCATAGAATCTTACAGCACGGAAAGAGGCCATTTGGCCCTTCATGCCTGTGCTGGCTCTTTGAAAGAGCTGTCCAATTTAGTCCCACACCCCAGCTTTATCCCCATAACCCTGCAGATTAGTTCTCCAAGTACATGTCCAATTGTCTTTTGAAAGTTCCTACGGAATCTGCTTCCATCACCCTTGCAGGTCGTGCGTTCCAGATCTTAATAACCCTCTGTGTGAAAACATTTCTCCTCATTTTCCCTCTAGTTCTTTTGCCAATTATTTTAAATCTATGACCTCTGGTTACCGACCCACTTGCCAGAGGAAACAGTTTCTCCCTACTTGCTCTATCAAAACTCCACATTATTTTGAATACCTCTATTAGGTCTCCCCTTAATCTTTTTGCTCTAAGGAGAACAATCCCAGCTTCCCCAATCTCTCCACATAATTGAAGTCCCTCATCCCTGATATCATCCTGGTAAACCTCCTCTCTACCCTCTCCAATGCCTTGACATCCTTCCTAAAGTGTGGTACCCAGAATTGTACACAATACTCCAGCTGGGGCTAACCAGTGATTTGTAAAGGTTTGGCATGACTTCCTTGTTTTTGTATTCAATATTCCTTTTTACAAAGCCAAGTATCCTATACGCTTTCTTAACCGCCTTATCAACTTGCCCTGACACCTTCAAAGATTTGTGAATATGCATCCCCAGATCCTTCTGCTCTTAAACCCTGTTTAAATTATACTGGCTGTCCATGTTGTTCCACCCAAAGTGCATCACTTCACACTTATCTGCATTAAATTGCATCTGCCATGTGTCTGCTCATTTCACCAGTCTGTCTATGTCCTCCTGAAGTCTGCTCCTGTCCTGCTCACTATTTACTATGTTGCCAAGTTTTATATTATCCACAAACTTCAAAATTGTACACCCTATACCCGTGTCCAGGTCATTTATATATAATAAGAAAAGCAATGGTCCTAATACTGACCCCCGGGGGACCTCACTGCATACTTCTCTCCAGTCAGAAAAATAACCGTTCAGCACTGCTCTGCCTCCTATCCCTTAGCCAATTATGTATCCAAGTTATCGCCATCCCTTTAATACCATGTGCTTCCATTTTCCGAATAAGTCTGTTATGTGGTACTTTATCAAATGCCTTTTGAAAGTCCATTTTTACAACTACTACTGAACTACCTTCATTAACCCTCATTGTTACTTCATCAAGGAACTCAATCAGGTTAGTCAGACACGATTTGCTTTTAAAAAATTTGTGCTGGCTGTCCCTTATTAACCCATGCTTTTCCAAGCGAGTATTAATTTTGTACTTGACAATGTTTTCTAGTAGTTTTCCCACCACTGACGTTAGACAGCCGGGCCTGTAGTTACCAGGTTCATCCCTCTCCCCTTATTTGAATAGGGGTGTAACATTTGCAATCCGCCAGCCCTCTGGTACCATATTTCCAAGGAAGATTGAAAGATTGTGGTGAGAGCTTCTGCTATCTCCACCTTTGCATCCCTCAGCAGCCTAGGATGCATCCCATCTGGACTGGGTGACTTGTTAACTTTGAGTGATGCCAACCTATTTAACACCTCCTTTCTATCTATTTTTATCCCATCCAATATCTCTACTCTCTCCTCCTCTACTGCAACATTAACTTCATCCTCTTCTTTTGTGAAGACAGATGCAAAGTACTCATTCAGTACCTGAGTCATGCCCCCTGTCTCCATAAGAAGATTTCCTTTTTTGTCTCTAATCGGTCCCACCATTCCTTTAACTATCCTTTTACTTTTTATCTGTTTATAAAAGATTTTTGGGTTCCGTTTTATGTCACCCGCTAATCTTTTCTCATATTCTCTCTTTGTGCTTCTTATATCCTTTTTCAATTTCCCCCTGCACTCTGTTTATTCTGCCTGATTTTCTACTGTATTCCGTACCTGACATTTGTCATAAACATCCTTTTTCTGTTTTATTTTAAGCTCTATTTCCTTTGTCATCCAGGGAGCTCTAGCTTTGGATGCTTTATCTTTCCTCCTTATGGGAATATGCTTGGTTTCTACCTGAACTATATCTCCGCCTTGAAGGCCTGCCATTGCTTATTTACTGTTTCCCTGGCCAATCTTTGTTTCCAGTCCACCTGTACTGGATCCCTTCTCAAATCACTGAAATTGGCTCTCTTCCAGTTTGATATTTTCACCTTTGATTTTTCTTTGTCCCTTTCCATAACTACTTTAAACCTAATTATATTATGATCACTATTACCCAGATGTTCTCCCCCGAAATACATTCCGCTTGCCCTACTTCATTCCCCAGAATTAGATCCAGAACTGCTTCCTTCCTCGTTGGGCTAGAAACATACTGATTAAGAAAGTTCTCCTGTACACATTTTAGGAATTCTTCACCCTCCTTGAGCTTTACACTGCTTTTTTTCCCAGTCAATATTAGGGTAATTGAAGTCCACTACTACTACAGCTCTATTATTTTTACATTTCTCTGAAATTTGCCGAGAGATTTGCTCCTCTATCTCTTTCTCATTATTTGGGGGTCTATAGTAAACACCCAGCAATGTAACAGCTCCTTTTCTGTTCCTTAACTCTAACCAAATAGATTCAGCCTTCAAACCCTCTAATATATCGTCCCTCTGTAGAACTGCAACATTATCCTTGATCAATACTGCCACAGCCCCCCCCACCCCCCCCACTCTTTTGTTGCTTCCCTATCCATCCTGAATACGTTGTAGCCAGGAATGTTTAGTTCCCATTCCTACCCATGTTTAAGCCAGGTCTCCGTTATAGCCATCATGGCCCCGATATTTACTCGGAGATGGGAAGAGAGCACTGGGGGGATTTTTGGATGGGAAACCGGGAAGTAACCGTTTCTCACATGTCCTGACTAATTTAACGACAGGACACCTTTTACACTTTTTTTCAACAGGTTTCCTGCACAACATCCAGCCAGATTGACAGGCTGTCTGTTGGGCTGGAAAGCTGTTGGGCAGCGGATGTCAGGTAAGTCTGACATCACGGGGGTGAACCGGACATTGTGGGGGGGCTAATCGGATATCGTGGGGGGGGTGAGTCGGACATCTTTGGGGGGGGGTTGGGCACTTCAGGCATCGTGGGAGGGGGGTGGTGAATCGGATATTGTGGGGGGCAAATCTGACTTCGTGGGAGGGGTGGGTCGGACATCATAGAATCATTGAAAGTTACAGCACAGAAGGAGGCCATTCGGCCCATCGTGACCGTGCCAGCCGAAAAAGAGCTCTCCAGCTTAATCCCACATTCCAGCACTTGGTCCGTAGCCCTGAAGGTTACAGCACTTCAAGTGCACATCCAAGAACTTTTGAAATGAGTTGAGGGTTTCTGCCTCTACCACCCTTTAAGGCAGTGAGTTCCAGACCCTCACCACCCTCTGGTTAAAAAATTTCTCTTCAGCTCCCCTCTAATCACTACCAATTACTTGAAATCTATGCCCCCTGGTCACTGACCCCTCTGCTAAGGGAAATAGGTCCTCCCTATCCACTCTATCTAGTCTCGTCATAATTTTATATACCTCAATTAAATCTCCCCTCAGCCTCCTTTGTTCCAAAGAAAACAACCCCAGCCTATCCAATCTTTTCTCATAGCTAAAATCCTCCAGCCCTGGCAAACATCCTCGTTAAGCTCCTCTGTACTCTCTCTAGTACAATCATATCTTTCCTGTAATGTGGTGACCAGAACTGTATGCTGTGGCCTATCGAATGTTTTATACAGTTCTAGCATAACCTCCCTGTTCTTGTATTCTATGCCTCGGCTAATAAAGGAAAGTGTGCTGTATGCCTTTTTAACCACCTTATCTACCTGTCCTGCTACCTTCAGGGATCTGTGGACATGCACTCCAAGGTCCCTTTGTTCCTCTAAACCTCTGAGTATCCTCCCATTTATTGTGTACTCCCTTGCCTTGTTTGCCCTCCCCAAATATATTACCTCACACTTCTCTGGATTGAATTCCATTTGCCACTTTTCTGCCCACCTGACCAGTCCATTGATATCTTCCTGCAGTCTACAGCTTTCCTTGTCACTATCAACCACATGGCCAATTTTTGTACCACCTGCAAACTTCTTGATACAGCCCCCCACATTCAAGTCCAAATCATTAATATATAACCACAAAAAGCAAGGAACCTAGTACTGAGCCCTGCGGAACCCCCCTGGAAACAGCCTTCCAGTCGCAAAAACACCCGTCAACCATTACCCTTTGCTTCCTGCCACTGAGCCAATTTTGGATCCAACTAGCCACTTTCCCTTGGATCCCATGGGCTTTAACTTTTTTGACCAGTCTGCCATGTGGGACCTTGTCAAAAGCCTTGCTAAAATCCATGTAGACTACATCAAACGCGTTACCCTCAAAAAATTCAATCAGGTTAGTCAGACGCAACCTTCCCTTAACAAATCCATGCTAACTGTCCTTGATTAATCTGCACCTTTCTAAGAGAATTGATTCCAGTAATTTGCCTGGTGTGGGGTTGAGCACTTCAGACATGGTGGGGGGTGCGGGGGTGGGGGGCGCGAATCGGACATTGTGGGAGGGGTGAGTCAGACACCTTGAGGAGGTTGGGGCACATTGGACATCATGGGAGGGTTGAATCTGCCAATCGTGAGGTTCTGATTGCGTGGAGGTAAGCTTGGTGGGCCAGGGGGATGCACTCCTGCTCCTCCTGGCCCACAAGCAGTGCAATAAAGGCATTTATCTCATTGATCTGGCCCTTCTCGCCATCTTTTACCTGCTGGGATTCCCGCAGCCCGGGAATCCCAGCTTCCGTGCGTTAAAAATTAAAAACTGAGTTAAAGTGGAGGCATGCAGCCCCCTTAAAAGTCTTTAGTGACCAACCCGCTCCCCGACCTGTCTTCGTGGGCAGGTTGGGGTCGGGCTTGAGCATTTTAAAATTTTTACCTTCCCACCCACCCACAACCCATCCATCCTTGGGGGTTATAATTATCCCCTATATCATAACTCCATGTGGCAACTTGTGCCTGTAGCTCGTCAACCTTATTTGTAACACTCCTCGTATTAACACACATGCATTCCAACAGCATGCTAGTCTGCTTTACTTTTTTCCTCCATCTAATTCCTGCTCTTTCTTCACAATTCTTTATTCTGTTGCTGTTTGTCCCTCCTTGTTTTCTATGCACCTTGTCTCCTCTCTGCTGCTACGACCTTGTTCCCCTCCCCCTGCCAAATTAGTTTAAACCCTCCCTCACAGCACTAGTTAACCTCCCAGCGAGGACATTGGTCCCAGCCCTGTTCAGCTATAACCTGTATGGCTTGTAAAACCGGTCCCAATACCCCAGGAATCTGAAGCCCTCCCTCCTGCACCACTTCTCCAGCCGTGCATTCACCTGCACTATCTTCCTGTTTTTGTACTCACTGGCATGTGGCACTGGGAGTAATCCAGAGATGTCCACCTTTGAGGTTTTGTTCTTTAATCTTTTTCCTAGCTCCTGAAACTCTGCCTGTAGGACCTTTTCCTACCTATGTCATTGGTTCCGACATGGACCACGACTAATGGCTGTTCCCTCCCCCTCGCAGAATGTCCTGCACCTGTTCAGTGATAACCTTTACCATGTTCCCAGCAGAAGAGAGTTACCAACCATACCTGTGCCTACAATTCCCTGGATACTGCAGTGTGGCAAATCTTTCAGCATGCATCATTTGATCCTCATAGTCCAGTTGCGTATGAGAGGAGAATGAATTCTTAAACTTTTTTTAAGGTAAAAGTTTCATAGGGAAACTGTTAACAGAGAAAAATAAAATAGATAACAGCGACAACAGAGTATGATTATAGCACCTGCGCTTCATTTTGTTAATACCAAGAATTCAAAAAGAATGATTATTTACATAAAGATGTATTTATTTTTTTCTCAACACATAAGCATGTTTCCCTCAGGAAATAACAGCATTTATGAGTTTATTTTTTCAAATGATTTGAAAACAGCCTGGAACATTAATTTTGCAATGAGGTAAAGCTTCACCAAATTATCAAGTGCTTATCTTTTACTTTTGAAAGAGAAGCATGTTCAGGGGAAGAGAGAAAGAAGCAGACAGAGGGGATGATTGGAGCTTGTAATATCATTGAGAATTTGATTTAAAAATATTTACAAAAATTTGTTTATGCAGCTGTGCTGACTATTTATTCAGGTGCATTGGATAAAGGGGACACAAACTATTTAAAGAAAGAGTTTGCATTTATGTAGCACCTTTCTGGTCCTTAAGTCATCCCAAAGCAATTCACAGCCATTGAGTTACTTTGTAGCCAAACACGTCAGCCATTTTGCACACAGCAAGGTCCCACAAACAGCAAAGGGATAAATAAATAGTTAATCTGCTTTTGGTGCTGTTGGTTTATTTGTTTATTTTCCAGGAGCCTATCAAAAAACACTTGCTTCACTGTCTCTGGGCAGAAGTTGTAGAAATTTCTTCCCAAATTCTTTTTCTGGACATGCATGGACTTCCTCCACTTGCACACACCAGACCTCCCCACTCCCGAATGCAACAGTGTAACCTCGGACTCACCATGAGAAATGTCACAGGAGCTCTAATAGTAATATATTGAAAATGTTATGTCTAGCATGAGTTTTGTCCATCGCACTTCAGGTGTCACATTCAGATGCAAATTTCTTGCTGCTGTTTGGTTTACCTTTTTTATTCATAAAAGAACAAATCACAACTGTGCTAATTAGCAAATAGCAAGCAGGAATGAAAACCATCAGAAATATAGTTTTTTTTTTAAAAACTACATATCAAAAATGGGCAGTCAACAAAATCTATCAATGGTTCAACTGATCCTTACTTTCAATCAAGTTGCTCCTGAAAGTTTGTGAAGTTGTTTGGACCCATCATATTGGATTTCTTTCAGTTGAAAATATGAGGATAAACATGCAAAACATTAAAAATTAACCAATTCAGCATAAAATGTTTTATTCTTCAAGGTGCCTGTGTGGTGCTTCAGATCCCTGGAAAATATTTCCTTGCAGAGGTCTACTGTGACGGGAGCTCAACTTGTCGTACTGCCTTGGGCTTTGCTCACTATTTTTCTTGTAAATGCCTTCCAGATTCTTCCAGATTGGCTGCTGTCCATGTCAATCATGGTAAGCCCTTCCCTCTTCATTTTAACCCCAGAGTGCGGTTAAGAATCCTTCCCTTCTGAGTCAAATGAACATTCACAGAGTGTGCCGGCACTCGCTGCTTGTAAGCCCACTCCATTACAATGCAGTGGTGGAAACGTCTGCAAGAGTCTGAAGGAAAACCTCAAATCAACGTCAATCATGACATTTTTATGATCAGGCAAACAGTTAATGAGGACAGAAATGGGGAATGACAGTACTTTCGAAAAGGAGGAAGACATACCCGAGGAGAGGGAACCATTTACAATATTAGCTAGCATGGGGGCCAGTAAGCGGTGTTGGATGGTTAGGAGTTTCGTGAGAAGGGGGTCAAGGGAGATTCGTGTCATGGATGAGATGAGTTTGGAGAAGGCATGAGGAAGATGGGGGAGAAAGTAGAGAGAGATGCGGATTCGGGACTAGAATGGGAAAGGAACTGGGTAGAGGTTTGGAATAGTGCCGGAGAATGAAGGAAGAAATAGAGGCAGCTGAACAAATGTTCTCTGCCTTGGTGATGAAAAAATCCAAGCTTGTTAGAGGTGAGGGTGAAGGGGGCAGGAGAGAGAGGTTGAAGAAGGTGGTTTATAGTAGAGAAACGGAGCTTGGGGTTATCTTTGCTTTCCAGGATGATCCTAGAGTAGTGGGCAAACAAGGCTGGGTAGAGCTTGATATGGTCAAGCCAGTTGTAAACAAGATACGCTCAAGTTTGTAATCCTTGGACTTAACATGTAACAGTCATTATGAGTTTGTTTTTCCAAATAATTTCAAAACAAACTGGAGGTTGAACTTTGGAAGTTTTACTTCAAAGGAGATTGAGGGAAAGACACACAACACAGAATGGAACATTTATATTTTCTAATGTCTTCTAAATGGTTATACGACCTGTCTTTTTGTTTATTGTGAGAATTCAAAAATAGTTGTTCATATAAGTGACATCCATTTGTACAGCTTATTGATCTCGTTGCAGTGAATAAGAGAAACACTAATTATTTTCTAAGTATCAATCCAAAACACTTTGTCTCTGGACAGAACTCTTACAAACTTCTTTCCAAATTCTTTCACTGGAGATGTAAATCCCTCCCTCAGTGGCAGCCCAACACCCTTACATCAAGTTACATTGAGTCTACAGCTCAGAAACATGCCATTCTGCCCAACTGGTCTATTCCAGCGTTTATGCTCCACATAAGCCTCCTCCCACCCCTCTTCGTCTAACCCTATCAGCATATCCTTCTATTCCTTTCTCCGTCATGTGCTTATATAGCTTCCCCTTAAATACATCTATGCTATTTGCCTCAATTGCTCCTTGTGGAAGCAAGTTCCACATTCTAACCACTCTGGGTAAAGTCGTTGCTCCTGAAATCCCTATTGGATTTATTAGCGACTATCTTATATTTATGACCTCTAGTCTTGCACTACTCCAAGTGGAAACATCTTCTCCATGTCTACCCTATCAAACCCTTTCATTATGTTAAAGACCTCTATCAAGTCACCCCTCAGCCTTCTCTTTTCTAGAGAAGAGTCCCAGCCTGTTCAGCTGGTATCATCCTTGTGAATATTTTTTGCACCTTCTCCAATGTCTCCATATCCTTTTTATAATACGGAGACCAGAACTGTTCACAGTACTCCACGATGGTCTAACCAAGGTTCTATACAAGTTTAACGTAGCTTCCCTGCGTTCAATTCTATCCCTCTAGAAATGAACCCCTGACTCCAACTCGCTGACTTCCGAGTTTCCCAGGGACCCACCTGTGTGCGCGCGGGCGACCCAAAAACGGAAGTCCCGCTGGCAATTAAAACCGGCGGGATGACAGTTAAAGAGCTAAATGTACCTCATTGAAGTACTTAAGGCACTTTAACTGTAACAGATTAAGTAATTAGAAAGATTTTTAACTTACCTGGGCGGCTTGCCCACCACTTCTGATTCACGCCTGGTGAAACCAGGCGACAAGGGCCGGATCAGGGAACAAGAAACTAAATAAATTAAGTAAAAAACCATGGAAGGAAGTGAAAACACTAAATGAACCTACCTTTGCACCCTGCTCCGATGTCTGATGTCCCCCACTCCGATGTTCCCCTCTTCACCCCCTCTTTCCTCCCCCCCCCCCCCCCCCCCCCAGTCTTCCAGTCCATGCCGGATCTTCCATTCCCCCCCCCCCCCAACGTCAGTCAACATGCGATCGCGTCGGAAACGGAAAGTTTTGTTCATGCGGGTTTGCCATGCGCACCTTCACCGCCCCCACGCTGCCAACCCGCCACCATTGTAAAATCGAACCCTTATTACCCAAGCAGTATGGGGCCTCTTTATTCTTCCTACCAAAATGCACCTCCTGACACTTATCTGTATTGAAATTCACTTGCCAATTGCACGCCCATTCTGCAAGTTTATTAACGTCGTCTTGTATTTTGTCGCATTCTTCCTTTCTGTTAACTACACCCCCCAATTTGGTGTTGTATGCAAATTTTGAAATTGTACTTCTTATTCCTGAGTCCAAATCGTTTATGTAAATTGTGCTCAACAGTGACCTCAGCATCGATCCCTGTGGAACAACATTTCCTATCTTTTGCCAGTTTGAGTAGCTACCCTTAAACCCTACTTTCTGTTTTCTGTTTTGTAGCCAGTTTGCTATCTATTCTGCTACCTGTCCTCTGACGCCACATGCTCTTGACTTAGTCACAAGTCCACTATGCGGTATTCTTATTGAAGGCCTTTACTGCATTACCCTTGTCTACTTTTGTTGTTACTTCTTCAAAGAATTCAATAAGGTTGGTCAAGCATGGCCTTCCTTTTTGAAATCCATGCCGACTATTTTGTATCATATTTTCAGTTTCTGGATGTTTTTCAATTACACCTTTGAGTAAAGATTCCATTATCTTTCGTACCACTGATGTTAAGCTAACTGGTCTATAGTTCCCTGGACTTGTTCTATCTCCCTTTTTAAATATAGCAATCGCATTTGTTGTCTGCCAGTCCTCTGGCACTGTTCCCTTTTCTAGTGAATTGTTATATCTATGCAATAGTGCATCTGCTATCCCTTCCCTAACATCTTTTAAAATGCGTGGATGCAATCCATCCAGACCACGGGTTTTATCCTCTCTAGGTTTGATTAGTTTATCAATTATCTCCCCCCTTTCTATCTTAAATGTCTTTGCATCATTTTTGTTCTCTTCTTTTAATGTTAAGCCCACTTTGTTAGTCTCCCTGGTAAATACTGAGGCAAAGTAACTATTCAACATTTCTGCCATTTTGCTGTCATTACCTGTGAGTTTATCTTTTGCATCCCTTAGTGTGTAATTTTTAAAAATTAATTGTTCCCCTCACTTTATTTTTAACAGTAATTTTATAATTATGTTCTGTAACTGTATTAGTTCCCTAACTGTTTATGTTACCCTTATTCCTTTCCTGGGTCTGATCTTTACTCTAACTCCTATTTCTTTTATCTTGAGACTTATGCTACTTTCACCAGATCCCTCCCCCTGTCTTACTAGTTTAAAGTCCTATCCATAGCCCTATTTATCCTTTAGGCTAGGACATTGGTCCCATTCCGGTTCAAGTGGAACCCATCCCAGCAGTACAGCTCCTTCTTGTCCCAGTACTGGTGCTACTGCCAGTATCCCATGAAATGGAACCGTTCCTTCCCACACCACTCTTTCAGTCATGAATTCACCTTCCTGATCAGTTTGTTTCTACGCCTATTAGCATATGCCTCGGGTAGTAATCCCGAGATTACCACTCGTGAGATCCTGTTTTTTTAATTTAGTTCCTAACTTCTGATATTCCCTCAGCAGGACCTTTTCTTCCCTATGTCATTGGTCCCAACATTGACCACAACAACTGGACCTTCCCCCGCCCTTTCCAAGTTCATCTACAGTTGTTCCAAGATATCCTTTACCTTTACACCAGGTAGACAACACCCCTCCTGGACTCTCGGTCGTGACAGCAGAGGATCCCCCTAACTATCGAATCTCCTATGACGACAACCTTTCCATTCTGCTCCTCCTTCCCCCCCACCCTCGGCCTTAGACTGCCTCCTGCTCCAGGGTGCCATGGTTAACATTCCGGCCATCCTCCTAGCAGCCTTCATGCTTATCCTCACAGGTAGCAAGTACATTGTACCAGTTGGATAGGACCAGTGTCTGCAGGACCTCCATCTCTGCCTCCCTTAGATTCCCCCTACCCTTCTTGCAACAGTGCTACCTCTGACTCAACATGACCAATAACACAGGAGATCTGCTATTAAGTAATATAAATCTTGCATCTAAGCATATGTCTGTCACACTTCAGATACCAAATTTTGTATAAAGCACCCATAAATGACAACTTAACAATCTGAAACAAAAGTGTGCAATGAGAAAGAAAGCTATCCATATCCTGCAGATTTTTCTGACCTTTAGATAACCTGGCCTCTGCCCAAGGAGAGGAGCCAAGCAGCTGGCAATCTACAGAAACTCCCAAAAGCAACAGTAATTAGGCTGTAATTGACGTCAGGATGTGCCCATTTACACTAGTTCCCCACAGGGAATACCTGAGAAGTAGCATCAAAGGGATAGACCAGGTCAACAGCTAAACATCTTAACTGTACTCCAGACCCCAGACTACCCATGAACAATGTCACAGGAGTTCAGCTATGCTTTGCAAAAAGAGGTTCCAGTGACTACGCTGCAAAATAGAGATGGGAACTTGTATCCCAGTACATTTAATCTTAACACTGAAACTAATGAAAGCAATATGTATGCTTTTTCATATTAAAGAATTCTTTGTTCTCTTGCCAAAATATGCAAAATGTCTTGTTTGCATTTCTTAAATGGTTTTCATTTGCTTAATTTTTCCATCAAGTTCTTGTCCTGTGAGGTTTTTTTAATGTCATAAATGCTAACCTGGATAATTCATTGTTGGACAGACTTGGAATTGCAATTGTTCTGATTTTTTTTCATGTCTGACTTTTTTGGAGTATTTTTTCATATCCTCATGTTTATTTAAAAAAAACACCGGGTTTTTTTTTAGTTCTGCTGATCGGGTTTCACTAAAATCAAGTAGATTGAAATAAACAATGCAAAGTCAGGCTCTGAGTTTTAAATTAAGGTGGCTAACATAGGAAATTAAAACCTTTTGCACATCCTTACTCCTAATTATTGTTCATTTGTGGACTGAACATTTTATGGCTTGGTAGATACTTGCAAGATTATTTGTCGAAGTATTGAGATGGCAGTTTGTACATGTCATTATGTTCTGTTGCACTTTTGTAACCATGATCAGATTTTGCAAAGATAAAATGTTATTATGGCTTCTTCCAAAAAAGAAAGGAAAATTCTTGGCACATCGACTAATTCAACTGGTTTTAATTTTTGAGTTTCCTCTTCAAACAGACTAATTATTGACAGATTGCTGTCCTGCTCATTTAATATAGAGGACAGTACACGTAGCTGCCACAGTTACAGCAGAAGTTTGTGTTCCCACAGAGGACCTTGCATCCAGTTTGATGGTGGTTTCTTTTGGCCCTTGGATTTTAGGTCATTAACCAAGCAGTCTATTGTGGGGGATGGGGCAGCAGGTTGGAGCTTCAACAAGGAAATATAACTTTTCTGCATTAAAAATGTAATTCATTAAAAATGAAGAGCAAAATCACAGCATTTTTTTTAAAGTTAAGAAGCAGAAGTTGGCTTTGTCCCACTCTAACCTAAAGCATTTAAATTTTGAATGTTTTAAAAATTGTTCAGTTAGTTAAGGAAATCTGTATTTGTGCACTCCACCCAGGTACAACTGCAACAACATGTATTTATACAGCACCTTTACTGTAGTAAAACGTCCCAAAGCACTGCACAAGAACATTATAAGACAAAATTTGACACTGAGCCACATAGAGATATTAGGACAGATGACCAAAAGTTTGGTTAAAGAGGTAGGTGTTAAGGGGCGTCTTAAAGGAGGAGAAAGAGGCAGAGAGGTTTAGGGAGGGGATTCCAGAGCTTAGGGCCTAGGCAGCTGAAGGCACGGCCACCAATGGTGGGGCGATTAAAATCGGGGATGCGCAAAAGGCGAGTATTGGCAGAACGCAGAGTTCATGGAGGGTTGAACTGGAGGAGATTACAGAGATAGGGAGAAGTGAGGCCATGGAGGGATTTGAACACAAGGACGAGAATTTTAAATTTGAGGCATTGCTGGACCAGAAACCAATGTATGTCAGCGAGCACAGGAGTGATGGGTGAACGGGACTTTGGTTCGAGTTAGGATACAGGCAGCAGTGTTTTGGGTGAGCTGAAGTTTATGGAGTGTGGAAGATGGGAGGCCGGTCAGGAGAACAGCGGAAGAGTCGAATCTGGAAGTAACTAAAGCGTGGATGAGGCACACTTCTTCCAGCAGACAAGTCTCTAAAAACACCTCAATAACTTCTAATTATAAGATTGCTATTAATTGATAGAGGTCATGTATTTATAGGATATGAAAAAGTGTCCTCCTTGGTGAAGGGAGATCCACCTTTTAGCCTTGATGGAAAACGGTGAAACTCATTGATGGTCTGCTTGGTGGGTTAAATTGTTGGCCTCTGCTGGGACTCAAACCAAACCATGATGTTACATAAGAACTAGGACCAGGTGTAGGCCATATGGCCCCTCGAGCTTGCTCCGCCATTTAATAAAATCATGGCTGATCTACTACCTCAACTCCACTTTCTCGCACGATTCCCATATCCCTTGATTCCCTTAGTGTCCAAAGATCCATCCATCTCAGTCTTGAATATACTCCACAACTGAGCATCCACAACCCTCTGGGGTAGAGAATTCCAAAGATTCACAACCCTCTGAGTGAAGAAATTTTTCCTCATCTTTGTCCTAAATGGCCGTCTCCTTATCTTGAGACTGTGACTTCTAGTTCTAGACTCTCCAGCCAGGGGAAACAGCCTCTCAGCATCTACCCTGTCAAGCCCTCGAAGAATTTTATACATTTCAACGAGATCACTTCTCATTCTTCTAAACTCCTGAGAACATAGGCCAGTTCTACTCAGTCTCTCCAGGAATCAACCTAGTGAACCTTCGTTGCACCCCTTCTAAAGCAAGTATATATTTTTTTTATTCGTTCGTGGGATGTGGGCGTCGCTGGCAAGGCCAGCATTTATTGCCCATCCCTAATTGCCCTTGAGAAGGTGGTGGTGAGCCGCTGCCTTGAACCGCTGCAGTCCGTGTGGTGAAGGTTCTCCCAAGGTGCTGTTAGGTAGGGAGTTCCAGGATTTTGACCCAGCGACGATGAAGGATTGGCGGTATATTTCCAAGTCAGGATGGTGTGTGACTTGGAGGGGAATGTGCAGGTGGTGGTGTTCCCATGTGCTTGCTGCCCTTGTCCTAGGTGGTAGGGGTCATGGGTTTGGGTGGTGCTGTCGAAGAAGCCTTGGCGAGTCGCTGCAGTGCATCCTGTGGATGGTACACACTGCAACCACTATGCACCGGTGGTGGAGGGAGTGAATGTTTAGGGTGGTGGATGGGGTGCCAATCAAGCGGGCTGCTTTGTCCTGGATGGTGTCGATATTCTTGAGTGTTGTTAGAGCTGCACTCATCCAGGCAAGTGGACAGTATTCCATCACACTCTTGACTTGTGCCTTGTAGATGGTGGAAAGGCTTTGGGGAGTCAGGAGGTGAGTCACTCGCCACAAAATACCAACCTCTGACCTGCTCTTGTAGCCACAGTATTTATGTGGCTGGTCCAATTACGTTTCTGGTCAATGGTGACCCCCAGGATGTTGTTGGGGGATTCGGCGATGGTAATGCCATTGAATGTCAAGGGGAAGTGGTTAGATTCTCTCTTGTTGGAGATGGACATTTCCTGGCACTTGTCTGGCGCGAATGTTACCTGCCACTTATGAGCCCAAGCCTGGATGTTGTCCAGGTCTTGCTGCATGCTAACACAGACTGCTTCATTATCTGAGGGGTTGCAAATGGGACTGAATACTGTGCAATCATCAGTGAACATCCCCATTTCTGATCTTATGATGGAGGGAAGTTCATTGATGAAGCAGCTGAAGATGGTTGGGCCTTGGACACTGCCCTGAGGAACTCCTGCAGCAATGTCCTGGGGCTGAGATGATTGGCCTCCAACAACCACAACCATCTTCCTTTGTGCTAGGTATGACTCCAGCCACTGGAAAGTTTTCCCCCCGATTCCCATTGGCTTCAATTTTACAAGGGCTCCTTGGTGCCACACTCGGTCCAATGCTGCCTTGATGTCAAGGGCAGTTACTCTCACCTCACCTCTGGAATTCAGCTTTTTTGTCCATGTTTGGACCATGGCTGTAATGAGGTCTGGAGCCGAGTGGTCCTGGCGGAACCTTAGGTAAGGAGACCAAAGCTGTACACAGTACTCCAGGTGTGGTCTCACCAGAGCCCTATAGATTGCAGCAAGACTTCCTTACTTTTATACGCCAATCCCCTTGCAATATAGGCTAACATACTATTTGCCTTCCTAATTTCTTGTTGGACCTGCATGTTAATTTTCTGTGATTCGTGTACAAGGACACCCAAATCCCTCCGACTACCAACACTACTTAGTCTCTCACCTTTTAAAAAATATTCTGCTTTTCTATTTTTCCGACCAAAGTGGATAATTTCACATTTCCCTATATTATATTCCATCTGCCACCTTCTCGCCCACTCACTTAACCTGTCTATATCCCTTTGCAACCTCTTTGCACCCTCCTTGCAGCTCACTTTCCCATCTAACTTTGTAGCTTCAGCGAAGTTGGATACATTCACTCGGTCCCCTCATCTAAGTCATTGATATACATTGTAAACAGCTGAGGCCCAAGCACTGATCCTTGCGGCACTCCACTAGTTACAAGCTGCCAACCCCAAAATGACCCATTTATCCCTACTCTCTGTTTTCTGTCCGTTAATCAATCCTCAATCGATGCTAATATGTTTCCCCAATCCCATGAGCCCTAATCTTGTGTAACAACTTCTTGTGTGGCACCTTATTGAATGACTTTTGAAAATCCAAACTACACCCACTGGCTCCCCCTTTATCAACTCTGCCGGTTACACCCTCAAAAAAACTCTTTATAGATTTGTCAAACACAATTTCCCTTTCATAAAACCGTGTTGACTTTGCCTAATCATACTATAATTTTCTAAGTGCCCTATTACTGCATCCTTAATAATAGATTCTAGCATTTTCCCTACTACTGATGTCAGCTAACCGGCCTATAGTTCCCTGTTTTCTCTCTCCCTCCTTTCTTGAATAATGAGGTTACATTTGCTACCTTCCAATCCACGGGGACCGTTCTAGAATCTAGAGAATGCTGGAAGATCAAAACCAATGCATCCATTCTCTCTACAGCCACCTCTTTTAAAACCCTAGGATGTAGGCCATCAGGTCCAGAGGATTTGTCGGCTTTTAGTCCCATTAATTTCTCTAGTATTTTTTCTTTACTAATCTTAATTACTTTAAGTTCCTCACTCTAATTAAACCCTTGGTTCCCCACTATTTCTTATGTTTTTTGTGTCTTCTACTGTGAAGACAGATACACAATATTTGTTTAATGTCTCTGTCATTTCCTTATTCCCCATTATAATTTCTCTTATCTCTGCCTCTAAGGGACCCACATTTACTTTTGCTAATCTCTTCCTTTTTACGTACTTGTAGAAGCTCTTACAATCTGTTTTTATATTTCTTGCTAGTTTACTCTCATATTCGATTTTCTCCCTCTTTGTCAATTTCTTCGTCATCCTTTGCTGATTTCTAAAACCACCCAATCCTCAGGCTCACTACTCTTTATGGCAACAATGTAAGCCTCTTTTAATCGAAAACCATCCTTAACTTCTCTAGTTAGCCACGGTTGGATCACTTTTTCTGTGGAGTTTTTATTACTCAAGGGAATGTATCTTCTTTGAGAATTATGAATTATTTCTTTAAATGTTACAATCACTATGTCGGGACATCATAAATAAGTTTAATTACCTTCATTATTTAACTTTTCAACACAATACTAGTTTACGTGTGTTAATTTTTACCCTTGGTTTAAACAGAATACACAGTAGAGAACAGTGGGATACTGATGCTTAATTTCTAGTACAGAGCCCCTTTTTTAAAGCTGCTCTGAACACTCACGATTCCACCATTATGTGCAGAAGTTCCGCTGTGTATACAGCATAATGTTACCACCTGGAGTGAGAAACGATGCTCTAGAAAGAGGCTGCCTCCAACATTACTGTACACAACCCTGCATCTCCTCTCTCTATTAGGTGCTTTCATACTTTTCTTTTAATTCCAATTCCAGGTGCCCGACATATGAGAGCCATTTCTTAGCGATTATGTTGTTGCACTATTTTCCTTAGTCCAGCAGCAGACTTACAGAGCCAAATAAAACTGGATCTATGAGTCCGCTCCTGGCTTATGGAAGATGGATTTAACAATAGAACAGCATTGGGAGCTGTTTACTGTATGCTGGTCTCCCATAATGTAAATTTTTAAAAACAGTAAAAAAGCCATTTTGATGGTGCGGTAGTTTTATCAGCATATACTATATAGTGTTCTCTGCATATATGTTCAAAGTTCTCTTCTGGAAGGAAATGAAGCCTTAGAAGAAGCTCCCAATCCTGTAAACTCCACCATCTTGAAGGGCAAGGGCAGCAGGTGCATGGGAACACCATCATTTCCAAGTTCCCTTCGAAATCATACATCGTCCTGACTTGGACATATGTCACTGTGTCAAATTCCGGGAACTCCCTGTCCAACAGCATTGTGGGAGCACCTTCACCACACGGAATGCAGCTGCACAAGAAGAAGGCCCACCACCACCTTCTCAGGGCAACCAGGGATGGGCAATAAATGCCAGCCTTGCCAGCAATGCCCACATCCTGAGAATGTATTTAAAAAAAAATCTGCTTGCACCAACTGCTGAGCATGCACATTGCACACACACATTTGTGTCATTCTGGGAAATGTGCAGGTTTTCGTGGGGAAAAAAATATCTTTTCCTCCAAAAAATGTAGTACTAAATGTAATGCGCACCATATCAGCAACAACTGGCAAAATTGCTCCAATATTGATGCAGAGGGCATGGGGCATCTGGCTTGATGGCAACCTTGTTTTTTGACTGCCATGGTTTATGGTGGTGGGAAAACAAATTTGAGAGCTGTTTGCTACCTTCAATTTGTTGACTTTTCTGACCTGCGTTATGTTCAGGAGCTGAATCATGCTTTAACTTTGTTCTTGTCTATAAATGAGTTCATCTGAGTAAAATCTGCCTAACCAACTCATGGTTGTGCAATAAACAAATTGTACCTAGTGTCCTCAGTTGTGTATCCTTAATAATTGTAATACTAACGAGCTTTCTGTTCACACAATTTCTTTTTGAAATGTTTTAGTCTTACATGTAAATTTGATGAAGACTTTATTTCTGGATGAGGCACTACACCTTTGTTTTAGTTACTCTTGTCCAGGAAAACAAATTGTTTCATGAACCACATCAGATTAGGCATTGGCATTAATATATTATTGAAGTCAAAATTACAGTAGATTGTGGCGGTGTCATTTTTGTTGAATGTTTCACTGGAAAAGATTTTGCTAAATTGCTTAATGTGTACTACATTTTATA
This sequence comes from Heptranchias perlo, assembly GCF_035084215.1. Classification (NCBI taxonomy): domain Eukaryota; kingdom Metazoa; phylum Chordata; class Chondrichthyes; order Hexanchiformes; family Hexanchidae; genus Heptranchias; species Heptranchias perlo. The sequence goes on from NC_090333.1 coordinate 68,191,387, forward strand.
AAACATAATTTTAGAAGCTTCACATTCTATAATTCAATTTTTGTACTTAAAATCTCAGTATAAAAAGGTTTCCCAACATGATTAGTGTTTAATAGAGTGAAATTTGTATCTTTTGCTGGTGTAATACACACGAACCAACCATATATCTGTATAATTTTATTTTAAGTGAAATCATGTCGGTATGCAAATCTAATGGTATTTTTTGGTTGTTCTTTCTTTCGCTAGGAATGTTTATAAGGATTATCGTTTTCTAGAGCTTGCTTGTGACTCTCAGGAGGAGGTAGATAGTTGGAAGGCATCATTTCTTCGAGCTGGTGTTTATCCAGAGAAATCCATTGTAAGTAAAACAAAAAATGATATAGTTTAGTCCCTAAAGTGATGGAAATAGAGTGGAATAAACAGTAAAAGTTTGGCTAATAAAAATTGTGTCTCAGTTTTAACTTTTCTGTATTTCATTTATGAATGCGCACTACAAAGTGGAAAGACAAAGTAAGTGAGTTGTCTTTAAGTGACATCACCATTTCCTTTTATTTAATTTCTTGATTATCATAAACAAATAGAAAATACTGGAGCCAAGAAAATATACTCTTTAATTTTTGGGAATCTATTTTTTTAGTTGTGCATGAGGAATGTCTGAATGTATCTCACTTACTAACAAAATATCACCATTATTTGTTAATGTTTTCTTATATAATGCCTTTTCTCAGTAGTGTAAAGCACTCCACCTGTGTTTGTGGTTATCATAGCAGTATTTTAACAGGAATCTTTAATGAATGATATGTTCTGTCAGAGTAAATGCATTTGAAACAAACCAATTAATGATGACATTAAAGAAATTAAAGTCTGGAGTCCTATCCCAATTAGATCACATCCTTGTAAATTTATTATCGTTCAGTAGACATATGCATTAAAATTTTTATTTTCAAATTATACGCTTATAGAAATTGAATTATTAGCCATTGCTTACCAGCCTTTCCCTCATTGGCAGCTGGAAAGAAAATGTTGGGAGTGGTCTGTTTGTCTGAGTTTTGCATAAGCAAAATAAATTAGCAGTGGGGGAAGTATATTATTTTGGGTTCCTGCCATATTCCTGCCTAGTAAAACCAGTGATAAATTTGCTACCATCTGCTGTGGGGAATATCAATCCATTTAGTCTAAAAGGAAGCTGTCAATGAGAGTTGAGAAGAATGATCCAAATCAAAATTCAGGTACGTTGTGTATAATTTTAATTTGCAGTTGTCATGATCTAATGTAGAGTTCTTTTTTCTGATTTGTGTGTTTTTTTTCAAAGAGAAAGGTAAATCTGTAAAAATAACTTTTCAATCATAGTTCATCTTATGGCCTGAATTGAACTGAAAGTCCACAGGCATTTAAATAAATGAATTGATGTGCATCTCCCGATGTTGATGCTGAATAAATTGGCCACAATTGCTTGAAGTTTTTACAATTTCACGGATTCAATTTAAATATTTCACCGGAATTGGAAGAAGTTAGAGATTTGCTTATAAAATCCCTAACTTCTTTCAGTTTTGACGAAAGGTCATCGACCCAAAACATTAACTCTGTTTCTCACTCCATAAATGCTGCCTGACCTGCTGAGTATTTTCTGTTTTTATTTAAAACTAGTTCTTTGGTGCTAAGATAACTAAAAATACATCAAATATATGTCGAGGTCTGTACAGATAGGATTGCTTCATTAACAATCAAAAATAGACAGACTTGTTGGACCCATTAGCCATTTCCTTTTTCTGAAAGTTCTTATGTTGGATCTGATATAGAATAGGCCAGCTTTGTCCACTTTACTAGTCTAATGCTATTGTTATGCTTAATCTGAACGTATGAAATGGCCTTTGAACAGAGCTGTTTCACTCATACCTACCATGTAAAGTTTGACCAGCTTCAAGTTGCCTCTCACACTAAATACCTTTTATGGAGGTTAGGAAGTATAGGTTCTAGTAGCATGGGATATGTTTATTATATCATACTGCACAGTGAAATTTACCAAATTCTAACTTCATTACATCCATACAAGGTGTAGGTGCATCTCAGACTTCTAGCACTTCAGTTGGACATCCTGTTGGATAAACTTGGCAGTCGGTTTCAACACAGAAAATATTTATATTGCACCCGCACTATAAGAGAAAAATGCTGTGAAAGATGTTATTGTAGTGCTTGACTTCAATTTGTATGTGTTTCTGCTTTCTGCGTAGCCTGAGAATGAGGAGGCAGCAGGTACAGATAACTTTTCCATGGACCCTCAGCTGGAGAGACAAGTGGAGACTATTCGTAACTTAGTGGAGTCATACATGTGTATTATTAACAAGACTATCCGGGACCTTATGCCAAAGATAATTATGCACCTTATGATAAATAATGTGAGTTTTACTCTGCTTTTGCAATACAATGCAAATAAGTAAAAAATGAGCAGTGATTTATACTACATTTTAGAATGAAGTTCACATGTTTTTTAAAGTTCACACCTTTATAGTAACTGTTACCTTTGCTATGTAATCAAAAAACGTTTTCATCTTATAAATTGCTACAGAAATGGCTAACATATTTATTACACCTTACTACGTTATTTAGCTTGGGAGAAAGCCAAATCATTAACAATCTCTAAAATATGCTTCTTGCCAGGTTTCTATGACCTCTTTTTATAAGCCCAGTAAATGAAAAGAGTTGTCTCTCAATTATTGTGGATAAAGATAGATGACTAGTGGCTTCTATTAACTGGCATATGCCAGCCAATGATAGAGCAGGTTTAGCATTTAGAGTAAGTAAGGAAGTCTTATTACAATTGTACAGAGCTTTGGTGAGACCTCACCTGGAGTACTGTGTACAGTTTTGGTCTCCTTATCAAGGGAAGGATATACTTGCCTTAGAGGCGGTGCAGCGAAGGTTCACTAGATTAATTCCTAGGATGACCTATGAGGCGAGGTTGAGTAGAATGGGTCTGTACTCGCTGGAGTTTAGAAGAATGAGAGGTGATCTCATTGAAACATATAAGATTATGAGGGGGCTTGACAGGGTAGAGGTTGTTTCCCATGGCTGGAGAGTCTAGAACTAGGGGGCATAGTCGCAGGATAAGGGATCGGCCATTTAAGACTGAGATGAGGAGGAATTTCTTCACTGTGAATCTTTGGAATTCTCTACCCCAGTGGGCTGTGGATGCTGAGTCGTTGAGTATATTCAAGACTGAGATAGACAAATTTCTGGACTCTAGGGGAATCAAGGGATATGGGGAACAGGCAGGAAAGTGGAGATGAGGGCGAAGATCAGCCATGACCTGATTGAATGGCGGAGCGGGCTTGAGGGGCCATGTGGCCTACTCCTGCTCCTATTTCTTATGTTCTTACTTAATTAACTGATAGTTTGATAAATCAGTACATAGGAAGGTACAGGACCAGAAAAGACACTGCAGTCCATCTGGCTGATCCCAAAAACAAATACCCTCAATTGCTCACAAATTAAACATTTAAATATCATCCTAATCATTTCCAATTTTAAAAATGTGTACTTGTTCCAATTATATATTCACTAAAAATGTTCTGTACTGCATTCTACCGCAGCATTGTAAATAAAAGGAATAAAGCTAAACTAAGCTATGTAATGATTATTGACAAGTATTTGCTGAACTGTGCTTAGCTTTAACTGCTGAGATGACTGAGGTCAGGACCAGTGACCTTTTGGAAGTAGCAGTCCTGAGCCTGTTAGTCTGAAAATAATTTTTGACTCATTTCAATTGACTGCTATGTGAAGTGATGCATTTTGGAAGGAAAAATGAGGAGAGGCAATATAAATTAAATGGTACAGTTTTAAAGGGGTTGCGGGAATATAGAGACCTGGGGATTCACATACACAAATCTTTGAAGGTGACAGGACGAGTTGATAAGCATTTTAAAAAAATTTTTTTTATTCGTTCACGGGATGTGGGCGTCGCTGGCAAGGCCGGCATTTATTGCCCATCCCTAATTGCCCCTTCAGAAGGTGGTGGTGAGCCGCCTTCTTGAACCGCTGCAGTCCGTGTGGTGACGGTTCTCCCACAGTGCTGTTAGGAAGGGAGTTCCAGGATTTTGACCCAGCGACAATGAAGAAACGGCGATATATTTCCAAGTCGGGATGGTGTGTGACTTGGAGGGGAACGTGCAGGTGGTGTTGTTCCCATGCGCCTGCTGCCCTTGTCCTTCTAGGTGGTAGAGGTCGCGGGTTTGGGAGGTGCTGTCGAAGAAGCCTTGGCGAGTTGCTGCAGTGCATCCTGTGGATGGTGCACTGGGATGTTTGGCTTTATAAATAGAGGCAGAGAGTACAAAAGCGAGGAAGTTATGCTGAACCTTTATAAATCACTTTTTAGGCCCCAGCTGGAGTATTGTGTCCAATTCTGGGCAGCATACTTTAGGAAGGATATCAAGGCCTTAGAGAGGGTGCATAGGAATGGTACTAGAATCGTACCAGAGATCCGGGACTTTGGTTACGTGGAGAGACTAGACAAACTGTGGTTGTTCTCCTTAGAACAGAGAAGATTAAGTGGAGATTTAATAGAGGTGTTCAAAATCATGAAGGGTTTTGTAGTGTAAATAAGGAGAAACTGTTTCCAGTGGCAGGAGGGTCAGTAACCAGAGGTCACGGATTTAAGATAATTGGCAAAAGAACCAGCGACGAGATGAGGAGAAAGTTCTTTATGCAGTGAGTTGTTATGATCTGGAATACACTGCCTGAAAGGGTGGTGGAAGCAGATTCAATAATAACTTTCAAAAGGAAATTGGATAAATACTTGAAGGGGGAAAATTTGCAGAGCTATGGGGAAAGGGTAGGGGAATGGGACTAATTGGATAGCTCTTTCAAAGAGCCGGCACAGACGAGCTGAATGGCCTCCTACTGTGTTGTATGATTCTGTGATTCTACAATATTATCTTTGAGGCATGAGAGAATTTTCTGAAGTGCATTATTGACATTGTCCAGTTTATCAATAGTGTTAACTGCATTACATGATTTTCTGATGTGTGCTCCCATAAGCTCTAATTCTTTACCACACCCATGGTTTTGTTAATTGGACATTGTTAGTAATTGGCAACCCTTCTTGATTTCCTACCTATAAAAGGTTTTTTGATGATAAAGAACAAAAAAGTAATTAAGTTTCTCCGCTTGATAGCTGGATCCATATTCTCAGGAGGGTCCTCAGCATTCAACTAGTTTTCTTTAATGTTTCCCATATGAACTGCATTTCAATTATGGACTGGATGCCCCTCCCTCCAGTTTCCAATGGCAGTATTCATCAGTGGGGTGGTAAAATACCTAAATGTGGCAGCAAGAAATGAAAATAATAAAACATTCAAATCGCTCTTTGCTATCAGGATCGGAAAATAACAACTGTAAAGACTGTAGTTGTTTTACAAGCACATGGAAACAGACTTGACTATTTCGTCTGCTGGCTGGTTTCTCATCATCCACCCCCCACAAACCTCAGGTCATCCAGAACTCTGCTGCCCATATCCTGTCCCATTCACCCATCCTGTCCTCTCTGACCTTTATAGGCTGCAAGTTCACCCAATGCCTCAAATTTAAAATTCTTATCCTCATGGTTGAATCCCTCCAGGGCCTTACTCCTTCAAATCTCTAAACTCCTCCAGCGCTACAACCACCACCTTGAACTCTCCATTCTTATGATGCTGGCCTCTTGTGCATCCCCTGTCCCTACAATTGGCAGCCACATCTTCAGCTGCCTAAGCCCCATGCTCTGGAATTCCCTCTTAATCCTTTCTGCTTCCTCCACTTCCCTCCTCTCCTTTAAGACCCTCCTTAAAACCCATCTCTTTGACCAGGCTTTTGGTCAAAGCTGCTAATATCTTTGGCTCTCAGTGCAATTTTTTTCCTTACACCTCTTTGAAGTGCCTTGGGATATTTTTCTATGTTAAAAACGCTATATGAATGCAAGTTGTAGTTATAGTATTTTTATAAATTTATACATCTGGTAGGAAGGTACTGTCAAGAAAAGATAAAACTCCAAGTACATTAAATCCACCTTGGAGCTTACATTCTCATTAATGTCAACTCTTCTTAATATATAAAACATTTCCATTCATTCTGTTGTAATATATCATGGCTAAGATCATTTCAGGTTTAATTTAACAAAAATTTTGGAACTGTATTTTAGACTATAGTCATTTACAATCAAATTTATTGGCTTGCTTCCTATACTGTAATGACTTTAACATAAACCCCAGTGTGAATACAGTGTTCAGTGCCACAAACCAAATCTATGAAGTTTCTACTTTGTAAACACTCAAAAAATTGGCCATTGCTTTGTTAATTATTTAGGTACCACCATTAACATTTTAATGTTCTCCTATCAATGCCTTATTCGCACAGTGATTTGATTTTTTTTTTAAATGGTTTCTTTCCCATGAATCTGTTCCCTGACTATGTTCACTAGTAATTGCCTTTAGAATTACATAAGCACTTAAGAATCTGTGAAATAGGAAGAGGTTATCTGAACCATTAAATTTGGTTGTCTACTTTCTAAAATTTAACAACTAAATGGATTGGACTGCAGTTAACCTCCATGTTTCTGCTTTCCTCAAAATCACAGTCCCATCCATGGTTTGCCTTGTACCCATTTGCAAAAGAAATTTGGACGGTTCCTTTCCAGAATAATTTGCAAATCAAGCAATCGTCCTATCAGATGACATCTTATGCCACAACTCAACAATTCAAACTGAGAAGTTCCATTAATTCTCATTTAGCTAATGGTTACAAATTTTGGAAAGTATGTCATGGCGCCTGATTCAGTTAAGAGAATTTACTATTATGCCATAATTATTATTTTTAAAACTTAAATCATATTTGATGTCAGGCTTCATCTTGCTGAAGAGAATCATTTTCTGCTCCACTGCTGATCTCATATTGTCAAGGTTTGGTATTTTTGGTGTTGCGATGCTGCAAATCAGCTCCAGCCAGTCTGCAGCCCATCACTGATCTTTAATAACAGAAAAAAACTCAGATAATCACCTGTATCATCAGTCAACTTCTGGGGCACGATTTTATCGGTGTTTGCGGGGGGGGGGGGGGGGGTGGAATTCCTGCCGGGAAACCCGGAAGTATGGACGTCTTCTATTTTTTTGTTGTACGTTTCCCGCCCGACAGGTCAGCCTGACTGACAGACTGGCCTCAGTTGGATGGGAGAAGAGGAAGGAAGAGGACATGAAAAGGTAAGTGTCAGATGGGGGTGGGGGGGGGAGGGAGGGTCGGAGGACACAGTGGGGTCATTCATCGTGGGTCATCAGGGAGGGGATCAGTTATTGGAGGTGTCAGAGATCATGGGGGGGTGTTCAGAAATCGTGATGGGGGGGGTCGGAGATCATGGGAGGGGGTCGGTCGATCATATTTGTAGGGTCGCTGCAGGTAGGCTTGTTCGGCCTTGGGGAAGCACTCCTGCTCCTCCGGGCCTACAAGCAGTGCTATAAAGGCACTTACCTGCAGTTTCGGGCCTTCTTGCCTCCTCTCCTGTGGTGTGAAGAAGGTCCGGGAATCCCAGAGGTTAAAAGCAAAAAAATTATCAAAACAGAGGCCTGCAGCCTCCTTGGAAGCTTTTAATAACTGACCTGCCTCCTGAGAGTGGGTTGGTTGCCCGCCCCTCATCCCGCCTCCGTTAAAACTGGAAGTGGGCGGGATTTAGATTTTAAACATTTTTACTGCCCCCCCACCCCCCCGCCCCCAACCCATCCATTTTTCCCATTTAAAATCATGCCCCTGACATTTGAAAAGAGTTGACTATCCTGTTGCTGCTTTTTGGTCATTGACAATTTCTTCAGCAACTAAAGGGTGATAATCAGCCCTGCATGTAAACTGGAGCCATTCAGCAGTGATCTGAACAGGTTGCCTGCTTCCTTTACTCTTATAAATTGGCCCCCTGTTGATTCAGCAAGTTTATCCAGTGAGTAACTGAGCTATGCAGAGCAGGAGGGTCCTAAGTCTGATCTCCACTTTAAACTGAGTAGGTGCGGTGCAATTGGCTTGAACACTTCTGGGTTAGCCAGGAAAAAAATGCTCACAGTTTCTGCTCCTGATTATGGTCAGAAACCCTTGCACGTTTCTGGTGCGTGTATGTGGACTTTGGATAAGAACTGGATCAAACTCAGCTGTGATGTCCCCATGGTGAAAATAGCCACCCAGTACTCATTGTCAAGGTTCATACATGAATAATAACTACTTGGATGACATTCTGGCTGGTGCACAGTGCCTGTGAAATCGTACCTCAGCAAAGAGTCAATATCGTCAGGAAAAGAGAGACAATTGGTGAGAAAGAGAAAAAAAGTGACTGAATAACACTTGGAGTTCTCCCAGTCTTCTGGCCAACATTCTTCCTTCAAGCAACACCACAAAACCAGATTATCTGGTCGTTCAGCCCATTTGCTGTTTCTGGAACCTGACTCTGTCCAATTCAGCAAATGCAGCAGCCAAGGGTGACTGCACTTCAAAAGTAATCCATTGGCTATAAAGCATTATGGGACATCCTAAGGACATGAAAGGTGCTTTATAAATGCAAGTTCATTCTCGTTTGCATTTATCCACATCAATTACTTTTAACTAACTGCTCTCCAGAGCAATTTGAATAACATGGAGCTGCTATGAATTTTACAATACATATGGTCCTCTAGACCATCTTCAAAGTCTCTTCCTTATCTGTTTTTTACTTCCTCTTCCCTGGCTTAGAAACACCCATTTCATTTGAGTCTACAAAGGAAATCTTGCTTTCTCTATCAACTTGCGAGGTAAAGCAAGTCGAATAAGCCATTCCTTAAATTATAAATTTTCGCTTTTGTTGCTATTTAAAATTGAGACCTGTTGACACCACTGATCTCACTACCATTTCTCTCATCTCCTGAACATCCCCATCACTCATCAAGGTTACCTTATTTATGAATACTTTTAGCCCCTGTTTCTATTGTTTGATTGATTTTGCTGCTTATAAAGCTACAACCCAACTGGTTGAGCTAGAGCTGGAAGCGTAGAAGATCTGAGAAATTACTCCTTTATCCACGCACACTTGCCTTTAGGGCACTATTATTATAAATCCTGCACTCCAGGCTCCTCCTTTAAAGTACCATACCTGTCTTTTAATTCCCATCATTAACTGACTTTAAATCAGCCTCAGTACTCAACACCAACAACAGCCAATCTCCAGACGCCATCCTACAACTCATCCGCTTCATCCTGGATCACAATGTCTTCACCTTCAATAACCAGTTCTTTACCCAAACACACGGAACAGCCATGGGGACCAAATTCGCACCCCAATACGCCAACATTTTCATGCACAAGTTCGAGCACGACTTCTTCACTGCACAGGACCTCCAACCAACACTATACACCAGATACATCGACGACATTTTCTTCCTATGGACCCACGGCGAAGAATCACTGAAGAGACTACACGATAACATCAACAAGTTCCATCCCACCATCAAACTCACCATGGACTACTCCTCAGAATCGGTTTCTTTCTTGGACACACAAATCTCCATCAAAGACGGGCACCTCAGCACCTCACTCTACCGCAAGCCCACGGACAACCTCACGATGCTCCACTTTTCCAGCTTCCACCCCAACCACGTCAAAGAGGCCATCCCCTATGGACAGGCCCTACGAATACACAGGATCTGCTCAGACGAGGAGGAACGCGATGGACACCTACAGACGCTGAAAGACGCCCTCGTAAGAACGGGATATGACGCTCGACTTGTCGATCGACAGTTCCGACGGGCCACAGCGAAGAATCGCATAGACCTCCTCAGAAGACAAACACGGGACGCAACCAACAGAGTACCCTTCGTCGTCCAGTACTTCCCTGGAGCGGAGAAACTACACCATGTTCTCCGCAGCCTTCAACATGTCATCGATGACGACGAACACCTCGCTAAGGCCATCCCCACGCCTCCACTGCTCGCCTTTAAACAGCCACCCAACCTCAAACAGACCATCGTTCGCAGCAAGTTACCCAGTTTTCATGAGAACAGCGTCCACGACACCACACAACCCTGCCACGGCAACCTCTGCAAGACATGCCAGATCATCGACACGGATACCACCATCACACGAGAGGACACCACCCACCAGGTACATGGTTCATACTCCTGTGACTCGGCCAACGTTGTTTACCTCATACGTTGCAGGAAAGGATGCCCCGGAGCATGGTACATTGGCGAGACCATGCAGACGCTGCGACAACGGATGAACGGACACCGCGCAACAATCGCCAAACAGGAGGGTTCCCTCCCAGTCGGGGAACACTTTAGCAGTCAAGGACATTCAGCCACCGATCTTCGGGTAAGCGTTCTCCAAGGCGGCCTTCGAGACACACGACAACGCAAAATCGTCGAGCAGAAGTTGATAGCCAAGTTCCGCACCCATGAGGACGGCCTCAACCGGGATCTTGGGTTCATGTCACGCTACACGTAACCCCACCAGCAAAAAGGGGGAAAAAATTTATATGTTTTTTAAAATTCTCTCTCTCTCTCTGCCATTTTAAGTTTCTTTCTGCTTGCCTGTGTAAAAGACACAATGTATATAGAGTGTACTGGGACGTTCTGTTCTCCGTGACTGGCCTGTTTGAATAACAACGACACCTTTTGATTGGTGTGATGCTGTCCCAACATCGTATAAGATATGCGATTTGAGAACCTTCATTCAATCATCTGACGAAGGAGATAATCTCCGAAAGCTTGTGATTTTAAAATAAATTTGTTGGACTATAACCTGGTGTTGTAAGATTCCTTACATTTGTCCACCCCAGTCCATCACCGGCATCTCCACATCATGACTTTAAATCAGTGTATAAACTTTTCAAGTCAAGAAAATATACCTGAATCAAACTCTCAGATTTGGGTGGGGGAAAAGATAGGTGTTTCATCTAATATTTAATATAGTATTAAAACCTTCATGCCCAAATAGTCTTGTGACTGAATATGATTGAAATTTATCTTTTTAAACATGTACCAACAGAATAGGGAACCATGGATGAGGAACTTTAATATCACTCATCAGATCTTTCCCTATCATAAAGTCAACCTCATGAATGGGACCATGGGGCATTCCACTATTTGTCAGTGTATATCCTGCACATATTTATTAAAATGAACTAGCAACAATGAAGTGCTATTTACACCATAAGTTGCGGCATTTTATAGCATAAAGAGAAGGAAAATGACTTAAGAATAAAGAATAAAATAGAAGTAAACTCCACAGAAGTTGTCATTGCTAATCTCAGAATTTATCAAGGCAGTTAGTTGTAAACTCAATGGGCTCTATTTTAGCACCCGCTATCAGGTGCATTCCTGGCGGGGGGGGCTCTAAAAATCAGGGAATCCCGGAGCGGGTCGGGAGCCCGGCTCCAACCCGCCCACTTCCGGGTTCCCCACAGACGCGCCGATGTGCGCGCGCAGCCCCCGCATGTGGGACTCCCGCAGGCAATTAAAGCCAGCGGGGTGCCACTTGACAGTATTTATTTTGCTATTTCAGGTCATTAACAGACCTGATTAAGAGAATATATCAGGAGGGGTGGGATTTTAGAAACAACTGGGACTGTTTCCCATACTGGGGGAAACACTCCCAGTTGAAATGGACGTGTTGCAGCTATCAGCCTGTGGCGGCTACAAAGGTCCATTTGACAGGTGGGGTGGGGGGAGACCCTCACTCATTGCAGGAGGCCACTCTGTCACTTTGGACAAAGTTTGGCCTCCACCAGCCTCCTCCTGACAATCAAATTCACCAACTTGCACACTTGCCCCGGAGTCCAGAGACATGTACCTACCTTGCGGACCCCCTCAGATGTACATCTTCTGGATGGGGGCCGCCGTAGCTGCAGTCATGACCTCCTCGGAGGGCAAACAGCATCACCAGCCTCGCCGGCCACGCCGTCCACCTCTGACACGTGGAGCTCCACAACAGAGTGCTGTGACACATCCACCTGCACAGCAGGAGGGAGGGCACCGCAGAGAGAGATGCGTCGCAGGGGGCACTACCCTCGCCACAGGGTCCACAGACCGAGGCTCAGCTTCCTGGACCTCTCTGAGCAGCAGTGCACATGGAGGCTCAGAGTCACTCGACATGTAGTTATGGACATCTGCAGCTTCCTTCATGCCGAGCTGCTCCCAGCTGGCCCGAGCATCATCTTCTTACCTGTCGCTGTCAAAGTCACCACTGCCCTCAACAACTTCTCCTCCGCATCCTTCCAGGGTGCCACCAGGGACATCGCCGACGTCTCTCAGTCGTCTGCACAAAAGAGCCCTGCAAATACACCTACACCTATTTTGCAGTGACACAATGGGTGGCATCAGGTGTGGGTCTTCATTGTGATCCTCAGGAAAGGGCATTATTGCACAAACCAGACAAGATTCGCAAAGATGTGGCAGTAGTGGTGCCAAAATAATATGTAATGTGAGTTGATCAGAAATTAAATATAAGTAAAAACCATGACAAACCCTCAAACCCCCTTGTGCATCCCCTTCATGCTCACAACACGTTTGCCTTACGCTTCCTACTGCACATATGTGATGCATGCCCTGTGGCTGCAGCACAGGTAGTGGCAGGTTGAGTGAGGCTGACCGTGAAAGAGATGCATGAGAAGGTGAGTATGAGATAGAGCCATGAGATTGTATCAGGATTGGGTTGAGTGGTAGTGGCGGGATGAGTACTGGCGAGGTGAGTAAGTGCAGGTAAGATGAGGATGAGGTTTGAGTGGGTGTGAGGGGTGATGTGACAGAGTAGTGTTGGCAGTGCAGAAGGAGATGTGGGGTGGGGGCGGTGATGTGGCAGACGGAGTGTAGGAGAATGAGTAAGTGTACTCGCTTTGGCTGACCTACTTAGGTCATTGCAGCGCCTCCTGCACTGTATGCAGGTGGGCGATATGTTGGTGGTGCAGGTGACCCCCTCTGCCACCTCGAGCCAGGCCTTCCTGGTGGCAGAGGCAGGCCGCTTCCTCCCGCCTGCCGGGGGAAGATCTCTGTCCTCCCCCTCCTCCTCACCCCATCTAATGATACCTGGAGTGAGGCATCATTAAACCTGGGAGCAGCCTTCCCCCTGGGCTGCTCCATGCTGTATTTTTTTCCTATTTGTTGCAGCATCTGTCAGTGGAGGACTGCCCCTTTAAATAGGGCTCCTCCAGCTGACAGACCTTACTGCGCATGCGCAGTCCGCCCGACGCGCAGCTCAGCAGTGGGGAACCCGGAAGACCAGGTAAGTGGCTCCAATTAGGCTGTGATCGCGCGCGGGGCAGACTGATTTCGCCGGGCGCGTTACCCACGCGCCCAATAGCCCCCCCACCACGAACCCGCAGCCCTGGCAATATCGAGCCCAATGCCTTTTTGTTATCCATGGTTACCTTTTTTCTTCCTTTAATAAAGGTTAGTTAGATGTCGTCTAGGAGCCAATATTCTGTGTGGAACTCCTCTGAAATGGAATTATGAAGTTCTATTCCAGTGATATGACAGTGTTGCCCATAGTCTACGATTCCCATTCCTGATGTCACACAAAGAGCTGTACGCAAAATGTTTGTACCCAGGCTACTTCTAATTAGCAGTTTTAGAATATATAATAGTAATGAGGAGTGATTGAGAGATAACAGTAAGTGTACATGTATCTCCCTTTAAACATCTATGATTATATGTTAAATCAGTAGGATACATGTCTCCTTAGCACTAGTTCACTGCTGCAGGATAATTATTTTTGAGTGGCCGACAAGTTGTCTCATTGAGCAGTCAGAGTGTCCACTGTCCCACTCAACATCAGTAACAACTTGCATTTATGTAGCACCTTTAATGTGGAAAAAAACATGCCAAGGCACTTCACAGAGGTGTAATCAAAAGAGAAACCTTAAAAACACATCTTCAGTTATGCAGCCAGGTCAATGTTTAAAGCCTTGAGCCTTGGTTGGCTGATTTGGATGCCACCTGCAGAATGAACAATGGAACTTTGGGGGGTTCAGGGGTAAAAAAGGTAGGTACACCATTTATTTTTACAAAAAGTACACTTAAGATTCAAATAAAAATAAAAATTAAGAGACTTCTGCTTGTCTTGCCTTTCTTTTTCTCCCATTGAATTTTTATTAATATTTAAAGTGTACATTTTAATGGTGTACAGCTAAAATTACGGGAATAAAGCTGTTACTGAACAAGCAGCTTTTATTACTGTGATGTGTATCCTGGTATAAAAACTGAAAACTTTACCCTGGGCCAGCCGATTTTTTTTCTCAGTCTGGAATTTCCTGGACCTGGCATTAGTCTAAAGATTAAGACAAACCTGCATTGTATTTTGCAGTTTAATTTACTTCAACATGAGATTAAGTAGCTGTGTGCCACAATCTAGAAATGTTTGGATCAATTAGCAGCAAGTCAAGAGATGATTTCTTGAAAAGAACATGTTTTTTGTTTGAAAATTCAATTGCTCTCAAACGGAAATGATTATTTGAGTTCCGCACTGTTATCAGATATTTTTAATATTGTAAAGTGAAAGTAGTTTTATTGGCAGTTTAGAATTTATTCAACTTAAGTACGCTTCTTTTCATGAACAAGATTTAAAAATCATAGAATCATAGAATCATAGAAAGGTTACAGCACGGAAGGAGGCCATTCGGCCCATCAAGTCTGTGCCGGCTCTCTGCAAGAGCAATACAGCTAGTCCCTGCTCCCCCACCCTATCCTCTTAGCCCTGCAATTTTTTCCTTTCAAGTACTTACCCAGTTCCCTTTTGAAAGCCATGATTGAGTCTGCCTCCACCACCCACTCTGGCAGTGCATTCCAGCTCCTAACCACTCGCTGTGTAAAAAAGCTTTTCCTCATGTCACCTTTGGTTCTTTTGCCAATCACCTTAAATCTATGTCCTCAGGTTCTAGACCCTTCCGCCAATGGGAACAGTTTCTCTCCATCTACTCTATCTAGACCCTTCATGATTTTGAATACCTCTGTCAAATCTCCTCTCAACCTTCTCTGTTCCAAGGAGAACATCGCCTGCTTCACCAGTCTATCCATGTAACTAAAGTCCCTCATCCCTGGAATCATTCTAGTAAATCCCTTCTGCAACCTCTCTAAGGCCTTCGCATCTTTCCTAAAGTGCGGTGCGCAGAACTGGGCACAATACTCCAGTTGTGGCCGAGCCAGTGTTTTATAAAGGTTCATCATGACACCTTTGCTTTTGTACTCTATGCCTCTTTCTATAAAGCCCAGGATCCTGCATGCCTTTTTAGCGCTTTCTCAACCTGCCTGCCACCTTCAACGATTTGTGTATATTTCTCCTCAGGTCTCTCTGTTCCTGTATCCCTTATAGAATTGTGCCCTTTATATTGCCTCTCCTCATTCTTCCTACCGAAATGTATCACCTCGCATTTTTCTGCGTTAAATTTCATCTGCCACGTGTCTGCCCATGCCACCAGCCTGTCTATATCCTCTTGAAGTCTATCACTATCCTCCTCACTGTTCACTACACTTCCAAGTTTTGAGTCATCTGCAAATTTTGAAATTGTGCCCTGTACACCCAAGTCCACGTCATTAATATATATCAAGAAAAGCAGTAGTGCTAGTACCGACCCCTGGGGAACACCAATGTACACCTCCCTCCAGTCCGAGAAACAACCGTTCACCACTACTCTCTGTTTCCTGTTACTTAGCCAGTTCTGTATCCATGCTGCCCCTTTTATTCCATGGGCTTCAATCTTGATGACAAGCCTATTATGCCGCACATTATCAAACACCTTTTGAAAGTCCATATACACCACATCAACTGCATTGCCCTCATCTACCCTTTCTGTTACCTCATCAAAAAACTCTATCAAGTTAGTTAACACGATTTACCTTTAACAAATCCATGCTGGCTTTCCCCTAATCAATACACACTTGTCCAAGTGACTGCTAATTCTGTCGTGGAGTATCATCATAGTAGGTACAACACAGGAGGAGGCCATTCGGCCCATCGTGCCTTTGCTGGCTCTTTGAAAGAGCTATCCAATTAGTCCCATTCCCCTGCTCTTTCTCCATAGCCCTGTAAATTATCTCTGTTCAAGTATTTATCCAATTCCCTTTTGAAAGTTACTATTGAATCTGCTTCCATCACCCTTTCAGGCAGTGGATTCCAGATCATAACAACTCACTGCGTTAAAAAAAAAGTTTCCTCATGTTGCCTCTGGCTCTTTTGCCGATCACCTTAAATCTGTGTCCTCTGGTTACCAACCCTTCTGCCACTGGAAACGGTTTCTCCTTATTTACTCTGTCAAAACTGTCCCGGATTATCGTTTCTAAAAGTTTCCCCACCACCGAGGTAAAACTGACTGGCCTGTAGTTGCTGGGTTTATCCTTACAACCTTTTTTGAACAAGGGTGTAACATTCGCAATTCTCCAGTCTTCTGGCACCATCCCCGTAACCAAGGATGTTTGGAAGATTAAGGCCAGTACCTCCGCAATTTCCACCTTTACTTCCTCAGCAACCTAGGATGCAGTAAGTGCCAACAAAGGCATAAAGGAGTTAACAGGATTATCCATAAAAGAAAGCTGTCATTATTGTATGTTGCAAGTTTGTTCTGTCTCATTACGACTTCACTAACCAAAAAGGTTTTCCCGATGGCTGCAGCTTAACACTCCAAAGCCAACATTAAAATTAAAAGCTGATTTACACATTATCCATTGCTCAGCCTACTTCAAACTATTCTTCAGGGATGGTGGGTCAGTGGACCTCCACCATTTTGTGTCAATTTCACTTCATGTTGGGCAACAGCAGATGAGCTTACAAAGCAGACACATTTGTTACTTTACATCTGGTAGACTAACTAAGAATTGGTAAAAGTTGCTTATAGAGAGTAGCTGAATTCAAAGCTGATTTTCGTCTTTAAAATATTAATCAAAATAGTAAACCTAAAAGCACAGATGGCAAGGACATTTGTGCAACAAATGATCTATTGGTTTTTTCTCATCAATTGAATTTCAATGCTGATTCCTTTCCAGCAGCAGTGCTTGATAAAATAGCAAAATGCTGATATTTGATTCAGTGTCAGATAAATTAATTGAATTTTTCTGTTATCTTCTAAATTTATGGAATTTTTACACAATTTATTCATAGTCTTTATCATGAATGGGAATTTTGCAATATGTTTATGTAATTGTTTTAATGATGTTTCATAGACTAAGGACTTTATCAACGCAGAGCTTTTAGCAAAACTGTACTCCTCAGAGGACCAAAACACCTTAATGGAGGAGTCGCCTGAACAGGCCCAACGGCGTGATGAAACGCTTCGCACGTACAATGCTATCAGGGATGCACTAAACATTATTGGCGCTATCAACACTAATACAATAACTGTTCCTTTGCCACCTCCCGTGGACGACTCCTGGCTACATTCAGGGCACAGGTACGATTACGAAAGTGACTGTTTAAGTGACAACTTCATATGTATTTTGAATCTATTCTATGTTTTATATATTTTATATATTTACTGAAAAATAACAAAAAAATATCTATTTCATAGAAGAATATTTTAGTGGTTATACTCAATGTAACTTGAGTGATTTCAGTGATTTCAAATTCCCATAGTTAGAACTAAGGTGCCTCTACTCAGCCCCAACAGTTAGCCTTCACCTCAACCTCAGCAGTAACCCCTTTGCACTTATAGATTTGATACTGCCAGTTTTTTAAAAAATTAACTTTCGTGTTGTGGACCCATGCTCACCGGAAATCAATTGCCCAAACTCATTACACTTAGGACCAGTATAGCCAACAAAGAGAGGAGACATTTCATCAAGTCGGTCTGGGCTAGATCTAGATGCAAGTCTCTGAGTTGAAAAACTGTATCACAAATCTCTTCTTTTTAAAAAAAAAATTTCTCCCCCTCACCACTATATATCTTTCTCTATAAGAATAGTTTGGGCCATGAACATCTCCACAACTACCACTGTGAAGCATTCTGATGGTTATAGCAGGTACAATTCAGGTGGGGTGAACAGGACTGTTTTGGTTTGCCCCTCTTTCCCCCCTCCCCATGCTGCTGATTGAATATCTCAAGCTGTTGAATTGTACTTCATCTAAGGCCTTTATCAATAACTGACAAAAATAAAATCACCAAATTATTTGAACTTGTGATTTGCTGGTTAAGATGTACTGTATCTGCAAGCAGAGAGGTGGTCTTGATTTTCCTGGAATGGGCCACTTGCATGGCCTGGCCACACTCCCAAGTACAGGTCCAACTGCTGCTAGGGCTTTGCACTGGGATTAGGGGGGTAGAAACAAGAGGGTAGATGCAGGAAGAAGGCCCGAATGCCGAAAGATCGCCTGGGGAGGAGCCTTCATGAACTTTCACGATTCACCTTTTCAATCTTTGGGCTGCCACTGTAAGTCATGTAGACCGTCCAGTCCACAGGGCTCCTGGCGCAAACCCCAAGGAGGAAAGTGAAGCAAGAGGCCAAAAACATTCGCTTCCTCATTACCATTCTTACGCTGGGCCTGTGCCTATTCCAGGCACTGCCCAATTATGTTGCAATGGGGAAGCCCAGAAATTCCCAGGTCAATGTAGTAAAGAGGGGAATACGTGACATAATGGGTCTTTGCCTCCATTTCCTTTTCACTGTGCATGGAAACTGAGTATGCTCTAGGCACAACAGAAAGGAAAATATTCCCTCATAACTCTGGACCTTTCATACTGACGAACAAAGAACACTCTGACAGCTCATTTCTCATCCCTTTGAAGTCTGCCTTATTTAGATTTAAAACCTAAGTTTGCGATTCTCTCTTCTCCCTCTCAAACCTAATATCAAATTAATTCATTATATGCTCACTATTTGCAAGATGTACCGTCAGATTATTAACTAAATCCAGTATGGCCTGTTCCTGTGTCGGTTGTAAAACATACAGGGCATGATTTTATTGGGGAGCCGGGAAGGGGCCGGTGGGGGGTGGAATTCCTGATGGGAAACCCGGAAATACAGGTTTCCCGGATGTCCTTACGATTTTGACGTAAGGACATCTTTTTTTTTGATGGTTCCCCGCCCGACAGGCTAGCCTGACTGACAGGCTGGTCTCAGTCGGACGGGAGAAGAGGAAGGAAGAGTATGTGAACAGGTAAGTATTAGATGGGGAGGCTCATCGGAGGGGGGAGGGGATCATTCATCGGTGGGGGGGGGGGTTCAGTCATCGGGGGGGTCAGTATTCGGGGTCATCAGGGGGGTTTAGTCATTGGGGGTTAACCAGAGGGGTTCAGTCATCAGGGGGCATCCGGGGGTGCTCAGTCATCGGGGGGGGGGGCTCAGTCATCGGGTGTGATCGGGGGAGGGGGTGGGGGGGGTGGAGAGATAAGTTACCGGGAGTCTTGTCGGGGGAGGGGTTTAGTCATCGGGGGGTTGAGGGTCATTGTGGGGTTTGGAGATTGTGAGGAGGGGGTCGTAGATCATGGCGGGGGGGCGGCGGTCAGAGAACGTATGGGGAGGTCGGAAATCGTGGGGGGAGTCGCTACAGGTAGGCTTGTTGGGCCTGGGGTAAGCACTCCTGCCCCTCCAGGCCCAGAAACTCTGCTATAAAGGCACTTACTTTCGGGCCTTCTCGCCTCCTCTCATGTGGCGTGAAGTAGAAGGCCCGGGAATCCCGGCCCCCAGAGGTTAAAAATGAAAAAGCTGTTAAAATGGAGGCACGCAGCCTCCTTGAAAGCTTTTAGTGACCGACCCGCCTCCTGAGAGCGAGTTGGTCGCTTGCCCCTCGTCTCGCCTCCATTAAAACCGGAAATGGGCGTGTTGGGGGCGGGTTTTAGATTTTAAAAATTTTTACTCCCCCCTCTCCCACCACCAACTCACCCGTTTTTCCGAGTTAAAATCATGCCCATTGTTCTAGAAAACGTTCCTGAATACATTCTAGAAATTCATTGCCTTTACTACTTGAGCTGTTCTTCTTCTCCCAGTTTACGTGAAAATCAAAATCTCCCATTATAACTACATTGTTTCTGCTACATGCTTCCCTGCTGTTCCATAGTTCTACCCATACTGTTTCCAGTGCCTGTTCAACCTTACTGAAGTCCTTTCTTTCCACTGTGGTAATTGTGTCTTTATCAATATTGCTATTCCCCCTCCTTTCCCAATTTCCTTGTCCTTTCTAAAGATCCTATAGCCTGGAATATTTACCTCCCAATCATGGTTACTACATCATAACCTTTAAGCTGAATTTGTGCTCCTAACTCACATGTTTTATTTCTTATGCTACGTGCATTTGCATGCAGAACTCTTATTACCTGCCCATATGTCCTGCTGGTCTTTTTCTCACACATTTTGACATATTGTTTGGATTTTCTCCTCCCACCCCCATAGTTTGAATCTTTCCTCAATGCCCTCTGTACCCTTTCCACAACAACACAAGTACCTCTCTGGTTTAGGTGAAGGTCATCCCATCTGTCGAGCCTTCCCTGGCCCAAAAAGTGGTCCCAGTGTTCCAGGAATCTGTAACCCTCCCTTCTACACCATCCTTCCAGCCACAGGTTGACAATCTTGGTCTTTCTCTCCTTGTCTGGAAGGAACTCAAAGTCATCCTATTTACATAACTACGTAACAGATGTGTATATTCCAACTGAGCAGCCTGTGTTCCCAGTCAGAGCAATTAGTAAATTGAACTGAGCACAGCCATAAGTTCCTATAAAGAAACATTACAAATATAAAGTCTTCTATTTTTAATAGAAGACAGATTTCTGATTCATCACAATGGACTCAACCAAACCCATTGAATCTCTTCAGAAATGATTCTCAAAAATTCTCCCTTCCCACTTAAGATAAGTCAAACAAAACTCTAGAATACTTTCTAACTTTACATCTACATCCTTGACCAGTTGCTTTCCTTAGTGCGATGTTTCCTTGATCTTAGCAGTTCAGTAACTATTGTATTCTACACACTATCTCATCTCTTGTATTTATTCTTATAACCCTCAATCCTGTTCCTAACAATATATGCATCAAACGTTTTTTTAAAGGTGTCAGTTGGCACAGCGTTAGTTGTTTTAGTTGGAATCAATTCTAAATGTCCACTACTCTGTAGGGGAGGGGACATTCCTGCTAATCTCCAGTATTCTCTGAGGCTTAATTTGTACACTCGCATTCTAGTTCTATGCTTACAGTACATGTCAAAAAACCACAATTTTAAAAACATGGATAATGTCTCCGCTCAAACTTCTTTCAACAAATAAAAACAATTTTAGTTCCATGAATTTCGCCCTTTAACTTGAAGTCCTAGGTTTCAGAATCAAGCTTGCTACTCTTAATCCTGCACAACATATCAGTGTCCTTTTGAAAGATATCCTGAACATTTTATGGGAAAAAATATTTTGGTTCTTGTGTCTGTTCAGCAAAGATCATTGAAGTATAAATAGTCAGTATCTAAAGTGTTGCTAGTCGTTTTTGTTTTAGTGGAAATCTTGGCTCAATGCCGTGGCACTTCCCTCCCCTAAGTGGAAGTTTGTCACTCTTATACTATCCAAACTCCGTTTTTGACCTTAAATAATCTCTAAATATTTTAGTCACCATCTGTTTTTCTCTGTAAGCACTTTCAGCACAGTTTTTTTTAACTAAATAGAAAGACTACAATACATAAGGAAACTCCAAACAAAGAAAGCGTTTTACTATAAAATCTAGATCATATAAATCAGTCCCTGATTTTTTTTTATAGTTGTCATTTTGGTTTTAAAGACGGCTTTATTCCACTGATGTATATATTTGATACTTTATTTAAAGGCCATAAAAATGCACATGAAGGTAGATTTTAAAGCATTTAATTTTTTTAATCTTATTTGATTTTTTTTTTGTTACACTCAAAATGAGGAACATTAATGCTGGGGAATGAAATATTTTCCAATCTTTTCAGTCTAGTGTTCACATCAATCACTCTTCAGTGAGGAAAAGCATAGACCAGCTGAGGAGTGAAGTTCCCTGTACTGTACCTCAGCACTGGGCTTTAACTTTAACCTCAAGTGGAAAATTCCCAATTGCACTTGTATCAATGTTCTGTTTCCCATTCTTATGGTCTTTATGAATGAGACTGCCAATTTAGTTTTGTGCTGTGGGGCCATGACCACAAGGAATTGTCTTGAGACTGCCCAAGCTCATCACTTAGGACTGTTGCAAACATCAGGGAGGAGGCTTTTGATTCCATCAATCTGGATGTAATACAATCTAATATAAAGAAATGAAAGATACTTATGTTTTAAATGACAGTTATCTTGATATGATGATGGTACAACAACTCTAAACAGAACATAATTTATTGCAGAACTCCGCCTCTCAGTCCTACAACTCAACGCTGGCAGCCCCTATCTGGTCATCTACCAGGCAGACCATCTGGACGAGGTCCTACACCATCTATTCCACCACCAGGTTCTTCAGCAGGTGCCCCTCCCATCCCGTCCCGCCCAGGCCCTCTCCCTTCCTTCTCTAGTCCTAGCAATGCTGACTCATTTGGATGTCCCCTGCAGATCCCTTCAAGGCCTATACGTGGTCCCAGTATCCCAAGGTAAGTAGTTACTTTGATCTCAACATCTTGATTAACAGTTATGTATTCTTGCCTTAAATCAATTCTGCAGTAGAGTGTTCTGATTCATCAATATGACATAGTTTCAGATTACTTAACCAGTTGCAGCAAAGCCAGAAAATCAGATGGGAAATAGAGTGGGTAGCCTCCTTTTCCCCTCTTAGCTGCTTGATGTAAGTGCCCTAGGGAGGAGAAGTACAAACATTATTTCATTTGTTCATAAAGCTTTGGTGTTTAATTTTATTATCTTATCATCAGCCTGAAACTAAATGGTTGCAAATGTTATCTGAAACTGTGGATCTGATTATAGGTATCATAGTATCATAGTAGGTACAGCACAGCAGGAGGCCAGTCAGCCTATCCTGCCTATGCTGGCTCTTTGAAAGAGCTGTTCAATTAGTCCTATAGCCCTGTAAATTTTTCCTTTTGAAAGTTACTATTGAATCTGCTTCCACCACCCTTTCAGGCAGTACATTCCAGATCATTACAACTTGCTGCGTAAAAAAATGTTTCCTCGTGTCGCCTCTGGCTCTTTTGCCGATCACCTTAAATCTGTGTCCTCTGGTTACCGACCTGTTTGCCACTGGAATCAGTTCCTCCTTATTTACTTTGTCAAAACCATTCATGATTTTGAACACCTCTATCAAATCTCCCCTTAACCTTCTCTGTTCTAAGGAGAACAACCCCAGCGTCTCCAGTCTCTCCACATAACTGAAGTCCCTCATCCCCGGCACCGTTCTAGTAAATCTTTTCTGCACCCTTTTCGAGGCCTTGACATCCTTCCTAAAGTGTGGTGCCCAGAATTGAATACAATACTCCAGCTGAGGCCTAACTAGTGTTTTATAAAGGTTTAGCATAACCTCCTTGCTTTTGTACTCTATGCCTCTATTAATAAAGCCCAGGATCCCATGTGCTTTATTAGCAGCCTTCTCAACTTGCCCTGCCACCTTCAAAGATTTGTTTATGTCCAACCTCAGGACCCTCTGTTCCTGCACCCCCTTTAAAATTGTGCCATTTAGTTTATATTGCATCTCCTCATTCTTCCTACCAAAATGTATCACTTCACACTTCTCTGTGTTAAATTCCATCTGCCATGTGTCTGCCCATTTCACCAGTCTGTCTATGTCCTCCTGAAGTCAGTTACTATCCACCACATTGTTTACTACATTTCTGAATTTCGTGTCATCTGCAAACTTTGAAATTATACCCTCTATACCCAAGCCCAAGTCATTAATATATATCAAAAAAGAGCAGTGGTCCTAATACTGACCCCTGGGGAACACCATTGTATACTTCCCTCCAGTCTGAAAAACAACCGTTCACCACTACTCTCCGCTTTCTGTCCCTTAGTCAATTTTGTATCCACGCTGCCACTGTCGCTTTAATCCCCTGGGCTTTAATTTTGCTAACAAGTCTATTTTGCACTACTTTATCAAATGCCTTTTGAAAGTCCATATTTTTTTTTATTCGTTCATGGGATGTGGGCGTCGCTGGCGAGGCCACCATTTATTGCCCATCCCTAATTGCCCTTGAGAAGGTGGTGATAAGCCGCCTTCTTGAACCGCTGCAGTCCATGTGGTGAAGGTTCTTCCACAGTTCTGTTAGGAAGGGAGTTCCAGGATTTTGACCCAGTGACGATGAAGGAACGGCGATATATTTCCAAGTCGGGATGGTGTGTGACTTGGAGGGGAACGTGCAGGTGGTGTTGTTCCCATGAGCCTGCTACTCTTGTCCTTCTAGATGGTAGAGGCCGCGGGTTTGGGAGGTGCAGTCGAAGAAGCCTTGGCGAGTTGCTGCAGTGCATCCTGTGGATGGTACACAGTGCAGCCACAGTGCGCCGGTGGTGAAGGGAGTGAATGTTTAGGGTAGTGGATGGGGTGCCAATCAAGCAGGCTGCTTTGTCCTGGATGGTCATAGAGTCATAGAGTTATACAGCACGGATAGAGGCCCTTCGGCCCATCGTGTCCGCGCCGGCCATCAAGCCCTGTCTAATCTAATCCCATATTCCAGCATTTGGTCCGTAGCCTTGTATGGATGGTGTCGAACTTCTTGAGTGTTGTTGGAGCTGCACTCATCCAGGCAAGTGGAGAGTATTCCATCACATTCCTGACTTGTGCCTTGTAGATGGTGGAAAGGCTTTGGGGAGTCAGGAGGTGAGTCACTCGCTGCAGAATACCCAGCCTCTGACCTGCTCTTGTAGCCACAGTATTTATGTGGCTGGTCCAGTTAAGTTTCTGGTCAATGGTGACCCCCAGGATGTTGATGGTGGGGGATTCGGCGATGGTAATGCCGTTGAATGTCAAGGGGAGGTGGTTAGACACTCTCTTGTTGGAGATGGTCATTGCCTGGCACTTGTCTGGCACGAATGTTACTTGCCACTTATGAGCCCAAGCCTGGATGTTGTCCAGGTCTTACGGCATGCGGGCTCGGTCTGCTTCATTATTTGAGGGGTTGAGAATGGAACTGAACACATCATATACACATCAACCGCACTACCTTCAACAAACCTCTCTGTTACTTCACCAAAAAACTCAATCAAGTTGGTCAAACACAATTTTCCTTTAACAAATCCTGCTGACTTTCATTTATTAGCCCATATTGTTCCAAGTGCCAATTTATTTTGTCCCGGATTATTGTCTCTAAAAGTTTCCCCACCACAGACATTAGGCTGACTGGCCAGTAATTGCCAGGTTTATCCCTGTTTCCTTTTTTGAACAGGGGTGTAATATTTGCAATCCTCCAGTCTTCCGGCACCATCCCCATACCTAAGGAGGATTGGAAGATTGTGGCCAGAGCCTCTGCAATTTCCACCCTTACTTCCCTCAGTAACCCAGGAAACATCCCATCTGGACCGGGTAACTTTTCTACTTTGAGTACTGACAATCATTTAAGTACCTCCTCTTTGTCGATTTTTATCCTATCCAATAGCGCTACTACCTCTTCCTTTACTGCTACAATGGCAACATCCTCTTCTCTAGTGAAGAGGGATGCAAAGTATTCATTTATTGCCTCAGCCATGCCCTCTGCCTCCACAAGAAGGTCTTCTGATTTTTGATTTTCCTTCCCTGAATTTGGGTCAAAAAATCAGGTGAAATTAGCTGAGGGAAAATTCATGCCTTTAAAGATGTTTGTTATCAGAAAGATTTGAATTCAATCAGCAAAACAATTTTGGAAGGCACAAATAAAATACTTCAAATAATAGGGACGGGCAATAAATGCCAGCCTTGTCAGCGACGCCCAAATCCCAAGAATGAATTTTTAAAAAATAAATGCTTACAAATATCTTCAAAAAGTATAACGCCAAAAGATTGTAATGTGCATCATTAGCTGTATCCTCAGCGCTTTGTACCCGCAGAACCTGGTTCAGTCATCTGTATGTGATGCAGGGGACATGAAGGTGCACTCTATGTCACACCAGAACTACAATATACAAAATGGGGGTTTATTGGGTTTAACCCTAATTTTGGAATTCATATTTCAGATGGTAATTATTGGGTTTAACCTTAAAATCAGAATGTTTATTTGAAATTGTATGCATTACTTTTTGTCACAGTTAATTGCAATCACACAACTATCAGTGGCAGATTTGCAAACTGAAAATGCTAGTGGTAAATTATTTTAGCATTTACTTGAGTTCCTCTGTGTGTATGTGTAACGTAATACGTACAGAGCTCCACACTGACTTCCATAATCTGATCACTAGTCGAGCAAGTGGTCCCATATAATTCAGTTGCCCAAACATTTCTTTCACTTGCTTTGAAAGTACGACTCATGGAAACACCACCATGTGACTTTATAACGCTTTAACACGGAAGGAAGACACATTTCTGTGTGACACAACTAATTTGAGGATTTGGTGATTGAAACTTGATATTAGGATTTTATTTGCGAGTATCACACAACTCTTTAATATGTTGTTTTTACAATGCTACCCAAAGACTGAATGGCCCAGATTTTGCTGTAGCAGGGCATCTAACCTGCCCTTGAATGTTTAGGTTTTTACATTTTTTGTGTGGCAATTTGCTGAAAGTGCGAGCTGATAACGTCACAGGAGGGAAACAGGGCATCTGGGACCTGAGTGAACAGGACAAGCAACTGGGTATCTCCTTAACCAATCAGATTGAAGGATTGTGAAATTAACAGCGCAACAACTGAAAAGGAGGGTGTAAATTAGATCGGGTGAATTCAATGTCAAATCAGGTACAGAAAGAGAAATAAAGAGAGGGAAAGAAAGAGAAATAAAGATAGGGAAAGAAAGATTGGATTAAGACAGAAAGAAAAAAAAGACAGAAAGGAAAAGTAAAAAAAAAATTAAAATTCAAAATTGTACATTTTTAAATTCTGCAACAATTAATATCTGAAGGAATGAGACTCCAACCTTGTAATAGTTAATTTTCAGTGCTAGAGAGGTTGACTGGCAGTAATTAACACTCATCACGTTGTTAAAAGGATATTTAGACTGAAATGGACAAGACTTAACTTTCTGTGGTGAGTTTAGTTCGTATCCACCGCGCAAATACAGGAACTTCACGCCGTTCAATACATTTCAATGGTGAGGCTGACAGTACAGTGCCGATATTGCGAATCTAACGGTGGAGCAGCGCATCTTGGACAGCAACTTTTGGATATTTGCGTTTAACCGCGCATCTGCCCCTCGCCTGAAGTTGTTGTACCATTTGCACATAAATAACGGCGAGTGCTGGTAGCCTCACAATTCTTTTGACCACAAAATCTGGGTCATTATGTTCTTGGAAACATATCTCAGGGTACATGAAGAAGAGATCCTGAAATGAGAAACTGACTTTTTATTCTCTTGCTTTTATGAGCTACAGGCATCTCCTACACGATGATTTGAGAACTTCATCACCTCGCCCATAAAAACAAAATCAGTGACATAATCGGATTTAGGACCTATAGGTAGCTTTTATGACTGTCACTTCCTGTTTATTATTTTAGCCCCTAAAAGGGAAACAATATTCCATTATTCCTTTCCTTATCTCCATATGTTACTCAGAGATGTTTCATCTAGAAATTTCTGGGATGTTTGACAGAGGTGAACTGCAACAGTACTCAAGAAGTCCAACACCATCCAGGACAAAGCAGTTCACTTGATCAGCACCTGATCCACTAGCCTAAATGTCCACCCCCTCCACCACTGACATACCGTGGCTGCAGTATGTACTATCAACAGGACACACTGGAGTAACTTGCCAAAGCGTGACATTCACCACCTAGAAGGACAAGGGCAGCAGGTGCATGGGAGTGCCATCACCTCCAAGTTCCCCTCTAAGTCATACACCATCCTGACTTGGACATATATTGCCGTTCCTTCATCATCGCTGGATCAAAATCTTGGAATTCCCTACCTAACAGCACTGTGGGAGAACCTTCACCACAAAGACTGGAACAGTTCAAGAAAGTGGCTCACCACCACCTTCTCAAGGCAACTGGTGATAGGCATAGATGCTGACCTTACCAGCGACGCCCAGATCCTGAGCATGATTAAAGAAAAAGGTCTTTTACTTGTATATCTTGTTATCTACTTCGGGTTTTTTTCTTAAATTGAGGTAAAACTAGTGAGTAAATGTATCTTCCTTCAGTGTTAAAGCATTATAAAGTCACAATAGTGTTTCAATGATTCATACTTTCCAAACAAATGAATGAAATGTTTGGGCAACTGAATTATAAGGAACCTCTTGCTCCACTAGCGATCAGATTATGAAAGAAAGACTTGTATTGATATAGCGCTTTTCACAACCTCAGGATGTCCCAAAGTGCTTTAAGGCCAATTAAGTATTTTTGAAGTTAGTCTTTGTTGTAATGTAGGAACGTGGCAGCCAATTTGCACATAGCAAGCTCCCACAAACAGCAATGTGATAATGACCAGATAATCTGTTTTTAGTGATGTTGATTGAGGGATAAATATCAGCCAGGACACCGGGGTAAGTCCCCTGCTCTTCTTCGAAATCGTGCTGCGGGATCTTTTATGTCCACCTGAGAAGGCAGACGGGGCCTCGGTTTAATGTCTCACCTGATAGACGGCACCTCCAACAATGCAGCTCTCTCTCAGTACTGCAGTGGAGTGTCAGCCTAGATTTTGTCCTAAAGTCTCTGGAGTGGGACGTGAACCCACAACCTTCTGACTCACAGGTAAGAGTACTACCAACTGAGCCACAGCTGACACCACTAAAAGACAGTGTAGAGCCTGTACATGTTACATTACACATACACACAAGAGGAACTCAAGTAAATGCTAAAAAAAATTATCACTAGCATTTTCAGTTTGTAAATCTGCCACTGATAGTTGTGTGATTACAATTAACTGTGATAAAAAGATAAAGCATACAATTTCAAATAAACATTCTGATTTTAAGGTTAAACCCAATAATTACGCTCTTAACTATGAATTCCAAAATTAGGGTTAAAGCCAATAAACCCTCATTTTTGGATCATGTAATTGTCTATTAGCACCACAGATTTCTGAATACCAGAGTCATTTCTAACAGACAAAGGTTAATGCAGAGCCCTGATATGGTTTGGAATCATTAGCTTTTGCATGACTTATGCCTTTGCGATTGCTTTTGCTTTATGTGGGTGTATCCTTCCCAGCTATGCTCTGTGTACAAAGCCAGTGATTTAGTGGCTTCAGTTGAGATTGTGTGCCATTTTAGAGATTTTGCTCATGCCAAATTATTAACTCAGATTTGTTTCCTTCTCCACAAAAACAAGGAAATATAACACTAGATTTATTCAATAGTGCCTTTGTTGGCTATTAATCATGCGAGTAAGTTAAACATTCATGTTTCTGTACTCTTGATTAGCTGTATTCTATAAGTACTGTAGTTTTACTTTGCACAGAATATTACGACATGAATTTAAATTGTTGTTAAGCACTAGTGCATTTTTATGGAATGGGTTAGTGCGGCTTGTGTCATTGTGCTATCCATATGTTTTTCATAGACATTCCAGTCTGGGCTGTTTTTAGTGGTTATCTATCCTTTTAGTGATTGGTGCCCAAATCCTTTTTTATTAAATGACTGTAACAAATTTACATTGCAAGTGAAGATACATAGCTATTTTTGCACAATAGAGGAGTACCTTTTCAGCAATGAAAAGATTAATAAATATTGTTGACCTTGCATGTTACTTCTAATTGTAAAATTTTTAGTTTATGCAGAAGCAAAAGACATGAATTCTATATGTTAAGAATTTATTTAAAAAAAATATTTTGACAATATATTGTTATAAACATAATTGTATTTGTTACAGAATTAGAATGTGATTTCCAACAGATCCCTGTATTAGACTAAATTTGTGCCAATTTATAATCATTCAGATACTTATAACCAGGCTAGCATTAGACACCACATGATCTCACTATCATGCAGTCTTCTCTAGAACTCCCACAGATGTCTCCATTGTTGTCACTCTGCCATGTAAATATTTCCATACAAAATTTTGGACAAATTTTAAAATATCTATTTCTAAATTTGCGGACAATACTAAACAGGGAGGGGCAGTTGAATCTGAAGAGGCTCTGTGGGAACTTCAAAATAAATCAGAGAAAAACACGTAAGTGGGCAGATCAATGGTAGATGAAATTTAATACAGAAAATGGTAAAGTACTGTATACAGGAAGAAAAAACTGGGCGACATAAGTACACCAATGAATCGTGTCAAATAGCTATGGGTGACGTTCAAAGAGATTTAGTGATTATAGTAAACTTAACTCTTAACATGCCTAGTCACTAAGGAGCAGCAATCGACAAGGCAAATAGAGTTGTTGAATTATGTAACCAGAACAGTGGAGTAAAAGTTTTTTTGTTTTTTTTTATTCGTTCACGGGATGTGGGCGTCGCTGGCAAGCCCGGCATTTATTGCCCATCCCTAATTGCCCTCGAGAAGGTGGTGGTGAGCCGCCTTCTTGAACCGCTGCAGTCCGTGTGGTGACGGTTCTCCCACAGTGCTGTTAGGAAGGGAGTTCCAGGATTTTGACCCAGCGACAATGAAGGAACGGCGATATATTTCCAAGTCGGGATGGTGTGTGACTTGGAGGGGAACGTGCAGGTGGTGTTGTTCCCATGCGCCTGCTGCCCTTGTCCTTCTAGGTGGTAGAGGTCGCGGGTTTGGGAGGTGCTGTCGAAGAAGCCTTGGCGAGTTGCTGCAGTGCATCCTGTGGATGGTGCACACTGCAGCCACAGTGCGCCGGTGGTGAAGGGAGTGAATGTTTAGGGTGGTGGATGGGGTGCCAATCAAGCGGGCTGCTTTATCTTGGATGGTGTCGAGCTTCTTGAGTGTTGTTGGAGCTGCACTCATCCAGGTAAGTGGAGAGTATTCCATCACACTCCTGACTTGTGCCTTGTAGATGGTGGAAAGGCTTTGGGGAGTCAGGAGGTGAGTCACTCGCCGCAGAATACCCAGCCTCTGACCTGCTCTTGTAGCCACAGTATTTATGTGGCTGGTCCAGTTAAGTTTCTGGTCAATGGTGACCCCCAGGATGTTGATGGTGGGGGATTCGGCGATGGTAATGCCGTTGAATGTCAAGGGGAGGTGGTTAGACTCTCTCTTGTTGGGGATGGTCATTGCCTGGCACTTATCTGGCGTGAATGTTACTTGCCACTTATGAGCCCAAGCCTGGATGTTGTCCAGGTCTTGCTGCATGCAGGCTCGGACTGCTTCATTATCTGAGGGGTTGCGAATGGAACTGAACACTGTGCAGTCATCAGCGAACATCCCCATTTCTGACCTTATGATGGAGGGAAGGTCATTGATGAAGCAGCTGAAGATAGTTGGGCCTAGGACACTGCCCTGAGGAACTCCTGCAGCAATGCCCTGGGGCTGAGATGATTGGCCTCCAACAACCACTACCATCTAGTGGTGAAAGTCATGCTCAAACTGTGCAGTACTCTGGATAGACCATGCCTTGACTACCGTGACCAGTTCTGGGCACCAGACACAAGGGGACATTCAAGATCTGGAGGCAGTTGAGAGGAGAGCCATGAGATTGATCGGCAAGTTTTGGGATTTTTTGACCAATTTTTCACTGAGAGGATTTGGAAAATAGAGTTACATTTAAGGGTTTTGTTTTAAAGCAAAGTATGTTGGTACAGTCTTTTTTAAAAAACATACTGAGGTGAAAGGTAATTAAAATGCTAATGAGCTAGGCTTTGAAATTGTTTCCCCAAAGACTGTAAACGATGAGCAGTTCATTAGCCTATCTCTGTAATCAATAAGCACCTGACACCCATTGTGTTGGGAAGTTCCCTGATCTTGAGCGTTGGGCAGGAACTGTCTGACATAGGCTCTCCTCTTGGGTTATGATGTGGAGATGTCGGTGATGGACTGGGGTTGACAATTGTAAACAATTTTACAACACCATCCTCGAACCTCTCGCATTTATAAATGCGAGAGGTTCGAGGATTTCTTGACATTCACCTGAGGAAGGAAGAAGCCTCCGAAAGCTTGTGAATTTTAAAATAAAATTGTTGGACTCTTGGGTTATGAACACAGGGAGATAAAAAAGACACGGACAGTTAGTCAGGTTTTTGAACAGAATGCCTTGATGACAAGCTTTCTCCATGTTCAAAAGGTTAGGATATAGGACGGTAGTTAGAAGTTATTTTGTTTGTCAAGAAAGATGATCCACTGATGTGGAGATGTATGGAGTATTCATTATTTTGTGTTATTATATGAAGACAAATTATACTGATTGAATTAAGTAAATCCGTTCATAATTGTTGCTTTGTATGCTCACTCGCTGTCAAATAAAGCTGCTCAGTGATTCATATCTTGCCTTGTCCTACCGGGTCTTTTCTCTGTCTGCCTGTGAAAAGATGGTGGGGCGCATGATAAAGGCATGAATATTCTGTTCAGATCAGAAGGGTAGTTGTTACACTACTAGGCTATGCTATTGTATAAGTAAATATTGTGTAAGTCAACTGCAGCACATAACGGAATGGGATCCACTTACGAGACCAACTGACACCACTGAATCCAAGATGGTATTTGCAGAAAACCCGATTAATAACAATTGGTGGCAGCT
The DNA here is from genome assembly GCF_035084215.1 of Heptranchias perlo. Classification (NCBI taxonomy): domain Eukaryota; kingdom Metazoa; phylum Chordata; class Chondrichthyes; order Hexanchiformes; family Hexanchidae; genus Heptranchias; species Heptranchias perlo. The sequence continues at coordinate 68,223,953 of NC_090333.1, forward strand.
GCCTGGGATTCTGAGCTACACTAGTGATGAAGATGATTCAGAACTTTTAAAAGGTAACTGAACAAAAGCCGTGAGATTTAAAAATTGTCCAAATCAAAATAAGTCGAAGTTGAATTAGCGAGGTCGTCAGTTAAAGAGAAAGCGAAGGAGTGGGGTTTCAATTAGAGCCTGAGTAATGCAAACAAGAAAAGTTATACCAAAAGGAACGCAGACTGCAGGAAGAGAGGGAACAATGCGAATTTGAGACCAATGAGAAGAATAAAGAGGATCATCGTGCCCTCGAACTAGCAGAGAAATGTGGATCTGCAGCGAATCCGGTAAGTGGGGGTCGCGGAACCTGGGGCCCACCATTTTATTAAGTCAAATCTTATTCAAAATTTTAGAGGGAGATGAAATTGCCTATTTTAACTGGACATTTAAGTTGTGAGCCTGTCGTCACAAGTGGGACAGAAATGCCCACTCACTGTGTCACTAAGTGGAAAGGCACTTGCAGCATTTTCTCTTGTCAAACTTGCCTATAATATAGACTACGATAGTGTAGAGTGTGCTATTCTCGGGATTTATGAAGCATACAGGCAAAAATGGAAGAAACTAAGGAGGGATTGTTCAATACTTGTAGAGAAATGATTATCCAGCTCGAATACACATGCAGATATGGCTAGAAAATGAAGGCCTAACAGACTACAAAGGCCTTTGCCATTTAATACTAAGGGGCAGATTTCTGGAAATACTTTTAGATGATTTAAGAATCCGGCTACTTCATCAGAAGTATAAAGTCTCTCGAGCAGCTAGGCACACGTGCTGATCATTTTGTGGCCTCACAAGCAAAGGTAAGCCATCACACAGATGGGAGACCAGATGCCTCATACCATCCCATGGACAAACCTATCTTGGTAATTGACCATTTCACACCTATTGTGTTGATCGTGGTCCCTTGCACTTCTCAAGGATAGTCTGGCATAGAACCTCCTCTCTCAGCAAGAAGATAAAAATAGACACTGACGATAAGTCAGGTTTTTAAACAGAGAATTGCAAGGACAAGTTTTCAGAAGGTTACAATGCAAGATAGTAGAAGTTTTATGTTTAAATAAGGCAAGATGACCCACTGATGTGGGGAAGCATAGCATGTTCATTCTTTTGTATTATACGAGACAGATTGAACTGATGGAATTAAGTGAGCTTGATCATAAATGCAGCAGAGGCAAAAACCCTGGAATTATTTAAGAACATTTGGATGCTCTGATCAGAGTGATTAAAGGTCTTTCTGGATGGATGAGATAAGATGGGTTGACTGGCAATCGTCATCTGTATGTGGCTTGTGATCACGTAATATTAAACTAGGAGGAAGGCTTGAATCTGAGGCGGCAGAATGGGAACTACAGAATGAGTTAGACAAAATATGTAAATAGGTACAAAAATGGTATTGAAATTTCATATGTACAAGTCAACTACTTTACACTTGTCCATGTGAAATTTCATCTGCCTTTGCTCTCAATATGTTCAATCATTGCAGAGCAGCAATTAATAAAGCAAATAGAATGTTCAGCTATATAGACAAATCAACAGAGCAGACATTAGAGGGAGTCCTATTTAAACTGTATAGTGGCTTGGTCAAACCATGGGTTGAGTACAGTGCCCAATTCTGGTCATTGATTCACAAGAGTTACATTCAAGCCCTGGCAGAAGTTCAGAGAAGAGCCATTAGCTTGATTCTTAGCACCAGCGGCTTGAGTTATGATCAAAGACTGGAGAGACTTGGGCTTTTCAGGCTTATTTGAAGAGGACATTTGTGTTAAAGGACGACATAAAGGTATGTAAGATAATAAACAGTAAAGATAAATCTGGAAAACTTTCATACTAAACTGTGACATTCGGATAAGGGGCATAGGTTCAAATCAGTGAAAGGCAAAGTTAATACTACACACAGAGTGATTAACACGTGGAACAGACTTTTGAGTGGGGTAGTGAAGGAAAAATCTTGGAATCATTTAAAGAACAGTTTAATGCTATTATTGGGGGGACTGTAGGTTCTATCTGGACAGATGAGGTATATGGCCTTTGTCAGTAGTGTCTGTCTTGTAATTTTTTACTGGAACACATAGGATTAGGGCATTAGTCTCACTTACAGTTTCCTAGATGTCTAGTTTCCAAGTTCAGTCTGATTATCAAGGAAAGTGTTGAGCAGGAAATAGATGCTTCTCAACAGGTGAAGAATCATAGAAGCAAAGATGGGAAATCAGTTGGTAAATTTCCATCCCAACTGTACTTGTATGCTTCAAGCAACTTGTCGTAGAATGTTGCACATTCACCTTCTCAGTCAGGGAATGCTGTACGGTGAAGGCAAAATACAAATATTTTACATTGTTTTTACGTTATTAACCCTTGAATTGCAAGTGTAGCATTTGTTATCCTAAGCCTAAAGACTAATAGGCTATTTAGTAAACAAAGATAAAAGTATTTAATAAAAAAAAGTTAAGATACATTAACCAAGTAAATCACATAAAGAAGTTCAAATATAGTCGATACGTCAACCAGAAAAGATTTTTTGGATAAATAAAATACTGAGGTCAACAGAATTAATACATATGTGATTGAATTCACGAAGGCAAGGATTGTTCAATACTGTACTAATGTTGATGCAGCTATGCAAAATGATACTATAGACAGGTTAAATATCCAGTTCTACTAGTCATTGCACTGGTCAAAGAAAGCATTAACTTGAAACAAATGTTGAAAGTAATTGATCTTGCAGTAGCATACAGCCATTTCACTTAAATGTACTGTATTTTAACTCCATACAGAAAAGAGCTCCCCCTGGAGGCATTTCATAATTTTCCTCACTTATACCAGTTGCACAATACGATCACCCTGAGTAATGTTTTAGTTGCTCCTGCTGCCTGAAAGCATCCAGAGTATGCTTGTGGTAGGCTCGTGACCTTAAACTGCCATCATGTTGCAGCGCTGCTGTTAACGTTCATTTCAATAGGAAATGTGTTTTAAGCAGCCCCTGTCTGTAAAAGACAGTATTGTTTTCTTGCTGTACAGAATTTCTTGATTCTACAACAAAACTAACATATGAAAAGATATAGGCTGGAGAGGGTAGTTAGCTCACAGATATATGAAATGGCAATAAAAATAGTTAATTTAAAACATTTGATAGATACTGCATGCCCATTTTCCCCAAAATTGTACCCCTGGAAGAGGCATCACTGCATGTTGATGTTATGCTGAAGAATTCTGTGCCCCATTAAAGTGAACAAGGAACCTTTACGGTTCTATGATTCAATGAACTTTGATAAGTTGAAATTCACTAGCAGAGGAATATCTGCAGCTTGGTCAAATATATTCCAGGCACCAAGAATCATGGTGGAAATTGTCAGGACGATTGTGTTTATATTCATGTATGTAAGGTTACTTTTTTGCCAAAAATGAACTGATACTTACAACTTGTCCACTGAAATTTACAACAATAGTTTGTACAGAAACGTTTAGAATGAATAAACTAAAGGTGTATTTCCTGACTGGCATACATTGCTCAATTTTGTAAAATGGGCAATTTTTGAGTGATTTTCTTTTTGCACTGTAGAAAAGCATAAAGTGGTAAGCTGATTACTTTGCAGAGCCTGGCTTGGAAAACGTACATATGCCTGGCTGTGGCAGGAGGCCCCTTGCATTCCATTCAGGCCTGCAGGAGGGGGAAGGGGGAGGGGAGGGATGCAATCTCATACATTTAATATAGTTTTTTTATTCTTGTCTTGTTCTTCCAGCCGAAGACCTCCCCCTTCTCTTGCTCGGCCCACTATAATCTGGCTGTCAGACTCATTCTGACTAAACTAATAAGACAAAGCTGTGGCATGCTAATCAACTAATGCTGTTTCCTGTCTTTTAACAAATGAAAAAGTAACTGAGTAATACTTGTTACAATAACATAACAAAAGTCAAAAAAGCACACCATATGCAAATAGCTTTTCGTAAAATGATTTACTCTATTCAGACTTGCTATGCAGCAGTTAATGTTCTCAATAACTTTTAACATAGTTCGTCAGAGCTGTCATTTATTTGTTTGCTGTAATTAGATTGCGTGCCCAGAGAATTGTATTCTACAGAGTATGTGCAACAAAACCAAGGGTTATCTGTTAACGCAAGTTTGTTATTTTTGGTTGTCTAAGTTTACATGGTATTCATCTGATTTTATTGCAAAGTCAATGCCAATAGTTATAAGAGGAATTACAATGTTTTCAAAGCCTGTTGAAGAATATCTACATTCAAATAAGGAGAATCTTTCAAACTTTGCTTTGTTAATTTCCATTGCAGTGCTTCTTCTTTCTCTTAAGCTGCTTTCTTTCTTTTATTTCCTCTCTGTACCTTTGCTCATCTCTATGCGAGGGGTCTTTGCACTTTCCACCATATATGATGCTGTCATGTCACAGCCAACAGCAGGACCATTTATCGTGGTGGAAGATGGAGCAGAACATTTGTTTTTCCAAAGCTGGGCAGCAACTTCTGAATATCCATTTGAGAATTGATGATCAATGCCAGAAGTTTTTAGTATCTGCCGCTGCTGAGATTGCAGCCCTCACCCGCCCTAATGTGAAGCCAGCAGCCTAACCCTTTACTACTCAGCTGCATGATTACTGCTCCCAACTCCAACTATTTTACCTTAATTATAGGTGATTGAGACTTTTGTTAGGTAGGATGTTGATCTCAGTAAATTTTAATGAACCTATTGAGTTTGAGCTACAATTATGCCTATATCTGTTACCCCCAGGCTCTGGGATAATTTGGCTCCAGGGCTAGTCTGAAGTCTTAGACCCCACTGCAATCTGTAGTTGCTCTGGGATGCATGGGTACTTCCCTGTCACCAACATCATTGGAGTAGTTTGGATGGAAAAGAATTGAGTAAGGAGTGCTTGCAAAATCAACCAGCCAGGTCACATTCCTTGTAAGTTTATATGGACTTGAGGAGATGTCAGGAGCCCCTAAATCCAACACAACAGCCTCCAAGAATGTAATAGTAAGAATGGTCAGCACATCATGATAACAAAAACCTTGTGCTTAATTTGTATCTTGTAATGTTTTTCATGCACTTGTGTGGTAAGAGCATATTGTAACTGATTCTGATACTCCCTTCTACCTGTTTGTAAAAAAATTAACATATATGCTGAGGTAAATCCACATTGACAGTAAGCATTGTCCATATGATACTTGTTTTGAAACGGGCAAGTTAGTACAAGCCTGTATTCGGTCACATGGCATGATCGTATAACAGGCAAATCAAACTTTATACTTTTGTTGAGGTGTATTTCTCAATCCATAGTGAAGTGCTGGTACTAATAGGCCACTGCAGTCTCAATGGTCTTTTAATTTCTTTTCACATATTACATAGCCTTTCAATACGTACTGATCAAACACATTGTACTGTATTTTAGTCTCACTAACTCTGGAAATTAGTATTTAGGCAAGATGTTTTCACCTGGACTCTACTAATTTAGTTCTACATGTATCATTTTTGCAGTTAATTTTTTTAATTGGAATAATTATGGTTTCAAAAGCATTAAAGAATAAGCAAAACATCATCAGTTTTATAAACCATAGTCACGTGATATCTTTCCTTTATTTGTGGATTAGTTATGATGTGGAGATGCCGGTGATGGACTGGGGTGTACAAATGTAAGGAATCTTACAACACCAGGTTATATAGTCCAACAGTTTTATTTGAAAATCACAAGCTTTCGGAGGCTTTCTCCTTCGTCAGGTGAGTGTCGGATTCCTTGAAAATTACCGCATATATAGTCAGAGAACAATGCCTGGTGATTACAGATAATCTTTCCAACTGCCCGTTATCAAGGCAATCAAATGAATTGAATAGTGTTCAGACAGGGAAACATTAGATACCAGACTACTGAATATACAAACGGCCAGAACCAAAGACAGAGAGGGAGAGAGAGAGAAACATCCGAAAGAACACTTCAGCAGTCAAGGACATTCAGCCACCGATCTTCGGGTAAGCGTACTCCAAGGCGGCCTTCAAGACGCAAGACAACGCAAAATCGTCGAGCAGAAATTGATAGCCAAGTTCCGCACCCATGAGGACGGCCTCAACCGGGATCTTGGGTTCATGTCGCGCTACACGTAACCCCACCAGCAGAAAAAAAAGTTATCTGTTTTTAATGCAACTGGTCATTCTCTCTCATTCTCTTCCTTTCGGATGTTTCTCTCTCTCTCCCTCTCTGTCTTTGGTTCTGGCCGTTTGTATATTCAGTAGTCTGGAATCTAATGTTTCTCTGTCTGAACACTATTCAATTCATTTGATTGCCTTGATAACGGGCAGTTGGAAAGATTATCTGTAATCACCAGGCATTGTTCTCTGACTATATATGCAGTAATTTTCAAGGAATCCGACACTCACCTGATGAAGGAGAAAGCCTCCGAAAGCTTGTGATTTTCAAATAAAACTGTTGGACTATAACCTGGTGTTGTAAGATTCCTTACATGTGGATTAGTTGATAGAGGTCTTTCCTTGGTTGGTATCTGCAAAATATAAATAAGAACATCCTAATTTCATTTATAGCTGTCTCAGTATTCATGCTAGTATCTAGCTGATCACATCAGCCCAGTCCTTTGCTCTATGTTTCGTATATTTGTTTCATTTACAACTCATCTCCATTTTTTTCTCCCTTTTTTATGTTTAGGCGTCCCCCCCCCGCAGTTCCTGGAAGACCTACTTCATAAAGACATTAATTTAACTTTCTATCCATGTTTATAAAATGTTTGTATTTTTGATTTGTTTTGTGTCATGCAATTGCACTATTTTCCATGTATATAATTGTTCATTTTATGCTGATAATAAACCCAACTCTATTCTAAATTGTGATTGCATTTGATTTTTGACATTTTGATTTGTGTTGTTGTATGCCAGATATTAAAAGCTTTGCAGCATGAACACACAGCGCCTAGATATTCCAAGTGCACATTGATGGCAAGGAACCTCACCCTCCATCAGTGCATGTCAGAAAGTTGTGGCACATTGCTCATGATTTTCCATCATGCACTGGCACCAGGCAACGGTCCTCACCACTGGCACGTACTCAGAACATTACATCCATACAGTGATTACCAAGATTGGTGAGAACATCCGTCACAGTTTAAGAAGGAATCTGTCAAATTCACTGTACTTTGCTAGTCATTTTGTAAAGCAGATTGTCAAAGCATCCACGCAGGGCATATAGTGTCTTAATGCCGTTAAAAAGCACGCAAAAGATTTTATTTTAAAAGTCATTTAAGGCTCAATGGGTTGAGATTAACAAGAAATAACACAAACTATTTTTTCCCCTGGATTTTTATGAAAATTGTATCTTCATAAACTGCTTATTCTCACATCAGAACATGTGAGTTTAAAATGA